>NC_062281.1:16528113-17778113 GCF_902655055.1 Lutra lutra
TATATAAAGATACCCAATATTTAACTGGCTGTGTGAACCCTGGAGCCCCAGGATAAGATGCAAATTTGGGAATCCTACCCATGTAGTTAGCAAGTAAGGCCAGGGAGATTATGTAGAGTGAAGAGAAGAACCAGAAGAGAACTATGACCAACATTTATTGGAGGGGAAGAGGAAGAAGAACCAAAACTAGGAATAGACCAAGAAGGAATGTTCACAAAGACAGGAAAAAATATAAAAAATAGTGTATCGCAGAAGAAAAGTGAAAATATTTCAAGAAAGAGGGAATAATTTGATACTTTAGATGGGTCAAGTAAGAGGAAGACTGTTGGGAAAAAGAAGAGGTCTGTTGGATTTAAAATCATAAAAAAGACTGAGGTCTTTGTCAGAAGCAGTCTTATAAGAACTCTGTGGGGAGAATACAGATTTTAGTTGGTTGAAGAAGGAGAATCAATAAGGAAGGAGTCAACTCCATTTTTTTTTTTTTTAAGATTTATTTATTTGAGAGAAGGGGGGTGGGGGGAGGAGACAGAGGGAGAGGGAGAGAGAAACTCAGGCAGACTGTGCTAAGTGCAGAGGCCCATGCAGGCTAATCCCTTGACTCTGAGATCAGACTTGAGCTGAAACTGAGAGTTGGACACTTTAACTGACTGTGCGACCCAGGTGCCCCAGGAAGGATTTAATTCTCAAAGGGAATTTTGGATATGGAGGGCAGGACATGTTGGGTAGTAGCTTAAGTTTATCTGAGATTATCTCTTATAGGTCAGAAGTCTGAACTTAATTTAAATATTTGTTACTAGTATACTCATTTCTTACAGACAGTCCTATAGAATTCTAGTCCATCAGGGACATTATTCTCATGCTATATGAATTCAAATTTCCAAAGGCCAATTTCAGATGATACAAAAAAAAAATGACTCACATATATCAAGATTAAATTAATAAGCAGTTGAGGTGCCTGGGGGGCTCAGTTGGTTAAGTGTCTGCCTTTGGCTCAGGTCGTGATACCAGGATCCTGGGATGGAGTCCCACCTTGGACTCTCTGTTCAGCAGGGAGTCTGCTGCTCCTCACTCGCCCTCTGTGTTCTCCCTCTCTCAAATAAATAAAATGTTATTTAAAAAATAAGCAGTTGTGGGGCGCCTGGGTGGCTCAGTGGGTTAAGCCGCTGCCTTCGGCTCAGGTCATGATCTCAGGGTCCTGGGATCGAGTCCCGCATCGGGCTCTCTGCTCAGCAGGGAGCCTGCTTCCCTCTCTCTTTCTCTCTCTCTCTGCCTGCCTTTCTGTCTACTTGTGATCTCTCTCTGTCAAATAAATAAATAAAATCTTTAAAAAAAAATAAGCAGTTGTTTTAAAATTGTGTTGTATATTATGCCTTTAAACTTTACTAATGGGGGGCACCTGGGTGGCTCAGTGGGTTAAGCTTCTGCCTTTGGCTCAGGTCATGATCTTAGGGCCCTGGGATCGAGCCCCACGTCGGGCTCTCTGCTCAGCAGGGCGCCTGCTTCCCCCTTCCTCTCTCTCTGCCTGCCTCTCTGCCTACTTGTGATCTCTCTCTGTGTGTCAAATAAATAAAATCTTTTAAAAAAAACTGTTTAAACTTTATTAATGGAAACTTTTTTATAGATTTAATTTTTATATTATCTGTATTTTCTTAGAACCAGTACCTACAAGATACCAGCTTTTACCATTATAAAATTTTTCAGCTGTAATATATCTTAATTGAAATTCTGTGTTTTATTATATTTACGTAAAGCTTTAGCTATTTCATTTTTTCAGAAATTCCCATTCTTACAAGTTAACAGATTTTTATGTTAGCAACAATCTTTTGTTTTATTTTTTCTGCAGTTCCATTAAGATTTTCATAGAAATCAAAGAGATGATTGAAAACTATTTTTCAAATTAAAATGCTTAAGAGATTGGAGGAACACTTTTTCCCGGGATGTGGAATTTCAGTGCTAAGAGAACTGGACAGTTGCTTTGGCGACCTGGACAGCTGGTCGCCCTACCTGCCCCAAGGGTAATAGTGTTTTTTGCCCTTAAGGCTTTTGGCTCATAGTGTAGATTGAAAAAGGATCTAGATAGAGTTTCGTTGTTTCTTCTACACAACTGTTTTTCCCCTCCTCTAGGTCTGCACCACAATGAACACTTTATTAGGGCTCTCTCTGGTCAGAAAACCTGCAAGAATGTACAGATTCTTCCAGTTTATGCATACCCTTGTACCTTCACACTGTCCTTCCAGCCCTTACTCTGTCATCACCTGTTCCCTTACTGTTCTAGCTGTATTCTTATGGTATCTGGTTGCATCTGTCGCAACTAAGCAAGTGCTAATGCCTCCTCTGTCCTTGTTAGGTGCCTGCCTCTTATTTGCCCTGAGACTTGAGTTCTCTGATAGGTTCAAAATAAGTCATGCATTTGAATTTAGTGTGACTTTGTTTCACCCTAATGGTGAGAGCAAACCTCTTTGTAGCTTTCAATATCTCACAGTGGAAAATAGAGCCCTGCTTCACAAAGCTTAATGTATGTATAAAATCATCTGGAACTCTTACTGAAATGCAGGTTCTGTTTCAGTAGATTTGAAGTGGGACCTAGAAGTCTGCATTTCTAACAAGTTTGCAGTGATCTTGATGCTGCAGGTCCATTGAGTACAAGGTTATAGAAGGTGTTTGTGTTTTTGTTTTTAAGGTTGGAAAGAGTTGAGGTCATGTGGATGTTTGAATTATGAAAGAAAACAGGCAAACATGTGAGAGTCATAATGTAAGATGCGGCACATTTTATGAGCTGGCAGAATTTTTGTATTTGTTGTGACTAAGATCTTACAGTTAAAAAAATTATTTTAGCTTTTTTTTTTCTGCTTAAAGGGGCTTCTTAAAGACATTAACAAAAATGTAAATCATTAACACTGATTTTATAGTTGTACAACAATCACTTTTGGATTATAAATGCTGTAATGATGCATTCTTTTTTGTTCATTTATTTCATTTTCCATGAATACTTTGAATATAATGTCCATTGGTTAGTTTCATTTTTCAGTGTACCATGCCCCTAGTGTTTTTTTTTCTTTTGATTTCCTTCATTCTGTTGTTTTTCCTGTGTTTTCTCTACTTAATTTTGTATTGCTTTTAAAATTGTGGAACATGGGGTTCCTGGGTGTCTCAGTCATTTGAGCATCTGACTCTTGATTTCTGCTCAGGTCACGACTTAGGGTCATGAGATAAAGCCCCACGTTGGGCTCCACGTACAGTGGGAGTCCACTTTTCTCCTTCTCCCTCTGCCCCTCCCCTGCCCGTGTGCTGTCTCTCTCTCAAAGAAATAAATCTTTAAAAACAAATAAAGGGGCGCCTGGGTGGCTCAGTGGGTTAAGCCGCTGCCTTCGGCTCAGGTCATGATCCCAGGTCCTGGGTTTGAGCCCCACATTGGGCTTTCTGCTCAGCGGGGAGCCTGCTTCCTCCTCTCTCTCTGCCTGCCTCTCTGCCTACTTGTGATTTCTCTCTGTCAAATAAATAAATAAAATCTTAAAAAAAAAAACAAATAAAAATAACATTTTGAAACAATCTCAGATTTATCTCTCTCCATATGTTTCTATAACAAATCTCAGAGTTTCAAGGATGGTACAATAAGCTTTTTTTTTTTTTTTCTTTCCCCTGAGTCACTTGAGAATAAGTTGCTGACATGATGCCGTATCATCTCTGTCATAGGTTGAGTTCTGTGGGAAGCAGTTTCTGAAACTGATTAGCATGCAGGAATGCTGTTGAAATCCTCACCTTTGAAAGGGAAGGGAAGGAAGTAGGTTTGGGCAGAGGTACAAGTAAAGTGATGCAGTTTCAGTGGAAGCCTCAGTTTACCTTGTGGAGAGTTCTATAGATGGGATGACCCTTCACTTTTGTTCTGAGCTGGGTATGCGGTCAGGACCTCTGCCTCTGTAAAAACGAGCTGTTGGATATGGACAGAGTACAGAGCCTTGGGTGAGGCAACATTGTTCGGCTGAGGCTGTCTCCTATGATGTCTGACCACTGAGAGCTCTCTCTTGGCAGGAGGACTTCAAGCAGTTAAGGATTGACGATGTATTGCAGTGTCCACTACAGCTGGAATACTTTGGCTTGTGTTTCCTACAAATGAGAACATTGCTTTATATAGCACAATGTAATATGTACTATCATCTGAGTATTCTGAAGTAGTTCACTTTCATCAGTTCTCCCAATAATGTTCCTTTATAACAAAAAAATCCAGTGCAGAGTCACATGTTGCATTTAGTTGCTCCGTATCTTTAATTTCCTTCCGTCTGAAACAGTTCCTCCCTCTTAGACTTGGTTTTCATGACCTTGGCACTTTCAAGATTACAGACCAGTTATTTTGTAGCATGTACTTCAATTTAGCTTTGTCTCTTTCCTCAGAAATAGATTCCAGTTTTGCATCTTTGGCAGGAATGTCATAGAAGTGGTGTTATGTTCTTTTTCATCCTATCAGTTGCCCATGATTTTAATTTGTCCCTGGTCATGTTAACCATTTCCAGGTTGACCATTTTCTCCGAATAGTTAACGAAAGTGGTATCTGTCTGACTTATCTACCGTAAAGTTATTATTTTCCTTTTGGTAATTAATAAATATTTTGTGAAGTTACTTTGAGTCTATGAAATATTCCATTCCTCATCAATTCAATTATTAATTTATATTAATTAATTAATTGATATAGTCATGGATTCTTTTTCTATTTAATGGTTTATAATTTATTACTCTCATATTTGATCCTCTAATTATTCCGTATTTCACTAATGGGAACCCCTTCAAACTGGCTTCTTTATCTTTTTGACATATCCACATTACTCTCTGAACATTTTCTTTTTCCTTATTTTCTGGCACCATAAGATATTCCAAATTCCTCTTGGACTTTTTCTGCTCTAGCCCTGGAATCAGCCATTGTTACAAGGAGCCCTGGTTTCTTTAGTGTAGAATGGTATTTAGAAACCAAGATCTGGGGCACCTGGGTGGCTCAGTGGGTTAAAGCCTCTACCTTTAGCTCAGGTCATGATCTCAGGGTCCTGGGATCGAGCCCCACGTCGGGCTCTCTGCTCAGCAGGGAGCCTGCTTCCTCCTCTCTCTCTGCCTGCCTCTCTGCCTACTTGTGATCTGTCAAATAAATAAATAAAAATCTTAAAAAAACAAAACAAAACCAAGATCTGGCCATTAGATGCGCTCATAGCTATTGGGGTGTTGCTATTTCCACCCCCACTGTGGACAGGGCTAGTGAATATATAAATATATGTATTTATATATGTAATATCATTTCTGTTTCTCTATATTATAAAATGAGAGTTCATAGCAGTTTCTTCAATTCTGACCTAGCGCCACAGCGTACATCCTAGTTTTCTCTCTTCCTGTATTTCTAACTCTATTCTATGGCGAAAAAATACCTGACTCCCGTTATCTTTAATATACTTATTAATTATATCACTCTTCCTACATGTCACCAATATCCCATCACCACCACTGCCAACATACTCCTATATAGATGCTCTTCTCACCCTAGCTATAGCACTGACACCCTGAGCCACATCCCCTCTCTTTTACCATAGGGAAGCCTTTCTCACCTTATTTGGGTTCTGACAGATTGTGCCAGACTGACCGCTGTGTGAACACTTCCTCCCTCACCCTTGAGCTTCTTTCTCTGAGACCCTGTCCTGCCTGCCACACAGTTGCCTACCTCATTGATTCCCACTTTATGGCTTTTAGATTGAATTTTATGGGAAGGAAAAGGGAAACCTCCCTCCCCTCACTTATTTAAATCTTTGCAGTGCTTTAAGGCCAGATTCAAAACTTCTTCCTGGGGGCTGTCTCCCATTTCTTAAGGCTACAAATTTTCCGTTTTGAAAATTTACATTTTTTTTTTTCCCTCTAATCATCTTATATATGTTTTTATATCCTTGAGATTAGGGCTATTTTCTTCTTTGTTTTTTGTTGTTTTTGTTTGCTTTTTGGTAGTTTTTAATAACTTTTTTTCAGCAATGAATGTACATTTTAAAAAGCTTTGCCAGCTGATTTATGATAAAATTATTTTACTTCAATTAAACATAAGATTCAATCACTGAACTTTGCTTTAGTTAGCTATTCTTTCACAGATAGTTGAATGATAGTAAATTAAGTGATTTAAGTGGAAAACATTTAACTTCTAAGGAAGAGAATCTTGTTCTCTTTTATTTTCCATTAACTTATATATATATAGAAAAAATAATATATATGAAATGCTAATGCCCTGTTTTTTCCCTGGATTTATGCCCATTTCATTAAATAATCCAGTTTTTTATTATTATAAGCATTCCTTGCTTTGCATAGTCCCCAAAATGCATCAATTTCAGTGACTATGTTTTAGTTACATAACAGCAGTTTTGAACAACACAGTTCAAATTTTATTTACTATAGTATGTTAACTGTGAGTAATTGTATAAAATGCAAACTTTGCCATCTACAAGCACTGTGTAACAACAGATGTGCATCATGATCATGACCAATCATATCACTCTTTCAGTCTCTCTGTGACTGGTCACTACTTAATCTGTTGTTCAGTTCACACATAGAAAACAAAATGTGTAGTTTGCATTGCCTTCTTGTCTCTTCATGATAAACCCATGAGATGTTTTGAAAAAATGGATAATCAAAAGAGAATTGACCAAAAAAGATGAAAGTACAGCAAAGAAATGAGAAGTGATCATGCATTAGTTTTACTATTCTAAATTTCCCTTTATGTTCAGAACTGCTGGCAAGAGAATTTTTATTGTTCTGAAAAAAATTTTAAAGGCAACAGAACAATTGTAATTTTCCCTATTAGTGTTAAAGCTTTATGGTTTCATCTTGCATTGTCGTTTTTTTAAAAATTTCTTTTCAGCATAACAGTATTCATTGTTTTTGCACCACACCCAGTGCTCCATGCAATGTGCCCTCCCTAATACCCACCACCTGGTTCCCCCAACCTCCCACCCCCAACCCCTTCAAACCCCTCAGGTTGTTTCTCAGAGTCCATAGTCTCTCATGGCTCACCTCCCCTTTCAATTTCCCTCAACTCCCTTCTCCTCTCCATCTCCCCTTGTCCTCCATGCTATTTGTTATGCTCCACAAATAAGTGAAACCATATGATAATTGACTCTCTCTGCTTGACTTAGTTCACTCAGCATAATCTCTTCCAGTCCCGTCCATGTTGCTACAAAAGTTGGGTATTCATCCTTTACTTCAAAATTTCATATATATTTTTTATTTATACATATTTTATTTACTTTATCACTTGAGTACCTTTTGATTTTATAATATTTTTAGCATGCAGATATCCCAAACCTGAAATTGCCATTGTGAAGCAAGCAAAGAAGGTATCATCAGCAGAGACCCCTGATAGTTTTGGTATAGTACAATCTTAACAATATTGATTCATTGTCAGATGTTATTGCAAATAACAAAGCACCTATTTGACAGAACTTCTTGCCTGTCTGAAATAGAATCTTTTGGTTATAATAATAATCTTTGTTTTTTGCACCTGTTTTAGACTATCTGTAGAGTATTTTTATTATCTAATCCTAGGCTTTGTGGATGGAATAATAATTGCATGTTTAATTAACTGAAGGATTAAATTTATAACCTTAACAAGACACAAAACCACTTGTATGTAATTATATATAAATGATATATTTAAAAATTTATTGAAATGGGCCACCTGGTTGGCTCAGTCAATTAAACATCCGACTCTTAATTTCGTTTCAGGTCATCTCAGAGTCCTGAGATTGAGCCCTGTGCCGGGCTCCATGCTGGTTATGGAGCCTTCTTAAGATTTTCTCCCACACCCTCTGCTCCTCCCCGCTCACTCCTGTGTGCCCAGTCTCTCTCTCTCTCTAAAAAAAAAAAAAAAAAAAAAAAAAAAAAAAAAAAAAAAATTGAAGTAACCAAGAGAGTGAGACATAAGAAGCAACAAAAATTATGAATTTCTTTAGGATGAATGAGTAGGGTAAAAAGGACCACAAACAGGAAAATCTTCAGAATATTGTAAGGAAAAACTGTTTTTAAGTAACTGAACTTCAGGAAATACATGTTTGTTTGTTTGTTTGTTTTTTAAGATTTTTATTTATTTATTTATTTGACAGAGATCACAGTAGTCAGAGAGGCAGGCAGAGAGAGAGAGAGAGGAGGAAGCAGGCTCTCCACTGAGCAGAGAGCCCGATGTGGGGCTCAATCCCAGGATCCTGGGATCATGACCCAAGCTGAAGGCAGAGGCTTTAACCCACTGAGCCACCCAGGCGTCCCGGGAAATACATTTTTAAAATATATTTTTGAATATTTCGTAGCCTTATTTTAAAGTCATTCATGAATTTTTTTTAGACCCAGTTTCCATACAGCTTGGTATCTAACTTGTGCTGCATGTGCTTGTTGGAGGCATTATGTTGTGTGCATGTGCATGTGCATGTGTGTGGGTATAAGAGAAAGATTAGGGAAGGGAAGGAGAAATAAAAATAACTATCTCTCTGTCCTTATTTTATTTATTTTGATTACTATTTAATATAGATATGTTGTCTAAGAAGTATAACACATGTATGAAAAGATACCAAAAATATTTTATGGAACAATTGAAATTTTGTAAAAATAAAGGTTAAATGCAACTCAGTTTTCTTAGAATGTATGTATATTGTCAAGAGCAAAGACCAGTCTATAAAACTTAAAGAAATATAGATACATACATACATACATTAACAGATTAGTACATTTCCTGCAAAAAATCCTGCAGTATATTCTATTTGACCAATTCTGATGTAATTTTAAAATTAAAAAGTTTTCGTGTCTGTGTATATGTAGAAGTTAAATGTTTAATGCTAATGCCTTTTTTGTTGTTGATGTTAGAGAGCTTGAGAGAATGTGGGTGTGGGAGGGGCAGAGGGAAAGGGAGAGAGAGAATCTTAAGGAGGCTCCTTGCCTAGCGTGGAGTCCAATAAAGGGCTTGATCTCATGACCCTGAGATCATGACCTGAGCTGAAATCAAGAGTTGGATGCTTAACCAACTGAGCCTTCTGGACACCCCAAAGCAAATGTCTTTTTAAGAATAAAGTTTTAATTTTGAATTATTCTGAAGATTGTTTACTTAGCCTTCATTTTTAGGATAACATAGGGAAAAAGGAATGATAATGATTCCATAGATGATCACAGATAGCAGCAGGAGGTAAAGTGCTGCTGAACAATAACTATATTAATAGTAGAACTTAACCTGTCAGTGATCAGCTTTTGAGATTCAGTCTTTAGTTGTATTCCTGCTTACTGTAGGGTGCTTTTTTGAGTATTTAGTTGATAGCACTATATATTTTTTTAAGACCCTATTTCTTATGCAATAAGGAAGAAATATAGAATAAGAATCTTAGATCAAAGGGAGTTGAGGGAAATTGGAAGGGGAGGTGAACTATGAGAGACTATGGACTCTGAAAAACAACCTGAGGGTTTTGAAGGGGTGGGGGGGGATGGGAGGTTGGGGGAACCAGGTGGTGGGTATTAGAGAGGGCACGGATTGCATGGAGCACTGGGTGTGGTGCAAAAACAAGGAATACTGTTAAGCTGAAAACAAATAAAAAAGTAAAAAAAAAAAAAGAATCTTAGATCTAGAAAGGATTACACTACCTAAACTCATTTTATGTAACATGGAATAGATCTAGAGGTTTGTGACATGTTCAAGATGTGGCAGCTAGTTACATGTATATTAGAGTGACGATTAGTGTCGAGTCCTTTGGGTTTTTAGTACAGCGTTCTTTTTGTTGTGATAAAATTCTTCATGGTTAGAAGATTAGTGGTTGACTATAGGGTGTTAAGTTGTTCTGAAACAATCGGAAGCCATGTATTTTCCCATTCAAAAAATGTTTAATTTGGTAAGCATAAGTCAATTGATTTCCTCCTCTTTTAACTGTGATGGATTTTTGAAAAATGATTTATCTGAAAGGAAATTATTTCTTAGGATGGGAAAAAAAGCATTAGAAAATGATATTAATACTTAAGTTAATTGCAGTTTTACTTCAATTTCAGATATTAATGTATGACCAATGTTTTGGCAGTGTTTTATGTATTAATATATAATTGATTCTTGGTTTTCTGTGTTTTCCTGTTGAAGTTTTATTCATTGTGAGAGAAGTAGAAGAAGAGAATGAGAACCTGGGTTCTAGATCCAGCTGTGTAGCCTTGAGTAAGTCACTTAACATCTATGGGCCTAAGAGGCTGCATCTTCAAAGTGGAACATTAAGTCAGTGTTTCTCATTAGGTATACTACTGGCATTTGGACTGGATAATTCTTTATTAAGAAGGACTCTCTAATGCATTACAGGGTGTTTAGCTTCCCTAATGCCAGTAACATTTCCCAGTCACCATCACATCCAGAAGCAACCCTGCATTTCCGAGCAAGGGTTAAGGTATACTCTATGTTGAAAACTACTGGCAGATGGTTTCTAAGGATGCTTTCAGCTCTAACATTCCGTGAAAGAATTCTTACTTAGAAATTACTGGAAAGGAAAGAGGTAATGCATTGACTGAAAAATCTCTGCTTCTCCCTAGTATTAAGCAATTTTATTTTAAAATGAATGTCCTCTGGGGATCTATGTAACTATACCCACAGATATATGAACCATTTATTGTGTCAAGATGAAATATTATATTTTTCTAGCTCTCTTTAAGCTTTCCATCTATAATATAATATACCTATTTATATGATTTTTCTAAGGTCTCTTAAAGTTCTATAATATTGTCTCTATGTAATAAGTAAAAGTAGGAAGATGTGGTTATTTTTAAAAAGTTATACTGTGGGGGCACCTGGGTGGCTCAGTCAGTTGTGTCTGCCTTTGGTTTGGGTCATGATCTCGGGGTCCTGGGATCGAATCCCATCTCAGGCTCCTTGCTTCTCCCTTTCCCTCTGCTGCCCCCCCCGCTTGTGCTCATGCCCTCTCTATCACTGTCAAATAAATAAAATCTTTAAAAAAAAAAACTGTACTGTTGTTTTTATCTTAACCTTTTAAAAAAAAGGAATATCATTATGTATAGTAATTATTTCCTTTTTCTGTCTTTGGCATGAAGGAAAGGAAAGAATATAGTCTCTGTGTTAAGTGGTGTGTATAATTTTTAAGTACACAAGTTAGACATGTAAAAGCAACCACAAATCAATAATATGTTTGATTATCTTAAAAATACTCTGTGAAATGGGAGAGGCAAGATGGTGGAAGAGTAGAAGACCTTGCTTCATCTGGTCCCTTGAATTTATCTAGGTAACTATCAAATTATTCTGAACACCCATGAATACCTGAGGTGTAAGAAAAGAATTTCTGGAACTCTACAAGTAGAAAAGCAACCACTTTTTGCAAGGTAGGAGGTGCAAAGTGAATCTTAAGGCAGATATCAGACGATTACCAGGGGAGGGAGCCTCCTCTAGGAGGGGCTGAGCCTGTGTGTGCACGACAGGGCAACAGCCCTCAGTACGGTGGGGGTGGTGGTGGTGATGGCCTTGTAAAGAACACTAATGTGCAACCCTCTGCTTTCCCCCAGGAAGGGTGGAGTGGATGCGTATTTGAACAGGTGACTGTTCTCTATGCCAGGGCCCTGCAAAGTGCAGAAATGTAGCAACCTTCTGACTGCCTCTAGGAGGATCATTGTAGGTGCACACCGTGAAGACTGTTTATCCCTGAGGGTTTACTGAAGAGAGAGGACTGTGATCTTTTGGCCCTGGGGCTGCAGATATGGGGCAGCAATTTCTATTTTGATCCTCTAAAGAGGTGTGGAAAGTCTTCAAGGAACAAAAGCCACACAGAGCAACCAAAAACAGCTTATACTGAGCCCAGCCCCCAGGGGCCATGCAACTCTGCCCAGGCAAAGACACCTGAGAGTCAGTGCAGCAGGCCTCTCCCCCAGAAGACCAATTGGAAGAACAGGTGAATAGGAAGTTTATGAACCACACAGAACTGTAAAACTCCAGCGCTAGGAGAAAATAGTATATAGAATTCAAGGTTTTTTCTTATGATTTGTTTGCCTTTCAGTTTAATATCTTCCATTTCTTTTTTTTTTCTTTTTTCCCTTCTCAACTAGTTTCTTATTTTATCAACTTTTTTTAATGTTCATTTTTTGCATTTCCATTTTATAGATTTATTCTTCATTTTTTACTTCCTCTCACTCTATTCAATTTTATTTTTGTATATATGTAAGTTTTGCTCTTTTTACAGTTTTGGGATTTAGTCTCTTTTAACACACAGACCAAGATACACCAGGACCAAGTGGAGCACCCTGTTTTGTCCATCCTGTGAGATTATATTCTCTCCTCCCCTCCATGTTTTTTTCCCTTTCTCCTTTGTTTTCTTTTTCTTCTTCTTTTTCTGGTTTCTGACCTCTTCTGATTTTTCTAGTGTGTATTTCATTTGGGTTTTGGTTGATATTTTTGATAGTACTCACTTGTTCATCATTGTTCTCTGAGCCAAATGACTAGAAGGAGGAATTCACAACAAAGAACCAGAGATAATACTCTTTGCCATAGATCTAATCAATATGGATATAAGTAAAATGTTAGAGATGGAATTCAGGATAATAATTATAAAGTTACTAGCTGGGCTTGAAAAAAAGCATAAAAGACACTAGAGAATCTCTTTGTGCAGAATGAGATCTAATCAGGCCAAATTAAAAATGCTTTGACTGAGATGCAGTGTAAGTTGGATGCTCTAACAGCTAGGGTAAATGAGGCAGACAAGAGAGTAAGTGACATGGAAGACTAGTTGATGGAAAGGAAGGAAGCTGAGGAAAAGAGAAAAACAACTAATGGACTATGAGGGGAGGCTTTGAGAAACCAGTGATGCCATGAAACAAAAAACAGCAGAATTATTGGGGTGCCCAAGGGAGAAGTAAGAGGGATAGGGCCAGAAGGTATATTTGAGTAAATCATAGCTAAGAACTTCCCTAATATGGGGAAGGAACCAGGCATTCAAATCCAAGAGATAGAGAGGACCCCTCCCAAAATCAATAAAAAATAAATCAACACCCTGACATATAATAGTGAAGCTTGCAAATTTCAGAGATAAAGAGAAAATCCTGAAAGTAGTTCAAGACAAGAGGTTCCTAACATACAGGAGTATAAACATTAGACTGGCACCAGACCTTTCCACAGAGACCTGGCAGGTCATGATATATTTCCGTTACTAAAAGAAAAACATACAACCAAGAAAACTTTATTCAGCAAGGCTGTCATCCAGAATGGAAAGAGAGATAAAGAGCTTCCAGGAAAGACAGAAATTGAAAGAATATGTGACCATCAAGCCAGTATGGGGGGTGGTGGTGGCTGTAAGCGAAGAGAGAGCCCAAGAGTAATATAGACCAGAAAGAAACACAGTCTTCAGAAACAGAGACTTTACAGGTAATACAAGGAGATTAAATTCATATCTTTCAGTAGTTACTCTGATTGTAAATGAGCTAAATGCTCCAATCAAAAGACACAGGATGTCAGATTGGTAAAAAAGCAAGACCCATCAATATGACAGGTGACTCATTTTAGACCAAAAGACATTTCCAGACTGAAAGTGAGGAGGTAGAGAACCATTTATTATGCTAATGGACCTCAAAAGAAAGTTGGGGTAGCAGTCCTCAGATAAATTATTTTAAACCAAAGACTGTAGTCAGAGATGAAGAGGAGCACTATATCATACTTAAAGGGTTCACTCAACAAGAAGATTTTACAGTTATAAATATTTATGCTTCTAATTTGGGAGCAGCCAAATATATCAACCAACTAATAACCAAATTAAAGAAACATGTTGATAATAATACAACAATAGTAGGGGACTTCAGTACCCCACTCACAACAATGGACAGATCATCTAAGCAGAAGATCAACAAGGAAACAAGGGCTTTGAATGACACACTAGACCAGATGGACTTCACAGGTATGTACAGGGCATTCCATCCTAAAGCAACAGAATACACATTCTTCTTGAGTGCACATGGAACTTCCTCCAGAATAGAACATATACTGGGTCACAATTCAGGTCTCACCTGGTACCAAAATATTGGATTATTCCCTGCATATTTTCAGACCACAGTGCTTTGAAACTTGAACTCAGTCACAAGAGGAAATTTGGAAGGAACTCAAACACTTGGAGGTTAAAGAGCATCCTACTAAGGAATGAATAGGTCAACCAGGAAATTAATGAAGGATTTTTAAAAATCATGGAAACTAGTGAAAATAAAAACACAACTGTTCAAAACCTTTGGAATACAGCAAAGGTGGTTCTAAGAGGGAAGTACATTGCAACACAAGCCTCTTAAAAAAATTAGAAAAATCTCAAATACACAAGCTCACCTTACACTTAGAGGAGCTGGAGAAAGAATAGAAAATTAAACCTAAACCAGCCAGGAGAAGAGAAATCATGAAGATCAGAACAGAAATCAATGAAATAGAAACTAGAAGAACAGTAGAATAGATCAAAAGAACCGGAAGCTGGTTTTTTGGAAAAATTGATAAGATTGATAAGCCACTAGCCGGACTTATCAAAAAGAAAATAGTAAGGACCCAAATTAATAAAATCATGAATGAAAGAGGAGAGATCATGATCAAAACCAAGGAAATATGAACAATTTAAGGAACATATTATGAACAACTATATGCCAACAAATTAAGCAGTCTGGAAGAAATGGATGCATTCCTGAAAATTTATAAACTACCAAACCTGAAACAGGAAGAAGTAGAAAATCTGAACAAACCCATAACCAGCAAGGAAATTGAAGCAGTAATCAAAAATTTCCCCCAAAACGAGAGTTCAGGGCCAAATGGCTTCCCTGGGGAATTCTACGAAACATTTAGAGAATAAATAATACCTATTCTACTGAAGCTGTTTCAAAAAGTAGAAATGGAAGGAAAAGTTCCAAACTTATTCAATGAGGCCAGCATTATTTTGATCCCCAAACCAGACGAAGACATCATTAAAAAGGACAATTACAGATTAATATCCTTGATGAACATGAATGCCAAAATACTCACCAAGATAATAGCCAAAAGGACCTAAAAATATGTTAAAAAGATTATCCACTGGGACGCCTGGGTAGCTCAGTGGGTTAAAGCCTCAGCCTTCGGCCCAGGTCATGAGCTCAGGGTCCTGGGATTGAGCCCTGCTTTGGACTCTCTGCTCAGCGGGGAGCCTGCTTTCTCTTCTCTCTCTACCTGCCTCTCTCTCTACTTGTGATCTCTGTCTGTCAAATAAATAAATAAAATCTTAAAAAAAAAAAAAAGATTATCCACTACAACAAATTGGGATTTATTCCTGGGCTGCAAGGATGGCTCAACATTTGCAAATCAGTCGGTGTGATACATCACATTAATAAAAGAAAGGACAAGAACCATGTGATCCTCTCAGTAGATGCAAAAAAAAAGCATTTGACAAACTATAGCATCCTTTCTTGATTATAATTCTCCACAGTGTAGGGATAGAGGAAACATACCTCAATATTATAAAGCCATCTATGAAAAGCCCACAGTGAATATCATTCTCAGTGGGGGAAAAACTAAGAGTTTTTCCCTTAAGGTCAGGAACACGACAGAGATGCTCACTCTCAACACTGTTGTTCAACATAGTGCTATAGGCCCTAGCCTCAACAATCAGATGACAGAAAGAAACAAAGGCATTCAAATTGGCAAAGAAGAAGTGAAACTCTCTCTTTTCACAGATGACATGATACTATATGCTGAAGACCCAAAAGACTCCGCTCCAAAACTGCTAGAACTCATACAGCAATTCAGCAAAGTGGCAGGATATAAAATCAATGCACAGAAATAAATTGCATTTCTATACACTAACAGTGAGACAGAAGAAGGAAAAATTAAGGAAGTGATCCCATTTACAATTGGACCAAAACCCATAAGAGACCTAGGAGTAAACCTAACCAAAGGGGTAAAGGATCTGTACCCTAAAAACTACAGAACACTTATGAAAGAAATTGAGGAAGACACAAAGAAGTGGAAAAACATTCCATGTACATGGATTGGAAGAATAAATATTGTTAAAATGTCTATGCTACCCAGAGAAATCTACATATTCAATGCAATCTCTAACAAAATACCAGCAACTTTTGTCACAAAGCAGAAACAAGCAATCCTAACATTTGTATGGAACAAGAAAAGACTCCAAATAGGGGAATGTTGAAAATGAAAACCAAAGCTGGTGGCATCACAATGCTAGACTTCAAGCTATATTACAAAGCTGTAATCATCAAGACAGTATGGTACTGGCACAAAAACAGACACACAGATCAATGGAACACAATAGAGAACCTGGAAATGGACCCTTAACTCCATGGTAAACTAATCTTCGACAAGGGAAGAAAGAATACCCAATGGAAAAATACAGTTTCTTCAATAAATGGTGCTGGGAAAATTGGACAGCCACACGTAGAAGAATGTAACTGGACCATTTTCTTACATCATACACTGAAATAAAGTAAAAATGAATGAAAGACCTAAATGTGAGGCAGGAATCCAACAAAATCCTAGAGGAGAATATAGGCAGCAACCTCTTCGACCTCATCTACAGTGACTTCTTGCTAGACACGTCTCCAAGGCAAGGGAAACAAAAGCAAAAATGAACTATTGGGACTTTGCCAAGGTAAAACCTTCTGCACAGCAAAGGAAACAGTCAACAAAACTAAAAGGCAACATATGGAATGGGAAAAGATATTTGCAAATGACATATCAGATAAAGGGCTAGTATCCAAGATCTATAATGAACTCACCAAACTCAACACCCAAAAGCAAAGGGTCCAGTCAAGAAATGGGCAGAAGACATGAACAGACATTTCTCCAAATAAGATATACAGATGGCCAACAGACACATGAAAGAATACTAGATCCCTTAGCATCAGAGAAGTACAAATCAAAACCACAAAGAGAGACACCACCTTACACCAGTTAGAATGACTACAATTAACAAGACAGGAAACGCCAGATGTTGGCGAGGATGAAGAGAAAGAGGAACCCTCTTACACTGGGTGGTGCTGAGCCACCCAGGCACCCTGGCTAATTCAACTTAAAAAAAAAAAAATTAAAATTAAAATTAAAATGAAAGAAACCTCTATGAAATGACAGATAAGAGAGAAAGAAATAATTGTACTTCTATATTTATTATTTTTTAAGCCACAATTAAACAATTAACAAGTTACAACATTAATTAGGTTAGGAAATGTGATGATTAATTGGGTACTGTTAACGTCCTTATCATTACTGCTCACCAACTCCTGTCCTTAGCTGTTATGTGACTGGCCTACCTCAACCCAGGAATGAGTTAGTTCCCCTGAAATTGACTAAATACTAGTCTAGGTTGCATTGAAGCCCCAGGTCCGGTGTTACATTCCCCAGAGGTTAAGGGGTAATAGTATTATATAATCCAGGTAGAAATCCAGGTAGAAGTTTCTTTTCTACATGAGGTGCATGTTGCAGTACACTTTTAAATGCTAAATAAAATTACAAAATCAGACTCAAATGCTTTCTTTTTTCATTTGGGGGTGGTGGTGGTGCTTAGCTAAGGCATGCATTTTTTTAAGGCATTTATTTTTAAAAATTATTAAAAATGACTTTTACAATTACAGTCTTTAGTCTAAAAGACTTAATTGGAATTAAGCAAGTTAAATATTTAAGATCCTTTCTATTTCTAAGGAGTATTTTCACTTTTCAAAATTGAGTTTTTATAAATATATTACGTAGTCATGTTAACTTGTTTCTTTAAAAAATATTGCTTTGTAGCTTTTTAAAAACAACCTTTTTAAAGCTTTTTCCTGTTTGGTGCTTTTTAAAAAATTTAATGTGATTTGTTTGAATTATTTTGTATATGACATAGTTTGCATTTTAAGTTTGTATTCTTTACTGTGTTATATGTTTATTATAAATTTCACCTTACCCTTTAGAACTTTTGATTTTATTAAAAGTCTGAAGGCTTATTCATAATGTTCATGAATTGGTTAAGACATGTAATCTCCAAATTATTGCTTAAACCAGTAGTTTCATCTCTTTTCTTATCATAAATCTCTGATTAGGCCAAAATGTGATTTGTGTTACCAAGTCTACTTTCTGTACTTCCGGCAGAAAATTCTGGGTGAGGCCTAGAGCAAATAGTAGGTAGTCAAAAGATCAGAAACTGGATAATTGGACACTTAAAGTATTATTATTTTTTTTTTTAATTTTTTTATTTTTTTCAGCATAACAGTATTCATTATTTTTGCACCACACCCAGTGCTCCATGCAATCCGTGCCCTCTACAATACCCACCACCTGGTGCCCCCAACCTCCCACCCCCCACCCCTTCAAAATTCTCAGATCGTTTTTCAGAGTCCATAGTCTCTCATGGTTCACCTCCCCTTCCAATTTCCCTCAACTCCCTTCTCCTCTCCATCTCCCCTTGTCCTCCATGCTATTTGTTATGCTCCACAAATAAGTGAAACCATATGATAATTGACTCTCTCTGCTTGACTTATTTCACTCAGCATAATCTCTTCCAGTCCCATCCATGTTGCTACAAAACTTGGGGATTCATCCTTTCTTTTTTTTTTTTTTTTTTTTACAGCTTTATAAACCTATATTTTTATCCCCAGGGGTACAGGTCTGCGAATCGCCAGGTTTACACACTTCACAACACTCACCATAGCACATACCCTCCCCGATATCCATAACCCCACCCCCTCTCCCAACCCCCTCCCCCCATCAACCCTCAGTTTGTTTTGTGAGATTAAGAGTCACTTATGGTTTGTCTCCCTCCCAATCCCATCTTGTTTCATTTACTCTTCTCCTACCCCTCGACCCCCCATGTTGCATCTCCTCTCCCTCATATCAGGGAGATCATATGATAGTTGTCTTTCTCCGATTGACTTATTTCGCTAAGCATGATAGCCTCTAGTTCCATCCACGTCGTCGCAAATGGCAAGATTTCATTTCTTTTGATGGCTGCATAGTATTCCATTGTGTATATATACCACATCTTCTTTATCCATTCGTCTGTAGATGGACATCTAGGTTCTTTCCACAGTTTGGCTATTGTAGACATTGCTGCTATAAACATTCGGGTGCATGTGCCCCTTCGGATCACTATGTTTGTATCTTTAGGGTAAATACCCAGCAGTGCAATTGCAGGGTCATAGGGTAGTTCTATTTTCAACATTTTGAGGAACCTCCATGCTGTTTTCCAGAGTGGTTGCACCAGCTTGCATTCCCACCAACAGTGTAGGAGGGTTCCCCTTTCTCCGCATCCTCGCCAGCATCTGTCATTTCCTGACTTGTTAATTTTAGCCATTCTGACTGGTGTGAGGTGATATCTCATGGTGGTTTTGATTTGTATTTCCCTGATGCCGAGTGATATGGAGCACTTTTTCATGTGTCTGTTGGCCATCTGGATGTCTTCTTTGCAGAAATGTCTGTTCATGTCCTCTGCCCATTTCTTGATTGGATTATTTGTTCTTTGGGTGTTGAGTTTGCTAAGTTCTTTATAGATTTTGGACACTAGCCCTTTATCTGATATGTCATTTGCAAATATCTTCTCCCATTCTTTCAGTTGTCTTTTGGTTTTTTTAACTGTTTCCTTTGCTGTGCAAAAGCTTTTGATCTTGATAAAATCCCAAAAGTTCATTTTTGCCCTTGCTTCCCTTGCCTTTGGTGATGTTCCTAGGAAGATGTTGCTGCGGCTGAGGTCGAAGAGGTTGCTGCCTGTGTTCTCCTCGAGGATTTTGATGGATTCCTTTCTCACATTGAGATCCTTCATCCATTTTGAGTCTATTTTCGTGTGTGGTGTAAGGAAATGATCCAATTTCATTTTTCTGCATGTGGCTGTCCAATTTTCCCAACACCATTTATTGAAGAGGCTGTCTTTGTTCCATTGGACATTCTTTCCTGCTTTGTCGAAGATGAGTTGACCATAGAGTTGAGGGTCCATTTCTGGGCTCTCTATTCTGTTCCATTGATCTATGTGTCTGTTTTTGTGCCAGTACCATGCTGTCTTGATGATGACAGCTTTGTAATAGAGCTTGAAGTCCGGAATTGTGATGCCACCAACTTTGGCTTTCTTTTTCAATATTCCTTTGGCTATTCGAGGTCTTTTCTGGTTCCATATAAATTTTAGGATTATTTGTTCCATTTCTTTGAAAAAAATGGATGGTACTTTGATAGGAATTGCATTAAATGTGTAGATTGCTTTAGGTAGGATAGACATTTTCACAATATTTATTCTTCCAATCCAGGAGCATGGAACATTTTTCCATTTCTTTGTGTCTTCCTCAATTTCTTTCATGAGTACTTTATAGTTTTCTGAGTATAGATTCTTAGTCTCTTTGGTTAGGTTTATTCCTAGGTATCTTATAGTTTTGGGTGCAATTGTAAATGGGATGGACTCCTTAATTTCTCTTTCTTCTGTCTTGTTGTTGGTGTAGAGAAATGCAACTGATTTCTGTGCATTGATTTTATATCCTGACACTTTACTGAATTCCTGTACAAGTTCTAGCAGTTTTGGAGTGGAGTCTTTTGGGTTTTCCACATATAGCATCATATCATCTGCGAAGAGTGATAGCTTGACTTCTTCTTTGCCGATTTGGATGCCTTTAATTTCCTTTTGTTGTCTGATTGCTGAGGCTAGGACTTCTAGTACTATGTTGAATAGCAGTGGTGATAACGGACATCCCTGCCGTGTTCCTGACCTTAGCGGAAAAGCTTTCAGTTTTTCTCCATTGAGAATGATATTTGCGGTGGGTTTTTCATAGATGGCTTTGATAATATTGAGGTATGTGCCGTCTATCCCTACACTTTGAAGAGTTTTGATCAGGAAGGGATGCTGTACTTTGTCAAATGCTTTTTCAGCATCTATGGAGAGTATCATATGGTTCTTGTTCTTTCTTTTATTAATGTGTTGTATCACATTGATTGATTTGCGGATGTTGAACCAGCCTTGCAGCCCTGGAATAAATCCCACTTGGTCGTGGTGAATAATCCTTTTAATGTACTGTTGAATCCTATTGGCTAGTATTTTGGCGAGAATTTTTGCATCTGTGTTCATCAAGGATATTGGTCTGTAGTTCTCTTTTTTGTTGGGATCCTTGTCTGGTTTTGGGATCAAGGTGATGCTGGCCTCATAAAATGAGATTGGAAGTTTTCCTTCTATTGCTATTTTTTGGAACAGTTTCAGGAGAATAGGAATTAGTTCTTCTTTAAATGTTTGGTAGAATTCCCCCGGGAAGCCGTCTGGCCCTGGGCTTTTGTTTGTTTGGAGATTTTTGATGACTGTTTCAATCTCCTTACTGGTTATGGGTCTGTTCAGGCTTTCCATTTCTTCTTGGTTCAGTTGTGGTAGTTTATATGTCTCTAGGAATGCATCCATTTCTTCCAGATTGTCAAATTTGTTGGCGTAGAGTTGCTCATAGTATGTTCTTATAATTGTCTGTATTTCTTTGGTGTTCGTTGTGATCTCTCCTCTTTCATTCATGATTTTATTTATTTGGGTCCTTTCTCTTTTCTTTTTGATAAGTCTGGCCAGGGGTTTATCAATCTTATTAATTCTTTCAAAGAACCAGCTCCTAGTTTCGTTGATTTGTTCTATTGTTTTTTTGGTTTCTATTTCATTGATTTCTGCTCTGATCTTTATGATTTCTCTTCTCCTGCTGGGTTTAGGGTTTCTTTCTTGTTCTTTCTCCAGCTCCTTTAGGTGTAGGGTTAGGTTGTGTACCTGAGACCTTTCTTGTTTCTTGAGAAAGGCTTGTACTGCTATATATTTTCCTCTCAGGACTGCCTTTGTTGTGTCCCACAGATTCTGAACTGTTGCGTTTTCATTATCGTTTGTTTCCATAAATTTTTTCAATTCTTCTTTGATTTCCTGGTTGACCCATTCATTCTTTAGAAGGATGCTGTTTAGTCTCCATGTATTTGGGTTCTTTCCAAATTTCCTCTTGTGATTGAGTTCTAGCTTTAGAGCATTGTGGTCTGAAAATATGCAGGGAATGATCCCAATCTTTTGATACCGGTTGAGACTTGATTTAGGACCAAGAATGTGATCTATTCTGGAGAACGTTCCATGTGCACTAGAGAAGAATGTGTATTCTGTTGCTTTGGGATGAAATGTTCTGAATATATCTGTGATGTCCATCTGGTCCAGTGTGTCATTTAAGGCCTTGATTTCCTTGTTGATCTTTTGCTTGGATGATCTGTCCATTTCAGTGAGGGGAGTGTTAAAATCCCCTACTATTATTGTATTCTTGTCGATGTGTTTCTTTGATTTTGTTATTAATTGGTTTATATAGTTGGCTGCTCCCACGTTAGGGGCATAGATATTTAAAATTGTTAGATCTTCTTGTTGGACTGTTCCTTTGAGTATGATATAGTGTCCTTCCTCATCTCTTATTATAATCTTTGGCTTAAAATCTAATTGATCTGATATAAGGATTGCCACTCCTGCTTTCTTCTGATGTCCATTAGCATGGTAAATTCTTTTCCACCCCCTCACTTTAAACCTGGAGGTGTCTTCGGGTGTAAGATGAGTTTCTTGTAGGCAACATATAGATGGTTTTTGTTTTTTTATCCATTCTGATACCCTGTGTCTTTTGATTGGGGCATTTAGCCCATTAACATTCAGGGTAAGTATTGAGAGATATGAATTTAGTGCCATTGTATTGCCTGTAAGGTGACTGTTATTGTATATTGTCTCTGTTTCTTTCTGATCTACTACTTTGAGGGTCTCTCTTTCTTAGAGGACCCCTTTCAATATTTCCTGTAGAGCTGGTTTGGTATTTGCAAATTCTTTCAGTTTTTGTTTGTCCTGGAAGCTTTTAATCTCTCCGTCTATTTTCAATGATAGCCTAGCTGGATATAGTATTCTTGGCTGCATGTTTTTCTCATTTAGTACTCTGAATATATCATGCCAGCTCTTTCTTGCCTGCCAGGTCTCTGTGGATAAGTCTGCTGCCAATCTAATATTTTTACCATTGTATGTTACAGACTTCTTTTCCCCGGCTGCTTTCAGGATCTTTTCTTTGTCACTAAGACTTGTCAATTTTACTATTAGGTGACGGGGTGTAGACCTATTCTTATTGATTTTGAGGGGGGTTCTCTGAACCTCCTGGATTTTGATGCTTGTTCCCTTTGCCATGTTGGGGAAATTCTTTCCTATAATTCTCTCCAATATACCTTCTGCTCCCCTCTCTGTTTCCTCTTCTTCTGGAATCCCAATTATTCTAATGTTGTTTCGTCTTATGGTGTCACTTATCTCTCGAATTCTCCCCTCGTGGTCCAGTAGCTGTTTGTCCCTCTTTTGCTCAGCTTCTTTATTCTCTGTCATTTGGTCTTCTATATCGCTAATTCTTTCTTCTGCCTCATTTATCCTAGCAGTGAGAGCCTCCATTTTTGATTGCACCTCATTAATAGCTTTTTTGATTTCAACTTGGTTCGATTTTAGTTCTTTTATTTCTCCAGAAAGGGCTTTTATATCTCCCGAGAGGGTTGCTTTAATATCTTCCATGCCTTTTTCAAGCCCGGCTAGAACCTTGAGAATCATCATTCTGAACTCTATATCTGACATATTACCAATGTCTGTATTGATTAGGTCCCTAGCCTTTGGTATTGCCTCTTGTTCTTTTTTTTGTTGTGAATTTTTCCGCCTTGTCATTAGGTCCAGATAAGAGTTTATGAAGGAGCAAGTAAAATACTAAAAGGGTGGCAATAACCCCAGGAAAATATGCTTTAGCCAAATCAGAAGAGATCCTGAATTGTGAGGGGGGAGAAAGGGGATAAAAAGGGGTTCAGAAAGAAAGAAAAAAAAAAACTATTAAAAAAAAGAAAGCCGATAAAGAAAAAATATAAAAAGAGGAAAAAATATATATATATTAGATAAACTATTTAAAAAACGTTAAAAAAAGAAAACGGTAAAAGTTAAAAAAAAGTTAGCAGAAGAAGAGAAAAAGAAAAAAAAATTGAAAAAGAAAAAAAAATTAAATTAACTGCAAGGCTAAAAAATCATGGGGAGAAAGCCATGAGTTCCGTGCTTTGCTTTCTTCTCCTCTGGAATTCCGCCGTTCTCCTTGGTAGGTGAACTTGGTCCTGGCTGGGTTTCCCGTAGATCTTCTGGGGGAGGGGCCCGTTGTAGTGATTCTCAAGCGTCTTTGCCCCAGGCGGAGTTGCACCGCCCTTACCCGGGGCCGCGCTGAGTAATCCGCTCGGGTTCGCTTTCGGGAGCTTTTGTTCCCTGAGCGCTTTCCGTAGAGTCCGGAGGACGGGAATAAAGATGGCGGCCTCCCGGTCTCCGGCCCGGAGGAGCCGAGAGCCCGGGGCCCCACTCCTCAGTGCGCCCTCAGAGAACAGCGCCAAATGACTCCCGTCACCCTGGCCTCCGGCCGCGCTCCGAGCTGACCGAGCCTGCGACCGGTTCAAGGCAACCCTGAGCTGAGAGTCACTCCTCGGCTCTGTCTCTGCAGCCGGCTTCCCCGTTCTAATACCGGTAAGCTCTGGGACACTGAGACACCCCTGATCCTTCTGCGACCCTGCGGGACCTGAGGCCGCGCTTACCCCGCCTGGGCTTCACCCCAGTTAAGCCTCTGGAGCGATGTCCCTCAGCGGAACAGACTTTTAAAAGTCCTGATTTTGCTCCGTTGCTCTGCCGCTTGCCGGGAGCCGGCCCCTCCCCCCGCGGTCTATCTTCCCGTCGCTTTGGATTCACTTCTCCGCCAGTCCTACCTTGCAGAAAGTGGTTGATTTTCTGTTTCTGGAATTGCTGTTCTTCTTCTCTTCAATCTCCCGTTGGATTTGTAGGTGTTTGCAATCTTTAGATAAGCTATTTAGCTGATCTCCCGCTACCCGAAGTAGTCTCAGCCTGCTACTTCTCCGCCATCTTGACTCCTCCCACCTGAAACAAATTTTGAGAAAATGACTGAGGCAGGATACAGAAACCTTTAGACCTGTCTTATAGCAAAACCTGAGAACCTCTGGCACAGCTGAGATGCTTTCTATTCATCTGTTTTTCCCATAGTGCTTAGTTTAGCATTGTTCTGTATATTAGGAGTATCTGTGTGCACAATGGAGTCTGATCTAAAGATACCAAGTTTAGACCATTAGATGGCTGATCAACAAAGAATCACAGTAGAGGGACTGAAAAAACCCATGTCCTAGCAATTCATTTGGCCAGATCTAGGGAATCTTGTGTGCCCTTCTCTGAGGCTCCCTTTAAACTAATCTCTCTCCCTCCCTTTCATTTTAAAAATACCTCTGCGTTTGAAATCTCTCATTTCTCCCTTTGCTGTTCTCTTCCTAGTCTAACATTCCTCTTTCTTTTTTTTTTTTTTTTTTTTTTTTTTTTTTTTTTTTTTTAAGATTTTATTTATTTATTTGACAGAGAGAAATCACAAGTAGGCAGAGAGAGAGGAGGAAGCAGGCTCCCCCGCAGAGCAGAGAGCCCGATGTGGGACTCGATCCCAGGACCCTGAGATCATGACCTGAGCCGAAGGCAGCGGCTTAACCCACTGAGCCACCCAGGCACCCCTAACATTCCTCTTTCTTTAAGTGAATACAGTGAATACAACTTAAATATTTATATTTATGTAACAAAATATAAAAAGCAGCTAGATTAAATACTTCTTGAAATAGGAGGAAAAAAAATCCTTAATTGTGTTTTCTTTTGACTTGCTTGTGATTTCTTTTTTATGTGACAGTGTCCTCATTTTTATACTTCCTAAATAGATAATAATTGGGCGTTAAAGTGATGATTGTGATGCATTTTAATATTCTAATTCATCAAAAAATTCCTATTTAAAAAAATTTTAGTATTGCTTAGGTAGTAACAGTATTTTACAAGCTACAACAGGTCTCTGGTTACTTCAGTTAATTAGAAAAGTAATAGAATACCTCATGCTTTGTACAGTCTAAAAAGTTACAGTTTCATTTAATTTAAAAAAGTAAAATTTCTTTATATGTTTTAAATTGTTTTCTGGAATCTTCCTGGGTTACTGAAGCAAAACAAAATGTTGAAAGTGTTGAAAAATCTCATATTTAAACATACAAGGTATTTTTCTTAGGTTTTTCTAGATTCATAATGAATATCTAGGATTTTTTGTGTTAGAAAAAGATTTATTTATGTATTGTCATAGGTGAATGTATTTAAATTCTCAAGGATGGATTGGAGGAAGAGATAGTTCCAGTTCAAATAATTTTCATTTTAATTTGATACAGTATAAATTGGCAATTTGCAAACAACTGTCTTCTCTTATTTACCCTTCCTCAGGCAAACTTTTAAATGTGAAATCAAAAGGAAAAAAATACTATAAGTAAATATTCTCTCAGAAATGCTTGCTGGTAATTTTCCTAACCTGTGTGTTCTTTTTTGTTGTTGTTGTTGTTTTCTTTTTTTAAGGGAGGGGAGGAGCAGAGGGAAAGGCAGAAAGACAGTCTCAAGTCCCAAAGGCAGAGCTTGATCTCACAACCCTAAGATCATGACTTGAGTTGAAATAAAAAGATGTTTGATTGAGCCACCCAGGCACCCCTAACCTGTGTATTTCTAAACATAGGACTCTACTAAGAGCAACTTTTCCCTCAAACAATGAGAAATATTTAAGAAAGGGGAAAATGTGAAGAAGTCTGGTTGTTATTTTTTGCCACTGTTGTGGATAAACACTTACACTTTGGGAAGACAGAACAGTTACCATTCCATTAAGGATTTTCTTGTTTATGTTCATGAGGGATATTGGTGTTTCACTTTTTCTTGTCATTTCATGGTTGGGTTTTTATTTTTAAGATTATTTGGCCTCATAAAACAAGTTGGGAAGTATTTCTTTATCTTCTATTTTTATGAAAGAGTTTATGCATTTATGTTAAGATTAGTGGTTTTTTCTTTAAGAATTTGATAAATTTCAGCAATGAAACCATCTGGGCCTGGAGGCTTTTTATGTGTTTATGTTATGCAAAAGTATTTGATGACAAATTCAATTTTATTAATGGATAGAGATATTCAGATTTTTTTGTTTTATTTCACATCAGTTTTGGTAAATTATATTTTTCAAAATATGTACATTTCATCAAAGTTGTTGAATTTGTTGACATAAAGTTATTCATAACACTCTGGTTCCTATTGGATCTGTAGTGATGTTCCCTCCTTCATTCCTGGTATTAGTAATTTGAGTTTTCACTCTCTTTCTTGATCATGTACCTAGAGGTTTATTAGTTTTGTTGATCTTTTCAAAGAACCACCTTTTGCCTTTGCCTATTTCCTTTATTGTTTTTCTATTAGTTAATTTCAGTTCTTTTTTTTTTTTAAGATTTTATTTATTTATTTGACAGACAGAGATCACAAGTAGGCAGAGAGAGAGAGAGAGAGAGAAGCAGGCTCTCTGCCGAGCAGAGAGCCCGATGCGGGGCTCGATCCCAGGACCCTGAGATCATGACCTGAGCCGAAGGCAGAGGCTTTAATCCACTGAGCCACCCAGGCGCCCCACAGCTCTTTTCTTTTGTTATTGCCTTCTTTTTATTTACTTAACTCTTGATTTAACTTGCTCTTTTTTTCATACCTTCTTAAGATAGAACCATAGGCCATTTATCTTAGATCTTTCTACTTTTTAATGTAAGTAATTCAAACTTCCCTTCAAGCATTCATTTAGCTGCATACCGTAAATTTTGATACGTTTTATTTTCACTCATATTCCGTTTGAAGTATTTTCTAATTTCCCTTTTGATTTCTTCTTTGGCCCCTGTATTTAGAAGATGTTATTTAATTTTCAAAATTTTTTTCTAGGTATCTTATTGTTACTGATTCCATTTTGGTCAAAGAACATATTCTTTATTATTTTAATCAAAAATTTGTTGACATGTTTTATGGGTCAGCTTATGGTCTATCTTGTTAAATGTACTGTCTCCACTTGAAAAGAATATTTATTCTATAGATGTTGGGTGTCATTTAAGTAGTAATTAGATCAGGATGATTGGTAGTATTGTTCAAATAAACTGTCTTACTGGTATTTTTGCCTAGTTTCCTGTCAGTTGCTGAGAAAGAGGCTTTTATATCTCTAAGTATGATTGTAGAATTATTTTGCCCTTTAATTCTGCATTTTGAAGCTGTGTTACTGGCATAATCAAATTGTTATTATGCCTTTTGATAAATTAATTCTTTTTATGATTCTGAAATGTTCCTGGTTCTGGCCATATTCTTTAAGTCTACTTTATATGATAATATAGCTACTTCAGCTTTTATAAGCTTAGTGTTTATACAGTGTATCTTTTACCATCCATTTATTTTCAACCCATCAAAGTATAATTCTTGTGGATATCTTACAGTTGGGTCTTGCTTTTTTATCTGTTTTGGCAATCTCTGCCTTTTATTTGGAGTGTTTAGTCCATTAACATTGAATGTAATTATTGTGGTAGGTTATAGGTTTGCTATTTTACTATTTGCTGTATGTCTCTCTGTTCAAATTTCCTGCATTGTTTTGCCTTAACTTAATATTTTAAAAAATTCTCTTCAAATTATTTACTAGCTTTTTAACTAACCTCATTGCATTTTGTCTGTATGTGTGATCACTCCAGGCATTACAAATATGCATTCTTACTTCTTCATAGACTATTTAGAGCTAATATTGTATCATGTAATAGACATTGTAGAAATATTACAACCAAATTACCAAATTGGTCCATTTGTAACCTCCTTCATCCTTTATGGTTTGGTGTTATATGAATTACATCTACATATGTTATAAACTCCATAAGACAGAGTTATAATTTTTTTTCCTTTTAGATGGGTCTAACTAATTTAAATTACTAGGGAAAAGTAGTTTTTTATATTTACCCAATATTTACCATTTCTGATACTCTTCATTCTTTCCTGAAGATTCTTCTGCCCAACTGGTATTCCTGTTCAGTCTAAAGAACTTGCTTTCACGTTTTTCTATATTGTAGGTTGGCTGGCAACATATTCTCATAGTTTTAGTTTATATAAGATACAGTTTGCCTTCATTTTTGAAGGATATAATCTTTCTGGGTATAGAATACTGGGTTGACAGCTTTTTTTTTTCTTCTTGAAGTATATATAAATCATTGTTTTGCTTTATTTAATGTGTCATTTTTTTGTGACTGCTTTCAAGATTCCTTTTTCTTATCACTGATTTTCTTCATTCTTGCTCTACCAGAGGTTCCCTGAACTTTCTTGAATCTTTTGAAATTTTGTCTTCCACCAAATTTGGGAAATTATTAGGCATAATTTATTTAAATATTTTTTGGTTCTGTTCTTCCTTTTCCCTTTTGGAACTCTAGTTATACGTGTATTGACTTTTTGATATTTAGCCACAAGTCTCTGAGACTGATTTATTATTTCTCAATCCTTTTATTTTCCATTCTTCAGATTGGGTTATTTTTATTGATCTATCATGTTCATTCTTTGTTTTGTAATCTCCATTTTGCTTTCAAGCCTATCCAATTAACTTAAAAATTTCAGTTAATATATTTTTCGTTCTAGGACTTGAGTTTGGTTCCTCTTTATAGTTTCTATTTGACTATATTTTCATTTATATCTTTGAATATAATTTTGATTGCTACTTTAAAGCCCCTGTCTGCTACTTGTAACATTTGAATCAGTTCAGAATTGATCTCTGTCTGTTGTATTTTCTCCTGAAAATGGGTCATGTTTTCCTTTTGTTTGGTTTGTGCAATAATTTTGGATTATATCTTAGTATAATTCTGCAATTACCATGTTGTAGATACTCTGGGTTGTGTTATTCTTCTAAAAAATACCAGGTTTTTTTGTTGTTGTTGTTTTTTGTTTTTTACTGTTTTAGGCAGTTGATGGTTAGGCTCAAACTGCAAACTCTGTTTTTTGTTTGTAGCTCAAATCTTTGGTTATTTTACCCTTAGCTAGCTTTTTTAATTTCCTCTGCAAATGTGCAGTTCACAGGTCAGCCATATATTGGAATTGACTGTATATACAGATTTAGGGCTCCTTCCTGACTCTATCCTTTCCAGGACTCCCCTTTCAGTTTCCAGGGGTTTTGGTTATGTTGCACTTTGTCCACTGCTTCTTCAGGCCTGAAAGACTGAAGATTTTTTGTTTGAGTTTTAGTTCCCTTATATTGTGGGTTGAGGTCTGCCCTCAGGCCAAAAGGTACTATAAGCAGGTAACTCACTTAGTTCTAGTCTTTTTTCTAAGTGTTAATTCCTTTCCAGAATCAATCTGTTTTTGGTCATTTTCTAGTGCATTTAAGTAGTTATTTATTATATGTTTGTGTGTAGTTATTTATGTAGGAGAATTGATATTGTAGGAGGTTACTAAGCCAATAGTAGAAGTAGAACTAGATTTTTTTTAAGCTAAAATAATTGGAAAATATGGTATGGTGAAGTACAATCTTAATGGTTTTCTTTTTTTTTTTTTTTTTTTTGAGATATTCAGAAAAAGAAGAAACCATGATGTATATCACACACACACACACGCACACGCACACATATGCACACACGCACACAAACTGAAAGAACTAGTTTTTCTAACTCCAAAGTCTTCTTAATGAAACATTAGATTAGAATATATTTCCAATATAAGGACAAATAGTTTACCATATGTCAAAAGAAAATTTTGTATAGATTTTTAAAACCTATAGATGCTTATTTCCAAGATGGAGTTCTGTTGTATATTGTACATCCAAAGTTTTTCATTTCTGACATATATAGTTTTGATTCAGTTAACATAGCTAGGAAGGTAACTTACAGTGTCAGAGTCCTCAAAACATCACTTTATGATTTTAAAAATTTTTGGTGGATAATTTCCAGTATGATTTCCACTTTCTAGGAAATGTTTCTTTCATTTCATTTCATTTCATTTCATTTCATTTCATTTCATTTCATTCTTTTCTCTTGCTACTGAATAGGCTCTTTGTGAAGCAGGAGGCAGAACCTCTGCTTTGGTTTTACTTTAATCTCTGTGCCAATGGTTTTCCACCTTGCTCTATCTCCTTTATATTTTTTTTCTCTTTCTCAGTCTTTAAAAAATTTATCTTTTCATTACTTTTAATTTTTTAACCCTTATGGGTAATAGGAAAGGAAGTTTAGGAATATTGATTATATTATTTGGTTGTTATCTCTTTGCTGCACCTTATAGATTTGCCTACCTCTTATCCTTTCTTCTTAGGACTTGTAAATATTTTCAATATTTTGCTCAATATGAATATGTAGGGAATTTGAAGAAGTAAAAGCAAGGACTCTGTATATTCTCATTCTATTGGGAAGGTCCTGCTTGTTGAATTTTTAGGTATTTCAAGATGTTCCAGTCAACTGTCAAGGACTTCTCCTCACAGTGTCAGAACTGTAGTGATGATGAGAGTAATGCAACTAGCAAATAGTTCTGGTATGTAACCACTTTTGCATGTTTACTTCAGCAGAAATCTCTGTGGAGTACAATGGTATCCTATATTCCTTATTAACATTTGGAAAACCATTTGCATGCTTTCAAAATTGATTTTGAGGTAATGGTGTTAGTCAATAAATAGAGAATATTTTAATCAGATGTGATATTCTGCAAAGATTAGTATATCTTCTTTTCATAACTCATTTAAATAAAGGGAAAACAAAATGTAAACTTGCATTCTTAGAACTTTCTGAATAATATGATAATTGATTAAACTCAAGGTTTTAGTGTACTTCTTATTGCAAAACCATTATGGTACTCTATGTGTTTTAAGTAAAATACCATTCATAAATATGGGCAATACTTCTTTTTTATATAGCTTATCAGTGGAGACTTACTTGCTTTTTACTTTTCTAAAACTAAATTCTTTAGTTCTTATGTTGTTGTAGATTATAAATAAATATTTTAGAAAATATATATCCAGTTTGTAATGTATTTCTTTAGACAGTATGGTTATACTAAATCTTTAGAACAGGGTGATCTGTGGTGTGGGTTCTTCTCAATAGACTGTCAGTTAATTCTTTTGGACTGGATGAGGATAAAGAAAGTATGTTCTCTGCCATTTTACCATAGCTTGCTCTTGTACTTATACAAATGGTGAGATGGTTATTGTTATGAGATTGGATACATTGCTTCTTTATAATGTTAATTTTTAGATTTAGTGATGGTACTTAAAGATACTTTGATTTATACTTGGGAAAAGTTTGTGTGTTTATTATGCTATATATTATAAATAGTTTATTGTTACTTATGATTTTGAATAGCACCCTACTTTTTGGGGTCATTTTATTGTGTAGAATATTCTGCATTATCCAGTAGTATATAGATTTCAAAACTCAAAATACTCAGTACATTATCAAGGGAGATTAAAGAACAGAACACAATCCAGTGAAGTCATTGTTGTAATACATTGCTTTGAAAATGTTATTTTCTGTTTTTTAAAGGATATCTAGATTTATTTGAATATTCTTTTTCTGCTATCAATGTTTGTTTGTATATATAACACCTAAGTCATCTATCACTGTGTCTCAAAGAAGGATAGCTATATTTCAGAGGGCTTTTTTTGTAATTAATGTAAACAGGCTTATTATATAGATGCAAGGACTTAACACAAAAATGAAAAACTAATGATCACCCAGGGTCATAGGTTCCATGGTAGACTTGTAACTAAAGTTCAGTTTTGTTTTCTAGCCTTGTAATTTAATCCATACCAAGTATTATTTTCTGTGTGGATAATTTTGGTTCATTAACCTACAAAAATTTATAAATAAACTTTGATATTCTTATACATTATAAATATGCTGGTATTTTTTTATTGTAATAAAAAAGATCATGCTATAAATAACTAATAAATCATGCTATAGTAACTAATTCTTGACCTAAACCCTATCTTTCCCCTTTAGAAAAGTTGGAAGCTGCACCACCCACCCCAGGACAGCTGAGATACGGTAATAGTTCTTTAATTGTTAAATATTTGTACATCTGTCTTTTAGACATAAAAAAATGGTATCATTTCTATTAATATAGAAGAGTGAGTAAATTTAATTTTTCCAGATAGAGTGGGTTATCTTATTTATCATGCTGACACAAAGAGTTTATAAGCTTGGTTTATAACATATTATAATATTATGGAATTTCTAATATTGTTAATAGTATCTAACATTGTTAAACTGTTGTCACCATCTAGAACTAAAAGTATACTTATGGTTAGGTTTTCTTAATTCCCAGAAAAAAGAATATATTTACTTTAGTTTGGATTTAAGTAGGGTAATTTCATAACTAGAAAGTCTGAGCTAGGTAGAACTGTTCTCTGGTGGAGAAAATACTTAGAGCTTGCTGTTTGTGATGATGAAGAAAGTTAAGTTCATTTAAAACCACCATGAAGAAGAAGCTTATCATGGTGCTGGTGTACTTTCTTTACTCTGTTAAGATGGGAATAAATAGTCAAGGCTAACATGGCATAATGTAAAACAGTTTGGGGTCTTATTATAAAGACAACAAAAGAAGAGAATATTTTAACAGTACAGTGAATTCAAGTAGGTTGTAGGTGAAAGCTAAATACTAGATGTGATTTGCTGTTAAAGAGTAGTATTTCCCAAAGGAAATTGAAGAAATCACAAATTAATAGGAGATCATTAGATACTGGAGAGCAAATTTACAAGATTTTTAAAAACTTAATTAACTACCCAGTTTTTTTTTCTCCAAGAGTTAGAGTATAATTTATATTAGAAGTAATAACTTTTCCCAAATACATTTAAGAATTCTTTAAGAGGGGCACCTGGGTGGCTCAGTGGGTTAAGCCGCTGCCTTCAGCTCAGGTCATGATCCCAGGTCCTGGGTTCGAGCCCCACATCGGGCTTTCTGCTCAGCAGGAAGCCTGCTTCCTCCTCTCTCTTTCTGCCTGCCTCTCTGCCTACTTGTGATTTCTCTCTGTCAAATAAATAAATAAAATCTTTAAAAAAAAAAAAAAAAGAATTCTTTAAGAGTTTTCTTCTCCTGATAGTTTTTCCTGATCCTCCTAGCCTAGGTTCATGCAAATTCATGTTCATAACAATGGATAGTACTATTATCAGTTTTTTGGTTCTATTGAAATTAACTATTGATATGGTATGTTATCATACCCAAACTTCTTGAGGGTTGGTAACCAAGTCTTACATATCATCATATCTAATGCCTGATGGAATGTCCGGTACATGTTTATTTAACAATTTGAAAATTGTATTTTTTCCTTTGTGTTGATAATAAATTTTTTACTTATAGGACACATTTATTTAGGTCTAAGCATAAACGCATGATATATTTTATTCTTTAAAGTTACTTATTATAAAAGTTTGAATGTCTAATAGTTAAGCAACTAGACTTGGGCAAAATCAAAGAACTCAGACTAGACTATTTTTTTTTTAAGATTTTATTTATTTATTTATTTATTTGACAGAGAGAGAGAGATCACAAGTAGACAAGAGAGGCAGGCAGAGAGAGAGGGGGAAGCAGGCTCCCCATTGAGCAGAGAGCCCTATGCGGGGCTCGATCCTAGGACCCCAAGACCAAGACCTGAGCTGAAGGTAGAGGCTTAACCCATTGGGCCACCCAGGTGCCCCAAGACTAGACTCTTTAATTGAAAAATCCCATTTCATTAATCTGCTATTTGATTTTTACCATCTTTAATAGTTTTTAAAATAATACCTTTTAAAAATGATCTTCTTTATAATTAAAAAGGTGCTACTTTCTATCTTGAACATTCTTATTTGATAACAAGAAGAAATCTGAAATGACCTAGGATACATATACCCTTTTCCTGTGATCTTAGTCTTCAGTAGTGGTTTTGGGTAGAGTGTTTTTTTGTTTTGTTTTGTTTACTGCTTATTAGCCTTTCCTGGGTTGGTGCAGAACTCGCTAGAGTAATGTCAAACTTCAATAACTTCTGGATTATATTTTAATTAACACTTGGACTTAACTGCATTAAAAAGAAAAACATTCTAAAGTCACTGAACACACACAACCAATTCACTTAAGGAACTATTTGCTGGATATGTTATAAAACTCACAAGTTTGATGTTTATCTAAAAAAGTCATCAGTTGAATTGATGTTGGCTATATCTTGGCAATTTTATAGATGAATCAGAATAAAGTCTTTTAACTCTCCCAGCTTTCAATCTGTTTCACAGTCTGCCTTCAATTCTCTTAATATGGAATTCTCTTCCTTTCCAGGTTAGTGGCCCTCAACTTAATTAACTAATGTTCATTAAGTGTCTGCAATGCACTATGCATTCTGCAATGTGCTGAAGATGCAAATATGAAAAAAGTGAGGCTGAATGTTTAAAAAATATATAGATATTAGTTCCTCCTAGTTACACTTCTATTATGGCAGGTCATTCAGATTCTGTATTAGATAGATAAGATAAGGTATGCCTTTGTTAGGAAGAGGCCAAATTACATTTTGATTTAAATCAAATAGTTTGTGAAAGCTTTCAGGGATACCGATATTGTGAGGGGGGGAAAAGACTGCGTATAGATGGTGAATATAAATGAGATGATCACATTTTTCTCACATTTGTTCAAAAATTGTTTAGTGAGTAAAAGTGACCATTTAGCTTCCCTGGAATTTGATTCAGGGTATTTTTTATTATTTCTAACATGGATATTAATTTTATGATATCAGTTTTTAGGTATAAGAAACAGATTGATATCAATAGCAATTAAACAGGTAAAACATGGTACTTGTAATATGTATTTACTTATTTGTTCTGCTGTTAACTGTAGTTCTTTGTATGTGTAGCTAGTAAGAAAACAACCCAGAAATCTAACAGTTATTTTTACATGTTACATGTTTTTTAATTTTGTTTTGTTTCCCTAGTGTAGCTTCTAGGAAGTAATTAAGCTTATAGCAGGAGTAGAATCTTTTGGCTATGGGGAATTAAAAGCAAATTTCAAAGGTTGTCAAATCTGTTTAGGAGATTTTAATCATATAGTCTGTGTTCTCATTTAAAATTATAGAAATCCTAAAATATATTTTCTGTGTTTGATGTTTTTCAGTATTCATCCACAATGCGATACCTTTCATAGGGTTTGGCTTTTTGGATAATGCAATAATGATTGTTGCAGTAAGTTCTTTCTTTTACCCTTCTATTTTGAGTTAATAAAGCAATTAGTGTAGTCGAAATTTTCCTAATAATTTATATATCCTGGCTATAAGATTTTAATTAACATCATAATGAGCAAGGCTACTTTTTACTATATTTCATGTTAATTAGACTATCATTCAGTTTTAAGGCATTACATGTATTAATCATTAAGACTTTTGGCAAACCATTGACCATAATAAATACATAGTTATTAGGTCAATATTATTCTGTTTTAGTTTAAACATTCTTATTAAAGGAAAAAGTATATAAAATTTTCTGACGTTCTTTAACTTTATTGACAGTTCTCATCACATATATGTTATTTGGTTAGTTCCTTGTTTAGTTTTCCCATGGAGAATTGTCCTAAAGGGTGTTTTGATATAGTCTATTTGACCCAAAGGTATTTTAAATTTTAGTTGAGAATACTGAGTATATCTCATTTTTGTCTTTGTTCCATTGTATTGTTAAAAAAAAGTTCCCCTTTGCTGTGGTTATTTTAATGTAAGTGTGTTCCTTAAGAGTGTTTAGTCTCTGAGAAGGCTTCTTTACCTTTCCTACCATTGAGTGATACATTTTGTTAATGAATACCAATATTGGTCCCATTTCGAAAGTCAGAGATGAATCTGTGGATTAAAATGCAAGTCTTCTAAAACTGCCCAGTACTCTATCCACTCTCTTCGTTGACTCTAACTTGAAAAAAATGATGTAAATGGTAGTTGCTGTGCAGGAGACTGCTTTAAAAAAAAAAATGATTTGGGGATCATTGTGAGAAAAATACATATGAGAGCAAGGGTTTTTTTGTTTTGTTTTCTTTTGGTTTTCTTTAGTGTCTTGGAGGTCATGTGTACTACAGATGGATGTAAATAGAACATTTGATTTCAAAACAGTAAAAATATACTAAAAATAAAATTTACATTGTGTAGATTATAAAATTTGCTTAAAGAATATCTAGAATTCTTAAAAGAATATCTGAAAAGAATTTTTTTTTTTGCTATTATATAGTCTTATCTTATATCCAGATTAACAGTGCTCAGCTATCCAGAAAGTCTGGCTGCTCACTTGTGTTCATATAGTAGGAAGTTATCTTGCTGCCTAAATATTCACAGCAGGTACTCTAGTGTGCACACAGCTTGAATGTGGAAGCACCCATTGTGTAGTTCTTTATCAAAGGAGCCTGGCAAGAGCCTCTAAAATATAATTTCAGAATGCCAGTTTTTTGACTGATCATGACATTTTTCCTAATATATATATATAAGAATTGGTCAATTTATGTATCTGTGAATATGAGAATATATCTGTGAATATTAAGCAACTTAGAACCACACTGCTTTCAATGAAATTACTAAAATTTGAGTTGGTTAGATTATTTAAATAGTTATTAAATAATAAAGCATATCTAATTATAATAGAAACCCCATTATGATGAATTTATAAGCTGTAGGTAAGACTTGATGTGTTCTTAAACAGATTGGCTGAATTGAAGTTTCCCTGTGACAAATACTTCTTTTGGTTTTACACAATTCAGTATTTCAGTTTGTCTTAATTGACAGCTGGTATCCCTATTACCGCCTTCATTTTCATTTGTTTTTTTCCATCTCAATAAGGCAGACCTTAGTCAAATACTAAAAAAACTATCCTTGCTACAAGGAAGTATTGAGATGATATATTTTGCATAAAGAAGGGTGAATAGAGATTTTGAAGAGAGATCAGAATAGGGAAACTGGGTAACTTCATAGATCCTGCATTTCACAGTGTGTTATTATTTATTTGAAATAAATATCTAAAGTAACAGATAATCTGCATCTAAATACAGCTACGAACAAAGTGAGACACACACACTCTAGAGTCAAATTATTGTAATGTGGTTTACTGTTTTCTGTTACTCAGGCCTGTGTCTCACAGTATAACCAAGAGTGAACTATTTTTTCAGGTCTGAGATGGTTGACTCCGAGTTAATAACACTTGTTCTTGAAGTTTACACTGAAATCCAGTTGCAGGGACATAATACCAGTTTTTACTTATATAATATTGAAATAAATGTTTAAACCACTGGCTTCAATACCTGAGTAAGAGCAGTTGTGTGGCAAAATTGTTATTCAGTGATAATTGCAAACCAGTTCAGGGACAGTGAAATTTCCCAAAGAGGTTTTATAATAAATAGACTGCTAAAACTAAAATACATAAGTAATACAACTCTAGAATCTATACATAGGAAAATAAGTAGTCATCATTATCTTAAGAATGTTTTTCACCTTTTAATTATTTGAAAACACTGATTTCCTCCTAACATTATGGGACAGCTATGACTGTTTTAAGATAGTAAGTTAAGGAAATATTTGATTCTTCTTTTCTATCATGTCATTGACATTTGATGTTTTCCTCTTCCCTGTTGTACTCTCTTGGTTGCTATCCTAAGTTGTAGTCACCAAAACAAATTCCTGTGTAACTTCCTGTAATAGACTGACCTTTATTGTTGGCTGCTGTTCATACTCAGCCTTTGGTTTCATAGTTTATTATATTTTTATATTACTAGGATTGCTTTTTATGACATTTTAGTGGGGTTTTGGATTATGTTTCTTAAAATTTAATTAGAATAGGATTTATTAGAATTCTAGAGTAGTTTAATTGTACTCAGGTGATGAACCAGATATAAATTTAAGATAACTAGTATTAAATGTACAAAATAAAACTTGATGTAACTGTGGGAAAAAGTAAAGACTGGTAGTCCCTTGTCCTCAAACTGTCTTTGATTTTATTTGAAGCTTTTATGTTATTAGAAGGTCCTTCAGGTTTCTTAAATTCAACTAAATGATTAAGCACCTAAGTACTTTTTAAGCACATGTATTACAAGCAGATTTATGCTGGGGCACTCCTAGTGATAGTGATTCATTGCTGCTAAAGATGGTATATTTATTTTTTATATACTGCACATGTTAGGTACCTTCGTTCTATATAAGTGCTCCAGTTTTTTGTGGAGTGTTTTGTGTGGGGTTTCTTTTTTTCCCCATCTATATATAAAGATACACATCTTTATTCCTTACGCATGTTTTGTTCTTTTTTTCTTGGGGATGTGGTTCCTTCACAACCTTGCTTGTGATTTTAAATACCTGGGAGACTTTTATGCATCAGGCTATTCTCTCTGTATCCAGCAAGAATTTTATTTTATTTTTTTAAGATTTTATTTGTTTTGAGAGAGAGAGAGAGAGCACACACACAAGCAGGTAGAGCAGCAGGCAGAGGGAGAGGGAGAACCAGGCCCCCACTGAACAGAGGGCCCAACGTGGGACTCAATCCCAGGGCCCTGGAATCACGACTCCAGTTAAGGCAGCCGCCTGACTGAGCCACCCAGGTGCCCCAAGAATTATGTTTTAAAGAGATGGAACCAAAAGACCTAGGTGAGAGGAAAATGAGGAAACAACTCAGCTTCTCTTCAGTTTTATAAATAATTGAGTAATGCAATATTTCTATGTACCGCATAGGACATTCCTTTTTTGTTCTCCATAAGTATCATTGTGATTTTAAAATTTATTTAGAAATTTTCAAGCATCAGTATCCAGGAGGAAAATTAAGTCTACTTATGGCAGCATTGGCTAAGCATTAGAGCTCAGTTAGCACAATAGATCATAGGATTTCTTCTTTATTCTGTGTAGTAACCCATTAGAATAGTTTAATCTTCTTCATTTCAGTTCCTTCTCTTTATTTTTTTTAAGATTATTTATTTATTTATTTATTTGGTAGACAGAGATCACAAGTAGGCAGAGAGGCAGGCGGGCGGGGCGGGGTGGGGGAGGAGGCTCCCTGCTGAGCAGAGAGCCTGATGCGGGGCTCGATCCCAGAACTCTGGGATCATGACCTGAGCCAAAGGCAAAGGCTTTAACCACTGAGCCACCCAGGCACTCCTGGTTCCTTCTCTTTAAAATGGAAGTAAAAATATGAGTGCCTCTTGTCTATAGGGTAATGGGATGGGTGTGGAAAGTCTGAAACTCTCTCAGTAAATTCAGTACCTTGTTTTTTACTGAGGCTCTATCTATTGTGCAAATTACTGTTGTTGCTCATAAATGTATCATATAGTCTCACTACTTAATGGTTAAAGTACTCAGTGTTACAAGATAATTTTTGAAGTCTGTGATCTCTTGGGGCCCTAGAAATCAGTTTAGTCTTTTTTTTTTTTTTTTTTTTACTCTTTTGATGGTTTAAATAACAGCTTAAATTAAGATTTTAAATTAGGTGAGTTGGTCTTTGTGTTCCAAGAGATTTAAAGAATCTGTCTTTGTTGTTGGAAAATACAAATTCTAGATTTTTAACAAAACTTATATTGCTATTTTTATTATAATAGTATTTGTTGCTATTTTTATTTTTTATAAAAAGCCTGATTTTAATAAATCAAATGATACTGATGTTGTTTTGCATGAATGCATATATTTAATAATTAAGTGCATTACGGCATTATATGAATATTTTGGCATATTTTATATATATAATTTTGTTGCAGTAACCTGTTGGCTTAAGCAGTTTATCTGTTTTCATTAAGACTTTGCTCTTTTTTACAGTCACTTCAGCATTAATTTTTAAATTAATTTCTTTGTAATCATTTTTTAGGGAACCCATATTGAGATGTCTATCGGAATTATTTTGGGAATTTCAACTATGGCAGGTATTTAATAAGTCATATTATTATTCCATTGTCCATATATTTATAAAATATTTTAGCAGGTTGGATTTAGAAGAGAATGATTTATTTAAATAAGTTTACTCATTGAAATGTCCATTTGTCTACCTAATCCTGTTCTTCACTTTCTTAATGTTGTATATATAGCACTTTTTTCCTGAGAAATTTTAGGTACTTAATGTTAATGAGTAACAATGCTATACTGACTATATTAAAATAAACTTTTCTCTTAATTCAGTGTTACCCCAAAACCTTTGTGCTCTTGTTTCTACTAATTTATTTTCAAATTGTGTAGGAAAATCAAAGAAGGAAATATAAGATTGGCTCTATTACTTTCTTTCCCCTAGTTACCACTCTGTTTTTCATGATGGTGAAACTTCATTTTTCTCTGTGATTTTCTCAAATTTCAGGCTATGCATAAAGATTTACTTTAACTTCCCAATATCCAAATTTCCTTAAATATAATGAAGGATACAGAAAATACTGCATAGTATTGAAACTAAAATGGTTTCCAAATGGCCACCACAACAGAAAAAACCTACTGCTTGATGGAAGGAGAACATTATATCCCAAAAGACTTGCGTTCTATTTTGAAATCTTGAAATTCAGAGCTATGCAATGAGTAACTTTGGCTACACAGCTGTTGTAGTTTCAGAAACTTGTGACTACTCTTCCAGATGAGTGCTTCATTGATGACATAGCGATGTATTATAATGATTTTTCTGACTTCCGTGTAACAACTCATTTATCTCACTTTTTTAGCTGCTGCTTTAGGAAACCTTGTGTCAGATTTAGCTGGACTTGGGTAGGTCCATTCGTTTATTCCTTTGTGCGTGTGTATCCTGACCTTGCTTCTTTCTCTTCCCCATTTTTTAATTGAGAAAGATAAAAAATATGGGCCTTTTTGTGTGTGTTTTTAAACTAAAGTTTTAAATTTAACATTTCTAAATCAGTAGTACTAAATCTTCGGTGTGCATCAAATACAAATGCCTGGGTTATGCCTTGGAACTTGTGTCTCTGGGTTTAGGGACCCGGAATTTGTGTTTAAAATCTTCTCAAGAGATTGATACATGCTAAAGGTTTTTCTAAAACGACTGCAATGTAAGCATTACTGAAGTATTCACATGTATTTTTGATAGACATTTCCAAAGTGAGACAGAATTAAAACCAAGAGTTAAAATTAAAGAATTAAAACCAAATAAATAGTTAAATTAAAATTAATAAAATAACTTAAAATTAAAAAAGTTAAAACCAAGAACCCCATCATTATTTCACCCCATTCTTCTCCCATTAAGCTCAAAGATAAGAGATATGGCTCAAATATGAGGATACTGACTGGGCATGTTTTTGGGAGAGAGGAACTTTTCAGAAGGAATAATGCCAGAGCATACATGGGTTTGGCCAGTTTTTGCTCTCTTTATTCTGTGTGGCTGGAATGATGAAATAAAGTGAGAATGTCTACTTAGAAAAGGCCAGCTTTCTCTCTTTCTCATTTTACATCCTCTCTTCCAAGCAACACATGGCCTGGGCTGCCTCCTGATCTTGAGGAAGCCTGGAAAGTACAAGTTAGACCAAGTTGGCATTAATTACTGTAATAAACATTCTCTCTTTTGCTCAGTCTTTGGCTCTGTTTTTTCCTTCCATGGTTCATGAGAGTGGTAAGTTCTGAGATTTGGATTTGGGCCTACCAGAAGTTTACTTAGCCTTATAATCTAGGAAAAGGTGGCTTCATAAGTGATCTGACCCTGTGTATTAGACTTCTGTACTGGAGTTTGGGGCCAAAGCTACTGTTAAAACACAGAGTTTCTTGTTTTTGGACCAGGGCATAAATTTTATATTTTTCAGATTCCTGACATAAATCTATAATGATATCACCCCTTACATATTCTAATTTCCCCATTTTCAACATTAATGTTAATGTAATGTCACAGCTACTGTGATAGCTTTTTATATATAATAGATCTAAGTGGTCTGATAGATTTTAAGGCCATTTAATTTTAGATTGTATCATTAATTAGTTATTTTTGATTAGAGATAAGATTTTGTTGGGAGTCTTTGTATTTAAAAACTATTTCTCCTCTGCCTTTAAAAAATATCATTAAATAACAAATACGTTTTCTTGACTCTTAGGTATACAGTTTTTTTAGAAGTTAACATATCTGAGAGAGAGTCAATTATCATATGGTTTCACTTATTTGTGGAGCATAACAAATAGCATGGAGGACAAGGGGAGATGGAGAGGAGAAGGGAGTTGAGGGAAATTGGAAGGGGAGGTGAACCATGAGAGACTATGGACTCTGAAAAACGATCTGAGAATTTTGAAGGGGTGGGGGGTGGGAGGTTGGGGGCACCAGGTGGTGGGTATTGTAGAGGCCACAGATTGCATGGAGCACTGGGTGTGGTGCAAAAATAATGAATACTGTTATGCTGAAAAAATAAAAAAATTAAAAAAAAAAAGTTAACATATCTGATATTGGGATCCATATTTTTTTTTCTTACAGTTGATAAAGTGAGTTTGTATCCAATAACTGATGGGAAATAAATACTTGAGATTGCCCTGAAAATTCTAGTCTGTTTTTCTTAGTATATCAATCTAATATCATGGTTGGTTTTTTAAAAGATTTTATTTATTTATGTGTGAGAGAGAGAGTGGGCGAGAGAGAGCACGAGCAGGCAAAGGGGCCGAGGAAAAGGGAGAAGCAGACTCCCCAACGAGCAGGGAGCCCGATGTGGGACCCGATCCCAGAACCCTGGGATTATGACCCAAGCCAAAGGCAGATCCTTAACCACCTGAGCCACCCAGACGCCCCCATCTAGTAGCATATGTTAACGTGCTTTGCTTTAAATTTGGAGTGCATGACTATGATTTTATTGCAAGTTTTTTTTTTATTATACCTTGAAATGATCTTTTAAAATAAGAGAGAGGGGTGCCTGGGTGGCTCAGTCAGTTAAGGATTTTTTTTTTAGATTTTATTTATTTATCTGACACAGAGAGAGAGTGCCCTCACAATCAGGGAGAGCCACAGAGGTAAAGAGAGAAGCAGGCTCTCTGCTGAGCAGGGAGCCCCATGCAGGGCTCAGACACAGGACCCTGGGATCATGACCTGAGCCTAAGGCAGACAGTTAACCAACTGATCCACCCAGGCGCCCCAAGCATCTGAACCTTGATTTCAGCTCAGATCATGATATCTGGGTCATGAGATTGAGCCTTGTGTCAGGCTGTGCATTGGGTGTGAAACCTGCTTGAGATTCTGTCTTCCTCTCCCTTGGCCCCTCTCCTACCTTCCCAACCCCCTTGCTTGCTCTCTTTCAAAAAAATAAATAAATAAAACAAAATAAAATAAGAGAGAGTATTTGCTCTAAGTCAATTAGTTTATCTATGTATGAAAATATTAATATTAAAATATTTTTAAACTGTATATTTATGCACAATAAAAATGGAAATTGTAAATAAGCATTTATACCATTTCTAGAGTGCCAGTTACAGGTGTAAAATTATCTTGTTTCTTTTTGTAGCAATTTGTTTATTATCTGAGGACTTTTGTGTGTCTCTTTAAAAACTTATATTCTGTCCTTGTGTTTTTTTAAAGACTTGCAGGCTATGTTGAAGCTTTGGCTTCCAGATTAGGCCTATCAATTCCTGATCTTACACCAAAGCAAGTGGACATGTGGCAAACACGTGTTAGTACACATTTTGTAAGTACTGTATATGGTTTATGATAATGCATTCAGGTAGCCAGAACAAGATACTGTATAATTCAGTCCTTTTGAGAAATTTGAGACTAAATTGATTTGAGTGGAGTTTTTAGAAAAATTGTCTAACCTTTGGCAGTTTTCAGAAGAACAATAATTTTTTATTGTCTACTTTTTGTAGGTATACTTGATTTTTAGAATATTCTTTATATGATTCAGTTAATGTTAAGGAATATCTGTCATATAGTAGAGACTGAAGGACATAAAATGAATATAAATTAAAGTTATTTTTAAGGATTGTTTACGTGAAGAACCGGACATGTAAACAAACTATAATTTAGTGTGACATATGCAGTTAGAGAATTATGCACTAGATATAGCAATAGCACAAGTAAGAGAATTAATATGTTGTGGGGAGAAATTTCTTTTGGTGGGAAGATTTCTTGGTGAAAATTGGATCTCAGCTGATTTTTGTGTTATTGATGGGATGTTTACTAGGTGAACAAGAGAATCTGAGTACATTGACTAGGAGGTAGAAAGATATGATAAAAACAGGGTATGTTCAGAGAAATACAAGAAATTAGGGTATTGCTGGACTATAAAATGTAGTAGTTGAAGAGTGAAGCAGCAGTAGGAAATAGCACTGGAGAAGTAAGAATGGATCAGACAGGAAAGACACTGTATAAGCTCTACTAAGGAGCTTGAACCTCATACGTAGGTGATGGCATTCTAGCGAAGACTTTTAAATAGGAAGGAAACTAGGTGGATCACGATGCCACCAATTAAGTCAAGAAGAAAAAGAGGAAGGACAAGTTATTAAGGGAAGGTTATGAGTTCTGTTTTCAATTCGATAAAGTTGAATTTGAGATGCTTATAGGACATTCAAATGGTAATACCTGGTAGGCATTTGGATTAAAAGTGAAGAGTTAGAGAGGTCTGAATTAGAGATGATGAGTATTATTAATCATTCAATAAAATTAATTGTTTACCTGCTGTATGCATAGTACATATGTAGGAGTTTTGAATATATTGGTTAACAAAACAAGATCTTTTTTTCTGGTGGGTCTGACATTCTAGCAGTGGAGAGAAGATAATAAAAAAATCTGATAAATAAAATGCTTAATGTACTAGAAATTCACAAATTTTAAAGGAATTAAAGAAAAAAAGAAAACAGAGTAGGGTAAAAGAGGTTGGGAGTGCTGCTATGGAGACAGCTTGCAGGATTAAATAGGAGGGTCTGCAGGCCTCACTGAAAAGGTGATAGTTAAAACCACGGGAGAAAGTGAGATTATACAGGACAGTGCTTCTCAAAGTGTAATGTCAGCAGGGCCAACACTACCTGGAAACTTGTTAGAAATGCAAATCTCGGGCTCCACATTAGACTTAACTATTTCTTTGTAAAAATCATACAAAAGTGTCCATATACTGCAATTCGTAGATAAATTGAAGTGAGATTAGCTAGCTAATATCTGCCAGAGTTGTTGAGGAATCAGGATATTCTAACATTCTAGCAATTTGGCTTAACATTTTAGCACTACAATTAGGATCAAGAGAAGATTATTTTCCTAGGCTTTCTTCTCGCATACTTGATAATTCTGTTTTCTTTCTGTATTATAAGCAGTTCCATTCCCCTCTCCTATTATATGAGTACTTCAGTTATTAAGCTAGTGTGTGTGTGTGTGTATATTTGTATTTTGATAAATCTTCCACCAGCATATGAAGTGATTTTATTTCTTAGTCATTGACTCTGCTTCTTTTATGTTAAGGTGAAATCTACTCTGTAACATAAAATTCAATTAGCAAATAGCCTGAAGTAATTTAAGTTAGTGATCAGCAGTCTATTCATGACTTAAGCTAACTCTGAAACTGACCCATAATGGAACATATGCAAATACACAGGCAGTTCCTATTGACATAGGTTGTATTTTAAAAAGCTCATTTATAATTTGGCTATTTGAAACTCAGAAAATATTTTCTTGCAGAACCATATTATGACTGTACTTAAGTTCTGTGGTTAGCCCCAAAGTAGTTAATTATAAGGCCTAGGCTATCATAAGACCTGATAATAATATATAAGTAACTGATTTTTCAGTGGAAAGATGTTTCAGGTTCTGAATCAGGGTATCCCACTTCTTTCCTCCCTTTCTTCCCTATTGACTTTATGACCCATTGAGATAATTGGGTTGAAACTCATTAACTGGCAATCCTAAAGTAAGTAGGGAGGTAGAGAAGAAAGCCTTGGTTTCCCTGGACAGTAGTAACAATGGGTGAGAAGTAGAAGCGGCAGTGGACATTTCGTGTATGTAGGAAAGTCAGGAATCCATAATAAAATAGTCTCTCTCTGTGTGTATATATAAATAAATATAAATGAATACAAACTTAAAGGTCAAGATAAGGATCTAGGATAAACTTTTTCAGCATCTGGAATGAAGAAAACTTCTGTTTATTAAAACTCCATAGGAGTGATACTTTTCAAAGTTTGACATGATGAAAATGACAAATCTGACTGTTAATATAAAGCATGGACATACTGCCACCACCCTCTCTACCACCACAACCAAAACCCAAAAATAACAGAGTTGAAAATTTTTATGCAAGCTGTTGTTGAAACACTAATGTCTAATCTTGAAATTGATTAAAAAACCTGTAGGATCTGATAGATAAATGGACAATGTATAGGAAAAAATATTTTATTCAAGACCATTGATCATGTAGCTAGCCATCATAGCACCAGTAATACTTGATAGAACTTGTTTTATTTATTTGCTTTTCTCTTTATAACTAACTGGAAGTACCTAGAAGAGAGAGATAGACTGCATCTAATTAGTCTGTGTCTCGGTGTACTTGGCACAGAGTTTGGCACACAGTAGAATTTCAATAGATGTTTATTATGAAGAAATAAAACTTAATTGAAAATGTTTAACCTAGATGATCACCCTAGAAATGCAAATTTAAAAAATTGTTTACAAAAATAAACATTTTAAAACTGTTCATAGCATAGGTAAGATTGTATAAAAATTGGTGTGTATATATCATATATGTGTATATATCATATATGTGTACATAAACATATACACATACATATACATATATGTTGACCCTTGAACAACTGGAGGTTGGGGCGTCATCCCCTTCATGAGTTGAAATCCACATATAATTTTTGACTTCCCAAACACTTAACTACTAATAGCTTATTGTTAACTGGAAGCTTTATCAATAACATATGTAGTCAATTAACATATTTTATGTTATACATATTATATACAGTATTCTTACAATAAAGTAAGCTAGAGAAAAGAAAATGTTGCTAAAAAATCATGAGGAAAAGAAAATACATTTATAGTACTGCACTGTAAAAACCCACATATAAGTGGACCCACGCAGTTCAGACCCGTGTTGATAAAGGGTCAACTGTATTTCAATTGGTATATATGTATTTGCAGTCTTTTTGGTCTAGAATAGACAGCATAACATTCATTACCCTATGAATATGCACAGATATTCATATTATTTGATTTTTAAATAAATCATTGGGAAAAACTATACACAGAAATGTTTATTACAATATCACTTATACTGGTGAAAAGCAGTGACTTTCAGTGGTGTAAGGAGAGCTTTAAGCATACTGTAGGCCATCGATTCAGTGGAATTTAGAAGTTTTCCTTTAAGTTTATGAAACAGTTTGAAAAAAAGAGCTTATTATAACATGTGTGGCTGTGGGGGGGGAATTGAAGCAGAAAACAAAGCTATGTTTACATAGTGATTAGACCTACATATAATTACATATACATGGGGTTAAATATTGAAAAGGAATATATACAAAAAGGAGCAAATCCAAATATATTAAGAGTATTTGGTGAGGTTTTTTCCCCCTATCTTCAGAAGTGAAAATATATGTACAATTTCTAAAAGGTATATTTCTACTTGAATATTTCTTTGAAGTTATTTCTTGGCAATTTGAAAAAAAAAACTTTTCCTAGTTGCATTGAACTTTAAATAATACTTATTCTAGAACCTTCTTGTAGCTTGTTTTTAAGTTGTTTTTATTTTTTTACTGTAGATTTAATTTTAATTTTCATTTTTTTTTCATTTTTTTTCTCTCCATAAGATATATCCTCCCCAATGTCCACTTAAAGTATAGTTGACATACAATATTAATTTAGTTTCAGGAGTGCAAAATAGTGATTCAACAATTATATATATTACAAAATATCACAATAAGTGTAGTCACCATCCTTCACTATACAAAGTTAGTGTACAACATTTTTTACTATATTTCCTGTGCTGTACTTTTCTTTCTCATGACTTACTTATTTTCTAATTGGAAATTTGTACTCTTATTGCCTTCACCTATATCACCCATCCCCTCCATCTCCTCCTCTTTGGCATCCACCACTTTGTTTTCTGTATCTGTGAGTCTGTATCTATTTTTTGTTTGTTTTGTTTTTTAGATTCCACATATAAATGAAATCATATGTTATTTGTCTTTTTCTGTCTGACTTATTTCGTTTAGCATAATACCCTCTAGGTCCATCTACATTGTCACAGATGGCAAGATTTCATTCTCTTTTATGGCTGAGTAATACTCCATTTTATGGCTGAGTAAATACTCCATTGTCAGTGTGTGTGTCTGTGCGCGCGCACGCGTGCACATACACGTATATATACACATGCAAGTATACAAATGTATATATGTAGTATACATACATATACATATGTAGTATACATACATATACACGCACAAATATGTATACATGCATATACCTATACCTGCACACACGTATATGCATGTGTGTGTGCATGTACACATAAACTACATCTTCTTTATTCATCTATTTATGGACCCTTAGGTTGCTTCCATATCTTGGCCATTGTAAATAATGCTACACTAAATATAGGGTTATTTATATATCTTTTCAAATTAGTGTTTTTATTTTCTTTGGGTAAATACTCAAAAGTGGAATTAGAGGGTCATATGGTATTTTTATTTTTAATTTTTTAGGAACCTTCATTCTGTTTTTGATTTGACTGCGCCAATTTACATTCTGACCAGCAGTGCACAAGGGTTCCCTTTTTTCTATATCCTTACCAACATTTGTTATTTCTTGTCTTTTTTTTTTTTTTTTAATTTCAGTCTAGTTAACATACAGTGTTAAATTAGCTTCAGGTGTATAATACAGTGATGGAACAATTCTGTTTATTACTCAGTGCTCATCAAGATAAGTGTACTCTTAATCCCCTTCACCTGTTCTACTCACCTCCCATCTGATGACCATCTATTTGTTCTCCATAGTTAATGTCTGTTTTCGGTTTGTTTTTCTTTTTTTTCCCCCTTTGTTTTTTCTTAAATTCCACATATGATTGAAATGATATGGTATTTGCCTTTCCCTGACTTATTTCAGTTAGCATGATGTCTTCTAGATCCATCATGTTGTTGCATTCTTTTTTTATGACTGAATACTATTCCTGTGTGTGTGTGTGTGTGTGTGTGTGTGTTTGTGTGTGTGTGTGTATATGTTTTTATCCATTCACCCATCAGTGGACACTTGGGCTGTTTCCATAGTTTGGCTGTTGTACATAATGCTGCAATAAACATAGGGAGGCATATATCCTTTTGAATTAGTGTTTTTGTATTCTTTGGGTGAATACCCAGTAGTGTGATTACTGGATCATATGATAGTTCTATTTTTAATTTTTTGAGGAACCTCCGTACTGTTTTCCATAGTGGCTGCACCAGTTTGTATTCCCACCAGCAGTGCATGAGGGTTCCTTTTTCTCCACTTCTTGTTTCTTGTGTTTTTGATTTAGTCATTCTGAAAAGAGTGAGGTGATATCTCATTGTGGTTTTGATTTACATCTCCCTGATGATTAGTAGTATGGAACAGCTTTTCATGTGTTGGCCATCTGTATGTCTTCTTTGGAGAAATGTCTATTCAGGTCCTCTACCCATTTTTTAATCAGATTGTTTCTTGCTGTTAAGTTGTATGAATTCTTTATATATTTTGTATATTAACCCCTTATTGGTTATATCTTTTATAGATATTTTCTCCCATTTAGTAGATCGTTTTGTCATTTGTTGATGGTTTCCTTTGTGCTGCAAAAAGCTTTCAGTTTCAAGTAGTTTCAATTGTGTATTTTTTGCTTTTGTTTTTTCTTGCCTGAGGATACAGATCCAGAACAATTTTGCTAAGGCTGACGTCCAAGAGATTACTGACTATGTTTTCTTTTAGGATTTTTATGATTTCAGCTCTTACATTTAGATCTTTAATCCATTTTGAGTTTATTATTGTGTATGGTGTAAGAAAGTGGTCCAGTTTCATTCTTTTGCATGTAGCTGTCCAGTTTTCCTAACACCATTTATGAAACTATCTTTTCTCCATGGCATATGCTTGTGTCCTTTGTCATATATGACTTATTTTTACATGTAAGTTACTATGATCAAAAGAAAGGCAATTACAGTTGAGTTTTATGGTACATAGTAATTGTTTATCATAGCTACTTAGGCAAAGATCCTTCTTCCAGGGATAAAATAACTTTCAAAAAATGTCTTCTTTTGTTTCCTTAGGGCAAAGCTGTTGGGGTGACTATTGGCTGCATTCTAGGAATGTTTCCTTTGCTTTTCTTTGGAGGAGGTGAAGAAGATGAAAAACTGGAAAAGAAAAATTAACCCTATTAGAATACCTATAAAAAGATGTAAACTAATGTACCTCAATTACTAAATATGCTGTCACAACATTTAGGAATTAAGACAGTAACAGTGTATAGATACGGGATCAAATAATTCAGCATGTATTATGGAAAACACTAACTTATTGTGGCTTGGTTTTCTTAGGACATCTTTTTAAAAAATGTTTAGTATCCATTTTGTGTAAATTGTTGAAATGCTTTTTCATCAATGGCAGTCAACATTTTACCTTTTTCTTTATATATCAAAATATCATTTAAGTATCAGTCATTGATGTACTGTACTAAGTTGGGGTTTGCATATTTGTTACTTCATGTGTGTGCATGCATGAAAGGATCTTCTGTCGTTGCTGTTGTTCTCTAGTTACAACTCAGCCTTGAGATTTTTGCCACATAAGATGTGTAATATAAGTTAAAGGTTTTTTTTTACTCTATTTGGGCAACATCAATTTTGTACTGTTTTACATTGAACATTTACAATCATATAATTTTAGTCATTTTTTAAACTCTTAGTCGTTTCAAGGTAGACACACACTTTAAGTATTTTAAGTATCTATTATTCACTTTAATTTTCTGACCTCAATGTCTCAAGAGCCAGAGGTTAATCAGAATGAGTAATCATGTGATGTCCTTATTACATAAAACCATATATGTTAGTAGGTGTATTATTTTCAGTTGATTTTTTTATCTTTAATTTCTCAATTTTAAATCATTGCATGGTAGCTTCTGCTCCAAGAAAATGATGATTTTAGGGTCTTTTATAAATGGGGATTGTGGGATTAGGGTAAAATAAGGGGTTTGACATGACACTTGGAAATTCAGAGGCTAAAAAACTTTTTTAGAGAAAAAGAAAATGGGAACTGTTGAGAAGGCTTATGGTATAAGTGCTAAAGTTGAAGTCATGTTTGGAAGGTTAACGAGATACAAATTCTGTTGTTTGGGATGGATTTCTTTTTCCCCAAAACGTCTTCTCATCTGAATGAATCTGAATACTCCATACTCATAATCCTGATGTCTTATCTTATCACATAAAAGTTTTATTTCTGGATAATTTACTTTGAGGTGAAGACTAAATATTTTATATTTTGCTTTTTGGCTATGAATAGTAATCAAAAGTTACGTGAGGAGAAATCTTTTTTTTTTTTTTTTGTCTTTTTTCTTCTTTGGTGATGTTTAAATAATATTCTAGGTTGAAATTGCTGATTTCCAGCCTTGCATATCCAACATATATAGTACAACTATATATGAGTCATAAATTTTATGAGCCCTTAAAGTTTGTTGTTAGCATGTGGTCTTTTATATAAATGCTAAAAAATTACTCTTACTTGTAAGAGTAAACTCATCATGGAGGAGAAAAACTGAAATTAAGGTAACTATTTGTTGCAAAAGAAGGAAAACTTCTTAAGTGGTTGGATTTACACTTAACTTAGTTTAAAATTTATTTGCACATATTACTTTGACCTCTTATTTTGAGAAGGGCTGTTTTTCCCCCACAAGGCAATTTGTCATAAATTACCCTCTCTGTACTTCAAAATAGCTTAGAGCTATCCTTTAATCGTAGATTTTTGAGAGAAAAGAAGAAAATAAATTATAATATAAAAATAAATATATAACATTCTTACTATGTACAAATAATACAATAGTCTAATTTGATCAAATTAGAATTACAGAACTTGACTTCTTAAACAGAATCTTGGGGTCTTTATCTTCCACATAGTACTACATACACACCAAAAAGAATTTTTTAAATTATTTTAGCTGATAGGGTTAGAGTGCTAATTTAAACAACTTTTTTTTTTAATGTCTAAGTGCATTTGTTCCTAACTTGTATATTGCCAGTCCTTTCTGTTTTCTAAAAACTATTTTGTTGTGGTGCTTAAATTTTCTTCTTATTAATTAAATCCCATATCCAGAAATCTTGCCTGTGAGTTTAGAAAGGGTTTGATTATTGGTTTTCACTTTTTGCTCTTGAAAATAATCCAGTCCTACAGAAGCTTTCAGTTTAGCTGAATGTCTGAAGAATTATTTAAGGTGTCAAAACATAGCATATATAACCTTCATGTTGAAAGATATTTTAATTTGGGGGCATAATATATATCTGAATCATTCAGATAATTAACTTTCAAAAAATGGAGCCCTTTTGTCCTTATCTAAGGTACACATCTTTTCAAGATCTTATTCTACATGAGTATTGGTGCTTTGCACAAAGTGATTTCTGAAAAATGGTTCCCTTTAAGAGAATGACTTCATAAAACCATAGTTTCATGGTACTTGTCACAAATAACCTTATTTCAGATTGAAACTGGAATCTTATTTCTCATAATAGCTATTTCTTTATTGGAAGCACCATAACTATAGTTAAATACAACATGAGCTACTTTAGTACTGTTCGTTTAAAATTCATGTTGTCTGTGTATCATGATTTATTGACTTGTTGATGCATGTGAATTGAGTACATTTTGTTGCCACTGTATGTTAAATGGTGACCAATGTTTTTACAAAGGAATTGAAAAAAAAACACCTTTTAAGAAATTTGGAATGTGGTTTTGATTTTGAAATTTGACTTTCTTCCTAATCTCTATGGGAAGGCTCTGGTTATTCTGTCACTAAAGGAAATAGAATAAATAAATGGGGATTTTTTACAGGATTGTAGCAATGTCACTGAGACAGTAAGATGGAGCTATTTACTACCTCCCTGAAATCCATATTGGAGATCCATTACAGATTATGAGAGAAGAATGGTCCTATATTGAGACAATTTGATCTTTAATAAGATGTCAAAAATAACTCTAGAGAGGTTGGCATAAATCACACTGATGGGTCTTTACAGCAGAGATATCCAGGCCTTCTGTAAAATAAATGCCTCATTTACTCCTTTTTTGGAGTAGGAGGGAAATTTTGAAAGTAATGGGAGTTTATCTTTCACACAAAAAGTTTATGTAAACCATTCTGAAGTAAATCTTCCTAATTTTAGAATTTTATTTTCTTCCTATCTGAAAAGAATGTATTAAATGGAATGTCGTTTTTTTCTTAGTGGCTAAGCACCATCCCCATGGACATTATTATTATGCTGTAAGGCAGTACCTCAGGAAAACTTCCATTTTCCTCCCATCTTTTTACTCTGAGCTTTTGGCAATGGCCTTCTCTCTCTAACTTGCCACTTCTCAGCTATACGGACTTAGCAACTAGATAGCCAGTCTTACCAGGAATTTTTTGGGAAATATTAGGCTGTGGAACCTCAGTGAGATGATGATGGTGGTAATGATGATAATAATGTTAGCTTCCTTTTATTAAGCACTTTCTTGCTGTCATGTAAGTATTTTACACACTTCATCACATTTAATCACTTTAATGACGTTAAGTTGGTGCTATTATTGTCCCTATTTTTTACTGGGTAAATTTTATGTGGAAAGTTAGTAGTAGACCCATGAAGTCACTACTAATAAGTGGACTGGAATCCAACTTGGTCCAAGTATAAAGCCTGTGTTACTATGCAATAGGGCATCAGTTGAATGGACTTTGTAACATCTCTTCTCTGCTTAGGTTCCTTTTTACCTTCAGATTTGTGGAGTTAATTGTTTTCTTACTAAAAACCAAAGGTACTTATAATCTCAATGTTCATTTAAGAAATTCTGTGCATACTACGTGCTCAGAAGTGTTCAAGAAACTGAGTGAACAACCAGAACATTCTCATTCTCCTTAAGTTTATTCTGGGAAGGGGAGACATCAGTCGGGCAAATATACATTTAAATATTTTTTATTGCAGATAGTGGTAAGTTCCAGAGACAAATGAAACGTGGTAAGGGGCATGGAAAGTACTGGTGTGCATATGAGGGCTTATTTTATTTTATTTTATTTTTATTTTTTTTAAGATTTTATTTATTTATTTGAGAGAGAGACAGTGAGAGAGAGCGTGAGCGAGGAGAAGGTCAGAGAGAGAAGTGGACTCCCCGCGGAGCCGGGAGCCCGATGCGGGACTCGATCCCGGGACTCCAGGATCATGACCTGAGCCGAAGGCAGTCGTCCAACCAACTGAGCCACCCAGGCGTCCCTGAGGGTTTATTTTTATGGAGTGGTCAGGGAAGACCTGAAAGAAGTGAGGACATTAACAAGACATGTTATGGAAATCTCAGACATGTGAGGTGTGTTTCACTTGGGAATGTATTGTAAATTTTTTTTTGTTTTGCACTATTAAGACTTTCTGGATTAAATCTAAATAATATTTAAATATTAGAATTGATAATCCCTGCATATTTACTGACAGCAGTAGATGGAAATGGCCCTGAAGCCTGGGGAAGCTGCCTGGGAATTCAGACTGTATATGGATAACCCATCTGCAAATTATTTAGGGTTTGTCATGTGCTCATCATGAAATCTTACTAACAGATCACATGTTTTTACCAAAGCAATAAATGCTATTGGTATATGAGTTGTAACACTGAAATTGGTTTCTCTTCTTTAACTTTTAGAAATGAAGTACTGCTTAAAGCAAGGACATAAAACATTTTAATTTTGAAGCTTTCAGAACTTTTAGTGTCTACCGATCTTGTGCTGACAGCAATATGAAGCACATGGTGTTGTGTATTGGTTTTTATAATAAAATGTATGACATCAAACATGTTAATGCCATTGATGGATTTACGAATGAAAGAAATTTGAGCAAATTCTTTTATTGACACCAGTTAAAAGAATAAGCACCTGAGAGATTGCATGATTTCCCCACAACTACAAGTCAAACTTTTTGTTTACAGGAATAGAATGTGAGAGTGGCAACTCAAGAATTAAACTCAAAGGAACTACTTTTGAGGAGAGCTGGGGTGAACCTTCAAAACCTGTTTGATGAAGGAATTTTTTGTGAGAATTGTGAAATTCAGTAAAGATTTGGCATTTGTTAATATGAAAGCTATACATTTGTGTAGTGCTTTACTATTTATAAAATAGTTAGCAGATGTTAGATATACATGGAGTTTAAGAGAGTTAGTTGAAAAAAATTGAGGGTACTTTAATTCGAATAACAATTTTTCTCTCCTGCATGTCAACCCCACCATCACCATTCTTGCACAACAGTGGTTATTCTATATCTCTTTACCGTAGGTCTCAAGTGCATTTTTCTTCCTTATTTTCTCTTCTTTTCCCCAACCTCGGGCTAAAGGAAATGCAGTTTTTAGAATATATATAATGTCCCATGCTGTTGGGAGGAGAAAAAGACAATTTTTAGTTCATTTTATGGTTAACAGTTTTAACTGTTCTTTCTTCCATACTAATTCATGCTCACATTTCATAAAAAGGAAAAGATTTGACTGTGCTTCAAATGTCAGTACCACAAAGAATGGGATTTCATCCAACTTGTTCATTTCTCTGTCTGTAATGCATTACATAGTGCCTGAAACATGGTGGGTGTACAGTAGATTTGTTTAATGGGTCAAACAGATAGCCAAATGCTTGATGGGAAATACACTATGTATGTATCTTCTGTTCTGCTGGTTATCAAGAAAACAAATATTTGGTTTGGCATGATTTATTCTTAATGAACTTGTGTTGGGGGGCAATGGTGATCATTTTATTTTCTCTTTAATCTGTACTAATTTTTCCCTTGAGGATTAGTATTAAGTATATTAGTCCACAATATCTAGAACCCATAGGCACTCCTCTTTTTTCTGAGGAGGGCATTATTTACCCAACTCTGAGCTTGGTACTCTTCCTGATCTTCTCATTATTTCACAGAGTTCAGCTTTGTAATTGTATTTCAAATTCTTTCAGTATCATAAACCAAATATTTTAAAACTTTTTGACCTCAAGAGTCCTTTGAGCTCTGGAAAAAAAAAAAATACTGAGGTCCTCAAAGAGCTTTTGCTTATGAAGGTTATAAAAATATTTATTGCATTAGAAATTAAAACTGACAAATTACAAAAATATTTACAATTTATTTTAAAATAGTAGTAAACCAACTTCATGTTAACATGAATGATACACATTTTATGAAGATAATTTTCTGAAAGTATAATATAGTGAGAGAAGTAGCATTGTAGATCTCTTTAATGTCTGGCTTGCTAGAAGATGGCTGGATTCCCATATATTTTTCTGCATTCAATCTGTTTGGTATTTATTTTGTTTGACATATATGAAGAAAATTTTGCCTCCCACAGATATATAATTGGAAAAAAGAAGAATATTTTAATAATCTTTTTATATGACTAGATTTATTCTTGGACACTACTAACAATGTACAGGGGGTAATTTCCAAACAGTTCATTGCACTGTAGAATTCAAAACCGTATCAATGAAATTTTGCACTGGGTTACATTAAAACCTATTGGTCTACCTTGCCCTTTGACTGAACATTTTCCAACGCATGATTTTGTAACACCATACATTTGGAAATTATTGATTCACCAATTATGCAGATCTTCCCAATGTTAAATCATTTCCCACATAAAATTTAAAAATCATGTATAATATGACCAGTGATATCATTAAAAAAAGCACCTCTTAAGTATTGGGGAGCTTTCAAATTCAGATGATAGATAACATGTTTCCCAAAATTCTGATTTTCATGTGAAAGCTTAAATTTTGTCATTGGAAACACATACCATTAATTTTCCTTGAAGTAACCATGTTTAAGAAAATGTCTGCCAAATATGCACTTCTGAATAACCAAGTTTATCTCATTAAACAATCTCATAATTGCTTTTCTCTAGGACAACCATCATATTTTGGTATCCCCAGAAGTACTTTGCACATTTGCCATTTCATACAGAATATTAAAAAGACATTTACTCAACAGTCAATATTTAAATAATTCTGATTGCTTTTTGAAGGACACGGAGTAAAGCTTTTCTTCTCCCTCTCCCCCAAATATAAATGCATGGTAATGAAGAGTACAATGAATACCAGTGTCTTTATTCATTCTAATGTTGCTGCTTTTACCTACCATGGTTTTTGCATCATCAGTGAACATGTCACCACAGTGAAAAAGGTAAATAGGGTTTTAGTATATTATGAAACTGGTTTTGACCTCACAGACTCCCTAGGAATCTGCAGACCATGCTTTCATCCTTTGAGAACTGCCATCCTGAACTTTCCTAATTAGTTTAGATTAGATTTAGCTGTAAGTAACAAAACCCCAAAATAACAGTAGCTGAAACAAGATGGGCCTTTATTTCTCTCTCAGATAAAATTGTTGTAGTATGTTGTCCAAGGCTTGTATAAGGGTTGTGTACCACAAAGTAACAAAGCTCAGATTTCCATCCTTCTGCTTCATCATGTAATTAGTTTTTGTTCTCAGTAGTCACTTCACGATCTAAAATGGCTGCGTTAGCTCTGGCTATCACATCTTCAGTCTATCCAGAAGGAAGGAACTAGAAAGAAAAGGGCTTGAACCAACTTTTAAGTCATATAAACACTGAACTGAAAGAGATGCTTGTAAATCTTCCCATCTGTATGACTGACTATATAGCCAAAAATTCAAAGGAGGAAAGGACATTTTTGGGGAGAAACTAGCCATGTATCACAGTCTGTCGTTTTGGCTACCAAATATTCATGTCTCGCCTTTTTGTCTATATGAAAAACACCCATCCATAGGGGAGTGGGCTATAACTTCTGTGCAGTGATTGCGTTCAACTCTAGGAATATATTGTTCTCTCTATAAGGCTTTAAATTGGCTCATTGGTATCAGATATCCTATAAATGAAAAAAGTATCTGCCCCTAACACCAAGTATTGCAATGACCACTTCTATTCAGAAAAGGAAAGAATAAAAAATACAACCATCACTAGTTGCTAGAAATTATTACGTCCACCACTACCATATCTCAGCTCATCTCGTTGAAGGCAGTGGAGACCTGTCTAGGCAGGACTCCAAAGAGGAGTGAACATTTTAGAAGTGAGTTGACTTCTAAAGTTGCTTTTAGGTGGGGGGCTTTTGTCTATTCTTATTCTGTTAGGAGGCTGATAATTTTGGTTTTGTGTATTTTAAGTCTTGCTTCTAGGGGACAGAAACCAGGAGAGCTTTTGGTGGAGATATAATCAGAAGCCTCAAGCATATATAATTCCCTCTCAGAAAATTTGCAAGATTGTAGAGCTATTTAGGACAGGAGACAAAATTAAGCAGAGAGCCTTATGAAACAAAGATTAAATTCAGAACCTGCTGGAAGAGGGGGCCTGGGGAACAGCCTAGGTTATCATTTGAAGATTCTGAAGGCCAGGGCAAAGGTAGAAGAAGCCTTATATCAACGTTTGTAACTCTGCCTTCATTTATCATGATTTCTAGCTGGATTAGGGTGAATACTGTATTGTCCTAGCAAAAGGAAGGATGAACCTTTCTGGAGGAAGATATTACCAGAAGCCTATAAAACTTTTAACACCTGGAAATTAATTGAAGATTCTGAGACATTCCAAAAGATAGGACCACATGACCAAAAACCAAGGAAAAAAGAGATACAAGAAAGACTCACAGATATCCAGATAATGGAGTTAGCTGACAAGAACGCTAAAATAACTGTTATTTTTCCTTTTTTTTTTTTAATTAAAAGAATTATTTTGGAAAGAGAGAGAGAGCATGCACGCAGGGAGTGACAGAGGGAGAGGGAGAGAGAAATTCTAGCAGACTACTTGCTGAGCTCATAGCCTGATGTGGGGCTTGATCTCAAGACACTGAGATCATGACCTGAGCTGAAACCAAGAGCTGGATGCTTAACTGACTGCGCCACCCAGGGACCCCTCTTCTTTTAAATTTTAATTTCAGTATAGTTAACATGTGTTGTTTATTTTAGTTTCAAGTGTACAATCTAGTGATAACTCTGTTATTTTTGTTTGAGAAAAGTTACAGGGGAAAAAAAAGGTTGAGGCTTTCATCAGAAAGTTATTCTATAAGATTAATCAAAAATGAACATTCTATAACTGCATGCAATATTTGGAATCAACAACAAATTAGGAGGATAAAACGGTGGATTTGCACACAAAAGACAATTAGTGACCTGCAAGATAGGTTGGTAGGGAACAATGCACACTGAAGCATAGGAAGAAGAAAGTAACAGAACAACCTTTGGAGGCATGTGGGCACAAAAAATGCCTTTAAAAATGTGTAGATGCAAAGAGAGGAGATAGAGAATGGGAGGAAGAAGGAAAACTATGAATATTTAAGGACCCAATTTCTCTATATGATCATCTCAATAGATTCAAAAATAAATTGACAAAAATCTAGTAAAACCAATACCCATACATGATATACAGATGGCATATTAGCACATGAAAAGATGCTCAATGTCATTAGTCATGAAAATACAAATTAAAACCACACTCGCTAGAATGGCTAAAATTGAAAAAAAAAAATACTGTATCAAGGGTTGACAAGGATGTGGGACAGCTGGTACATAACATTCCCGGTAGGGAAGTAAAATGGTGCAACCACTTTAGAAAGTAAACTTGTGGGTGATGGGTGCATTCTTTTATCTTGATTTTGGTGATGACACATACCAAGACTCACCAAATCTTATACTTCAAGTATTTGCAATAAAGTTGTATTAAAGTAGCCCCCCCAAAAAAGAAAAAAGGAAAAATCATTATTGCTATACAGTTGTCTTTAACTGCCACCCCACATCTTCTGAACAGGAAATAGTTTCTAATTCTTCTTTGTTCCCAAATCACTTTTTAAGTCCATTATAGTACTTATCAGAGATCTCAGTTATCCATTATTCTGAAACTTGGGGGCTGGAAACAATAAGTTACTATTTCTTATATTTCTGTGTGCTGGCTGGGTAATTTCTCTGCTGGTCTTGTCTAGATTCAGTCGTGTGGCTGTAGTCAGCTGGCGAACTGGCAGAAGCTGGAGGTTTTAAGATGATTTGGGCATAGATGGGTGGAAGACTACGACCTCTCTCACCACATAGTTTCTTACCAGTTCTTGGTCTAACCAAATCTTCCTTACATGGCAGTTGGGTCTCTAGAGAGTAAAAGTAGAAACCATGAGGTCTCCTAATGGAGACTTTATGCCAGGCAAATCCTGCCACCTTCCCTTGGTGAAGACAAGTTACAAAATCAGCCCAAATTCAAGGAATGGAGAAGTTGACTCTATCCCTTTAGTGTGAGAAATGGCCATGTCATACTGCAAAGGGGCATGGACACAGGATGGCATTATTCATCAGAGACCATTATTGTAATGATCTAGTCTTCCAAATAATGCCTTATTATCGCAGGCATGTTTTTTTTTTTTTTAATTTTCAGCATAACAGTATTCATTGTTTTTGTACCACACCCAGTGCTCCATGCAGTCCGTACCCTCACTAATACCCACCACCTGGTTCCCCCAACCTCCCACCCCCCCACCTCTTCAAACCCTTCAGATTGTTTTTCAGAGTCTATAGTCTCTCATTGTTCACCTCCCCTTCCAATTTCCCCCAACTGCCTTCTCCTAACTCCCCATGTCCTCCATGCTATTTGTTATGCTCCACAAATAAGTGAAACCATATGATAATTGACTCTCTCTGCTTGACTTATTTCACTCAGCATAATCTCTTCCAGTCCCATCCATGTTGCTACAAAAGTTGGGTATTCATCCTTTCTGATGGAGGCATAATACTCCATAGTGTATATGGACCACATCTTCCTTATCCATTCGTCCATTGAAGGGCATCTTGGTTCTTTCCACAGTTTGGCAACCGTGGCCATTGCTGCTATAAACATTGGGGTACAGATGGCCCTTCTTTTCACTACATCTGTAACTTTGGGGCATGTTTTTCATACCTGTATCCTTTCTGTTGTATCATAAGTTCCTTGAAGGTAAGAATCAGATCTTACTTATCTTTGTATTTTTCTTTGCAAATATAGCAGACCTTTGCACATTGTGTAAAAAGTTTTAAATTTTTCTGGATACTAGGAGAACTAAAAAGTCAGTGAAAAAAAAAAGCTAAAGTTGAAAATGCATCATTGCAGCAGTAGGGTAGAGAAGATATATTGCGAAGCATTTAAAATCATAATCTCCAGGCAAAAGCAAACGTGACCATTGAGGAGTCATCAGAATATCTTAATAATCGCAGCATTGTTTTTTTGTGGGTGTTTGTTTGTTTGGCAAAGAAGGAAAAGTAATACAATCCACAATTTTATAGATGAAAACAGTTGCAAAGCTCTTTAAGCAGCTGGAGCTTTATTTAAATACAACTCTTCTGATTCCATATTCTAGGCTTCTTTTTTCTTCAAATTTTATAGGACTGCATTGTTCTAGGCAACTGGAGAGAGGGGTGGATAACTTAGGAGCTTTAAATTTACTAAGTAAACATTCTATCCTTGGTATCCTCCTTTTTGTATGTGTTTTTCTCTGTTGCAAATGAAAGATTTAAAAAGAACAATGCTTAAGGTGCTTAAAATAAACTTTCCTCATTTCCTTCAAGTCCTTTCTATTTCTAAGCAGTTGGATTTCGAGAGAAAAAGTATGTTGTTGAGCAGTTCTGCCAAAAGCTTAGTCCAAATTCTTTAGTCTTTCCTGGAAATTGTAGCTAGTGTTTTGTCTATCTGCTATTAACACATTACCCTTTGCATGCCATCTGATATCTGGCATATTTTATAAACAGGCTGAATGCTCTAAGCTGGATTCCAGCTACATTCAGGTTTTATAATTATATCTTCCTGCAATATTTTTCCCACTCAGATGGCTAATAAATAGTTTCACTTACTAATTTAAGATTCAGCTTTTCTCTTTGTCTCTGCAAAATTTAGAAATTCAAAATGCAATTCAGAAAAAAACTGTCTTCCACACTCACTTTTACCATTATGTCTTTGGTGCCCAGTAATGAACCAGATTATGAGGGAAGTGGCTCAAGAGAGTCAGGAGATCCAAGTCCTTCTTTTGAGGATCTTCTGCTATCAGGGATATGGACAACCTTGGGTACTCGGCAAGCTCTAGAATTCTGTAAATCTAAGTGAGTGACACACTTGGATCACAACGATGCTGTTAACTTCTTGTAATGCATCTTATTTTAGTTTTTTTGTTTTTATATAATTCAACAAAGGGTGATTAAGTCAGCTTGACACAGCATATTGGTTCATCTTTACTCTGCAGTAAGACTTCATGTCAGTAACCTAAATAAAAATATTGCATCTTTCCAATTTGGAAAAAAATATAAATGAAATATAGCAATCTTAAAGAGCAAGGCATTAATTCAGTCTAAATCAGTGAGTTAAATCTTTCATGATTCCATGGCTCCCTCTGAATACCATTAGCACATTGTTTCACATCTGTTGTGTGATGCCTCAACACTGAGGGAAAGGCTGTATCTGATGTGTGGTTGGGTCCTTGGTATTTATCATGATACCATATTATGGGTTATCCCTCTTTCTACCTGGGTTTTTATTAGCTCTGTATCAATTTTGAACTTCTGAAGGCTTGGTAAGGGAGTTGTAAACTAATTAAAAAGACATGGACAGATTTAAACTACTCACCTATTTGCAGTGTGCTTTTTAAGTCTTCTGAACGTCCGAGGGGAGTGGTTGCTGCTGATAGACCTGGCAGTGGTCATATGGGAAGATCTACTTTCATGGCTGAAAAGTCCTTAACTTTTCTGAAGCTATGCTATTAGTATTTGTCACTCAGAAACCAGCAGTTCTAAGCCGATCATTTCCTAGCTGTGGGAGCTCACACAAGGTGACTAGCCTCTCTGAAGTCTCAGAGTGTCCCCATTTATAAAATTGAGACAATGATATCTCTCTTTAGGGCTGTAAGGATTGAAACTCTCTATAACGCCTGGTGAAATGCTTGGCATATAGAAGGTGCTCAGTAAATGGTTGTTGTTAAGATAGCAGTTTTCAGGACTCTTTCTGGTCTCCAATTTATTGGAGATTTTATATATATATATACATATACACACACATACATGTATATATATATATTTAAAAGAGAAATCTTGAATATTTTTGAGCTGAGGAATGCGAAGTGAAAACGTTCCACTTTCTCTCTCTTTAGACCTTTATTGTGTGACTTTAAGTATTGAAATCTCAGTCTGTCAGACACACCTTTGATGAAGTTAAGCAACCAAAAGATCAAACACATGGCTTTGAATTTGTTTGCGGCACTACAACCCCTAAAATAATTGCACCGAAGTATGATTTGGGGCCTCCCAATAGTTTTCTTGAGAGCTGATAAGGTCCTATGAAACGCCTGTAGTTTCATTGAAATAATGTTTAAATCTAAGTCCCAGGTCTTCTGTTTACTAGTTATTTGATCCTGGTCATTTAGCTCACCTGCAAATTGAGTATTAGACACTATTATTAGTGCTCACAGGCTTGTTTTAAGATGGAAGGAGACTTTGCATGGAAAATGGCTTTGTCATCTGGATAGCTGTTGTCTTACATATACCACACATCCGTGGGGGTGGAAATGGGACTTCCAATTAATGGTAAACTTTAGACACACCTCCTTTCTCATGTGAAATAGAACTGACTACAGTTCACTGGATTCTTCAAAATCGAGTAAGAGGAGATATTTCATCTCATGGCATTTATTTCTTTAGGAGCTATATATTTTAATAGTTTTAACCTTTCTCAGTTACTAGCTTGACTTCTCCCCTGCCCTGGGTTGTATATATCTACCATATTTTGCTTACAATGGTTGGTTTGGGGGGAATTTGTCATTACTTATTGGGTTTCCTTTGGCATTTGCTTCCTTGCAGAGAAGTGGACCACTGGGTAATTTTATTAGAAAATATTTTGTTCCTGTGCAGAAAGGCCCAAGTTTTATAAAAGATGCCTGTGACTTGATAGCTGCTCTGCCTAATTCCGCGGTGAAGAACTAGCAAGCTCATTGTTGCCACTGTATACCTCACCCATATTTCCACCCTACCCTTTATTCCCATAAGCCTGTATTTTATCTTCAACTCAAAAAGTTTTATCTGAACTCAGTTTAGACTCAAGTGGGGAAAAAGAAAGAGTATTCTTTATTAATCTACTGAAAAGGGCTAACTTATCCCAGACTGATCCTTCAGAGTCTGGCCTCTGAAAAACTCCCTAGAAACCAGTTACAGCTGAAAGTTTAAGACAAGCAAACCGACTTGTGGTAGAACCCTGAAGTGACAAGGTAGCTGGGATAGCTTGATTTCTTCAGCTGATGAATGCTGAGGCAATGACATAAGGACAGTTCCAAGGTTCTGCCACATGGTGGCTGGGACCACAGTTTGGACTCTAGCTGTTGATCACACCATGTGAGGGGTTTGTATTCTCTTAGCCATGCAACTTAAGGCAGTTGGGGGAAATTGGAAGGCGAGGTGAACAATGAGAGACTATGGACTCTGAAAAACAATCTGAAAGGTTTGAAGAGGTGGGGGGGTGGGAGGTTGGGGGAACCAGGTGGTGGGTATTAGAGAGGGTACGGACTGCATGGAGCACTGGGTGTGGTACAAAAACAATGAATACTGTTATGCTGAAAATAAATTAAAAAAATGGAAAAAAAAAAAAAAGCTCCACAGTCTAAAGGCTGAGGTTTCTCTTCCAGTGCCTGAAGTTTGGCCCTCCTAGGTACTTGAATACTGTTCAAATGCAGTGGGAAGCAGGTTCACACACCTCCTATGGTGTTATCTCTGAATTTCCCACACCCTGAACATGGTCCAGAAAGCTCCTTACTTGATTATCCATCCTTGGTTGCTGTCACCTCTAAACCTTAGCATTATCTTCCCCAACGGAGTGATCATAATTTATCTAGAGCTCTCTAGCTGACAAATTTCATACAGATTATCTAATTTGGCCTAAGACAACAACATTGAAGATACAGGTATTCCTTACCCCATTTCATAGGCAAGGAACTTGAATCCTGAGAACTTCAAGGTCATACAGAATGAATGACAGAGGTGGTTCTCTGTTATCCAGATCTTGGCCTATAATTCCTATGCTCAGTCACTTTATAATCCTTTCGTAGGTGTTGCCATTTCCATAAACATCTATTGGACCACACAGCAATGCATGATTCCCTTGTTGCTATGGGAATAGTTGAATGCCTTGTTTTCCAAGTCTTTTTCTTTACCTCAGATAGCAGTTCCAGTGATGGATTTTGCTTCAAATAAAAATAGCCCATCTCTCTGTGTGCTCACTTTATTTCTCAAAATTACACCAAAGCTGATATTGAAATTGGTAGCACCCTGATGCCACAGAAACGGTATCTCCAGTGAAAAATGAAAGAATACTAGGTTAGGATGGATCTGGAAGAATGGAAATTTTGTATTTAGAGCCCAAAGGGAAGATTGGATGATAGGAGGGAAAGGGGGAAACATTAGGAAAGAAGGAGGTGTTAGAAGAAAGAGAAGTCAGGAAATGACAGAGGTTGGTGAGGATGCAGAGAAAGGAGAACCCTCCTACCCTGTTGGTGGGAATGGAAACTGGTGCAGCCACTCTGCTAAACAGTAGGGAGGTTCCTCAAAAAGTTGAAAATAGAGCTATCCTACGACCCAGCAATCGCACTACTGGGTATTTCCCTAAAGATGAAAATGTAGTGATCCGAAGGGGCACGTGCACCCAAATGTTTATAGCAGCAATGTCCACAATAGCCAAACTATGGAAAGAACCTAGATGTCTGTCAACATGAATGGATAAAGAAGAGGTGGTATATATATACAATGGAATACTATGCAGCCATCCAAAGAAATGAAATCTTGCCATTTGCAAAGACATGGGTGGAACTAGAGGGTATTATACTGAGTGAAATAAGTCAATCAAGACACTTATCATATGATCTCTCTGATATGAGAAATTTGAGAGGCAGGGCGGGGGGTTGTTGGGGGTAGGGAAGGAAAAAATGAAACAAGATGGGATCAGGAGGGAGACAAACAATAAGAGACTTAATCTCATGAAACAAACTGAAGGTTGCTGGCGGTTGGCGGGGTAGGGATAGGGTGACTGGGTTATGGACATTGGGGAAGGTATGTGCTATGGTGAGTGCTATGAATTGTATAAGCCCGATGATTCACAGACCTGTACCCCTGGGGCAAATAATATATTATATGTTAATTTTAAAAAAATATAAAAAAGAAGAAAGAAGTGTGCACACACTGCCTTACTATTGTGGCTCTGCCCATTGGTAGAGTGCAAGTAGAAATGAAATCTGGATGGCAGCTCCTGCTTGTCAGGCCCAGGGGAAATTCTGGGTGTGCAGGGTGGTCAGGCCACTATCAGCACTTCTGGGACTGTTAGGGAACCAGCGGAATTACGACCATGGTGGTGCCAGATGGGTATTAAGTCTGATACAATTCAGAAAACACCTTTACTCAAAGGAATTAATTTTAGTTTCACATCCCACTTACTGGACCAGAAGCTGTCCTACTGTAATCTCAAATAAGAGAGGAAAATAATGACATCTAGGTTCAGCCAGCAAAGAATTCTCATCTTCCAAAAGTAATTCATGGGTGATTCAAAATAGTTTTGTTAGGGATGAGGACATAGGTACATAATATAAAATGTGAGTGGCATCTTGAAAATTGTTGCTATTTTAATAAAGACCGCACATAGGACCTTCCAGAGCAAGATCATCGTTGCACTTTTCATGCTAATGTTGTTGAGTATAACTTTGGGAGGAGAGGAAACTTCTAGATTGAATCGTATCAGAGATAAATGATGGTAGAGACTAGAGCTGTAAAGAGTGAAAGTTGAGGGCATTTTGGAGACACCAGAATGAGAGAGAGGATAGGTAAATTGATCCAATGGATGGGTCTGCAGAGTCTGTACAAGGCAGATATTGTAAAGCTGGGAGTGTAGAAGAATGGAAAGAGCATTCATTTTGGAGCCAACAGACTTGAGTTTGAGTCTTGGCTCTATCGCTTAGGTCACTTTGAGCAAATTATTTAATCTCTCTGAGCTTTCACTTTCTAATCTGTAATAGAAAAGGGATAATACCGGCCTTAATAATCCCTACATAACAAGGTTGGTAATAGAATTAAGAGAATCCATAAGAAGGATATAACAATGTATGTGTTCAATAAATACCTTAATTTAAAAAAATAACTGAATCAAAGAAACTTATCCTGAATGGATAACTCAAAAATTCCTTCCAGTCCTAAAATTCAGTGACTCTCCAAACCAGGAAAAACCAGCAATGACGAGGACAATCAAGATGTGATGACAGACTGAACAAAGCACCTAATGCTAGATGCCTGGTGACCTGAGTTGACCAATGTGCAAAATGAATGCACATATTTGGACCTGAAGCTAAAGTGGGGTGGGGGTGAATTTTGGGCCCAGGAAAGAAAGGATCCCCTTTTTCTATAGACTAAGGAAATGAAAGAATTTAGGTTTGGAGAGGATGTGGGATCAAACAAGGAGAGTGATCCCATGGGTTGGGGCTAAATTAGAAGAGGGATTTAGAGCCGTGAAGGACAGTGAAGATTGAGGGCTGTTGCAGGGAGGATTGCAAACAGGGAAGATGTGATATCTTTTCTCTTAAGGAGCTTACAGCTCAATGTGGCACACAATGAGGCCAAGCTAGCTACAGTGGAGAGTTTAAACAAGACAAGCAAAGCAACTTATGGTGGAGCTGACTATATTTAGCATCAGCTTGGGATTTGGTATAGGATGCCACTGTATTTTAAAATTAGGAAGAGGAAAATAAAGTCAAGTCAGAGCAGAGCCCAGAGATTTGTTTGTGCTTTTTAATGCCAGAAACTTTAAATGGCTTTTCTTCTCTGTGGAAGGCAAGCATATCTGTAATTTTGCACAGTTGAGAAGACGTGTTTCCGCTATCCCTCGAAATCTCACTCCCTGTCTTGCAGCCACAGAAAGAATCACTGTGGCTCCTCACATGTGCCAGAGGCTTTCTCACATCTCTCTGCTTTGCCACGTTACTCTTTCTGCTTGTGCATCCTGTCCGCATCTATCCAGTAACCTCTATACTTCAAGCACTTTGTCTAAAAATGTGCAGGTGGAACTTCCATTGGAGAAGACCTTCTTGACAACTGCCCCTGTATGTCACCAAGCAGGCTGACTCCACATGCCTTTGGACACCATTATACTTTGTTTTCCTTCTATTATTTAGCTAGACAATTCCTGGGATGGCTTGTTTGCTCTTTTTGTTGTTGTTGTTGTTGCTTCTTTTAGGCCGTGGATTTCTACTAGAGACAGAAATCCTACCGAGATGGCACATGAATAATGTGTGGCATTTATTGCATGATTATAACATGGCCTAAGACCAGTGGTTCTCAAAGTTTTGGTTGCATCAACAGTGCTTGTTAAAGGTGCATATTTTCTACCTCCAACCCCAGAGAGTCTCATTCATTTGGGGGTGGGGGTCTGGCGTTTTAACACCTAGGTCACCCTGATGCAGTTGGTCAGCTGACTCCAATTCACAAAATACTAGCATGGATTCCTCATGTCTTCTCTGGCGTCCTGCTCCTTAACTCTGGGCTGTTTCTCTCCAAGAAAGGAGGAGCCAGGGGCAGTAATTTGGTGAAACTCAAATCAGGTGGACACTCCTGGGTACAATGTTCTGTCCTGAAAGTCAAAGGCACAGACTAAAATAATAATTATTTGTTGATGATGTTTATCCCCATTTCTCCTGACTTCTTTTCCACTGACAGTCCATGACTGGCCATATTTAAAGCTGTGCTGATTGATTTTTTTGTTTCTTTTAAGGTACCATGAGTAGCTGCTCAAAGCTAGAAGAATTCATGCATTTGAAAACTGAATTGTGATGAGCTTATCTATCAACTGCATGATGCTTCCTCAATCATCCTGTTGTGAGCAATAAATCCATCATCATTGGAAGCAAAAGCCTTTCATTATACTTGTTCATATAGCTCGGTTGGAAGGCCCAAATTATCCAAATCAACACGAGCAACAACAGCTACCATTTATTTACCTTTCACTTTGTGCCAGGGCTGTGCTCAGTGTTTTACAACCAACTTGTTTTTTTTAATCCTCATTAACACCTTTGAGGTCAGTTTTACAGATGAGGAAAGAAGGAGCTCAGAGAAATTTAAAGAACTTGACCAAGGGGGCACAGCTAGGATGAACACATATGTCTACTTGACTACAGCTCCTAGATGTCCAGATTACGCTGCAGGCTAACTCCTTAGAACCTGCCTTTGTGGTCTACAGATAGTAGACTTGTTCTGGGACACAGGCAGAACTGAAAACCCTAGTTTCCAGACCCCCAGTGTAATTTCCTTTTCATGATCTTACACATGGGAAAAAAGAAGAAAGTTGGGACTATTAGTAATTAATTCTGGTGAAATGAAAAAAAGAGAATGACCTCTGACTTTCCTTTACTTTTTTATCTAATTTGGGAAATTCTTGATTCATCTAAAAATTGTGGTTTCTAGAAAACACTTGCCAAAAGGTTAAATCATGCTGTTATACGTGGCCTTAGAACAGATTATCTGGGCACTGCCCTGGTTCCACCAACTTCTATTCCTCCAGTTTTGTAGAAAACAGTAAGACTGACACATAATTCTTGGTCCATTCTGAAGATTCTCAAACCCCAAAAGCCTTGTTAGACCCATTCAACCATTGCAGAGCCTCTTCACGAACTGGCAAAGGATAATAGCTAAGCCATGAGGGCAATATTTTAGACTGAGAGCGGGCTGGTTTTATGAAAGTCAAGCAGTTTTTGTGAATATTAAGCAGAGGCAGACAGTGGCATAAGCAACACTGTGAGCAGCTGGGACTGACTTAGTATGGGAAAGAGACCCTACGATGTGGCACAGAAAACTCTAGGTTTGCAGCGGGTCCCTGAATTTACTCTCAGCTCTGCCTGTGGCTCAGAGATCCTAGATGAAGCTCTCAACCTGTGTGGGCCTGGTTTTTATTTTAAATGATGCTGTTGGTATAGGTGAGAATCAATGAGCGTATCTGTGAAAGAACTATACACCCCAGCTGTTAGGAGATTCACCTGTCATCTGTCTCTATTGGCTATTCTGTGGTTTTTCTCAACAGACCTTCACAGCTGATGTGACTGAGATCACTGCTCACAGCAGGACTGCAGCTGGTACTTGGAATTGAACTGCTGAATATTTATGGTAATTGAAAACCTCAAAGATGAGTTCTGAAGTTGGCAATGTTGCCCTTATCACTCGTGTCCTATTAAGGAGCTAAAATAGTTGTCCTGGTTGGAGGTCATTGTTGCCCAAAGTGTACCCTGTAATGTGCAGGGTGAATCAGAGTAGAACATAGAAAAATATTTTTAGTGTATAATTAGATATTTATTTTGCTGTGTGTTTTTTAAAAAGATTCATTTGAAAAAAGTAAAATATGAGTCAATTAAAATATTATAAAGCAAATAACGATATGGATGGTAAAAGCGTATGACAAAAATAATGAAAGTGGTACATAAGCGATGACAGCTTAGGATCTATCCCTAGGATATAAATCCATATCTCCTTAAGCAAAATTCCTGGGGCCAGATGTGTTTCAGAATATCTCATGCATTCTTGTCACACCAGGGGTAACTGGAATGGCACTTTCAAATACATTATTTCCACAGTAAAACATACAAATATTCTCTATAACTAGGATAAACAAGGCCTATAAGTAACATCACACCAGTTGAGGTCAAGTATTATAGCCAAGCAAGTTACAAAAGGTATAATTTTTCAGATTTTTTGCATTTTGGAATTGTAGATAAGACATTTTCCACCTGTAATAAAATAGGCCAGGAGGAAAAGAGACAAATCTAAGAACCTTAGACTTGCACATACTTTGTAGTTTATAGAACACGTTCCCTCTCATTATCTTATTTGTGAAGTATACACTCTCATATTATAGATGAGGACTCTGAAGCTCAGAGAGGCTAAGTGACTTAGCCAAAATCACACAGCTCAACTGGTAACAGCTGGTCCAGGACTAGAATAGAACTCAGGTCCTCTGTCTACAGATTCTTGGATCTTCAGTCACCATAACCTATACATCATCTAATAAGTTGTAAAGAATCAAAATTGTAGAGGTTGACTTCCTGAGTATGTTCCTTGGAGCACAGAGATTCTTCCTTCCAGGGGCTCTCTTAGCAGACTCTGTAATTTCCACAGGGAGGCTTCTGGAGGGAAAGAATGAGAATGGAGGTCATAGCTTTGACCTTTTAATGTTTGAACGAAAGATATATCCAAAGTGGTTGGATCACTCTGTTCAGGCAGAGCATAAAACCCAGTCCCAAAATGCTTGTTATGGTCCAGGGGCATTTCAGAGGAAACACTGTCTGCTATTTCCAGAAATTCTAATAATAATAAACACTTACTGAACATCTGCTATAGACCAGGCACTCCTCCCCATAACATTTTGGAAGATTATGACCACTCCTCTCCTCCAGATGAGGAAATGAGAGTTCAGAGACATAGCCAATGTTCCAAAGCTGGCTTGGGCCAGACAAGTCAGGCTGGGGCCAGATGTGTTCTGCTGAGGGCTGCAGTCTTGCCTAGTACTCTAGCAATGACAGAACCCTGGATTTCTGATCCATCCATAAGAGGGATGCCTTTTCCCTTGACCTGAGACAGTTGGTAGATAGTCTAGACGGATTGGTTTGGGAGGTGGAGACTCAAGCACATCTTCCACAGTCATCATGAAGGTAACTTCAGATGAACTCAAGAGAGCTATATTTGCAAGATGCAGATGCGAAGACCCTCAAGGAACTTGGCCATGATTATTGATATGCTTCAAAGGAAGGAACATTTCACAGACCCTTTTACAACTGGGCCCCACATTTTGCTTGTGTCCCAGAAATCCAAGTGCAAGTTGATTCAGCCACCCGAGTTTGATGGTACAGACCCCGGCAACAGGGGAGTAAGAGAGAATTCACTGTAGTCAGGAAGCCATAACAGGTGCACATGATTAGAATGTGAAACAAAGGTGGCATTTGGGGAAGGACTAGGAACACAGGTTAAATCACAAGAGGCCTAGTTGTGCTCGCTAGATAGAGTTGGTTAGATTTGTCCTATAGGCAATGGAGAATCAACCAGTGGCTTTTGGCTAGAGGAACAACATGGTCATATTTTGATGTGTGATCTCTTATTTGATTTGGAAATCAGGGACCGCTTCCTGGAAGAGGTGTCATTTAACCTAGGACTGAAAGGATGGGTAAGATGTCAAGCAACAGAGGTATTCATCCATGGCAGAAACAGCTGTGACAACAAAGTATGTTCAGGGTTCACAATGCTGTGAATCAAAACAAACCATTCCCATGTGTTGAGCACCTGCTGTGTACACTGGCACATGTACATTTATTAACTCCTTTAATCATGCCAAAAGCCCTGCAAGGAAAGTTTTAATTCCTAAGACATGGAGGTGGGATTCAGATGCATTCCTATCAGACCCTAAGTGCATTGTCTTCCCATCCCACAGGCTGTCTCTCCTATGGAGAGACACAGTCTTGACTCAGAGCACAGAGGGAAATGGAAGAACAGTGGAGGCTCAGACAAAAATGAAAGTTGAAAACATATTTCAAAGAGTGCTGACAGCTTAGTGGCTATTCCAATTTGATCTCTCCATTACTGCCCTCAAACTGTACCTGTTCCCTTATGGGGCAATGTTAATCAAAATGAGATTATTATGTGCGGGAGAGGAGTTCTCCCAAGGAACCAGTTTTAATTCCAGGATTAATTCTCCTAACTTAGTTACTGTCCCTTTGTCTTTGTCTTTCTCTTCACTTTTATGAGTCCATACACTATAAAGTGAAAACCGGAAGTCATAAAAAATCCCAGGAGCAGGCCTGCATCTAGCCGTTTGAGGACAGAGAGAAATTCCAGAGAGTTGGCTAAGATTTGGTGAATGTGAGCTGGATCCTGGGGTTGGCCTGTGGGGGATAGAACCATTCGCAGGACAGCCGCCTACGTCCACCCACCTCATGAAGCTCAGAGGATTTACAGCAGAAGTCAAGCCGATGCCTCTGGAACAATCAGACACACTTGCAAGCTTAACAATTAGCTACTGACTGAAAGAGAGGAGGGCAGTGGGGGAAATGTGGGGCCATCATGGATGGCTGCAGGCAGGGAAGGCTCCCTGCACTTGCAGGAAAAGCTCTATGTCTTGAAAGTGGTGCCCTTCACTAATGGGCCCAGTTTGGGAGCAGCATGGAGAGGGTTTCTTCTCTGCTGTGAACACATCCCACTGAAGCAGACCCATTGATAGCATCAGGTCATCCATACACCAAGGGCACTAAGATTAACCCAAGGGAGTAGTTACAGCTAATTATCCTGTGGGATCGATATAATATTAGGAGGCAGACCTGCCCCCAAATCTCTGGGCTCATACAAGTTACAGTGACTGGGTGAGAAGGATAGATGAGCACCCAAAGGTCTAGGGGTCACCGGAGTTTGGTTTCCCGTGGCCCAGGCTCAGATCAGGTGTTTCCAGGATAAAAACAACCAAAGGGACTTTAAAAAAATAAATGATATTGTCAAAATTGAAAGAGTATCACTTTTTCTGAAAAAGGACAATGACTGTGCATGTGTGTCATACTAAAGTCCAAGAAATGGCCACAGGGCCCTCAAGGAGCAGTGTACCTTCAACCCTCTGTTCTCCACATCGGGATTTCTCTGTCTTTGGGAGCATGGTGTAAGCCAGCCTGAGTCTTTCTATCATTGAGCCCCTGGGGTGCAGCTTCTTCTGGCCTGATGCCCAGACTCTCCCATTCTGTCTTCCAGAGGTTCTAGAATCCCACCCCTTGGATGCTGCCTTTCCCCACTGATCATGAGAGATTTCTCTCTCATTGCCTCCAAAGACAAGCAGATGAGCTTCTCTTGTTTGAAGGTTTTGTTTTTTTTTTTTTTCTTTCTCAACTAATCACAGTGGGGACACAGACAGCAGAGAGACCACAATAACAAGCACAGGTTACAAAGTTTAGGAAATCTTAAACAATTTGAGCTGCCACAATCTTTTCCTACAGATGCTTGGCAGATTGGCCAAGAAGAAAGTGGTCATCAAGTCTGGGTCCAGATCCTGGCCTAGGTACTTACCAGCTGTTGTCCTTAAGCAGATCAGCTACTTATCTCCACCTGCCTCCTGGTGTTGTGGAGACATGAGATTACACACACACAACACTGCACCTGTGTAACAGATGCTCCACACAGAACACTGTTTACCAACATTGTCACTGGGAAGGCCCTCGGACCCCCACTCTCTATCTTCATTCTTAAAGGCGAGGGCCATTGCTTTCTCCATGAAGACCACATTTCAAGCTTGCAGGCTGCAGATGGAAAATGTAAAACCATGGGCATCAACCAGTCTCTCTAGCTGCCCATTTGTCTGCGATAAGTGATTGCATTTTTGAGGATTCAGGATGGGGCTGGTGCCCTCCTCATTGGACCCCAGACACATATGAGTGAAATGTCCCCTGAGAAGAGTACCTGGTAATTCTCCTTTCTCACTGAAAAGTTGAAGTCAACTGTTCTATTTCTTTTTCACATTCTCTCCTAATCTCGGGGTAGTGAATATCAGGCCTTATCATTTCTCCTGAGGTAAAGAGGCAGAGATGTCTAGACATGTTCACATCTTGGGACATGTTTCATGTCAAAGGTGAATTTCTGTTGGGCCCTTAACTATCCCTGTACTCTGAGGTAGAAGTTTTCATAGAGATGAATCTGGCCAGAGTTTCACTGTCAGCTGGGAGAGTCAGTCACTGTCCCCATCTGGTTGGACAGTGGTTAGGCCACATAGTGCCACCTCCCCCCTGCCCCCACCACCTGCCCCAGAGGATCCATATCCATGGCAGGCCTGCCACTCCCACCATCTCCCTCGAGGTGTTCCCACATTTGGATCCCATTTGGGAGTTTAGATTGGGTTAGAACTTGGATCCCCACAATCACTCAACAGAAGTTCTCTTGGGGGCATCCACATCTGCCTCCTTCCTCTTTGATGGTGTGATTGGGTGTGCAGAGCTCTGATACATGCTTCACTCCCCCTGGGAAAGGAAACTAATGCTTGCTGAATGCTCATTGTGCTGAGTACTGGTTTCAGAATGCTGGGCGTGGTCTCATTCTCTCTCTCAACAATCCTTTGAAAGCAGGAAAGAGAAGTGAAAGGGGGCAGTGAGTTTGATGTTTCCCTGTGAACACGGGTGACAAGTTTCTGTTTGGGAGTTAAATCAGGAAAACCCAATCATGGAGTAAACCAAACACGTATCCGCTGATGAGAAACCTGGGAGTCTGGTACTATAAAAAACTGTAATCAGGTGATCTGATCCTAAGAAGACCAAGCAGGAGTCTTTGGAACCCACCTAGCAGATACCTATTCACTTGTCATTTATGGTTTGGTGAATAATTGTGGAACCAAGGGGGAGAGTAAGGTAGAAGAATAGAACAGAGAAAATCCTTAAAGAGCCAGGAGTGGCTGTGCCTTTCAAACACTGTCCAGTGGAGAGTGTCTGCTGCCTCATGGGCATCACCATTCCTATTTCTGGGTGGATGTATTATCTCATGGATCAGTCTATGCAACTCGGCATCCCCACTGACCTAGCAAACCTCTGATTGCAGTCTTGATGTCCAGGTGTTTGGTGTATAGGGAAAGGCAGTTGAGAGGTGCTGAAGTGGGCAACTGGGCTTGGTTGGCAGGGGCATCCTGTCTTAAACCAATGAGCAGACATTCTTACTTGTGTCTCAATCTTCAAGGGGTGCATGCCCGGTAAGCCCGAGGCATGTGAGCCCGAGGCATGTGAGACCTCTGAGACCTCCCTTGCTCCCGGCAAGTACAATGTATACATTAAATTACATTACAGTGTATTCTTACTGGTTCATCTGCACAGGCTCTAAGGAAAAAAACAGCTATTATTCAACCAATAAATAAGTGTGGATGTACTTAGAGGTTCCTAATAAAAATAGAAATTAGAGAACAAAGTCATTTTTTAAAGATTTTATTTATTTATTTGACAGAGTGATAGAGCACAAGCAGGGGAAACAGCAGAGGGAGAGGGAGAAGCAGGTCTCCACTGAGTAAGAAGCCTGATGCAGGGCTCCATCCCAGGACCCGGGGATCATGATCTGAGCCAAAGGCAGATGTTTAACAGACCGAGCCACCCAGGCACCCCAGCACAAAGTCATTACTAAGCATAAACAATGAAAGTTTGAAGATGATTTTAGGGTGATGCTCAAACATGTGGACTGAAGGAGGAACATCAGAACCTCAGGCAGCACCAAGTCTCTTCTCTTCCCAGGGATAACTGTGTATCAGGTCATATTATCTCTACTGGGTAATTCCCATTGCCCAGAGAAGACACAGTGTGATTCAAGGAGCTGTGATATTTATCCAATATTCACCAGAGCCTTTTTCTTGCCTTGGTGACTTTTCTTTTTGGAAGAGAATACTCACTTAGAAATGTCAGAAAATTGATAATATTTATAAAGGGCACTTCCATCACACAGCATGAGTCTGGAAGGCAAATGAATGATAGGAGACATAGTTTCTGCCAGGGCCACTTTGTACAGCTGTGTAGGTTGTGCACTGCACAACCCTAGTGTGTGCTCTTAGCACTATAGTCTATGCAACTGTCCCCTCTCCCCAGGTTGTTCAATGCAATATGTGGCATATGGGGGACTTTGTCATATCTAGGGAGCTTATAACATAGTTTGGATTTGAAGGTGACAGCTACATTGATGAACTCCCCATAGTGTCTCAGATGTAAAACATTTTGCTCAGTGTAGGAACTGGGACTGGAAACTGTGAATTCCTTTTGTGAATGTTTTAGTGCATTCCAGTGATGTGACTGAAACCGAATATATAGAAAAATTCTCACATGGGAAGAAGCTGGAATGTGAATAAGAAGGAACTGTCTGCTCCAGCCTCACCTTTGGGAGCCACGGTGTCTCTTCAGGAAGAATGACAGACTGTAAGAAAAGTATGCTTTCAAGTACCGTGGCTCTTCCCTCTTTGCCATTGTCGAGTGACAGCTTGAATATAATTGGCTGGAGACGATTTCCCGAAGCCACCATAAAAATGAGTACACATGATTTATTTCAGCTTGTGAGTTGATGTAGCAGCATCTGCCTGTTGAGAAATAGAAATGGTCTGTAGTAGTCAGCTCCAGTGGCCATAAGAAAGTACCACAGACTGGGGGCTTGGGGGGGGGCTTAAGCAACATGAATTAATTTTCTCATAGCTCTAGAGGCTGAAGTCTGAGCTCAGGGGTCTATAGGGTTGATTTCTTCTGCAGTGTCTCTACTTGGCTTGCAGATAGCCTTCTTGCATGGCCCCATGGCTTTTCCTCTGTGCACATGCATCCCTGGGGTCCTTCTGTGTCCACGTTTCCTCTTATACAGAGACCGGTTGGAACTGGACTAAGGCCCACCCTCATAGCTTCATTTTAACTTAATCACCTCTTTAAAGGCCCTATCTCCAAATACAGTCATGTTTTGAAGTACTGGGGGTCAGGGTTTCAACATACGCATTTTACGGGGACACGGTTTCCCCTATAGAGCACCTGAAGTATCATAGGGAGGAGTGAACTTTGCCAGAAAGTGGACTGCAATATACCAGACAGAAATCTAACCAGAGACACAGCAGCAGCTCCCCAGGAGATATAATAGCTCATCCTCCAGCCTTGGCCCTTGAATCTAAGTCAGACCCATCTGGAGGAACATGATGGCACAGAGTCCGAGGACTTCGCAGATACCGTAACAAGGCATCTGCACCTTGTGACTTTCAGACCAAGGCAAACAAATGGAAAAGGACAGAGGGACAGACTATATCACTGAATTAAAGACTTCATATTGAGTTCACAGGGCCACAGGCCCCAGAGGGCTGCCCACCCAAGAGAGCGTGGTCATAGAGGACTCACAAGGCAGTATCTGATTACAAGTACCCTTCATGGCTAGTGTGGGAAGTTAAACTGAGGTGTTACATGTTTAACCAGGGATAGAAGATTAAAAGGTGTTTGTTAGATGAGTCCTCCTTTTTTGTGGTCTGTGTAAAAGCAATACTACTAAATAATTATTACATGAATTATTGAACTCTGGAACTATGCTAAAGGTTTATACACCATATATTACCTTGAATCATATATTACCTTGAATCCTTTCAGGTGGGTTTTAGTTGAGACCCAGGATCCAAAGGCAAACCAAAAGTAGATGTCAGCTCTGGGCGCCTGGGTGGTTCAGTGGGTTGAGTGTCTGCCTTCGGCGCAGGTCATGATCTCAGAGTCCTGGGATTGAGCCCTGCATTGGGCTCTCTGCTCAGCAGGGAGCCTGTTTCCCCTCTCACTTTGCCTGCCTCTCTGCCTCTTTGTGATCCCTCTCTGTCAAATAAATAAATAAAAATTTTTTTAAAAGTTTTTTTAAAAAAGTAGATGTCAGCTCTGGTATTTGGTCTGTGGCATGGCCCACTCCATAGCCACACAGTTAACCACTGGGCTATGGGCTAGCGCAGAAAGTTCTGGAAGGCAGAGTCTGGGGGCTGGAGTCTCAGTTTTGCCAGCAGCCAGGCAGGCCATACACTTCTCTTCCATGTCAGAAAAGGGACTTTGGTGGGGGTGGATGGTAAAGAAAGCTATAAGGCTTCCTGGACTCAGTAAGCAAGAATTGCATTTGAAACACTTTGTCTCTTCTTCCAGACAGTGTCATGGTGACAGTGGCAGTAGGCAGGAGGAGTAATTGGTGTCTCTCCTCTGATTCTACATTCAATTTCCTTGGTTGGAAAAATTAGATTACCCTAGAGGTTGAGAAAAGGAACATTGGTAATAAAGTGCAAAGAGATGGATTATGTTCGGATCTTTAACCTTTCCAAAGCTAAGCAATTGATGTAAACCCTGCCTGTTTGACAGTGACGGATGGCGGAGGACCTAAGAATTTTAGTCCTGTTTCTAAGGATAACTTTTCTTGTATCTAAACAAACCCTCAAAATGACCACTAATTAACCTCTTTCCTTGGCGTCTCTGTCCAGAGGCCAATTTTGATGGGTTTCTGGTTACCAAAAATCATAGTATGGACACACTTTTGGTGGTTTCCCCTGAGAAAGGTGGTCAGTCTCTTTTTTTTTTAGCTTGTTTGTTAAATTTTATTATTTTTTATTGAAGAATAATTGACATGCAATATTATATTAGTTTCAGGTATACAATATAATAATTCAATATTTACGTACATTATGAAATGATCACCAAGATATCTAGCTACCATCTGTCACCATACAAAGTTGTTACAATACTATAGACTATATTCCCTGTGGTGTACATTACATCTCTGTGCCTTATTTATTTTATAACTGGAGGATTGTACCTCTTAATTTTATCTATTTTATCTACCCCACTACATCTCTCTTTTCTGGCAACCATCAGTTTTTCTTCTTTATCAATGAGTCTGTTTCTGTTTTGTTTTGTTTTGTTTTGTTGATTCTTTTGTTTTTTTCTTTCAGATTCCATTTATTAAGTGAAATCATACAGTATTTGTCCTCCTCTGTCTGAATTATCTCACTTAGCAAAAAACCCTCTAGGTCCACCTACTTTGTCATAAATGGCAAGATGTCATCCACTTTTATGCCTGAATAATATTCCGTAGTAAATGTATATACCACGTCTTCTTTATCCAACCATCTATCCATGTACACAAGTTGTTTCTGTATCTTGGCTATTATAAATAATGCTGCAATTAATATAGAGGTGCATGTCTGTTCAAGTTAATGTTTTCATTTTCCTTGGGTAAATGCCTAGAGGTGGAGTTGTCAAATCATGTGGTAGTTATTAGAGAGGTCAAGGAGTTGAATTGCCTTGATGATTTTTGACTCACACATTTAGTAGTAAAAGTAAGTTTAAACATTTTAAGAACTTTCCCTCGTGTATTGGAAAGAGCATGGATCTGTTAACCAGGACACCTGGCTCCTAGGTCCACTCTTTAGCAGCCTGTATCCTCCCAGTATGCAGCAGGCCCCCAACTGACATGTGCGACATGAATGGATAAACCTAGGAACTAGATGTGAGACTTCAATTAAGTCCCCATATTTATCTGCCTCAGTTTTCTCATGTCAAAGTTAGGTAAGGCTTGACCTCTGGACCTCTCAGTTACATGGTGAGGGTCAGATGAGAAATCAGAGAACCATAATCCTGGCTAACATAGTTCAGCGTTCCATCATGACAGGCAGTCTTTGAAGTGTTTATACAGCTCCTCTCTTCTACTGCGAGAAATCACTTTCTAGATTGACAGCAAAATTCCTCCAAAGTGTGTCTAACCATCTTTAATTCCTCTTGTTCCAGTCTCCTTTCAATAAGGCTTTTATCCCACCGCTTCACCAGAAAGGTTCTTGTCAAGGTCATCGGTGACTCCACATCACTAAATCCATTGCCAGTCTGTGCTCATCTTATTTGACCTCTGTCTTCAGCATTTGCCCCAGGTCATCACTCCCTCAAAACCATTTGCAGCCACCACAACGCCATCCCTCCCCCATACCCTATATACTACGTGCCAACCCGTCACTCTGTGGGGGGACTTAACCTCCATCCATCCCACCTCACTTCTCAAGGATGTGATTGTCAGTAATAACACCCCTCCATCCAACCATGTCAACATTTGGGAAAATGGAAGCCACAATTTTACAATATAGCCCAACCCTCCTGCTTGACAAAAGTGAGAGACCAGAGCCCCAACACCACACAACTGGCTAATGGTAGTGCTCTAAACCCCCAGCTTCTTGCCTCTTAGTTCAGTGCTCCAGAAAGTAACGTCTCCTACAACAAAAAATATAAAGACTAGAACAATCTCAAATCAAGACTGCAGAACTTTGTTTCCAGCTTTGCACTCCAACTTTCAACTAATGGCATTTAAAGTAAGGTTTAAAAAGTGTCTGGAGTTTCACATTTTCTATAGCTAGTAAAAATTTAACTTCCATGACAGGGCTCATTGCCATCACTCTTAACTGTATCTGTCAGGAGCCCAGCTCATCTTTTTGATGAGGAGAAGGTGTCCCCAGAGGATACTGTCCAAGAGTAAAAGAGGTGTTAGAATAATCCCAGTCAAGCTCAAGGCAGTGAGCTATTTTGAGCTTTCTTTATAGATATTCTTAGACCTGAGTTCAAATGTATTGTACCATTTATTGAGCATCTACTATGTGTCTACCATCAACTGGTTATTTTTACACATTATGACACTGAACACCTACAAAACCCAATGAAGTAATAACAATTATTTATCGATCACCTACTATGTGCCAAGAACTTGACATTCATTATTCCCAATCCCCCACAAATCCTCTCCCTTCCTCACAGGGCTAGAAACCCAAATCAGAGTTTACTATCTACCACTGGTCCTTGCAGTAAACATGTTACTATTCCAATTGTGTACGCAACAGAGGCATGGGGAGCCTCAGTGACATGTTCAGCAACACACAGCAGTAGTGAGTCGACCCCAGAGCAGGCCAGCCTGTTTACTTCCGACTCCACTCACAGCTACAACCCCATTAAATCTGTCTGCTCAGGTCAAACTGGGAGCCTGTGGATATCCAAGTAAATGACTTGGATATGACCCACAAGGCAGACTGTAGGTCAGAAAACCCCAACGGGATTGTCTGAGATAGCTCCAGGCTCTTCTGAGAAGAGGCCACCACACTCTGGATAACTAACTCAGGCTGCTGGTCAAGCCTGGGAAGCTGGGAACACATCACTTGCTCTTCCTTGGAGTTCAGCTCCGGTTCATTCACCTTAGTAAAATCACATTCTGAACAGCGGAAAGAGTGTTTCTCTAAGTACAGGAACACCTTTGAAAGGCCCATAAGAGATTGTAAAAAGTTCTGAGTGTTGTTTATAAAGTAATCAGATTAGGAAAATGAAAATGAAGTTGGCCCTATAACTGAAAACGAAGTATACCTAGAAGGTATAATTAACAAGAACAACAAACACGGTGAAAGGAGAACAATAGTGACTTTTTACTTTTGCTTTTTGCTATTCTGTTTAACTAAATGAATCTTTTGAGTCAGTTCTTTGCTATAAATATAGGCTCATTTCCGTTTCTTTAAGGACTGGACAGATTTTACCCATGCCTTGTTGTGTGTCAGAAGGGAAGGATATTTATTATGTGCTGACCATATGACCATAGTGTAGTCAGCTAGGGGCACTGTTTATCTGCTTGGGTCATCTTCATGAAGTCCAGTGGGGTTAGCTTCATTTTCAGGTTCTCCTCTGGTCATTTGATCACATGCTATCCATTGGCTGAGTTGACTTAGAAGCCACGGATCCTGGATGACTCAGTACTTGGAAGTCAGTGTCGCTGGACCCTGGGCAGGTTTTGAGGGCAGAGAGTGAGTCTGGAGAGGCGAATGCAAACTAGCCACCATGGCGCCCATGCTGATTGCTTTGAGGTAGGCATGATGAGGACCTTAACCGAACTTGAACTCAGCTCTTTGATCCTGCAGGTGACTGGGGCTCATTAACAAGCCTAGGTCTTCCCAGAGAATGTCTTCAGAATCTTTCCAGGTCTGGAAAACTACAGGTATTGGCAGGAAGCCATTTGACAGGGTGGACAAAGGATCAATTAAGAGCCAGGTGACCTGCCACAGAAAGTATATAACCTTGGGCAGGTCTCCATTCTGAGCCTGATTCCTCATCTGTGAAATTAGAGGGGTTGACCTGGTCCAGGACCTCAGCCCTCTCTGTGCATCAGAATTTCCCAAGAAATTTTAAAAACTACCACCTGCCTGAGCTTTACCTCCAGAGCTTTCATTTCATTTGGCTTGAAGTGGGGCCTGGGCATCGACATTCAGAAGTGTGTTCTAGGTCATTCTCACCTTCAGCCAGGATTGAGAAACAGTGGACAAGACTTTCCCCTCCAGTTCTGGAATTCCACTTCTGGGGACTAAGTTCTCTTTGGTTCTAAAGCTTTACTTTTCTATGAAAATAGCATAGCAGGAAGTAAACCTTTTTTTTGAGAATCTGATGGCACATTTGTGATATCATTTACTCCTCACCCAGTCTTGAGGCCATCATATTTATCTCACCCATTTTCATAGTTGAAGCAATTGAAATCAGAAGTTTTGACATTCGCTTGGAAGTATTTACTGAGCACCTACAGTGTGTCAGTACCATTGTATGTGCTGGGCACAGAATGAACAAAGTTCTCACAGAATCGTTCTCATGGAGATCACGTCCTGGTCTGGAAGATGGATAATAAGAGCTACCATAACTCCTCGCTTTGTCTGGGATCATAACCCCTGTTCATTATTTTTAGCTTGTCCTTTCACTCTCAAAATGTCCTGATTTGGTTGATTATATTTTTATCCTGCAGATAATATGCAAACAAAAAATGAACAAAATGGTTTTAGATGGTGATAAAGGCAGTGAAAAAAACAACTACAGCATTGCCTTGTAGTTGCCATGACTTGTAGTCATATATTTCTCAGAGTCTTTTTTTTTTTAAATTTTTTTAAGATTTTATTTATTTATTTGACAGAGAGAGATCACAAGTAGACAGAGTGAGAGAGAGAGAGAGGAGGAAGCAGGCTCCCCGCTGAGCAGAGAGCCCAATGCGGGACTCGATCCCAGGACTTTGGGATCATGACCTGAGCCGAAGGCAGAGGCTTAACCCACTGAGCCACCCAGGCGCCCCTATTTCTCAGAGTCTTAAGCCTCAAAGTGATATGGTTGAGTTATTCCAGAGAGAGGCTGCTTGGACTGGATGGTCAAAGAACACTTTGAGGAGATGACATTTGAGTTGAGATGTAAACGATAGAGACTTGGGAACAACAGGCAATGGGAACAGTAAGTGCAAAGGCCCTGAGGTAGGAATAAAGCTGTTGTATACTAGGGACCAAGGATAGTCACCATGGTGAAGTCCTTTGAACCTGGGAAATGGGAGGAGATGAGGTTGTAGAAGTGGGCAGGGCTTTGTTGGCCATGGGATGATTTGAATTTTATCCTAAGTGTGATGGGAAGACTTTGGAGGGGTATAACCTAGGGAGAGCCATGATCTAATTTGGTGGTCCTCAACCAGGTGTGATTTTGTCCATAGGAAACATATGGCAATTCTGGGGACATTTTTGGTTGTCACAATTAGGGGAACAGGTGCAACTGGCATCTAGCAGGTAGAGTCCAGAGATACAGCTAAGCATTCTACATCACAAAAAGCAGCCCTCCTCTCACATATACACACAACAAATAGATATCCAGACCAAAACGTCAGTTGTGCTAAGGTCTTAAAATATTCTGTGTTGTTGGTGTGAATATAAAATGCTGCAACCACTATGGAAAACAGTATGGTAGTTCCTTAAAAAAATTAATAATAGAGCTACCATATGATCAGGGTGTCTGGGTGGCTAAGTCAGTTTAGCATCCAACTCTTGATTTTAGCCCAGGTCATGGTCTTGGGGTTATGGGATCTGGCCCTGCATTGGACTCCACACTCTGCAAGAAGTCTGCTTGGGATTCTTTCTTTCCCTCTCCATGCCCCCCCTCCCATTCATAAATGTGCACTCTCTCTCTCTCTCCTCTCTCTCAATAAATTAATGAAATCTTTTAAAAATTACCACATGATCCAGCAATACCACCTTTGTGTACCTACCCAAAAGAATTGAAAGCAGCATCTTTTTAATTTTTTTTTAAGATTTTATTTATTTATTTGTCAGAGAGAAAGAGAGAGAGAGCACAAGCAGGGGGAGCATCAGGCAGAGGGAGATGGAGAAGCAGGCTCCCCACTGAGCAAGAAACCCATGCATGGGACTTGATGCTGTGACCCTGGGACCATGGCTTAAGCTGAAGGCAGATGCTTAACAGACTTACCCACCCAGGAGTCCTGAGAGCAGGCTCTTAAAGAGATATCTGTACACCCTGTTCATAGCAGCATTATTCACAAGAGCTAAGAGGTGGAAGAAATGCCAATTTCTATTGAAAGATGAATGAATAAACAAAGTGTGGTGTATACATACAATAGAATGTTATTCAGCCTTAAAAGGGAAGGGTATTCTGATACATGCTATGCATGGATGGACTTGATTACATACTAAGTGAAAGTAGCCAATTACAAAAAGACAAATACTATAGGATACCACTCATATGAGGCATCTACAGTAGTCAAACACATAGAAAAAGAAAGCAAAATGGTGGTTGCCAGAGGCTAGGGGAGTGACAAGTAGGGAGTTGTTAATGAACACAGGATTACAGTTTTGCAAGATGAAGAAATTCTAGAGATTGGTTGCACAACAATGTCAATATTCTTAACACAACTGAAAAATGGTTAAGATGGAAAAATCTTATGATATCTATGTTTTATTAGAATTAAGTTTAAAAATTAAATTTAAGATTTAGTTGTTGAGTTGAGAATGAACCATTGGTTGGCAAATGTGGAAGCAGAGAGGCTGGTTAGCAAGTTATTGTGCTCATCCAGACTAGAGGTAAGTGTGGCTTGCATGTGGAGATGAGAGAAACAGACAGATTTGGGACATTTTTTTTTTTTTGGTGGTAGAGCCAAAGGGACTTGCTGATGGTTTGCATGTGGCAATTAGGGGACATGCCAAAGGTCATTATGCTGATAAATGGCAGGTCTGGGACTTGAACTCGGGGGCGACTCCAAGACCCACCCACTCTCACTTTCTCTCAAAACATCACAACTTCCAACATCATCTGATGGACTAGAAATCTCACTGCGGAAGATGGAATTTCTTGCCATTTAGTTTAGTGCATGTTATTAGGTAGGTGGCAATCACTTCTAAGAAATGCCATGACGTATCTTTCTCAGAGCCTTAAACTTTCAAACTGGTTTTATTTCTGGTTATTGCATACTGTATCCCTGCCAGCAGCTCGCAATTATGCTGCGACACGGAGAGCTGTGCTTTGTCTGGCTTTAATTGTGATGGGCACTGTGGTAATTAGTCTCTGGTTTTATGTTCAGCCTGTGGATTGGGATCACAGACCTTATTCAGGCTGGCAGACGAAACTCTTCTAATTCTGCAGAAATCTCTTCCAATACCTGGTGGGGGCAGCCAGCAGGGGATGACCTCCTAGAACCTTTTCTTTTTACGTTGGTTCCTTGACATTGGGGTTGCTAGGAAACCAGACAAACATCAGCGAAAGGGCTTTCTGAGTTCACCTGGGGCCCAACTTGTGTTAATGGCCACAAATTGCAATCAAGCTTCAGTGGTTACCAAGCTCTCTTGCAGAGGTTGCGAGTGCTCTGGTTGCGTTGTGGGCTAGTTTATTCTCCTTTTCCTGGGCTTCCCCTTACCCGGCCCAAGGAAAGGCCTCAGAGAACCAAGTTGCCCACACTGGGGGTGGTGGGGCTGGTGGGTGAGGCCTTGGTCTTCCACCCTTAGCTGATCTGGAGGATGTGATTAGATTTGGACCAAGCAGAAACCTGTCTCTGAAGAACACATCTGCTTGATAAACAATGGTGTTGACAAGGGTGTGTGTGGATGAGCAGGGAAACATAACCTTTTAAAGAGTTATTTCTAAGGACTTTTTCCGTTTTCTTCATAGCTGAGGTTTAAGTAATTGACATGGTTGCCTTAAAGCAGATGTTCTCAAACTGTGGCTCTTGGGACCAGTAGCATCAGCATCTCCTGGGAACTTGTTACAAATGCACATTGTTGGGCCCTATCCCAAACTTCCCGAATCAGAAAGTCTGCAGATGGGGCCGAGCAATCTGTTTAAGAAGCCTGCTGGCTTCTTAATCACATCACAATCCTGATGTGCACTCAGGTTTGGGAGCCCCTGGGAAACCCCAGTCTTTGCAATCCAGCATTCGCCAGCTGAGTGACAGTGACCCTGGCCAGTTCTTTCTTTCTCGTGAGTCTCAGCCTGACATGATGGAGTAACGCACACCAAGCATCGGGCATAGTGAACTAATCCTCTTCCAGTAAAGAGTGGCCTATGATCTGTTAGCTGGTACCTGGAATTAAAGTGTGTTCACATACAAGGGACTTCTGCTGAAACTTAGAGATTACTGTTTTAGTGTGACCTTTCTTATCTCAGTATAAAATCTGAATCATAAAGCTTTTACTGTGATTCAGAATCTACGGTTCTCAGAAAGAAGGAAGCTGGAGTCATGAGAATCTGTTCTTCCTGTTCTTGAACTCTGCTCATGGTGACTTTCTGCACATAAAAGGGCACAAAATCAGAGAGGCCCTCTCTGTTTTGCACCCTTCAGGGTCCAGCATCAGATGCCCCAGATGCTACCCTTGAGAATGACTGAAGCTCCTAAAAAGCCTGGGACCCAGGGCACACCTCCCAGGGGTGGGTTCTCCTTCCACCACCCAGAGACACTGCCCTCTGCCCCTTGAGGCATTCTTTAAAGGCCGATTTGCAGCTAGGACAAGGTATATAAGCTTTTCTCTGCCCCACCCCAAACACTGGGATGAAGGCTATTGGAGAGAAGAGAAAAGAAAAGAGGAGTTAGGCTCTGTTCATTTCATGGCCTCTTCCCCCCTTAACTGGGGATGGAACACTGAGATTTCAAAGATCAGGATACTGAGTGCTCGCCTTGCACCAGACAGTACTCTGTGTGCCTTACACACATCACCTTAATCCTCACAGTGACCCCCAAGAAGGTTTAATCCCCATTTTACAGAGGAGGCAAAGGGGGCACAGAAATAACTGTCATTTTGTTCCTGCCTTTGATTCCATAACTAGAACTGTAATGGAGGTGGGATTCACATGCAGGGCAGCTGTCCACAGAGCCTGGGATGCTGCCCCCTCCAGGCAATGGTGTGATGCTGGCCGCTATTGAATCTTGATGACCCAGCACCTTGCCACAACCTGGGTGTCCGGGGATCAACGGATGCTGTAGGGGTCTCAGCCTGGGATGCACATGGCTGTTGCCAGGGAGCCTTAAAACACACCTGTGCCTCCCTAGTTCCTCCCTAGAGATTCTGATGTAATTGCGCTGGGCTGTGGGCTGGGCACTGGGAGCTCCACAAGCTCTTGAGATGATGCCAGTTGCAGCCCGAGTTGGGGGGCTCTGCTGTGGACTTGAGTGGGGCTCTGAAGGCAGTTAGGTACCTGGGCATGGGCAGATTTGGCCTTGGTTTTTAGGCCCTTCAGTCTTCTTTAAACAAATGAACACACACACACACACACACGCCTCATCAAGTCCCCCAAAGTGCTCCACTAACACAGAAGCAGGCATTTCTACAAGCTAGAAGGGAGAGAAAAATCTTTGCTGTATTTAAAAATAATTTCTGAACTTTGAAGAGCACAGTGCGACCAATGTCTTACATGTGTCTGTCTTCTTGGATATCAACAGTATTACTCTCTCCTAGATACAGAAATAAAACATTTTTATTTACCTATTTTTAATTTTTTTTAATTTCAAGTAGACTCCATGACCAATGGGCTTGAACTCATGACCCCGAGATCAAGAGTCAACCATGCGCCCCAGAAAGAGTATACTCTGAACACATGTAGCCTGTTTTCTACACAACTTCTTCTGTATTAAGGTTAAAAATGACCCTGATTCAGGGGCTCTTGGGTGGCTCGGTCAGTTAAGCATCTGCCTTGGCTCAGGTCATGATCTCAGGGTCTTAGGATCGAGCCCCGCATCGGGCTCCTTGCTCAGTGGGGAGTCTGCTTTTCCCCCTCTCTCTGCCCCTGTGTTCTCTCTCTCTCTTTATCTCAAATAAAGAAATACAAGTCTTTTAAAAAATTACCTTGATTCAGTAATAAAATAACATGACTTTATTCCTTTAAACAAGCACTCCCAAGCTTAGAAATCCAAGTAATATTTCCTTCTTCAAATAAATCTGGGAATGGGAACTTCTGTTTTAGTGATGTGTCAAGTGCTTGAGACTCAGTGGGAGGTCTTCTTACAGAACTGCCTCAGAACTATAATAATGAAATAAAAAACCCTCCAAAGGTTGTTTTAATCACTGCCTTGCTCTTTGATCAAAAATGAACTTACTCCATTTCTTTGATGTCTTTACTCCCCGATTTGGATGTGGATAACTTCTAGCAATTTCTGATACTCAAATCTACTGTCAGTGAATGTTTTGCCAGCAATGGGGACGTGCAATGCTGTGACCTAGGCATTGAAAGCACCACAGAATTTGTGATGTGGCAAATAATTAAATGCTGTCTTTTTGTGATATCAGTTTGTTCTTAAATGTGTTATTTTTGTCTCTTCAACTAGGCCCTTTGTTTAATAACTGCCCAAGGTATCTTATAAATATCTCCCCATAGTACCTGTTCCTGGATGTTGTAAAGTTGAATTGCTGCTTGTTGGTTTTCATCCCCATGCAGATGATCTTGCTAAACAGAGGATCCTAGATAGAGAAAGATCTGTAGGACCTTTTGCTCATCGAGGTGCCTCAAATGCTTTTTCTGGAATGGTGATGACAGGTGGGGTGGTATATAGAAGTTGAATGGCTGTGAAACACATTAGTGGACAGGTAGTTGGCAAGAAAGAAGGGGGCTAGTCTTCGGGATCAAGCCAGAGGTGAAGTTGCAACGCCATCAATCAGTAACTGAGTGCTGAGATACTTAACCTCCCGTGTTCTAATTTCATCATCTGTGAAATAGGAATTCGAGAATCTACCTTTCATGGTTGTCTCCAGAAGTAATGTCTATAAAGCATTTGGTACACATAGATATTTTAAATCAGTAGCTATCACGACTTAATGAAAACCTTGCCCAGTTAACTCTCCTGAGTGCCTGTTAAATACATAGCAGTAAAATCTGGACCTGACAAGATTTGACTTACATTCATATATTCAAAGAGGCAACAAATAAATGTTTACTGAGCTCTCATACTCTTTCTATTTTGGGTCCCCTTTGAGGTCCACATGCTAGGAGGGTTCACAGAAGGTGAGTTCCCATTGCAGAGACTCACACACCTGGATCTGGAGTTGATGAAGGTCAGTAGGGGCAGGAAGGAGGGAGAGATGTTTCTAGTAGGCATGCACCTGAAGAGGGGATAAGATACCATTGAAGGGCACACCTTCTGAAGGTCTTTGAAAGACCTCTTCATCCAGACCACCCCCTGCCACTCACTTTAGGTCTCTAAGTGATGGGGAAGGAGGCTTGAGGCTGCCATCTATAGCTGGCAGGTAAACCCAACAGGTGGATGTGGGCCTTTTCTTTTCTAAACTTGGATTTGGAGTGCATCAAATGGTTTGCCTTGTTAGAAGAGCCACAAGTGTGGGAGAAGGAAGTCCTGCTCCATGCTGGCCTCTCCTGGAAACCATTAAGCTCTCTCTCTTCTTGAAGATCCCTGCTGAGGTTCTGACATGTCTCTCCTGACTTGTATGATGAATTGTGTCCAAGAGCAATGATTAAGGAGAAAGACAAACATAAACCAACAAAAATGCACAGCCCTAGATTTGACCAGATTTGAAGATGTCTCAATTGTGTCCCATCTGGAGCTTTTCCTTGATTTTTCACAGGGAGAGTGGCCAAGGTTGGTGGTCTCACTTCACAGGTGCAGATACTGATCACATCAGCAGCTAGGCACTGATGAGTGACCTGAAGACAAGCTTCTGGAAATCAGGTGCCTAGGAGGAGGCTTTGGACTTCTGGGGGTGAGTCTGTAGCTCTCCAGTGCCCCCAAACTTCTCCTTTGGAAATGTGGCAATTGTGATACTGTTTTCACTGTGGGTCACAATTCTCCAGTTACTATTTATAACCATCCAATACAGAAATGTCTGGTGGTCTCAGCTCTGCTTTGGGGAAAGAAGTTGTTGGCCAGCTTGGGCCTGAGTTTTAAGGAAAAGGAGGATAATATTAGGTTGGTCACAAGAAGCTGAGTAGGAGAAAGGTGACCCCAAGGGGGCATTAAGGGGACACATCCACCAGGAGAGAGCCCCACAATCCCTCTTCTCAGCTAAGATTGTGTGTGTTTGTGGGTGTATTTGCAGGGCTTCTGTTGCTGTGCTGGGGGGTACTGTGTTGTCAGGTGGAGGCTCCTCTGGTCCTCTGAAGGACCCTCTGGCTTTGTAATATCTTGTTTCTCAGTGTAGAGAAAAATTCCTAAGCCAGGGAGGCTTAGGGTCTGAGTCCCTGACCTGCCCTAATTAGGTGCCTAAAGTGGGAAAGGCACTACACCTTTCTGTGCATTAATGTTCTTGCTCTTAAATGGACATCATAATCCCTGTCTTAATGTCCCAGTCATGAGAACCCAATAAGACAATGGAGAATGAGCAAACACTGTGCAAGTCAGGTCTTTTCTCATTATACATCTTGGGTTTCAGTCTATGAACAAACAGAATAGAAGTGTGGCTCTTTCACCCTTTAGTGACAACACCATAATTGAAAATATTTGCTCCCAGAATTGAGGCTAGTATATCTCAGCACCCATGGCTGGACTGGACATTCACATGGAACTCTGGCCATATTTACCATAGTATTAATCCTGCTCTCCCCTCTCTCCCCTGTGCCTGCCCCACCCAGAGTGTCTGCCATTGGTTTTAACCTTTCAGAACAACCACCCCATGCTTCAAGATGGCATGTTGGACAGGTAGCCCTCCTCTCTCCCTGATAACTTTCCTGCTAAGTTCTTCTAGGGTGAACACTCATTAATTCTCCCTTCGCATCCATCTTGCAAAGAAGGAAGTCTTAAGCTGGGGGGTTGTGATTTGGTTTGACACTGAACTGGTATGTGTGACTAATCCCAGAAATGACAAGTGGTTTCCTTTCCCCTTTTCTTAAAATGACTAATTTGGACATAGGAGGGGAAAAAATGCAAGACTTTAAGAGTTGAAGATCTTCTCCCTGGAGGGGCCAAGGGGAGAAGAAGATTTGCTACCATCTCCTAGGTTTGATGAGAACCTGGTGTGCTGTCATGCCCCAAGTGTGCCCTGGGCTCCGCTGAGTGAAACTTGTTGGGGTAAGGGTTAGGAGAGAAGGGCCCAGAGCTATCACTATATTTGCAGCTTGGTAACTGGAAGGGTGAGTAAGTCAAAGCGATATAATCTTATCTGTAAAATGGGGGCACTGAACTGGACAACTTCTGAGGCCCTTTTACTTTGATTTAGTTTATTTATTTCAGTTGTTTGACTTTAAGAGGAGAATAACAAAATTGACCTTTTACTAAGGTATTTCTGATCCATTCCGTCTAATGTTTTATACCCATAAGATAGACCTATGAATCGCAAAGAACTTTAAAACAGCCTAGCTTTCTATATTATCTACATGTTAATGATAATCTAATACAGTCCCAGGTAAAGTCTGATGTTTTAACAATGAGAGCTACACCATATAAATGAGGTCCTACTTTTCCTGTTTGCAGTGAAGTTGGAGGGGGAGGGAGAGACACATATACATAGGAAAATAACGTATGGAAGGTTAATTAAGTGCCAAGTAAGAGGTAAAACTCAAGTACTGTAGAAGACCTGAAATGCTGAATGGCAGCATTTGACTTGTGAGAATGAAGAATGACTCAGGAGATAGGCTTTAAGGAATGAGAAGTATCTAAAATAGTCAAACTCACAGAAGCAGAGACGTTCTCTCCTTGCATAGTTGCATCTCAGGAAGTGCTCTCCAATGGCCACATCCACCCCCATGGGAAACCACTTCCCAGAGGTCTTCCCAGGAGTGTGGAGTCCATTGCCCGGGACAGGAGCTCGCCCCTCTGAAGAAGGAGAGTGAGGTGTAGGAAGGGGAAGCACCGAGGGGTCCCAACCCTCTCCCAGGGCCCCTGATTCCTACCTCTGGTGCAGGTTGGTCTGGCAGATTCCCCTACTGAAAGCCAGGTAGGAAAATAATTGTGAAGGAACTCAAGTTCACTGTGGGTGGACATAAGGGGACTTCTCAGGATTGCCTACTATTCCCCAAGTTCCCTCTTCTCTCTTTCTGTTCTCATTTGACTTTTTGTTCCTTACTACTGTTTCGGTGCCCCCTGCTTTCTACTGGATGCTCTTTGCCCAGCAGTTCCTCAGGATGGAGGTGAAAACTAGATTCCTCAGGCTCCCCCAAACCAAATTCCTGATCTCTCAGACTCATCCAATCTATGGCCGGAACATCTATTTGAGGCAGATTTTCCAAGGCAGCTCAGATTCCAAATAGACATTTTATTTGTCTCCGTGTGTGCTTGTCAAATGCTCTGATTTCAGGTTCATGAAATAAGATCCTGGAATCGCAGAAGGTAGAATTGCTAGTCCTGTAGATAGGTACTGATGTATGTATTTCCATCATGGGCAATTTGTGCCTTTAATGGGGGCCACTTGGAAACAGATGCCCTGTACAAAAGAGGGTAGCAATTTGAAGCATGGCACTGGCTATTGCAGGAGGTAGATTCTGGCTTTTGGTGCCCCCCGCAAAATCCACAATACTGATTACAACATATTTTAGAAATAGATAGGGCTGCCTTTCTCTATGTGGATCAGGCCATTTTAACTTCAACAGTCCCACCCTTTATGCTGCTGCTCATACCACCCTTAGGCTTTTTCATTTTCTGTCTTCTACTCTAGTTGTCTATGTATTTATCTTTTGATCTTCTCCATTAGATGTGAGCTCTTTGAGGACTTGCTGAGACTCTGATTCATTTTGTATATAATCATCCTTTGCCTATTGATTTTTATGAAATCACAGACTCCCAGGCTATAACGGGCCATAAATATAACCCATCTTACTGGTGCCATTAAACATTGTAGACCATGGCAGGATGATTTGAATGGATGGATGAATGGACAGATGGTTGGATGGTTTGTTGGAAAGGTAAGTAGATGGATGGATGGATGGATGGATGGATGGATGGATGGGAGGGTAGGTGGATGGTTAGGTGGGATCATGGATGAGTAAGTAGATGGGTGGATTGGTGTGTTGGAAGATGAATAAATGGGTATGTAAGTATTATAGATGAGGATAGTGGGGCTCAGAAGGCTGTGTGTCTGGCCCACAAATAGTTATTGTGCAGTAGAATCAGGACTCAAATGAGCAGATTTCTAAGGTCATATCCTTAGTAATTATTATTAGTTATTCTTTGAAATGGGGCACTTTATTATTCAACTAATAGCTGAAGTAATCCTTTTCTTTCAACATTTAATTGGATAACTAGTCATTACCCATGATGAAAGTTCTTCCCTATCTCTTCTCCACCCCCTCCCCCTTTCCTAAATGAAGAGAGAAGATCATAAATGATGACAAGGTCTTTTTCCTGCTGGACCCAGTTATTCTGGGAAGAAGCTATGAGAAGTGTAGTGGTAGGTGGTGACTGTCTCTAACAGAGTCAGATTTTAGGATGGTCAGGGATTCTGAGGAAGCCATCTAGATCAGAGGTTCTTATGCCTCCTAATCATCAGATTCCCCTGGAGATCCCTAAAGCTATACACAGACATTTCCAAGACTTAATCTCTAGATTTCTCTGAGATATGCCTGAGAATATTTATTTTAAAAGTTCTCCAGAAAATTTTTTTTTAAACTTTTTTTTTTTAATTTGACGGACAGAGATCACAAGTAGGCAGAGAAGCAGGCAGAGAGAGAGGAGGAAGCAGGCTCCCCTTTGAACAGAAAGCCCGACGTGGGGCTCGATCCCAGGACCCTGGGATCATGACCTGAGCCGAAGGCAGAGGCTTAACCCTCTGAGCCACCCAGGCACCCCTAAAAGTTCTCCAGAAAATTTTAATCATCAGACAGGTTTTGGTTCTTTGGTCTGGATTATATGGATACGTGAACAGGATAATACTATTTGAGACCATTAATCAATTAATTCATTTTGCAAAAATTTATTATTCACATTCTCTGTCAGCTGGGTTCCTGGAAGGGAACTAATGGCAAGTTCCCACTGGATATTTTAAGGAGACTTTAATAAATGAGTTGATTTTGAAATTTAGGATAGTGGTTAAGAAAATTGATGGAGGGATAGTGCAAACAGCTTGGGCTGAGTACCCGTAGGGAGCTGTTACAGCTCCTAGGCCTGAAGTACAAGGCAAAGAAGCTGTTACTGGTACCCAGAAAGAGAGAGAGAGAGAGATGTGGATAGGTGCCCTGACAGAAGAAATGGCCTCTATTGGGACACCATCAACGCCCAGCCACCTAACAAGGAGAGAGTTGTGGAATAAACACCCCAACATCACTATTGATCAAACTCAACCAGAAGTCAGATGGCAAGAGAGTATTTTGATAAAGAACACGAGGGTCAGTCTATCAGGGGCATGGAGTGAGGTGGAGCAGGGTGTAGGACTGATCAGGAGAGGCAAATGAATGGTCACCAGCATAACTATAATGCACCTGACACTCTGGAAGGTGTTAGGACTCCAAAGAACATTATGATACAGTCTCAGCCCTTGGGAACTCAGAGATTTGCTGCATTATTGCCCCAAAGTGCCCCCACCATGGTTTCTGGGATGCTCATCATTGGGAGTAGAGATGAAAAGCATGTCCTCTTCATGTTTTTCATCTGATGACTGGAGCTTGTGGTCAAGCAGCCTTATTTCCATTGGCAAAACTTTTTCACTGGAAATCTTTATGCCAACTCTTGGCTTTTTCAGATGGAGAACTAAAATCAGTTACCTTGTTCCAGGGGTAGATGTTCTGGTTTCAGTCAGCTGCTTCTGAACGTTTACACTGAATCTCGTCCCAAGGACAAGGACCCACACCTAAGTTGAATCAATTCTTTCTGTATCAGGAAGGAAAAGGCCACAGAATATATACATTTTGCCAATATAATTTCATTTTTTATACAAGAGAGTCTCGGAGATACTTTGGACCACTGAGTCAACTAAGGAAGTAAATTGGAAACAGGGGTGACTGAGGGACATCATTTCTATTGTTGTTCTCAAGTATCCAGGAGAAACGCTTTTGACTTTTCCAAGCACTGATAAGCCCAGGGATGTTTTCTTTGAATGGATGACATAGTGTTAAGTAATCATGGGGACTAAGGTCCTCCTCTACTGCTCACCCACAACATCTCTTTTAGCCTGACCTTGAAGAAGCGAACTTGTTTTGGTAATTTACCCTTGGTGCCGATCATTCTTTCCACCAACATAAACCTGAGCATTTATTATAAGTCATGCTTTGTACCAAATGCTCTGCATGCATCTCAGCATCTGACATACTGTATAATTTATGTTGATATTTGTTTGTTCCCTTGCCTTGTCCACTAGAGGGATAGGGATTTTTTTTTTTAAAGATTTTATTTATTTATTTGACAGAGAGATCACAAGCAGGCAGAGAGGCAGGCAGAGAGAGAGGAGGAAGCAGGCTCCCTGCTGAGCAGAGAGCCCGATTCGGGGCTCGATCCCAGGACTCTGAGATCATGACCTGAGCCGAAGGCAGCGGCTTAACCCACTGAGCCACCCAGGTGCCCCAAGAGGGATAGGGATTTTTAATCCATTCTATTCACTGCTGTGACCCCAGAAGCTAGAACAGCGCAGGCATGTCACAGGCATTCACTAAACATTTATTGAACAGATACAGGAGTTATCTCATTTTTTCTCACAAGGACCCTGGGAGGTGGATATTATGTCTTCTGTTTTAGAGATGGAGAAATTAAGATGTGTATGTTTTCATTTGGGGGGGTACCACCTGAGGCTCATGGGAAACGATGCATTTCATCAGGAATATGTAAAGAAAATAAAATTCATTTAGCTCAGTGTTTCTTCTGGAAGGCAGTTATATGAGGTCTCCATCATGGACTTGTTTCCCTGAACTATATATGTAATCTTCCATTCACCAATAGCATTTGTGTTGAGGGAGGGATTATACCCTGGCTCAGCTCCTGAGAGAGAGGTGGAAGGGAGCGACCAGTTGTGGAGCACATAGCATGAGCCAGGCCTTTATGTCAACGTCATCTCACTTTCCCCTCTCCAGCCTGGCATCAGCCCATCTCACAGGTGAAGACACTGTAGCTGAAAGCAGTGACAGGATCTCCCCAGGCCACATGACCGAGATGAAGCTGCCAGTCTTTGCTTTTCCCATCTGTCTATGAGCCTACTCACCTGTTCAGCTCATAGACAGAAAAGCCTTTGTCACCATTAAATCTCCAGCACCCAGAAGAGTGTCACATATGTAGTAGTTGCCTAATAAACACCAACTGGATTAATGGAATTACCCAAGTAAGTCCTTGGGACGAGATTCACATGTGCCAAGTCTTCTGACATCCTATCTCCAGAACATTCTCAGTTCCTTACTCATGCCTTTCAGCTGAGACCTCATTGTACAATCCCTACCTAGGGAGTTAGAGGAGACAAGGCTCTGTTTGTTGACAACAAGGCACAGCTGGTGACTAATTTGGCAATTATTTATTTTGATCTTATCCAGCATTTTCATTTTTCGCTAGCTCTTTGATTAATTGGGTGGCTCTGGCAGCATGTGGGTCCATTTCATGCTTCATTGATGAATCCCACAAAGTCCCATTAAATCAATTAAGTTGGGAGGGGGTGGTGCGAGGAAGGGAATCTGTGTGACTTAGCTCCTCACACAAAGCTACCCAGTCATGGGGCCTCAGTGAGAAGGGCTTCCACACACAATCTCCTGAACTGAATGCCATGTGTATCCAAGTCTGGATCCAACGTGGATTCTGCCTCCAAGGTGAGCAAGGTCCAGTAGAGAGAGTTGGGGCTTCTGCACACAAAAAGGATATACCAGGGATAAGGTGTGGGGCATCCACAGGAAGTGCCGAGAAAATGCTCTGGCGGCTCAGAGAAGGGAGAGAAGATTCCTATTGGAGGTGTGCTTGGAAGGTGGGCAGAGGCTGATATCCCTGATAGGGAAAGTTTTCTGGAAGAGACAGGGGTTGGCCTGGGTCTTAAAGGGTGATGGGTTAGGCTGTGCAGAGAGAAGGTGGGAAAGGCATTCCAGGAGGCAGGCTCTCCTAAGCCGAGGCCGAGTTGGGGAAGTGCAGGACGGGTATGCTAGCAGGAGCTCCTCTAGCTGAAGCAGAGCATGCACAGAAGGGGAAAACTGAGGTAGGTAGTGAAGACTGTGGAATAGATCCCATGAAGCCCGAATGCCATGCAAGGAGGTATGTAGGTGCAGTGGCGAAAAGTCCTGGATTTGGAGTTTGACCTTCTCAAGTCAAATTTGGCTTGCTAGCTGGGTGACCGTGGGTGACTACCCCACTGGCCAGTGCATCCAGTTTTCCCTCTCCTTGACCCTGTAATGAAGCTGAAGCAAGAATTTACATAATCCATGTAAAGCACTTCACACAGGCACATGGTAAGTCCTCAATAAATGGCAACGGCTTTTTTGTTGTTAGTTCTGTTTTTAATTATTGGGCAGTGAGATCCCATGAAAGGTTATATTGAAACATGTAAGAGAAGTGGATGGAATATACTTCAGAAAAATCTGAGATCTTTTGACTTCTCTGATGAGCATCTTTTATTAACGTTCATGTGACCAGATACTTTATTTTTGGTGCATAAAAGGCATGACACTGTTTATCCTGAGTCAGAGTAAATCATCATGTAGAGAGTAGTATTGCATTTGACCTAAAAAAAATAGTTTAAAGGGCACCTACGTGGCTCAGTCAGTTAAGCATCTGCCTTTGGCTCAGGTCCTGATCCGTCCTGGGGTCGAGTCCCACATCGGGCTCCCTGCTCGAGGGGGAGCCTGCTTTTCCCTCTCCCTCTGCTGTTCCCCCTGCTTGTGCTCTCTGTCAAATAAGTAAATTAATTAAATATTTTTTTAAAAACTTAAAAAATAGTTTATAGGAAGATCAGCTCAATTCAGATCTCACTTAAAAGATTTCCTTAGCACTGCCTATATGCTAAATACTAAATTAAGCAGTGACTGTACAAAGATCAGCAGTCCATAGTCCCAGCTGGGGAGGGAACACTGACATGAAAATAAATACAGATAATAAAAATAAATTAATAAATACTTTGGTAAGAGAAGTTTGTGTGAATTTCTAAATTTAGGAAATCATTGAAAGAGCTCTAAGTAGAGTTCCTGTTGCTACCTTGTGACAGCATACTTAGGCCCGTATCTTCTTTTTAAGTAATGAACATCCTTTTCACAGCTAAGTTGGTAAATTCGAAGTTATGGTGCCATGGTAAGGAAACAACAGGACTGTTAACCTTATAGAGTAGGACACTCCAGAGTTTGGTTTACTTTGTTTTATGTTCTGAGCAACGACAGTTCCATTCTGGGAATTCCAGACACAACTGAGAAGCAGTGGGACAGACAGGTTGATAAGCAGTTGAATGGTCTACCTGTGTACACCTAGACTTGATGATTCTCTTAGGAAGGAAGAGGGAGACATGGTCGTTACCTTTTTTGCTTCCTCTGAACTCTCTCAGTAGGCACACAGCATTTCACAAGTGCCAAGTCTTCTGATTCTCAGCAGTAACCCGGTGGAGTTAAATTTATTATCCCCATTTTATAGGCAAGGTAACAGAACCAGAGAAGTTAAGCAATTTTCCCAAGGTCAGAGAGCTGGGCATTGGCAGAGCCAGGGTTGGGGCACAGGTGGATCAGACGCCAAAGTCCTTTGTGCATCTGCATTCCAGACTCTAATATCACACTTGCTAGGCTGACAAGGAACAATTTTTAATCAGCCTAAGACAGATGTATTGCATCCTCATAAAGAAACGTTTCCTTTGCGATGAGTCATTGATCACCCGCTGTACATGGGGCTGGAAGATGGAGGTGGCAATTGCTTCTCTCCTGCTGTGTGGGGTGGCGATGGCTTCCGCAGAGAGCCCGTCTCCATCCCCGCACTGTTTCTGACTCCCTGGAACTCCAACCAGAGCCCTTCTCTGATGCTGGCTGCTTCTGGAGCAGCCTCCCTCCAGCAGCACCGTGATTGAGGGTTTCAAGCTCCTCGCCCCTGGCCAGGTGAGCCTCCTCCCAGCTGCTCCAGGGCATGGGCACCTCTGACCCTCTGAGCCAGCACAGTGCAGAGCTGACCCGCACAGAGCTGAACAGTCTAATGGTTGTGCCTCCTAAAATCCACACAAGTAAGTGTTGACCAAACACGGAGGTGCCGGTAAGAGCAATAAAGGTCATCACATCACGCTGCACATTTACATTGCGTCGTACAGTTTATGATGAGCTTTCGCACGCCGTGACAGGGGTAGCCAGGGATGGTGATGTTCTCACGCCAGCTCAACAACGAAAGTGTTTTTATCATCCCTATTGTTGCTAAGAAGAAACTGAAACGGAGAGACTGCACGGTTTACTCAAGGTCACAAGGGTAAAAGGGGGCAACGCTGGTATTTGAATGTCAGCATCCGGTTCCTGTGGCCCACACACTTAGCCAGTAAACCACTGCCCCTCTGCTGGGTTTGGTGGTGCCGCGTGGACTCTTCTAGCTCAACTCGTCTGTGACTTTGCTAGTCTGTGAAGTGCTGTTGGGTTAGACTGTTGTGTGGACTTGTCTATACAGGCTAGAAACGGACTGGATACTTGCCAGAAGGGAGAGGGGCCTGGTGAGAAGGGGCAGGGTGAGGTGGGTTAGCAGGGAGCTCTTTCCTCTCTGGAGGAGAAATCACCAGGGTGTGAGCCTGCACCAGGTGGGATTTCCAGTTGTCCGACTGGTCCCTGTGAGCTCATGGTTATTCTTTTCACTCAGTGCAAAGGAAAAATGTCTGACAGGTGAGGCAGAGGAAACGACATTTCTTACAGACCCAGAGCCGGGTCCTTGGACTCTGCGCTCACGGCCTCTGCTTCAGTGTAAGGCTGTTTATTTGTGTGCTTATCAAGAGGGGGAGACAGAAAGCACAAGCCAGACTTCTTTTTCCACATTGGAGCTGGGATCCTTGAAAAGAAATTTATTTCCTGTCTTCCTGGGCCATGAGCTGAATGCCAGGCACCTGGCACTTTTGCTAGTGGATATAAATAGTCTGGTGGGGGGCGGGGGGAGGGTCTGCTAAATTAGCACCTCCCAGCCCTTCCAAAGAGAATGCTCCGAACCAGACCTCTCTATCGGCTTTACACCAGCCTCTCTCAAGCATTCAAAAATTTTCTTTATTGTATAATTCATGAACAGCTATATGCTGAATGTTCAGAACTGTGTGGTGAAAATACAAATTCTAAGACTTGTCTCCCACCCCAAAAAGGTTACCAGTTGATGAATATAAACAGTCGGTAAATAGTATACCCATGACCTTCTGATCCTTGTCAAGGACAAGGTCCTTATTTTAGCCTTCTTTCCATGGCTGGGTTTTTTGTTTTCTTTCTTTTTTTTTAAGATTTTATTTGTTTATTTGACAGAGACATCACAAGTAGGCAGAGAGGCAGGCAGAGAGAGAGGGGGAAGAGACTCCCCACTGAGCAAAGAGCCCCATGCGGGGCCGGATCCCAGGACTCTGAGATCATGACCTGAGCCAAAGGCAGAGGCTTAACCAAGTGAGCCACCCAGGCGTCCTTTTCTTTTTCTTCCTCCTTCTTCTTCTTCTTCTTCTTCTTCTTCTTCTCCTCCTCCTCCTCCTCCTCCTCCTCCTCCTCCTCCTCCTCCTCCTCCTCCTCCTCCTCCTCCTCCTTCTTCTTCTTCTTCTTCTTCTTTCTTCTCCTTCTCCTCCTTCTCCTCCTCCTTCTTCTTCTTCCTTCCTTGATAATGCCGACTCTGTGGCACTTTCCTCTTTTGGCCTTCATAAGATTGTATACTCTGGTTTTCCTCTTTGCTCTCGTTTCCTTCTATCTGACTGCTCCCCTTCTGGCTCCCCAAAATAGGCTTCCAAGGGCCAGTCCTTATTTCCCTCTTAATTTTCTTAATGAAGATTACTAGTTTTGTGGAGTAGCACATGGCATTAATGGGCTCACTAAAACTATTATGCAATCTGGGCAAAATATTTAAAACACATGTGAAAGCTTGGGGAGGGAAGCAACCCAGGAAGGGGAGGTGCCATGATCCTTGAGAGAAGACAGTAAATGAGATGAGCTCCCCATTCACCTGAGATTATTACCTGAGGCTACTTGTCATTCTCAGCCAAGGGGATAGAGCCTGAGCAGATAGCGTCACCTCGCTATACAGAGTGGACATGGCATTTGGGGCTGCCGGAGAAGAGGACCTCAGATAAGTGAGCCCCGACATATGCAGGCAAATCTTATTTGCCTGAAGTCATCAGATGACAACTCAGTTGCACCAGCGAGGCGTGGGATTTCAGGATGCCTAGAGCAGTGGAACAGCAGAGAAACTAAAGGGCTGGGCAAAAGTTTCAGCAACTGAAGGAGATAGAGGATGGAGTTCAAGTCTTGCCAAAGTTGAGGGGCCTTGGTAAGATTTTCAGTTAGGACCCCAGGAGGCCTGAATCCTAGAATAAGGACGACACCCTAAAGCATTCTCTCAGAGTCATTACTGTGCCCTCCGTGTAAGGGAAAGATTACAACAGATGGGCAGTAACTTTGCCTGAAGCCAAACCTGGACGGGCTCAAGGTGAGCACTGGTCCTTGATCTACTTGAAGAAGAGAAAACCTTAACTCTATGTGGAGAAAGACAACGTTAACCAATTCAACTGTACCCAAAGAATTCATAGATTGCCACGGATTGGAGCCCACCAATTTAAAGAAGGATTCAGAATGTTGGAGGTATAAAAACTCTGCTCTTTCCTTTTCCTAAATCTTGACGGAGCGCATCCAATTGTCATTAACCGTGGTGTTTATGTAGTCCCCAAGTCCTCACCATTCCCAGAAATCCAGGCCTGATTTTCTGGCTTCCTGAGGCATACATGCACCTGTGTGTCCGGCTGAACTCTCCAATTCCATACACCCTATATTGACTTGGTTATGATCTCTCCCAGACTTGCTTACCCTTCTTTTGGTTAAAGGTGCCCCATCCTCCCTCATTTTCAGTCCTAAAATTCTAATCACATTTGGCTTTTTCTTGTTCCTGAAAATCTCTTACAATTAACTTGTCTTCTCCATGTTACCATGGCTACAGTCATGCATACAGCCTTTGTACCTATTCCTGTGGCTAGCAATTGCATCTTTTTATTTAAAAAAAATTGGGATAAAGTTTACATACCATATATTTTTTTAAAATATTTATTTATTTGACAGACAGAGATCACAAGTAGGCAGAGAGGCAGGCAGAGAGAGAGGAGGAAGCAGGCTCCCTGCTGAGCAGAGAGCCCGATGCGGGGCTTGATCCCTGAACCCTGGGATCATGACCTGAGCCGAAAGCAGAGGCTTTAACCCACTGAGCCACCCAGGCGCCCCTACATACCATATTTAAAGATTAAAATTCAGCAGGTTTTTTTGGGTAGATTTACAAAGTTTCTGCCACCACTGTCTAATCCTAGATCTGGGCTCTGATGGGAGGGTCAGATCTGGGAAATGGGGTAAGATAGAAATAAGGCGGGGTGGGGAGAGTTAGAGCCCCTCCATTAACAGATGTCTGAGCAGCGGTGGCCGGGACAGAAGGACACAAGAGCCCTGGCACCCTTTGTATGTTGAGCTTGTGTGTCTGGGGCACTTTTCTTCTCTTTTTCTCTGAGAGCCTCGTGGCACGCTGGGAGGCTGACAAGTTAGGTATTACTCCATACACTTGAGAGAAGAAGAAACGGAGGCCTGCTGAGAGGTGCCAGCCCCCATCCAAGGTTACATAACTGGTCCCTGCAGCTCTGGGCTAGACTCCAGCCCAACCTGTTTTTACTGGGCCACATTTTTTTTCCAGAGTAAAGAGATTAGGTTGGACCCTATCTTAGGAGATATATGTACATAAATTAGAAAAGGATCTAGTTAGAAGTAAGAGTCTTTCTTTTAAAGTTTCCTCTGGCACAGAATAAACTCTGAAATTGAACTTGGCTATTTGAATTCTAGTTCTGCTACTTATCAGTTGAATGATCTTGAGGCTATCACTGATTGTTTATGAGGCTCCGTTTTCTCACCTGTAAAACTGAAATGATAATAGTTATCTCACAGATTGGCTGCGAGGATCAGATCAGGGACTGCATCCTTAGTGCTCTGAAAACTGGAGCAGTAAGGTGAAGGTTAATGAAGGTGAAGGTTTTTCTTTGACTAGCATTGGACTCTGGATGGAATTCTGGAGCTGTTCTCATGCACGAGCTATCTCAAGCTGATGAAATATATTTTTTTAAATATTTTATTTATTTATTTGACAGACAGAGATCACAAGTAGGTAGAGAGGCAGGCAGAGAGAGAGGGGGAAGCAGGCTCCCTGCTGAGCAGAGAGCCTGATGCTGGGCTCGATCCCAGGACCCTGGGATCATGACCTGAGCTGAAGGCAGAGGCTTTAACCCACTGAGCCACCCAGGTGCCCCAGGCTGATGAAATATTTATTCACTCCCTCAGAAATAAATTTTCATTCTTCATAAACCACCCGGTCTGTTGTATTCTGATCCTGAATGGATTTAGACACAGGCTGACAGTGAGTGCATGTGTGGAGACTCCTTTCAACCAAGCGTTTGGGGCAGTGAAACTCACTAAGATCCTGTTTTTTTTTTTTTTTTTTCTCCATCTTCCTGCAGTTTCTCACCTGGACCAAGTCCTGCAAAATTCTGCAGAATAAGCTCCTCTCTGAGCAGGTGTCTCAGTGGGGATAGTTGGAATGATCATAAAAATGGCATGATATGGGCGCCTGGGTGGCTCAGTGGGTTAAAGCCTCTGCCTTCAGCTCAGGTCATGATCCCAGGGTCCTGGGATCGAGCCCCACATCGGGCTCTCTGCTCAGCAGGGAGCCTGCTTCCTCCTCTCTCTCTCTGCCTGCCTCCCTGCCTACTTGTGGTCTCCGTCTGTCAAATAAATAAATAAAATCTTTTAAAAAAATGGCATGATATTTTGTTTGGAGGGCTCTGTAGCAGGTGAGGGAAGTGGGGAAGTGGAGCTTGGGCAGTGAGGGGGCTCAGTCCATGGGAGATTGGTCTCCCTCTCACTATGTCCTCACGACCCCTCCTTTTGCATCCCAGAGCAGACTGGATCTGACAAGCTGGGCCTGGTCCCTGAACCATCACTTTTTGATTTTTGAGTCCTGTGAGCCTCTCTTTATGAGGTTTCTGGACTGAAATCCAGGGCAGCCCTTAGGAGGACAGCAAACTGGGAGGGGGCAGATGTGCCTTCAGAAGCCTCTCTTAATTTTGAGGACACTTGATACAATAAAAATCTGTGACACAATGAAAGTATAGGGACCTTTCCCTTTTCACTGCTTTACCCAGGACACAGGTTCCTTTCTTGCAGCTTTCAGCTCCCGCCAATGAGACCATAGGCTCACGTGCCCGCTGTCAGGATTGACCACTGAGCTGTCCATGAAAAGACTGCAGCTCAGTCAGCGCGGTCCCGAGCATGCGCGATGATGGCAGGTTACAGGGCCTCGCTTAGCATGTCTGTCCTCATGTCTGCCTGCACTGGGACCTGGCACTCGGCTGGAGCTCAGATACAAAGGGCTGTTTAGGTTTTTGTTTCATTCCAGTCCAATCAGTCTGATTTTTATCCCACTTCTCCCAGATGCCAGGCATGGTCCCAAGCACTAGGGAGGGAAATGGAATTCAAAGCTATTTCTCCGCTTCTCACCTGGGTAAAGCCATTACCATCTGTCTCCTGTGGTATCACAACAGCCTCCTAAATGTGAGTTATATCATGTTCTTTCCCAACGCAGAATCTCCCAGTGGCTCCCTGCTTCACCCAGAGCAAAGCTCATGTCCCCTCATGGCCCCCTGATTACCTCTCAGTCCTCCTCCTTTTCTGCTCTCCTTTGTTCACTGACTCCAGCCACTAGCCTCCTCAGAGGCCCAGGTACACACTCACCTCAGGGCCTTTGCACTGAATTGCTCTTCCAAGTCCATATTGTGCTATATTATTCCATGGGGTCATTTCCTTCCCTCTTTCATGTCTTCATGAAAGACATGATGAATCTTCGTCTGTTTTGTTCACTGAAGTGTCTTAATCACCCAGAAGAGTGAACTCGGTAAATATTTCTTCAATGAACGAGTGAATGAATGAAGAACTTTGCCGTGTAGTGTGGGAAGAGAGGAGACATGGCAAGTATGAAATCTCTTCTTCCACTATGGTTCTGTTCCTTTTATTTCCATCTCTTTCAGTGCTGACTCAAACCTATGTTGTGTGGAGGGACGATGCCCACCTGCATCTCCTGGCACCCTGAATAGGGCCCCGTGGGAGGTCTGCCTCTGTCATTTCATACCAAGTTCTGCGTGCAGCAAGGGCTTACTACATTATGGTCTGTTAGAAGGAGGATCTGAGTCTTGCGGATGCAGGTTGTTACAGTTTGTGGGGTGGTGGTGGTGACGGCTATGGGCTGTAATATCCAGGAAAACAGAAATGAACTCAGGAGCTGCGCACTGAATCTGGAAGTGGGGAACAGAGAGGGAACTCCAGGCAGGGACGGAAGGCGGCGGAGGCTTGGCAGCTGGAATTTGGTGCCTTGGGATTGAGGTTGCCTCCCAAGCAGGGCAAGAACGGTGGTATCTTTGTCACCTGTGGCATGGCTGTTGTTCATCTGGAGGGTCTGGACCCACCTTCCTTCAGCTCACACCCCTGCCCTGGGGCCTGAACCCCCGGACCTTGTGTCTTGAGCCAGGCAGGTGTCATACTCATGGATTCCGCATGCTGGCAAACTGAAGGCTCACTTGATGCCTAGAGACCCCCTCCTCAGGTAGCCACGCTTTCCTGACCCTCTGTTCCATTTCTTCTCTGCTGAGGATCTGTGGGCCACTCCATTCTTTGCTCTGGGGTGGACGGATGTTACCCCCTCTGGTCTGGGGCTCCCCACTTACGAGTTTGTAGGTATCTGTTTCCTCCTTCAGTCTGTAAATCCCTGGAGAGCAGGGTTAGGTTTGAATTTGTATCTTTTATCATATCCGTACCTTTAATGTGACTCATAAATAAATTCACTTAGTAATGATGTGTTGATTTGAGGGAATTGTTGAATTAATGGATGCTGCTCTGGGAGGCAGGGATGGGCCCAGAAGAGCGCTCCATTTGGCTACAGAGAAACTGTGAGTGCTCCTCTGAAGGGAGAAGGTAATGATGTTCAGCATGTACTATGGCCCAGGCTGTGTGCCAGGTGTCTCTCAGACCTCATCATATTTATTCCTCAGAACAATCCTGTGAGGTAGATCCATTAGAATCTCTATATTTATGCTCATGCTGAGTGCTCCCAACCCCCTAGATTAGACTGATTTAAGCTCTGTCGGCAGAACCTTCACAGTCCTCTGGTCTCAGCCTATGTGCCACCTCCTTGGAGAAGCCTCCACGGACTCCTTTCTGTCTAGGCACTTCCTTCCTGTCTCTGTCCTTGTTCACAGTACACAGCTATCTTTCCTTCGAGTACAAAAGAGGGAAAGAGAGAAAGAGCAAGCCTTAGTGGGGAGGGGCAGAGGAGGGAGAAGCAGGCTCCCCATTGAGCACAGAACTCTAAATGGGGCTTGATCTTGGGATCATGATCTGAGCCTAAGACAGATGCTCAACTGACTGAGCCACTCAGGCGCCCCCCTTCAAGTACTTATTATAAGCCGTAATTATCTTACTGATTTTTTTCCCCTAAGTTTCCCACCACCCATCCCTCTGATTAGTAGTTCCACAAAGGCAGTGGACCTGGTTGTGTTGTCCACCTTCAAATCTCTAGTGCTTAGCAAAGTGCCTAGTGCAGAGTTGGCATACAACACAGGTTTACTGAAGGAATGGCTCAGACATCATCATTTTGCATTTTATTTTGTGCCTGTGAAATTGTAAGGGCTCAGTACATTTTTGATGCTTCAGAAGATATTTTAGTATTTCTCTCCTTTTGTCTGATTCTTCTAAATTAAAAAAGGTATTTTCACAGCTCTTCTTTCCACAAAAGTTTCATGAAAATGATTTTTTTTATTTAAAAGAGAAAATGTATGTAGCACCTACTAACTATATGCCAATCAGTGTTCTGAGTTTCTTACAAATATTAGCTAGTTTAATCTTCATAAGAACCCTATGAGGTACGTACTATTACTATCTTCATTTGCAGAAGAGCAAACTGAGGCAGAGAGAGGCTACGTAATTTTCCCAAGATCACATAGTCAATAGATGGCAGGGCTAGAATTTAAAGCCAGACAGGCTGGCTCCATAGTTCATGCTCTTAACTGCTCTGTTATATTTCTCTTTACTCCACGAAGGTGGAATTGGATAAAGAAGGGATAATAGAAGATTATTATTGATCGAACTTCTGCTAGATTCCAGCTACTCTGCTAGGTTATCTCAATTAAGCCTCCAGAGTAGATATTATCTCAATTTTATAGATTGAAAAATTGTGAATCCAAGAGATTAAGTAACTTGCCCAAGGTTTTACAGACAGTGGCAGAGCTGGGATTCAAATTCTGATCAATTTGATTGTGAGGTCCAAGTATTTCCTGTTCACCATGCAAAATGGCAGCTAGTAAATGGACTGTAAAAGCAGGCCCAGAATTGGTGCCTTGGCTTCCCCTGCTGAAGCATCACAAGACCAAGATACAGTCTCTATAATTTTGCTATAATGGAAAAGACAGCTTTTCTCATGACAACTGTGGTTCTTCTTTGCATCTCTCTGACATTGGTCTGGCCGTGGTTCATGATGGAAGCAGCCCTCAGTTAGATATCAGAACAGGCAACTCGGCCTCTTTAAGACTCCTTCCCTTGATGGTAAGGTGGGGATACTAATATTCATGTTTCCTGCCTTCATGGACTATTGCAAAGATCTGATGACATTATGCTCATGAAAGGGATTTGAAGACTGTGTAAGTCCGTGAGAGAAACACAGAGCAGTGTGGTGCTTGAAAACACACTCTGGGGAAGCAAGGACAAGAACCTGGCAGAGCCTGATACTGTGGCAATTTTGAGTGATTTCTCTGTAGGTATGTACTTGACTTAACAGCTGTTTCAAAGTCATGGTGTTCAGGCTCATTTCTTTCCCATTGGCCCTTCTATCTAGAGATCCTTAGCAAAGCAAACATCACCATCCATCCATCCATCCGTCCATCCATCCATTTATTCATTATAGACCAGCATCCCAGTTACTGGAGATAAGATGCAATGACCAAAAGAATGGAACCCCTCAGTCCTGATAGTGAGTTTTCATGTTTGTGTACATGTGCGTGTTCCTGTACTTAAAAATGTGTCCAAGCACTTAAAAACACTTTATAAGTATCTTAGACACTTTTTAAATTTTATCTGCATAGAAAACTAATAGTGAAGGGGTTATCCTCCTATTTTACAGATGAGGAAACTGAAGCTCAGAAAAGTTAAGCAACTTGGCAAAAGGCCCAATGACTAGAAAGTGTGGAGCCAGGATTCATCCTTCGTTACCACTCCAAAGCCTAAATATCATCCTGATGATTGTACTAAACTATATGAATGTAATTGCTTCAAATTTCCCCCGTTTTTCTCTTGGGTTTTATAGACTTTGCTGGTGTTTATCTACTCTAAAGCTATGGGCATCAGGCAGACCAAAAAAAAAAAAATTACCTGGGTCTGGCACAGGAATATAGTTTAGAAGTTGGTATGTACTGAGCTGGAAATAACACAGGCTTATGATGGAACAAAGTCCATCTTAAGGCATGGATGAATGATGTTTGGAAAGTAGCATTCGAAAGTGGCTGGCATGTTAATGACTTAAAAACCTAAGCTTTTAAGGCTGAGCTGACATATACCTTCTTTGCCTGACTGTATTGTCCCATGGTCTTATCTGTGCTGGTTCTATCAGGATAGCAGAGCCACCATGGCTAGTATGGAGTAAGGGATGCACCAGAGACATTAAATCTTAGGCACTTGTGGGAAATGGTGAAGAAAGCTATGTAAGACTTTCTTCTACTTCTGGTGCTAGGCTCAAAGTTTCTTTAGGTCAGCAAGGCCAGCAGTTGGAAAGAAAAGTTGGATGTGAAGTGGAGAACAGTGAGAACAGTTTGGGGTGCACAAAGACAAATCAAAACCCAAAATGGCAAATTGGAGCTCACAAGGACAGGTTGGAACCTACATCTTCTCTTGCTGCCTATAATTTGGATGATGGGAGTGAACTCCAGAAGCTGGTGCTCTTTGTTACAGAGTTACACATGCTCCTGTTCCACACTCAGAGGAGGAGGGGATCTGGTGGGGCTTGAGGAGCTGCAAGCTGGCTGCCATCCTCACCAACAATGAGAGCCAACATTCATTAGAGGCACCAACATGGGTGCTGGTCCACCAGGACCTTCAGCGCATAATGGCTGCTCTTTCAAATACTGCAGATTCTTCCGGTGACCAATGCTAACTCAGAACCATCAGGGAAGGGAATTCAGGGAAATATAGTTCCAATGTAGCCAAATTGGCACAATACAGAACGTCCTTACATCCTGATCTCTTAGGAAAGTCCACACAACTTGGCACTGAATGGGTTCTGATGACATGACACCGTCATGTCTTCTGACTTGATGGTATTTCCTTTGGTAGAGAACCCTACCTTATAGCTTTTGTTTCCCAGCAGTGCCCAGTTCTGTGCTAGCAACACAGAGACCTTTAATGAACAACAGATTGTAGTTGACCCCTCCCTGTCTGCCTCCTTTGTTTAGCAAGCTTAGATTTTAATAATAGTACCCCCTTAGAAATTACTCCATCTATAATATTCTTGACAACTGACAATTCTTTTTGAGCCCTCAGTGATAGGTGTTATAATTCCTGGAGCCCATCCCCCAATAGCTCTGGCTTTTAGCATTGAGACAATGAAGCTTGATGAGTTTAGAATTTATTGATCTTATAGCATCCACCAGGCTGTTGGACTCATGCATAATCGATTCCAAGCACAACTAAGAACAAGAAAATCACTAATATTTTGTTTTATTATTATTATTATTATAATGCCCTTAGTCTCCTCTAAAGTTCATATTCTTTTTCTTTGAAAAACATTTCACTGTGGTAAAATATGCATAACATAAAATTTTCCATTTAAACTATCTCGAAGTCAGTTAAGCTTCCGACTCTTGATTTTGGTTCAGGTCATGATCTCAGCAGGGAATCTGCTTGAGATTTTCTCTTCTTTCTCTTCCTCTGGCCCTCTCTTCCACGTGTGTGTGTGTGCGCGCGCGCGCGCGCTCTTTCTCTCTCAAATAAATAAATAAATAAATCGTAAAAAAAACCCCTATCTTGAAGTGGCATTAAGTACATTCACTACTGTCCATTCCCATAACTCTTTTCATCCTGCACAACTAAAAGTGTGTACTTATTAAACACTAACTTCCCATGCTCTCCTCCCACAGCCTCTGGCCCATACCATTCTATTGTCTGTCTCTGTGAGTTTGACTACTCTAATTAACCTTGTTAAGTGGAATCATACAACATTTGTCCTTTTGTAAATTGTTTATTTCACTTAACATAATGTCTTCAATTTTCATTCATGTTATAACATGCACCAGAATTTCTTTCCTTTTTAACATTAAATAATATTCCATTGTATATATAATCACATTTTACTTAGCCGTTCATCCATGTCTTTGTATCTCTTTGATAACCTATGTTTCACAAAGAACCCAAAGAGAGATTTACAATCTTATCTAGGAGTCTAGTTTTGCTTTCATATTCTTAAATTTACACAGCAAATACAATGTATATTATACTTTGAAGATCCTTAGTTACCCAAATTTAACATAATGGAATGAGATTCCTTCAGAGAGGGAGTCTTGATGAACTGGGACTTCAAAAGAGGAGAGGGAGCAGGGAACCTAAGCAAACCATTCAGCAAACATCTGATCATTCATGACTGTGCTGCCTTGAGGGGATCATGGCAAGAGAGGGCGGTCTATCTGAGTTCATACTAGTTCTGTTTTACTTAGGTTATATAAATTTATTAATATTTCACAAAAACAATTTTCACAACCACAGACAATATTTCTTTGGAAAGAATACAACTTTGGAATCAGACTCTTTCTCACTATGTGGTTTGGGTAAAGTAACTTAATAATGGCAGGTCATATTCATTAAGGGTTTACTGTATGCTGGGCACATTGGCCAATGTCTTACTTTTACTCTCTCATTTATGAAAAGTACATTATTATTCCCATCTTATAGAAGGGATGACTGAGGCACAGAGAAGACATGCCCACAGTCACATGGCAAGTAAGTAGCAGAGCTGGAAACCAAACCCAAGTAGTCTAACTGCAGCACCTATGGCATAATCATTACTCTGTACTTGGCCTTGGCGTTACCATGTGCAAAATGGGACAATAACATCCAACTTTTAGTTTTGTATGAATTGGAGATAAAGAATGTTAAAAAATATTCAAAGTTCCTGGTATGTAGTAGATCCTTTATAGACAATTATTTTGCAAAAAAACAAAACAAAACAAAACAAAAACAAACCCAACAACAACAAAAAACACATTGCTACTTCTTTCAGGGTTTTGGTGCCCAGTTTCTTTTGGTCACTTAGGGATTCATTAAGAGAATCTATTGTCCCTGCATTCTTTAGCTTATCAAGTCATTTAGCATCAGTGGTCATTTGGCTGGTAAAGTGGTTCTCAGTCACTCTGCCTGGTTCTTCCTTACCAGGGTGTTTATGAATGAGCTTGGTGCCTTTGGGGGTGGGGGGATGGGAGGAGAGTGCAGTGAGGTGTCTATATTAGTTTTCTGAACCTTGGAAAAGCACAGGAAAGATGTGTGATTTGTGTAAAGCTATGCACATTAATCAATGAACAGAATATGCAGGAAGTGTTGGGAACCTTTGCTGTCTGCCAGCTGTGAGGTGTGTCAAAGCCACTGTCCGTCTTTGAGTGCCCTGGCCTCCCTGTATCAGTGGCCTTCCTGCTCCATGCAGGTATGGCTCTCTGAGAAGTGCTCACTGTCATCTGCCATCTCTGCTGCAGGCAGCTGACAGCCTCAACCAGATGGACAGGGGCCAAAGTGTGGGGTACGTCCCAAGGTCACTGGGCTGTGATCAGCATCTGTCTACCAAACAGGGCATCTGCTTCTCAGTCCAGGTTCCTTTAAAATTACGAAATTGTTCGAGCATATAAAAATGAATGACTTGCAGGTCCCTCCCTGCCACCTGCTGTTATGGAGGCTTGGCTCTCCCTCCCTTCTCTGCCACAAGTGCAATAGTTCACAGGTCTCATCTCATCTTGGAGGGGCTTGTCAAACTTTAGAGTTGAGTTACCCTAGTTGTCTTGTGACTTTAGCTCTCTGACATGCTCCAAAAAAGTTATATTTGTTTAGCTCATCAGTTTTTTCTTATTGTTAGGCTGAGAGAAAGATTCCCTGTATCTTTCCACTTACTAGATGAAACGGGACCCCTCCTCGGCTGGGCAGTTCTCACTTGGATTTCTCAAAAGCAGTTGTAATCAAATATCATTTGGGCTGTAGTCATCTTGAGATTTGACTCTGGATAAAGTCCAAAGAGGAACATGCACAGGACTATCATTTGGTGCTGGTTGTTGTCTCTGAGCGTGGCTGGGGCAGCAGCTTGGGTTTAAGTATCTTGCAGCATGGTGGCTGGGCTCCAAGATGGAGCATCCAAAGAGCAAGCATCCCAAAGGAGCCAGGGGGGAGCTGTTAGGCTCCTTTAAGCCAGCTCTGACATCATGTGGCATTACTGATGCCACATGTATTTATTTATTCACTGAGTGAGAGGGCTACACAAGGACACAAATACTATGGTTCCTGGGGTGCCATTTTGGAGACAGGCTACCAGAACTATTAATGACCCATATCTCTTCAATTCCTGTCCCTTTCTCTGCTTTTTTGCAATGATTCTCATCCGAAGGGTATCATGGTATAGTGAATTATTTTATTTTCTTGAGCCTCAGATTCCATCATTTGTAAAGGGAGTAATGCTCCCTGGTTATTGTTAGGAGAGAAAGTCACTCAAAAATGGTAGTTTTTATAATTGACTCAGATATTTGGAATGCAAGGTACAGGCTCTGTACAAGGCTCTTTACACATGTTATTTCATTTAATGTTCAGAACAACCCTACAAGGGAGGTACTAGGGTTATCCCCTTGTTATAGACGAGAAGAAATCTGAAATTTAGAAAGCTTATATAACTTGTCGAATGTCACACAGTTAGGAAGGGGAAGACCCATGCTTTCCATTACTGTGTGTATAGCTCTTATAGTTTTTTTGTGCATAATTCTTAAATTATGAACAAAATTAGAAACTTTGAGATAAAGGGTTTCATATTAATAATTTTTATATTCTTCCTAGTGCCCTATTCAGAGTTTGGCACAGGGTAGATGTGAAAACAATAATATTTGTTAAGTAAAGAAACTGACAGGGAAGATGGGGACCTAGGAATCCTCAGCCAGCACATTGACTTGTTATACAATTCTCTTTGAGAGAATGTTTTACCTCTTTTGTACCAATTTGACTAAATCCTCAAGGTCACAGAGGATGCCCCTTGACAGCTCCAGAGGTGGAGGGCTGAGATTAATTGTATTACTGTGGTGAAATCTCATCAATTTCAACCTGATACCCAACCCCAAAGAATCTCTACCCTGACATTTAGTTCAGAGAATCTTTGCAGATTTCTAAATAGCCCCAGTGCTCTGCAGCCACATTGCCTATCCTCATAGGACACATTTAGATTTATTAATACCCTAAAAAACCTGTGCCTTGATGCAAATCTCATCTCCATCCCACTTCCCCAATTCTTTGAATCCCAGCTAATTCTTAAAAGCTGCTCATCAGGAAGACAGTGATAAAGTCTTCCGTGCAGTTAGAGAGCTAGGTACGAGGGAAAATAATTATTTACCAGGTCACTCTGTCCCCAAAGCACCCTTTGAAATTCTGTTTTTATGACCTGCCGTAATTAGTTTTTTTAAATCAGTCATCTTGAAATGAAAAGAGTAATGATTTCCTGCAGGATTATAAATAGTTATGGAGTGGCTGGCCTAGACCAGAAATCACTGCTTTACATGTCTAATGTTAGATGTCAGGAGGAACTAACTGGGGAAAGAGATAAACAGCCCCTCAGAAAGGAGGCTGTTTCCTGAAAACTCTGTCCAGGAGTGTCTAAGGCCTTAGACACTCTATGGGAACCCTGACATAGGTCACTTCCTTCGTTTTCTCCAACTCGGAGTGACACAAGCTGCTGTCCAGCATCAACTGGATGCTCACGGATGATTAACACCCTCCTGCCCCCCACCCCCAGGCATACCTCACATGTCTTGATTCAGAATCAAAGTGGAATGAAGTGTAACAGGAGTATCGAGGCTATTCTTCTCTTTTTTGTGGCATCAGTTGTGAGGATAGGTTTACATAATGTCATCTAGGAAATCTGGTCTTAGGGAAGGGTCATGGATTCTCAGAACTAGAAGGTGTCTTAGGATGGAGGTTCTCAATGTGTGGTACACAGATCCATGGGGAATCTGAAACCCTTTCTGGGAATACATGATGTCGAACCTGTTTTCACAATAACACCAAGATGTTATTTGCCCTTCAGCCATTTTTATTTATTTATCTTTATGGTGTTGACACATACATTGATAAGGCAGAAGCAGTGTGGGTGGAAATGTGGCACTTTGGTGCAAACCAAGGTCTTGGGCCCAAACTTCTCTGGTGGTTAGTGCATTCTTTACTTCATGTCCTGGCTGCAAAAGAAGCCCACCTGTTTCACTTAATGATGAAGCAGTAAAAAGTATTCATTGTCTTAAATCTTGACTTTGAGTACATCTGTTTCTAATATTCCATGCAGTGAAATGGAAAGTACAGAGGACATAAAACGCTCCTGATGCTTACCAAGGTGTGTGGTTATCCAGGGGAAAGGCAATCAGGTTGTCATTGGGTTTAGGAGCAGAACTTGCCACTTTTTTTCCCAAGGAACACTATTTTTCCTTAAAACACACACGCACACACACACACACAAACTGACTAACAAACAATGGTTATTCAGCCTTGGGTATTTGGCAAATTGTTTCTCAAAAATGAATGAAGCGAATCTGGAACTTCAGAAAAACTTACTGGCAGAATTTGTGGCCATGACAAAATTCACATTTTCAAGTGAAGATTCAAATTTTGAAACTCTTTTTTTTTTGGCACCATGAAGCAGATTAACATTAGGAACCTTTGCAGAACTCAGTGAACCAGTATTTTCCAAATGATCAATGCATGATGATGGCACAAAATCAATACATGGGTAAAACATTCATTTAAAGAGGGAGATAGCTCAATGGACTTTAGTGGAACAGAGTTCAAAAAGTTCATTGATATCTCAGGTTCCATATTGTCATTAAGCTGTAAGAAACTATCACTAGCCAAGTTGGGTGCGGTATCAGAGGACAGTATCCATAGTTACCTGGAAAGGCCATTAAATTCTGTCTCTCCCCTGCTCTGCCTTTTCAAACTGTGTATCTTGTTGAGGCAGAATTATCTTCCCAGGCCCCAGCCAACTGGTGTATCACAGCAGACTGAATGCAGAAGCATGTATGAGAATCCAGAGGTCTTCTTTAAGCCAGACATTAGAGGAATTTGCAAACATACAAAACAATCCCACTCTTCTCACTAAATTACTTGGCTTTGGGAAACATATATTTATTTTTCGTAAAAATGTGACTTGTATTCATATGGAAAGAGCTTATTATTATTTAAATGAATTAATAAGCATTTTGAATTTTTAAGTTTTTAATCTCTAAGATGGTAAATATCAGTAAATATAACCCATGTAGTAAAAGGTCTTCAATAATTTTCAATAGCTAAAGGAGTCCTGAGACCAAAAAGTTTGAGAAACACTAGCCAAGAGAATGAAACCCTCCTTAGGTGGGCCTGTTCAATGGTGCTGCAGTAAGACGTTGTAAGGACACAGTGTATGGGTCTTTGCCATATTTTCAGGCTTAAGATAATTTTTATTAACACTTTTATTTTTGTCTAATCTAAGGGCTAGACGTTTGTTTCCCATTGAGTGAGTTCTTATGTTACTGAAATTGCATTTTCATAGGCTAAAGGCAATTTTAACTCATAATCTAAGAAATGGTGGTGTCATATCCTGAGAAGAAGATCTCACTTTGCATGTAGACACACTGATATTTAGAGTACCACCGGAAAGTATAAGTTGAATTAACTTATATGTCATGAATTGTTTTTTTCTTAAATGTACGAAGTCAAAAATGTCAAGAAATTTCTTATATAAAAGCAGGCAGTGTTTCATGGATCCTTAGTAAACAGCTGGGCCTAAGATTAGATCCCAGTCCTCCATTTACTTGTTTAATTTTAGCAAAGTTAATGAACCTCTCTAGTTCTAATTCTCGGTTCCCAGAGACTAACAATACTTACCTCTTAGTGTTGTGTTTGGGAGTAAAGTAAGAGCACAACTTCTTACAGAATGCTTGGCCCAAGCTGAGCCCTTGAAAATTCTTGTATAATTATCATGACTACAGGTATATTTTGCATTACTTTCCTATTGCTACTGGAACAAACTATCATGAACGTAATGACTTAAAACAACAGAAATTTATTTTCTTATGGTTCTGGAAGTCAGAAGTCTGAAATGGGTCTTCCAGCACTAAAATCAAGATGTAAGCAGAACTGGTTCCTTTTGGAAGCTCCAGGGGATTATCTGTGCTGTGTCTCTTCTACCTTCTGGTGGCAGCCGGCAGTCCGTGGATTGGGGATATACCTCTCTGATCTCTGCTTCAGTCACCACTGACTTCTCTTCTGTAGTCAAACCTCCCTCTTGCCTCCCTCTTAGTAAGGACACTTATGATCACATTTAGGTCCACCTAGATAATCCAGGCTAATTCACCATCTCAAGATCCTTGATTTAATCACATCTGCAAAGTCCCTTTTGCCAAATAAGGTGAAATTCCCAGGTTATGCGGATTCGGACATGGGTATCTTGGGGGGAGGACATTATTTAGCCCACTATACCCTCTCATTTTATAATGAGACCACTGAGTCCCATGAGAGGTGAGGATATGCAGCAGTCATGGGACTGGTCTAGGGTAAGAAAAGGTGAAGCTTTCTTCCTCCACTTCTACCAACTCATGCTTTGGAAACTCTGCCGAGACCTCTGACCTCATAAGAAGGGCCATTTCTCCCCTGCATCTCCCCCAGAGCTGCCATTTTATATACAAATGCAAGGTATTGGTGACATCATATTCCACAAATCCATAGAACACAATAGGCATGGTGTCCCTTTGAACATGATGTCTCTCTCTCCTCAGTGATCAGGGATGGAGAGTAATACATAACAGTTTTCAAAACCACTTAACATCAAAAGTGAAGATTACATTGAAAAAATAAAATAAAATTTTTTTTAAAAAGTGAAGATTAGGGGCGCCTGGGTGGCTCAGTGGGTTAAAGCCTCTGCCTTCCGCTCGGGTCGTGATCCCAGGGTCCTGGAATCAAGCCCCACATCAGGCTCTCTGCTCGGTGGGGAGCCTGCTTCCTCCTCTCTCTCTGCCTGTCTCTCTGCCTACTTGTGATCTTTGTCTGTCAAATAAGTAAATAAAATCTTAAAAAAAAAAAGAAAGAAAAAAAAGTGAAGATTAAACATGGTTTAGTTCATATTTAGTTCATATCCAGGTACATAAGATAAGACCACATGACCCTAGGCTTGGCCAATTTACAGCATCCCCACTGTTATGTATAATGTGAACCAAAATTTGATGTTCTTTCTCTATTAATAGTTCCTTTGTTCCAGCGACATATCTTTAGTCCCTATAGCCTATTCTGTCTCATCCCACCATCCCACAAACTCACTCCCAGGCTATATTATATATACCATGGTTCCAGGGACCTAGTAACTATGTTAGGATCTGCCATGGTCATGAGTGGGTTCCTAGAGAGACAGCAAAGGGGGTTTTGCTGCTGATAATCAAATGCTGTCAGGATTTGAGACTCTTGAACAAGAAGCAAGCAAAAGCCCTCCTTCCCAAACCCATTTTCCCTCAAGTATGTCTTCTGTAGTGGGTTTACCTGGGTAGCCTCCAGTAAAGTATGTCCCAACCCCCAGACCCCATGAATATTACCTGTATGGCGGAAGAGTGAGTACTACCTTATGTAGTAACAGATGAGATGAGGCAATGGTCTGGGATCATCTGTGTGGGTTCTATATACCTTCACAAGTGTCCTTAGAAGAAAGTGGGAAAGGGAAATAAGGCAGAGAAGAGGATAGGGACACACGGAGGAGGCGATGTGAAGACAGAGATTGGAACGATGTAGCTAGGAGCCAGGAAACCCCCAGGGATGCCCACAACCAGGGGAGGCTACAAAGGGCAAGGAAGAGATTCTTCCCTAGAGCCTTCAGAGCAAGTGAGGCCCTCCTGACACCTCGATTTCAGATTTCTGGTCTCTAGAATACATTTTTTTTTAGTATTAAACCATCCAGTTTATGGTAATTTGTTCCAGCAGCCCTACAAAACTAATATATTTATGATGATCTGGGAATAGGCATGCCAGCTTCTCATTAATAATAAAAATAACAATCACAGTATTTAGACTATTTGGTGAATATCCACTCTGTGCCAAGCACTGTACTAAGGGCTTTACCACATTATTGATCCATTGCACAACCACATAAGACAGGCATTACTGTCACCCACAATTTGCAGGTGAGGAAGGTGAAACTTGGGGGTTACAGGGCTAGTAAGAGGAGGAGCTGAGATTGGACCCAGGAGCTGTTGGACATTTTCTTGTTGGCTGTCATCAGTACCTCCAGAATTACTCCAAGGACAGCCCATTTCTTTGGGAGGGAGAGTCAGGGAAACGAGAACAGAGCAGAGGGGCACCAATACTGAGCAGAGAGGCCCAGCATTCCCAGGGGCACACTAGCAGCGGCCTCGGGGTGCACGGGCCACTCTTGAACCAGACAGGGCAGGGCAGGGCTTGGCAGGACTGTGTGGAGAAGGGGAGAGAGAGCTGGGGTTCAGAGGTTCTCTTGGTCACTGTTCAGAGCCAAAGACTGTTTTCATGGTGGTTCTCACTTCCTGAGCTTCTGCCTAGACTGACCAGACAGCCAGGAAGCACATATTTCACACAGGGTGTTTCAGCCAGTGTTGGGGAGACCTCTGTCCTCTTGGACAGTCTAAAGAGAGTCTGCCCAGATCCTGGAGAAGTCCCGCTTAGGCTTGCTTAGGGAGTCACTGCCATTCATGTCGCCTAAAGGCATTCTGAAGCAATTTCCAGTCCCTTCCCTGAGGCCCAGTTTCCCTTTGATCTTATACATCTGGCTCTGGTCTATAAACTCAGTTCAACAGGTAATTAATGCAAACTCAAAGGAAGGGCAAAAGCCAATAGAGCCCTCTTCTACAGCAAGCTCAATTCAAAGTGCTTAGGGACAGCCTGAGCACATTGAGGTTTATGAGATTCCAGAGCTTGCTCTCATTACACCAGTTGTGTTGGGAGCAGATAGAGCTGGGCTCCACAAGAAACTATGCATTTGCTGCTAATTACTTAGGATGAAGGATTTGTTACATTGGGTGTAGCAGAAACCACCTGAGGATAGACTCCAGTAATTGTTATAACTAAAGGGGATTGAGGGAGCCTCAATCTTTTCCTCCAGCCCATGGCTAACGGTACTACAGGGAGCAAAGTAAATAAAGTAAAGGGCCCCGAATTTCCTGAGCAGCTACTGTGTGCCAAGTATTTAATCTTCAAAATGACTCTGAAATGAAAGTTATTTCTCACATTTTTTTCAGATGAAGATGTTAAACCTCATAGAAATTCTGTCACTTTATTTGCCAAATAGAACTAGTAAAATGACAACTGAATTCCAACATATTTCCACAGCCCAAGCTGTTTTCACCATACTATGCCAAATAAACAGTAAGATCAAACCATAATGTGACCGCTGCGTGGACAAGAAAGATGGATTGGGGGCACCCGAACATATCCGAATGAAACACATACATTTATGAAATTGGATATGTAAATTCAAAACACTCCTTTTGTTATTTCTGGTAGGTCAGAGAGTATGTGCTGAATTCCAAGCCAAAATGTCCCCAAAGTAACATTCTTCAACCCATGGGAGGGTTAATGGGCAGTGGCTATTGAAGAATAACAAGTATTTCTTCAGAATACCATCTCCTTGCCTTGGAAAGGGACTCCCTTCTTCAGTCACACAGTATTTATGAGTTTGTAGATGACCCCAACTCTCAGTGATAGGGTCATGGAGAAATAAATATCAATAAGAAACACAAAAGTCTAACACAGGATACTGAGTGATAGGAGATTTGTTTGTCCACCTGCCCAAAGGCAGGGGTCTGGACCAAATGATGTCCTGAGACCATCTTCTGCCTGGACCTTTCTAGATGGCCTCCACTGCCTCCCTGCCAGTTAGTGTGGTTCGAAGTGTGGTCCATGAATCAGGCCTGGTCCACTTTGTGGTTTTTACCAGGCCAGGAGGAAATAAGTATAGAAATTGAGAGTGTTTGGGAACACTTACTACAATTTAATGTTCATGCTATTTTTGTTCTATTTTACAAGAGTATTGAGTATGATAGACAGGAAATTTAAATATCTAGTCCTTCACCACTGTTAGAGAAGCCCATCTGAGCATGAAAATCTGGTTGTACATAAAGCCCTTTGACCAAACAAAAATAACAAAGAAAATATGTTTTGGATGTACATATATAGTTATTTGTGTGTACTTAAAACCAGATCTAGTCAAGCCTTCTCTGACTCATCCTTGTTGTTTTTGCCAGAGTCCCTTTTCTTATTGTTCGGCAATAGTGTTTATCTGTTTACTTTCAATGGTGTGGTGAAAATAGTATTCTATTTTCTATATTTTTCTCCAGAAAAAAAAAAATCCTAGATACTTAGCAGGCATGCCCCCTTCTCACCATCATCTCCCATACTCTCCCTCTGCCTGGCCCAGGAAGCTTACACTGCCTGAAATCCTCCTTTCTCATTTTTGTCTGTGAGCTGTGTCTTCGGTCATCAAGTCTCAACTCAAATATCATTTCCTTGCTGAAGCCTCCTGCCAACCCTCTGGCCTGCTTGGGTCACTTCTTCTGCATGCTCTCAGAGCACGCTGCACCGGCCTGGCTCATGGCGCCTGGTGCCATGAATTACACATCTGTTCCACATTCCACATCCTGTCTCACTCTGCGCACCTGGCCTGAGACCCCTCACGCTTCAAGAATTAGACCAAAGGACAGTTCCTCCAGGAAACCTTTCCATACCACAAATAGATTGAACACTTTCTTATTACAAATCAGATACAATTAATTCATTCTTTCAACCCAAATTTATTGAGCACCTAATATGTGCAAGATGTGTTAGGTTCTAGAGAAAGTTCCATCACTGGAAAGGACAAAGACCCCACATTCTAGAGGGAAGAGATAGCACTGTGTTCTAGGGACAGTCAAAGGCCTCGAGTCTAGAGTGGAGAGCGGAGGAGAGTGGAAAGAGATGAAGTCAGAGAAGGAGGCAGGAGCCAGACCTCTAGGGCTTTGTTGGCTATGGTAATATTAGAGTTTAGTTAAATGCAGTGGGAATCCCTTTCTGTGCTACTCAGTGAGGGGCCCATATGTTGTTCTGCATTCCCATCGTAACTTAAAGGGAAAATTCCACAACTCCAGAGCCCTTGACGTCCTACAGATGAAGGAGGATGTCCTCAAATTCCTTGCTGCTGGAACCCTCTTGGGTGGCACCAACCTTGACTTCCAAATGGAGCAGTACATCTACAGAAGGAAAAGTGAAAGCATCTACAGCATGAATCTGAAGGGGACCTGGGAGAAGCTTCTGTTGGCAGCTCGTGCCATTGTTGCCACTGAAAACCCAGCTGATGTCCGTGTTCCATCATCCAGGAACCCTGGCGGGTGAGCTGGGCTGATGTCTGCTGCTGCTACTCGAGCCATTCCTGTTGCCGGCTGCTTCACTCCTGGAACTTCTTCTAACCAGATTCAGGCAGATTTCTGGGAGCTGAGACTTCTGATAGTTACTAAAGCCAGGGCAGACCACCGGCCTGTCACAGAGGCATCTTATGAGTCTACTATCACTCTGGGTAACACAGACTCTCCTCTGTGCTATGTGGACACTGCCATCCCTTGCAACAACAATGGAGCTCGCTCAGTGGGTCTGATGTGGTGATCCTGGACCGGGATGTTCTGCGCCTGTGTGGCACCATTTCCTGTGAACACCCATGGGTGGTCACTCCCGATCTCTACTTCAACAGAGATCCTGAAGGGATTGAAAAGGAAGAGCAGACAACTACTCAAAAAGCTGTGACTCAGGGGGAATTTCAGGGTGAATGGACTGGTCCAGCTCCTGAGTTCATTGTTACTCCACCTAAGGTCCCAGACTGGCTGGTCTGAAGGCATGCAGGTACCCTCTGTGCCTAGTCAACAGTGCCCTACTGGAGAGCAGGGTGCTTAGCCTGCAAGGAAGCCTGGTTGGCATCTCCCACTGCTCAGGCCACTGAATGGACAGGAACAAACCTGGAGTGGTCCTAAGCTGCTCTTCCACAAAGGCAAAGAAAAAGGAAATAAGGTTGATGGAAAATAAACAGTTTCTAAAAAAATTTTAAAAAATTAAAAAAGAATTAAATGCAGCAGAAATCCACTAGAAGGTTTAAGCAAAGAAGTGATACAATCTGGTTTATCTCTTTCAAAGAACATTCTGGCTGATACGTCGGGGGCAATGCTGAAACCCCACTTAGGAGGCAATGGCAGTGGTCCGTCCATATGAGAGATGATGGTGTCCTGGAGCGGGGTGGAAGTGCTGGGAATGAGGCCAAGAAGAAGGATTCAGGTTCTGTTCTGGAAGGTGGGCTGGCTGCTGGTTGATGCTTTGAGAGTTCTACTGCATGTAATACTACAAAGCTTAATTGTAGGGATTTTGGAGTTTCCTTCAGCTCTGAATTTGGGATTTACTGAATGCTTCAAATAGAAAATATCCTAACTACAAAAATTTCCACTAGGGAAACAATGCAAGTTTGATGCTATGCCAGCCAGAGTGTAGGTGTTGGCATCTGAGTCTGCAGGCATCTTTTGATCCAACACTGCCCTTATGTCAGAGGGAAAAAAATTGGCAGAAAAGTGTCCACGTTTTAAGTCCAAGAAGCAGATCTGCACCTCACCCCAGAGACTCTGTCTTGGCTGACAGTGAATCAGTGAGATGCCTTGTTTGAGCCCCATAATTCTATCCTAATATATTAACCAAGGAAAAGTGTCTGGAAGACAAAGTGACAGGTCTCTGGGCACGGAAGGGTGTGACAGCCAAGGATTCACTTTGCTGTTTGGTCCTTTGCTTTTCTCCATACTTCAGAACTCCCTAGGAATCTGGGGAAATCAAGATTCGAATCAGCAGGAGTCCAGAGTCTACACAATGAACCTCAGGGACCAGATCAGTTGTGATTACGTTCATTAGCACCCTGGAAGCAGACACTGACAAGCCGGCGGATGGCAGGCGAATCTGGGCACTAATCACATTTCTCCTGTGCTTGAGTGTATGCCCACAGAGCCATCTGATCACAGGTCTAGCAACGGTAATAGAGTAAAAAAAAAAAAAAATAGGCCATCCAATGGATCAAATTTAACTTTTTAAAATTGGGGCACAAGGAAAAAGAGGCTTAGCTGACGATGTTTATAATGGACAGTATGACAAATGCCTATTTTTCTCTCTTAAAGTGATGTTTATAAAAGGCTTTTTTCATCAGAATTCATCAGCCTAGTATTCACTGCAAGAGACATTTTTGGAATACTGATGCACACTAATTGGTGAGCATATATTGTACACCTGCTGGGAGCTAGGTCTGGGGCTGAGAAAGGGAATAGAGAGATGAATAAGATGAGTAAGTGACCTTTTCCAGGGCATTGATGGACCATTAGGTGAGGCAGATCTGGAGAAAATGATACAATACAGGGTGGGTGTGGTCAAGCCTTGAATAATTGGTATAAACAAAGGACTCTGGAAATGAAGAAGGAAGCCAGCACTTTGTCTGATACACAGTGCAGTAAAATCAACATTAACTTTGGGGCCAAATGGATTATGTGAGGAATCCCACCTAACCCACCATCCATGTTTTCATCTTGGGCAAGTCAGCCTAACCTCTCTAAGCCTCAGTTTGCCTATCCCTCAAATGGGGGAAATAGTTGTCTCTAGAGTTTTAGTGAAATAGATGAGGTATATACAAAATGTCTACTGATTTAGCACATAGTTGGTGCTTAGCAAATGGCAGAAAATGTTACTACAGTAGCTCCCCTTATCCACAAGCGATACATTCGAAGACCCCCAGAGGATGCCTGAAACCACAGATAGTACTGAACCTATTTATATCCTTCTTCCCCCCCCATACATACATACCTGTGATAAAGTTTCATTGATAAATTAGACACAGTAAGAGGTTAACAACAATAAAATGGAATGACTATAACAATATACTGTAATAAAAGTTACGTGAATGTGGTCTCTGTCAAAATATCTAATTGTACTCACCCTTCTTCCTGTGATAACGGGAGATGATAAAATGCCTGCCTGATGCGATGAGGTGAGGTGAGTGATGGAGGTGTTGTGAAGTAGGGCTAGGCCACTCTTGACCTTCTGGCAACATGTCAGGAGTGTCATCAGCTTCCAGACTGGTTGACTGTGGGTAACTGTAAGTAAAACCACGGATAGGGAGGACTACTATGTAGATTCTTACTGTTTTACTCTAGAATTGCTTTACTCTTTCTGATGAAGTCACTGTATTTTGGTGTGTCTTATGACTCTTCAGGGAAAAAAGGAAGTTTGATGTGAGTATCTGTAATAAACTAGACAACTATACTCATGTAATGTGATGAGTGGAGGCTCATTAGCTGAGCTACTGAGCCTGGGAATGAGTCAGTAGATTCTAAACAAATAGTAGATAGAAGGGGGAACAGATTAGGTATCAGGGTTTGATACCTAGAAGAATTAGGGTAGATCTGTCTTGTAGGGGTCACAGGGGACCTTTGGGACTGCCTAACTCAGCCTCCTAATAGTAGAGTACGGGAGACTGAAACCAAAGAGACTGAGTAACTGTTCTGAGATCCTTGGATGTAGAGCCTTCCATTGTTCTCTTTCCTGGAGGTTCTGAAGGCAAATGACAGTGAATGATTCAAAAACATTGAGCTTAGGAAGTCAGAGAAGAATTGCGTTTCTGAGCTCAATTCCTCTCCTTAACTGTAGGAAACCACTACTCATGTTCTACCTGAGAATGATTCTGTAGGGCTAATACCCCAGTTGGAGACCCAAGGCAGAAAGAAGGAAGGGTGAGTAGCAATCCTTGGCTCACTGTGCAAGGTGGTGCGGCGGAGTCTAATTGCTTGGTTAGTTGGTTGACCGAGACCGAACTCTGTAACAAAGGTGGCCCCTATGAAATGAGGTTCAGATGCCAGAAATCTCTTGGTAGAGAAATAAATTAGAATTGTAGACATAGAAAGATGTTGGAGTGCAATTATTACATAAAAAATACCTGACTACTCCTTAAACGAATTTTCTGAGAAGACCAAAAAGAAACGCCTCTCACCAAGTCTTGAGTAGTGAAGAAAGAATCTGTATCTTTGAAAAATGGTCCAGTTGTAATGTGAGAAGACCAAGGATAATGACAGAAGGTACTGAAGCTAAATGGCTTTCTTGAGCCCGTGGAGGATTTGGGGGGCAGAGCTGCCCTCCCCTCCCCGCCCCCTCAGGCAGTGAGTATGCCGTTGAAATTAGCAGCTTGGTGGGGTGCTGCTGTAGTGGTCTGACTTTGATCCACAGGGTGTTTAACCGCACTGTTCCTTGGTTTCTTCTTTTGTAGATAAAGCCACATCTCTCAAATTTTCCTGAGAGATGATTGGTGTGACGTGCTCAGTAAGGCGCCTGGCTCATAACAACGTCTATCTAATTGGTGCTATTATTAGCTGTAATTATGGGATTCTAGTGACTGAACATGAAGTTAGGAGATAAAGAGAGGCTTATTTTTGCTTCCCCTTAGGTCCCTTCCATCTGCCCCCCACCTCTCCTGTTCTGCCTTGCTTTCCACTTTAAAGGACCCCTGTGATTACATCGGACCCAGCCAGATCACCAGGATAATCTCCTGATTTTAAAGTCAGCTGGTCTTGGGGTGCCTCGGTGGCTCATTGGGTTAAACATCTGACTCTTGATTTTTTTTAAAGATTTTATTTATTTATTTGACAGAGAGAGAGGTCACAAGTAGGCAGAGAGGCAGGCAGAGAGAGGGGGGGAAGCAGGCTCCCTGCTGAGCAGAGAGCCCAATGCGGAGCTCCATCCCAGGACCCTGGGATCATGACCTGAGCCGAAGGCAGAGACTTAACCCACTGAGCCACCCAGGCACCCCCTGACTCTTGATTTTGACTCAGGTCATGATCAGGGTCCTGGGATTGAGCCCTGTGACAGGCTCCGCACTCCGAACGGGAGGCTGCTTGAGATTCTCCCTCTGCCCCTCCCCCTCCACACACACACACACACACACACACACACACTCTCTCTCTCTCTCTCTCTCAAATAAATAAATAAATCATTAAACTCAGCTGATCTTACTTTAATCTCATCAGCAATCTAAATTCCCTTTGCCATAGAACCTAACATTGTCATAGGTTCTGGGGGTCAGGGACATGGGGGGGGGCGTTTTTTTTTTTTTACCACACCCACCAGTTGGGTGTACTACTTCAGGCAAGTCACTTAACTCTATATTCCTCAGTTTCCTCATGGGTGTGCCCAACGTGCTACAAGGGTTAAATGAGACAAATGCACATCAAGCTCTTAGCACAGTATCTAGTGGATGATAAATGCTCAGTCTGCAGCGTTCACTTTTCTTTCTCATAAACACACACGATGTAAAACTCCACAGCCCGTATCATATCCTGAACCACAATGCCCTCAGATGCTGCTTATGGCTACATCCTGGCATTCCTTTTGGGAGGGGGGGGCTCTACTCCCCAGTGTGGGGCTTGAACTCACAACCTCCAGATCTAGATCTAGATCTAGATCTAGATCAAGGGCTGTAGGCTCTACCTACTGAACCAGACAGGAGCCCCTGTTCCGATCTTCCTAATGGAGGGACAGTGAAGGCGGAGAGCCTGCCTTGTGTCTGGGTCACAGCCTCCTTCGCTGGACTCTGGACAGCCCACACACTCTACCCTCGAGGTTTTGGGCACTTGGCAGTGACTGTCCTGGGGAGGAAATGCTCTCTTGGTGTCCCCGGTGGGGGCACAAATGAGTCACTAAATGTGGGCCTGGCAACAGTTCCTTCTTCTATGAGTGGTGACAGATATTCAAAAGGAAACAGCACTCAGTGCCCAGAGACTTGCCTTGGACACAAAGGAAACTACCAGAGATATTCGTCATTCTGGGCATCCTTATGTTCCTGATGTCCTGTCAGCCTCTGGCTCTGAGAAGCTGGCAGGGAGGCCACCCTCAGGAGGCCACTGGGAAAATTGAGGAATGGAGAATAGATGATTCGACCACAGTGACACAGCCTGCCAGGGCCTGGCATCCCGACCTCCAGGCCCAGAGCTCTTCACCTTTGCGGGGCCTTCTCCCAGCTGCTGAACAGCGAAGGGGGGTGAATGGCCTCACTTGGGTTATGTCCCCTTCTCCACTTGGCCTCCTCTTCTGCCCTGACCTCCAACCAGGGCGGCTGCCACAGAGCTGTTCCCGACCATGTACGCAGGTGCCATGTCTTCCTCCTTCAGCAGGGTTCTCCTGCCTGTCGCTTGCCAGCACTCCATTTGGGACTTAGTTACGTGCAGTCTCCTATGGGTGGCGGTCCCTGGTTTGCTTCTGCTCTCTCCTGATTCCTTGGGTCCCGCTGAATTAGTGAAAAAAGGAGAGAGAAGTAGGTAATCCTCCATTTCAGCGGTTCTCACCTGGGACAGAATCCTCCCTGCACCCTGAAAACATGTGAAAGTCGTGGGGGCTTTTGGGGTATTACAGTGGCTAGGGGGAATCCCTGGTGTTCCATGCATTGGGGGGGCACTGATCATTCTGCAAAGTGCAGGACAGCTCATTCCCCTTGTGTCAGCAATGAGCTGTCTCATACCCACTGCTGGTAGCACTCCACTGAGCAAGCCAGCTCTCACTGGACCATCAGCTCTCGTTCCGACTGGGAGAGCTACCTCTCCGCAATGATGATGACTGCGACTTATCTTAAACTCTTCCTCCGGGGACCAAAGGTGTTAAAGGTAAAGAAGAGCTCCCCCCACCCCACCCCACCCCAACCCCATGAACTGGCTGATTCCACAGCTCATTCCTAAGTAGCAAGGTGTAGCAGACAGAGGTCTGGGGTGAAAACAACCATCAGGAGCTCAGATTCTGAAGCCACGCCTCCCAGGTGACATTGTGGCTCTGCCATTTACTAGCTTTATGATCTTGGCAGGTTAGTCTCTCTGTGTCTCAGCTCTTACTTTTTGTATATCGGGGACCGCTGTAGCTAGCCTGTTTTGTTATGCTTGGCACATAGTTACTAAATGTTAGATCTCATTATTAAAATCACTGTCATCTGTAGGACCTGGGACAGGCTATTTCTCAGCTCTCTTTGTTTCTTCCCATGCTGACAGGGATCATAATACCTACTTCCAAGTGTTTTTGTAGGATCCAATGAGAAAACATGTATAAAGAGCAGGTATAACACAGATGATGCTCATAACAGCCTCATGTAAATGTTATCCCCATTTTCCAGGTAAGGAAACTGAGTCTTACAGAGGTAAGGTAACTTGGCCAAAAACACACCAGTATCTGGGATTTGAGCCAAGGCTGTCTGCTTCTAGATCCACTGTGCCTAACCACCATAACCCTTAGCTGCTTTACCCTAGGAAGCAGCTAGAACAACACTTGGTAGCTTGTGACTATCCCCAGCTGGCAAAGAGACAGCCCTGGCCCTTAGCTGTGCCTTCCACCAGGCAGCCAGTGGCAGGATTCCCAACTCTCTTCCCCTAGCGACAGTGCTGTGTGAGAGATTGGCTGGGAATCCAGAAACCTAGAATCTGGTTCTTGCACTGTTGTTTCCATGGGCAGGTCAGGCAACCATGCAGGGCCTTGGTGTCCTTCAGGAGAAGGAGGTAAGAGTCCAGAGATGTTACAGTGACAATGGGAGGCTGGAGAAGGGGTGTGCCTTGGTGTCCTACCGTCTCTGTTAGCGGGACTGGGTGCAAATAAGAGCGGGCTCCAGAAGCATCAGAGAGAAGCAGTGTGATACAGGGATGCCCTCGTGAGGACCAGGCAGCAGAGGATGAATGTTTGAAAAGGCCAGGGGAGTGTACTACCGTGGATTAGGCGCCTACTGTGTACAAGGAAGTTCACACTTATGGTCTTACTCTGGCCTCACATCGACTATGACGAAGCGTGTTCTGGAGGGCACAGTAAAGGACAGTGGTTATCAGATTAAGGCAATATGGCCAAGACTTGTTAGAGTCAGATGGATGTGAGCCAGGTCCCAACTCTGACTCTTAGGAGGAGATGAACGCCCTCCAACTAGATGTCTAACCTCACTGTGCCTCAGTTTCTTCTTTGGTAAAATAAAGCCACATCCCTCAATATTTGCTGAAAGATGATATGTGTAAAGTGCTCACCACAGCACCTGGCTCACGACCACATTTAGATAAATGGTAGTTATTATCGACTGTAATGATGGGATTTCAATGGCTGAACATTAAGGAGATGAGGGAGAGGCTTATTTTCCCCTCCACTTCAGTCCTTCCCAAATACCAGTTTAATGCATCATTTTTAAGCCCATAAGTATACCCCAGACCACAGTGACCTATCATCACAGTACAGGGATGACATGGTCCTGAGGCTGGACCCTCTCCCACCTGCTGCTGTAGGAGCCAGGACCAGAGGGGACATGTCCCTAACAAATTGGAACTGGGTGAGGGGGAGCGAGGGGGGATTTCCCTACTCTGGAGGGTCAGCTTGTTCGGCTGGAAAAGTGTTCTCGAACTTCAATTGACATCAGAGCCACCTGGAGGGATGGTTCAAACACAGCCTGCTGGGCCCCATGCTGATTCAGGAGGCCTGGGGTGGAAGCAGAGAATTTGCCAGGGCTTTTGGTCTTCTCACTAAGCTATGTTGACTCTTGCAAGGAGGGAAGTATATTAAATTAACATTGCTGATGTGTTGTGATGGCAGTAAGATACTGATGCTCCTGGCTGGAGGGCCACACTTGCAGAATCATTGCGCTGGACAAACAGGTGGACAGACCTGGATCCTTCCTGTGGGTTTCTCTTTCTGGGAGAAAGTGGTTTGTTTTCTCTGAGTCACCTAATGAGTCTTCACTGCCTGCGCTACCAACCGTCTCTGGCTGAGAGCCGAGACCGAGAACGGAGTCAGAGACAGCCCCCTGAAATAGAGCCCAGTCTGGGGTACAGAGAGCAGGGGATCTGGGCCCACTTAAGAAGTGGGTCTGTGCCCACCTTAAACCAGTTAGAGTGGCCAAAATTAGCAAGACAAGAAACAACATGTGTTGGAGGGGATGTGGAGAAAGAGGAACCCTCTTACACTGTTGGTGGGAATGCAAGTTGGTGCAGCCACTTTGGAGAACAGTGTGGAGATTCCTCAAGAAATTAAAAATAGAGCTTCCCTTATGAGCTTCCCTATGACCCTGCAATTGCACTACTGGGTATTTACCCCAAAGATACAGATGTCGTGAAAAGAAGGGCCATCTGTACCCCAATGTTTATAGCAGCAATGGCCACGGTCGCCAACCTGTGGAAAGAACCAAGATGCCCTTCAACGGACGAATGGATAAGACACTATGGAGTGGTCCATAGTGGTCCATAGACACTATGGAGTATTATGCCTCCATCAGAAAGGATGAATACCCAACTTTTGTAGCAACATGGACGGGACTGGAAGAGATGATGCTGAGTGAACTAAGTCAAGCAGAGAGAGAGTCAATTATCATATGGTTTCACTTATTTGTGGAGCATAACAAATAGCATGGAGGACAAGGGGAGATGGAGAGGAAATTGGAGGGGGAGGTGAGCCATGAGACACTATGGACTCTGAAAAACAACCTGAGGGTCTTGAAGGGGCGGGGGGTGGGAGGTTGGGGGAACCAGGTGGTGGGTATTGGGGAGGGCACAGATTGCATGGAGCACTGGGTGTGGTGCAAAAACAATGAATTCTGTTACAATGAAAAGAAATTAAAAAAAAAAAAAAAGGATGGGTCTGTGCCCGTCCACTGGCCTTGCCTGTATCACTCTCTACCCCAAGCGCCTGCCGGGCTTTCTTCAGAGTTGGGCTGACTCGGCTCCCAGGGCAGAGCCAGGTCATGGGCCCTCACTGGCAGCCTGGGGTAATTTGACACTGAGCTCAAATAGACACTTGGAAGGACAGACCATTTGTTCTTTTCATGGTGGCTGTTGGCAGGTTGGGGTGCCCTGCAGACACTGCTGAGGTCCGGACAGCCTGGTGATGTGGCCGGGTTTTGTGCTCCCTTGGGTCTGACACGGCGTGTTGCCTCTGTACATGGCATTTGATGGCACTTGTCACTCAGCGTCAGATGTCAATGTTTTTCTGATGTTCCATCCCTCGGTCACCTCCTGTCTCAGGCTCAACCACCTGACATAGCTTGGCACTTTTGGATATCTTCCGTAGAGATAACTCTGAGTAACTGTCCCCCATCACCCCCCCCCCCCACCATGCCATCCTCCTGGCCGGTGTGCCAGTCAGCATGTGAGGACTGTGGTGTTTTCCCATATACCTCTCCGGGGCCTTACTGCTGGTAGGAAGCCATTTCAGCAATAGAGATTCATTTTGTGAGAGAACTACGTGACGTCTCAGTAAATGTCAGGCACAGGGGAAGATTCCAGCATGTGCTGCAGGGTTGTAACCCTTCCTTTTTATGGCTGACCCTCCCCTATGGAGTCCTGGGCACAGCTCTGCCATCAGCCAAAACAGTAGGGCTCTGCATCTGGCAGGATTCTTTCTGCAGAATCACAGATAAGCTGTTCCCCTTTTGCTTCCAGCATTGCAGAGAAATGACAAAATCCAGGACCAGAGTTTGCACAGGCTAAGTAGAGCTGGCAAAGATCTGAGAACTCAGAGACCCAAAGGTGGCAAATAAGTTTTACTTTGTACCAATGGCTACTGATTGTATGATGCTCTGCATTCAAAGCCCAATTTGAGCTCAGGGGAGAATGGTGCCCTGATCTTTTTTTTTTTTTTTTTTAAGATTTTATTTATCTGACAGAGAGAGATCACAAGTGGGCAGACAGGCAAGCAGAGAGAGAGAGAGAGGAGGAAGCAGGCTCCCCGCAGAGCAGAGAGCCCGATGTGGGACTCGATCCCAGGACCCTGAGATCATGACCTGAGCTGAAGGCAGAGGCTTAACCACTGAGCCACCCAGGTGCCCCATGGTGCCCTGATCTTATAGTCATGTCTGTCTTGGGCATAGGATGAGAGGGTAGCCATTTGTGGGTCATATAATATATTGCCGTTACTGACCCCGCTCAATTCTTTTCATCGTTGGAACAGGAAACTCAATCCCAATAGAATGAAAGGAGCTTTCCAGTTCACGTACATAACTTGTTACTGGAATATTTTAGACAAGGACCCAGATTTTTAACAGGAATTCAATACATTTCCATTCTTATAGGAATAGAGACTTTGGAAATAAGTCAGCCTGAGTTCAAATCCCCAACCCATCATTTATCAGCTTTGTGACCTTGGGCTGTCACTTAACATCTCTGTGCTTCGGTTTCCTCCTTTGTAAATGGATAAGAAGATCTATGTCCTTATTGGGAGAATTAAATGTGACCCTAGTATGTATAGCTCAAAGTCTTATGCATCAGTGTTTAATTTCTATCCTTTTTCCAACAGAAAATGATATGCATAATTAAGATGACATCCTTGTGAGCAGTTTGTGCACCATGGCGATGATTTAATTGTGTAATTGTAGATCTGGTGTGTTCCCTTATGAATTCAGGGTTTGGGGTCAGATTATCTTCACGATTCCTCCATCTTAAAAATTGCTATGACCATAAATAAATAACTTTAAAGGATTTTTCACGAGTTTTTTTTGTGAGTGGGTACTTGGTAAATGGGCCCTGGAGGATTTTCTGGAGTCAAACCAAGGTCTTGGCAGGTGCCGAAGCCATTTGCAGCATTCTAATATATTCTATGTCGTGCAACTCATGGCCTGAAACCTTGGTACGTCACACTCCATTGTACTAATGGTTTTCCTTCCCAGCTGCCTGCCGGGGTCGTGAGCCTCGCAAGGACAGGAGCTGGTCTGCATCATTGCAGTGTCCCAGCATCCCACACAGGGCCTGGGTACTCAGCCCACGGTGGCTGGCTTCATCTCTATGGGTTGAGGAAATGTGTCCAAGGCTTAGCCGTGGCTAGGGATTTGGAACCTGCAAAGCCCAGAACTGAGTTAGCCTGAAACTCAGGGACTCTGGCCCTATTACTTCCTTCACAATCTCTTGACTTTTCCATACACGGAACGGGAAAGCTGCTAAGTGACCGTTCTGTCCTTGAGGCAGGTGCTCAGCAGGCAATCCAAAAAGGCTACTCCTTCTTTGACAGAGAACTGGATGAAGCCACAAGACATTGGTTTGAGCAGCTGTACCTCCCCTGAGAGCCATTTCAGGTTAACCAAAGCATTCTGTTCGTAGGAGGAAGGCAGGGAGTGAGGAGATAATCAGGCCCAGATAGCTGGGCTCAAGTGAGAGTTATAAATAGGAACATGGAAACTCACGGAAGAAGCCAAGGAAGGCAAAGGAGAATGGGCAAGTCTCAGCGAGACCATTCTAAGACATAAATAACTAAGGAGAGAGAAGTCAAATTTCTTGGAGACTCCTTGAGGGCCATTATGTAACTGTTTCCCCAGACTAGGATCACAGAAGCGCCAAGAGGGACAAAAGAAAGCTTTGGGGTTTACACTGTTCATTCATTTACTCAGGCGACATTACTCCATGCCCCGTGTACCCCAGACAGTGCTAGATATAGCAGAAAGAATCGTAAGTAAGGTGTTGTCTCTGTTTCCAGATTGCCAGAAATTTAACCAGGGGGAAAGACACATAACGAGCTTACAGAGGCTGTTGTAATTATCCCTATGCCCTACACACCCTGCTTTGTGTTACATGTGTTTCTCATGGTGGACATCACTGCTTTTTCCTGCCTGAACTTGTCTGCACCTCCTTGGAAAGGCATCTCCTTCTCTTGGGGGTGGAAGGCATTGTCCCCAGCCCATTCTAACCCAAATGAGAGCTCTATGTGTCCACCTCTCTGACCCTAGTGGTCAGGCAAATGTGCCATGATTTAAGTCAGGGCTGTCAGAGTTCTTCCCTGGAGCTCCTCTAACTGGACCTGGGGGGATGAGTCGAAGCACCGTTGCTCTCTGGAAGGAATTTATGATGGGAACCACAGCTGCAGAGACGGGCTTCCCGCCTGAGAAAGACGGGAAGCTAAGCAAATAAAAATGACACACAGGGAGAAGCAAAGATATGACACACACATATATGCACACACATATACAAACAGACGCATGAACACACACACACACACGCTTACACAGGAAGAGAGGGAGAATGAGAATGAGAAGTGGGCAGTTGAGGGCATTTGAGTCCCTGGTTTCACCTACTTCTCCAGGGGTTTAGAAGCCCCCACTAAGAGCTGCTCTCTTTCATTGCCATCAGCTCCAGTGCAGTTTCTATCACTTAAAAGAAAGGGACCTGACTAATCAATGTGCTCTCCCAGGGAGAAGGGAGAGAGAATTGGCAGTAAGTACCAGAGATGGCAAATAATTTCAATTCTCGAGATAACCTATGAGGGAAACCCATTTTATAGGTAAAAAGAAAGAGAGGTTAAATAACCTGCTCAGGGTCACAGAGCTCATAAGTGACCACATCTAGCAGGTGGTACTGAGCACTGGGGTATGGAGACATCAAGGTGAACACTTTCTTCACGTTTGGGTGGCTCACAGGATGGAGCATACACTCACAGGTAAATAATTCATATGTTATTGTAACATTTTTGAAAAATAAAGGGGAAGATTGGGGCGCCTGGGTGGCTCAGTGGGTTGAGCCTCTGCCTTCGGCTCAGGTCACGATCTCAGGGTCCTGGGATCGAGCCCTGCATCAGGCTCTCTGCTCAGCAGGGAGCCTGCTTCCCCTCCCTCTCTCTGCCTGCCTCTTTGCCTACTTGTGATCTCTCTCTGTCAAATAAATAAATAAAATCTTAAAAAAAAATAAATAAAGGGGAAGATGGTACAATTATTGACTTAAACCGAAGCCTGACAGACGGGAAAGAGCTGTCCACAGAAAGGAGGAGGGACTTGGCTCCCTCTCTCTCCCTGCACACGTTGCATGCGATGCACACACACACACAGACACACACACACACAATTTCATTTTTAAATTGTGTGAGAGTAAGTTGAAGACATGATGTCCTTTTATCCCTACCTACATATTTCAGTCCATATCTCCTAAAAATAAGAAATATTCTCTTACAGAGTCACAGTAAGAATGATCAATGCCTGAAAAAGTAAAATTGATACAATACTATCATCTAAAGTATAATTCTTAATTGATCTAGCTAGCTAGCTAACTCTCTAATTTCCACCGACTGTCCCAATAACTTCCTTTACAGAGAAAGCACATTGTGGGTCATGTGTTGCACCCAGTCGTCATGTCTCCCTAGCCTCCTTTAAACTTGAACATTTAGTTCTTACTTTGTCATTCATGACACTGACATTTTTTAAGAGTACGAGCCATTTGGTATAAAGCCCCTCATGGTTGGGTGGGATTAGCTAATGTTTCCTCAAGCTTAGATTCAGGTTATAACTTCTGGTAGGAATACGCAGAAGTACATTGTGTTCTGTTTAGTGAATGATCTCAGGAGGCCCACAATGTCTATTTCTTCCATTACTGTTGACATTAATTTGGTGAAGGTGGTGTCATTTTCTCCACTATAGAGATACTCTTTTTTCCCTTAGTAATGAATAATTATCTTCTGGTGGAGATTCTTCAAGGCTATGTACATTTCCATCCATTCATCAAGATTTCCCCCACAAGTATCAACATCCCATATCAACAAATACCTAAATCAATAATTTTGATGATAGTAGCCAAACAGTGGTTTTCTATCTCCATCATTCCTTCTGCATTCATTAGTTGGCTTTCTAGTTTGAAGAGATTCCTCTTCTTTCCTAATTTTTTGTTTAAATTAGTATGGGCCCACGGATTCTTATTTTATTCTATGGTTTAATAATACATTACTACCACTACTTATGGTAATGTTCAAACTGTCCCAGACTTGGCCAGCTCTGGCCCTTTCAAGCTGCCTCTATCATTTTGACTGATTCCCATTGCTCCTCAAAAACTTACTTTCTGGTCCGTTGAGATGTTGTAGGCTGACAACAGCCACAGCATGATAAGAACATCAGGATAGCAGGAGCTTTCTCAAAACTTCTTGTTCCTTGGTCTTTCTCTGTTCCCTCCCTTTTTGCCCTGGAGCTGGATGTTTGGGACACTTGAATAGAATTTGTAAAATGGGGCTCAAGGTTTATGACTCCTTGGCCAGAGACCTATTAACCAGCTGTCTGTGTCATCCAAAGGCCCCTCAATCCAGGGTGAGGTCATTGTCAGGACATCAGTGAACATGTCACACACACACCACCCTCCCCCTTCTGCCTGGATTTCCAAAGGTCTTGACGGTGTCTCTACTTCAGACTTCTCTTCTCTGGGATCGTTCTCATGCCCTGGATTTGGGCTGGGTCATGGTTTGAAGAGAACTTAAAGAAATTAACTGACAAATTATTAAAAAGTGAATCTTCCTGTGGCAATGAATGTATTCCAAGCGACAGAGTAGGTGGAATGTTTGGACTGTGGAATCCTGATTCCCACATTTCCTAGCTCTTTGTCTTTGGGCAAGATGCTTAGTCTCTCTGAGCCTTGATCTCCTCAACTGCAAAAAAAAGCATAATAAACACCCATCTTGAAAAGACATTATGGATTTAAAAATAGCACCTAGCAGTCTAACAATAGCAGTCTTGTTAACGTTGGTTTCTTCTCTGCCTCCTCTTTCCCCCTCCTGCCCATCCTTCCTTCTCCCTTCTTGTCCTTCCCCTCCTCCTCTCCCATCTCCCTTTGTCAGCACTGTTGCCTTTTCAGATTACTAAGAGATATTTGCAAAGGAGGATTAAAGTATTTTTCCACTTGTGTCTCCAAATGCATTCATTTTTCTAGATTAGAATGTTGGAAGGACTGATTGTTCCACACCTGACAATCCTGGACAGTCTTTCTGAGGAATTTGAGACAGGGAGGGGACAAGGTCCACCAAGCATTCTTCCACTGAAGTTAAGGATATGAGAGCCCTTTGGGATACATGTTGTGTTTTATGACATCTTTTCTCCTTAAGGCTGACCCTGTTCCCTTGAGACCTGTGGTTCTCAGCTGGAGGAGATTTTGCCCCCCTCCCCCGGGGCATCTGGCAATGCTTGGTGATATTTTTGGCCATTGTGAATGTAGGGATACTACTGGCATCTAGTTGGTAGAGATTGGGGATGCTGCTAACCATCCTATAATGTGCAGAACATTTTCCTACAACAAAGAATTACCTGGTCCCAAAGGTCACCAGGGCCACTGTTGAGAAATCTTACTTTAAACTGATTTTTACCCCAATCCCATCCTCTTCCATCAAAATGTGGAGTGGGAGAATAGAGAACCTAATATCAATTTATCATCTACTATGTGTCAAGATATCATACAGGTCTACTTTACAGATATTATCTCACTTACCCCTTGCAACCAAGTGAGGAGGTAGAATTTACTTACCCTATTTCACCATAACTTACCCAAGATCATCCCATTGCAAGAGGGGAAGATCTGGATTTGACCCCAATACTTTTTAAGACCTTAAGTCTTAAAAATCCCCTTAAGTGAGTTGAGGGAATTTGGAAGGGGAGGTGAACCATGAGAGACTATGGACTCTGAAAAACAATCTGAGGGTTTTGAAGGGGCGGGGGGTGGGAGGTTGGGGGATCCAGGTGGTGGGTATTAGAGAGGGCACGGATTGCATGGAGCACTGGGTGTGATGCAAAAATAATGAATATTGTTACACTGAAAAAATAAAAAATTAAAAAAAAATCCCCTTAAGTGTGGGGATCATACAGTATGATTGTCTTTGTGCCATACCCTTAAGGACAATCCCAGGCCTGAGAGATACATTCAGAAGGCAGCATGCCCTGCCTGGATGTCCTTCACTGTTTGGAGTCTCCACTTGCTTGAGGAGAAAACCTCACCTTCATTTTCAATCACTACAGGCAAAGGGTACTTGGGGTTTCTCCATAAGTTTGGGTTTTCTGGTGACATCCATGTTGAGTGCTTTTCCAAGATCCCTTCACACTGTCTTACTTGTGAAGAGTGTAAATCAACTCCATAGTACATTGGACTATGTGGCCATGGCAGGGTGGACCTGAGGTGAAATCCATGGGGCTGGAACATCAAACACACCCCAAAGCTCTGGCAGTTCCAGCTCAGGTGGAACTGATGATGGGGCCGTATTTCCTCTTAGGGACTGTTCTGCTGTGCTAATGCCATGTCACAACCCTTCAGGAAACTCTGAAGTGTGGAGGACATTGAGCCTTGGGTCTGAGCTTGGTCCAGGCACTCATGGAAAGTTTGGGGTTTAATCCAAAAGACTTTGGCTTTCAGGGAGCCAGAAGTGGTAAGCAGAGACTTGCAAGTCTCTTCTCCAAAGAGAAGCAGATCTAGGAGCCAAGAGGTCAGGTCCAGTGGGAGTGGAACAGCTAAGACATTGGAAGGCATCCTGGCCTGGGAGCCTGAAGGCCCAGGTATTAGCACAGCTCTTCAAGCTGTGATCTGGAGCACACCACTGCTCGGCTTTCTTAACTATGAAATGAGAAGGCTGGACCTTCCAACTCTATCTAATGATTTGCAGTGAGAGAAAGATTCAGGAGGCTTGAAGGTCAGGGAAAGAAGAAGATGGACAGCAAGGAGAAATCCAGCTTCAGGGATCAGAGGATGAGGCCAGTTTCCCCTGGGATCTTTGTGGTAGCCTGGATAATAGACTCCTAAAAGATATCCATGTCCTGGGGCTCCTCGGGGGCTCAGTCAGCTAAGTGTCCAGTTCTTGATATCAGCTCAAGTCATGATCTCAGGCTCTGTACTCAATAGGGAGTCTGCTTGAGGATTCTCTCTCTCCCTCTCTCTATGCTCCTCCCCTCACTCACACAAGCTTTTTCTCTCTCTCAAATAAATAAATAAATGTTAAAAAAAAAAAAAGAAGCCATCTGTGTCCTAATTCCTGGGTGGATATAAAAGCAATCACATGGGTTCCTATCACCAGGCAGCAGAGGGAAATTCGACAACAGAAGAGGAGAATGCAGTGCGATGACTGTAGAGGAGATTGGGAAGGTGCCAACAAAACCCATAGGTTGTGACTGCCAGGAGCTCGGAGATGCAAAGAGCAGATTCTCCTCTGGAATCTCAAGAAAGAACCAACCTTACTGACATCTTGATTTTATTCTTGAAAGACACATTAAATTTCTGTTGTCTTAAACCACAGAGTTTGTGGTGACTTATAATAGTAGCAGCAGGAATCTAGTAGAATATTCCAGCTGAACTGGGCAGCCTGTGCTCCAAAACATGGGAAGGTGTGGAGGGAGTCAAGAACTAATGGAAGAATGTGAAGCCCTAACAATAATAAGATTGGAAAACAGTCATGGCAGCCACCTGGGTTGGCATTTAATCCAAAAGAGGTTGACTTTTGTTTATTCATTTTTTAAATTTGGACGTTGAGGCTCAAAATGGGAAGGTAACTTCCCTGAGGTCACAGAGTAAGTGACAAAGTAGAAGGTAGACCTCTGGCCAATTGAGCTTTAGCCCTTATGTGACAGAGTAAAGAAGATGCTCTTTTGTTTTGACTTCCAAGGCAAACCTAGCAAGGGTAGGAAGTCTGCCTTCCCTCCTTTCCTGTTTTTTAGGCCCTTTCTCTATTTCAGAGACCACTCTCTACTGCTGTCCAGGGTCTCTCTGGTGGCCCCTGTGTTAAATCCTCATGTTATAAAGGTTAGAAACCCTAGCTCAAGCAAAAGAGAGACATTACTGACTTATAATTAGAGTCCGAGGGATGCTCTGGCTTTAGGTATGGCTGGATCCAGGTGTTCTATAATTCCATGTCTCTCTCCCTGTCATCACTCCTTTTCCATTCTCAGTTTTGTTTCATTCTCAGACAAGTTCTCATCCCATGGAGAAAACTTAGACTCTAGCAATTCAGGGTTTAATTGGTCATTGTTGATCTGAGTGATCTCAGAGAAAGAGGACCCCTTTATCAAATCAAATTGTAGGAGGACCCTCTTTGGTCTTGCATGAGTTGCAGATCTCCCAGCACCGACTGCAGTGGTCTGGAGAGAGCAGTCTTCTGATTAGATGAGCCCAGGTCACCTGTCCAGTCCTTTGGGGATGGCATGGGAATGGGGTGCTGGGTACACGAATTTATTCAAACAGGAAAGAAGGATATAACAAGAAGAGGGATGGGTGGTGGATAAATAATAGCTGTTCATGTACCCACCGGTTTTGTGTTGTTTTGTTTTTGTTTTTGATGACATTCTGTCACCAACTTATTCTTGCCCTGGTTTTCCATCACCAAAGCTTCCAAGTCCAGGGTTTCATTCCAACAGATCTGATCTCTGACAGGTTGTGGGGTCTATGCCTTGTAGCTGATGTTCAATACGTATGCATTATTGAATAAATGGGTAATGGTTTTCTTTCTTATTCAATCTGAGGGAATTCTTATTTTATCAAGATCATCTGTTACTTCTATAGTCAGTCTTTGTGGACAGGGACCAGGCCTTGCTAATCTTGGTGTTCACCCAGCATAAAGCTTTGTGCTTCTTGCAAAGTGGGTGCTGAGTGAGTGCCCTGTTGAGAACCTTTCTCTGTCTCTTCTGCTGCTGCTCTCATCCCCGCACACTGTGCTCTGTTCACACCGAAGAGAAGGCCCCACCATTCTCAAAACCCCCGAGACCCCTAATCTGTGCTAAGATGTATTCCTCCTACCCAAAATGTGCCCTCTCTTCTTCAACATACATAAACTCCCTGAAAGAAGGGACCAAGTCTTTCTTGTTTATCCTGTGTATTGATCAGTGTTCTGGCACTCAAATAAAATCAAATGACTTGAGGTAAGTTTAATAAAAGGACTATTTGCAAGGCATGGGCAGGATTTAGGGGAGCCAGCAAGAAATAGTGCTGTGCCCTGGGCTGGTAATAATGGGAAGCCTTTCTACCCAATTGGGCCTGAAAGGACAAGCAAAGTTTCTGGAACTCAAAAGGATAGCCAGTGGATGGGGCCACCTGGCACAGGCCATGCCTTTGGTGGAGGGATGAAATCAATCAGAGGCGACCCTAGAGGGACATTGCAAGTGTTGATGTTTGTGTACCCCCCAAAACTCATATATTAAAATTCTGACCCCTAATGGGGTGGTGTCAGGAGGTGGGCCTTCGGGAGGTGATTAGGCATAGATGAGGTCACGAGGGTGGGGCCTCACAATGGGGTTAGTGTCCTCATAAGAGTCAGGAGAGAGCTCACTTCCATTCTTTATTTCCACCGTGTGAGGACAACGAGAGGTGGCAACTTGCAACCAGGAGGGGGCCCTCACCAGAAGCCGATCTTGGTGGCACCCTGCTCTCAGACTTCCAGCCTCCAGAGTTGTAAGAAATACGTTTCTACCATTCATAAGCCCCCCAGTCTATGGCATATCGCCAAAGGCAAGGGAAGCAAGGGCAAAAATGAACTATTGGGATTTTATCAAGATCAAAAGCTTTTGCACAGCAAAGGAAACAGTTAACAAAACCAAAAGACAACTGACAGAATGGGAGAAGATATTTGCAAACGACATATCAGATAAAGGGCTAGTGTCCAAAATCTATACAGAACTTAGCAAACTCAACACCCAAAGAACAAATAATCCAATCAAGAAATGGGCAGAGGACATGAACAGACATTTCTGCAAAGAAGACATCCAGATGGCCAACAGACCACATGAAAAAGTGCTCCATATCACTCAGCATCAGGGAAATACAAATCAAAACCACAATGAGCTATCACTTCACACCAGTCAGAATGGCTAAAATTAACAAGTCAGGAAATGACAGATGCTGGCGAGGATGCGGAGAAAGGGGAACCCTCCTACACTGTTGGTTGGGAATGCAAGCTGGTGCAACCACTCTGGAAAACAGCATGGAGGTTCCTCAAAATGTTGAAAATAGAGCTACCGTATGACCCAGCAATTGCACTACTGGGTATTTACCCTAAAGATACAAACGTAGTGATCCGAAGGGGCACGTGCACCCGAATGTTTATAGCAGCAATGTCTACAATAGCCAAACTAAGGAAAGAACCTAGATGTCCCTCCACAGATGAATGGATAAAGAAGATGTGGTATATATACACAATGGAATACTATGCAGCCATCAAAAGAAATGAAATCTTGCCATTTGCAACGACGTGGATGGAACTAGAGGGTATCATGCTTAGCGAAATAAGTCAATCAGAGAAAGACTTTGTTACAGAAGCCAGAACTGATGAAAACAGCCATGCTCTAGCAGATAAATACCTGACCTCGTTCTTCTTCCACCTGCTAATCTCCTGTTGGTGCTTCTCACTGGCCAAACCCAACCAGAAGCCAGAGGACAAAGCAGCCTGGTGATACGGTCCATGTGGGTCTGCCTCCTAGGGCACAAAGCAGGTGGGAGGAGGTGACCAGGGGATCTGCAGGAGAAAATAGAAATTATCCAGTACACTCTCTTGTCTTTAGCACTCGAAACAGTGTGGTCAGTGAATTGATTAATTCATTAATTTGCCTGATTCATTTCTGAGCTGAAATGCCACCTCCTCTTGAAGCCTTCCTTGATATCCCCAGCCAGAGCTTTCCTCTCTTTCCTCATCCAGTTTGTTGTTTGTTTGTTTGTTTGTTTGTTTTTTTAGCACTTACTGCAAGTTATCACAAATCCTCTCTCACAAGTCTGTCTTCCCTGTGAGGCCCCACATGAGCTCTGTTAAAGCAAGACTGGCTGTTATTAATTTTATGTATTATAATTCCCAGCTTACAGGTGGGAGAGTTAAGACACAGAGTGGCTAAACAGGTTGTCCAAGGTCACACAGCCACTAGTGGTAGAGCTAGAATAGAGCCAATCAGCTCTGAGTGAACAGCTGCACCATCTGCCTAACTCCATATGTGCATGTACTTAAGGAATATTTCTAGAACTGGAGGGAAAGAGCATTGAAGGGAAAGAGAAACCATGTGAGCCTGTTCAAAACTGAAAATCCCAGGGCAGGAAGAGTGAAAATGACCACATGCATGGTCAGAAAGACCTGACTGCAAGAATGTTTTAAATTCCCATTTTTCTAAGCATCTTCATCTTAAACAAGATAATGTAGGTGAATCAATACTAATTAGTTCCCTTTCCTCAGACCAGCTTCCAGAAGTAAGTAAACTACCTGGAAGAAGGCCTGTATTCCCAATGTTACAGCCTTGAGGTAAGGAGACCGATAAGGATCAGGCACTGATTTTTTTTTTTTAATGGAGGAACTTTTTTTTAAAGATTTTATTTATTTATTTGACAGACAGAGATCACAAGTAGGCAGAGAGGCAGGCAGAGAGAGAGGAAGGGAAGCAGGCTCCCTGCTGAGCAGAGAGCCCGATGTGGGGCTCGATCCCAGGACCCTGGGATCATGACCTGAGCCGAAGGCAGCGACTTAACCCACTGAGCCACCCAGGTGCCCCCAGGCACTGATTTTGATGGACAGGAGGGGTGGGAGGAAGAACAGCCTAAGACTTTGCTACCCAAATTCTGGTCCTTAGACCAGAAGTGTAGGTATGACTGGGGAGTTTGTCAGCAATGCAGAATCTCAGGCTTTACCCCCAAACCTGGTGAATCCAAATCCACATTTTAATGAGTTTCCCAGAAAATTCAAATGCACTTTAAAGTTTGAGAAGTATTGTCATAATACTGGCACCTGGGTCCTAATCCTGCAAGTTTAAAGTAATTGGTTTGAAGAATGGCCTGACATTAGGACTTTTCAAAGCTCTGCAAATGCTTCTAAAGAGACAAGCCCAGGAGAAGAGGCAGAGCCTACTCTTGGCATAATAGTCATTCTGACATACTGTCACTGTGCTGAGAACTTCAGACACCCAGGGTGCTCTGGTTTTAATCAGAGACATTCAGCACAGTCCTGCACTAGTCCAGCAGGAGCACCAAAGTGCCTTCTGCCACTTGCCACCGCCATTTTGTAGAACACCTGGACCACAAAGACAGCTGCCTTGAAGCACAGGCAGAGGTTTGAAGGGAAGGAGTGTTGGGATTTCTACTTCTGCCAGTGTCCACTACACGCAGTCCAGTTTCTAATGTTTAGAAGTTTCCTGTCGAGATCCTGAGTAGGTTGACCCAGGGGTTATGTCAGGCAGGATTTAGGTAAGTTTTAGGCTCAGAGCTTATGAAACTACAAATCCTTCCAGAAGAGGTCAGAAGAAGATACACTTTCTGTTGACCAGATAAGGGATACATTTTCTCTTCTCTTTCTGTGGTAGGTTTAATTATCAATCAAACAAGGAAACACTGGACCCAGGAGAGAGAGATAGAACTCACTGAGTGGACTTAGAAGGTGTATAAGACTAAACAGCAAAGAATCAGGTGCCAACCAAATACTTGCTTCTGGAAACATTTGAGAACGGTCAACCCAAATGTTGACTCAGGGCTGACCATTGTTCTAAGGGGTTTGCAAGAATTAATCCTCGCAATAGCTCTCTCGGGTAGGAACTGCTATCATACTCACCTCATAGAGGGGATCGCTGAGGCTCAGAAGAGCTCGGGCTGCTCAGCTGGTAAAGGCTGGAGCTGGCCTTCCAACCCATGCCTCCCACTGACTCCCAAGCTCGCTGCCACTGAGAAATAGCACACAGGACTCTAAGAAGCAATCATTTTCATTCTGGAAAAATGGAGTGATGGTTTTTCAAAGAGGCCAAACAGGAAGACACGCATTGAATAAGAAAGAACATGGAAGGTACTCTTCAGTTCAGGGGGCATTTGGAAGAGAACCAACTGCCACTTGATTTAGATGAGTCTTCATATGGGGACAAGGAAATGTCCTTGTGGCCATCTGTTTAGCACAATTTCATTTTAACAGGCCCAGTTCCCAAGAACAAATGCTCCACTGCTTTTCTACATTAGCGTGTAACTGCTGTTAATGTCAAAGGGGCATTCAGCGACGATGAAGTAGTAACACTTTGACATGTTTGCATGTTGCATGCAAATTTTGCAAGTTTATTCAACCAGTGTTCATGGAGTGGGTGCCTTTGTCACACCCTTCATACAATATCTCACTCATCCCTAAGGAGTGAGCAGAGTATCCTACCGTAGAGCAAAGAACACAAGTTTCAATGAAGACCTGAATTAGGTCTCAGACTTCTGATTTCAGAGACTGCCCTCTTGACTGGATTTCAACTTTAGAGTCCAAGGTTCTCTCAAACTTCGGTGGACATTGGATACATTTAAGAAGTTGGTTAAAAGGCAGATTCCTGGGTCCTTCCTCCCAGAGATTCTGATTCTGGAAGGAGCCTAGAATTGGGCCCCAGAATTTGCCTGTTCAATGGTAAGCCCCAAGGGACTCTAATTCCAGTGGTTCACTAAATGAAGACCACGGTTAGTGATTACTGCACCAGCACTTCCCCAGGCCCAGTCCCTGCCTTGAGAAATCCACAGCCCAACTGGAGGAAGCAGACAAACAACTGATGACTAGCACACAGCACTGTGATTGCTGAGAGGGATATGTCATAGGGGGTGCAGGCATCAGTGGTCCAGGGAGACAGCAGAGATTATGTGGCACAGGTGGGGGTGCTGTACTGGAATCAGCAGAAGAAAAGGCCTTCCCAGCACTGGGTGGACAGCATGCACTCCCTTTCTTTCTTCTTCTTCTTCTTCTTCTTTTTTTTAAAGATTTTATTTATTTATTAGAGAGAGAGAGAGAGAGAGAGAGCAAGCACAGACAGACAGAGAGGCAGGCAGAACCAGAGGTGAAGCAGGCTCCCCGCTGAGCAAGGACCCCGATGTGGGACTCGATCCCAGGTTGCTGGAATCATGACCTGAGCTGAAAGCAGCCGCTTAACCAACTGAGCCACCCAGGTGTCCCTGCACTCCCTTTCTGAATGCAGGCTTCCTGCCCTTGCCCCACTCAAACACACCACCCACACACACGCACCCTACTCAGTGGTTAAATCCCATTGGCTGGAGCTTGCACAGGTCTCTGAAATTCATCCATTCTTCTTCCCATGCTGTTCTGCTGTTACACTAATGCAGTCCACCACCTCCCACACCGTGCATGTACATTAGCTCTCTCAAGCACCCACCCTGCTTCCCTCTGGCTCATTGTCTACCTAGTATCCAGAGAGATCTTTTGAAAATGTAAATCAAATCATATCACCCCACTCCCATTTTAAGCAGGGCTTCTCTACACACTCGAGCCCTCAGGTTTTAAATATCTTGGTCTGCAGGGCCCTTCACAAACTGGGCTGATTATTTGGCATCTGTGTAGCTTACTTCCCTCTCCCACCAGCACACTATGAGTCCCAAGCAAGTCCTGACACCTGTACTTTCTCCCTGGCCTTTTGCATAGACTTTTGTAGACTGTTCCCTCTGTTGGGAATGCCCTTTCCTCTTTCCATCTGGGTAATGCACATCCTTCAGGGCTCTGCCTGGATGTCAGCTCCTCCAGAAGTGAGTTGGGTGTCCATCGTATCTCCCACAGCCCCTGCATGTTTCTTCTTGCACTCAGGACTCAGGACCCTGCATTTTAACAGCTCACTGCTCTCTGTTTCCCACGGGGCCATAAACCCCATGAGGACGAGGGTCCTGCAGATCATGACCTCCCTGTGTGCCAATCCTCACCCCGAGCTGTGCTCAGTCTGTGCTTGTTTCATGCTGTTTGGGGAAACAAAGGGACAGGTGGGTTCAGAAGAGGGACAATACCAGAGCTACCCTCACTGCTTTGGAACAGTGTGACTGCTGCTTACATACCACGAGCTTCACGTTCTACAGGTGTAGAGTGGAGCTAGTCTTCCTACTTCAGTGACTGGTGTGAGAACTAAGGACAAAAAATAAACCTAAAGCATCCAGGACAGCATCTGGAGGGGAAAATGGAAAATGAATGGTGACTGATGACACGAGGGCAGAGTCCAGCCTTGTTGAAGAAGCTGGATAGTCAGGCAGTTCATCCAGTCATTTCTTCATTCAACTTGTAGCACCTGCCGTGAGTCAGATACCATTCCCAGCACTCGGAATACAAAGAGGAGGAAGTCCTCCAGTGCCTCATGGTCAAATATTGGAGAAAACAAGGCAGGTTTTGGAGGCACCAACAATGCAGGCTGAATCAGGAACTTCTCATGGTGTGACCCCGGGTACCAGGAGGGGCCTCCAAATCCCCAGCTTGCAGCAGGCAAGTGAATTCTAGCCCCCACCAAGAGATTGCACTCCTCCCACCTCATTCCTTCTCATTAGTTTGGTTCAGAGAGAAAGAAAGAAAAAAAGAAAGAAAGAAAGAAAGAAAGACGTGAGTCCGTAGCTGCCATCTTGGAGTCTAGTCCATTAACAAGAAGGAGGAGGAGGAAGAAAATGTAGGAGGGTGGGGGAGAAGAAGAGGAAGAAGAAAAAGAAGACGAAGGAGAAGAAGGTACCTTCCACAGAATGAACTAAGTCTTAACCATTTACCAGACATTATGTCAAACATAACATATGGATTATCTTACTCAACTTTTTTTTTTTTAAGATTTATTCCCTTTTGGGTGTAGGTACTGTGGGATGGTACAGAAAACAGAGATTTGGAATGAGATTTTGCATTTTTTTTTAAAGTAAACTCTCCCCTCATTGTGGATCTTGGATACATGATTCCAAAATCAAGTGGCGTGCTCTCTGACTGAGCCAGCCAGGTGCCCCTGGATCATCTCATTCAAATTTTGAGGTAACCCTTTGGGGGCTACACCAAACTCTGATATCAGCAAACCTAGATCTGGATTCAGGGTGACTTGGATAAGTTACTTAACCTCTCCGAGTATGGGTTTCTTCCTCGTATTTTAAACAGGATGATGATGGCACCTACCACAGGGCATGGCACATGTCAGTAAGGGTATTTTTTAAAGTGAAGTGAATATTGTGAGTGTCTGCATCAAGGAGACTCCCAACTCCCTTTCTCTTTGGTAACTTGGTGTTACCCCAGCTCTGAAAGAAGCACTGGCTGGCTGTGTGGGGGCCCCACATTGCTTTAGTATAGGCTTTTGTGGATTTCAGGGGAAAAAAAAAGAAGGAATCAGACTTTTTATTTTGGAGTAATGAGCAAGTCGACATTTTTCAGAATAAACCTTTAGGAAGAATTCAATGCCCCATGCATGTGAAGAGAAATGAACATCACACTGGAAGGACTTTGGAAGGAAGGACTTTGGGCACAAGCTTCGAGCTCATCCAGAATGTGGGCTCTGGAGTCATCTAATTACCTGACACCGTTTTGCTCCTTTTTCTTCTTATCTTCCCTCTGCCTTTCAGTGGAGGGACTAAGAAAAATCTTCAAGGGGGAAAGAAGGTTTAAGTTGAGATACAAGAAATCGGAAGACTAGTTTTCATTGTGGAGTGTCTCACTTTCTGATAATTACAGTTTATTTTCTGTTTTTCCCCAACATTGTTATCTAAACTCCATGAGAGTAACGACTTTGGTTCAGCGCTGTCCGGGGACACCAAGCATAGTGTCAACATGCTTGATAAATATGTGTTGAATGAATGAATGAATGGCATCCCAAAGTAGTCATTTTAAATGCTTTCACCCAAAAACACTGTGGGATTTAAAAATAAAAATTTAAGTTTTCAGATTTTCTATCCTGGAAATTCTGATATAGAAAGTCTGGCGTGGGGACTCAGAAGGGGCGCTTCTTCAAATCTACTCATATCTCTGCAAGTATCCACAAAAAAGTCTTGACATCCATTGTATCTGAGGAAGATAACGGAGTGGTTTGGGGCTATGGAGGGAGATTTTTAACTGAATTCCCCTTTGAATTTTTTTTTTAAAGATTTTATTTATTTCTTTGACAGAGACAGATCAGAAGTAGGCAGAGAGGAAGGCAGAGAGAGGAGGAAGCAGGCTCCCTGCTGAGCAGAGAGCCCGATGTGGGACTCGATCCCAGGACCCTGAGATCATGACCTGAGCTGAAGGCAGAGGCTGTAACCCACTGAGCCACCCAGGCGCCCCCTTTTTTTTTTTTTTTAAAGATTTTACCCCTTTGAATTTTTAAAAAAGATTTTATTTATTTGCTTGACACAGAGAGAGACACAGCGAGAGAGGGAACACAAGCAGGGCAAGTGGGAGAGGGAGCAGCAGATTCCCCGCAGAGCAGGAAGCCTGACATGGGGCTTGACATGAGTCTGGATCCCAGGAGCCTGGGATCATGACCTGAGCCAAAGGTGACACTTAATGACTGAGCCACCCAGGCGCCCCTGATTTTTTTTTTTTTTTTTTTGGTGGGAATCATACGCTACCTACTCATGAAGGAAAATAAAATTTATATTAAAGTAAATAAAACAAAAACAAAAACTACCTGCCTGGATAATCCTGTTGTGCAGTCAGGGTTAAAACTCACCGACTGAAGGTAAGTTGTTGTGTTTAAAAAAGAAGCTGGGATGGGGCCATACTATTGCTTGAGGGATGCACTGTCACCAAGCAGGCCAGAAGAAGAATTCACTCCGCCAGACACAGTGAGTCCCGGAACCCACCGGGGAGAGTGAGTGAGGGTTGCTCACTGTCATGGCAGGTGCACAGGGGCCTCGCAAACCTGGATTGGATAAAATAGGAAAGAAAAGTTCCTGTGCTCTGGTAATCAAAAGCCTACCAAAAAAATAAGATACATTTTCTTTTTTGACTTATCAATTGGCAGTGTTTCAAAGAGTAACATCGAGGAGCGCCTGGGTGGCTCAGTGGGTTAATGCCTCTGCTTTCGGCTCAGGTCATGATCCCAGGGTTCTGGGATCGAGCCCCGCATCGGGTTCTCCGCTCAACAGGAAGCCTGCTTCCTCCTATCTCTCTCTGCCTACCTCTCTGCCTACTTGTGATCTCTGTCAAATAAATAAATAAAATCTTAAAAAAAAAAAAAGAGTAACATCCAGCATTGGGGAAGGTATGCAGAAATGGGGTGTCTTATGGACTGTTGGTGGGAGAAGACAGTGCCTTCCTGGAGGGCAATTTTGCAATTTAGACCCAAATCCTTAAAGGCATCGTATGGTACCTTTTGACTCAGGTAGCATTTTCTGAATTTATCCTATGGAAGTATTCAGTCAAAAGAGCAAATATATATACATAAGTTGTTTATCATGGTATTTATAAAAGCAGTTATAGTGGCTAAAACTTATAAATGATGTCCACGTAGGATTATTTAAATTATGATACATACACACAAGGGAATGGTTTGTCACCATCAAAAATGTGAAAAGAACATCATCATATGATATTGGGCACAGACATAAAACAGATTACAAAACTAAGAGTAGAATGATGCCTTTTTTGTAAAAAAATATGTGTATATAGTGTATATGCTTGGAAAAGATATAAACTAGGACATAAATTGGATTATTAACAATAATTACATGGAGTATTATCTTTTAAGATTGATTTGGGTATACCTTTTAATCTTTGCTTATGATTTTTGTAATAAACATGCAATATAGGCATTAACACTTTATTTATTTATTTAAGATTTTATTTAGTTGTCAGAGAGAGTGAGAGAGCCCACAAGCAGGGGAAACGGCAGAGAGAGAAGCAGACTCCCCACTGAGCATGGAGCCCCATGCAGGACTCAGTCCCAGGACCTTGGGGTCATGACCTGAGCCGAAGGTGGACACTATGACCCAGGCATCCCATATGACCATTAACACTTTGAAACATAAAGTCTGGATTCCTTTTCCTTATATAAGGTAGGAGGGTTTTGCTTACAAGTTATAGAAATCCTATAAAAAGATGCTCAGCAACTAGAATATTCATTGCTTCAATTGGTAAGTCTGGAGGTGGGTAGCTCCAGCTTTGGTTCACAGGGGAGGGCTCCTGGTCAGCCTCTTAAGGACACTTCTCCCTGAGGTCAGGGATGGCGGCCCGAGTGCCACGCACTGTATCTACAGATACCCATGTCCTAGGTAGGTGGCATGGGACGTCTATTTAATACTCTATGTTAATCAGGGGAGGATTCTTTCCCAGAAACCAGCTAACATGTTTTCCCTTGGTTCCTCTTGACCAGAATTCAGTCATATGCCCACACTCCAACTATTGAAGATGCCGCCTGCCTTTGTGGTTCTGGTAACCTCTGTCAGGAAGGAAGAGTAGGGATGTCGTTGGGGTACGAAGATAATATTGTGTGCCGTGCAGATTAATCCTAATTGCATCAGATTTGCCACCCATTCCCATCTTCTAGCAGCAGAGGTCTTTGATTTTGCTGCTCTGTTTCACCCAGTTGGGGATGGGGGAGGGTGGGGTGATAGTGGTCGTAGCCAAAAAAAGTCTCTTCCCAGCCACCTCTGGAGCCCAAACTAGTGGGCCAAAGAACATTCACAGCCTCCAATGCTGTTCCAAACCAGTGACGGAATGAACAATGTCTTACCTTGTGCCTGGTTCACTACTGTTTCTCACAGGTGTGACTTTGCTTTACTTCTGAAGACCCTCAGAAAAGAAGATTTTACAGTTTTGTCCATTACCACTTTCTGTACTAAATAAGGTGTTGTGGATGAGTTGTGCCCTCCTAAGTTTGTACGTTGAAGTCCTAACTCCTGGAACCTCAGAATGTGAGTGTATTTGGAGATGGGGGTACTTTAAGAAGTCATGCAGTTAAAAAGAGGCCTTTGGGATGGGACTAATCCAGTCAGTCTGGCATCCTCACAAGAAGAGGAAATTTGGGGGCACCTGGGTGGCTCAGTGGGTTAAAGCCCCTGCCTTCGGCTCAGGTCATGATTCCAGGGTCCTGGGATCGAGCCCTGCATCCGGCTCTCTGCTCAGTGGGGAGCCTGCTTCTCCCTCTCTCTTCTGCCTGCCTCTCTGCCTACTTGTGATCTCTGTCTGTCAAATAAATAAATAAAATCTTAACAAAAAAAAAAAAAAAAGAAGAGGAAATTTGGACACAGAGAGACCCCAGGGAAGTGTGTGCAGAGGCCACACGGGGATGCAGTGAGAAGGCCATCCGCAAGCCAAGGAGAGAGGCCTCAGAGGACACCAACCCTGTCAACACCTTGATCGTGGACTTCCAGCATCGGAAACTGTGAGAAAACAAACCTCTGTTGTTGAAGCCAACCAGTGTGTGGTATCTGGTTCTGGCAGCCCTCGCAAACCAATACATGAGGTAACGGGAGAGCCTCTAGCAAAACACAGCCCTCCAACCATCCGCCATGGAATCACCTGGGGGACCTCGGTTAAATGGACTTCTGGGCCCACTTAAGACTCACTGGATAAGGATCTTTTCATGGAAATGTACCCTGTGCAGGCTGGAGAGCCCAGTGACCACAAGCCATAGAATCAGTCTGACCTGGGTTCACCTCAGTGTTGCCACTGACGACTAAGTTGACCCTACAAATGGTCATCTAAAAGGGGAAAATTATGAGAATGAAGCAGGGTTCTTTAACTAATTACCCTGAGAAAACAGATAAAAACTAGGGCTGTCCTTATACCGGGACCTATGGCCTCCTCATTAAAACTGGAAACTGAGTGACGGAGCCGATCATTTACACGTTTGCAGTCTCCGTGAATTATTTATAAGCTGTGACTAATGGTATTGCCCTCCTAGGGGTGTGGCCAGGATAAAAGAAAGCCTCCGTAACACTCTCACATGGTGCAGAGCAATGGGTTTCTCCCAGGCCCGGTACTAGCGCATTAGACTAAAATTATTACACAGCAGAGACTTTCCTCCCGCGTCATCACTTTGGGGTCTGTGTGGATATAAACAACCATGACGTAATTGCATTTAAATTTTTTAAAAGGGCGTATGAACTGAATTGCCTTCAGAAATGAGCTGTATCGTAGCAGACCAAGGGTGTATTATTGTATACCTGTTTTATGTTTGCAGTTTAATGAATTTTTATTTTTCTGAATAACTTAACCCAGGTCTTGATTGTAGATTTGGAGCTTCTGTCCTTAGGCTGTGGGAACAGTTGTTGTGTAGGACTTCATAGCTTTTTTTTTTTTTTTTAAGTTATAGTTCTAAGTCATTGACAGACCCCTACATCAGCTCAGGAATTTCCAAATCCATGTGACCAGCCCCAGTATGCAAATGGACAGACTGTGATGTGACGGAGGTCAATGTATTGTCCCTTCCACCTTCCTCTGTGCAAGGGGTTTGGAATCCTTTCGGTCTAGATTCCAATCCCAGTCTCACCACTTAGCTGTGTGGCTCTGGATAAGCCATAAAACCTCTCTGATCCTTAGGTTCTTAAGCTGAGAAATGAAATCACAATAGCATTCATCTCACAGGCTTATCATGGAAGTCAAATGAGATAATGCATCTGTCCCTTCTTAAGACTGGTCCCAGAATGGCGATGCTTCCAAAAGAATAATAGATGTATACTAAAACTCTTGAAGAGTAATGAGAGACTTTTGGAAGGCTTTTGAAAGGGGGGGCCAAAAAAGGGGTGTTACACTAGACAGTGGCAGCAAATCCACCCCAACCCTCCTAAAGTGTCACCTTTCCCAGAGTCTCCCTCGTCATGGTACCTCTCTCACCAGCATCTCATTTCCATTGCCCTCCCTCCTACTACTGGCCTATAATCCCCTCCTCTCCCTTTCTGTCCCTCTTCCTTCTTTTGTGCATGACTCTGAGGCATTTCTTGGCTTATTCATGAGACCTTTCCCCACATAAGGACGTAAGAGCTGAAGAGCTCAAACAGAGAACCCTCCTTGGAAAGAGGGAGGTAAGAAATGCTGTGAATACCTGTCTTAGACTCTTAGTTTTGGTTTTGTTGTTGTTTATAACATGTCCTGGCATCCAATCGTTGCTCTGTAAATGTCTGTTCTTGTCTGGCGCCCGTCCTGATTCTGTCTGGCTTTCCACCTCTCCTGCTTCCCCCTTGTGGGATGCAGTGCCCTGCATTTTCCTGTCACCCATCCACTGCTGTCCATTCTAACAGTCGCAGGGTCCAAGCTTCTCTTCCCAGGTGCCCTCGGTTCTTTACTTTCAGTTACATATCTGCAGAAAGGGAGAGGGTGAATAAGATGTGAGTTTAAAGCGAATACTGGATGGTGGACCAAGGGGGAAAAAAAAAAACTTTGACTGGGAATCTGAAATCTTGGGTTGCGATTATTGTTGGTCAGGTTTTCTGTTGCAAACAGCAAAATAAGCTTTGGCTATTTTAAGCAAGAAAAGAATTTATTTAAAGATATTAGGTGGCTGGGGTGCCTGGGTGGCTCAGTTGGTCAAGCGTCTGCCTTCGGCTCAGGTCCTGATCCCGGGATCCTGGGACCCCTCTGGTCCTGGGATCAAGTCCTGCATTGGGCTCCCCACTCAGTGGAAAGTCTGCTTCTCCCTCTCCCTCTGCCCCTGCTCATGGTCTCTCTCTCTTCCAAATAAATAAATAAAATCTCTAAAGGTATTAGGTGGGTCCCAGAACCTGGAAGCTATACAGTCTGGATCAGCAACACCGGAGTTGCTGCAGTGAAAGCACCACAACGTGGCCACCCTCACTTGGGATGAGACCCCAGAATGTCCACCATCGCAGCACCTGTACACTGGCTTCCCCAGCTTGAGCACGCCTCCTTAGGGTCTGCACTTCTGATCCAGGCTTGTGCGAAGCCGGTTGGTGGGACCTGAGTCCCATGTGTACAGTGTGCTGCAAAGGAATGTGGGACTGTGAGAAGTTGGGGAATAGCAGGGCTCGTGACATGAAAACTTACCAAGGGGTTGACAAGGGAGTTGGGGAGCCACAGTGACAAATGCCTATACCTAGTCCCCTCCCCTGACATTCACTAGCTGTGCCACAGTGAGGCAGATTCCGGTGAACTTACTGTCCATATCTGTAAAACCATCAACATCTGGTGAGGGAGGATGTTCTGCGACAAAGACTCTATTTCCCCTGCATCCAGGTTCTAACCATCGAAATACAGTCCAAGGAGCCAGGCAGGGTTCCAGTGTCAGCTTTGGAAATGACAGTGATCAATAACCCATAGGGCAAAGCTCTCTGGTAGCTTCTAGGATGAAGAATGTCAGGGAAGGGGTTTGCATACCTCAGCATACTGGATCCCTTGTTTGCAGAAGGGGTACCCTGGGTCCCAGGGCTTGGCCACCTCAGGACACACCAGTCACAGATGGAACAGCCAGACCATGGCTGGCCTTGTTGGGTAAGGAATCGGGACACATGAGCTTCCACTGCACACCCAGGTGCCAGCTTTGAACAGCAGGTTCTGATGCCTTCAGGAATCTGTCAGCTGGCCCCATGCCAGCTCAGCTGCAGGGACGCAGAGAAGCTGAACAAGGGCTTGTATCATTATAGGAACACGTCTTCCCATGCTAGGGCTTGTATCATTATAGGAACACACCTTCCCTTGCTGGGACTTGTATCATTATAGGAATACACTTTCCTGTGCTTGGCACTGGTGGCATGTGAGTGGTAAGGGAGCAACAAGGTTTGAAGCCGAGCCAGAAGCTACCAGAAGCTACTCTGTGTACAATTATTCCAGGCATCAAAGTTATAGTGATACATGCAATATTCTGTTTCATTAACACTTCATCAAAATGGAACTATTTTCCCATCAGGAATCAAAATGCACTTTTTCCTTTTACTAATGGGGATTGAACAAAATCGAATTTATGAAAATTTCTGTGTGGGGAGTCCAATTCTATGGTAGAAATTCGAGGAGTGAGTGCATCTTTGTGTGAAGTCTCATGTTGTGTACCCAGCACAGCAGACACGACCTGTTTGATGAAATCTAATGGATCCAGAGGAAACAGCCTGAAGAAGCAAGTGTGTGTTTAAAGTGCTGGGCACTAATTATGCTGGAATGCCGACCATCACCAGCACAGGTGTTATGCCAGAGTCTGCAGAAGTCAACTTCACAAAACGCAATTCCATGTATTCCAGTTCAGCAAATTGAATCGGAGCAATGACATGAGGCCGTCATTAATTCAGATTGTTGGCAGTGGAGCACCTGCAGAATTCTGCCTTTGAGGGCTTACAGTTAAAAACTCCTTGCAAACAGGGGTGCTTGGGTGGCGCAGTTGGCCGGGTGGCCTACTCTCGGTTTCAGCTTGGGTTGTGATCTCGGAGTTGTCAGATGGAGCCCCGTATCAGGCTCTGTGCTGGGCAAGGAGTCTGCTTGGGAGTCTCTCTCTCTCTCTCCTACCTCTCCCCGCCTTCCCCAGCTCTTGCTCTCTCTCTCTCTCTCTCAAAAACAAACAAACAAACAAACAAACAAACAAACAAAACCTTGCAAACAAATGCAGATCACTATTGTCCACATTCACTTTTCAGCAACAGGATGGTCAGTGGTGAAATCTAAGCCATTGCTGAGAACCGCTGTGAAGAAAGCTTTCTCTCTTTCTATCAGGCTCAACCCCTATCATCTTGCACTTGTCCTACATGACTGTCATTACAGCCCGATTGTAACATAAGCTAATTATAGTCTGATAGTGACTAAGTGCAGCATGGATCAGAAGACCAGGATTAAAACAGGCCAGGGCTGTGTGTGTATGTGTGTGTGTGTGTACGCATACACATACACGTGTGTGCGTGCTTGCATTCATTTATATATTATAAGACCAGTAGTTATAGAACAACAATTAAATCGGGCTTTCAGTCCATTCACTGTGATGACAACTACCCATTTCCAATGGATGGCAGATGCTTCTTTAGGAAACAGCCCCAAGAATTCCTGAGAAATTAAATGACCCCTTGAATGACAGAGGAAATCTGTCATTGTGTCAGATGAAAGCTGCCCTCCTACTTCCCTATCCTCTGCCCCTCTCAGTCTGGCCTGGTCACTGGGTCCTGCCCACTGGCTGCTACACTAGTGGTGTTCCACAAACTGCCATGACTTGACTCTACCTGGGGGACCCCTTCAAGTTTTCCATCTCAGGTTTTCCCATTTTTCCTCTTATTGCCTAGCAATGAGGTGCTAATAGACACCTGTATTGCTCTTGAGTCTCACAGGTAACTAAATAAATGTAATTTTTGAAATGTGATATACCATTTTTAATTTACTGGATTACAATTAGAAAAATAATACTCAGTGATATTGCAAGTGTGAGGGCTGCATACTCAAACAAGGTACACACAGTTGCATAATTTGCTACAATCTTTCTGCTCTCTAGAGAGCATCAGCTGCACTTTGTAGAAGTTAACATGTTCATACCCTTTAAGTTAGCAGTGTCAGTGCTCGGAAATTTAGCCAAAGGGAATAATTAAGAATATGACAAATGTTTAGCTACTTGGTGTTATTCATAATAGAAGAAATGTGTTGGGGGAGAAGAAACCTTGCAGGTCCAACTACAGATAATTGATTTGATTAAAGCAATATATATCAGTGTCATGGAATGCACCACCATTCAAATGATAATATGAAATATATTTGCGTAAAAAGATGTTACATTGAAAGCAGGTAACAAAACAAAGAGGGTAGAATTCTGCTTCTGGGAAGATGGAATAGATCCACTTTTCTTATTCCTCCCACTAAATGCGATTAAAACCTCTGGATATGGTATATAAAACAAGCCTAGAAAGACTCTGAAAGGTGGAGAGAAGGCAGACTGGCTAGGGTCCACAGCACCCAAGGAATGACCTGGTAGTGAGTCCCCTGGGGTTTTGCTTTGTTTGCCTCATGCATCCCAGACTTGAGCTGATGAAACCAACAACCTGGAAACATCACTGGGCACAGACATCAAAAGGCCCAAGGAAGACCTTTGTTCTCTAGTCACCAGAGCAGGGGGAGACTTGTGAGACAGAAACCTTTTAGATAGTAAGTTCTCTATTCTGGCTAAACACCACAAAGAAAACTGCAGACCCACCCCCATCAGCAAGGACAAGTGAAATATTTAGACTTCCACACTCATCCAGTTGTATTGAGGCACCCAGGGCCCCCACCGGGATGCCCATACTCAGAAGCATCAAGCTGTTCCCCAAGTGTCACAACTGTTACAGTCCAGTCCTGTACTGTTTTGCTGGCCTTGCTCAGGTTTAGTTCAGGGAGAGAGAGGAATGAAGTCCTCCGGTTAGCAGCAGGATGGGGGATGGGAAAGGCTCTATGGCTTTCTCCCTCTCCCCTCCCCCAGGTGAATGTATCGCCCCTCTCTGATAGCCCTCCATGCTCACATAGCTCTTCTTCTGTCTTAGAAGAGACTGCTTTCAGGAAGATATCCACCAGTCATTTACACCTCAGTACAGACTTGTCACTGAGCTCTCTCCTCCATGGGTCTTTGGAAAGGAAATCATAGCTATCCTTCTATTAGGAAGGACTGTGTCCCCTATTACAGGAATTGGGATCTATATGGAGAAGGAAAATTGGGAGGTATTTCTTGAATTTCTAGGATCTCTTGCCTTTATGTTGGCTTGGGTGCAGGAAACAAGCCGCTGACTGGATACAGGAAGCAATTGTCTAACGTAAGATTCGGCTGCCCCCAGGGCTTAGCAAGGAGGATAATTATTACTCCTTATGGGAGACAATGGTTCTATTAGTAATTTCTATTAGGATTAAAAATGTTTGCAGGTATAATTCCTTGCTAAAGTAAGAAGAAATGTACTCTATAGTTACACAACTAAAGGCCAAAGACAGACCCCTAGAAAAGCTGTCTTATTTTTCAAAAAATTTTCTTTAATTAAAACAATGAAACTCTTTGTTAAAAATTAAATAATGGATTTCCAACTTCAGCTCCAACATGTAAAAAACTTGGAGGTCATCATTCTCATCCTTATAATAAGATAAAAGCTAAACAAACTGAAATTCATGACTTTTCTTGGACACACCAGAAAATTGAGGTTACAAAGCAAACAGCTCCCCTGAAATGTAGAGAGACGGGTGAATTCAGAGTCACAGCCAAGATCTGCTTACCTGAAGTGGAAACCCCTTGCAGCTAGAAACTAATGGGAACACTTAAATGGCAATTTTTGATGAATTTCTGAAGGCTGAGTATAGAGTAGTTTGAGAGTGAGAAACTCCTGGTGGCCCCAATTTGGGTGGAGCATCCCATTTCCATGGGTTTTACCTCTAGTAACCTCACCAGCTTCTCATAGGAAAAATCCAAATTATCTCCTTGTGGCTCTGGCAGGGAAAGGAGAAAAGTAACCATTTAGAAATATGCTAGAGTATTCTGCATAATAAAAGCCTATCCAGAAAGGGAACAGACTTTACCAGATCCTTATTCCACTTGGGGGAAGGGCACTTATTAGACCCCAGCTTGTTGTAGTCTTCCTATGTCATTCAAGGTGAGAGGGGATAGGGGAAGGCTAAGAAGCACTTGTGGAGGTCACAGTCCAGGGACAGGGGCTCACTAAATGACTGAAATTTAAAAATAAGATTAGAATTCTTCCCCTACTTACCACATCTTACCACATCCTTACCATGTCTTACTGCCTCATCCACAGGACACCAGCATAGTGACAGAGAAGTACAGCAGAAAGAGCAGCAAGGTGTGAACTCTACTGAAGGAGGAGTCTTTAGGGAAACCTAAAGACAAACACAGGGACCCTACAGGAGTTTTTAAGGTTCTGGCACCTATGACTACAGCAAAAATTAAACAGAGCCCAATTCCTAGACAGATTAAAATAAAACACCACACTAACACCCTGTTTCCTTTAGTTCCTATTACTCATTACATCATGTCCAGCTTTTGACAAAAAAAAAAATTATCAGGCATGACAAAAGTCAAGAAAAAAACGCACAGTCTGAAGAGGCAAAGTAAGCATCAGAACCAGACTCAGACGTGTTACAGATGTTGGAATTATCAGAGCAGTAATTTAAAAGAACTATGATTTAACATAACTAAGATTAATATGTTAAAGGCTATTAAGGAAAAAGTAGACAACATAGAAGAACAGATAGGTAATGTAAGCAGAGTGATAGAAATCCTAAGAAATAATCAAATGAAATATAAGGGAAAAAAACAATTGTAACAGTAATGAAGAATACAATTCTGATGACTTCATCAGCCAACTAGACATGGCTGAGAAAAAGATAAGTGAACTCAAGGTAGGTAAGTAAAAACTTCCCAAACTGAAATGCAAAGAGAAAAATAATGGAAGGAAAGGGAAAAAAAAAATAAATAAAAAAACACAGAATGGAACACCTAAGAACTGTGGGATATCAAAAGATATAACCTAATTGGATATGCCAGATAACACATAATTGGAATACCAGGGGAAGAAATAAATAATGTAGTAGAAGAAATAATTGAACACTAGACAAACACTTTCCAAATTAATAACACGCCCCAAACACAGATCCAGGAAGCTGAGGGAACATCAGGTAGAGTATTACCAAAAAATCTATGGTATTTATGCTACCATATTCAAACTTCAAATAACCAAAGACAAAGAGAAATTCTTGAAACAAGTCAGGAGAAGGACACATCTTACTTATAAAGAGACAAGGATAAAAATTATAGCAGAATTCTTATTAGGAACCATGCAAGCAAAAAGAGAATATACCAAAATATCTAAAGTCTTGAAAGAAAAACCCCACCAATCTAGAATTCTTTACCCAGTAAGATTATCCTTCAAGAGTGAAAGAGAAATAGACTTTCTCAAACAAACAAAAAACTGGAGGAATTAATCACCAGCAGAATGGCTCTGTAAAAAATAATAAAAGAAATCCTTCAGGGAGAAGAAAAATTACTTAGGAAATATTTATGAAATATATTTAGGAAATTATTTAGAAATCTGGATCTACTTAAAGAAAGGAAGAAAGGAAGAGCATCAGAGAAGGAATAAATGAAGAGTAAATTAAAATATTTTATTATCCTTCTTAATTGAGCTAGTGATAACTGCTTGTTTAATGTAATAATAGCAACAATGTGTTGGATGATTACAGCATATGGATAAGTGAAATGGGTAAAAGCAATATCATGAGGGATGGGCAGAAGTCATTGGCAATATTTTATTATAGGGTATCAATAGCAGTATTATGTTACTTGAAGATGGACTTAGTTATAAATGCATATTGCAATGTCTAGGGTAAGGGTAAATTTTTAAAAATTAAGTAAAGGAATTGCAAAAAGTAAGAGTGAAACACTCCCTCCTCTACATTTCATAGCACTAAAAAAGAGTAGCTGCTAGTAGTAATCCAGTGTGCATTCTCTGGGAGGCCCTGGAGCAGGATCGGCCCCCATGTATTTTTTTGGCACTTATATTTCTTCCTCCAGCATTACTAGATATCTTCTGTGCTTGTCTATTTCAGAGTGGGTTCTCCTGGAAGGACTTGGTGGTACCCAGTCTAGTCTAGAAAACCCTCTTGAGAACAGTAGTGACAGACGCAGGTAGCCAGAGAAAAACTGCTTAAAGTAGAAATGACCTATGAGAAGGAGATGATCTTCACTCCCAGGTCTGGTGAGACACTGAATGAAGAACATTTGCCCAAGGCAGAAAAGCTGGGTCTGAGGGCTTTGTCCTGGCAATGTGCACTGGGGCAAATTAATCCACATCTTTGATCCTCACGGAGCAGACATTTATCACTCAATACACAATTCTCTGTGATGCTTTATGTAACATCCTCTCTGTGTGACAGCCCCTTTAAGTGGTCACCCAGTCTCTGCTCAAACCCTGCAGTGATGGGCAGTTGGTTAGGGGTAGAGGGGAATGAGGGCTTTGGTAGTTTAGTAAGTAGCTAGTGTTGGTTGGTAGGTTGGTGGTAGGTTGGGAGGTGCTGGCTAGAGCAGTGAGAACAGGCAGAGGGCAAGAAGGCTGCTGTCAGACAAGAAGCACAGAGTGCTGCCAGAGACGGGGGCGGGGGCGGGGGTGGGGAGGGAACTGCACTTGAACTGACAAATGGAGGTGGGTTTTGTATTTTATTTTGTATTTTAAGTATTTTTTTAAAGTATTTATTTTGTATTTTAAGTAATTTACTAAATTACTTAAAGGAATGACCCAAGTCCTCAGTGAGTATGCAAAAGGGTCCTGCTCAGATGAGAAGAAGGCACTTGCATCTCCATCCTGCTGGCTACCAAAACTGTCTCCAGCTTTGGAAGAGGTGCTATTTTCTGTGGGAGTCACCCAGATTACAGTGAGTTTTGATTCCATGATGTTTCCAGGACAAAAACAAAGCATTCAGCTTTCTCAGCAGGAGAACCTCAACGCCCACAGCTCGCAGAAGGCAGGACACAAACATACCATGCACACGTGGTATATGCACAAACAAAGGGTTAGGTAATTAAAGTGTCAGTTTTCCTGGAAGTTTCATGGTTTTTGATTGATTTGGTTGCCTGGGAAATAGTCCAGCTTGTTCTCTGCCAAGCTCAGAGGTGATAGAACCAGAATTAAATTTCTATTTTCTAAAGAGCTGATGGAGGCAGATTTTAAGTGAGCGTTCTGAACCATTATTTAAATCTGTATTTTAGACTTTCAAAGGGATCTGCAGAATAAATACCTTTATGCTTGAGAATCTGACTTTTTTTTTTTAAAAGAACATCAAACCCACAGTGGAGTCTTTTGTTTTAATTCTGATTCTGGAACTTTACCAACAAGCATTGGATGTGCCAACCCCAGGATGTTTTTGAACAGAGGTTTTACTTCTAAAGCATGTGGTTTTACTTGTGGCATATATTAAAATGTTGAATAATTAACAAGAATTTGGCTTTGGGAAATCTAAATTGGTTGGCTACAGGGCATTTTTAGAAAAGCATTCTGATACATTTAAAAGAAGGCACCTGTTGGGATTTTCCCAGAAAGTCCCTTCTTATCTACCAGATGGAAGAAACAATTTATTAATAAGGATTCTGCCTTGTCAATAATTTATTGAGCACCACTTATAAGCCAAACACATGAGATATATTATTTCTTATCTTCACATGACAGGTTGTTAAAAGGAGACTCCTGTTCTGTGTCTATCAACTCCCTTACCTGCTTTGAAAATATGAAAGATTGAGAGAAGATTCATGAAGAGAGTGGTGTATCACTTTCTAGCCTCAAACCTAGTGAGGGCTTGGAGGGACTCTCAGACCTCCAGGGCTGGAGAGCAAAGTCCTGTGGTAAGTGAGGAGAACTATCTTCTTCTCTTACCTTGATTCCACCTTCCCTTCTTTGGAACCTGGCTAGCAGATCCAAAAGAGCAACTAAGATCAGAAAGACAGCCTCTCCCTCCTCACTGTTCATGGAAGCAGGCCTGAGCTTAGAAAGGGAAGATGCAAAGCTAAGTCACAGTCAGGGTTCCAGATCATTAAAAAGAACTGGACTGTGTTGTTGCTGAATTAGACTGTCAATTAAGTGTGAGCAGAGTAGACCTGTGGATTTGTCACTCACAGGTGGGGGAGAGCACCGCCTTCCTGCCTTGCCCACCCCTGCCCCCCAGGATTGCTTTCTTAGCACACCAGTTACACCAAGAGCACCACCAACTACGCGGGATTAGGTCCTCCATCTCGTAGATAGGAAATAGGAAAATAAAGGCCAGAGAAGTTTAATAGTGGGGTTGGAAAACGGATTCAGATTTTCCCATCTGAAATATACCATACCTTTGGTTACTATACTCAGAGAGGAAAAATATTATGCTAAATATTAGAAATAAGGAAGAAATAGATCTTCAAGAAGACAAGTTTCTCCTAATAATTGATTTTTTATATTATCTATACTTTTAAATCACTTTGACAAAGTTCACTATTAAAAAGAAGTAAACTTTTTTTAAAAAGCTAGGTGTAAAATAAAAGCGAGGGATATTTATTTATTTCATTTCAGTCTGTGTGAAACCACATAACGGATATATTTTTTCCTCTGCATCTACAACCTCCCAGGAGGACATAAAGCCCTGGGTCCCTTTCCATCTTGAAGGTCTATTATTCTATGTGAAAACTTATTTATAAATTAGAGATTTGAAGAGCCAAGTCTTTGCTTTATGGTTTTCTTTATGTATCTATTTACAAATAGCAAGAGTTCCAGGTGCATTTTGCATTTCATTTGATTTACACAACTTCGAAGTAAGAAAGACTTTCCAGGAACCCATCAACTTCCAGAACCTCAGGCTATTCTCATCATCTGTTTCACCATTATCCATTGACGTGATGGATGGATGGATGGATAATAGGGATGATGAGTGGGGCTCAGCTACAATCAGACCTACCCGAATAGGGGAAAACCAACAGTTGTTTCCCACTGAGTTTTCCTTTACTACTCAAACAGAACACTGAACATCTGACACTTCTGGTCACCAAGTATATGACATTTTTCCCCACACCAAGCAATCCTCCATGCTGCCAACTTGGTGTCCTACAATTTAACTCAATTTAGATGCTATTTACCTGGAAATAGCATCAGACCCCACAGGTTAGGGGCTCAGGCCTACAAGACTTCTCCCACTCCACTTCAGATGCCAATCGCAAGTAGTAGGTCCCCAGGTTACCTACAGCTTCTGTGTGAACAGCCAGATAAAAAGATATACAGGATGAGGTCTGGGAGGGTCCTGAGTACAGGTGCTTTTGTCCCTGTGAAGTTGGGGTGCATCACCTCCCAGTACGTGGATGTGTTCCCCATCTGGGAAGCTCTCTGAACCCCATACTTCCAGGATTTTTTATGGAGGCTTCATCACACAGGTATGATTGATCATTACTTCCATTTCAGCCCTACTTTTCGTCTCAAGAGAATGAAAGACAGGGCTGAAAATTCCAAGCCTCTACTCATGGTTTTGTCTTCCTGCCAACCAGCCCCTCCAGGAACCCACCTAGAGTCACCTCAAAGAACAAAAGACACTCCTATTACCCAGCACATGACAAGGGTTTCAGGAGTCCTGTATCAGGAAGTTGAGTCAAAGATCAAATATGAGGACAAAAGATTTTTTTAGTGCTCTGATCACTTAGGAAATGACAAGAGTTTTAGGAGCTCTGTGAACCTGGGGCAGAGACCAGTATGCATTTTCTAGGATCTCCTCCTACCCTTCTTGAAAGCCTACTTCCATAGGTGATTTACATCACGATTACCTGGAATCCTCAGGGGAACCATGAATAGTTCCCATTTCTCAGGAAAGAACAAGAAGCAAAGAGGCTGTGACTTGCCCAATGCAAGGAGCCCACCCTCACCCTGCCCACCGCATCGTACTGTTCCTGTGAGTCTTCATGGCGTTCAAGTCCAAGGCTGGCGGGCTCCAGGGGCAAAGAGGAGGGAGGAATGTCACCTCCCTGCAAGCTGTGTGACTAAAGCATACCTGTCTGGCCCAAGTAAGCATTTGCAGGCACAGATTTGTCTGTTCTGCCCCCTCTTAAGATGCATAATTGGGTCAGACTCTCTCCTCCTTCCACACTCCAAATTGAAGTTGTTAATGTACTAGAAATGCAAATTGAACTAAAATTAGTTTAGCTTCATTTTCCAAAGGCCATCTTTCCCCCTCCTTGCAGAGAATGATTTTACATAATTTTATTCTGAGAGGAAATAATCACTCAGCTTTTTGAAAAAATGAGCCTCTTTAAATATGTATTTTTGCCCTTTTCTGTCACCTTTTGCAGACCGAATAGCAGTTCTACTTTATGATCTTTGTTCTCATTTCAACATTGTTAGACACAACACATCTCAACAAGACAGGGAGACAGGCAAAGGAGGAAGATCTGGGGAATCTGCAAGGGCACGAGAAAAGAAGGAGCCCCCACACCCCCACCCCGCCAATGGCCTCCTTGCATTCCATCCTCCAGGTGGCCCCCACATTAAACCAATAAAAATCACAGGGGACCCTAAATTTTTTTAAAGATTTTATTTATTTATTTATTTATTTTATTTTTTTTATTTTTTCAGCATAACAGTATTCATTATTTTTGCACCACACCCAGTGCTCCATGCAATCTGTGCCCTCTACAATACCCACCACCTGGTGCCCCCAACCTCCCACCCCCCACCCCTTCAAAATTCTCAGATCGTTTTTCAGAGTCCATAGTCTCTCATGGTTCACCTCCCCTTCCAATTTCCCTCAACTCCCTTCTCCTCTCCATCTCCCCTTGTCCTCCATGCTATTTGTTATGCTCCACAAATAAGTGAAACCATATGATAATTGACTCTCTCTGCTTGACTTATTTCACTCCCGAAAGCGAACCCGAGCGGATTACTCAGCGTGGCCCCGGGTAAGGGCAGTGCAACTCCGCCTGGGGCAAAGACGCTTGAGAATCACTACAACAGGCCCCTTCCCGAGAAGATCAACGGGAAACCCAGCCAGGACCAAGTTCACCTACCAAGGAGAGCGGCGGAATTCCAGAGGAGAAGAAAGCAAAGCACGGAACTCATGGCTTTCTCCCCATGATTATTTATTTATTTATTTGACAGAGATCACAAGTAGGCAGAGAGGCAGGCGGAGGGTGGGGGAGCAGACTCCCCACCGAGCAGAGAGCCCGAAGTGGGGCTCCATCCCAGGACCCTGGGATCATGATCTGAGCGGAAGGTAGAGGCTTAACCCACTGAGCCACCCAGGAGTCCCCAAAAATTATCTTTTAAGGAGTAAATCTATGCAGGCAGGAATCCTACGAGATATAAGATACTGGGATCCTATAGCAAGACGGGTGAGACTCCTTTGCCCTTTTCTAGCTGTGACCTTTTTCCGTCTGGAAAGTGGGGATTATACTACAGAATATGCTGTAGTGATCTCAAAGGATCATTGTTTTTTGTTTTGTTTTGTTTTGGGGTTTTTTGGGTTTGGTGTTTTTTTGTTTTGGGTTTGGGTTTTGTTTGTTTGTTTGTTTGTTTTTGTTTTTTTGGTGGTGGAGGGTTTGGGGAGGGTATTGTTTGCTTGTTTTAGGACTGTGTAAGCTTGGGGACTAATTAAGAAAACCTGGTGGGCTCTCTTATGGGTTGTACTCCCTGGGTTTGTTCACCAGCTGAGCTTCTCATGTGTTACTAGAGCAACAGTATCTTTTTCATGATGCCTAAAACCTCATGGTGACTGGGACTGGTTTTCAGATGACAAGCCTGTGAATGGAGGGAGATTGGATACTAGCTGTTCTTTCCAAGACTGTGTTCTTCCAGTTGCAGGAGTTGGCTATTTCTCAGGCCAGGCTGCAGTGGTTGCAGCGTGTGCTCTGGGATGGTTGCCTGGAGCGACCCTCTCTTCTCCAAGAGCGTGCTCAGACCTTATAGTCGGTGCCCGAGCCCTGGTCAGTACTGTGTATGTGCCCATCCTCTCCACCCCTACTGGACATGGACAATTCGGTTTTTCTAGAGGTGTCTACCTGGCCCATGCTGAACTAATTAAATTTCCTCCCTGGTATTTGGAATTTGGAAGAAAGGGACAGAGACTGGGATTCACCTACATGGCAGCACCAGCAGTGAAGGCCAGTCAGCTGGTGACACATTCTGTTGTTTTTTCTTACTTAAATGTGACCCTCTCCGACTTTGTGGAGACATTTCTTTTTATTAGGAATTCAATTTTAAAGATAATATAGTATTCGAGTCATTCCTCTCTTGTTAGTTTCCGGCAGTTGTGTTGCCCAAAGAATTTGTCCAGTTGCCACAGTTACCGGCAAAGTTGTTTATGATAATGACTTATCATCCTCCTAATATCTATAAGATATATAATTATAGCCCCTCTTTTATTCCTAATATTAGCAACTTTATTTTCTCTGTTTTTTTTTCTTTACTATTTTTGGCTTTGTTAACTTTTCTATCATTTGTTTTCTTTGTTGTTAACTATTTCATTGATTTCTGATCATTGATTTTCCTTCCTTGTACATTGGGTTTAATTACTTTTATTTCTTTTTACTTTTCCAGGTGGAATTGGGATGATTTACTTTAAACCCCTCTCGGTTTTTTATTGAGATGTAATTGATGTATAACATTATATAAATTTAAGTTGTACAATACTTTGATTGATACATTTATACTTTGCACTATGATTACTACCATAGCATTAGCTAACACTTCTATCACATTGCATAATTATTATTCCCTTTTTTTATGTGAGCAATTAAGTTCTAGTCTTTTAGCAACTTTACAGTTATTATAATGTGGTCATTGTTATTGTGCATTAGGTCTCCCAGGACTTATTTTTCTACTAGTTCTACTAGAACTATCTAGTTCTAGTAGAATATCTAGTTCTACTAGATATTAAACAATATCTTCCTAATTATCTCATCCTTCCAGCCCTGGTAACCACTATTGTGGTGGTTTTTTCCAAATTTGGCCTTTTTATATTCCACCCGTAGGTGATATTATACAGTATGTTTTTTCTCTGTCTGACTTAGCTCTCCTAACATAAAGCCCTCAAGGGCCATCCTTCTTGTCACCAAGTGCAAGATTTCCTTTTTCCTCATGGTTAAAAAATATCCTGTGGTATATATACATATCTCCATTCATCTGTTGATGGACACTTAAGTCGTGTTGATATCTTGGCTATTACCAATAATGTTGCAATAAACATGAGAATGCAGATATCTTTTTAATAGTGTGTTTTTATCATATGTGTGTGTGTGTGTGTGTGTGTGTACCTAATTCAGAGACATCATACCTTAATTGGAAATCTAACCTGTATGACTTACTGATCTATAATTTGGTAAGTTACTGCCCTGCCCTGAGATCTGTTCTACCACTGACCAAACACTCAGAAATACCTGTTTTTCATATGTTGTGGGGGGCCTTGCAGGGGTTAACCCTGAAAAGAGTTTGTTGTTGTTGTAGTTTGTCTGATTTTGTTTCAATTCTGTGGGTGAATGTTTCATCAGTCATTATATAATTAAATTTCTGAAGCAGTTAACGATTTTTATTATCTGGAAGGGTCAATTCATTTGGTTTAATCAAAATGTGGTATCAACAGCAGAACTCAGTTCTGCTCAGAGCCCATATCTCTCCACAGATGTCATTAATTGTTTTTTCATTTATTTTTATTTTAATTTATTTTAGCATAATAAAGATTTACTCAAGCCTCTGATGACATTTCAGGACACAGTTTTAAATGTTACCTTTTATCTTGTCCAATCCACTTGTTATATTTATGTTGTTGTTTTCCCAGTGTCGGAAGAAGGGACATTCATGATTAATTGATTAATTGGTTGATTTTTGAAGAGTTTGGTTGGGGAAGCTCACACTGGACATACACAAATAATTTTTGGTTTTAATCATCCTAACCTAACTATTTATTACTTTATGGGCTAAGATTTTTATTCCCTTATAATTAAAAAAAGAAGAAGAAGAATGTAATACGAGAAAGCCGTCAATGAGAGCAGAGCCCAGAGGGAAGGATGGAGAACAGCAGGCTGCGGGGTGGAGGGAGAGGTTGGAAGGGACTCTACTGTTGCTAAGAGAACACATCTTAAAAATTCTCGTCATAAGAATAAAAAAAGAACTTTGTAACTACGTGTGGTGGCAGATGTTAACTAGACTTCATGGGGGTCACCCCCCAATGTATACAAATACTGATCATTCTATTATACCCCTGAAACTAATATAATGCAGTATGTCAATTAGACCTCAATTAAAAGGAAGAGGAGGGCCTCCTGAGTGGCTCTTCCACCTACCACCTTCCTCCTCCTCCTCCTCTTTTTCAGTTGAGCGGCAAGTTGGTTGAGCCTCTGACTCTTGATTTCGGCTCAGGTCGTGATCTCAGGGTCCTGGGATTGAGCCTTGCACTCAGCAGGGCGTCTGCTTGAGATTCTGTCTCTCCTTCTCCCTCTTCCCTCTGCCCCTCCCCTCAACCCCGCTCAAGCTCTCTTTCTCTCTCTCAAATAAACAAACAAACAAGCAAATAAATAAATGTAATTTTTTTAGAAAAAGAAAATGAAGAGGAAAACCCAACAGACTTTGTGGGGCAGTCCTGGTCATGGAAAGGGCAATGGGATAGAAATTCTGGTCTTAGGGATTCTCCTAAGTAGCTGTGAAGCTTGAAGTAGGTCACTTTTGCCTCCAGGAAGCTTGGGAAGGTGAAGAAGTGGTATCTATCGGGGCACCTGGGTGGCTCAGAGGGTTAAGCCTTTGCCTTCAGCTCAGGTCATGATCTCAGGGTCTTGGGATCGAGCCCCATGTTGGGTTCTCTGCTCAGCGGGGAACCTGCTTCCCCATTTCTATTGCCTACCTCTCTGCCTACTTGTGATCTCTCTGTCAAATAAATAAAAAATCTTAAAAAAAAAAAAGAAGTGGTATCTATCTTTCCCCAGCTAACTCCCAGGGGCACCGCCACTCAGCAGACACCCCACTCATTCCCGGCAGGCACTCTGAAGTCAATCTACCAGTAACTCTTTATCTCTAGTCTTCAGTTCTGTGTTTGTGAAGTGAGACCATTGAAATCAATCACCTGTAAGCCCTTCCTAAGCCCTAATATTTCAAGATTTTGAAAGGGATTTTTTAGGTCTAACTCAACTTTCGGAGTTCCGGGGACCTTTTGAAATTGATGCAAAATTTCATGTGTTTGTGTGCATGTGTACAGGTATGCTTTTTTTCTGGAGAAAGTGTTCTTAATGCTGTTTTCAATTCTAGGATGTTCCCTAAGTGCAAAAATACTAAGAAACAAATGAATACTTAATGTAATCACATTAATTCATTTCATCATCATAATCAAACAAACATTGAGTATATTTTATGGGTTTATATGAGCACATAGATGAACAAGACACATTTTGGAGAAATGTTTAATCAGTAAATCATCAACAAAGTTGTGTTGATTCTCCTGGGGTGTGTTTAATTGGATTAATGTCAGGAATTCTGATGCCTGGCTGTGACTCTGACCCCCAGTTTTCTCAAGGGAGATATAGCTTGAATCGCATGCATCCTGTTTACCTTTTCCGATTATTTATTCTGTTGATAAACAGCAATGTTGCCCTATATGTCAGACACTGTGCTAGGTTCGAGGAATACAGCTGGAAATAACACTGACAATGTGCTCCCATGGAACAACAGACTAGCTGGTAAGCTATGGATTTGATTTTCCTGGGGTGTATATGCTGCAGAAGGGTTGAGAAGTGGGAAATGCATGTTATTATTCACCGCAGATCAGAACCAGAACAAGTGGCTTTGTTTCCCCTTATTTTCTTCTTTAAATATAAAATTGAGCCAAGGGAATAAGGAAGCATCTAGACAAGCCATATACACACTATGCTTCCTGAATTTAGAGAGATAACAGAAATGGTAACTGTTTCTCTAAAAACGAGTGATGTGTGTTTTACAAATCGATCTCTGGGCTTTTGGAGATGTTCTGGGGCTGGCCTCCTGAAACTGGAAGGGATTGGGAACACGTGCTCAGACTTCCCACTCAAGAGGATAGATTGAGCATGGGAAAAAAATGCCCTTGTTTCAAAAGACATAGAAATAATAATTTTTTAAAAAACTTTAAAAATAGTCACAATCATAGAGAATTAATAAAAATATAAAAGTAAAATTATGGAACTGCATACTAAAATAAAAGAAATCTCAGCCACATCAGATGCCAGCAGACAAGAGAGCATCAGCCTCGAAGTGTCAAGGGTATGTGCCTTTGAACACGGAATTCTTTATCTAGCCAAGTATACATGGGAATGGGGAACAATCTGTTTTAATAAGCCTTCCAGGTGGTTCTGAGGCAAACTGAGATTTGAAAACCTCCAGACTTGGGCATTTTCTTTACAGGCATCCTGGAGAAAACTTCTCCATTCTGAACAACTCACAGCTACCTCCTTTCTTTCCTGCAAATACCTAGAACTCGACTGGCCTGATTTTGCCCACATTTACCAACACCTGGTGTGGGTTGTGTAACAGGGACACTATCTTAACCTAAAAGGAAGCAGTTACAGTGAGGTGAAGTTCCAGATACCCATAAAGCAGGTTAGAGTGGGATGTGGCATTTAGAGAGTTGGGTGACTTCCAGCAGCCACCATATTACATGGAGTGTTGCCTACCTGTGAAGCATTCTCTTCCAGGGAAAACAAGCCATCCTTGTCTTCCCTCAGCCTCAGTCCTCAGGGAGTGGGCGTTCTTCTGTCAGAGTGCATCTGCCTTTGTGTGTTTAATTACCTCCTCACTCCAAGATAGAGCTTGAAACAGACTTTGCAATAAACTGTCATGAAGGGGCTGAGACCCACCTGTTCTGTTTTTCAAAGGGTTTATTCTCAGCCTCCCCCGTGCATGCCCCACGGAAGCTCTTTAGGGAAGATCTTTTCTCTCTGCTAATTCAAGTGTTTACTGTCTGGTTTTTCTAGGTCTGAGCCCAGTCTCCTGACCCAAGGACTTTCATCATTTTTAAAGAGTTTATTTTTCCCTTCGGGCAAAAGGAAAGGAAAATGCAAGTTTCTATCAGTCACCCATGGAGAAGTGGTTGGAAGCTTTGCTTTCCAATGAGATTTGTCTCCTTATGGTCCCATTATGGTCCCATTATGGTCTCATTATGGTTGCAGAGCCCAGAACTAAAAGGGGCGGGTGGAAGGTGGTCTCGGAGCCTGCAGCAACACTGAATACTTTACTTTTCAGCCTCTGGCCCTGGTTGGAGATGACCTTATTCATTTTGGGGTCTCCAGCTCTAAACACAGAGGTGATTAGGAAATGCTGTGAGGTTAAATGAGTGAATGAATGATTGAATGGTTTTATTTTCCATTTGAATTGGTTTCTATGTTTCCTGGTTCCTAAGGCAAAAAGGCCAATCCCTTGATATGTAGTTGTGAGTCTTTGGACAATATTGTGCAGTGTGTAGAACGGTTCCATGCTCACCAATTTTGATGGAGCCCTCCAGGGGCACTCAAGCTTGGGAGAAAGTGCCTCCCCGCTATACTCTTTAGATGAAGAACCTGAGTCTGGGGATGCATAAGGCCATACTTTCAGGAAGTAGCTGAATTGAGACCAAAAATTCATCTCTTCAGATTTTCGTCTCAGGTAGGCAGACAATAGAACAAATTTGCATCTTCAGCCATCCTTGCTCAAAAGGTGGGAAATGGTATTTAAATGGAGAGCATAAGGTTGAATCACAGTTTCCACTCAGAGAAGGTATTTGGGGAGGAATAGGGTGATATAGTTTGTGTTTTGGAAGAATCCCATACTTATAGTATGATTGAGAAAGGAAGAGTAGGGGAACAGACATTTCCTAAAAATTGTGATCCCACCACTGGAAAATGTAAGGTCATCCAGGGTAGATTTGGAGCACGTGTCTCATTTTCCTTACCCATTGTTCTGCTCCGATTAATCAATGTAACTGCCTCTCAGAACATACCTCATCTGGGTGCAGGAGAAAATGAGCGAAATATCACATTTTATAAATGGGTTTATTATTTAAATTACTGGCTCTCTCTTTTTATTCCTATTGCTTAACTATAATTTAGTTCTTTTTTCTTATTCCCATGCTACTAAAGGTTACTGCAGAAAGTTTGGAAAAAATAGAAATGCATAAGAACATAAAAATCACCCATAATTTCACCACATGGAGAGCAGTGCTGGTAAGGGGGTGTTGTATTTATGTCCCAAATTTCATCTCCACTCCCATACCCATCCACTAATTACACTGGTTCTCATCAGCCTAGAGGTGCTGCTGGAGCCACTGTAGGGAGAAACCCTCCTCTTCCTCTCTCCACATTGTTGTCCCTCATTAGAGACAACACACGTGCTAAGGCTTGAGGAAGATAGAAGGGACCAGCTGGTCCTCATTTGCCAGGGACTTCTTGTTTCTAGCATTAAAAAAATCCCACATCATGGCAATGCTTCGGTACCAGGCAAACCGGGATGGTAGATTTATCTCTCCCACTCCAGTGGGAGAAAGGAAGCGTGCTGACTCATCCATGGGAGGTTGGTGAGAGGCTGACACTCAGCAGCCCATTGCCCTTGTTGGGCAAGGTTAATGTGTTCAAGTCACTGCTCATTCATAGCAGGGCTCTTGTTTCTTGTTGGATCTGTGCCCAGGCACAGTGAGCCTCATGATCTCATCATTTTTTCTCTTACTTAGCAGAACCTAAAGCAAAGTGGTGGATTAGTTATTAAGTTTATCCTGCTCTGCTGGCCCATAGACCTTCCAGGCAGGCAGGGAAGGAGCAAGGGATGGTGACCATGACCGAAAGCAAGTTTAGGGGACATTGCTGCCTTTGATAAAACTGATTTAGTTCCTGTTTAGCTCTTTGTGTCTACTGTCGACTGATTATAGCCCAGAAGGAAGGCAGATGAGTAATTTAGAATCCTAATCTCCAACATACCAGTGCTTTGACAAACAGACCTCTTTAAAGTAAGGAAAAGTCCAGGTTTTTTTTTTTTTTTTTTTTTTTTATGTAGATGCTAGGATGGGTTTTAGCATAATTTGGCTCATGGTATTACTACATGTGGTATTCCTGAGTGTGAACAGGGTGCTTTGCTCATCGCAAAAATGGGAAATATGAGAAATATTTTTCTTCATAGAGGAAGCCAGTTGGAAAGGCAGTGAATTAGATTAATTATTTGTGATTCTTACAACCAGTTGGTGACTTTCCTACGGGCTGGTGTGACTTGAGTTGGCAGCTCTACTCAGTGAAGGCTGAACCAAGGTCAAGCAACGATAAGGTCACCAACTAGACCCAGCCTTGGCAACTGTGAAGCAGGTGTGTCAATCTTTACTGTCTTCACCTTCTACCTGCCCTTCTTTTGCATCTCCATTTCCACCAGCCTTCCTTTACCCTACTCTTTCTCACCATCTTTTGAGGAGCTCTTTCATGTCTGAGCAACTCTTACCATCAAAGTTGACTCATTTCTGGCAGTTTTTCACAAAACTAAACATACCCTCACCATATGATTCAGCAGTCGTGTTCCTTGATATTTTCTTCTGTCCATACAAAACCCTACACACAGATGTTTATAGAGCTTTATTTGTAATTGCCAAAGCTTGGAACATCCAGATAATGAAATATTATTTGGTGCTAAAAGGAAATGATCTATTAAGCCATGAAAAGACATGAAGGAACCTTAAAAACGCATTACTAAATGAAAGAAAAGGCTGGAAAGTTAACCTACTATATTATCCCAGCCATATGATATTCTGGAAAAGGCAAAATCATTGAGACAGTAAAAAAAAAAAAAAAAGAAAAAAGAAAAGAAAAACAGAACAGTGGTTTTATGGGATGACTAGTGAAGCACAGAGGGTTTTCAGGGCAGGGAAGCTGTTGCATATGATACTATAGTGATGGAGACAGGTCACTATATATTTGTCTAAACCTGTAGAATAATACAGCACCAAGAACAAATCCTACTGTGCCCTATGGACTCTGAGTGATAATATGTCAGTGAAGGTTTGTTGGTTGTAATAAATGTGATGGGGAGTGTTGAGAGTAGGGGAGGCTATTCATGTCTGGAGTCAAGGGTACATGAGAACTCTATTCCCCACTCCATTGTACTACGAACATAAAATTTCTCTAAAAAATAAAGTCTATGAACAACGAGCAAAACTGACCTATCCTGAAGGTCCTTCCCTCAGGGTTGTGAGACAAAAGGCAAGAATGGGTTGAACCTGCTCATCTGGGCAGGGTCAATATCTTGACAGCCCCTTCTGCCTATACCCAGGGTTCCCACCCTCCTCTCAGAGCCTTGACACTGACATTTTCTGAGTAGTAGAGATTTCCCTGGATTCTGACTCCTACCCTACACTTCAACCCTTCTTCCTCTTTGTGGTCTCCCCACATTCCATCCTCTCATCTCCTTTTCTGTCTGGGATCCATTCAGATTTAGGGTTCTGGTGGATGGTCTTCCTGACTTCAGTTTTGGTCCCCATCCAAATTTCTACAAGTCTACCCCCTTTGCCCCACCCTCACACCTCCTGGTTTCTGCCCAAGCATCAGGCATCTTTGACCACCCAAGCCAATAGCCCCAGCACCAGATAATCCAGCAGAAGCCCATCCCTGGCGATTTTCTCAGTGTGCCTGTCTTTAGGGCAGACAGCAAGGAAATTGCTTGGTTCCCAAGGCAACCATCCCCAGGTCCCAAGGAGGAAGCTGTTTGGGGACAGAGCAGTAGGTCTACTGGCAATTTCCTCCCACTGGAGATGTGGTGGGTTGAAAGGTCCCAAAGGGAGGGCAGATATGGAGCCAGCCAGTGAGATGGAATAATGACTGACATTTCCTCTGCCTTTCTGCAACACAGAGAGCAGTCTCACCTCCCCTGTCTCTGTGTTCACACCACAGCCACGTGGGAGGGACAGCATGGTCAGGCTCCTGGGGAAGAGGGAGGCACAGGCAAAAGAGCAGCAGTTTTTGAAGCCTGGAAGTTCAGGAGTCGAATCCTGGCTGAGCTCTGCACTAGCTGAGTAACCTCAGCCCTAAGTGTCTCCTCTCTACAGCAGGGAAGATGCCTTCCTTGCTGGGTTAAGAGGATCAATGACAGTGTATCACTGCCCACCCCCCCGCCCCAGGAAAGCATATGGCCCATAATAGCTTTTACTTTTATTTTTCAGAAAAAGAAATTGTAACTTTAAAAGGTGAAGTCACTTTTCCAAGGTCGCATAGCTGATTGGCAGCTAAGCTGGAATTCAAACCCTTGTCTATGTATGTCTTATATTCTTAGAAAAGAAGGAAGGGAAGGAAGGAAAGAAGGAAGAAAGGAAGGAAAGAAAGAAGGAAGGTAAGTAGGATGGAAGAAAGGAAGGAAGAGAGAGAGGGAGGGAGGGAAGAAGACATGTGCGTATAAACTCCTGAAATTTGCTATTGATATCCAGAAGATCATTATGTAAGACCCAAGCCACAGGTCTAGGTTTTAATATTCTTTTATTGAATGTTCACTGTGCCAAGAATTTGACTTTCTTATCACATTTGTCTTCACAACTGGCCTACAAGATTGGGCCTATTGTCCCCAACTTAAAATTCACAAGGAGGGCAAGTGCTTGAATCTGGATCAGATTTCTCTGATGTAAAGTCTCAGGCTTGTTCCTTATCACCAGGCTGCCTGGCCTCTCCTCTTGGGCACAGGCACGCGGGCCAGTCCCTGCAGGGCTTATGAGGCAAAATAGCCAAGTGAGACAAAACATGGGAGGAGACAGAAGCCTGGTCCAACAGTAGAGCCAGAGGCCTGGGGAAGTGGGAAGAATTGCTTCGGAAGGATTTGACCCTATGGAGGCCATACTCCTGACATCTGCTTGCTCTTAACTCTTTCTTTTCTGGAATCCCTGGCTGACAAGATCCAGGCCTGGGGAAAGTGCCAAAATAAGGCTACCAAGGCCGGGGCCCCCATGGCTCAGGCTCCAGATGTGAGGAGGACGACTGGAGTTGAAGCCCCCACCAGATCCTTCCATGATGCCACCCGCTCCTTGATTCTGTCAGGAGTCAAGATGCTCACTGCTCACTGTGGCCATCCTCACTCTCTTGTTTTCCAAGCAGCCAGTGTTTTGGTTTCCAAGCAGTCCTTCCCAATGTGAGAAGACTAGAAAGAGGAAGAAGGGTTGAAGTGTAGGGTAGGAGTCAGAATCCAGGGAAATCAGTACTACTCAGAAAATGTCAGGAATGCCACCAGTGACCCCGGGGAACTGGGTGGTCATTTGCCACCTGTTTTTTGCAGAAGCAAAAACTGCAGAACCACGACAACATAGGAGTTTTGCGGCCAGAGAAGACCAGATGCAGATGTGCATTCCACCACCACTGACTAGCTGGGTGACTTTGTGTCATTTACCTAACCTCTCTGACCATCTGTAAAATAGGAAGAATCTGGGAAAATTGGGGTGGGGCCAGGGAAGACCACACGAGTGGCACCACCATCATCCACTGCATCCCAGGACCTGAGTGTTGGCTTGGAAAGCTGGGACTGGAGTCGTCTGTGCCGGGTTTGTAAAGAGGCCTTGGAGACTGTCCGATGGCGATGAAAGTGCACAGTGGACCGAGGCAAACCACCAGAATTCGCAAATAGTCATTTATGATGAAAAATAGTTCTGTCACATAGACTAGAACTTTCACATTAACAAGATCAACAAGTCACTCAGGGAGCCAAACAGATTACTGGAGGGAGAGTAAAGCAGAGAAGGCAGACTTAGCACTAATGTGATAAATATGTCTGAGGGCTGACATTGTGCCTGCTATGGATTGAATCATTTTCCCCCAAAATCCCTATGTTGAAGTCCTAAGCCTCAGGACCTGAGAGTGGGATTGTATTTGGAGATAAAGAGGTAAATAGATTAAAGAGGTAAATAGATTAACATGGGGCCATTAGGGTAGCCCTTGTCCAATGTGACCTGTGTGCTTGTGAGGAGATTCGGACACTGAGGGATGCGGAGGGAAGACCATAAGAGGACACAGGGACAAGACGGCCATCTGCAAGCCAAGGAGAGAGGCCTTAGAAGAAACCTGTCCTGCCAGCCGCCGCCATCGTGCTCTCAGGAGTCCAACCTCTAGAACTGTGAGAAAATTAGTTCCTGTTGTTTAGTCTGCCTGGTCTGGGGTATTTGTCGTGCAGCTAGAGAGGACTCCCACAGTGTCAGACACTGGCGTAGAGACTGTGGGGGTCGGGTCACATTTACTCTCCTGGAGCTGCTGTTCCCTTGAGGGAGAACTGAGTCCAAAGCAAGGAAGCCAGAGAAGCTGACTTCTCTGACATAGGAGCTGAGACCAGAGAAATGAGAATGAGCCAGGCATGGGGGAGCCAGGAGAGAAATATTCCAGGAGGACAGACTTGCAGGGGCAAAGGCATTGGGGCTGCAGGACCATGGGCAAGGTCCGGGAACAGGAAGGAAACGGAGAAGCCCGAGCAGATGAGCAGGGGCACGAGGAACCAGGGGAAGCTCACCGAGGCTGCAGGGCCAGACTCTACAGAGCTCGTGAGCCAGACTCTACAGAGCTCATGAGCCAGACTCTACAGAGCTCGTGAGCCAGACTCTACAGAGCTCGTGAGCCAGACTCTACAGAGCTCATGAGCCAGACTCTACAGAGCTCGTGAGCCAGACTCTACAGAGCTCGTGAGCCAGCCTGCAGAGCAGAACCTTCCTTCTGAGGCCAGCGAGCAGTAACTGAACCGCGGGAAGCAGGGCAGCAGTACGACCTGGTCTACACATTTAGAAGATCACCTTGGCTGCCATGGGGACAGCAGGTGAGAGGTTTATGTAGCAGTTGGGCAGGTGTGATGGTGCAGAAGAACTGGAGAAGAGTAGAAGGATATGGATATTTTGGGGTCTACCCCACATTGACAGGCACTGATCAGTGGAACTTGGAGGGTATGGGAAAGAGTAGAATCAATGACAGCTCTCAGGATTTTGGCAAATGAGTCCATCGCAGTGGCATTTATCTAGCTGAGGAACCTGGGAGAAGTTCTATATGATACATGTTAAGCATAGAAGTGACTTTGCCAGTGGGACCAGAGTATGTGAAGTCAGTGAACAAGTCTTCTCTCTGAGTACCTCTCGGTACTCAGACCAAGTGTTAGATCCACCCAACTCCATCTAGCTTAACGCAAAATATATTGGCTAAAGTAACCAGGAAGCTCAGGGGTAGGTATGTTCTTCAGGCATGGCTGGATCCAGTTTGATTTTCTCTCCCTCTTTCTCTCTCTCCTCTGAGGTGCTTTCTTCTGGGTTTATTTATCCTCAGGCAGGCACATACCATAAATTTCCTTCCCCCTCCCACACACACAAAGTGAGGGGCAGTGCTGGTCCCAGGCATGACTCTTATTCATTTGGCTTGGGTCACACGAACAACCCCAAGTGACTCACTGAATCGATGTGAGGGAACACTCACGGGCTGAGTTGGGATACATGTCTGAGGGAAAGGAGGTAAAATTATCTTCTCCACTTAAAACCATCTGGACTGCAGGTGGGAAAGAGATGGTCCCCCCAAAGCAAGAGATCCTGAGCTGATGAAAACAAGAGCAGGTGATCATGACCACGTTCCACCATGCCCTGGGTAAAGATGGACTTTATTTTGTTTCAGCCCAGAGATCCCACCTGTTTCTAAGCTTTAGCTGAGGCTCACCTGCTTCTCACACTGACCAGTTTCCCCAGGGGATTGTCTCCTTATGTAGTTCTTGAAGGTCAATTTTATTTCCTTTATTCCTGTTTTTTCTAGAAGGAGGCCTCAGGGAACTGGGGTATATGTAAATGAAGAATCTGGCTCAGTGCAAGGCACACGGTAGACCCTCCATAGATGGCAGTAATTACTATAGTCATTTATTGGCCAAGTGTCTACTGACGTCCTGTCACATGCAAGACATGCCCGGGGAACTTGGGATTTGTATGCTCACCTCGAGACTCAACTAGGGGTCCAGGGGTTGAGTCTGAGGCCTGTTTGGAAAGTCATGGCTCACACCTGCACAGGGTTCTTCCTAAGAGAACTTAGGATCCTCCTGAGAGAACAAACACTGGAGGAGGTGGGGCAGACAACGAGAGCCTGACCAGCATCAAAACTCCAGTATTCCGAGGTGAGGTTGTTTGCTTCTGTGCCCCACCAGGGGCTGATGCCTGAAAACTCCAGAGAGTGGGGAGGGAAAAGAGCTGCCAGACTGAGATCCCTGGAGGGCTGTGGGACAGACCCGCTCTCGGCCAGGCCCTTCTGGAACACACAGCATGGGGTGGGGGTGGGCTTACATCGTGCCTCTCAGTCCAGCCACAGCCCCGGGAATGGCAGTGGTTCCAGCTGAAAACACAAGCATTAAGTCACTTTGCTGAAAATCAATTCTCTGAAAGCTAATTCACTAAGAGCCAATTTACCGAAAGACCAAGTCACTGAATTCCTGAATTTTTATGAAGTGTTCTTTTCTCTCTTGCTCCTGCCGCTGCCCTGGCCTCTACTAATATGTGAATGGTACTGGCGGCAGGGTTGGGCAGAGACACTGTTCTTGGGCAGAGACACTGTTCTTTGACAGGGACCACTACGATCTCTATTTTTGTGGACTTCTGTGCTGACTCTGCTCCTGAATCTGGCCAGTGCCTGCCTCTTGCCCTGCCCTTCTTCCACCATTTTGACTTAAATGGGTGCATTTTCCCTTAAAAGCAATTTAATATCCTCTGTAGTTTTATAGACAACATGTCTCACCATGCTACATCAGTTAAGATTGCTATGACTGCAAGCTACAGAAAACTGAACAGGTTAGGGATTGTTTTTTCCCGTGTAGCAGGAAGTCTGATGGGGAGCAGGGTGGCACTAAGCCTTCTTGATGCATTTTCATAGCATTGACCTTGGCTCAGTCCTCATGTGAAGAAATGGCTGCTGTACCTCCAACTATCACATTTACATTCCAAGAAGGAACCAGGAGACGGGATAAAGGGAAAAAAAGCTGTACCACACATGCCAGTCAAGAGACCGCTTAATGTCTGTCATTGGCCAACATTTGTCACATGGCCACCCCCTAGTCTCTGCCCACTTATCCATTCCTGCCCCTGTAGCTGGAGGTGAAATGATGGTGGGTGAACCGTCCTAGGTCTGGTTGAAGGTTTTGCTTAAGACGTTCTGGAGCCAAGTGAGGGAATAAGACTTTTTAGGAGGTCATGGTCCTATAGATTACATTGGATCAAGAGACTCAGTGTTGGAGTCTCATGGGGTAAATACTATGACTGTAATCCCCTTTCTATCCATCAGTTGATAGGACCTGAGGAAATTCAGCATGCAGGGATAAAAATGGCATGGTGACAAGGACATATTGATTATAGAGCCAGAGAATATGCTTTTGGGTCATGGGAGAGGTAAGGACAAAGTACAATGGGGCTTGGCAGAAAGAAAGGACCGCCCCCCCACCATGGGAAGGAGCTGAGCTTCATATAACTCTTGATGGTTTTTTGTTTTGTTTTGTTTTTGTTTTTTGGAAAGAGTTGACATGCAACTTCTATTAGCTTCATGTGTACAACATAGTGATCTAACACTTCTATATATGACTCAGTGTTTACCACACTGAGTATAGTTACTATCTGTTGCCATACAATGTTATTACAATATTATTAACTATACCCTCTATGCTGTACTTTTCACTTCTCTGACTTATTTATTTTCTAACTGAAAATGTATACCTCTTAATCCCCTTCAGCTATTTCACAACCATGGGGATGGACCTAGAGGGTATTATGCTAAATGAAATGAGTTCAGACAAATACCATACAATCTCACATATATGTGGAATCTGAAAAACAAAAGAGAAGAGAAAAGAACAAAGACAGAAGCAGCCTCAGAAATACAGAGAACAACTTGGTGGTGGCAGGAGAGGAGGGGTGGAGGGGATGAGGGTCATGTACTCCTAAGGCTTACTTTTTTAAAACTGACATCAGTGCGTTGAACATTGGCATCTCTGCAAATTTACTTCTACTTCTTGGCCCCTAGCGCTGCCTGTATGTGCGTGGATCCAAACTGATCCAGCCAAGCTTCCTGAATACCAGAGGAAGAAAAGAGCTCCTGGGTGTCTCCTAAGAACCCTGGGGGAACTCTTAGGAATCATAATAGTTCTGGTGAAGGAGCTCAGGAAAGCCATAGAAATGATTCTCCACAATCTGAAGCTTGTTGTTTTATTGAAAATCAGTTGGCTTACAGTTAGCAAGCAGCTTCCTTAAATCATCATAAACATCCCAAAGACCGGTGCAGACAGAAAAATTGGATAATTCCCTAAGGAGAAGATAGTCTATAATGTAACAGCTACTGTGTTGGGAACAGGAAGAGAAGATGGTTTTAAAGCCAAAGAGAACTGCTTGGTAATTACCTATGACATCCCAATTTCTGATCCGTGAAATGGGAATAATCATACCTGTCAGTAGAAAGCATTACTATTACTCACAAATATCTGGTTCTACTTTACTTCTGAGCACACAGGGAATTGTAGTTCTCTGCTCTCTTGAAGTTGGGTTTGTTCACGTGGCCTGTTTTTGCCAGTGAGCCATGAATGCAAGTATCCTGTGCTATTTCCAAGTGGGAAAAGCATTTACTAGTCAGTGTTAGAGTTTCATTACTCTATTTTTCCCTAATCCAGAAACTGTGGAATTAATGTTGATATGGAAGGTCCATATGGAATCCTGGGCCAGCATGTGGAGAGTTGCTCAGACCCAAAGCCATGTCTACGAGGGAGAGAAACTATTCAGATAAAACTGAGATTTTGGGGGGCGTGTGTTACTATGATATATTCTAGCCTATGCTGACTGTAGACTCTTCTTGGAGTCATCACAGGGACTCAAGAAGATTATGAAAATATCTAGCTCACTGGCTATAATAAGAGCCATGACTAGGGATGATATGTATGAATGAAGCATGGGAAAATATCCACCAGGAAGCTTTCAACACACGGTGCTGGGGAAACTGGACATCCACACACAAAAGAATGATGCTGGTTCCTTAATTAACACCATATACAAAAACTAACTCCACATGTACCAGAGCCCGACATAAAAGAGCTGCAACTATAAAACTGCTAGAAGAAAATGCAGAGGAAAAGCTTCAGGATACTGGATACAATTGTGATTTCTTGGATATGACACCAAAGCTGTAGGCCACAAAAGAAAAACAAGGCAAGTTGAGGGGGGGGCACCTGGGTGGCAAGTTGGAGGGGCATCTGCCTTCGGTTCGGGTCAATGATGACAAGGTCCTGGGATTGAGCCCTGTCTCAGTTTCCTTCCTAAGTGGGGAGTCTGCTTCTCCCTCTCTCCCTGCTCCTGCTCTTTTTCTCAAATAAATACATAAAACATTTTTAAAAAATTAAGACAAGTTGGACTCCATCAAAATGTTAAAAACAAAGGACACCATCAACAGAGTGAAAAGGTAAGCTGCAGAATGAGAGAAAATATTTGCCAATCGCGTATCTGATGAAGGTTTAGTACCTAGAATGTATGCAGAACTTCTAAAACCCAACAACAACAAAAAACAAATAATCCAGCTTAAAAACGAGCATAGGACATGAGCAGACGTTTCTCCAAAGAAGATACACAAGTGATCAATAAGCACATGAAAGTGAAGCCAGTGAAGCCTGAGGGACCCCAGCTTAGAAAGGCTCTGTCTGTGCTGTTTCTCAGCTAGTCCCCGTTTACTCACATCCTATATTTTACATTGGAGTAAAAACCAAAGGAGCTATGTTCCCACTCCAAGGGGGAGGCAAGAGGGTTAATCATTCTCTTTCTCCTAGTCTCCCAGACACCTGATCACATCTACACAGAGCCGGATCCCAAACCTGTTCCAGGTCATCAGTTTCAAACAAACCTTGGCCAACATTGGCATCAACACCCCCTACTTCAGTGATTTCTAAAAATCACACCTGTTACTCATTTATCCCTTGCCTTTGATTGCACCTTATCCTGGATTCCTAAAGGAACACATTCCCTGATCCCTTTCCAATATATACCCCTAACCCCAAGTGATGACAAGACTCATTCTCCTTTCCTTTCCGAGTCTCCCAGACATCCTTCTGCCTACTTTCTGTACTTTATGCTACTCAATAAACTCTACTTTCACTTTCTTTGGCTTGTGTTTGATTTCTGTCCCGCGTGAAGCCCAGGACCCTCTCTCTGGGTCCCCAAATCTGGGTCCTCGGACCTGGCCTGCATGCATCAGCAAGACACTCAACATCACTAATCATTGAGGAAATGCAAATCCAAACCATGAGATACCACTTCACACCCACTAGGATGGCTATTATGAAGGAAAAAACCCAGCAAAGTAACAAGTACCGTTGAGGATATGGAGATCGCAGAGCCTTCGGTTCGGGTCAATGATGACAAGGTCCTGGGATTGACCAAAAAATGGTCGCATCGTCATGGAAAACAGTATGGTAATTCCTCAAAAAATTAGCCATAGCATTACTGTATGATCCAGCACTTCCGCTACTGGGTCTATCCCCGCCCCCTCCCAGAACTGGAAGTAGGGTCTCAAAGAGGTCTCAAAGGGATATTTGTACACTCACTTACAGCAGCAATTACAGTAGCTCAAAGGTGAAAGCAATCTGGGAGTCCATGAATGAATAAACAAAAGGTGGTGCACACGTACGGCGGACTAGGATTCAGCCTTACGGAGGAAGGAAACCCTGACACAAACCCCAACACCGATGAACCTTGTAGACATTGTACTAAGTGAAAGAAGCCAGCCACAAGAGGCAAACGCGGTCTGATTTCAGCCACATGCGGTGTTTAGAGTCATCAGACTCATAGAGACAGAAAGCAGAACTGGGGCTGCCCGTGGCTGGGGAAGGGGCATGGGAAGCCGTCGGGAATGGGGCAGAGTTTTAGTTTTGCAAGATGAAAAATGTCCTGAAGATAGAGGACGCTGATGTTTGTAGAACAATGTGGACACACCTACTGACATACAACTGTACACTTAGCAAGGGTTAAACAGCAAATTTTATGTTATGTATGTTTTGGTAAAATAAAAAATAATTTTTTTTTTTTAAAGTGAGATTTAACAGAAGTACAGGAAGGAGAAGAGAGTACTTTCACTTGGGGATTCTAACTGCTTGGTTTGGTGCTCAAATGCAGTGGTGCCTCGAGGCATGAAATTCTCCCTCAGTTTCATCTCCAACTTGAAGAAGGATAATATGTCTTTTCAAAGGGACTAGTGATGCCTGGCCCTTCACCGCCAGAGATGAAGAAATTCAGATAAGGTACTGGAATAAACTGTTGCCAGTTTTGTAAGGTCCAGAAAGAGCATCTCTGTATCAGTTAGGATTTGGTTCAGCTGCATATAGCAATGAAAGCAACACATAGCACTCCCAAATAACTGTGGCTTTGGAAAGACAGAGGTTTGTTTTGCTTTCATGTGGAAAAGTCTGGAGATAGTCTCTGTAGGACTGGTTTGGTGACTCTACTATTAGGGATTTGTGCCACTTTTATCTTTCTGTCCTACTATTTATGGCAGCTTCCATAGTCAAGGTTGCCTCAAGACCCAAGGTAACTGATGGAGCTCCAGCCATCACATCCACAGTTCAGGAGTGATGAAGGAAGAAGAAAAGGTGCAAAAGCTCTGGTCTGTCAGCTGTGTCAACTCCCTTTAGTAAGATTTCCTATAAACCCTACCCACTGAGCCCTGCCCACACAACCGCGACTATCCCCAAGAACAAGAAACAGACAGATGTGATGCTTGAGCTCAGCACACGGATACTCTCATACAGCTGGCCTTCTGTTACCAAGAAAAAAGGAGGAAATGGATATTTGGTATGCAACTAGCAGTTTCTACCCTGCCTGTTTCTTAACATCCTTAACTTCCAAATTTAAGATCTATGCCTGACTTAGCGAGAGCTCAGTTAAATGCATTGTTTTCTCCACTGGACGTGTGGGGATTCCCACCACAAGACAGGGCAAGATAAGGGGCACCTGGGTGGCTCACGGGTTGGGCCTCTGCCTTCAGCTCGGGTCATGATCTCAGAGTCCTGGGATTGAGCCCCACATCGGGCTCTCTGCTTGGTGGGGAACATGCTTCCCCCGCTCTCTCTGCCTGCCTTTCTGCCTGCTTGTGATCTCTCTCTCTGTCAAATAAATGAATAAAATCTTTAAAAAAAAAGAAAAGAAAATATGATATATTTATTTAAAAAAAAAAAGAAGTGGCAAGATAAGAAAACATCAAAAAGATCTGGGGTAGCTTGAACGAGAAGTGCCTTTACGTTCTCTTACCATCATCAAACACAGTGCTTCAAGTAAACAGAAGAAACTCCAACCTGCTTCCATGATGTTGTGTAAATATTTGGGGGGTTGTGGTTGAACCCCTGGGGCATGGATGAACCCTAAAAAAATCATCGAGGGGGTCAGGCTCACCCACCTTAAGTCAATCATTAGGCAGCCCCTCTAGGAGAACTTAGAGCAGAAGGGGCAGGAGGGAGAGGGAAGGGCTTGGAGTTTAGATCTGCTACAAAGGAGCTCAGTCATCTTAGAAGCCCCTAGAGCTGTTTTCTGGTCTCTGCAATGGGATCTTTGGGAGATCAAGGGAGGAAGTAGATGTATTACTTTGTAATCTATAATAGCACTCAGTGAACATGAGTGGTTTGTTACTCAGATAGTAAGTGACCATTCATTTGGATACCATGATATGGAAGAAAATACTGGACACTTAGAAAATGTTCCTCTCCCTCCATCCACAGTAGAGAGCCATCAGCCATCACCCCCCCCCCATGCCCATACTCCCACAACCCTACAAGATGGACATCATCTTCATCTTATACATCAGAGAGATTCAGAGTTGTTGAGTAACTCGGCCAAGGTCACACAGCTACTGTCTGTGCCCTCGCTTTGTGCCACTATCTCAGCCTCCAAAGCCCATTTTCTTTCTCCTGCTAAGAGTCAGAGAAAAACAGAGTGCTCTTTTCTCAAATGGCCCTTTCTAATTGAGGGAGAGCAGAGACACGTGTTATGTCTTGATTAGGAGGAGCTAGTGCTGCCTTAAAGGAAAACTGAATTTCAGTGGCTGGTCTGGAAACTCCTGGGGACAGAGGTGGAGGAGGAACTGGGAGTCCTTCCCCTCCCAGCTCAGAATGTGCCTTATCCACTATGCTTGAGAGGATTTTAATGAGTCGGGGAAGGATGGAGCACTGTCCTTCCTTTCTCCTGAGACACTTGTTACTTGAGGGGCTGAACAACAAATGAGAACATCTTGTTCCAGAGAGAAAAGTGTTTGTGGAACCTCCTTCTTTCATGCACAGTAATGACCGTGGCTTTCAAAGCTCTGCTAAATGGGCTTCCAAACTGAGCTGGATCACAGTGCCTGTGTGATACTCATGTGGCCGGCAAAATAAGGCCTCCGGTGCCCAAAACAAAGTTCATGTCCTCATCCCTATGAGGGATGTAAAGTGACTATGTCACTTTACAAGGTGAACGGGTCTGTGCGGATGTGATTAAGGACCTTGAGATGGGGAGATTTTCCTGGATTATCTGGGTGAGTCCAGTGTAATCTCATGCATCCTTAAAAGCAAGAACTTGTCCAGTTATAGTCAGAGGGGGGCGTGACTATGGAAGAAAGGCTCAGAGAGAGGGAACTTTGCTGCTTTCAAGGTGGAGGGAAGAGCCACGAGCCAAGAGATGCAGGCAGCTTCTAGAAGCTGGAGGAGGCAAGGAGACAGATGCTCCCCTAGAGCCTCCAGGAGGGAAGCCAGCCAGTATTACTGGCTGAAAAGTGTCTTAGTCCATGTGCCAGAACATTTCTACAGCACAAGTCTGATCCTCCTCCCTCACTTATCATATCCAATTAGACTCCGCGTCCTGCTGAAATGATGCTTGTGCCACTGGCTGCCAGTCTTTGGGAATCAGCTTCATGCCAGGCACGTGTGAAACATTTTACCTACTTTTCCTACAATCTTCACAGTTCTTGTCGAATAGTAGTAATTCCTTTGTATCAGGTGAGAATCTTGGAACTCAGAGGTTAAGCGAATTGCCCAGATAGAAGATGTGGGACATACACACAAGAGAATATTACTCAGCCATCAGAAAGGATGAATACCCACCCTTTGCATCCACTTGGATGGGACTGGAGGGGACTATGTTAATGAAGTAAGCCAAGGAGAGAAAGACAATTGTCATTTGGTTTCACTCATATGTGGAACGTAAGTAATAGCACAAAGGACAATAGGGAAAGGGAGAGAAATCCAAAGGGGGAGAAATCAGACAGAGAGGTGAACCAGGAGAGACTATGGACCCTGAGAAATAATCTGGGGTTGCAGAGGGGAGGAGGGTAGGGAGAGGGGTAACAGCATGATGGGTATTGAGAAGGGCACATGCTATGAAGAGCACTGGGGGTTATACTTAACTAGTAAATCATTGAACATTACATCAAAAACTAATTATGCACTATACAGTGGCTAACTGAACATAATTAAAAAAAAAAAATGAAATGGTGTGGCTAGGATTTGGACTTCCCTGTCCTTACTCACAGGTGCCTGGGCTAGGGGGGAGGCAACCTCACCAACATACTGGAATGGGCTCTTCCTCTCCAGCCCCACAGCCTTGGCTCTGGCGCAGGTACTTATCTCCCTCCAGGGTTTTGGCAACTGCTTCCTAAGACATTCCCCTGCCCCTGGATCTCATCCTCATCAATCCATCACGCGTTATAGACAGAATAACTTCTCTAATACACAGACCTGTTCTTTCCCATTCTCTGCTCAAACCCTCCCAGGGGACCCCATTTTGTGCTGCATAAAGTTCAACTTATTAGCATGGCATTCAAAACCCCTCACCATCTGGCTCAGAGGTGAATCCATCTCTTTAAGTTCTCTACAGAACAGAAGCACCAACAGGTTAATTTTGTGCCAGAATATGCTGTGGAGTTCTCATCACCATATCTACTAATGCCATCATATGACAAACAAGGAAAATATAGATCAGAGATGGAAAGTTATCTGCCTTAGGTCACATAACTCGTATGAAGCAGAGTAAATACTAGACTCCAAATTCCCCGGTAGACCACCCTAGAACTTTAAAATTGTTTTTTAAGATTTTATTTATTTATTTGACAGAGAGAGGTCACAAGTAGGCAGAGAGGCAGGCAGAGAGAGAGAGAGGGAAGCAGGCTCCCCACTGAGCAGAGAACCCGATGTGGGGCTCGATCCCAGGACCCTGAGATCATGACCTGAGCCGAAGGCAGAGGCTTTAACCCACTGAGCCACCCAGGCACCCACCCTGGAACTTAAGAGAAAATCTCTGATCCCTCTACTTCCTTTCTCTGCCTTCATTACTGTGTGAAAACAACCATCCTATCTTGTGGGGAGGACTACAGTACTTCCAAGCTGCTCTCCCTATGGAATAGAAATCTAATCATGCCTCTCCACTGCTTAAAAATCCTTTGCCATCCATTACTTCTAAAACAAAGACCCAAACTCTAAAGGATGTGACCCTTACATGACTTTCCAGCTCCATCTCAGCACCTTCTGTCTCTCACTATAATACCGACACTCTTTCAGACTCCTTCATGTGCCTCACTCCCTGCCCCCTCAGGGACTTTGCACACGCTATCTTCTCTGTATAGAGTGCTCTACTTCTTCTCTTATTCTCCTTCTCCCTCCATCCATTCCTTCCCCAGGAGGTCCTCCTCCTGACTGCCACATGAGTGGGGACCCTCCATGAGATGCTCTTTCCATTCTCAATACTTTGCCCCTGTTCAGTCCCTCAGTCGGTAGCTATCCCCGTGTGTCATTATTTCATCACTCTCCTCTCTCCACCAAAATCTATGCTTCACTAGAGCAGGGACTTACTTTATAGGGTTGTGTGCTTTTGTGTATCTAATGTTGATCACAGCACCAGGAACGAGGATGGAGCTCAATAATTATCTTTTAAATGAATAAATACCAACTAGCCCCAGCTGTGAAGTCAGTAATGTAATTTCCACTTATGTGTGTTTTAAGGGAAAGAGCAAGGAAGTTACCAAATGTTTCAACTACTGGAAACACAGAACTGGATAGCCTCCTGTGGGTTGTTTGGTGGTGGTATTGCTGGTACTGATTTTGTTTTGCTTAGTTTGGAGGAAAGGATTCAAATATTGTGAATAAATAAATAAATAAGTAAACAAAACTGCTGTGAAACAGATTTAAGCTGAAAGAAAAACTCTAATCTGTCAAATGAATAAATTTAGTCTTTTTTAAGACCATAAATTAGTAGGGACTAATTTATGTAGGGACTCATGGCAACTTGTTGGGAAATGGGTGTTTTTGCTTTTTAATTTCTAAAATTTTTAAAATGTCATATCTTTAGGGCCAGGGCTGCAAAATTAGACCTAGAACATTATTTTATTTATTTTTTTACATGCAGGACAGGCCACAAGTGATAACTTATGTATAGAACAGCAGACATAGCTAATTCCAAAATTATCCTAGCTTGCCACTTCTTCTCACACATTTCTTATGATGCCATCTGATCTGAAAGTGTTTCAAATAATTCTGCTAAAGGCTTTTCAGCATTTGAACATCTTTTGGCCTCATAGCCAACTTGATGAATTCTATTCAACTTTGAAGGATTTTCAATTTTTAGCTTTTTTTTTTTTTGGTGAATTTGAATAATGTGCATTATTTCATCAAAAGTTAACATCATTTTACTGTTCAAAATCTAGCAGAAAGTGTAATACCTTAATTCTAACCTAAAGTAGTGGCGTTCTTTTCCTTCTGAATGACATCACTGATGTATGTTGTCCTTTCTCTTAAAACTCATCCATGAAACACATCCCTTGCTCAGAGCTTTTCTTGGATGCCCCATAATTTGAAGATAAAACCAGACCTTGAGGTGCTACCAGAATGTAGTACCCATGGAGAAGGAGCCAGGTTTGTCTTTTCTCTGCTGCATCCCACCCGCCCAGCACATAAGAGACACTCAGTAAATATTTTTAAATGAACACATTTAAATCTATATTTATTCATTGAATTTTTACTTTAAAAATAATATATATTTATTTTAGAAGTTCTAAAATAAACATATTTGTTTTAGAAGTTTTAGGGAAAATAGAAAAACAAGAAGAAAAAAAAAGATACTGTTACGTAAAGATAATCACTATTCACAATTTGGCCTATTCCCCTAGGTTTTATCTATGCATGTATACGTGTTTTCTTTTTATATCATGTTGTACATACAGTTTTCTAAGTTATATGCTGGTTTTTTTTTTTTTTTTAACTTACAATGCACTCAGTGTATGCATTCTATTCCATCAAGTATTTTTGACTCCACCACTCCCGGCAGCTGTGTTATTCTACAGCAAGAATAAGTACAGTTTATGTAACGAATACCACCAGGAAACCTTGCCAATGCCATAAATGTTCTATTTTCAACACTTCAGGAAAATAGGGCATTATAGTTACTAGGCAGTGAGCACCTAGGAACTCAATGAACAATACTAAGTCTAAGATCACACAGCACATGCTTTAATCTTATTTCAATCAACCAGGAACATTCTAGAATGACTTTCCATGTGGAGGTAAATATCCTTCATTTTAGAAGAATTACATATGTGGAAAATGATCTATAGAAAAAAGTAGCCCAGGTGCTTCTGGTGTTGAGAGGGGAGCCCCAATCCAGCCTCCTCAATACTATCAAATGGCCTCTCATGCTTGAAAGAAGAGAGGGTTGCTCTATTTATTTGTGTACGAGGCCAAGCACTTCAATTCCTTTGTTTCCTTATTTTAACTCATAACACCAGCTGCTCACTTCCACTCTCTGCTTTAGATGGGGTGGCAGATCTAGACAGTGTAGAAAAATCAAAGATTTTCTTTCAAAAGAAACTTGACCCCAGCTGACAAGTACATAGGATATTATTTCTGGGACAGTTTTAGAAGTTGATGTGTGCTTGCGAGTCATGATAGTACTTATTACATATCGTGGTAAGACTAAGTGCTGAATAGTGCCAAGGATGGTCATTCACAGCATGGTGTATGGAAACACCATATTTGTTGGGGCTTATATATCTGGCCAAAGAGAATTCCTACTGGTATCATAGAGATACCCCCCCCCCCACATGCATACACAAAATAATATTTCATGTTTATAAAATTCCCACTTGGAAATTGCCATAGAGTGAAAATCTAAGTGGATTTCTCCAGAACTCATTTCTACCATTGAATGTATTCTATTTAAGTGTTGACTTCTATGGAAAACCAGCAACATCTCATCTCTAGATAGGAATTTCAACAACAAAGTATTTTAGGTGATAAAAAGTCTTCTCCAAGCCAGTTTCAGAGCCTGAGTAAGTGAATGTGTTCTATAAACTGTAAAGATTAAACAAGGTTAAGATATATGGGACAGGTTGAATGTCTAGTAATTTGCTAAAAATGCTTTCAGTTTGTTTGCTGTAAAAATTTTATTTAAAAGAAAGTGCTTCCAATAAGTCTCAGACCCAGAATAAGACCTCTCAGAATAAAACCAATTACATAAAGAAAACATTCGCCTAAGTCAATTTGAGGTCACTATTGATTACTCTGAGGCAAAGGAGTCATCATTTCATGCCATTCTTGGGCAAAAACATGGCTTCAGGCTTGTGAATTTGGAAGGTCGTGGACAGGGTTGGAGCAGATAGGGGAGGCTCCTTTCCCATTTCTTCCAAAAAGAGCTGAACTGTCTTTAGATAGAAAGAGTGGTTCTTGGACACTTTGAGTTCATTCTCCTAGCACCCAGCTCAGTGCCTGCACAGAGCACATGCTCTCACATATTAGATATGAGGAAGAAGAGAGGATTAGTGGAATGAGAGGTGCCTAATCCTCCATGATTCTCTAGGGGCCTCCGACGATCTTATTGCTGATGGCTCCAGGCAAGGTGTAGATGAAGAGGACCAGGAAGATGATGAGGATGATCAGAATGAAACCGACGATAATGTACTTTTTGTAGTTCTTCCAGATGAGGTGGTACAAGCACTTGAAGGGGCTCACAAACCAGGAGAAGGAGGTGTCTGGGCGGCTGCGAGGGAAGCAAGAGAAAAATCAGGAGAGGGCCATGATGCCAACACATGGGATTCTCCAGACCTCAGAAAGTATTTCTGACTCCCACTTTCTAGAGGTCCGTAAGCAGATGCCTGGGAATGGGAGAAGCTCATGTTGCCCTGACGCAGGAGTGATCCAACATTCTGGGTGATGATTCCTGCATCATTTTAAAGCTTGGTCTGGAGGAGGTCTGACAGACCTCCATCCATCCAACCCTGATCAGCTCAGCCCCACCTCTTCCAAGAGGCCCTACTTGACCACCTTGGTCCACAAAGATCCCCCTCCTTCCAAATTCCTATCTCATCTATCACTGACTTTAGCTCTTTTTGGAACTAACCTACTGGTCTTCTATACTCTGTTAACTATTTTATGAGTCTGTGTTCTCATAATTGGAAGCTCTTAGAATAGAACTTATGTCTTAGATTTCTTTGGTGTTCTTCAAGGTATTTTTTTTAAGTAAGTACACATTGTAGGAACTCAACAAATATTTATGAATTAATGAGTAAGTAAGTATCCATTATGTTTCTAACATTGTGATAGATGAAAAGTAATTACAGAGAAGGAACCACTCATCTTGAGACACAAGGGATTTCAGGAAGGATAGGATAAATACAATTTGAAAGAGTAATTTGTATACATATTTCATAACCACATATATTTACTTTTTAATTGATATGTAACCATGGATTAAATTCATTAGGGTAACCCTTCTAGCAATTCTACTTCTGGGAATTTATTTTATTTTATTATTTTTTTAAAAGATCTTATTTATTTATTTGAGAGAGAGAAAAGATAGAGTAAGAGAGAGCATGAGAGAGGAGAGGGTCAGAGGGAGAAGCAGACTCCCTGTTCAGCAGGGACCCGGATGCAGGACTCAATCCTGGGACTCAGGGATCATGATCTGAGCCGAAGGCATTCGCTTAACCAACGGAGCCACCCAGGCACCCTGGGAATTTATTCTAAAGTAATAATTTATAGGGGCACCTGAGTGGCTCAGTTGGTTGGGCAGCTGCCTTCAGCTCAGGTCATGATCCTGGGGTCCTGGGACTGAGCTACAGGTCGGGATCTCTGCTCAGCAGAGGAGTCTGCTTCTCCTTCTCCCTCTGACCTCTTCCCCGCTTGCTCTTTCTCTCTCTCTCACTCACTCTCTCTCTTTCAAAGAAATAAACAAAATCTTAAAAAAATAAAGTAATAACTTATAAAAGGGAAATATTTTCATCACACTACAATGATGGAAAAAGGTAGAAGTAAATTAAATATCCAATTATGGGGTGATGATCAAGTCAATTATGGGCACCAAGTCTATGGAATTTTCCACAGGCATTAAAAAATCCTAATTCTGACCACTATGGCAACAAAGCAAAACTCTGCAGCACAGGATAAATGAAACATTAAGAAAATTGTGAATGCTTGATCCAACAACAAGTAGAAAAAAATTCATGTGGAATTCATATTCACATAAGACTAGAAAAAATATATGAAATTATTCTAGAAATGCTCATAAAGCAGTATTACAGAAAAGGACCCTCTCCATTTTCCAAACAATCTATATTGTTTTTAGAATATTTCTCAATTATAGCAACAAAAAGCTACCTGGGTTGGCGGTACCTATTGGCTGCCTCCTTGTGGCTCAGTCCTCCCAGAGGGGCCCTCTAGAGAAATGCCCTGTCCCTTGCTTTCGGGACTACAAAGGGCCTTTCCTATGCTCTTATCCCCAACCCCACTCACTTGGGCTTGGCCAGGGGCTCTGGCTCCTTCCGGGCTTTTCCGACAGGATTTTTCTCCGCTTCCTCTGCTGTCACTAAGTGGAACTCGGCTTCAACCTTGCCCTGCACAAAGACAAAAGTTTCAGTTTCTAGTCACAAAGACCTCCTGGGAGCAATGGCAACCTTCTAGCAGTGTCCAGTGTGGGAAAACGCCGGGAAGTATTTTGACTCTCCTGCTGCTTTGTTTTGAGAAAAATTGTTACCTTTTCCGTTCTGGGAGAAACCATTTTTATGATGAACAGTAAAAGCTCTGAAATCAGGGAAAAATCTGATGTTGCTGTTGAGTTCTGTGAAAGGAGAGGTCCCACCTGTACACACAGACACACATATCCTTGGTTGCCTGGGCTCTTTCACTTGTAAAGGTTCAGTTGATAACTGATTACAGAAACTCAATAGCAATTAGAAAGGGATCAAATTACTTGAGTGGCAGAGCCCTTTCTAATCTGACCGTCTTTCTTCTCTGCCAATGATTCTCCAGAGGCAAATGGTAGGTTGGGGCCCTACATTTGCTGAAGGGCTTTTCTGTTACCCTTCATTGTTTCTATTATCTGCACACATTGTTTCAGTATTACCCTTTTCTACTTGAATTTCCTCTTTCCCTCTCCTTGGAAAAGAAGCAGCCCCTTTGGTTTGAAAATTGTGTCTGGTGCTTCTTCAGAACGCGGTGCATTGTTAGCACTGATGTAAGTCTTGGGTCATCAAAGCGTGAGACAAGACAGCTGCAAAAGGTAAGGGTCACTCTTTCTTGTTTGTTCAGTCGTTCACTACTTTTAGGGACCCTCTGTATGCCAGGTACTGTTCTAGACACTGGGGACTTACTGATTAAGAAAAATAGGATCCTTGATCTCTTGGAACTCCAGTTCTTGGTGAAGACCCTCTCTCTTTGGTTTTGTGGATTGAGAGTCAAGGTAATAGGAAGGACACGGAACTGTGGGGGGACTAAAGCATCATGGAAATATTTTAGATCCATGACTGTCATTTTGGAATTACATGTGGATGGGGGCATAACCTTATTTTCTATCTCAGTAAAAAGATTACAGTTTCTGATGAACCAATGGGCCTGTGTTAACTTACCAATTCACCCCCCCACCAAGAGCCATGACTGCTTAGCAGCCAGGATGGTTGCTGGCAACCATGAAAATGTAATCATGGGAGAAATTAGAGAAGAGTAGTATATCTAGGGTGGGGTTGAATTGGAGAAGAGAGGCAGTGGCATGGTTGTCTGAATTAGTAAAGAAATGCAGTGCGCATATTACAAATGAAGTCATGAGTTCAAATCTAGGAGGCCTCGTTCATTCTTTAGGCTACAACCCTGGCCCAACTCAGAACACATTACATGTCCAATGATGCAGAAATGTTCCTTAAAAACACAGATATATATGGTCTGTCATTCCTATTGACAAATTTTGGCCTTATAGATAATGGCTTGCATATACAGGTGTTTGGGGGAACATCTGAAAACCAGGAAAGAAGGAATACAAAGCTTCTGTCCAGTCTAATCACTCCACTCCACTCCACCTCTATCAACAGTGGAGTCATAGTACTACTACTGTATCTGTAGCTGTGATTCTTTATTGAATGCCACTTTGCCTATATTCCTTCAATTTATCTATCAATAAATCACAGCAACAAGCAAAGTAGGTCTTCTTTTTACTGATGGAAAAATGAAACAGTGGAGGTCAAATAAATTTCCTAAGGTCACACAGGCAATAAGCCAACCAACTGGAAAGTGAACTGAGGTCCATATGATGCCAAATCTCAAGCTCTTTCCATGATAGGGGGCTGCCTCCCAACTTATTCATGCATTTGCTAGATAGTTGGACTAGAAGATTTGCGAGAACCTTCCTAATCCTAACATGAGATGATTGGTTTACTCTCATCATAATTATCACTTGAAGGCATTTGTCTTCTTGTGCCTCAGATTCCATTCCTGTCAAATGGCCAGATGTGCTTTAGGGAAACTTCTGGCTCTACTTCTAGGTTTCATGAAAGACAGGAGACCCTGAAAAGCTTGAGGGGTAGAAGAAACCCAAAAGGCCAGCCTACCACTCATGGCAGAGGGCTTTGCAATATGCAAAAATTCCCACCAGAAGTCTTCCAGAGGTGACTTACGTGCTACAGTGTATTTATCTGCTAGAAGCCTCATCCAAATCATCTGCATTTGAAAGAGAGTCAGCTGAAGAGCTGATAACTAGCTCCTAACTAGTTGCTAACTAACCAGTTGCTGGGCTCCAGGATGTTTGGAAGAGAGGACAAAAATCAACAGTGGATAAGTTAGGACCAGGGCAAGAGGATCACAGTTGGCTCTTTGTTTTTCACTGCTTGGTAATGAGCTCAGTCACAGGGCTGTAGAATTTGCAAGGTGCTCCACACATACGTCATTCCATGTAAACCTTCTGACAACAGGTAAAGTAGACATCCTTACTCCCATTTTATAGCTGAGGAAACTAAGGCTTGATGATGTTTGCTAACTTGCATTACAAAACCAGGTTTTGTGCTGAAATACTATGACACCAAACCCATCCTCTGTTATTCACTGTGCCCAAGAGGCCCTTCTTTATGGAAGAAAAGAAGCAAACTATATATTTAACAGCAAGGAAATGTGCCTATTTTGAAATGCTCAAGAGAAGCTTCATAATCCTTGCCATGGCCATGGCATTATATGTTTTTCGCTTCCATCTAATGGATGACCTTGGGTAGTTTAAGGATTAGGATCACATAGCATAGCATGGTGTAAGAGTTGAGTGAATGAAGATTTGGCGCAGACAGATCTGCATTTGAAACTGGACTCTACCACTTACTAGCTGCGTGACTTTGGGTGAGCTACCTGCTTCAGTCTTGCTGTTCTGGAGAGGTTAATAGCATGTACCCCACAGATTTGTTTTGACAGATATTTGAAATAACATATATACAGTGCTCAACCTAGCACCAGGTAAATAGCAAACTCTTAAGAGATTATAGTTGCTACCTTCAACACTATTTCATGGATGGAAACACATAATTTGATAGGAAACATCTGCCCAAATAGAAAACACCCAAAGAAGACCCATATTCCCAAAGGGGGAAAAAATGCAAAGAAAAGGGAAGCAGAGCATATGAAATCAATTCTGTTCTAGGCATAGAAGTCATGGGTTATTACCATGAAGGGTTTTGCCCCCACTTCACTGTCCTGCTTAAGTGCTTACAGAGTCTTTTTCTGATATTACACAGGCCCCAGGAAGAAAGTGTTTACCGACATATTCTGATAAATGCCACTCCTCATTCTGTATCTCTCCACACAGAGGGTTCCCAGTTTTATTTTAATTATCGATACTTAACCAAGCACCAAGTAGAGGTCTTAAGCTAATAATATCCTCCAAATACAATTTTAGATCAGAGCTAGGAAAAAAAAAATATGGACAACTTGAGAGACTATCTATTAACCTAATGACATCTATGGATGGAAAAAAATGACCAGGAAAGGTCCAGAAAAGACTGGATTTCTTACACTGAGTGTGTTATTTATGGGTTTTGAACTTCACTGAGCCCAGAGAGTGGATGCCTTGGGGAGGGGTGCAGGTCCTTTAGGTCAGATATGCCTTCTTCAGTGATAATTGTTGCTGATTAAAACAACTCTCAGTGGTATGAGATAAGGCATTCTCATACATTAATGTCGTGGATGTGTGCAGGCAAAGTCTTTTAGGAAGAGCGACACACACATGTATACATACATGCATATACACACATATATGCACGGATACATATAATGCCCATGTATGTATGTGTATTACCTTATATGGTCATACTCTCAACAAATGGAAATAAATTATAGTCACTGCCTCCTCAAAAAAAAAAAAAAGACAGGAAAAATGTTTAATTCTATCAATTCCCACTTTGTGGGAAATGGCATGCCGGACTTAGATGGGCAGATAAATTAAGGAAATAATTCAAAACTCAGAAAAAGTATAATATGCAAAGCATAATCATTATTCTGTCAGCTCTTCAAATTGTCCTATTTGTCACAATGATATGGCCCAGGCTTATCTTGTGTCCTTGACCTGGAATCAGCCAAATACGCCAGCCTGGTTCTTTCAGTAGAGATTGGTATTTAGAAACCAGGATCCAGATGCTTCTTGCTACTTAGTGATTTTACTTCTAGGTCCTTTCAGTGAAGAGAGTTAGAAAAAGTATTTTTAAATCCATAAGTCCATAGTGGTACTGGGGAAAATGCAAGACAAAAAAAACAATCCCATTTACCACCCCTGGAGATACCTCTTGTACCAATTCTTGATTCTACAGTGTGGGAATTGATAGAATTAAACATTTTTCCTGTCTTTTTTTCTTTTACAGGAGGCAGTGACTATAATTTATTTCCATTTGTTGAGAGAAAGCTCTTCTTAACAGCTGAATTCTTACTAATAAATGAAAAAATAATGATAGAGTTAGATACACAGATAGATGATAGGGATATATAGATGGGTGGGTGGATGGATAGATAGCTAGGTAATGGAAGGATAGATGGATAGAGATGGATGGATGGAAGGAAAGAAGGAATGGGTAAAGAAGGAAGAAAGGATTAGAAAAATCATTTTGCAACACCAGTGAAATACTTAATTACAATCACATTAGGTGGAAGGTGGTGGCAGGGCAGGGATTTCCCACAGTGCCAAAGTGTCACCCACTGGTTCCTTGCTAATTGTAAAGAGGAAAATGTACTTTTACAATGAAAAGCTCTCATGGTCACCAGCATGATCACATGAGTAAACATAGCACATCACCACTAGTGAGGCCATCTGAGGCCATGTGCCTCCTGGCATAATCAGTGGGAAAAAAACAGTATCAGGTCTTAAGTATTCTTACCAAAAATGTTTAACCTGATCCTGATAATGCTCTTACACCTAAATTTCTTCTAGTTCACAAGAAATACAGGGTCTAGAGAGTAAGATAAGCTATGTCATGAGAAAACAACCGGACAAGTGAGGCCAGTTTCATCAAATAGGTATTGTCATGGGGCAAGAAATGATGGAAGACCATTCTAAAACAAAATGAACCAAAAAGACAAAATAGCAACACATGAACTATGACTAAATCTTGTTTTGAAAAAAGAAGCAGCTGGAAAATACATCTTGAGAGTAATAGGGTATCCTTCTTGTAGATGGAGAAATGAATATGATGTGGATATCAGATTGGGTCATCATAATTAACTTCTTATATGTGATGGTGGCATTATGGTTATGTACAAGAATGTTCATATTTTTAGGAGAGGCACGCTGAAGTATTCAGGAATGGTTAAAAAGAAAACCACAGGCCCCTGATGGAGTTACTTAGGTTAAGACCCCTTGTCAACAATCTAAGACTTAAAAACTACCCTAAATGCAATCTCCTTCCTACCCACCCCTCCACCCCTGCCCCAGGAATTTAACCTTTGGTCAGCCAATATGTAATTTCAACCTGGATATTTACTGATAGACACCCTTTCATTCCTCTAAGGAGGGCACCTTGCCCAAATAATGCATTTCTTGCTAATAAATTCCTTTATGCCCTCTCTTTGCTTTTAAAAACCTTCCTTTTGTTTAACTTGGGGGAGTTCCCCTTTACTTGGTAGATGGGATACTGCCCTATTCACAAATTATTTAATAAAGCCAATTAGATCTTCAAATTTACTCATTTTGGGTGGGGGGTTAGTTTTGGGTTTTGGTTTTTTTTTAAACAGGGAATAGTGTTGGAATGTCTACAGATTACTCTTAAATGGTTCAGCCGATAAGTATTTTTGTGGGGTTGGGGGCAGCGAGAGACTATGTACTCACATATACAGACAAAATCAGTGCAGCAAAATAGTAACAAGTATTGAATCTAGGTGGTGGATAAATGGTTGATCATTGTCCTATTCTTTCAACTTTTCCACATTTTAATGTTTTAAAATGAATAAATGTTTAGGAAATAACACAAACATTAAACGGGCGTTTCTATTTTGAGACTACTAAGAGTTGGTACAACATTGATACCATAACTAGGGGAGTGCTCATTAGAACACCAAACCAAACATAAAAGGCCCTACTTTTAATATAGAATGATCCCTACTATGTAAAATCAACCAAAATCTACCCAAATTGGGCACAAACCAAACATTAACAAAAGCTTTCTTTGGGTGATGTGCATGTGGGTGATTTCTCTTTCCTTCTACACTCTTGTGTCTTTTAAATTTCCTATAAATGTGTATTACCTACTCTGTCTTAACATAACCTTTACGTGAAAATACATACCCACTCTGCTCCTAGAGAATCTGAGTTTGTCACATACTATTTAGATGATGTGTGTGTCTACCACCTCCTCAGTTAAGCTGTGAACTTCTGGATGCCAGGAATCTGCCTCTTGCATTGTTGAACATTTACCACCTAGTGTATGAGTGTATAGCCACAGTAGCTATTGACGAGGGTTTTTCACACGAAACCAGAAGTACAGAAACCTCCCCTTTAATTTTAGTTGTTGATGTTCTTGTGATTTAGGTGGGCTATTTAACTGTCAATTGATGGGATTCACCTGTACAAGAAACTTCTTGATCTTCATCTTCTAAGCAGTGATTTCTTTAAAGGCTGCTTTTAGTAAGATAACATGTATAACATGCATAGTGCAATATATCTCATATAGGACCTACCTGTCCAATATACATTTCTTTTGTCCCAAGGATACCTGTTATTTGCAAATCCTACCTCGAGCTGTTTTTCACTGACTATGAGCACAGCCACATTCCATAGTGGGAGCTCTGTGTTCCCAAAGTCTAAATTGCACTGCCTGCGTGTACAGAGAAATAGCTTTAAAAATAAGCCTGGGTATGTGGCAGTGGCCATAAGCAAATCCCTGCTGGCCAGCTGGTGCCTGGAACAGGACTGTGACCTCCTGAGTGCTGGCTTCAGGAGGTGGGCAGTGGGAAGCTTAGAAACAGAGGGTGTCTGTACTGGAAAGGCACCTTGGGGGCACCCAGTCCAACCCACTTTTTTTTTTTACAGACGTGGAAACTGAGACTTGGAGATGGCATGACCTCAGAAGGTGGCAGACTGAGGTTTTCCATGACACCTCTTGACACCCAGCTTATCCAGGTCGCTGCCACCCTGGGAGAAGGCTACCGGTCTGGCTTCCTCTGTGTGGTTATGGGTTCCTTTGAGGGAAAAGAGAGGCTGCTGGGTTATACCCCTGCTGCTGCAGGCCAAACCAGCAGTTGGGGGGCTGCTGGGTGGGTAGGGACAAAGTCAATTCTCACTTTCCCTTTAGGATGTGTAAGGACAAAACAAAATTAAAAACAGAGAGCTTAACATTTCCTGTGGAAAATATAGGAAGAGATTTCCCTTTCCTTTTTCTAAGAGCTGTCACTTTAGAAAATGTAATGGAAGACCTTTGGGTGCTCTTTGAAGTGCATATAAATTCTTTTGAATAGAAGATACGCCCTTTGTCTTTAATACCCAGAACCCACCTTTCCCAAAGACGCTGGAGCCATCTCTTTGCAACGTACACATCCAGGGAGAGCGCACCCGTCCCTCCCAGTTTCCGGGGGTGATGGTTCCAAGTTGCCTATTTGAGGAGGATGCCCTAATTTTTGTGCCCACCCCCAGTATTCTCCCTTAGCTAGTCACATAGGATGCCCCCCTTCTAGTTATTTTGCCTCCCAACAACCTTGAATCAGAACAAACCTGGTATCTTCCTTTTTTTTTTCCATTATAAAGCTTCCCCACTCCCCTGCCTTTGTTTTGTGTGTGTGTGTGTGTGTGTGTTTTAATTTCTTTTCAGTGTTCCAGAGTTCATTGTTTAAGCACCACACCCAGTGCTCCATGCAATACGGCCCTCCTTAATACCCTCCACCAGGCTCACCCAACCTCCCACCCTCCTCCCCTCCAAAACCCTCAGTTTGTTTCTCAGAGCCCACAGTCTCTCATGGTTCCTCTCCTCCTCCAGTTTCCCCTGCCTTTCAATCTCTACCAAACCAGAAAGATGGTGGCTGACTCTCTTGTCACAGCCAGCTCTGAGTAAACAGCCTGTTTACTACAGTCTTCCGTTCTTTCCATGGTTCTAAATACTTCATGTATATTAACTCATTTATTTGCTAAAACCCCATGGGTTTTATATATGTGTGTGTGTGTGTGTGTGTGTGTGTGTGTGTATGTGTGTGTGTGTATATATATATATATGTGTGTGTGTGTGTGTATAATCAATCCCCATTTTATAGATAATGAAAATTGAGGCATAAAGAGATTAAGTAGCTTGCCTCATGTCACACACACCTAGTCAGGTGAGGACAGGATTCAAACCCATCCTGTCTGCTTCTACATTCTTTGGTCTTAATCACTATATAATACTTACTGCAGTCTAGGAAAACATACTGTCTCAGCCTAAACACCCTTCCTCCCTTCTCCACATGTCCCCAAACAACCTGTCTGGATCCTCAGAACCTCCCACCATTAAAATTTACTTGTCTTCTCTCTTATTTCTTTGGGACATTGTTCTCTAGTTTTTACTGTGACACTTAGTCTTATAAAGAAATGTGTGCTGATGTGTTTGTTCTCAAAGACTATTTGTTGAACACTTCCTACATGTTCGGTACACTGAACAAAAAGGGAAGGAAATCATATAATCTCTTTGATGGTAGCATCAATGTCTTATTTGTTGACTTGTTCAGTATCAATGTACTGGGCACATACTCTGTGTGAGACACCACGTGAGACACCTCAAACTCCAAAAATGAACAAAAAAGAGACCCACTCTCTGGACTCAGGCCTCTCACAGCAGAAGAACCATGAACCATGAATACAGACAATTACAAATCAGTGTCACAAGAGGGATGGAAGCATGAAGGCAAGCAAGCCCATCCCAGCTAGAACATCAGGGAGGCTTCCCAGAGGAGGTGACTGCCGAAAAGAGTCTCAAAAGACTTAAGGAGGAGATTTCCCAGAGAAGAAGGGAATCAAGGCATTCCAGGCAGAAATACCAGTCCCTAGAAAAGCAGGGGTGTGGGAGGGAGCAGGGAGTGGCTGGGGAAGAGAGTAGCTGAGGAAAGCTGGTATGGTTTGGGGGGAAGAGGGAAAGATGGAATTGTGAAGGCTTTCAGCATCTGCACATGTCTCTGCTAACTTATTCCCCACTTGCTCCACAGTACATACTAGTCTACATCTGTTGTCACCATTCCAAAAGTGCTTTTTAAATATTGAGATATAATTCCCATACTGTAAAGTTCATCCTTTGAAAGTGCACAATGAATAGATTTTAGTATATTCACAAAGTTGTACAGTCACCAGCACTAATTCCAGAACATTTTTATCACTCTAAAAAGAAATCCTATACTGGTTTGTAGTCACTCCCCATTTCCCTTCCCTCTAGCCCTGGCAACCACCAATTTAAATTCTATGGAGTTGCCTATTCTGGACGTTTCCTATCAATGTGGTCTTTTGTGACCGGCTTCTTTCCTTCTTTTTAAAGATTTTATTTATTTGTTTGTCAGAGAGAGAGAGAGAGAGAGAGAGAGAGAGAGAGGGAGAGAGAAAGCACAAGCAGGGGGAGAGCAGCAGGCAGAGGGAGAAGCAGGCTCTCTGCTGAGCAAGGAGCCTGATGTGGGACTCCATCCTAGGACCCTGAGATCATGACCTGAGCTGAAGGCAGATGCTTAACTGCCTGAGCGACCCAGGTGTCCCATGACTGGCTTATTTCACTTGAATATTGTCAAGGTCCATCCATGTTGGAGCCTGTATCAACACTTTATTCCTTATTATGGACAAATTACATCCCCCATTGTATGGATATAACATCTTTTTTTTATTCCTTCATTAGTTGATGGACATGCAGATGTTTCCACTTCTGGGCTCTTATGAACAGTGCTGTTATGAGCCTTTACAACTCTACTTTGCAAAAGGTCATTGGTGATCTCCATGTTGCTAAATCCAATGGACACTTCTCTGCTTCTTATATGACCACTCAGGGGCATCTGACACAGTGACCCAACTGTCCTTCTCAAAAGAGAGTCTTCTCTGGGTTTATGTTTCAGGCACATTTTTATCATTTTCTTCCTATAGGTCTGCCTAGTTCTTCTCTTTCTCCCATGTGACTCTCTCCCACTCATTGTCCACCTAAGCAACGAGGGTTTGTGTTTCCTGTGTGAGTCAGCTACCTTACCTCCGTGTGGGAGATCATTCATGGCTCCCCATTGCTCTGAGGATAAAATCCCAACTCTTCCACATGTGTGTGTGTCTGTCTTTGATGTTGGACTGTAAAGAAGCTCCATGCTGGCAGAGACCTATGACTGTTACTACTCATATTTTATTCCCAGGACCTATCATTTAATAGATGCTCAATAAAAAAATGTTGCAAGAAATGAAGAAAGAAATAAGTGACAGAAAATAAAGACTCAACTAGGATTGAATGAAATAACAGAAGTCTGAACATATTTTGCAAACTCTAAAGGGCTATAAACCTGCAACAAATTATGACAACAGCCATTATGTAATCATGCATACATCATTACTGTTGTTGATTTTATAGAAACCGGAATTATATCAAAAGACATGAATTTGGATTTTGGGATTTGGCAGTCCCTGTGTTCTAACCTCATGCTGCGCTCTGGCAACTCTGACCAGCGGGCAGTCAGCCTTCCACACAGGGATACTTCATGCCTCCACATTGTGCTCCTCATGGTTCCTCTACTCAAGGTAGATATGCACCCTCTTCTTCTTCTAGAAAATGCCTTTTCATCAGCTTTTGTTCTTGAAAAGCTGATGTTCTGTTCTCCTTGACTCCTCAACATCCTCAGAGAGAATTACGTCCCTCCCTCCTCTCATTTCTTTCCCTATGTCTCTTATACATTGACTACTGCCTGCAGAACTGGGTTGTAGACACATCTGTCCCCATCAGACTCTGAGCTGGTTGAGGGTAGAGACCAGGCGGACTTCATTGGTGAATTTACCCATTCATCAATCAGTTCACTGACTGAGCATCAGTTATGGGCTAAGCCCGTGAGGACTGCAGCCTCATTCTCTTGACCCAACCTCATGCACCAGAGATTCAACTGAGAATGGAGGGAAGAGAAAATCTTCCAGAAAATATATTAAAACTAGATGCCATGGAGTCAGGCCAGTCAGGTGCAAAAAGAATCCTTGCCTCACACACACTGGGCCTCTACAACAGCAAGAGAGAACCAGGTGTGACCAGACTATTCCAACCCAGGTGTACTTTTGCCACTGGGCACAGGAGCAGAGGGCAGAACATGCTCTCCACCAAGGGGAGGAGGCAGCATGGAAAGGGGTCACCAATGCACTCCCGTTTCCCAGCCTTGCCCATCATGTGAGTTATCTGCCATCCCTCATGGAGGGACACTAAGAAGCCTGCAGAACCTCCTTCCCACTATTTGTGAAAGGACTAAGCATCCACAGCATGTGCCACATAGTATGGACCAGGCTGGCAATTCAGGGAAAGAGGGAAATGGCTCTCCCTGCTGCCACCCTCTCAATGAAGTTTTAAAAGTCTGGATCCCTTTTAAAATTGAGTCCTGCATTTGAGGGTGAAGGGATGAGGTTGTTTCCATTAAAATTGTACATTTGTCAAGACTTAATGCATAATTTCAAGAAATATTGAAAAAAAAAATAATGCCCGGGGCATAAATTCAAGCTAAGAGGTTAGAAAACCACCCTGATATAGCTATTAAATCAAGTATGCTGAAATACAGAAGGTTAATGCATTTATAAAATTGTGAAAATTCTTGCCTCTCAGCAGAACCTTTGCCCTAAAGCGCTCTGTGTCACTTCAAGGCCCTTGACGTTTACAAAGTGACTCATTTAAAGAGCATGATGGCCCCTGTCTGCCCCCCAACCCTGTCTTCTACAGCTGCCACTTACTGTGAGCTCCTTGCTTTTAGCAAAAGGCCACCAGCCCCGCACACGCTTTTGCTGGAATATGGAGATCTTGCTGTCCTCGCTCGCATTTTCAAACTTGGTGAGATCGCAGGCCTTGGCCGACTTGGCTGCTCGGGGGAAACTATTGAGGTTCATTTCCAGGGAGCCTGTGAAGAGATGCCTTTGATAGTCATGGAAGCGCTTTAGTATCCATCACCACCAATCATTCACCCACCCACCCATTCATTCATTCACTCACTCACTCACTCACTCACTCGTCATTCAGCCAGCACCACCCTGCATCACTAGCATGTACTAGGTTTGCGGGATACAAGTATTACTGAGACATGTTTGGTGCCCTCGAGGCACCCAGTGTAGCAGCAGGTAGAAGACAGGGCAGAGCTGCAATGTAGAACTTCGGGTGTTGTCACTGCTGGACATCTTGCCTACTCCCTGAGTGTGTGGAGATTATGTCCCTGTCCTCTGAGCTTTCCTCTGCCTCAGCATGAATCCACCGAAGAGAACCTCCTCCCCCAACTCACCTCCCTCTGAGTCCACTCAGCTCCTCCCGGTGGAGGACTAAGTCTTACTGTCTTTGTAGCTACTGTCCAAGACCTTAGTGGGCTCTCAAGAAAGTATTTTCCATGAGTGAATATTATGGGAAATAAGATAATATTACGAGAGTATTTTATTTCTCTCTCTTCAATAACCTTTCCCTATTACAGATTATTTGTTAATTGAAAGCACTTAGAGCATGTACATAAACCAGAAATTAATAGAAAAATCTTCCATAATTCCATCCCCCAAAAGGTGATCACTGCTCTACACATTCGTTCTTATCCTATGTCAGTCCTTTTTCTTTGCCTGCCTCTGACTATCCCTGTCTCTGAGTCCATATGAACATGTGTTTTGCACATTTTTTCCTACATTCTTTTTTTCACTTAATATATCCTGTACAACTCTTCAACTCATTAAATATTCAAATATTTTAATGGCTGCTGGACTATCACTTACTGAGTGCTTACTATTTTACTATTACTATTTTAAATTTTATTTTAAAATTACTAAATTAAATTGTATTTTATATTAAATTATATTAATTTTACATTAAATTATATTAATTATAATAATTTTTAAAATTACATTAGATTTGAAGCCATACTTCAACTTTAGAGCTCCAAATGCTCTCTGAGGTATGTAATATTACTATCCCCATTTTATAACTGAAGGAAACTGAGGTACGGAGGGGACTAGTAACTAGCTCAAAATTTAACATCTTCTTAGTGGTAGAACAAAGATGAATTTAAGTCTGTTTGAAAACGTATCTTCTACCATTAAGATGCGCCATAACTTACTCAGCCAAACCCCTATGAATGGCTATTTGGAGTGTTTCTAATTTTTTGCTATCATAAATAGCACTGAAATTATAATCCTTGTAGCTATATCAAACCAAACTCTCCAAGAACTGGGACAAAACCCTTAACGTTAATGTGAACTTTACAAAGCCACTGGCTTACCCAGAAAGTCATCTGAGGACAGCCTTTCAAAATCCCAAACCTGGAGCACCAACACGACTGGTGTCTTACACTCCATCTTCTCTAAGGAAAAGATGTTCTCCCTCTTGGTAATGACCATTTGCTTCTCAGCTGGGAGATACTGAAATGGAAACAGGAAGCGCCAGTTGAAGTTCCCCTCCCCGGTCAGGGAGTTGTAATGCACATCGGTCTCCTGCTTGTCATCCTCCAGACCCTTTAGCCACCTGAATAAAGATAGAAAAAGAATTACACACCTGAGTCTCTGAGTACATTTTCCAGGCATCATTCTAATCGAGAGTGATTTAACTAGTTTCAGTGTGGTCACGGAAAATAGTTTTTAAATCATGATAGTTAGATTCAGATGGAAGTTTCCACTGAATCTGAAAGAGAAAAATAGGAATCAAAGGGTCTGAAAGAGAAGCGAGATAGAGACATCATTCTAAGCCAGGTTCAGGAGATGTCTTCAGCTATACTGGCGAGACCCTGAAGCCCCATGCAGTAAAGAGGGAAGACTTGAAAAATGTGAAGGGAAAGTATAATTGGAGTTTCCTCTCCCCCTGAGGCCTCCTGTGAGGGTCCCACCTCTGCACTCACTACCCTTGTGGGCCTCTACAGTTGTCCTGGTTTAGACTCATGGTATCAGGTCTGTGATTGGCTCCCTCCTCACTGGTTCTGGGCCTCAAAAACCCAGCAGGCCTGCATCAACATGGCATGGAGGGTAGAAGCCTTCTGCACCCACCTGGATTCTAATCCTGGCTCTGCCACTACTAACTGGAAAGCCCTGGATAAGGTATCCAACACCCCTGTGCCTCAGTTTCATCTGCAAAATGGAAGCAATGACAATACTTTGTTCATAGTTCAAAACGTGGTTGCTCTGAAGAATTGTAGAGGTAATAGCTGGAAGGTGCTTTGTGTACTTCAAGTTATACACAATGTTATTTCCTCTTTTCTGGTCTTCCTCTTGCATCCCCAGTATAGAGTAAGCTACCGTTAATACACTTTTCCCTAATACCTTATCCCTGGTGAATTATTGAGAAAATAGGTGCTTTTAATTCAAACTAATTGATAATTCCAAACCACTTGCTTTTTGAAAGCAGACATCCTGTCCCCACAGGTCAGAGAAGGATCAAGACCTCCCTTGTCCCAGAGGAGTGGTACCACTTAGAGTATGGATGCAATTATTTAGGTAAAGATGGTGCTCACTCAGCCAATATATATGTGGTATCTGTTATGAGACAAGGAGTGAGCTAGTTGCTAGAGGAGTAATGGGAACACACAGAGGTGGTCCTTGCCTTCATAGAGCTACAGCTACAGAGGGAAGGGGATGGAGAAATTGGGGGAGAAGAGGCAGAGGTCAGCAGCAAGAGATGTACAAGGGCCCTGTGGTGTGATGGCACATTCTAATGTGGGAAGGAAGTTCAGCATGACTAGAGAGCACAAAGCAAGGAAGATTGAGATGGGCCTGGAGAGATAGGAGGGGCTAGTCAGATAGGACATTTTAGGACATATTAGGGATCTGGATCTTCAGCCAAAGAAAATAGGATGTCACTAAAAGGTTTAAAGTATAGGACTGATTTGATCAGATTGTGTTTTGAAAAGATAACCCATGTTTCAACATAGAGAACAAGTTACAGGAGGCAAGAGTGAGTACAGACAGAGCAATCCAAATGGCACTTCAGTGGCCTCAGCAAGAAATGATGGAGGGGAAGACTATGGCGGTGGTGTGTAAAGATGGAAATGGACAGTGCTGATGGCTATTTGGGAAGCCAAATGGACAGGATTCAATGGCAAGCTAGAAATAGAGTTAATGAAGAAGAGGCTCCCCTGTTTGGGGAAGGCAAAGATATACCAAAAGGAGGCTGAGATGAGTTCGCTACTTCTGAAATGGGTTTTATCCAAGGGGTCATGTTTGAATCAGTTTTGCTTCTGATTCTCTACCACCTCATCTGCCTCCATGACTAGGGGCTCAAAGGGTGGCATTTATGATGAGAGAGAGAGAGAGAGAGAGAATGCATCGTTTCCCGAGTCCTAGGTTGGCATCTTTCCTATCAGTAGAACTAGCAAAGAGTAAGGTGTAGCTTTGAGCTTCTCTCTTAGTCTTACAACCTTCCTAACACTGAATCTCTCATCAGTTGCATTACACCTCTCTACTTGCTTCAGGTGTAAAGGTATTTTGAATGCCACTCAAAAAGCTTAGGTACCCAACATTTAATGGAAAGAGATGTTGATATAATAAAATTTTCTCACAAAAATATTTTCATAAGATAATAATCCTAGCAAAATAACCAAATAATATTTGAAAGGAAAGTGACCTTATCTACCAAGGTGAATAAGATGGGCTCCCTCTGTAGGAGGTGGGTAGAGTACCTTCCATGAGGCATAGCTTCAGTTAGGAGTTAAAGAGAGGAGGAGGGGAAGAAGAGGGGGCATGGAGTTTGTTGATGATCTTACCCTTTAACATAAATATCACTTGATTTTTGTCCTGTGAAGATATTCTCATCCTCTAAAATGACATCTTCAGTGTTCCAGATAGTCACTCTCAATTCATACCTGGGATGAAGGAAGGCAGCTTTAGGCTGAAGACCTTGAAAGCGGAGTTAGCCGGTGTGTATGGGATTCTGATACTGCTGTGAGTCAGTAGGCTTCCTCAACTTTACCAAGTTCAAAAATATCAACACTTAAGTTCTTGGTTCCATCAAAACCAAGTGTCCTGTTGGAATCACCAAAGACATGAAGTTCTCTGAGCAGAAATTGCTTCCATTATCTGACATTTTTCAGGTTGTTGCAGAAAGCTGAAGCGCAGTGGCCCCTACATAAAACAGGGGCCAGCATTTTCAACCATCACCACTGTTACAATTACTACCACTCATCCCTGTGGTAAATGGCCAGATGGGAAGTGAGAGATGATTATCAGGTGTCAACTGATTCATGTAATTGACACTACAATGCAACAATTATTGTAATTGATTAACTGTCAAGATCTTTTAGTTGGCTACTGTAGTCATAGGCTACCATAGGCTGCAGCTGACTTACCCTTTTGGCTGCCTTGGTGATATGTCAACAGGAGGTCCAGGTGGAGGCATGTCTTTGGGAAACATGTCCAACCACATCTGCAGGCGGCCCTGGTTAAGAAAAGAAGATCTCCTTTAACTTTGGTGGGGTATCACGTGGGCAACTGATCATTCATGGTTTTAACAGATCCTTTTACTAGAAATGGATATTAGCTATATATCACATCATATCTTATCATATGGATGTTATTCATATTATACATGCTTAGGATATTGGTTGACAAAGACAGAACTTGCATTTTTATTAAGAATTAGTCAGGACATATGTTAAGAGCAGGTGAAAGGCAAGCAAACCCTCATTGAGCACCTACTATGTGATAGACACAATGCGATGCACTTGAAAAAACATCATGTCAATTCTCCCAATATCCCCAATGGGTGGATGTTATTATTCCTACTACAGATGAGAAAACATCTTGTCCATGCTTATACAGACAATATGTAGCAGAGTCTGGATTCAACCCTTGTCTGCTGACTCTGCATTTTCTATAAATCCCTAAGGATTAAAAAAATAATATTATCTGTCAGAAGTATCATGCTTCATTGTTTTTAATGCACTTTAATATCATTATCTCGGTAACTGCTTAGCCCAGCTATATTTCTGTGGTACACATCAAAAGAAACGGAGGCTTAGAGCAGCCAAATAAATGATATGAGTCTTATGGCTAATTAATGGCAGAATAAGGCCTTCCATTCATTGCTTTGGATTCCATACATCAGAATTTAACCTGCTGCAAGGGATCCGAGTGCCCATGTGGGGAGAAGGCCCAGTGGATTCAATGTTCAGCTCTGTTGTGTTCATTCTAAGTACTCCATCAGCTCAGACAAGAAGGTAAATGATCAACAAAGCCTGTGATGGGCAGGGGAGATTTTATATGAAGGAAGTGGGGTTCCCAACCAGAGCAGGGAGGATCTGTAGGATTTGGGGGAGGGGGAGGCTTTGGCTAGAAAATAAAAGGGCTTTCATAGGGAAGGGACAATTTAATCAAAAAGTATATCATTTGGGAAGAGAAGAACCAATTAGTGGAGGATTGCAATCCTAGAGTCTCTAAAGAGATATTAACATTCGCTTGTAACCAAAAAGCCACATGGTAAAATGAAGGATACCAATAACCAAAAGGTTTTAAACATTTGGTAGTGAAATTCAGGAACCAGTCATAGGCTTCTACATCTGATAAAAGCTATCCTTTCAAGGCACTCTCCCATACCTGCTATCACTACTTTTATACCCCAACGCTGCTGAGATAGCAGTGTGGGTATTCCTGGCCCATTGGAGTCAAGCTCATGTGTTTTGCCCAAATGACACCATGAGTGAGTCCAGGACTAGGACAGGACTAAAACTCAAACTCCTGGGTGAAATCCCATTCTACTACTAACAGCTGAGTAACTTTGAGCAAGTTACTTAAACTCTCTGAACCTCAATTTCTTCATCTTAAAAACAAGGATCATAATAAGTACACCAAGAGGCTATGTTAGGGAGTAACAGGTGACCACACATCTCTATTTGTGTAGGAAAACCCTGGTGGTGCCCCTCGTACCATCCTAAATATTAATAGCAGTGCCTCTTATTCTCGAAATGGCCATCATTTGGATAAACAAATCTACGATCATCCTAACTAGATAATTTACATAAAGGGCTTAGTATTTAAGTACATATTAATTTATGTACATATAATTAATAAGTACATATCAAGAAGGCTCTTAATAAAGTTGATCTCTTCACTTCTAACTCATAACCCGGATCTCTGGTTATTTTTTTCCACACAGCTTCCTCTAGTCAGTCCTTCAAAATAAGTCACCATTACTGCTTCCCTGGGAAAACTAATGGACTGGGAAAATGAGTTTCCCTGGGAAAATTAATGGGGTTATTGATAGATTTTGGACAATGTCTTGGGCATATCAGATGGATTTTGAAGTTTCTCAAATAACAGCATTTTTTCGAAAGAGTGTGATAACTTAGGGCGCCTGGGTGGCTCAGTCAGTTAAGCATCTGCCTTCAGCTCAGGTCATGATCCCAGGGTCCTGGGATGGAGCCCCACACTGGGCTCCTTGCTCTGCAGAGAGCCTGCTTCTCCCTCTCCCTCAGCTACTCCCCCTGCTTGTGCTTTCTCTCTCTGTCAAAAAATAAATAAAATCTTTAAAAAAGAGGAGTGTGATAACTCAAATCCATTAAAAGGCAAAAAGCACTAAATTCAACTCTGTTTTGAGGGTAGAATTTCTCAACCTCAACATTGTTGATATTTGGAGCTGACTAATCCTCTGTTGTGGGAGGCTGGCTACGCAGTGTGGGCTGTTTGGTTGCATCTCTGACCACTTTCTGCTAGATGCCAGCAGCATCCCCACACACTTAAGACAACCAAAAATATGTCCAGGCATTGCTAAAGTCTGGGATAGGGAGGCAAAACTGTCCCTGGTTGAGAGCAATTACCCTAAGGCACACAAGAGTGACTTTTAGAGATAAAGTCCTATTCCTTGGGGATGAAAACTCCTATTGGGTCCAGAACAGTCTCAACCACTACCTGCTCCATTCCTGGCTTATTCTTGTGGTACAGTGGCCGAGTTTCTATGTGCTCAGGAACCAGCTTACACCCAACCTCTGGCATATCCCCCCACGAGTGTAAAACCCTGAGGGCCAGGTGCTCATAAGACTCCACCGTCTCATCTGCAAGGAAGAAAGAAAAATAAAGACATTCATCAGCTATAGGTTCCCCTGAATGGAACAGTGACGGGCTGTCAGGTGCACTTTTAAACACTCCCTTAATGTTAAATTTAAATGCACTGAGGCACAGGGAGAGAGCAAAACCACAAAAGAGAAAAAGGACAGGAAGAGAGTAAAAAGAGGTGGGGGTGGAGTTGGGGGATGGGAAAGAGACAGGAGGTTTAGAGAGCAGGAAGGGAGATGGGTTGACATAGTGACCAGAGAGCAGTCAAGGTCTCAGAGCCTAGGGCTCCATTTGCCCCTTGAATCATATTCCTCTAGAGCCTGTGAATAGCAAGTGTGCTTTGAGGTACTGGAAAGGGTATATTTCTAGGAGATATAAGACTGTTGGCGAATGCCGTAGTGTGACAGGGCCTACTGGATCTGGATTGTCCCAAACAAGGCAGCGAAATCTGCACAGTATGTGTTCAAGGAGGTTTTATCTTTCCTTATTGTTGTTCCTTCCCACCAACACACTTGCTCATAGGAAAGGTTCTCAAATCTGCCATCTTACCAAAGAAGGCCATGCATAATAAAAACCACTAGTAGAAAAAGTGCTTATAAACATAACACAAAAATTGTTGGAAAAAATCAGATCTTTTTGATAAAGTTTAGAATGGCCAAATTTGACATAGGGATGTTGAGTTTAGTTTTAAACCTCCCCCCCGACACACACAATCTCCCAAGAACAATAATAACAATCAGTAAAAGTTGATGGGGATGAACACACAATCAGTGAACTAAATCTTCTGTATTGCATGGACCACTGGGTGTTGTACATAAACGATGAATCTTGGAACACTGCATCAAAAACGAATGATGTATTTTATGGTGACTAACATAACACAATAAAAATTAATTAATTAATTAATACTTTAAAAACCTAAAAAAAATAAAATAAATCTTCCATTATAAAGTTTAATCAGTTCTTGACTGATGGAAATGAACATCATTTCAGATTCTTGGTGGTCAAAAAAGAAAAAAAAAAAAACGGTTTCATCATAAAATGTAGAGTATTGACAAAGGAATTAAATTGGCCTAATAGAGTATATTGTGAAAAATATTTTGTTCAAGAGAAATTCATTAGCATGTCATTAATACACAATTTGAATACTAATTACTCAACGTGCAAAAAAACCTTCGAGAGGTTCTTGGGGTCAAAATAACAAGGTGGAAAGACATTTTGGTGTCGAAGTGGTGGGATCAACATAACAGTGTGAAAACATCCAGTGCTATGTCCTTGACTGGGTGGTTTGTACTGGAACCTATGAACCTATGTTTTGCACACGTGTACCCCTCCGCCTACTGATTTGCATCAAGTGGATGAGAGTGGCATTGCAAGAATTATTCTGTATCGTGAAAGTAAAGTAAAGGTGGCTTTTTTCTCATCCTCGATTTAGGAAAGCCCCTCTGGGATCTTGTTGGTATGTCCCACAAGGCTTATACGGAAAATCTGCTTCTTGGTGCTAAAATAAGAATTGTTGCTATCACATCTATGGGGGGTAATATGGGCTGTGTCTAATGATTTATTTTATATCATATTCATTTTAAGGTTACTGCTTATGTTGCAACACAACAATCCTATTTCTGTGATATACACTACAGAAATATCAGAAATGTGCAAATATATGTATAAGGGAGTTCACCATATCATAGTGTCACTACAAAAAACAATGAACACAATGTACATAAGTGACATGGTCATAAAAAGGAGTATTACAATGACAGTCTCAAAGAACAAAGAAAATCATCATAATCTTTTGGAAATAGAAAAAGCAGGATACAAAACTGTATTTGGCACACTTCCAATTGTGTCACACACACACACACAGACACATACACACAGTATGGAGATATACTAGCAAGCAGCATGCTTTTCTCTGAATTTGGGGATTCTGAGTGATTTTCATTATTGTCCTTTCTTGTCCAAATTTTCTACCAGGGGCATGATTACTGTACAATAGTTGGCCACTCTCCCCCGCCACAAATACCACCAGAAACACGCTTTTCAAAACGAGAGCAACGTCAGCAGGATGTGTTGTGGGAGTTACCAGTGTCCTCCTCTGTAAAGACTGTTTTTCCAGAAAAGACCTGACTTCCTATCTGTATTTTCCCAGGATGAAAGTAGGGTCCATCCAGCTTGTTGTCTTTGCAGAGCTTTGTGAGGATTTCAGTGGGTTTGGATGTGTCTCTCCAGGCGTTGTATCCTTCTCTGAAAAGAGAGGGAAGGATGGGTAGGGTGAGGCCTGCCTTCCCCTGGGAGGACACACTTAAAAGTAGCTATTAAAAGGACCACCTAAGTATGATCAGTGGTTTCCTTCAGATTTCTTGCCATTCTATGCACTTGGGGCTAATGTTTTTTTTCTTTTGTTTTCTATCTTTTCTGGTTAATACCTCTGCATCTGCATGCCTGAATGAAAGGCAAGACTTCTGAGTAGCATGACAGAAAAATGCTTTGCTGATAGTTGTTCTGTGTGTGTGTGTGTTTAAAGATTTTATTTATTCAGAGAGAGAGGGAGAGAGAGCGAGCACAGGCAGACAGAGGCAGAGGGAGAAGCAGGCTCCCCGCCGAGCAAGAAGCCTGATGTGGAACTCGATCCCTGCACGCTGGGATCATGACCTGAGCCGAAGTCAGCTGCTTAACCAACTGAGCCACCCAGGCGTCCCATGTGTGTGTGTGTTTTAAAGAAATGTACCTTAAAACAAAAATTGAAACGACACCCACATAACATAAAATGAACCAATTCAGTGGCATATAGTAAATTCATAATGTTGTAAAAGCACTACATCTACCTAGTTCCAAAAATTGTTCATCACCCCGAAAGAAAACCCTGGACCCATTAAGTGGTTGCTCCTTATTCCTCGCCCCGCCCTCAGCCTTGGGCAGTCAACCGTCTGCTTTCTGTTGGTCCGGATTTCTTTGCATGCAGTTCCTCTTTAATTTCATTCTGTCCCTTGCAAAAGAGCCATCTAACTGTTATTTCTAAGAGGAAAGCCTAGGTCAGGCTTTCAATTACTCTGCTTCTTTGCTCCCTCTCCTCCCCCACCAAAATCACATTGGAGACTCATGTCACAGGTGGAGAGTCTAGATGTGCTGTTTCTCTAATCAGTGATTTTCCTAGTGGTTCGTTTCTAAATCTTTCCAACCCCTTCTTCCCTTAAGCACTAGCTGTTCGGTTAAAAAATATTAAGTTACAATGAAATGCTCCCCATGAGCCATGACCAAGATAAGCTTGGATTTCTCTGCTCACTGGGACACAGGATTCACCAGAATTTAATTTATTTAAGTACTTAAATAAATCAAAACATAACTATTAAGCAGTGTTCAATGTTCCTACCTTGTGCCAGAGACATGAGGACCCTGAAAAGTTCATCCGAGCCATGCCCAGAGCCACACATACACAGGCTTCCCCATAAACAGGTGCTTTGGTTTCCATTTTGGTTTTGTTTGCTCTCATCTATTTAAAAAAATTTACTGAACAAAGTTTACAACTCCCTTGACTAAACTGTTCTGCTCCCTGGCAGTTCCACTGTCAGAAATTCTTCTAGGGGCCCCTGGGTGGCTCAGTGGGTAAAGCCTCTGCCTTTGGCTCAGGTCATGGTCTCAGAGTCCTGGAATTAAGCCCCATATCGGGCTCTCTGCTCAGCAGGGAGCCTGCTTCCCTCTCTCTCTCTCTGCCTGCCTCTCTGCCTACTTGTGATCTCTCTCTCTCTGTCAAATAAATAAATAAAATCTTGAAAGAAAAGAAGAAAGAAAGAAAGAAATTCTTCTGAACAGAAGAAGCACCATCTTTGCCCGTGACTTCCTCCCCTGACTTCAGAGTGAGAACAACTCATCATTCTCTGAATGGCACTTTCTCTGTTACTTAGGAATGTAAACACCTAAGGGGGCTTATACATTCACATGAGTCCCCAAAACCAAACTGGATTTCTAGGCTACCAAAATAATGATTTCAAAAAATACTTAAAGACACTACAGAATGCTTAAGATATAGGGATAGTTGCACGAAGCAACTTACAAAAATGACATGGGTAGTGTGAGCCAGCTTCAAGGGAAAACAGCATAGAAAAAAAAATCCAAAGGAAATAATTAAGAATTTTTTATGTAAGTTATGTCTGGGTGGAATAATTTGAGCCTAATTTTGTACTTCCTGTATTTCCTCAATTTTCTGCAATGAATATATATTATTTTATATTCAAGAAAAGCATTTCTAAAATTATACCATGGAAATCTAATGAATTTTTTTTCCCCTGGCTGAAATTCTTAAGATTTTTATTTTTTTCTTAAGCTACCAGATAAAATACACTTAAAAAAAAATAAAGCTAGTAGTCTATATTTTAAAATGAAGCAGAGCGGTGCCTGGGTAGCTCAGTCGGTTAAGCCACTGCCTTTGACTCAGGTCATGATCTCGGGGTCCTGGAATTGAGCCCCGCATAAGGCTTCCTGCTCAGTGTCCTCACTGCTTCTCCCTCTCTCCTCTCCCTGATCAGGTGTGTGCTCTCTCTCAACTAAATAAAATAAATAAAATCTTTCAAAAAAATTTTTGATGAAGCAGGATTCAAAATCATTGTAAAGAGTGAGAGCTGGTCCATTCCTTCCTGTTTGTAAGATGAGGATAACACCTCAATGGGTTTTGAGAGAACTGAATGAAGTACAGTGTTCAGTATATCATAAGTACACGTGAGTGTTCATTATAATTCACTGGGATATTGGCATTTGTATACTAGTAATCATTCTTCTTCTAATACCACTCTTCACCAGGAAATTCCGCCCACCCAGCCCACCCCTTTAAGTGAATGTGTAAGAGCTCTTGACTCCTGACAAACTGACCTGGGTTCTAAATCAGTGCCTCTCCAGCCCCAACCACCCTGCAGGGAATAGTTTTCCCAAACAGCCCTGCTGACCTGGAAAGTCTGTGAGACATTCAAGCAGAGTCTGGGCTGGCCCAGCAGTGCTCCCCTGTCCCAGGAAGTACTTACATCTCGTACTGGCTCTGCAAGCCACAGATGGCTCGGTGTCTGCTGTAAAAACGGTTCTCCAGGTCGATCCTGGTCTCCCCAATGAGGTCATCTGTCCCGATCAGGTCATGGTCGTAGATCAGGATGGAGAGCACGGAGTCCCTTGGGAATGTGGCCTGGATCTCAAAGGACCTGTGGTCCAAGTAGAGGCATTAGGAATCTACAACATCTGGCTATATGGGGAACATCTCCCCGGTCTGCTTCTAGCTAGCCTGTAGTTCATAGGAACTCACTAAACACTCAGCAGCACAGTGAATACTTAGTAGATATTTATTTGGTTTAATGTTTCATTGAGACTCTATTTCCAATTCTGCTGTCAATTTCCAGTAGCCAATAATCCCCTCTTCTGTGGACCACGTCCCACAGTCTTCATCTAGGGTGACAGCAAGGTGGGTATGAACAACCTGGGGGTTTGGTCTCCAGCAGAACTATTTCCAATTTTGGATTTGAATCTGCACCTTCCCGGGTATAAAACTTTGGGAAAGTTATTTCATCCCGCTCAGCCTCCTTATGTGTAAATGGGGATCAATATGTCTTCTTTATAATATATCATGATCGTTAAGTGTGAGATCGTTTATACAAAGTGCACATCTAGCTTGCAAGTATTCAACTGGTGCCCAATAGATTACCATTCCCTTCCCCTCCCTTGTTGCTTCATGGGGGGATGTCAGCTGAGTTTGTTTTAAATGGAAAGCCTTTTGAAGACGGAAAATCCTGAAAACAGAATTGCAGGACTGCAATGCCATCTCTACAAAATTCTGAGCTCCTCGACCACGAGACCTGCCTCCTTCATCTCTGCATTGCTGGAGCCCTGGCTTCCCCTGCACAGAGTAAGCAATGAATGTCTCCCTGAACTGGAAAGGATCTCAGGGATCACCATATCCAACCCTTTCATTTTGCAGTAGGGAAACTGAAATCCAGAGAGCAGAAGTGACTTGTCCTGGACCATAAATCAGGCCGAACTAGGGTAAGTACCAGGTCCCTGACCCTGCTAGTTCTGAGCTCTTTCCATGATACCACATCAGGGCAAGGTGTTGAAAGGAAAAGCAGTGCCGTGGGATTTCCTGGCACAATGCATTATCCGTGCTGCTGAGCATTACAGAAGACAGTTAAGGAGGGCACCTGTACCGCTGAGCACTGGGTGCTGTATGTAAGGGAGGAATCACTGAATTCTACACCTGCAACTAATATTGTACTGTATGTTAACTTGCTGGAATGTAAATAAAATAATAATAACAACAACAACAAAGTAGGAGAAAAAAAAAAGAAGTAAATTCTGAGTGAATTTAGGGAAATGTCTTCTTGAAAAGAAAATAAAAAGCACACCAGTGTTCTCCAGCTCTTCCCAACTCTAGCTTCCCTGGGACAGGTGTGGTGGGCCGGCCTGTGAGCGAGGGACTATGAGGAGGTGGGGAGAAAGGGAGAATGGAAGGCCCATGATTTCCCTCCATGTCCTCAGGCCTGTCTGGGCTGCTACCCTTGTGGTCAGACCCACTTAGCCCCTGCTCTCACTCTCCAGTGGCAGAGACTACAATTCCAGCACAGCCCCCCGGCCAATGAAGCCTCCCCGAGAGAAAGAAGCAGAGACACCCCAACTCCATGGACTGTAACTGACTGAGGCAGCTCTACAAGGCCAGAGATATGGCTGTGCCTCCATCAGGATGTGCCCTCCATCAGGAGGCAGAGCATTGCCCGGGGTACCCAGATGTAAATTCCAGATGGTGCTTGGTACTCTGGAGGTCTCTCACAAGGAAGCCTCCAGCCACTGTCTCTGAGCCATCAGAGCCATTACATGGCTGCTGCCACCCAGGAAGGACTTGTTATGTGCTTAACCACCATGGCCACGGTGACAGAAGACCCAGTTGCTTTCATCCATCTTCCCAAGCAGGGTGTTCACAGATTAAGCTCTCCTGAATTTTCCCTGGAGCTGTCATTAAAGAACTACCAGAAACAGGTCACCATGGTTGGACTTCCTGTCCATCTACTCATTCATTCACTCTCCAATTACTTGCCGAGCATCTGTCTGCTCTGTGCCAGGCCCTGTTCTGGGGATGCAGCATTGGATGGACTAGACCAAGTCCCGGCTCAAAGGGAGCTTACCTTCTCGTGGGGAGCTGAGAGACAGCCAACAAACACAGACACGTACCACGTTATGTCAGAAGCTCTGAAGGAAAGGAAAGCAGGCCAAGTGCCAGGCATCGGGGGATGGAGCCTGTGACATCCTCATACTGTGAGGTCGCAAATAGGGATTCCCCAGACCCCAGGTCAGGGACAGAAGCCCTCTACTTTGCTGGAACCTGCAGGATTGAGCCAGCAAATTCTGTCCCTGAGTAACCATTAAAAACACATCGAAGAAAGCATCTGCACAGGGAGGGCTTCTGGCAGAGCCTCTGCAATGCCAGGGGCTGGTGGGAATATTCCATCATCCCCTTCTTCTGTTTACCATAGCCATAAACAGCATAATAAAGCCAGTCTAACTCACAGCGCTGTGCTGGGAGTACCTAATGAAAAAGAGACTACAAAGCACTTGGCAAAATGAAGTGCTGGTTACAAAAATAGCAAGTAATAATAAAAGTCATCTCTGGATCAGAGAAGCAAGGGCAGGCCTCCCCGGCACCGTTGTTTTAATCATTCTCATTAATCGGAACAGGCAAGATCATTTATGGCCTCATTTCCTCTGGAGCAATAAAGTGTTAAGAGGTTCATTCTGGTCAAATGTCAGAGGGTCCACAGTGATCACAAAAGTGTAAATGAATTTAAATGAGGCTAATGCAGAGTTGCTCTCACCCTCCTTGCTACTCCAGAAAAAAAGAAGTTAAGTAGAGTTAGGATGGAGCCATTGCTAAAATGATTATCACAGGAGAGACAGAGGAAGCAAATGTGTTCTGAGCGTCAACACATGCTCATGTAGATGATGTGCTATGTGCTGTATATTTAATCTTGTAGAGGCCACTGAGAGACAGGTGTCACGATTGTTTGGTAGGAAAACAGGCATCAGAGAGGTTAACCTACCTGCATAAAGTTACACAGCTTATATGTGACAGAATGTTACCCATGTTTATCTGACTCCAAAGTTAACAGCAGTTAGGTACACAGACCCAAGCAGGGATATTAAATGTGTGCCGCACACTGTTAGAAGACAAATGAGGCTCCATCCGCATCATTGCAAACGGCAAGAGTTCGCTCATTTTGATGGCTGACACTCCTTTGTATGTATAGACCACACCTTCTTCTCCATCTGTCTGTCGATGGACGATTGGGTTGATTCCATAGTTTGGCTATTGTAAATAATGCTGCTATAAGCAAAGAGCGTGTATCCCTTTGAATTAGTGTTTTTGTATTTTGGGGAGCAAATACGCAGCAGTGTGATTACTGATTGTAAGGTAGCTCTCTCTTTTTTTTTTTATTTTCAGCATAACAGTATTCATTGTTTTTGCACCACACCCAGTGCTCCATGCAATCCGTGCCCGCGCTAATACCCACCACCTGGTTCCCACAACCTCCCACCCCTGACCCCTTCATTGTGATGAGCACCGGGTGACGTATGGACTTGCTGAATCACTATATTGCGCGCCTGAAACTAGTATCACTGTTAACTGTACTGGGATTAAAGTAAAAAACTTAATAAACAAAAAAATGCCACACACACACACACACAAAAGGACAAATGAGGGCAGTAGGATTGCTGTGAACTGGAGAACATCTCATGCACCCAAACATGCACAAATGCAATGTGTGTTGAAACAGTTTGCAGGAAAACAACACGAGCAGAGGCTGTAATTCAGTCTGTTTCTTTCAGGGGTCACCTGCAACATAATCTGATGGAAAAATCCCTTTGAGAGGAGACAAAAGACCTAAGGTATGCCCCTTTCTCCCCCACTCATGAGATGTGTGAGCCTGAGTAAGTTTCTAAACCTCTGTGGGCTGCCCTTAGCTTGTTTATAAAAGGAAACTTCTCCGTCCAAAGGCAGGAGGCTGAATCTGATGACCATTCAGGTGCCTCTTAAATTTAAGACCTAAGAAAACCACTCTTGGAAAACTATAGGCATGAAAATCACCAGGTACCACCACCTTCCTGAAGAGACCAAGGAAAGAATTTAGTGCTTCTCCATGAAGGTTAGGTTGACTGGCTATTACCACAGGCAGAGGTCAGCTCTCCACTTCTGCCACATTCACTCAGACACACACGCATACGTGCCAGCCCCCCGCAGAAACACAGCAGGAGCAAACACACACAGGACAGCACGTCAGGACCCAGAAGGCCACTGACCTTCCAAATACTGGGTTCAGTTGTTTGGGGATGTATTTGTCCCGGTCTTTGATTTCCGTTTGTCCAAGCCTGACCACAATGTAGGGGTCCGCTTTGCCATCTGGATCAGTGGGGCTGAGATTAAATGCCTGGAGAGAAAGAAAATCCTTTTGGTCCAGTGGTTCCCAGCATGGGCTGCACACTCAGATCACCTGGGATTTTAAAAAATATGGATGCCCGAGTTCCATCCCCAGATTTTAATTTAATTGGCCCTGAGCTTTGGGACTTTCAGCAGCTCTCTAGATGATTCCAGTGTGCAGCCAAGGTTAAGAACCACTGCTTTAGCCCCTCATTTTGCTGCTGAAAGAAATGTTATCAGCTTTGCTCAAGTCGAACTTTCTCTGGAGTCATCTCCCCAGTGGAAAACAGCTCTAGGCACAGAGTAATGAGCACCAGGCTGGACACGAGCCAGAAGGCATGACTCTGAGTTCTAGTCCTATGTCTTGTATGATCTTGGGCAGGCCATGTCTCCTCCCTGAGATCTATCTGTAAAATCATGGGGAGGGGGCCCTGAAGGCCCATCCCATAACTGATGGGCTCGGAATCCATGACTCCATCAGACCCACATTTAGCACAGGCTAGCTGGGTGGTGGTCTGTTTCTCAGAGTGAGGTCTGCTTCCAGACAAGCTGGGCCTAACCTGTCGCAAGGAAGCATGTTCCAAGTGAAGGCCTAGGTAGGAGGCTGGTGAGGAATTGTAAGACAGAGAAACTCTGCAGAAATGACAGCTGAGTGAGGAATGATCCCATTTTTAGGACTCCATCCTACAGATGGACTACATAAGCACACAAAGCTGTGTTTTCAAGGATGCTCATGAGAGCATTGTTTACTAGTCACATTTGTAAATAACCCGTATGTCAATTACTTAGGGAGGAACTCAACCCAAAATACCCCTTCCCTGTTTGTTCTCGTCACATCACCCAATTTTATGTGTTCCTCTGCTTATTTCTGTCCTTTCTTAATCTCCACATCCCCCTCAGCTAGTGTGCGATCTCCCTCAGAGCAAGGATGACGTTTGTCTTATTTACTACATTATCTCTAGGACCTAGAGCAGGGTCTTAATATTTGCTGATCAAATGAATAAATGGGTACTACATTAATTCAAGGAAACACTAGGTGTCTACTACAAAGAAAAGGAACACCCAGTGATTCCTTGAATTAATGTAGTATCCATCTGGAAAATGACCAAGTTATACTAAGAGAAAAACAGATCAATATGTAATGCATGAAGCAAAAGTCTGTTAAGTAAGTACTTACCTGTGGTTGTAAACAAGTATAAAGATAGTTGACTCTTGAAAATGTGGGTTTGAACTGTGCAGGCCCACCTACATGGGGGTGTTTTTCAATAAATACAATACAGTATTGTAATGTACTTTCTCTTATGATTTTCTTAATATTTTCTGGTCTCTAGGTTACTTTACTGTAAAAATACAGTGTATAATACATAGAATACAAAAAACAAGTGTTAATCAACCAACAACGTTATCTGTAAGGCTTCAAGTCAACAGTAGGTTTATTAGTAGTTAAGTGTGGAGGGAGTCAAAAGTTAAATGTGGATTTTCATCTGAAAGCGGGGTCAGTGCCCTCACCCCCAGATTGTTCAATGGTCAACTATAGATATGGAGGTATTTACATATTCATAAGAAAAGTAAGTTATTTCTGGGGATAGAATTGCAGAGGTAGGGAGAGTTGATCTCTTTCTTGGAACAACTTTTAAGTACTAGTATTTTTTTACATTTTTGGATGTTTTATTAAATTAAAACTTTTAAAAAAGATTTTATTTATTTATTTGACACAGAGAGAGAGTGCACAAGCAGGGGGAACAGCAGGCTGAAGGAAAGGGGGAAGAAGACTCCCTGCTTAGGACTCCATCCCACAATCCCAGGATCGTGACCCAAGCTGAAGGCAGATGCTTAACCAACTGAGCCCCCCAAGTACCTCTAAAAGATTTTTAAGTTAACTTATTAGTATTAAAGAATAATTCTCTTTGGTTTATGCATCATTTATGTTTCTAAAAAAGGATATAGGTAATTAGAACAAGGAACTTAGTTTAAAATAAGACTATGACAATCAAATAGGATTATGAAAATCAACTCCAAGGGCAGGATATGAACAAACACTATGAACTATAAAGGTTCAGCAGAGATTTGCTTTGAATGAAAATCAGATGTGGTCCCAGGCTTCCAGGCAATCAGGCCAAAAATTTCACCATTCAAGTAGAGTACTGTCAACCAAGAAATAGACTCTTAACTACAGAGAACAAACAGATGATCCCCAGAGAGGAGGGGGGTGGTGGTGGGGGAAATGGGTAATGGGGATTAAGGAGTGCACCTGTCATGCTGAGCACCCAGTGATGTGTGGAAGTGTTGAATCCCTATGTTGTACACCTGAAGCAATATTACCCTATATGGTCACCAACTGGAATTTAAATAAAAACTTAAAAAATGAAAAAAAAAACTGTATTGTGGAGCATAACAAATAGCATGGAGGACAAGGGGAGTTAGGAGAAGGCAGTTGGGGGAAATTGGAAGGGGAGGTGAACCATGAGAGACTGTGGACTCTGAAAAACAATCTGAAGGGTTTGAAGAGGTTGGGGGGGTGGGAGGTTGGGGGAACCAGGTGGTGGGTATTAGAGAGGGCACGGGCTGCATGGAGCACTGGGTGTGGTACAAAAACAATGAATACTGTTATGCTGAAAATAAATTAAAAAAATGATTTTAAAAAAACTGTAGTGGTCTCATTATCAGAAAATAGGAAACCTAGAGCAGAAATGATATTTTTCTTGGAAATACATTTGATTTGAAATTTCTGGCTGCGACACGGCAGAGGCAGAGCCACGGGAGAGGACTTCCTAGTGATAGCTGCCCTGCTCGGCCCTGGTTCTGCTCTCTTGCCTCTGAGCTTTCTGCTCCAGGCCTGTTTGGTGTCCAGCTATCAGGCAACCACAGAGCAAATGAAGCTGTCCAGAGCCATCTTATATGCCTGCAAAGTATTTTCCCTAAGTGAAAAGCCAGCAAATGTGCATGTTACCAACCAAACTTCCTACTCCCTGTTATGGACTGCAGTGCGTATCCGCAACATTCTGTGTCCAAGCCCTAACCCTTCATGTGTCTGTCTTTGGAGACAGGGTCTTTAGCAAGGTAATTAAGGTTAAATGAGGTCATAAGGGTGGTGCCCTAATCCAAAAGGACGCGTGGCCTTATAAGAAGAGGAAGAGATACCAGGTCTCCTCTCCCTGTCTTTCTCTCTTTCTCATTCTCCTGCTCCTTTACTCACTCTTGTTATATGTGTGTTTTGTCTGTGCGTGTGTGTCTGTGCATGTGTGCATGTGCCTATATGCTCACAGAGGTAGGGCCATGTGACGACACAGTAGGAAGTTGGCCACTGACAAGCCATGAAGAGAGATCTTACCAGAAACCAACTCTGCTGGCAACTTGATCACGGACTTCCAGTCTCCAGAACAGTGAGACATAAATGTCTGTCATTTACCTCACCCAGTCTGTGGTACTTCCTTCTGGCAGCCTGGGCAGATTAAGACAATCCCCAGGGTAAACAAGGGTGGCTTACCGCAACAATGTACACCCTGATCAGGACTTTGACGGGGTGGTTGGGTGGAACCCCATGCTGGATTCTCAGCTGCCCACTGTCCTCAATGCTGGAATCCGTGGGGCTCTTGTAGATGCAGAAGGAGCCCTAGAATGGCAAAGCTTGACCCAGTGAAACGAGATGGTCATATGCCCCACCAAAAGCCCTAAAAGGCAGAGCCGGGGAAATGAGCAGAGCCTGGGACCCAGTAGGACCTGGGCTGGCGCCACCCTTGTGTCTGGGTGCCCTCAGGCGGTTTACATAACCTGCTTGCATCTGAGTTTCTTCACGGTATGTCACTGAATCGGTGTTGGTACAGTAACAGCCTCCTCACAGGGCTCTTAGGTGACGAATGTGGATAGGAGCATCTGATGGGATACTGAGGACCTTCAATACACGGGGTACTGAGTGGGTGCTTTCCCCCATGATGTCCTTCAAACCTTACAGCAGTATTCCTATTTTCAGATGCTGCCAGGGAGTGTCACAGAGTCAAGTCCAAAATCATGATGCTAGTTAGTATTACAATATCAGAGAGGGGCCAACTGCAATCCCTGTGCTATTTCCAACACACTGCCCTGCACCAAATGACCCAGCGCACAGCAGATCAGAGTAAGTGATAACCACTGTTGGTGATGCTGACACCAAGAGTCTGCCAGTATGAATGGTGTTGTTTGATTCGTGTGATCAACCAGTTGGTAGGTCTGCATAGATCATCTATTTGGTAGGTCAGAGGTAGGGAAGCAAAATAAAATTCAGTGATCTTGTTAGGTAACAGCTCTGTCTCCTTATATCCCATCAGACTGAGTTCCAACTCGCTTCACTGACCACAAGCCAAATATCTCAAAAGACCAGGGAAGACCTTGTGGGGTTCAAGAGAGGCTCTTGCATAGAGACTAAGGAATTTTCTTACACACAACCCACACCACAATCTCACTAACAGAACTGAGTCATATTGAGCATTTACAGATAGGAGAGCCAAATAAAAGGGTTAACTTTGGAACTTGCCTTAAACTTCCCTATGATGCGGTCCCCATCGAGGCCATGGCCATCCTCTGTAGACTTGCCTCTGAGGAGCTCAAAGGTTTTCACCCAGTCTTCAAAATTGTTGAATTCACTTTCAAGATCACCATCATATATCTTTAGGGAGAAGGGAGAAGAGAATGCTCAGAGGAAGGAAGGTCCAGGATTGATTTAATGAGAAATGCCAAGAGTCTCCCAAACCAGCCTTGATATGCACCCACTGGAAAAATCTATGAGGACACTGTTCACTTATTTTTGGCAAAATAAGGCATATGATTGACTCAGCATTCCTAGAACTAAGTACCACTCTGAAATTCATAACATTTTTTGGATAAACTTTGAAATTCCAAAAAGTATAGCTAAACCAAAATTTAAACTAAATTAAACTAAGCTAAAATATTTTGAGGACATTCAAATCAATAAATGTCCACTAAGCATCTCATGCTTAACACATATGAGATGATGGAATATTTGTTTTTATTAACATGCATATAGACATGAATTTCCCACATGCGAAGTTATAGATGGGTGTACTTTAGAAATGCAAAATTGAATTGAGTTTTATGTTTGGTAATAGAATTAAATCACTTATGCAAATTTCCTATCAAAATTACTTATCTAAATTTCTTATATGTAATTTTCATATTCCCAATTTTCATATCCATAAATATGCCTCTAGCTAATAGCCTCTAACTAATGTGAAGATGGGTCTGATGGAGCTGACTTTAGTGACAGTTAGAACTTCTGCTATTTGGGGACATCTGGGTGGCTCAGTTAGTTAACCAGCCAACTCTTGATTTTGACTCAGGTCATGATCTCAGGGTCCTGGGATGGAGCCCCACTTTGGGCTCCATGGTCAGTAGGGAGTCTTCTTGGGGATTCTCTACCCTTCTGCCCCTCCCCCCATTCATGCGCTTCTCATTCTCTCTCTCAAATAAATAAATAAATCTTTAAAAAAAGACCTCCTGCTATTTTTTTTAAAGATTTTATTTATTTATTTGTCAGAGAGAGAGAGAGAGAGAGCGAGCACAGGCAGACAGAATGGCAGGCAGAGGCAGAGGGAGAAGCAGGCTCCCTGAAGAGCAAGGAGCCCGATGTGGGACTCGATCCCAGGACGCTGGGATCATGACCTGAGCTAAAGGCAGCTGCTTAACCAACTGAGCCACCCAGGCATCCCAGACCTCCTGCTATTTTGATAATATTTTGAGCATGATGATGTGAAGCTCTGAGAGGTGAGCCAGGGGGAACTCATCCACTGCAAATTACCTTGCTGGATCCAGGCTGACTGATGCAAGTTATGCCCTTTCTTAATATGAGGACATAGACAATAGTAAAGTAGCAAGCTCCATTTTCTTGGCTTGCATGCTTGTTAAGGTTCATTTCTCCGCATCAGCGATTATAATGAAGACAAAGTAAGTTAGTTCAGACAAAGGCATTACTAGGGTTGACTGAAGCACAAACAGAACCTCCTTCCGTAGCTTCCCACCCCATCCGTGGCCAACATGGCAGTGTCCACACACCTGCAAGGTAGCCAGGTTGGGGATTTCGTCTTCTTTGGATTTCTTCTTGAGCATCTTATCCTTCTTCTTTGGCCCATATATATTTACCACCACCTCATCTGGTTTCACTTCTGTGGATATTTAGTGGAAATTGTTAGACTTTCCAGTGCTATTGAGATGAGAAGAAACAAAGTCAAGCTCCCTCTTTCCCTTTGTTCCTGCATGTGTCAGGACTTCCGTCTTCAAAAAGAAATAGTAACATGCTGCTTGATGGGAGGAGATGCCACTCATGGAGCAATGAAGTAACAACAGATACCCAGGGCCAAACATTGTGCTGACCTGTCCTGGTGTAGGTAAGAATTCATTAAACTAGACACAGAGATGGAAAGAAGGAAGGAAGTTGCCCATTCATCCAACTGGCTAAGAACAGGCCCAAGATGGACAGACTCCAAAACTTGGAGTTACATTTCCTCTCAGATCTGCTTAGGAACTTGAGATTCATCTAGTTCAGCAACCTGAGGCTCAGCTATGTTAAGGGTCTTGCACCAAGTCACAAATGTTATTAGAGAGATTACTTGGGAATTTTCCAGGAGTTGTCTCTAGGAAAACACTGTCCGAGACAGACCTTGGGCTCTGCTCTTTTCCAGCACATAAACTTGAACTAGCTAATCAACCTCTTTATACCTCTGTTTCATGATCTGCAAAGTGAAGATACTGTTGCTAATGTCATGAGCCTAGTCTTGGGATTAAATGTGCCAATAAGGAGGGGTCTGAGGAACTGAGTGAGCCTGGTTCTGGTTCTCCTACTTCTTTTGGTATCACCTGAAACAGCACCCAACACTTGCTGTCACTGTTGATTTTAGGTGAAAACCTACAGTTGGCCTGAATCCAGTTTGTGGTCATTTCAAATCCCTGGCCTCTTTCATTTGAACTTCTGCCAAGCCAGATCTACCTGAGCCTCATAAACCGAGTTAGGAACCTAAAACCCGGGTCACCTCTATTAAATTTCACCATGCTGGATCTGGCCCATCATGCCAGCTTTCTCCTGCTTTTCTTCTGCTCTTTCTACACCAAGATGGGAGCCAGAGTTCCAGCACTAACTGGGTTCAGAAGACCTGAGATCTGGTCCCAGTCCAGCTCAAATCAGCTACATGACCTTTTTAGAGTGTTGTCATGTTTGTGAACTTGTTCCTCATGTGGGAAATGAGGGAGTGGAACACTAGTATGCCTCCTACTGCTTCCTTTTAGTATTTTCTTGCCCCATTCTTAAATAACTTACCTGCATTGCCTCTTTTCTCCTTGGGATTGCTCTCCTTTTCCTTTGAGAAAAGAAGGAAATAAGATTATTGACCCTACCATGCCTCATTTATGAGTCCTGACAGCCAACAGTTCCAATTCCATCATCTCAGCCTTCTGCCTTCTCAGAGATGTCATTTTAAAAGACTATGCAAACTGTGTCCAAGAAGCCTCCAAGCAAAGCCTTACTGATAGACCAGGGACCCGCCTGTAGCAAGATACCTTGCTATAGAATAGGCGTCCCAAGAAAAGTACCAGCAAGCAGCAGATTTCCCTGCCTTCCATGCACAACCCCCTCTCAGCCACTACCTCTCTTCCCTACTTTTCCATCTCCCTAGAACATCACCCAATCAGCACTATGAGTTCTATCTGCTGGAACTCTGGATCATTGTACCCTGGATTGTTGGGTCTTTGGGTTGATACTAAGGTCTGGGGAGATTAAGTAGAGCAAGGGGAAAGGACTGAGCCTTCACTGGGAGTGGTAATGTCTGCTTTAGGAGGGAGTTTGGAGGCAGAGACTGCCGTTTGGTTTGTTTATGTAATTATAATACCAATATTCATGGGTAGTCCTAGGTGAAGAAACTATGGTCTTAACAAATGAAAGAATCAGAAGAGTTTCTATGCAATTAAGTGTAATACCACATGACTAATTTTCCTTTCCTTGTTTATTCAAGGATGAGAAATTTTACCAAATTCAGTCACTGAGATTTTACCTGAATTTCTTTACCACTTTCTAGTGGTTCTCCAGTTTTGTAACTCAATCCCTTTCTTGCTCTGTGTGCATGAAGCTCTGCTCTGGCAACCTGTTCATTATTTCCATTTGCAAAGGCCAACTCCTCTGCCTTCCCATATGAACTTAGAATCCTGCTGGAGACCTGGGGCCTTTGATCTGGATATCTCCAGGTGCACCTGAAGCCCCCATTGCTACACCCATCTATCCAGAGACCCCCTTTCTCATGGTTGGACCTTTCAGAGTCTGACAGAGGCCAGATCTATAGAGGCCACGTTGGACCGAACATCCTTCCAGCATTTATAACAGAGTCTGTGTCCTAGGGTCCTCTCCAGCTAGAGGATGAGGATTTTTCAATTCTGGAAACTTCCAGACTTTGAATCTTTCTGCAGTTAACCGAACCCCATCTGAGTAGGGCCTAACTATAGTAGAACCTAGAAGAGGATAATATGGGATTGCAGGGGTGGGGGACAGTGTTGTGGAGGCTGCTGTGTTTTCTCATCCAATCCCGGGACTGTCACAGCCAGGGGACACTCTACCTTCTGTGCTTTCTTCAAGGAGGCATAATATTTGGACCACCAGTCAATGACGTTTTCAGCAGATTCATCCGCTATGGTCCTCTTTCTCCTTTTGGTCGACCTTCGAGTAGGTTTCCTGGCATCCTGGCAAGGGATGAGGGATGGATTATCAGGGAGGCCTCGGGGATCTGTCTGCCAGTGACTGGCTGATCTCCAGAGAAGCGAGCACCCAGGTCCCTTTGGAAGCAGATGAGGGTGTGAGCAGCTTTTGAAGCTGCAGCTCTCTGTACCACTTCCATAAACAACACTTTAGCCATCAACCCATCCATTCGCTTATTTATTCAGCAAACATTTACTATTATTTAAACACATAGATGTGAGGTGTTGTGCCTGACACTGGGGGTGTAAGGGGAATGAGAATCAATCCCCATGCTGGGGAAGTTTCATTCAGTAGAGGAGACAGGTGGGAGGCATGATACAGTGTGCTATGGCAGAAAAGGCATTAGTTGACAAGCAATTAATATAAATTTTGTGATTCTCATTTTCCTCCACGGGGGACAATCCTATCTGGCTATGTCACCGTTGTGAGTATTAAGTGATGTAATGTAGATAATTTCTTTTTAGCATTATTTCTGATCTGAATGGGTGCAAGTCAATGACACCAACAACATAAGCAGGAGAGGGAGGGATTGGAGAGGCTGTGATACATGAACAGCAGAGAGGAGGCATTTGGGGAGATGACAGTGGTCCCATGACAGACTCATCATGTAATCATCATCTGTGTGCTCTCAGACAACTCTGGAGTAGCTATAACATTCCAGGTGCTCTGTCAAGAGCAAGGGCTACAGAGATCTGTAAAAAATCATCTGTGACCTGGTGGGGCCCACAGCTTTATGGTGGCAACCACACTGAAGCTAGGAATTCTAACAGGAAGTGGCAGGTGCATGGCTGGTGGGATGCAGAGAAGTCCTTGAGGGGCCATAGAGGGTCATACTAATCATAGATAAGATAAGAACACCTTACAAATATCCACTAATCTGCCTTACTCTGTGTTTTATTTCAGCCTTCACCATGTTCTGGGCAGGCAGTCCCTCAAGACTTTTTAAAAACTGACCTCTTTTTTATCAGTTGATACACCAGGATTTTGCACTGAAATTTAGGACTTAGAAAGATTCATCACATGCATGCTTTATGGTTCTTTGTGTACTTGTCCATCTTGCCTTCCAGAATCTCAGCTAAAGATAAGAAGTCCCATTTCTCTTTAGACGCCAGAGAATATGTCTTTTTTATTTTTTTTGTCTTATTTGTCCTCATACAAAATAGGTTCTAAATATTTGTGGAACAGGTCTAGATAAAGAAACAGTTGTCTTTTCAAGCTAATGAATTGCAAAGTGTTTCTGTTCAATTGAATATGGCTGTCACAGTTGGCTAGCACTTGAATTTCATATACGTTGGCTTATCTGATTCTATAGCGATGTTGTGAAATGGGTATCAGTATATTCATTCTACAGATGAGGAAACGGATGCTCAGAAATGAGAAGTTGCTTGGTCACAGTCACAGAGCTGGTAGGTGGGAGGATTAATATCTAGAGCCTCCAGTGCAAAGCTTTGTAGATATGAAGAGGGGTTACATTCTGACCTTAGCTTTACCATCTTTGGGTGGCTCCTGGGCTACAGGTTTGGCTTCAGACTCAAACATAGGAGATGAGTCAGGGATATCAACTACGCTGCTTAGTTGAGTCTGGGAAGAGTCAGGTACCACTGTGGGAGGTGGCTCAGCATCCACATAGATGTGATCTGTTGGTGGTGCCTGGGAGGAGCCAAGGGATCCAGAGGGCTCGGTGGCTATTGGCAAATCTGAAAGAGTTGAAATTGGAAGTACATCAGGTTGGGAAACTGGGCTGCAAAACACTTCAGAGACCCAGTACCGGGAATCAGACAGATCTGGATTCAGATACGGCAAGTTCTTAATATCTCCGACAAAATGATGGTGGAAAAACCCCATCTCGCTAAGGGATAAGTGAGAGCATGATGTAAGCCTTCTAGAGCATAATCAGGAATCAATCAGGAATCAATCAATCAGGAATCAATAAAAGCTTGTACTTATTATTGATCCTTCAGAGCCATTTTAAATTACTGTGGTCATAAGGAAAATGCGTATCAAGGTTTAGGGCACAGGTCCTCTGTGTGGATTATCTTTTCCCAGTCCCAGTTAACTCAGGGAAACGTCAGAGGCTCCTGAGGTCTCTGAGCTCCCAGCTGCAGGCTAGACTCTGGACACGTGACCTCATGTGCTCACTGGGGAGCAGGGGTAGGTTCCTGGACTTTGTGAAATTTCTAACTGGATTTTTGATCCAATGGAAAGGTAAAATCACTGTCCCTTCTTGCCAAGAGTCCTCTCCTCTCCATTTTGTGCTGCAGAATCCAGCCCTTAGAAACATCTCTCAGCTGGGAGACCCCATGGGGTTTTCTGTCCCCAGTTGCTGACTTTTCAACAGCAAAGTTAACTCCATAAACACTTAATAGGCATCTACTCTGTGCTGGGCACAGAGATGGAGAGATCAGCAGGTCAGAATAGAAAGCTCAGAAATAGACTAGAGCTGTATGGCTACTTGATTTATGAAAAAGCTGGCAGCATAAAAAAAATGGGGGATAATAAACTCTTTGGGGGGGAAATGATGCATTCTATGGAAAAAAAAAGTAGCCTTATCCCTATCTTAAACCATCTACAAACACAGATGACTGTAGATCTAAATGTGAAAGTTAAAAACATAATACTAATAGAACAAAATGTGAAACAACATTTTTTGTGACCAAGAATTGAGAAACAGTTTTCTAACAAAACTCTGAAAGAACAAACCATAAAGTCTGAAATTCAGATTGATATGATTACATTAAAATTAAGAATTTCTCTTCAAAGATGGGGATCACAGGCAGGTTAGCGGTTATCAGACTAGGAGAAGATATAATCTATAGGATATAGACATCTAGAATATACAAAAAAAGAAAATTAAAAAAAACAAACATAGAACTTGAGCAAGGGATGTGAGTAGGCAAATCACAGAAGGGAAATCAAGGTGGCATAAGTATATGAAGAGATGTGTAAATTCAGTAGTCATCAGAGACAACCAAGCCAAAATAAAAATGAGATACTACTTTATATATGGAAAAGTGGCAAAAACCAAACCAAAACAAAACAAAAACTCAGAAAGTTGGGTAATAGTAGGAGGTATTGAGGAAAAAGAAAATGGTACTCCACATACAGTTAATGGTAGGAATGTAAACTGGTGTAGACTGGGGTAGACTGGGGTAAACCAGTGCAGCTCTCTAGAGCGCCCTCTGGTAGTACTCTGCGGAATTACATGTGCGTGTTCTCTGGGAGCCAATAATCTCACTCCTGGGTGTATATTACAAAGAAAATCCCATGCAGAATCCTCCCTTGGGCAGCGCTCACAAGGATATTCATAACAGCATCATTTGTGGAAGTGGGGAGAACAGCCTAGGAATACAGTATGAGGGGAAAGGAAAAGCAAAGTGGGGCAGATCTAAAGGTGGTGTTGACAAGCTAACGTGCACACAGCAATTTGGATAGATCTTAAGCGTAGCTTTGAGCACAAGAGTTGGAAACCAAATGAAGATTACAGCATCATATATATGTCATTTAAACGGATTGAATTTTACAAAGAGGGGCAGTGTGGGACCTGCAGTGGGTAAGGGGTAGGAGTAGGGACGGGGAGTAAGGTACAGGAGGGCAGTGGGTATGAGACAGAAGCCTTGACCAGAGCAGAGATGACTACACAACATGAACAGAGAAGTGCAGTTAACTCCACTCTGCTCCTGAGATCCAAAAGGGAACAAATCGAAGTAACATCAAGTAAAGAAAAACATCAGGAAATGGAGGTGGAAGGAAGCTGGAGTCATATTCATGGAAGCCTTCTTAGAGGAGCTGACCCTAATGTCAGTCTTAGAGTCAGAATCCAGCAGCTAAGGAAGCTGAAGGGATTGCAGGAGAAATTCTTCAGGAAAATCCACTTGACCATGGGGCACCCTCTTCCTGTGGGGTCCCCTAGCAGGCCCTGCAGGCACGACGGCTTTGTAGTCTGAAACTCCAGAATCTACAAGGGGCTTCCTACCCTGCTCGACTTGGGTTCCAACCACCTGGCAGGTGAGGACCAGGGGCTCCTTGGATTTGCACAAAAACTGCTTCAAGCAGTTGATGGTGTAGGTGCCCACCAGGGTGCTCCTCCCGAAAGCTCTCCAGTCCACCACACAGATGCTCAGGGGCGGGTGCAGAAGCTCATTCTCAGGCAGCTCCTGGGAAGAGAGGCCAGGGTGAAAAGGGAGCGCTGCCTGGGCTGAACCCAGCTGCTGGTACCCTGCTGACCTCTTTAGGGACAGGAGCAAAGCAAGCCAGGCACCCATCCTCCCTCTGTCCCTGCCTTGTCATTCTGTCCCTCCAGGTCACCCCTGCAGCTGGCCAGAAGTCTGGGGCATTGCCTTCCAAGCCAGGGAATAATTAGCTATAATATGAGGCATGACACTAATATATCATCCCACGTGTAAATTGCAAAAATCACAGACTGCCTATTCAACAGGACACTGATCCAAGTCCAAGACAGAAAACAGATGAAAGTGGATACATTAAAAATGAGCTGAGGGTAAGGGGCCAGTACCCTCCCTCTCATGTCTCCCAGTGGCCCCAGAGACTCAACAATGCCCAGTGTAACAGGTTTGCAAACACCGTACACATTCTTTAATTCCACTTTCTGCTAATTTAGGAGATGTAGCCATCGGAGCTGACAGCGTTGCATAAAGCAAACTTTCTTCACAGTTAGTTCCAGATCAGAACACAAAAATGTGTGTTGAAATATTGAAATAAACAGAAGCTCAGGTGTCAAAAAAATCACTTTAGAAACATAAGGTTGCATGTAAGCCACTGACATGCTACATATAAGTAATTTTTTAAAAAATCTAATCACTAAAGTAAGTTTCATTTTAGGTCACTGGTTCACAAACTTTAGCATGCATCAGAATCACCTGGAGGTCTTGTTAAGCCAGAGGAGTCTGGGCCCCAACACCCAGCAGTTTCTGATTTGGCAGAACTGGGGCAGAGCCTGAGAATCTGCATTCCTAACAAGTTCCCAGAGGAAGCTAATGCTGATGAATTGGGGGCCACACTTTGGGAACCTTTGTCCACTTGCTTTGATTTACAGAACCTTTAAAAACAAGACAACCCAACAGCAATAACAAAAGTCTATTTTATCCCATTCTGAGATTCTCACTTTTCACCCAATTACACTGTTCTTTGTTGTAGATAGGGGACTCAAAAGCATCTCCCCAAGCCAAGTGAATTAGAGAGGGCATCTCATCTGTGGAAATTAAGGGGATGAGCGGACAGGAGAAGCAGAGTCTGTACCACTTCAAAAGCATCTGCCTGGACACTGAAGTTCGGGTTGTTCTTGTAGCTCTGGATCACACAGGACTTGACTCCTCGTCCTCCACACTCGATGAGGACCTGAGGGCGATCCACAGAGAGTAGCTGCACCTTCTTCATTTCTCGAACTCCCCAGAAGAGGACCTGAAGAAAGGACCAACAGAGCGCGATCACTTAGAGACCCAGGGAGGAGCAGACATGCGGGGTCCTGGTGTGGGTGTGGCAAGTCAAATGTACTGCCAGGGAGCTAAAGAATGTTCTTCTGGGATGGGACCATGCAGCTCCCTGAGGGCCCCATCCTATCAGCTCTGCTCAGTTCCACCTTGCAATCCCCTCAGACAATGCAGACAGGTGTGGCAGTGCACCACTGCCCTTTGCCCCAAAGAATAACTCAGTCCTCGCCTGCACCATACCTCCACTCGGTATTTACTCAGCACTGGCCGAATGTTGGCAGGAACTGGGTAGATCTGGGCGACATCTGGTGGGTCAATGGGAGGGAGACCTTGCAGCCCAGATGAAGGGACCTACCAAACAGAACAAGTGCTTGTTAGAAGGTGGGGGAGAGACAAGAAAGACCAGTGCCACCAAGCAACCACCTCATCCATAGGACATTCACTTAACAAAACTAATGTTTCCAGCTTAAATTATAGCTAAGACAGTGCATTTTACCACACTTAATGATTTACTCATTGACAAATATTGATTTACTGATACCTTCGCAAGAGTAACCAACACTTAGCACTTACAATGTGCCACAAAGTTAATAGCTTAATAAGCTTTCAGTAAGCTCACAATACAGAGGGGAGAAGAAAAGACAAGCAGGTCCTCACTAGCTGAGGACTTGTGAGGTCCCCACACTGGAATGACAGCAGAGGCATGGAGAAGGGCTCTGATCTAGTTCTGAGCTCTGAGGCTTAGCTACACCCCCATTACTCACTACAACAAAAGAGATTTGTATTTTTTTTTAAGATTTTTTAAAATTTATTTGAGACAGAGAAAACATGAGTAGGATGGGGGGGTAGGAGCTGAGGGCAATGGACAAGCAGATTCCAGGCTGAGCACAGAGTCCAATGCAGGGCTCGATCCCAGGACCCTGGGATCATGACCTGAACTGAAGACAGACACTTAACCGATTGAGCCACCCAGGTGCCCCAAGAGATTTGTGTTTATTCAAATAGAGATTACATTTTCATTAGTGAAACAGAAATGAAGTCTTTTGAAGACAGACCTCCAGGATGAAAAGGTATCATTTCCTGTGCATTTGAAGATACAGAAACAGCAGGAGAATAATTCCTGTGCCTCACTGAAATCTCATACAAAGGGCTTGCCAAGTCTACAAAGGCCATCCCACCCTGCCTTCAAGGCCTGGCTCACTGTGTACATCTTCCAAAAAGCTGTCCCTGATTTGACCCCAATCACTGTGGTGGTTCTCCTACACTTTGGTCCCTGGAATGTAGTGTGTCCTCTGTTGGAAGCTTGATGCAGAAATTAGGGGTCTGAGTCCAGAAACCAGGCCCCAATGTTTGACTCTGTATGAGTCCCTTCCCCACTTTGGGCCCCAAATATTGGGCCAGATGACCTCTCAAGCCCCTTGAGAGCCAGATGCACTGGGGACGTCTGTCTGACTTAACCGGGAGGAAGCTCTGTTTACTTCATTCATTCTCTAAGCCCCTCAAGCAGTGTTCCAGTCCAGTAGATTCTTTATAAGTGTTTATTGGCTGACTGACACATTAGCTCCATATGCTAAAAAAAAGCTTAATTGCTCCTCAAAACAGGCAAAGCACAAACATATCACCATTTCATCTTCACAGACGTCTTCTAGCAGGCAATGGCAGATGCGGTTAAGCTAATTACAGAAAAGCTCAGACAAAGAAGACAGCAGATGCTTTGGACACCAAAGAGCCTGGAGACAATGAAGCTGCAGAACCAGATCAGATAAAGGCTCTAGAAGCCAAGAGGACACACGCTCAGTACTGCCCTGCCTGAGCAATTCAGTCTGCCAAACCTCGCCTCTCTGAGAAAGCTAACTGCTCCTCTAGCTCTGGAGGGAAATCCACAAAACAGCTGTGGTCATGGCACAGGTTGGTGCCCTTGTCTGGACTTTTATTAAAGTACCACATATTTCTTCATTCTGGGGCCACCAGGAAATGTCCTGAAGAAACTTTGTCCCATGGTGCCTGACAGATGCCACTGAACTCAACTCAGACCCTGAAGGGCTCTGCTCTGTGTCATGGTGGAGGCTGAAAGATTTCTCCCAGCCAAGAGTAGACATTTGCACAGGGAAATGGGTCAGCTGCTGGCTTACAGATCTGCCTGGTGTGTAGTTACTTAGCACACGGACCAGAAGAAGATAAAGAACAGTTACAAAGGCAGGAGGGTAAGCATCAGAGGTGAGTCAAATAGGTTGGTCCAAAAGCCAATTGCTCTAAAATCCCAGTGGAGACAATACATCAGGCCCTCAAAGGAGGTCCACATGTAGGGCCAGGATGAGGACCTAGGTTGCAAAATTTAGAGAGGTGCCACTCTCAGGGTCATGCATGACTCTACTCCCACACCTGCTTATCTGAAAAGTCACTAATGTTCAGAAGTCTTTTGCATCCTCTGTGTCCCTCAGCACATCATTTACATTTGTGTTACCCCTCTTCTTTGGTGCCATGGGTAGCACAACCCAGGGCTCCATTGCTTGCTAGTTGAAAATTTGAAAATTTGCTCAGTGTCTCTGAGTCTCAGTTCTGTCATTTGTAAAGTGAAGATCAAGATATCTAATTCATAGGCAGCTGTGAAGAATGGCCGAGACAGCATGCAAGGCACCTGGCACACTTTCCAGCACATGTAAGTTCCCTAGAAGTAAGTGTCTACTGGAGGCAGAAAGGTAGAAACTCCACTTCATGCCATCTTGGATTCAGGTGAGCTAGGATTGCTAGTACCCCAAACTACCTCAGAAGCAAATTTAAATCCTCTCACAAGGAAAACATTACCACCCTACATTCAAATTTTGTCTACATATTTTTGTGAATGAGCGAGACATGTTTGAAAATACTGTATTGAGAGTCTACTATGTGTGTCTATTATTGTTGGCTTCCATGTGTGACATGGAGATGAATCTCACACCCCACTTCCAATCCATCAGCCAATCCTGTGGACTCTACCAGAATCCTTTTCCTTGGCTACACTCTTGATCCAAGTTCCAGTTCTCCAATCTGGATTACCTGAAAAGCCTCCCAGTTGACTTCCTTTTATTCCCCTTGTTTCCCCCCTTGGGCCCCTTTAGTGTATACCCAATCTATCATCCATGATTTTCAACATAAATCAGACGTTAGGCTCAAAATCTTCTCTTGGCTTCTCATCTTTTATAGAATAAAAGCCAAACTCCTTATAGTGCCCCACATGATCTTTTCCCTCTGACTCAATCTACACTATGCTCTAGACACACTGGTATCCTTGCTAGTCCTTGAATACGCCAGGCATACCTACGTTTCAGGGCCTAGAATTTGCTGCTCCTGCTGCATCAAAAGCTCTGTGCCCAGATACCAGCATGGTCAACTCACTTCTTCCCTTCAGGTCTTGACTTCAATACCACCTTCTCAGTGAGGCCTCCCTCAAATGTCGACCTGCCCCCTCCTCCAACACACACATGTCCACTCCACATTTCACAGGGCATTACCTTTTCTTCTTAGGGTGTATCACACCACTGTTACATTATAATTTACATAGTAGACTCTATGATCTTCTCCTCATTAGAATATAAGTTTCAGGAGGATGGGGGAGTTTTGCCTGTTTTATTTACTGATGAATTCTTTTTATTTTTTTAAAATATATATATATTTTTTTTTATTTGAGAGAGAGAGAGCACGAGTGGGTGGGAGGGGTAGAAGGAGAAGCAGGCTTCCCACTGAGTAGGGAGCCCGCCTTGGGACTTGATCACAGGACTCCAGGATTGTGAGCAAGCCGGAGGCAGATGCTTAACTGATTGAGCCACCCAGGTACCCCTCATTGATGAATTCTTAAGAATATGCCTGACACATAATGTACACTCAATAATATTTGTTTGACTGCATGAATGAATGAGTAAAATAGTCCTGCCTTCAAAAAACTGCCTTCAAAAATCTTCCCTGCTGCCATATTTCTCTTCAGGATCCTTGCATTGGCCTCTTTCCTGGTCTTCTAGCTTCTTACCCTTTTCTTGTTCATGTCATCCCTCCACATTCCTTCCAGAAGACAAGCCAGCCCACTCCACTCTCCTCCTCTTCTTACCCTGCTTCTTACCTCCAGGACCATTTCTCTGCACCAGTACTAGGCAGAGAGAGGGCCCGCTGGCTTGGGTAGGAAAGGGAAGAGGAGACAATGCATTCTGTCTGGACACAGAAGAGCGGAGTTACTAAATCCTTCTCAGACAGAGAAGCATTTCAGTAATGGAGGTGGAGAGGCTGAAGCAAATCAGACACAGATGAAAACTGAGAGCAGCTGGTGACAAATGAAGGCATTTTCCAGGTCTTGTCTTCTCAGCACATACAAGATCCACATACTAAGATTGTCACGCTGATGATCAAATTACTTTTTGAACAAGCAATCAAATGAGAAGTCCTAATGAAACCTTAATGAATTATATCTCCTGGGTTGATCACCTCTGACAATTAACGCTGCTGTCAGGAAGATCTCTGGGTACCCTAAGCAGTGAGGGAGGGAAGGGGGGAGGGGGGATACTCAGCATGGAGGGTGGGGGAGAGGGTGCTCTCAGCAGTGGAGGGAGGAAGTCAGGGGAGACCCTCAGTGTAGAAGGAAAGAGGGAGAGAGAGGAGGGGGGCCCCTCAGTATAAAGGGAGTGGAGTGGGGTACTCTCAGCTTGAAGGGAGGAAGAGGGACCCTTAGGTTGAAGGGAGGGGAGGGGTACCCTCAGCAGTGGATTGGGGGTGAGGGAGCACCCTCAGCGTGGAGGGAGAGAAGACCATGGAATCCAGAGAGCCATCCCTTAGGAAGCCTGTAGGCACCAGTCACCCAGCCCCTCACTGAGGGACTAGGGGACTCAGGCTCAGAGGGGGGCAGGCAGCTTCCTGTGGCTAAAGAGCAGCTGATTGAATCCCAGTCAGCCCTGAGCCTCAGCTTCCTGACGCGTGAAACAGGAGCCTTGCCCTAGACGTAGTTTTCCCAACCAGCCGTTCTTCTACAACATTGATCATCTGTACTATTACCCAGCAAACATTTTCATCTGGTATCATTTTGTTTTTAAAAAGGGAAGTTTATGTTGCCAAGTAAAGGAGGACCACTTGCCAGAAATGAAATCAACTTTAGAAAGAAGACCACTGAAAAGCAAATTGGATTATGGAAGGTGAAGCATTTCTTAAGATTTCTTTGCACTATCTTCGGACTGGTGTTCCAAGAAGCACACTTTGGGAAATGTTCCTATTCTCGATATTGACCTTCTTTAAAGGCACTTTCAGATTCCCTGCCCCATTACACTTTCCAGCCTCTCAGCTATCACGGGAATGGATCAGTATAGCTGGATTCTGGGCCCTGGCCTGCCATGTTAAGCAAGTCTTTACTTCTCTGTTACCCGTTCAGTTTCTTCACCTTTAATAATAGGTTGGACCAGACATTTTGCTCTAATACTCTATGGCATACTGCCACTGCTAATAAAATAGGTAGTATTTGTTGACTGTCTATTCCATGGCAGGCACTTTCGGTAGACTGATCTCATCCCTGTTTTGCAGGTGAAACAGAGATTAGGTAGCTCATGCAAGGTCACACACTGTAAGTGGTGGAAATGAGATCCACACCCATGAGTTCTGACTCTGTCACCTTCCTCTCCCTCCTTTCTATGTGTCAGGAGTGCTTGCCTTCTAGTTTCTCTACTGAGTGAATTTTTTTAAATGGGGTATCTGAGAAATAGGCTTACCTGGAGAGAGGAATTGATTGGACCCAAACGTAAAGTGCCTCCTGCCTCAGTGAATGCAATGGTCTCTGATGCAGGCCCTACCTTGGTCACTTCTTTTCCAGATCTTCTCCATGTCCCATTTGGTTTTCCACTGGACAGTCAGACCCAAGAGTCTCAGCTTCCCTCCCCAGTATCCTGTCTCTGCTTTCTAGAAAAGTCTTCCGAGGCACACGTTCAGAAATTTCCCTGTGTCTTAATGGGACTGATTAAGAGCTCCCCGTCTTCAGGAAACTGCGTGATGCAGTGTAAGAAGCAAATGGCTTTAAAGGTCTCAGTTCAGCTCTTAGCTGCAGGGTGAGGTAGGTCAGTCTACTGCACCAAACCTTGGTTTACAATCTGGAAAATGGGAATCATAATACCTCAACAGGGTTGAGGGAGGTCCATGTGATGGAAGTTATGTGAGCCAGCAAGCGTCATGCGTGGCATATGTCCACAAGTTTGCTCCCTTCTTCCCCCCATAGCCTCTCACGGCCTGTGTGAGCTCCAGGACATGCACACAGGGCTGCTCAGGCACTCCTGACCAAACCCACAAAATCTTTCATCCTGGGGCTCTGACCTACAGCACAGGGGCTCTAGAAATAGCTTGTGTCACCTGAACTCTGAAGTGGCAGTTCCCAGATCCCGAGAAGGAGACATCTCCAGACCCAGGGCAGCAGGGAGCAACTGAGTACAGCTCATAGAGTGTACTTCCAGTGAGGCTGCGTCTCTGGCCAGGAAGATGAGGTGGATTTTAGTGCAGATGACACTTCCGGTCTGCTTACCTGCAGCAGTTCAAACACAGCGAGGAGGTCCCCTCCGGAGAGGCTCCCACAAAAGATGGGGTGATAGGACAGCCTGGGTGGCTCATAGTCCTGGTCAGCCAGATGTACAACAGGAGCAACCACGGTGGCACCCAAATATTCTGGCTTCCCCTAGGGCAGAGAAGAAAGGAATTTGTCCCTGATGATTACCTACCTTGTACTGACCTGTGTCAGTGCACTTTTAAAAGTAATCGCGACAAAACTGTCAGCCTCAGTGTCTCCCTCTTGTTGCTAACTCCCTCTCTTCTTCTGCCAAGCACCTTTATCACTGACCAAGGTGGGGGGTGGAGGGGGCGTGCAGAGGAATGCATGTGGCCTCCCAGGGAAAACTTCCAGGTCCAAGTCTTTTAGGGGTTATCTCTTTTTTCAACATACAGAGCTCAATGGAATTAAGTTAAAATAATCATCTAGGGTACACTTGAAGGGAAAAAGAAGAAAAAACAAAGAAAAAGTGTGGCACTAAACATTCCAAAAGCTCTCCGGGGCAGGAGACCATTGGATCAGGGAACGCAAAAGCCGTGGAGTCCAGGCAAACCGGTGTCCATGCTCCCACATCTGCTACCTTCTAGCTCTATGGCCTTGGGCCATTGACTCAACTTTTTTGAGCCTCATGTCTTAAAAGGGATTCAGAATAATGCCTGTTACTGGGGCCATGGGGATTGACTTAATGATGTATGTTGCTTTTGCACAGTGACTGGTATACAGTGATCGCTCAATACATGGTAATATGATGATGATGGTGATGATGAAGGTCAGTATAGTCAAGTGATAGAGCAGTTCTGCCCCATTTTTCTTGGTAATAAAAGAGGCCATTAAAATATTTTTGTATGTACATATGCATAGGGGCCTCAAATTTCCTTAAGAACTATGAGAGACCACCTTCTCCCGCCTCTCCCCACACCTGCCCCCCGGAGCATGGAGCTGTCTTCCTCCAGGAGCAGCATGGGGCTGGAGCATGGGGCAGCCTCCCACTTTATCTTAGGAATGGCAGCATTGCCGGTTTTACTCACTGCTATGTCCCCCAGCCCAGGGCAGGTACTCATTACATTTTATGGAGTGAAAGCTGTGGGATTAATGACTTCCAAAGTACAAGGACAGCACCTGCAGTCAGCGGCTGGCGGGTTTTTGCCGCTGTCCTGCTTCATTGCCTTGGGACTCAAACCAGCACTCGCGTTCCTGGCTGTAGACGGAACCTTGGTTGAGGTGGAATGGGGTTTCGTTTCAAAGAATGATTATTTGGTGATTAATGATTGTTTTAGATGATTAGTTTGACTTTAAAACAAAGCCTGCCTGCTGGGATCCGCTGGTGGGGTCAGAACTACCAGGATAGACATGATGCTAGACGTGGTGAAAGTGGTCTGCTGTCTAACTATTTCGTCCATGATCCTAGCCAGGAATAATTAAGTAAAATTGCCCTGGACACAAAAAAGTATAAACTTAAACCCAAGCTAATTTGCCGAATATAAACTCATTGCTTAGACAGGCAGCAGGCCCTAATGAGGGTTACAAGCCACTGGATAGTGAGAGAAAGTTCTAGACTGGAGCCATATTCCGGCAAAGTCAGAGTGTAATCGTCTGATTACCACCCCAGGGCTGTGGGCCTGACCTAGCTGCAGCCCTCAGGGGTAAACAGAACTTCCAGCGTGTCTATATGTATCTCTCCAGGAAGAAAATACAAAGCTTCCATGTATTTTTTTCTCTCCTACATTTCCTTTTGGTTTTGACGTGAGAATGTAGGCTTGTTTTCCTGGGAAGGGTCGGGCTCGGGTAGGGCCCCGGAGGGCAGTCAGTAGAATGGGGATTTGGAGGAGGTCTGAAAACAAAGGGAAACCCATGTAGTACAGCAGGTGGTTTAAGAGTTCGCCAAGATGCTTGATTATTGTTACTGGTTTTCAAATACAAAAATACTTAGAATGGGAATCATGTTGTTAGCAACACAATTTAAAGTTATTTATTTTGTGGCTGTCTCTACAGAAAATCTATATGTACAACCATAGAACTCATAATTATGTACAATTTATAGCTCTGATTTATAGCTGGAGGAACAGGGTGCAGAGAGTGTGACATGGAAAAGCAGAATGAGTATGTTTAAATGGATATAGCCACACCAGCTACTCCCCCGTGTGCAAGAAAGGAGGGACACAGGAGGTGAGGTTCAAGTTCTGGCTCTGCCTACAGCTACCTATGACCTTGAACAAGGCATTTGACTTTCCTGGGTCTCTGGTTCCTTCTCCAGGAAACAAGAGGGCATGCTCTCCAAGATCCCTGCTCCTCTTCTACAATTCTCCCATCCTAATTTCCTTCTGACCTTGAATTAAGGTCAGAGCTGCCAGCATGCTTGAGGAGATGAGGAGAATTTAGGAAGCCTTCTTGGAACAACTATTGTGCTTAATATATTTGTGCTTCTGCAACCTCCCATGGGGGACACACATCAAAAAAAATAAATAAGGCTCACACCAGTCAGAATGGCTAAAATTAACAAGTCAGGAAATGACAGATGCTGGCGAGGATGCAGAGAAAGGGGAACCCTCCTCCACTGTTGGTGGGAATGCAAGCTGGTGCAACCACTCTGGAAAACAGCATGGAGGTTCCTCAAAATGTTGAAAATAGAACTACCCTATGACCCTGCAATTGCACTGCTGGGTATTTACCCTAAAGATACAAACGTAGTGATCCGAAGGGGCACGTGCACCCGAATGTTTATAGCAGCAATGTCTACAATAGCCAAACTATGGAAAGAACCTAGATGTCCATCTACAGACGAATGGATAAAGAAGATGTGGTATATATACACAATGGAATACTATGCAGCCATCAAAAGAAATGAAATCTTGCCATTTGCGACGACGTGGATGGAACTAGAGGGTATCATGCTTAGCGAAATAAGTCAATCAGAGAAAGACAACTATCATATGATCTCCCTGATATGAGGGAGAGGAGATGCAACATGGGGGGTTGAGGGGGTAGGAGAAGAGTAAATGAAACAAGATGGGATTGGGAGGGAGACAAACCATAAGTGACTCTTAATCTCACAAAACAAACTGAGGGTTGATGGGGGGAGGGGGTTGGGAGAGGGGGGTGGGGTTATGGATATTGGGGAGGGTATGTGCTATGGTGAGTGCTGTGAAGTGTGTAAACCTGGCGATTCGCAGACCTGTACCCCTGGGGATAAAAATATATGTTTATAAAGCTGTAAAAAAAAAGAAAAAAGAAAGGATGAATACCCAAGTTTTGTAGCAACATGGACGGGACTGGAAGAGATTATGCTGAGTGAAATAAGTCAAGCAGAGAGAGTCAATCATCATATGGTTTCACTTATTTGTGGAGCATAACAAATAGCATGGAGGACAAGGGGAGATGGAGAGGAGAAGGGAGTTGAGGGAAATTGGAAGGGGAGGTGAACCATGAGAGACTATGGACTCTGAAAAACGATCTGAGAATTTTGAAGGGGTGGGGGGTGGGAGGTTAGGGGCACCAGGTAGTGGGTATTGTAGAGGGCACGGATTGTATGGAGCACTGGGTGTGGTGCAAAAATAATGAATACTGTTATGCTGGAAAAATAAAAAAATTAAAAAAATAAATAAATAAGGCTTTGCCTTTTTATCTTAGACTTATTTAATGTAAAACAGAAGGAAAAAAGTAAAATCCAAAAGAAGAAGGAGGTTTATCTTAGTAATTAAACAATAAAAAAAATCCTCCCATAAGATTTTGAATGTACGTAGTATGGAATACAGACATCTTGGAGAGGAAAAGTTTTGGTTAACATCATAACAGAAATGGGCTTGGCAGCAAAACTGAGAGAAAACAAGACCCAGCTACAAGGGCTGAATTGGTGATGATACCCACCCAGTTCCCTCCAGGCAAGGGAGGCCTGGACTTTTTTTTTTTTTTTTTTTAAAGATTTTATTTACTTATTTGAGAGAGAGAGAGAGAACGTGTACAAGTGGAGGGAATGGTAGAGGGAGAAGCAGACTTCAAACTGAGCAGGGAGCCTGGACACGGGGCTGGATCCCAACACCTTCAGATCATGACCTGAACCAAAGGCAGACGCTCAACCTACAGAGCCACCCAGGTCCCTGAGGCCTGGACACTCTTAGTGAGCATTTTTATTGTGCGGCAATAGGCCAGGGCTGGAGGATGGGCACAACTGCAGGGGATGTCACACCAGTATGCTGTTCCTGAAGAAGCATGTGCGGACTGAAGTTCTGGGACCCACATCCTATTCTAATCGCTATCTCTTGACAAGTAGAAGTGAAAACCCCCTTAGTAAAGCAAATGACCACCACCCATGTTCCCATTTCAAATCATTGTTTTCCGAGGTCAGAACGGCATCTGGGCACCGGTCAGGTCCTGAGCAGTCCCAGGCTGGTTAGACAAAGTACGTCAGTGGCCCAGTGGGCACCGCCTGCGACACTCACCACCGCGTCGCTGTCGTAGAGCTCCACCACCACCGAAGGCGGGGACTCCGCCAGTTCTTTCTGGTCTCCGTGCAGCACCAGGTTGTTGAACAGCAGCATCTGGTTCCAGGTGGGCGACAGGGTCTGGGAAATGACCTAGAAGGTGGGGCCGATAGAAAAGCAAAAGATCATTAAATAGGGCTGGAGGTGGGCGGGTGGGGGGTTGCCTTCATGCCACAGTTCCTGGTGGAGGGCAAAGAGACGCTTCCTCGATCAGCTCCTTAACATCCAGGCCACAACACAGACCGAAGTACTGCCGCTGTGTGCTAGACGCGAGGGGGTGCGGAATCCTTGTCCCGTAGCGCTTCAAGCTCATGAGTAGAGCCCTTGCAACGATTGACACTTTATTTATGTCCATAATTTCAATTCAAGCCTCCCGGGAGTGCAGTGCTGGTAACTCACGCTACCCTCCATTGAGCATTACGTGCCAGCTGTTGCCCCGGGATGCACCGTCTCATCCAGACTTCACGGCCACTCTGGGAGGTGGACGGTTATCTGCTCACATCTTACAGATCAGGAAACCAGGGCTCACTTTGTTTGGAGACAGCAAGTGGCAGAACTGGAATTCGACCTGCATCCTCTGGCACCAAAGCCCAGGCTGCTAACCTTATACAACCTCAGCACATGGATGCAAGTACTCTCTCCATTTTATGGAAACGCACATCGGGGGTGAGGAAGATCTAATGATTACTCACTTATGAACAAGTAAAATTTTGTCATTAAATACTCAAAAGTGGGGTTTAACTCTACTATTCTTTCTCTGGCATTCCACTGGTCTGTACATATTTATTTGACTGTGTTGAACTAACAAGAGTCTTCAAAATAACCTTCACCATTTTGCATGACATCTTTTTTCTGAGAGAGCAAACTGGCATTGGTAATTGGCTATGTCCATCCTACAGATGGAGAAACCAAAGAACAGAGGACAACAGTCTGCATTATTGGTTAAGAACCTGGATGGTCAAAATTAACAGGATGGGAAACAAGTGTTGGAAAGGATGTGGAGAAAGGAGAACCCTCTTATGCTGTTGGTGGGAATGCAAGTTGGTGTAGCCACTTTGGAAAACAGTGTGGAGATTCCTTAAGAAATTAAAAATAGAGCTTCCCTATGACCCTGCAATTGCACTACTGGGTATCTACCCCAAAGATACAGATTTGGTGAAAAGACAGGCCATATGTACCCCAATGTTCATAGCAGCAATGGCCAGTCGCCAAACTGTGGAAAGAGCCAAGATGTCCTTCAACAGACAAATGGATAAAGAAGTTATGGTCCGAGTTGAGGGAAATTGGAAGGGGAGGTGAACCATGAGAGACTATGGACTCTGAAAAACGATCTGAGAATTTTGAAGGGGTGGGGGGTGGGAGGTTGGGGGCACCAGGTGGTGGGTATTGTAGAGGGCACGGATTGCATGGAGCACTGGGTGTGGTGCAAAAATAATGAATACTGTTATGCTGAAAAAATAAAAAAAATTAAAAAAAAAAAAGAAGTTATGGTCCATATATACTATCAGAAAGGATGAACACCCACTTTTGTATCAACATGGATAGGACTGGAAGAGATTATGCTGAGTGAAGTAAGTCAAGCAGAGAGAGTCAGTTATCTTATGGTTTCACTTACTTGTGGAGCATAAGGAATAACATGGAGGACATCAGGAGAAGGAAAGAAAAAGTGAATTGGGGGAAATAGGAGGGAGAGACAAAGCATGAGACACTGTGGACTCTGAGAAACAAATTGAGGGTTTTGGAGGGGAGGGGGTTGGGGGGATGGGTGAGCCTGGTGGTGGGTATCAAGGAGGGCACATATTGCATGGAGCACTGGGAGTGGTGCATAAACAATGAGTCTTGGAACACTGGAAAAAAAAAAAAGAACCTGATAGTGGCTCACAGTCCCTCTGCCAAGCCATTCCCCTGCTACCCTCAGAAGGGGGTGTCATTGTTCTTTGCCTCCTCTTCTCAAGTTAATTGGATGTTTAGACACCTGCTAGTTTCACAGAGCTGAAGACTGGGGTTGTCTGCAGGAAGGGTAGACTCTGTCCCTGGGCAGAAACTGGCCTGTTAATGTGTAGGGCTAGTCCTGGGATGAGGTCAGAGTCACATTTCCCTCTCTCCCAGGCTGTACAGACAAATGGGTGATGTCACAGGTGAACACAGCACCGAAGCTGCTGGGTCCTGGGGAATTTCCACACTCCCTCTGAACTACACCCTTACCTCTCACTGTGCATGCCAGAGAGGTCCCAGACGTGTCCCAGAGGGATCCAGCCTAGATTAACTTCCAGCCTCTAAAGAACAAATCAAACTGGCATCTCAGAGTTCTACATCAGGAGGCATCTTTAGTCAGGGCTTTAAACCATTGGCATTGTGGCCAGGAGAGAATTTTTCATTGTTCTTTATGTGAGTCATAAAAACACTATGCATTCCACCATCCTTCCTTTCTCACCTTTGCTTTTAGAGTATTATATGCTTCAGACACAGTGATGTTTTTGGCATAAATCTCAGAAAGGAGTCCTAACTTTTTGAACAAAGAAAGAATGGCTTCAACCAACCTACAAACAGGAGTTACGTAGTTGCAATGAAAAGTGTGGGTATCTGTCATCATAAAGAAACATGGGTTTTTACGTTGCTCTTTTAAAAATAGAAATGTGAACTCTTCATCAGGTTGCGTGCAAAAATGTGATACCAAAGCGATTTATGATCCTCACATCTTTCTTATAGAAATATTTTGATGGTTTTCTTGGCACTATAAATACCACTTGATAAGATTCCAGAGGCCAGTGTTAATTCATTCAACATATATTTCTTAGCACACTCAACAAACAATGTGCCAGGCTCAATATTAGGCACCAACAGGGCATCCTGTGCATAGCACGTGCTCAATCATGATTTGCATGAATAAATGAACCGATAGTTACCTGTCCTCAGAGTTGTCCCCGTCGGGCCATGTCTAAAAGCTCACCCAAGCAAAAAACACATTCTCCCACTTCTCTGCCAAGGTGCCCATGACCAGCTTCTCTCCTTCAGGGCTTCCTTATGGAGTTAGGCACTATGACTGTGCTTGAGGCCATCTGGGAGATTTTGGTAGCACTTAGCTGACACTTTGAAGAAGGAGTGAGATACTATGGGTGGAGCATAGCTTTCAAATCAGATATCCCTGGAATAGAACCCTAGTGCTATCCCCTGCCCCAGCTTGGGTAGGTGATTTAACCCCTGTGAAGCATCCTTCCCCTCATGTAAATGGGGTCGGTGCCAACCTTGTAGAGTTGGAATGACCGTTGTCTGAGATAAAGCATGTTAAGTGCCTGGCACAAAGTAGGTGCTCAGTAAGTGCTTGTTGCCCACCTGACTGCACCCTGCCACAATGTTTGTGAATGAGTAAGCGGTTACTGAATACCTACCACATGCCAGTCTCAGCGCACTAGGTACTCGTGTCTAACAAGGGACAATCTGAGTTCTCAGGACTCTGATTTCTTGAAATATCAGGTTCCACCTTGCCCTCCTCCATGATGTCCTCTCCTCCAAAGCTCCTCTCCACCACTTAGTCCCTCTCCCCTCTGTCTCCAAAGCCCTTCTCTTTGGAGAGCTCTCTCCCTTTTCCTTTAACCTTTGGCCACCATAAGAATTCTAAGTCCCACATCATCAGTGACCTCTGGAAAACAGAGTTCCCCTTCTGACATCTTTCTGATCATGCTGTCACTTTAGAGAGGACTGGCTGCAAGACCAGCCCTGCTCAGACCGCTCCCTCTGAACGTCGGGGGGTCAGTTCAGGCAGATGCTACCAGGTGAATGGTGGAGCTCAGATAGGACTGCAGGGACTCCGGGCTCAGTTTCCCCATCAAGAAGAGTGTAAGAATGGGACATGTCATACACACGCTCTGAGGCAGCACAAGACTGAAGCAGCAGAGGGAAACCAGAACCATTGCTTACCAAAATGGAAACAGAGTGGTTAAGCAAAGTGGGTTCAGAACTGCACCAATGTGGGTTTCCATCTTGGCTCTACTACCTTCTACCTATCCGGTCCCTAAGCCTTACCTTCTCATCCGCAGAATGGGGACACTAATAACATCCACCTTTAGACTGCAGTGAGATGTAGTAAACAATGCATAGAAAATGCTTAGCAGGATGCCTGACGCATAAGGAGCTTTAATAACTGGCAGCTATTAACAAAAATTAGGTACTTGGCTCAAAAGTATGGTGGCAAAGCTCAGGGCTCAACTGGAGCTGTTTTCACTTTCAAGTGATTTTTTGATAAATGCCATTTGTTCCTTTGAGATAGGAGTCCAAGTCAAGTGAAGGTACTGGTTAGAGATGCAAAATAGGAAGATGATCCCAGCCCAGTGAGATCACTCAAACCCCTTCCCCATTCAGGGCCCTGAGATCACCAGGGCCTGGAACCCTACGGTTTTGCAGCTGGTGGAGGAAGGATCCAGGGGTTCACCCCTTGAGAATCCTCCTTGCATCTGCTGGGATGCCTCAATGACAAGAATAACAAGGAGCCCCATAGAAGTTGTTACAAGCAAGGCACTGTCCTGGGTGGTTTACCCTCTAAAAAGCGTACACAAAGTCATCATCATGAGGGCTTTGCTTCAAGAGCTTGGATCCGAACCCAAACAATGTGGTTCCAGAGTCCATGCTCTTAATCACTGAGCTATCACCACCTCTCAAAACACAGAGAAGAGAAACTAGTCTCAAGTCTTTATGCTTCAGAGGTTTTCATGCTCCTTCACTAAGCGAGGATGCAGACAGCTTCCTTCTGAGATCTCTCTCACCTCCCCGCCTCAGACCGAAATAACCTCTCTCCACACGGCTCTTGGAAGACTTTGTCTAGCCTCGCAGTATGGGGTTTTCCATGGTGCAGCCCCCAAGCCCAGCACAGAGTTGTCACAGAGCAAGTACTCTGCAGGGGGCTGGCTGGAGAAATGCATGAGATGATGATTCACTATGAGCTGGGTCTACATGTCACAAATCACTCGATCTCCCAGATCACGGGTCTCACTTCAGAGAGACATGTCTGCCCGTGTACCATCAGCCAATGTAATGGCCACCATTCATCCATCACTTTATACACTTAACTTTGTGCTTCTTCACAGAGCCCTGTTTTTAGATGACAGATGGGGGGCTGGTGAGTAAATGCGGTCAGAGAGTAGATGAACTACTTAGCTCTCTTTGGGTCCTTGGTGTTTGTCTTAACACTTGGAGATGGACGAATTCCTTGTGACCTCTCCTCAGAGCACTGAAGCCTCAGAGAATGGAGTCCTTGGATATTATGATCTAATGGGAAAAGTGTCCTACTGGATGCCCGCAGACTAGAGGCGCCTCCACTTTCCAGCACTCAGTGTACAGGAAAGCAGGAGAGCCCAGAGGAAACCAATGTGGACCCACCTGCTTTAATCCTCACAACACTCATTAGGAATTAGTGTTTTCCAGAGAGAGACACTGCATTGCACAGCTGAAAGCATGCAGAGTCCCCCAGCTGGTAAGTAGAAAGCAATGATGCAAATTCTAGGGCTTCCTGACCACAAAGCTGGAAAACGTTCCTCTGCACCGAGACCCTCACAAAGGTTGGATCATAAGCCTCCCGCGGCCATGTCTCTGTGCAGTTTTCTCATGTGTTTGTTTCCCTCTGAACTTGGCCTTGTGCCCAGCACTTCAGCAGGCACTCACGTATGCCAGCTTTCACTTCTCCTCTTCATCCTTCCTTACTTACATGCTTCCTTCACCGTGGGGACTTCCTTTCTTGGCTACAAGACCTTGGGTCACATTGGAACAAGAGACCTGCCCCGTGTCAGTCCTCCTTGCACATGCGCTTTGGAGGCTGAAAACCTGCATCCCCAGAGACAACAAGCCCCTGCTTTTCCCTTTACTGGGCTCTGCTGCGCCTCAGCCGCAGGTGCGGGAAGAAGATAGGCAGGCTTCCCTGGTTACCTTTGTGGTCTGGCAGTGGGAAAGGAACGTGACCTTGGCAAAGGGGTCTGAGAGTCCATTGCTGTCGGCTGCGATGAGGCCCCGGGCTTGGTACATGTGAGCTCTCAGCTGAAAGACATGCCGGGCTGTGGACAAATAGTGGAAAAGGACAGGCATCAGTGGGCTTTTTCCAGCAGTGAGTGGGAACGAGTGTCTGTGTGCCTTGTGCACCTGCGGGTGTATCTGGAGACAGACTAGGAGCATCACCGGCCTCTGAGACTGAAATGGAAGCAGTTAAGAAAGGGGCATCTATTTATGGGGTACTTCAGGGCCATGCATTGTCCTTGGCACCTTTACTACATCATGGGTTTTAATCTTCATAACAACCCTGTGATTATATGTATAATTATCCCCATAGATGTATGAGGCAAATGGCTACAGAAGTCTTCCAAATTTGCAGAGTTATCAAATGCCAGGGCCTGAATTTCACTTCCGTCAGATTCCAAAATCACCTTCTCTTTCCAAAACAGCACATTTTATGTTTTCATAATTTTCCTGGTTTCCACCGCACATGCACTCATGCATGTGTGTGTGTGTGTGTATGTGTAAGAAAGGGGGCTGACCCACTAATACTCTTGCTTCAGCAAGCTCTTGAGTAAGCCACTCAGCCATTCTTCCATTCAGCCCCCCGATGTCATCTTGAGTGCCTACTGTGTAGCAGGTGCAGTCTGGTCTACTGATTCCGAAGTGGCTAAGACAGCCCCTGCCCTTGGGGAGCTCCAGGGAGGGGGCAGCAGATAAGACAAGCACCTATACCCCAGGGACAGGAGGCCAAGGACTAGCATCCTGTGAGAAATACCGGCAGGGTACATGGACGTGAAAGGCGGGAGTGAGCACATCTGTTGACAGGACAGGAGCAGAGTAAGTGCAGGTAAGTGCAGACCAGGGTTCAGTAGGGGCAGGAGCGTCCCAAGTGAGAGCTGACTTACATATTCCTGGGCTTCTGTGTATTTGTAAGACCCCTCTTATTTTTATGCCCCCTTACTCCTTTTTATCCCCTTCCCCACTCCTATTCCTTGTCTCCCCCAAAGGCTACATTTTACTGCATTCAGGGTATCAGTGTTTTGCACTGACGTGGGGACTAGAATACAGGAACTCTCACATACCAAATTGACTAGGTCTACTTAGTTAAATTAAGGGGGCAAATACTGCCCCCCCACCCTGCTGTGCCTCCCCTAGGCTTAGGTCACACAGATCTATGCATAGACTCGTACAAAGTCATTACCCTTCTCTGTGCCTTGTTTCCTCGCCTGTAAAATGGGGGTAATGATAATTCTTCATAGGGTTGACATAGGAGATCTAAGGGCTAAAAATGGTGCCTGACCCATGGGAAGAAGTGATGTGAAGATGCTGCAGAGGCTGTTACTACTGCTTATTGTCATGTGACCTGTGATGCTGGCAGCTGGGGGTCACCTGGGCATCCCTCAGAGCCCTCAGCTACAGCCTCGCAGGCAGCACACCACACAACTCTAGGGGGCGCCATTTATTTAGTTGAGGTTTTTGTTTTTCTGAAGCCTCTTACCATCTCTATACCTTAGACTATATTAATAAAGTCAGCTTCTTCTTCGCTCTCACAGTTTGGTGGCCCACTTCTTGCATTTTAGCTCACTTTCCACTTGTGGTTAGTAGAGACAAGTCTGATTGCCCCCACTGGAGGGCCAGATGACCCCTCTTTCATCTCTGCATCCCCCACTAGTCTTCCCACCGTGCCTGCCATATGCAGGTGCAAATTAATTATTGGTTGATGGCTCTTTTCTGAAGCACAAAATGGGTGAAGAAACGAAATTCTCCAGCGGGTGTGGAAGGCAACCAAAGCCATCAAAGCCAGTGCACGGCAGAGAAAGTTTATTAGGTCACTCCGTGAAAATAACACACCGCAGAGGATCAGAAAGCTTTGGAAAAAAATCTTTCCTCTCCTTTGAATTGTTAGTAGCTGGGACAGGAAATAGGTCCAGGTATCTTAGATATCTAGAGATAGTATCTACAGAAATAACAAGCTAATTTGACGTGGGTGTCTTTCATTCAAAGACGAAAACTCTTTAAAGGCAGGATGGAAAGGAAGGAAAATAAAGCAGGGTTTGGAGAAGCTGACTTCATCATTCACTAGTCAAGTGATCTTGGGCAATTGCTAAGCATTTCTGATACATCCCTCTTCCCTCTGTAAAATGAAGAAACTACCCAGGGCTGACTTGACAAATAAATTCAATGTAATGTATAAAGTAGAGGGCCCGATGCTTGGCACCTGGTAGGGGCTATGCATTTTCCAAAAAGACAGGGCTGAACTTTCCTTGCTTTTATGCACTGTCACTGGGCACAGCAACCATGAGCTGAACCACTGGATAAATATCCCAAGAACCATGTCTTCTCTAACTATTGAACCACTTAGAGTCCACTGGCAGTCAAGGTCAACCAACATCAGAGGAGTCTCGTGTAACACAGAACTTGTGGATAGTTCTCCTGTGCTTCCAGCACTGGCTCAATGCAAAACTTATCCTCAGCTGAAGTGAAAGTGTAATTGCAGTCTACTCTGAATTCAGCAGTGAAAATCCTGCAAATTGAAGCCATTTGGAAACAGAATGCAAATTGAAACTGTAAAGCATTAATATTTATAATAAAATCCTAAATTACATGAAAATGTAAATAATGGCACTCATAGAAAATATCTATATAGAAGAAAGGATTATATAAATCATGCTGAATTTCTAAAAGTGACCATGTCAAGATCCAAGCTGAAGAAACACAAGTGACCCCAGTGATACCCAGTTCCCACTGGGTTGTTAATGGTAAATGTAAATGCCTGTCGTTTATAGGTCAAAACCCTAGCACCACACATCATATCAAAGCAAAAACTTACTGACATTTTTAAAAGACATCTTCTGCTTCCATTGCAAATTCAATCTATATAATCTGTCTACAAAGAAACTCAAACTGCATGCATTCTCTACATTAGTAGAAAAACATAAACTTTTGCTCCAGATGTATTTAATGACTTTACTTTGTTCTTTTGAGATGGGACATTGGAAGGTGAGGAAGAATATTCAGAAACTGTATTTTTAAAAGGCTAATAAGTTGATCCTAAAATAATGTGCTAACAGCTCACGCATGCCACCCTGCTCTCTGTTTTCTCAGAAGTCCACAGGAGCCATGTAATGACCTCTTTGCCCAGTGGGGCATCATACCTTGGTAGAACAGGTTGGTTGGGGGTTGATCAGTGCTGGCCACTTTGGAGGACGTTTCTGCTTCATAGCCTTCTGGCAAGTTGTCCAACATGGCACTGGAGTGTCGGGTGGAGCCGAGCCACAGGTACACGTCGACCTTTGCTTGCACTGTCCAACCAGCCGGCCGTTTTCCAGGAAGCTGAGAAAAGGTTACAAGGAAGACCACTTCATTAGTAGGAGCCTCACTCTTTGAGAAAAGAGGTCCAGTGGATCTAGTGTTCAGAGAGCAGGTCTCAGTACCTAATCTTATATCAAAATAACACCAATGACCCCAGTTGCCACCATGCACCATTCTAGAGGTGGATCCAGGTTTAATGGGGCCTGAAGCTTAAACAGGCACTTCCAAGCCCTGGATCATTTGAATCTACCAGGAAGGTATGATTATTGCTCCTGTTTTATGTAGAGGAAACTCAGGCTCAGAGAGGTTAAAGAAGTTCCCTAAGATCACTCAGCTCTCAAGTGACAGGGCCAGCACCAAAACCCAGGGAGCTATTTCTAGAGCTAGATGCCAGTCTCTGGGTTGCCTCGTCCCACACTGGGTTGAACCCAAGCTTGCCTCGTCCCACACTGAGTTGAACCCTCCATTCCCAGAACTCTCAGACACCTGGAATTCCAACCACAGCTTCTACCTCTTTGCTTCATTCAGAAGGATTCAAGTGCTTCTTCCATAGTTCAGGTATCTGTGTGCTTGAAGGGACCCACCTGCTCTACTGCGTCCTTCCTTCCTAGCTAACCATCTCTAGTCCCTTCATCCCTTCTTCATGTAGCATGGTTTCAAATTCCCTTTCTACCCTGCATTCTCTTCTTTGTTTTGTTTTGTTTTGTTTTGTTTACAGATTTTATTTATTTGAGAGAGAGAGCATGAGAGTGAGAGTGTGTGTGTGTGTGTGTGTGTGTATAAGCAGGGGGAGCTTTAGGGCAGAGGGAGAAGCAGGCTCCCTGCTAAGCAAGGACACCCCCCTCATGCGGGTGGGGGTCTCGATCCCAGGACCCCAGGATCATGACCCGAGCCAAAGGCAGACGCTTAACTGACTGAGCCACCTAGGCCTCCCCCATTCTCTCCCTTGAATGTACTCAGATTTGGATTTCTATTCATGTTTGTTTAAATCCGTGTGTTTATGTGTGTCTTCGTGTAGGTGGTATGAGTGTGTGCATATACAGATGCCTGTGTTTTCAAGATGTGCAGGATATAGCTCAAGGCAGTGTGGCTTCTTTATTTCTTAGTCACCAGGATTAGGGGACTCCTTCCCCCAACTAAGGAGCCCCAAACCCCAGACTTGGCTGTGTTCAGGATTGCTGGTAAGACTTTCATTCTGAGAGTAGCTACCTCTCCAGAATTTGTTGACTCGGCTAAGTGTCTCTTAGTGTTTCTACGGATTTCCTATCAATATTTTCCCCTTCCTTCCACACCACTTCTTTTCCAGAGAGAATCACAAAATCCTACATGAGAGGCTACAGCTTGCTCTGACAGTTTCCAAGGCACCCGTGGAGAGCACCTGAGTCCAAAATTGAGCACGGTTGTTTACCTTTCTATCTTGCCCTGTGGGTCCCCTAAATGGATTTTCAGCAGCTCAATTCAGCTACCACCTGAAGTGCCATTAGGCCCTACTGAGACGGTGGGGTCAGGAGGGAATCGCAATGACTGAGACACACTTCCGGGCCCTCCTTCATTAGCTCACGTCTAGACAAGGAGGTTGCCTTTTAGTCATTTATTCAAGGATAAGGTCAAGGGTAAGAGGAAAGGCTAAAGGAGCAGAGAAGTAGGAGCAGGTGTTTTCATCTTTTCTTTGTGAATCAACTATTTGGCTGGGCTTTAATGGGTACTTCCAGAGTTGGACCAGTGGAGAAGGCATCCCAGGAAGAGAGAAGGCCTGAACAGAGACACAGGGGAGGGAACTAACAGTGGAGCAGAGGCTCAGTGCTGACTCTGCGCCAGGAGGGGATTTGCTAAAAGCTTTCAGAGAAGAAAGAGAATGACACAGACAAGGATGAGGGACCCTGCTGCTCATTGTGTGGACAAGAGACAGTAATTCATACAAACTGAAGTTGGTCCGCAGGTACTGGAAAGAGAGGGTGTGCTCGCCTTGTAGAGGTTTCAGTCTGTGGCAAGACCCAGTGCCGCTTTGTGCTGATCCTAGGGAAGCGGGATTCAAAGTTGGGGTCCTGAGAAGTGATGGGACTCAGGAGATGGGATATGGATGGAGGCGAGTTGGAGCAGGGGGACTTCACACAGGCAGAGAGGAAAGGAAGGTGGAGAGCCACCCTCTCACTGGGCTCTGAGTATGTCCAGTTCCTTGCACACATAGTTTCCTTTTGGTCATGAATGTCCTTTCCTGCCCTATGGCCCCTGGGGGTACAGTGGGGATGAGACTGACTCTTCTTTCGGTGGGTGGACGGGCTGAGCTCAGCAAATTTTGTTCCAAAGAGTCCATCCTGTTCACTAACACATTATCGTATATTTAAATTAGAAAACAAGAAAGATCATGGAACCAGAAACCATGATTTACTATTACAATTTACTATTTATTTGGGCATGTGACTTCAGATGAGGCAATATGATTTCCTCTAGATTAATATTCCCCAAACTGGGCCCCTCGTGAAAGGAGTTTCCTAACATCTGTAAATAACTATTCTAGATGAATAACATTGGCAAGCATGGGTTGTAAAGGTTAGAGATGTTTCCTGACTGCAGAACTTCTGGGAACCCTTCACTGGCTAAGGGGCACTGTGAGACCCTGGGGAGAGGAGGCACCTGCAACCTTTCAGGCGGGTTTGAACAGGGAAGCTCATGGGGCCACCCAAAGGCCAGCTGTCCCACAGCATAAATTTTGAGGAATCTCCAGCCTGGAGATTTTGGAGGTTTGCATTCTCTGCTCTGTCTTGGTGCATTTTTAATTCTCAGCTAAGAAACCAGAGTGAGTGGTAAGTGGGTGCACGTTTTGCCTCCCTGGGGCTGCTCCTGCTTTTTCAGACTCACCAAGAGAAAGGGACATAATGAGAGGTGGAGAGAGGGAAGGAAAAGCAAGGGTGACGATCAAAACTGGACTGAAAATAGTTTTGCTGAATCATCTCACCAAGATGTTTCATCAAGTCAGAGCAATTGAATTCAACAAAATTTAAAAAGCCATCACCCAAAGTGATCCTGCTGGCAAAAGGAAAATACAGACAGACGTAAGCCGAGGCTAGGGACGGAGGGCCTCAATTCTCAGTTATGTCTGTCCTCGGGCTTCCTGTGACACTGTTCTTTGTTCTAATTTTAAATAAAGTCAGCATACTTCCAAATATTTAGGAAGGAGGAACTTTACACTGATTTTCTAATATTTTTAGCACAGAGCCTTCTCAAACGATTTGCTATTTTTAAGACAAATGTTTCTTGTGACCCCAGAATTCCTTGGATGGAAAAAGTTGAAGAGAAACCTTAACATTTGTGGTAAATAGCTACAGGGAACTTTTTTTTTTTTTTTTCAGTTACAGCTTCACAGGGATCAGTTTAAGATTCACATTACACACTTGATAGAAAACAACACACAGAGCCGCAAATACTTCACTGGATACGAAGGGGCACACGATTCCAGAAACGGACTCTAGATATCGGATGGCCATTTGTTTGAATGCCAACATTTATTGAGTGGTTAATCTGGATGATGTCCACTCTGCCTGCTTTATGGGCAGTTACACACTTAACCCTCGCACCATCTCCATTTGCTGGAGGAAGAATAGGAAACACAGAGATGTTAAGTAACTTGCCCAAGGTCACACAGCTTGTAAATATTAAACCCAGAATTCTGGAATAGGTTAAACTGTGCTCCCCTTAAATTCATACATGGAAGTCCTAACCCCCAGTACCTTAGAATATGACCTTGTTTGGAAATAGGGTCATGGCAGATACAGTTGACATGAAGTCAAACTAGAGTATGGTTCTATTTTTTTTTCTAAGATTTCATTTTTTTAAATTTAATTTCTTTTCAGTGTAACAGAATTCATTGTTTATGCACCACACCCAGTGCTCCATGCAATACGTGTCCTCCATAATACCCACCACCAGGCTCCCCCAACCTTCCACCCCCTACCCCTTCAAAACCCTCAGATTATTTTTCAGAGTCCATAGTCTCTCATGGTTTATCTCCCCCTCCAATTTCCCTCAATTCCCTTCTCACTTATTTGTGGAGCATAAGAAATAACATGGAGGACATGGGGAGATGGAGAGGAGAATGGAGTGTGGTTCTTACAAAAAGGACTTCATGTGAAGAGACACTCCCTAGGGAGAACACAGTGTGGAGTTTGGAGTTATGATCCCATAAGCCAAGGAACCACCTTGGAACAGGTGCTTCCCTAGCACTTCCAGAGGGAGAATGGCTCTGCCCATACCTTAATGTCAGAATTGTAAGATAATACATTTCTGTTGTTTAAGCCACTTGTTGGTCCTTTGTCACAGCAGCCCTGATAAGCCAATACAAATTTCCACCCAGATTCACTTCATTTCAAAGCCTAAGCATTAAATCATTATCCCCTAATCCCTCTTCTGTCTGCAATATTTAGCAATCACATCTAAGGTAGACTCTAATATTTGGATGGCACTTAGAGACTATCTAATCTAGCTACCCACTGCCATGTTTATATCAAGGGGACAGAGAACAGATATGGATCTCTATATAGGGCGCATTTCCCTGTCACAGCTATCACCAGGCTTGGTTCTGTCCTCTGGAAACACACAAACATACTCAATTATCATCCATGTGCTTGCCCTACAGACACTTAAAAGCTCTATCGTGTTGTCAAGTCTTGTCCCTTAAGCATTATCTCTTTACCCATTCTTCATATGGCATGGTTAGTGAGCCTTTTCACCCTCTCTCTGAGGCAGTAGAACATAATTATGTTATAGCAAGAAATCAGAACTACAACTGCCAGGAAAGTCAATGATGAGTTGGGAAGAGTTAGTCAGTCAAATTACACATTCTTGTCAGTCACTGGTGAGTGGTGAGCCTCCTCTGGACCATTCCTCCTCCAGATTTGCCTGAGTCTACTTCTGAGACATAAATTTGTAGTAGAAGTAAATACCCAGGGTCTCTAAGAAAGGCTCAAAGTTTGATTTAGAGTCAGCAGCAGCAACCACCTGGAGATTGTTTCTATGGTTGTCCATTCATGAGGCATCAAGGGAGGCATCTGGTGACCTGTCTTCATGAAGGGTACATGGACCCAAGATGAAATTTCACAGTTGAAGCCCCACGAGGATTCCCAAGCTATCAGTTCTGTGAAATACAAACCTTTTCTCCTGTAATTTATTTTTAAAATACAGATGAATTCATATGAAAAGATGCCTTGGACAAATTACACAAGAGAAAAGGTAGAGAGAAAACTAATAGAAAAATGTTTGTTTCTCCTAGTAATCAAAGAAATAAAAATTAAAGCAATCTTGAGGTATACCCCCTAGATTTAAAAAAAAAAAAAAGAAAACCTTTATATGAGTCTGTTGACATATTAATTGGAAAACTGAAAAATATTCAGTCTTAGGATGGTCTACCAAATCACAGTTAGAATCAAGAGGTGTTTCAGTGGTCTGTCCTCAGATCTTTGAAAGTTTTGGGGAAGAGTCAGAGATATGGACACACACTAGGAATGCTGAGAGACTCAGGAAAAACAGAGATTTCTTGTGTTTGAGTCAAAAATAGTGCAGACTTACTTTGAGGAAATGAGTTTTGATCTTCCCACAGTGTTTGCCCATCTGCTCCCTGTTGGGGGAATAGAGCAGGTCTTTGGAGGGGATGCGGGCATATGCCACTTTCTTGTTGTTGCTAAGCATCCAGATGAAGACATCGGGGATGGTGTGCTGTGGCTGTGGGAACAGAGGGGAATGGGTTTGATGGGTGGGTGCTTAACAGGTACCCTTCCAGTGTTCTCCTATCCTGAAAGAGTCCCCCTCTGTAAAACAAATTCTGTGACTTAAACCATCTAGTCACTTAAACATCTATGAAAGTAAGCAAGTGTAGCTTCTTGGAGAAAAACTATGTCATGACACAAGTACATGTAAACCCCATATCCCCAACTGTGCTATTGTCCTTTAAGTATATGCAAGTTGGACCCACGATGTGGCATCTCTAGTGGCCTACTTATCTCCCATCTATGAAACAAAATATCTTCCCCTTTGATTTTGCTTTTTTGTAATCACGTAATGATTCATCCTCAATCATTGGTCCTCTTAAAAATCAGGTAACATTCCAGAATATTCAAATGAAAAAGAAAAAAAAAATCCATGCAGGTCTTTGAATGTCTTTCTACTCATCTTTCAGGAAGGAAAAACTATTCTACAAGGGACTTTTGACCTAAAATATGGTTGCTAAGTATCTTACCTCCATTTTAGGTGATTATTCAGGAGAAACTCAACTAAATTACACATAAAATTCTACTTTAAAATTGACCTAATCAAGACAGGAATTGCAGAATTCCCTGCCAAGAGGCCCATTATGTTGTGAGTGTTTGAAATGCACATTTCTGAGCCAGCATAGTTACCAAATCAAAGGGAGGTACATTGTCATAAACTGTGCTTTGGTTTTCTTGGACTCAAAGCAGGTGCTCTGTCTTTCTAACCCTATAATCCTCTGGTGTCATTTGTTCCCAAAGAGGGCATCCCTTCTCTCCTGGTATGGAAATAGGAACATCAGTAAGGAGGTTTTCCTAGCCAGAAGGTGAGTAAGTCACAGACAGATGCTTGGTTTGAAACTTCTGGGTGCTTAATAAAATTCCTATATCTACTAACATAACTTCCTCTCTCATTGCTTATTTTGTCCTCAGGGAATGATAGCTTTGCAACAAGAAATAAAACTTTTGAGATTGACAGAAGCAGGAGATCTGTACTTTTCCTTGAAATCTTCCCACACAAAATCTGGTATCTGACCAAAGCAAATATGAGGACCTTTTTAGATCATTCTAGAAGTCACAAAAGATACTAATTACAACTAACTTTAAAATGAGATGCTGTTTTGACTTTTGCTGGAGATGAGTTTAAATCCTCTTAGAGTTGAAATCTTATCAAAGTTCCCATACTTATTTTGAATTTTCTTGATTCCATTAAGGAACATGCTTTTTATTTCTGCTGAATACTCAGGCTTCATTTAAAAATCAATGAAGCTGTACATTTTTGGCTTAATTTAAGACTCTCCATTCTCACCCCTAAACTAATCATGTCTGCTCAGCTCAGCAGTGCTTGGGAGAAAGTACTGGTCTCCCTCTTCACCCTCATCAAATATTCAAACCTCACTAGGAATACAATTGATCTAATCTTCCAAGGGAAGTTTGCCTTTAGAGTTGATTACCTCATCGACAAGGAAGCGGAGTTTTTCCACCAAGTTTTCTGCTTCATGGATCATTTCATCAAGAGATAACTTTTTCTTCTGTTGCTGAATGATCCCCTTGGCTTCCTTGGCCATTGCTTCCTGAAACAGGACAAGAATCAATGTAGATCTTTTTAGAAATTGGGACAAGTACTATTGGTTGCTGGAGGATCCTGAAGGTGCTTGTAAGTTCCACACTGAGCCACTCACGAGGCTGGTTCAGGGTCTGCCCATGTGCATGCTGCCCGTTTAATAAAAATTTCATAGGCATATGGAGGCAGTAAGTATCATCTCACCTTTGTTTGACAGATGAGAAGCCAAGGCCCAGAAAAGTCAGAGGTCTGTCAGGGTCCCAAAGCTCTGGCTCTCTCATACAAAAATAACTAAAATACATTGAGTTCTTAGTCTGTGTCAGGCAAAGTTCTAGCTCTGGAATTAATCCTTGTTGCTCCTCACAGCAGCCTTCTAGGGTGGGCACCATAGCTGAGGTGGGAGAAGAATGCAGTACAGAGAGGCCAAGCCCAAGCAGAGCCCCAGCAGAGTCCAGAACCCACATCCTTCATCACTGCTCTTACTATCTCTTCTAGAGGTTTGGAGGAATGCTTCCAGACCAAACCAGCATTATTTGAGAAATGCTGACAGGGAGCTCAAAGTGAACGTTTGGAACATCCAAAAATGTTTATTTGAATTCATTCATTCAGCCACATTTTTGTGCTCAGGAAACCCCCAAACACTTCCCTGTGATTTCCGAGACACTGCATGAATGGGCCTGGTCTACTCTCTGGTTCGTCTCATTGTATCGCTTCATACACTGGCCCCGAGCACACAGGTCCTCAAGAGGGCCAAAAATATGCCATGCTCAGTCCATCCTCAAGACCAGTGTGTGGGGCTTTCCTCCTGTTCAGATGTCCTTCTTGGACTCTGCATGGCTCTTTCCTTCTCAGGTCTCAGCTTAAATGTCATCACTGCCTCACGTACCCCCATGTTCTTCTGATCACTGTGGCCTTACAAAGTTTTCTTCATAACCATAACCTGTAATCATTTTTGTTTATTTGTTGTTTACATTTCTATCTTCTGTCTACTCCACTAAAATATAAACTTCCACTGGACAGGGACCTCCTCTGGCTTGTTCTTACTCTTTTTTTACTTATTCTCAGTGTCCTGCAGAGTTCCTGGCATATAGTAGGTGTTAAATAAATGTTTGTGGAATGAATAAGTCAATCAATACATTCCTCAGGGGCAAGTACCAAGTCTTATAGCTCTATTGTGTTCCTAGCACCTAGCACAGGGCCTGCCCATAGGAAGCCTCATGTTCATGCTGACCAGGAGGACTGATTATCTGCTACGGACCAGGTACTGTCCTAGGAGCCAAGGCCTAAGGACAGGGGAAGACACAGGCTTCCTTCCCCTGAAGGACAGTTTGGTGAGCTGAAAGCAATATATGTGCAAAACTTCAGGGAACCAGAAAGAGACAGAGCTAGGTTTTACAGATGACATGACATTTGAGCTGAGACTTAAACAACAAACAGAATTCATCAGGTGATACTGTATGGTTTCACTCATATGTGGAACATAAGGAATAATGCAGAGGACAATAGGAGTTGGGGGTGGAAACTGAATGAGAAGAAATCAGAAAGTGAGACAAACCATGAGACTCTTGACTCCAGGAAAAAAACTGATGGTTGTGGAAAGGGAGGTGGGTAGGGGTTGGGATAATTGGGTGATGAGCATTAAAAAGGGCATGTGATATGATGAACACTAGGTGATATACTCAACTAATGAATCATTGAACATTATATCAAAACTAATGATGTTGGGAAACAGTGTGGAGATTCCTCAAAAAATTAAAAATAGAGCTACCCTATGACCCTGCAATTGCACTACTGAGTATTTACCCCAAAGATACAGATGTACTGAAAAGACGGGCCATATGTACCCCAATGTTCATAGCCACAATGGCCACAATCGCCAAACTGTGGAAAGAGCCAAGATGCCCTTCAACAGATGAATGGATAAGGAAGATATGGTCTATATACACAATGGAGTATTATGCCTCCATCAGAAAGGATGAATACCCAACTTTTGTATCAACATGGATGGGACTGGAGGAGATTATGCTGAATGAAATAGGTCAAGCTGAGAAAGTCAATTATATGGTTTCACTTACTTGTGGAGCATAAGGAATAACACAGAAGACATGGGGAATTAGAGAGGAGAAGTGAACTGGGGGAAACTGGAGGGGGAGATGAACCATGCGAGAACGTGGACTCTGAGAAACAATCTGAGGGTTTTGGAGGGGAGGAGGATGGGGGGATGGGTGAGCCTGGTGGTGTGTATTAAGGAGGGCATGTATTGCATGGAGCACTGGGTGTGGTGCATAAACAGTGAGTCTTGGAACACTGAAAAAATAAAATTAAATAAAAAAAAACTAATAAGGTACTACACCTTGGCTAATTGAATTTAAAAAATAAAATAAATAAAATTTTAAAAAAAGAAAGAAAAGGGGAAAAAAAAGAAGAAAAAGGACAGTCCAGACAGAGGAACCAATTGCAGATGAAGGGTATGAAGGATTGACAAATGCCAGTGATTTTTGGAGCAATGGTGATCTAATCAGTTTTGTATTTTAGAAAGACCATTCTGGTTGTGGTATGGAAGATGGGTTGAAGAAAGCCTACTGCAATGGACTGGGCCTAGTGGGTACTAAGGAAGTCAGTTTAGGCAGCGATTCTGGGGATGAAGAAGTGGAGTGCATTCTAGAGTCTCTAAGGAGAGGAATCAATAGGGCTTACAGATGAATTGATTGTTGAGGGTCAGGGATAAAGATTCAAAGTTGAGTCCAGGCATCTGGTTGGAGCAACAAGCATGGCTGGTGGTGCTAATACAGGATGGGGACAAGGTTTAATGGGTTTAAATGGGTATAATAGGATGGATTTAATAGGATGGGTTTAAGAGTTGGAGGTGTTGTGAGACAAGCAGATGACATGTCCACTGGGAAGGTAGAAATAGAGGCCCGGAGATGAGGAGGGAGAGGTGAGCCACTACAAGATATCAAACTTGTGGACTTGTGGTCAGGCCAAGGACTATTGGATGCTAGAAGAAAACAGAGCTCTGTGGGCAATATGTGTAGTGGACGGACACTGCAGAGACAGGGAAGAGCTGTCAGAGGTGCTCAGGAAGAAATGGGGTAGGACAAAGATCTTCTATAGAGTAAAAATCTGCCCTCCCTTGGAGTCTAGAGGAGGAATATACAAACCTTTCATTCTGGAAAGAAAGATAAACCAGTTTAGAGACTTGGGTTTTAAGTGTCTAGACTACGATTAATTAGCTATGACCTTTAAAAAATCATTTAATCTCTCTGGGACCCACTCACAACTTATAAATGTCCCTGACCATCAAATACTGAGTAATTTTTCTTTGCAGAATTATCATGGCTTCATTCAAAACGTCCCTCGGTGCCACTGCTAGAACTAAATTTTCAAGGCGAGATAATCCAGGGTCCGACTTGGTCTGGAATTTCTCAGCCATCACTCATGTGACAGGGACTGAGTATCTCTGAGGCATGTACTGTTACAGACACAGCACTCCTGCCCTGTTGTCAAGAAAGTTTACAACTCTTCACACAGTTCTTAATGGAAGGAAACTGAAGCGGGGAGAAGAGTTATTTTTTTGGTTTTTCAGTTTGTGAGGCAAAAGGTCAAGTCAAAGAGCTTATAGCCTTTGACAAAATACAGATGTCAAGAAAATAGGCAAGGGAGAAATCCATCAGAATATGTTGTAGAACAGGTGGGCTTCTAAATCATTCTTATAAATGGTCAGAAAATGCTAGCTCCTTTCCAACTTGTGCACATATTCCCTTCTCACTCATTCTTCTACATCACAAAAATGTATAACCTTTAGAACTATATCCTCATCTGGTCTATGACCTATGCCTCATCTGTGAGGTTTATTTTTAAAGCACATGTTTTAATTCTGTTCAAAGTATAAATAGATTTTCACATACCAGCTCCTGCCAGCAGAGCGTAAGTCGTTTCTTATCTAAAGTGGTCTGGTTCAACATCTTGGGTTTCTTCTCTGCTTCAGAGATAAAGGCACTATAGGAGAAGAATAACAATTCTGAAACCTACTTAGTGAAAATCCATTTATGCAATTCCAGAGATTTACAGAAGTGCTTTCTGCAATACAATGGGAAAGTTGATGAAGCCACAGACCTAAGATTTCTCATTTAGAATTAAGCAATGGTGCGCTAACTTTTCTAAGAGACAAAGTGAGGGCTGGAAATGATACCCAGACCCCACATAAATTTGGGGGAATAGGTGCTTGTTTTTCTATTTTCTTTTATACATATATATGATGATGGCTATCCAAGGTCATAACAAACACAAAATAATGCAGTTTTCCATCATCTTACACACTTAATACACACCAAGAGTTTCACAATAAGTTGCATGTAAAGACTATTTTAGACTCAATACTGGGATATATCCTCACATGTTAAAAACTATACAAAAGACTAAGTGGTAACATTTTAAGGGATGATGTTAAAAATGTGCTCAATAAGAAAATGGTAGAGGTTATAAATGCAATTGAAGAGAAATACAATGACTTTAAAACTTGGGGAAGTAAGATATTGCTCTCATTAGCAAAAACAAATGCAAATTAAAATCAATAACATTTTCACCTATTAAAAATTGGATAATGTTCAAAGTTGGTGGAGGAAATAGTCACTCTTCTCTGATAATGTTTAAGAGACATTTTGATAGCACTTGTCAAAATTTAAATGTCTGTATAATTTGTATAATTTGATCTAAAAATTAAACTAGAATCCTGTCTTTCAAACATAACTAAAAATTTTTGCAAGAAAATGTTCACACAGTGATTCTTATCATAGCATTGTTTATAGTAGGAAAATAAGTAGAAACAACTAATATATCAGGGACCAGTTAAATATGTGATACATTGAGGACTATTGTGTACTACTGTAGAAAGATGCCAGTGATAGGTTGTAGAGAGGAAAAGCAACCTGCTGAGCAAAGTGTGCACCATTTCTGAAAAAAAATAGAGTGTTTTTAGGAATGTGTAGGTTTGCAAACACACGGGAAAAAAATCCAGGAGGACAAATCACACTTGTATCTGGAGAGTGGGCTTGGAGAGAGAATTGAGAATGCTTTTTTGTTATATATTTCTACACGGTTTTTTTTGTTTTGTTTTGTTTTTGGTAAGATGAGCACATAATACTGTGATTTAGAAAATCAAGGAGAAACAAAAGGAAACAAGGAAATAAAAGGGGAGGTCTAAGATACCACACCTCCTGTGAGGGGGCCGACCTCATTGCACTTAGAAACCTCACCAGAAATTCTCTGTGGATATAGTAGTCAAGTTACATTTTCTCTTAATTTTTAAAAAGAATAAAAAAGATTTTGCTTTGAGGAAGGCAGCTTGTTGTCTCATGTTTATCTTTCTGAGAGCCACATAGAAATTCCATTGCAGTCCCAGGGTGGACTAGCTCAAGGAGACATGGTAGACACTTCTGAGTTCTCTTTCCCTTTCTCACAGGATGAAAAATCAGTGCTTTCCTCATCAGAATCAGAGTAAATGACCATGGCTCCTGTTCCTATTCACTCTTCATCTTTCAAACCCAGCCTGCTGTGGCCTATGGACAGCCTCTTCACCTTCACATGACAAGTGGCCTGTCTCTTCTCGGCAGGGTGGGGTGAGGGGAAGGAGGACCTTGAGGTCCAGCTGCTTAACCATGAATGTGTTGGGGGGGTGGGCGGGCAGAAGTCCACCTTGACCTAAGGTCCACGCTGCTTTCTCAAATCCAAGTTTACCAAATATAAAACTAACATTTTGAGCTCTGACCATCTTAAATATGTTTTTAGTTGGTTGTAACTTGAAGAGAAAGGGGAATGATTATCACCCCAAGTAACCTCCAATATAGAAAATTATTGAGCTATAATTTGCCCACAAAAATAATTTTTATTTCTAAAAATATGAGATCATGGAGCTTTTCAAAGATGCTTAAAGAGAATTCCAGGTGGCACTTAGCTCACAGCAGGAGTAGCACCAAAACATACTGCTTCTATAATGAGAAATGAAAAAGAAAGATAGAAATAAATATGTATATTTATTTGTTTGCTTCCCTTTTTTAATGCAAAAATGTGGGGTAACCAAGAGATTAGGAAAGAGAACTTACAAAGCAGAACATCAGAATTTAACAATTTAGCTACCCCCTATCTACTAAGTTTGGCCTTCCATCAAATAAATCTCTGCCCTTTCTTCATTGCTTCCATTATAACAAATTCTCATTTCTGTTCAAGTCTTGAGCTAATTAAATTCAAGTGTTAGTCCAGGTTGCTTCCTTGTGTGATAGGCAGCCCCTACGATGGCCCCCAGTAATCTTCTCCCGTTTCTTCTTGCCAATGGGCAATTCCCTCCCTTTGAATGAGCACTGGACCTAGGGACTTGCTCATAGTAGAGTATGTTAAGTCTACGGCCATACCACCCTGAATGCGCCCGATCTCGTCTGATCTCGGAAGCTAAGCAGGGTCGGGCCTGGTTAGTACTTGGATAGGAGTAGAGTATGTCAAGAGTGATGGGATATCACTTCCAAGATGAGATTTAAAAGACCATGACCTCCATCTTGCTGGCATGTTCTCTCTGACTCTTCTAGCTTGGTCACTCTGATGAAGTCAGCTGCCATGTCATGAGAAGTAGCCCACATGGTAAAGAATTGAGGTTGACTTCCAACCAAGAGCCAGCAAGGAACTGAAAGTCCTCAATCCGATAGTCCGTGAAGAACTGAGTTCCACAAATAACCATGTGAGTGGTCTTGGCCATGAATCCTGCCCACTGAAGCCTCAAGGTAACTACAGCCTCACTCAATGTCTTGACCATTGTGTCTGAGAGGCTCTTGGCAAAGGATCTGGCCAAGCCCCACCTGGACTCCTGACCCATACAAACTGAGATCATCAAAACTCTAGCCACTAAATTGGAGAATCATTTGTTGCTCCATAATAAGCAACTAATATACTCTATTTTTAAATATTTTATTATATTGTTTGCCACCTGGAATCAGAGACTTTAAATGGTGCTTATTATGTTATGTAAAAAAACTCTACTTGGGGTGCCTGGGTGGCTCAGTGGGTTAAAGCCTCTGCCTTCGTCTCAGGTCATGATCTCAGGGTCCTGGGCTCGAGCCCTGCATTGGGCTCTCTGCTCGTCAGAGAGCATCCCCCCCCCCCCGCCTGCCTTTCTGCCTACTTGTGATCTCTGTCTGTCAAATAAATAAAATCTTTAAGAAAAAAAAACTCTACGAAATGGTATTTGATATGACTTATCCACCTAATTGTCAAATAGTTGCTGAGTAGCTACTAAATGCAAAGAAACATGCTGGGCTCAATGTCACTAGCATTTTTCTTGTTTCATTTAAAAGTCTCTGCAGTGAGTCTTTCCTTTCTTCTCTCTTCTTTTTTCCCTCTTTACTTTATGCTCTAGTCAAGTGTCAAGAAGCAATAGCAAGCCCAGAAATGCCAGCTCAATTACTGAACAAAATAAAGATGGATAGAACACTATAAAATGCCCATCTAAATTCATGGAAAATCAACTATTTTCTAAGGTAATTAAAAGTTGATCCCATATAAGCTCAGCAACCCATATGCCAGCTGTCTTTCCCGGTACCTGCTTTGACTGATGAAGTCACTGAGCACCGCCTTCATTTTATCTTCTGATGCTTTCTCTGAAATCTTGATCAATTCTCTCACTTCTTCTATACTTTCTTCCTGGAAACAAACCACAGAGGTGGAGAGATGAGGGGCAGAAGGAGACACTGTAATGGAGACACTGATGATAATGTCTCAGATATGTTATTTTGCTATTTTGTGTTTTAGATATGAGGGAAAATTTCCCTCATTTTCTTGTGCCTGATCTGGGAAATGTTACTGCATTCTAATTTTGAACCTTGTTCTTCTTAACTGGAATCGGTCTAAATACAAAGTCTTCCCTAACTTTACTCAAACTCATCGTTCCAAATGGAGAACCATTTATTTAGAGTTTACCCTGTGGGGAAATCTAATGTCATGACATACCTAACAAAGTAGAATAAATTAGATATAATTTAAAAGAAAGCTCCAAAAGCAATGTTTAAGTCATTTGGTTATATGGGAATACAGGTACTGAATAATTCTAAATTTCAGGAGTTATGAATTCTTTTGATCATAGGGGTTTGGGCAGGGACGTGAGGTGTTAGAGGGGAGGAGGATAGATTGCATATGACAATGGCCATATGTTTGTATATTTAATAATCATACTTTCCTTTTTAGGTCTAAATTCTAGTATTCCATCCAGTGGTTTGGAGGGATACAGCACTCAAAAGGCAATATACATGCTGCTTTGCTAGAATTTACAAAAACTACATTCTCTACTAGCCATCAATTTTGATATCTGGAGGCATACATCTCCCTATTTCCTCTTCACTATAAGAACAAGTAAATTGTGGACTGGTTAAAAATTTAGGTATTGGGTCAATCTACCACTGTTCAAATCCAGGCTCTATCCTTAAGTGAACTAACCCCCTTATGCCCAGTTTCCTGTAAAATCAGGTAATAAAAGGGCCCACCTAATGCACCATAGGGAGGTGTGGACTTCTTCAAACACAGCTTAGTACTTCATAAACATTCAATCATGTTAGCTGTGATATGCCAAGTATGGCAGGGATCCTGGCACTGAGAAAGGTAGAAATGAATGGTAAAGGCAGCTATGGTCTCTAGGAAAACATTCTTGTTTCGTCAAGCCTTTTAGAAATAAACTATCTACTTGGCCTGAAGGAGAAGCAAAACCAGTCTTACAAAGCAAGTCTACAGCTTCCACATAATTTGACACTAAACCAAGCATCCTCTACCACCTTCGGAATCTACCTCCATGATGCCTGGAATCCCCAAGGCCAGAGTGGAAACTTTGTTTCACACAACTAGAGCAGGATGATAAAGCAAATGAGAGAGAGAAAGAGAGAAATTTGTTCTTTCCTTAGCACAGGTTTTCATGGAAGGAGAGGGTCACCTGGTGAGGCATGGTGGCACAGAAAGTAGAAGGCACAAAGAGAAATACAAGAGCAGGCACAGACATCAAAGAGCAGGCTCAGGAGCTCAAAGAAGCAGAGATCCCAGGGCTGCCTTCTTTCCAGGGCATTGGGTAGAGCCAGCCAACAGTCACTGCATATTGGCATGGTCATAAATACATGTTCAATCCCTCAAATAACTCTTGGCCCCTTTCAGGTGCCAGGTCTTATGCCAGATGCCACTGAACAGTGGGAAATGGTTATTGAACAAATAAGCCCACAAATCAGTTCTAAAATACAGAGAGCTCTGAAGGTAAAGCACAGGGTATTACGAGAGAGGAGAATGGGCAGAAGCCAGAAGACTTCTCTGAGAAGTAGTTGAAACTGACCTATGGAGATTGACGGGTGACACAGGAGAAGCATGGAGGGGAAAAAGCTCAGGATGAGGTAATGGCTATGAGGCATAAAGAAACATCGTTACTTCAAGAAACTGAAAGTCCAATGTGCTTGGAACAAAGGAGAAAGCGTGTGAAAGACTGGACTTAAAAAGAGGTGGCAGGACTTCACCTATAAGATATCTACCATGTTAAGGACTTAAGAGTTTTATATGAGTTGAAGCCAGGATCTATCAATTATGTGAGAAAGTTGTCAACTTCCTGCCCTTTGGAGATCAGGAAAACAGCCTGTCCCTAGGTCCTATAATGTTAAGAAGCAGAGCAGGGTTTCTAAGCCAGGTAGTTCTATTTAAAGTCAAAATGTATTCTCATTCCCTTGGTCCACAGGGTAGGAACTATGTGCCCTCCAATGAAGCAGCTGAAACTTACTTGTATTTAAGTTGAGGTCAAGACCCTCTCCTGCATGAATAAAAAGATCCTTTTTGCCTCCAGCTGCCCAGTGTTCAAATCCATTACCTTTGAGAGTCACCTACCAGCAGGTCCGCCATTTTCTCCAGCATGTTGGACCAGTGCAGCCTAAATGTCTGGTCTCCCCAAGAACTGATGAAATAAACACAGGGCTTCTTGGCCTCAAAAGGCAAATAGTTGTAATTCCTGTGAGAACAAGTTAGGTCTGGGTGTTACTTGGCCATCAGTATTATTCATGCAATTTCAGTCACATATTATGTTTTATACATTCTGAGTGGGGTAGGGAGGGCTGGTGACAAAACAATAAAATTATTAACTCTATTCTAATCAGGGACCCATGAGAAATAAACAAGGAACAGATATGTAGCGACAATGGAGAGGTACTAACAGCTACAGTCATCAGGCCCAGGGCAAAGCCTAGAGCTGAGCACCAGAGGGCAGGGTTTATCATGCAAGCCTTCTGCGAGGAGGAACTTCTCATTCCAGTTAAGAGAGGAGAGGAGGGAGAAAAACTAACATGTTAACTTTAATGTCTATAAGCTACACACTGTGTGAAAATCAACCAAAATAACAGGAGTGAATGAAATTGCTAGAGAACTGTAAGAGCTTAATACATTATTAATGAGGATGAAGCATGTGCCTATATCTAAACTATAGCAACCATGCAACCATCCATCCATTCATCCATCCATCCATCCATCCAGGCATCCATGCTTCCGTCCATCCATCCATCAATCCATCCATGCATCCAGGCATCCATGAATCCATCCATCCATCTGTCCATCCATCCGCCCATCTATCCATGCATGCATGCATCCTTCCATCCATCCATGCATCTATGCATGCATCCATCCATCTGTTCATCCATCTTCCCATCTGTCCACCTATCCATCCATTCATCTATCCATCTGTCCATCCATCCATCCATGCATACATCCAATATTTACTGCTGCCAGGCATTGGCATCGATAATGGACATAACCTGCCTGGTTAAGAAGGGACAAGAGGGTGATGACATAGCTAGAAGGGGAGAAGTGGAGCCAAAGAAAATTTTTGAGAATGATGGTTGGATATGCTTAAATGCTGATGAGAAAAATACAGTTAACAAGGTAAGATTGAAGACAAAAAAGAAGAAACTAACTTGTCGGTTTGGGTCCCCAGGAAAGAAAGGGATGGGGTGAGGCAAGTAAGGTAGGAGAAGTGTGGCAAAAAGTTGAAGTTCCTGTCTAGTGATAGCTATAACATTGACCAAGTTTTCCCCAAATACCCTGTAATTTTTTCAGAAACAGCCCAGGACCAAGAGAAGAGAAATGTAGAAGGAAGGCCAAGGCAACATTCTTGGAATGGGCAGGGTGAGACATGTAGCCCTATAAACATGGGCAGTGTTTGGAGTCACAAACCTATAGAGGCAGAGAGAGGAGAGACCAAGGGAGCAAAAACTTTGTTTCCATTCCAAAAAACTAAAGAGAACTTCAGCCTGAAAGAATGGATGGTTGTTCTTTTTAGTTCTCCAATGCAAATTTCTTCTGGAGACCATAAAATTAGCAAAGGTGTCCTATAGTCTGTTCTGCAGAAAATGAATCGGCAGACATCCATTGAGAAAAGAAGCCAAATAAATTCTTGGCAGAGCCTGAGGTTGATATTATAACAGGAGAACAAAAAATAAATAAATAAAAAAGTTAGAATCAAACTGCTCTTTCACTTCTTTTAAAATTTTTGCACCAAGAATCCTACAACAAGATACATTCTCATCCAGTATTGTCCCTTGTTCCAAGGTTTCTATGGTTCAGATTATTTTGTACTAATGATGTTCAGGGCCTTTGTCTCTTGGATTCTCAGAGTCCTCCTAGTCTTACTGGTCCTGGGACTGGGATGCTGTGGGTCTCATGCAAATTCAGTACAGATGGAGCATGGCAGATGAGAGGACACCATGAGGGCACCATATTGCCAGTGGGAAGAGAAGGCTGCCAGTTTGAATGGCTGCCCTGACACAAGACCAGCCTTGTGACTTTGGGCAAGGGTAGCCTTAGAGTCCTGAGAATGAAATGATCATGGGATGTCCTGTGCTCTGATCTCATTCCTGAACTCCAGCCTAATACCTAAATCATATGTGAGTGCATGCATTATAAAACTGGAAAGCCCAGAACAAATGCGAGGAGGTGTTTTAATGAAGATAACACACAAATCAAGGGACTGTGTCTGTGCATGTGTGCATGCATGTACACATGTGTCTATTATAGACACAGGATCCTCCAATTCAGCTGATGCCACTCCAGTTCGCCACTATGTGGACAGAGCCTCAATATAGTGACTGAGGAATATTTCTGAGAGACAGAAAGTCCAAGAAACATAGCATGATTCATTTGGGCCTCCTTAAGCCGGCTGGCCAGCGCTAATACAAGATGGCCAAGGGTAGTTTGAGACCTCTCATTTCCTCCCAAACTGTTTTCACACTAGATCTCCTGACATTTTCACCCATTGTCAACAATGGGCTAGTCCAACAAGGTGGGGAGGTTTTCACTGCCTTGTCCCAGTGAAAGGATACACCGTGCCTCTGAGCAGTTTCAGAAAATTCTCCCTGAGTTGCAGATCCAGTCATAGGATCCATCATTGACCAACTCAGTTTTGAGACTAGACAGAAGCCATCAAAGGACTGGGGAGTGTGGGTTCCTTGTTGGATGTGTGGAAAGGAGGTCAGACAACCAAATATGACTGCCAGGAAGCAAAAAAAAAAAAAAAAAAAAAAAAAATCCCAAGGTAGGTGGTCCATGGGAATGACAGGATTTAGAAAGTATAGGACACAGATAAGCAGATAAACAGCTAAGATTATTTTCATTTACTCCTTCATACTTTGCCCCAAATACTCTCTTTCCATTGCTTAAATCCCTTTCCATTCTTTAGGATGTTACCTTTTCTGTGACCTTTCTCAACTCCTGACTCCTTCCCCAGGGTAAGTAAGTAATCTGCCTCCTCTCTCTGCCCCCTACCCTGGGCCCAACTTAGTTATGGTAATTCCTTAACTCATTCAAAAACATTTATGAGGATCTACTACATTCCAGGCTTAGAGAGGAGCAGAAACACAGTGAATGTGACATGGTCTATGTCCTCAGGGTACTCACAGTCTCATAGGGAGACAAAAAGTAAAAGCATCTTAATGCAGTGTGAGTGGTGCTTGGTGGAGAAATCAGACTTGGGATTCAGGGAAGGGAATGTGGGCTTAGCCTTGAAGGGTAGTGGAAACCAACAGTTCTGAAAAGGGGGCTTGTTGCCTGGCACAGGGCAGAGCATTCTCAAAGGCCCAGAGGCAGCAAACAGCAGGACACATTTGGAGAACTACCAGAGACATTGCATGGCTGCAGGAATGGCAGAGTTTGGGGAGTGACTGGAGATAATGGTAGAGAAATAGATGGGGATGGAAATAACAAGGTACGGCTTCAAAATAATCCTGAAAGCTACAGGCTGCCAATGAATGATGTCAGAGTAACTGGCTCTGACAGATAGTTTGGTGAATTTTTTGAAGATCCAATCCAAGTAGGAAGTTGCTAGACTAATCCAGGACAAACATGCCAATGGCCAGAATTAAAGAAATGACCATCTATATGAGAAATACTTGAGAATCAAAACTGACCAGACTTCATTGCTGACTGAACGTGGGATGGAAGGGAACAGAGAGCAACTGACAACTTTTTGATGAGGTTCATAGGACACAGAGAATGGTAGGACTCGTCCATGAGATGTGAAAGATAGGAAGAGGAGCAAAGCTGTCTGTGAAGACAATGAACCTGCTACAACTTTGGGACACCCAAGTGGGGCTATTTGGATTTGCTGCTGTGGGAAGAGGGCTGTCTGGGAAAAAGATTTTGGGAGGCCTTGTTATCCTGACAGTGCTCAGCAAGCCATGGATCTGTGCCCAGAGAGAGTGTCTAGATTGGGAAGAGCAGAGAAAGCAAACAGCACCAGCAATGTTGTCCCAATCTCCTCACATACAAAAGGGGAGAACTATGTTCTCTTATGAGAACGCAATGAGAAGATAAAGCTTTACTCATGGCATAGGCTCAGAACACAGAAGACTCTTGCTGGGTCTGACTTTCCCTTCTTGTAAATCACATGTTTGGTGCTCAATACCACTTTCTTACAACAGAATTCTAGAATTTTACTTCTTTTTTCATCTTGAAAGTTTATGTGAGTTAAAGATCAGTGAGTGTTCACAGAAGTACCCCAGATATTTTCTGAAATGGTCTTTTTTGATAGATGACAGTCGTTTTTTGAGTTCTTTAGTCTGACCTCAGCAAAAACAAGATAAGAAATGATGTATCCAATAATCCCATTTACATAATGGCACAGAGCTCAGATGAATATAGTAACTGTTAATAGGGTTTAGATTGAAATGTTAAATTCTGACCTTCCTACCTTGTTATGCTTCAAAGTTATATATATGGTAATAATAGCCATCATCATTGTCCTGTCCTTAAATGAATTAACTGGATGTGACATTTGGAGATTTGTCAACATGTCACTAAAGATTCAGTAGAGTGGCTAACAGACACATGAAAAAATGTTCATCTTTAGCCATCAGGGAAAGTCAAATCAAAACCACATTGAGATACCACTTTACACGTTAGAATGACCAAAATTAACAAGACAGTTAAACACAAGTGTTGGAGAGGATGTAGAGAAAGGGGAACCCTCTTACACTGCTGGTGGGAATGCAAGTTGGTGCAGTCATTTTAGAAAACAGTGTGGAGATTCCTTTAGAAATTAAAAATAGAGCTACCCTATGACCCTTAAATTGCACTACTGAGTATTTACCCCAAAGATACAGCTGTACTGAAAAGAAGGGCCATATGTACCGCAATGCTCATAGCAGCAATGGCCACAATTGCCAAACTGTGGAAAGAGCCAAGATGCCCTTCAACAGATGAATGGATAAAGAAGATATGGTCCATATGTACAATGGAGTATTATGCCTCCATCAGAAAGGATGAATACCCAACTTTTGTATCAACATGGACGGGACTGGAGGAGATTATGCTGAGTGAAATAAGTCATGCAGAGAAAGTCAATTATCATATGGTTTCACTTACTTGTGGAGCATAAGGAATAACATGGAGGACATTAGGAGAAGGAAAGGAAAAGTGAATTGGGGGAAATCGGAGAGGGAGATGAACCATGAGAGACTGTGGACTCTGAGAAACAAACTGAGGGTTTTGGAAGGGAGTGGGGTGGGAGGTTGGGTGAGCCTGGTGGTGGGTATTAAGGAGGGCATGTATTACATGGAGCACTGGATGTGGTGCATAAACAATGAGTCTTGGAACACTGAAAAAATAAAATTTTTTTAAAAGTTAAAAAAAAAAGATTCAGTAGAGTGGCAATGACCATGATGTCCCTGTTCGTGCCTTTCTCCCATAACTAGGATTTAAAAATGATGTTTCTGGTTTTAGGGAAGAACTTTCAAACAGTCCCAGGAACAGGTCAGACTCCTATTGTCAGAACCCTGGCTGATCTCCCCTACTGTGCCTCCTACCTGTTCCCTTCTGTCACAAGTGGCTTCTCTGGATGAGTGGTGGAGACCATAGGGAAGGCAACATTGTGGACTGCGTCCCCTTCTCCTTCGTGCAGGAGTGGAAGGCTGTCTTCTTCAGCTGATTCAGCTGACTCCTTCTTACTCCCATGATGGGACCCTCCATCAAGCAGGTTCCCAAAATTACCTATAGAGATGGTAGCAAGGGGAGAGAGGTCAGATGTCAAAAAGCAGAATCAGGCTACGTGGCATAAAGATCCAAGGTCATATCCTCCCAGGACAGAGAAGTAAGATCTCAGTATGAAGGTAGGAAGTGTGATGGTCAGACCAAAGAAATAAGATTAACAATGATGGTGAGTCATCATCTACATCCATCTTATGTCCTCTTTTGTAAAAACTACTTAAGTCACAAACTAATTGGATTCCATCTCCACTTGCTTCTGCTCCTTGGAAGGACACCCTCATGATGGGAATCAAGACCTTCTCTAATGGAATGCTCTTTCCTGGAAAGATTTTCCCAGCTGTATATCACCACAGGAAGATCATCGGGAGTTACAAGAACAGCACCCTCAATGTGCACAGAACTTCTCATGGATTAACTCAATACACTCTTGCAATAGATTTATGAAGAGTTATTGCTATGCCTAGTACATAGTTAAAGAAACTAAGACCCAGAGAAATCAAGAGCCTAGGAGTAATGGAACTAGGATTAGTAATCCAAATCTTTCTAAATCCAAACTATACTCTTAATCCTTTTTTAGCATGAAAATAAATCTATCCCTTCATATTGACACTAGAGTAAACAAAGAACTATTCATTTCTTTCTGAGGTGCAAACCTCTGCCAGAATGCTACTATTTCTATGTAACACAATAACGCACTCACTCAAGAAACAGATATAAAGCCAGTGTCATGTGCCAAGCACTGTGCTTGTTTGCACTCACCAATAGAAACTTCAAAGCTAATGGGTTTGTCTCCAATCTTCCGGTCAATCATGGTAGCTTCAAAAAATGCTCCAAAAAGTAAAAATTCCTCACATTTTTCGGGTATAACCTATAGAAAGAAAAAAATATTTAGACAGGTCTGGCTCTATTTTTTTTTTTATTACCAGGAAGCTGAATTAGTGATGTTAACTAGTCCAGAGTGATTTGTAAGCATTTGAATTTCAGTGTCAGCCTGAAAGGGAACATCATTTCCCCACTCATCAGGCAGCCAGGAACCAGGACCTACATATTACAAATCAAAATTGAGCCATCTATCTAGAATGATGTAATCTCAACCTTCTGAGCTTCTGCCTTGCAATTAAAATCTGCTTTTTTTTAAATTTTAAAGACAAAGATTGGCATGTGTATCTTCTATAGTACTATTGGTAAAACACAGGTTTGGAATCACTTTCAAGTGAGCAGCCACTTAGAAAACAGAGAATTATAGGATCAAACCCTTACATTGTTTTATGAATTATACAGGATGGTCGCATACATTATGTTTGTTCCTCAACAACCCCAAGAGGTTGGAATCTGGATCATTCCCATTTTACAGGTGAAGAAGCTGAGGAAACTAAACTTAAGGTTGAGTTTATTAAATTTCCCAAGTATTCTGACCACAGACCAGGGCTCTTTGAACTCAACCATGTGTTAACCCAACACCTTGGTGCTGCTCAAAGACTTCCTGAAATAACACTTCCTGAAATAACACGAGTCTGGATAAAAGAGACAGAAGGGCTAGGCACTTGCGTGAGCATCAGCCCACCCAGTGCATCCAGGACGAGCTATAAGCACATGGAGGGTCCCAGGATCACATCTGCTTTTACACTGAAAAGGGCCTTGGGATTCACCTGCTCCATCTTCCTTCTACCTGAATAAACTAAAGCTCAGAGAGATTAAGGGCCTTCTGTAGGTCACATAGCAAGTTAAAGTCAGCCAAGATTTCAGGCTTGGGCTCCACCAAATCTTCCCTCTCAAGGAAAACTACATTGTGGAAGACAGGACCATGACAGGTCACAAGACAGGAACCATCCCAACACAACCACAACAGTTTGTAGATGACTCCTATTGATGTGGAACAGGTTGATAGTTCAGGGAGCAGATATAGCTGAGACACAGACACAGCATCACATTTCTGAAGAAAGAGGTTGAATGAGCTGCCATACAGTCTGTGCTTCCTGGTTTCACAGCCGGATTGATTAAATTCCATGGAAAAAGCAATAAGGTTCATCTAAGGAAAATAAACAGTTGCAGATTTAGAGCTGAAGAGCCCCATTCAATCAAGAGCCCTGAACCCTGTCACTTCAAGAGCCAACAGGTCTCAGAAAGGTGAGCTTTCCTTCACACAGGAGCCTCCTTGCTGTTGGCATCAGCAGGAAATGTTTCTATTGATCAGAAAATGTTGGAAAGGGTGGGGACCCAGTTCTGGATCTTAGTCACAGAGCACACAGCCCTCCCACCTGCTGCCACTGTACACATTGGCTGTAAATAAGCCACTTATCTTGCCTTTCTGGGGTCAAGTTTACTCTCTGGGAGGAGGTTAAAAAGCGTTTGAAGACCTGATGGGAATATACGCCATGTAGCCTTGAAGAGAGATGGCAGACTTCATAGTCACATAAATTTTTGTTCAAATCCCAACTCTGCTACTTCCTAACTCATTGACTTTAGGCAAGTCATGTCCACTCTCTGGTTGTCACTTTCTCTGTCTGTGAAATAGACATTGTCATAGGGCTTACAGGGGGGAATAATGAGATCATCCACATGGAGCACCTTGTATAAAGCCTACACATAACAATGCCACAAGAATGGTATTTCAACAGGTGGAATTCATCTCTTAATCCAGTCCATCCTTCAGGTCTAACTCAAATGGCTTTCTTTTGGAAGCATACTTTGATTTCCTGAGTTTGAGAAATGATGATGGTCATGTTTACTGAGTACTTATTATGTGTCAGATGTGGTATTAAGACTTTTACCTACATTATCTCATGTAATTCTCATAACCACCCTAGGAGGGAGATGCTTTTATTTTTATCTGTTTAAAGATGAGGACAAGTAGTCTGTGAAAGATTAAAATATCTGTCCAAAATTATTAAAAGTGCCTAATGTTTATTGAGTATTTACTATGTGCCAGGCTATGTTCTTAGCACTTTGCATGTATTAATTCATTAAATCCTCACTATGAGCCCATGAAGTAGAAATGATTATTGGAAATAAGCATAAGGAGCTTAAGTCATTTGCCCAAAAATTCAGAGGCAATGATTCTCCAGAGGCTGGTCAGTAACAACTACTACATCTAAAATCCAGCTGTCTTACTTGAGAGCCCAACATTTTAATTGTTATACTTCATTTACTCCATATAATATTAGTATTTTATCTGTAGCTCCCTATTGCATGTTTCACTTTTTAATTCCTGTACATTTATTTTATATGTTTTACCTCCCCTTCTATATCATAATTTCCATGGAGTCAAACTCTATTTGTATTCCTACCAATATTGAGGATGATGTTTTTTAAAAAAAAAGAAGCTAGTCAGTACATGTTCACAGAATTTGAAAATGAACACATCTATTAGATTAGTTATGCTCTGTGAAAGCTTGGCATAGGGAAATAACCTTTGATGGTGGTAATGAGGGTGAGCTGGAAAAGCCAATGTCATGGGATCTCATTTGTCCAGGTATGCAATGAGAGCATGGCTGCAGCAAGGGAGATAGGAGCTCAGGACCCTGGAGAGCTAAAAAAAGAAGATTCTGCAAGAAGAAATATTGCCATGTCTGAAGCTATAGAGGCTCTGGAGAAGGTAGAAAATATGTCCACAAATCCTTGGACACCCTGCACTCAAAAGATGAAGCCTAATTTCTCTCCCCTCTCAGTGTGGGCTGGGCTTAGTGACTTGTTTCTAACAATTAGAATGTGTCATAAATATCAGTGTGTGACTTCTATGGGTTTGGTCGTAAAAGATATTGACATTTCTGCCTTGTTCTCTCTTGGATCACCCAGTCCACTCAGGAGGATGCCAACTGCCATGAAGATACTAAGAAGCCTAGGGAGTGTGGAACTTTGTCTTCTAAAGGGTCCATGAGGAACCACAACTTCCTCCTAACAACCATGAGTGTGCCATCTTGGAAGTGGATCCCACAGTTCCAGTCAAGCTGTCAGATGACTATATTCCCTACCAACATCTTGATTGAAACCTCATAAAAAATTCTGAGCCAGAACCACCAAGATAGGTATTCCCAAATTCCTCACCCACAGAAAAACGTTGCTAAATTTAGGGGTAATAGTTATATAGCAATAGATAACTAATAAACCCAGCAAGAAACTGACCCAAATGAGAAGCCAAGACGAAGAGAGGAAGGAGAAATAAGGGTTTGAATATGACCTGAATTTTCCCTCTCCTAATACCTTCTACCCAAGAACCAAGATGGGCTCTTGGACTTGTAAAAAATGTACACTCTACATAAATTCCAAGCTACCATTGCTTTCTGCTAGAATTTTTTTTAAGATGGCCATAGCAAAATATCTTGAAGATACTGATGTGGATTAAGAAAATCTTCTATTAGGCCTCTCTTGGTAATTCCTGTCTAGAAAAGAATGGCCAGTCTCAACAGTAGGAAAGATTGCTACAGAATCAGATACAATTGGATATCAGTATAGGTGGCTACTTAAGGTATCCACAGTACCTTATATCATTTCCAAAGCTGGCATATATTCTGAAAAAATACACATAAATACAATCACATCAAAGCAATGTCTTCTAACAAGAAACTGACAATACACATTTCCAGAGAATATTTCCCAATAGACAAGTTCATAGGGGAGAGCTAGGGAGGTCCACAAAATATGCAAAGTAGGTCCAAAAAACAGGGTGGCGAGCTCTGAACAAATCATAAACACTGGTCACAGTAACAGCAAATGTACTACTGGCCTACCATAAACATACAAAGAACCCTATCGATCATTTTATAGGCATTCCCTCATTTACCCAGGAGATGCCTAGGACAAAGAGACTATTACTACCCCATTTTGTTGATGAGTAAACTAAAACATGGAGAGGTGTTACTATCAGAACCACGAATAGAATCAACCCTCAAGATTTCCAATCCTGAGCTCCAACCTCTTCCCCACACTGCTTCTTAAGATGTATTAGATCCCAGCAGTTAAAATGAGTGGCTCTGCTAAGGCCAAGGTGACCCAGACCACCATCTCCTCCTTTCTCCACCCAAAATGATGGTCTGGTTGACCTGAAAAACATACTCACAGACACAGAATCATCCAGATTGAGAGCTAGAATCCACTCACCTCTGCTACTAACAAAACACAGTCCCTTCATTTGCTTAAGCACAAAGCAGTCTTGCTACTCTAAACAGTTGGTGGGTAGTGCTTGGGTGGCTTAGTCAGTTGAACTTCTAACTCTTGATTTCAGCTCAGGCCATGATCTCAGGGTCATGGGATTGAGTCCCACATCAGGTACTGAGTGTGAATCCTGCTTGGGATTCTCTCTCCCTCTCTCTCTGCCCCTCTTCACCCCTCCACTCTTTCTTTCTCTCAAATAAACAATCAGACAGTTAAGGGGATATTCACAGTTTGTAGTCCTCTGGGAGACCCAGATCTCTTTCCCATCATACAGAACCAGGCTAGAAAAATGCTAATGTGTTTTATGTTGAGTAATAGGCCTTCTTTGAATTGTGATTTCTTAGGCAGGGGAATAGGTTTCTCAAATTCTTTCATCCTAGCTTGGCACTCACTCTTCCTCCTCTTCATCCCTCATCCCACATTACCTCACATCCAGAGCATATGCTAGATTAATAAAGTTCAACAAAATCAGACCACAGATAGAGCTCAGTCCATTCCCCCACCCCCACTTTCACCAGCTATCCCAGAACACTTTTATTTCCCTTTCATCTTGATTCTCATGGGATTCCCTGTTTTGGGGGGAACACTGGAGGGATTGATCATGAGCAGATGGCTGTGATGGGTCCTGAATAGGCAGTAGATTGATCCAGAATGCAGGGCTGGGCCAACACACTTTATAAAGGGAGAGTGAGACCTGTGCATGCCTTTGGGAGCCTGTGGGAGCTGGGGTGGCAGGTGCTACCTTCATTCTGGGCTTACCTCACAGGGGTTGTGGAGGGCTCAGACCTACCTGGGGGGGCACATTGAAAGGTTCCACCTCTACCTCTGTTGAGTTGGTCTTGTCTGAAACCTGTTGGGATTTTCCGTCATCAGTTTTGTCACCCTTGTCTTTACTGGAGGCTTTGGAAGACTTGGAGTCTTTGTCCTTTGAAGACAATTTGAGATCCTTGAGTGCCTTGGAAAATTTAGATTCCTGCGACCCTCCCGAGAGGATCTCCACAGCAATTTCCACCAGGATTCTGCCCCTGAATGACACGCCTTCTCCAAAGCCTTCATTCAGTTCCTGGAAGTCGTCCATCAGACTGTGGTTCCTGGGTGAACCATACAGGTTAATCCAGGCAGGTCCGAAGGTTGGTAGAAAGCCTGTAAAAGCCCCACATTTTAGTTGCCCAGTGATGTTTCCAAGTTGATTATTTCTTGCTTTATGAGAATTGTGCACATTCATTTAAAATGTAAAATATACAGAAAAGACAAGAGAAAATATTTACAGAATATCCCATCCCCAGAAGAGCCACAATTGCCACTTTGCTACATTTGCTGTATTTCTTTCTGACAAGATCTTCTGGCATGCACACGTTTATACTTTTTCACAGCTGTCATGATACTACCAGTGCCAACATGCATCCGTGTCTGTTCATTCATTCAACCCATGTTCATTGAGTCCTGACACGTGCTGGGCACTAAGCTAGACACTAAACATGGAGCCCAGTGGAGAATGAAGTAGAAACAAACATTAAACACATAAATATCTACATTATAAGAGCTAAGCAGATTTACCTTACGCAGCAAGAACAAATAACAGGCTGAGGAGGCATGGAGAGGGGTCAGGCAGCAAGAGAGAGATTCTGTCCCAAAGGAGAGTCAATTTTAAGAAGGAGAGATACCGGGTTAAAGGGGATAAAAAGAGTTTATGGCTCCTGATGTCTAATTTTCAAAAATATTTTATACATTTCTTTGAACACCATCAAGATGTTCCTGAAAAGCTGGAGTAAAACATGTTTACATCAAGTTGGGATATCCCGAAGGTGGCATGAGTTCTGCGTAAAGCAATCCTGTGGCAAACCCTTCCACGATAGGAAGACTTAAACTGTATGTATTTACGGAGGTCTTTTTGTGGTGTCACACTGTGAGAGGCATAAAAATACGTAACTCTTATTCTCTACTTCAGCGAACCCTTTGGTATATACATTATATGTACACACATACACATATATATGCATAAATATATTCACCAATTAACACTGATTTGTGGCGCAGAGAAAGATTGCCTTGGGATTTTAAGGAGGCAGGGGTTTGTTGGGATATTTAGGAAGTTATCACCTGCTAAGTTAGGTTTTGCAGGTAAAGAAAGAGTAAAGCTCTCCCCTGACCGGTGGATTCGCTGGGACTCCTCATTTCCTCCCTGGCTCTCTGAGTGTGTAGCCAGCAGCACCTTCCTGCAACAGTCATGTGCTTCTAACAGTGAGTTGGGGGCACAACATCTTCTGGACTATTTAAATGTGTAAAAACCATTCTTAGCTTGTGAGCCATACACAGTATTTGGCCAGCTGGTTGTAGCCCATGGACCACAGTCTATCAATGTCGGATGTAATCTAAACTCTTCATTTTTTATCTATGAAACCTAAGGCCCAGAGATGGTGAGTGACTACCTCAAGGACACACTGTGATGCTCATGGAACTCCTGGGACCAGGACCAAGCTTTTTGGCTCCCACAGCCAGCCTTCAGCTACTGCCCTGAACCAACCCAAAGCACAAACCACACAGAACATGGAAATGCCTAACGCACTGCCTGGTCCACTCCTTTTGTTATGAAAAGGAGGGCTTCCAATCAATCGTTTTGTGACCCCATTTCCAAGTCAGACACATGAGGCTTTACCTTTGTCTCCATCCTGTTCATTGGAGATTTTCTTCAGGTCGATGAAATGGGTGGCCAGAGCTACATCATTCATGCTGCCTTCGTCCCACACCTGGATTTTCACCCTCCGACACAAAGGAGGAAACATTTCCTTGAAGACCACCTGTTCGTGCCACACAGGATCAGCACAGTTCTTCTGCACTGTGGTTCGCCCCTAAAAACAAAGCCAGCAAGGTATAAGCCATCAAAAGAAAGGAAAGAGGCCCTCTGAATTGACTGAAGAAAACTCTTCAAACCAGGAAATATAAAGTAAGTTGCCAGAAATAATGAACCTGCTTCCACCCAACACCCATGGAAATCTGTTGCACCCAGGAACATTATAGTAGCCCCTCCCCCTTATCCACAGGGAATGCATCCCAAGATTCTAGCGGATACCTGAACCTGCGGATAGTGCTGAACCTTATATATACTATGTTTTTTTCCTATACATACATACCTATGATAAAATATATTTATGAATAAGGCATAGTAAGAGATTACCACCAATAATACAGAAAAGTTAAAACAATACTGTAATAAATATTACCATAGATCCTAACAATCTCAGCGTACAATTTCTTTCCCTTACTGAGAACTTTTACCTTTTCACTTAAAGGAAATACTGCTTCTCTTTGGTGTATCTGAATTGCCAGGACCACTCCTCCTATGTCTAGGGGACATTATTAAGTAAAATAAGGGTGATTTGAACACAGAAACTGCCATAGCGCCATAGTGTACCCGATAACCCAGGTGGCTAAGTGACTAACTGTAGTCAGGGCCGACTTGCTGGATAAAGGGATGATTCACATCTGGGTAGGATGGAGCAGGATAATGCAAGATTTCATCCTGCCATTTGGAACGGTGTGCAATTTAAAACCCATCAATTGTTTATTTCTGGAGTTTCCCATTTAATAATTTCAGGCCATGGTAGGACATGAGTAACTGAAACCATGCCAAGCAAAACCACAGATAAGAGAGGAATACTGTGTACTAACATCCTACTCTGCACCAGACACCATGCCAGGCTTCAAGGACAAAGAGAGTAATTGATGGGTCCTGCCCTCAGGAAGTTCTCATAATCACAGGGGGCTGGGAAAAGGCCAACCTGCCCGTTTTGAATATTAGTTACTCCATGCATCTCCAGGAATGAAGCAGATATAGTTAGACCCTGAGTTTGTATCTTATAAAATTAGGACCTCATGCAAATCACTTCCCTCTTCTGGACCTCAGTTTCCTTGTCAGAAAATGGAAATGATGTCCTATATGACTTACGGGATCCAAGTAAAAAAATACTACAATATTCACCCTGCCAAGAGGAGGAGTTCGAGTAGCAAATACTGTGAGGGCAGAGACAACATGTGTGTCAGCCAAAGCTTCAAAGTCCAGCCAACCAGGTTTAAGCTGTGACCATGTGCCCAGGCCCTGGTACTTTCAATGCCTCTTGAGCAGGGAACAACAGGGAACAGAGATGTCTAGGCTTATGCAGGACAAGAACTACCTGCGGAGACTGGGGAGCAGATTGGGAGGCAGGTAGCGATGTTATAGAGCCTGGGGACGAGTAACAGCTCAGAGAATTAGCCAGAGGTAAGGAAGGAGGTCTATCCGCCTGGGTCCTAAATCGGCAATACCCCATAGCCCCTCTCCATGATCTTAAATGGACAGTGAGTGGGTCACCACCACACCCACTGTCCTGCCATGTGACTCAGCACATTTTGTGACAAGCTTTCTCTCTTAAGGCACTTCCTAATTTTTATTTTAATTTATTTCATTTGATTAGAAATGTCCTAGGTAAAGAGCAGAGTTTTGGCCCTGGTCTGCTGTTGGTGATGACGACATTCCTTACCACCTGCCCAGCAAAGGACACCTTCACGAAGGGGTCCACGAGGTCCTTGTTGTCACCCACAAATGCTTTTGTGACGTTTGCCATGATGCTGGAGTTCATTTTGGGCAACCCCTCTGCTTTGTACAGTCTCACATAGAATCTGGCCCAGGGTCTCTCTGATGGAAACCCTTGAGGGATCAAAAGGTTCCTTGAGGGAGAACAAAAAACAAAAAACCAAAACAAACAAACAAACAAAAACTCTCACTTAGAAGAAGAGAAAAAGGTAAAAGCAGTTTAGAGACAGAAAGAAGGACCCTGATGTAGGAGAAAAAACTGAAAAGATCAGGATTCAATGCTAAAATGAGTTTTCTTTGTGGTGTAAATGGCAGCAAAGGGTATGAACAGAATGAATGCTAATTCCTTCAAATCTTTGAATTATAGAATAAACACCATGTCCCACTCTGCACTTTGAAAAAGGACATTAAGTCTTCCCATTTCACAAACCGCTGGTTGAAATGATAATTCCTTCAAAGAAAAATCAGCCAAATTCAGATAAATAGGATAAGCTGAGGGATAGCTTATCTATTTTGGGTTATTATAGGGAGACAGGCTGTCCTTGTCCTAGAAGCTGACCTCCCAAAGGCTAGTGACACCTTGGATAAATCGCATCTTGGTGCCTCTGATGGAGCAGAATCCCAGGTAAGCCATGAATTTGGCAGTTCTCATGTGCCCACAAGGAAAGGGAGGGAGAGGGAGGAAGGAGAGATGGAACCTGCGACATATCATTTCTCTTGCATGACCCTGGATGAGCCTTGTCTCACTTTTCTATTTGCTCCTCAACATCGGGAGTTTTGGGGTTGGTCTTCAAGACGTCGCCTTTCCCAGTCACGCTGATGTCACACTTCAGGTACCCCTTCGTGCCAGTCCTGATGTCACCAGGGTCTGTGAGTAGGGCCCACTTGTCACAGAACTGATGACCTGTAAAAGCGTCCTGACAGCTCAGATCCTCTGCACAGCCGGACTCCGCTGGTGCAGCCAGTCCTGTCCAACACCCCAGGTGGTGGCCCTTTCCAGTATTCCCAGCCTCATGCTGCCTCCTCTCCTCCCCCATTTCTTTTTGTTCCCACCCTCTTGTCTGTCTTCTCCAACCTGCCACAGGTATTTGGAAAGCCTCCCACCCGGTGCCAATTGCCTAGACAGGTTGTTAGCTTGGATAGACTAGGAGAACATTAATGGAGTAGAGAATCCACATATTCTTTCACGGGCTGTAAATGGGGCTCATGCGTCTTTTTGTTTGGTGGACACTGTCAGTCCAAGCTTTAAAAGCTCTTAAAAAATCTAGACCTCTGGGGCGCCTGGGTGGCTCAGTGGGTTAAGCCGCTGCCTTCGACTCAGGTCATGATCTCGGAGTCCTGGGATCGAGCCCCGCATCGGGCTCTCTGCTCAGCAGGGAGCCTGCTTCCTCCTCTCTCTGCCTGCCTCTCTGCCTGCTTGTGATCTCTCTGTCAAATAAATAAAAATTAAAAAAAAAATCTAGACCTCTGGCTTATATTTTAAAAAAAGCTGTTAGGTCTTCCAATACAGAATGCACAGTTCCATGTGTTAGCAGGTGGTAAGGGAGCTGAGGGGCCACTGTGCCTTTCATGTGGGTTGTAAGTGTTCCTGTTCCCCACGGTCTGCAGCAGGCCTTATTAGCCCCACCCACTGCACTCTGATATACCCAGAGGCTGGCCCCCTGGACTCATGTGAGTTGGAATTGCTTTGAAGAGAAGGGACCTCTCATGAGAAGATCTAGATCTCTTGACGGCCTCCTTACTTATCAGCTCCCGACCTTGGACAAATTACCTGCCTTCTCTGAGTTTCACTTTCCTATAAATCAGAGATAATAAGAATTATACAGCAAAACCTTATATGGCATGCCACAGCCATTACTCTGAGCTAGGTTCTTTATGAAGCACTATATATCAACTTAATCTTCCAACAACCCTGGAAAGGAGGTATTACTTTATCTTCATTTTCTCTGAGAAGAAGCTGAGTCGTCAAGTCATTTGCCCAAAGTTGCACAACCAGGAAAGAGCAGGGTGGAATTTGAAGCCAAGCTATCTGGCTCCAGAGTCCATATGTGTAATTCCTATGCCACCTTTGCTGCCTGTGTCGTACATCATCACAGCTCTGAATTATAGACAGAGTTTGTTGGGGGAGGAAAACATGAAAGAGAATGTTGTCATTAGATTGTAAATGTTGCGGGAAAGGGCCAGGGTTGTTCCAATTGTGTAATTGAGTGAGTGGGTCAGCGGATGGGCACACGAATGAGTTGACCATCAGGTGTGGCAAACTAGGAGGTAAGTAAGGGAGAGATTGGGAAGCAATGCTTCCTTACCAGGCTGGTTGTACACAGTCCCCAGGTCTAGTTTGAAGGAGCCGATCAGTATGCTGCCTATCAGCTTGTGGTGAAAGACCTAAGGAGAGATGGAACAGTGAGTCCAGCTGCAACAGATTTCTCTTTGAAGATCAATCTGTGAAATGGGTTCATGAGACCTCAGTGAGGATTCTAGACCTTGACGCTCGTCTGGCCTTCACTCTTCTCTGGAGCACAATGACATTTGTGCTCATCAAGTGAAAAGGGCATCTAGAGCATCTCACCTGGACCTCTCCCTCCTAGCAGGTTTTCAGCTATTGAAGGATACCTAAGAAATCTCACTCTCTGAAAAGTATCTTTTTAAACCAAAGAGAGCTCTGGTACAGCCTATCTTTTAACACCCATCTCTGTCTACTGAAACTCTACCCATCTTTCACTGCCTAGAACAAATGTTGCCTCCTCCAGGCAGCCTTCCCTTATCCACCACAGCTGAAAGTCTCTTTTCTCTCCTAAACTTCCACCATACTCTGCTCACAACTTACTCAGAGAACCCACCACATAGTGCTCTGAGAAGTTTGGGACATGTACAATAGTCAGAACAAAGGAAGGGTCATCCTCAATATTTTATCTGATCAGAAGTCAGCAGCGGAGGGCCAGGCTGGTGACAGCAACACAATTTAATGCAGGGCTATCAAGATGAGGAAGTTCTAAAAGAAAGCAGCAGAGCTGGCACCGGATTCAGAAGGCACACTGATGAGAGACTGCTGAAGGAGCAGGAGTAGTTCAACCTTTAACTGTGGAGGAGGAGTGATTGTAACTGAAGTATTTTCCAGTCTTGGAAATACCACTGTGTACAAGAGGGAGTAGGTTCCCCATGTGGATCCCAAGTCACAGGAAGAGAGACACATCTCACTACAAGGACAGGTTTTATAACATAACTTCCCAGCAATGAGTGGGTTTTTCTAGAGATAGTGACTATCCATCACTGGATTTAACCAAGCAGTATGCCAAAAACCCCATGTCATAGAGGTGGTGACAGGGGTTCCCGTGCCAGCTGTGTTACACTAGAGGGTCTCTGGGCTTTCTTCTATGACATTCTGTGAGTTCCTTGAATCAAAAACAGTTTCCTGCTTTCTTCTACCCACCACATGCATGGCCTTGTTCATAATAGGTGTTCAGTAAACATTCAATGAATTAATGAATGATTAACTGATCGAATGATGGGTGAATGGAAGACTTTTGGGGTTTCTAAACAGCTCCTTTTGGTGGAGGCAACTAACAAAAATAAATTCAACTGACTTCAGGAAATGAAGAAATGAAGATCTTCCAGTCTCCCTTTCTACATTTACTACCTTGCCCAAACTTTGCAAGGGAGTTAAGAGAACTGAGGGCAAGTAAGGACAGCTTGGCTCAAGGGGAGGAGTTACTTAAGGCCACACATACAAAGCTCACTCCAAACCTCCCCATGATTGCAGTTGCTACTGTGGCTTCCCAAAGTCCCCAGCAAGAACATAAGCCTGACTCATGCTCTCTTCTCAGGTCAAAGGCGTCTGGGTCCCTATGGGCACAATGGGACATAAGAGCCCACATGGGTTTTTAAATAACACAGGAGACCTCCTCAAATAATCCATCCACCTGTCTGAGTGCCAGGTACCCTGTTGTGGGCACACATGGGATTCTAGGGACTTCAAGGAATTCCACACACAGAGTGCTGGGGGTCCTGCATGCCTGGGGTCGCTGGCAAGGAAAGATGGTCTTTGGCACCACCATGGTCTGCTACAGCCTGGCTATCCCAATAGCATCTGTTTACTGCATCCACCCCCTTCTTCTCTCATGTTGAATTTATTTGGGAGACATCGACTTTTAGCTCTTGGACTACCAGAAAACTTGTATTAAAGACTCCACTCCAAAGGGAGTTTTCCCTTTAAAATCTTTTTTTTCTTTTAATTTATTTATTTGACAGGCAGAGATCACCAGTAGGCAGAGAGGCCAGGTAGAGAGAGAGAGAGGAGGAAGCAGGCTCCCCGCAGAGCAGAGAGCCCAACGTGGGGCTCGTTCCCAGGACCCTGAGATCATGACCCGAGCTGAAGGCAGAGGCTTTAACCCTCTGAGCCACCCAGGCGCCCCCCCCCTTTAAAATCTTTGATCTCTGTCCCTAAGAGTCATTTGGGGAGCCCAAAGTATTCTCTTCTTCCAAGTTAGGGAAAGAAAAAAAGCAATACCAGCTTTGGTCCTCAGTCTGAAAATCCACTGTCCCACAGAGAGTCATGACCCTTGTCTATGCTATGGTATAAACATCTAGCTATTAATTGTGTGTCTGAAATCTAGACAGTTCCTCAGGACCCAGCTACACTGCTGATCTCCCAAACAGGTGGTTGCCAGAGCTAGGCAATGTAACAAATTTTTAGGCAATGCCCTGGGGCCCGAAATATCTTCTGCACCACTTGTCATCAGGCCTGAAATTCAAATTAAGAATGTCTGGCTTGGGGCGTCTGGGTGGCTCCTCGGTCAAGCATCTGACTCTTGGTTTCAGCTCAGGTCATGATCTCAGGGTTGTGAGATCAAACTCCACAATGGGCTCCAGAGTGTGTAGTCTACTTAAGATTCTCTCCCTCTCTCCCTGCCCTTCCCTACTTGTGCTCTCCCTCTCTCTAAGAAAATTTAGATAAATAAATAAAGGCTCTTATTTTTTTTAAGAATTTTGATTCTTGATAACTTTTCATTCTTCAAGAGTCACATTCTTCAAGTGCCCCTGATCAAGAGAATATAATAATTCCACTATTACCTCAGACTTAATGCAGGGCCTATATATATGTTATATCTATATTATTATGTATATATATAATGTAAAATATATAATAAGTATAAAATAATAAATATAATGTAATATATATTCTAGAGATAGGTGGATGGTAAGAACAAGCAAGGAAGTCTCCAAGACAAGTTTTGCCATCTTCAAAATTCTAATTAGAGTTGGTGTCACTGCTGAGGAAAACATTTCCTCATTCTCCACATGTCTTGCATTGGCACATAAAGTATGGAGTCCGTCCTTTCAGAACCATTAGGAGGAGAGCACTTACCCTTCCACCACTCACTTGGCCTCACTCAGGCATGCAGAGCCATGCTAACCTCTTCATGGGAGAAGCAGTGATTTCCCAGACTGGTGAGATAAATGCAGTCTGTCACCCACTGGTCTGTCTGTCCCTTAACTGAGTGATGTGAGGTTGGCATCAATCCTTTCTGGCCCCCATTCTCTCTCTTTTGGTCTAGTACTTTCGCATGGGTACTCTCCCATCCCATTCCTGTCCTCCATGTGGTGGGCCACCTGGATAAGTTGTCTGGCTAGACCAAGAAGCTTCTCTGTCTCTACTGTTCAGACATGATCTGTGGAGACAGGAATTGACCCGTGGAGCTGAGAAAGGGTCTATGCAGCAGACACAACCCCCCATGAGCATGTCCTAAGGTCTACACTCAGAGGCAGCTATGAAGAGGCCAAATGGAAACCACTTGCTCCAAATCACATTTCTGATCAGCATTACTGATATATTTGGTTCCTTCCTGATGCCTTTTCCTACTTCTCTATTCATTACCAACAAGGAGGGGGTTAGCAGTGTGATTAATTATCATTAGTGTGAATATCATCCCAAGAGAGAAACACTAACAACTCATCTCATAAAAAGAAATAAATCAACTCAAAATGGCAATCTGTCAAGATGGCATTTGAAGCATATGCTGCAAATTCCCACATTAGTAAACTCTACAATTCAATTAATGGTGGCTTGAGAGTGGCTTATAACTTGTTTTCAGGAAGCACAAGTTTCCTTGAAGAGATTTTTCTTCCCAAATTCTTCCACACTAGTTATTTCATGTTCTACTTGTTGGTGTTGAACTCACCATCTCACACTCACCCTCCCAGACCAATTCACCTCTAAGCAGGCTGAGCTGTTCTAGAGAGTTCCTAATACCTAGAATTTCTCCCACCCCCCCCCACCCCACCACCATTTCATCACCAATGATACACTTACTGAGATTTTGATGATCTTGTCAAAAAGATGCAGTTGGGGTCCAATGAAATCAAAGACGAAGTACTAAAAAACAGAAAGTTCATTCTGACCATAAATTCCAGGCTTGCATCTAAGAACTTTATTATTGGACTAGTCATAGATTTCTATCATTTTAACCAAATGCTGCATGGTCCTCAGTGGCATGGATGCATCATCAATCAATGGGTCATTCCTTATTTAGGGTCACCTACATTCCTTCCAGTTTTTTTTCAAATGGAAAAAAAAATGCTGTCATCTGCATTTTTGCACAGGATATACATGAATTTTCCTTTAAAACAGACATAAAATGTGCAATTACCAGGTCATGGCTTATGGGCATGTAAATATCTAGTAGATAACATGAAATTTCTTTCCAAAGGGGCCAAGCCATTTTACATTCTCATTGGCAGCATACAAAAAAGCCATTTCTCCATACCCCTGACAACCCTTGATATTATCAATTCTCTTGATTTTTTGACCTATAAATAACGATGGGTGAAAATCATATCTCAGCATGGTTTTAATTTGGGGTGAATCTAGTTAAAATCTAATTTTCTCAGCATGTTTCAGTTTCAAACATCTTTGTGGCCATTCTCAAGAATGACCAGAAAGAGAATGAGAAGAAATTATGGACAAGGAGGGCTTCTAATTTTAAGAAAGTGATTGAAATTAGAGTTGAAGAAACTCTCTAGGCCAGTCTCTATAGTCTACAGATAAGAGACTGAAGACCAAAGGATTTAAAAGATATGCCTGGATTCAGACAGCTGGTTACTGCTGAGCCGGAGAGCATGGCTCTTCTTCTCCAGAAGTCATCACAGGAGGGCTTCAAGTACTGGATGTTTCTCCATTTGAACTTTACCCAGTAACTCCCAAATGTGAGGCTATATTCTCCTAAGATACAGAACAATGGGGTGGTGTTTTGCTGTGGGTTGTGTCTTTTGGGGACTGCTAGGGGTGGGGGAGGCAGGACCAGGAAGTTGCTTTGTAGAATGTTTGTTTTGAGCTTCTAGGTGGAGCAGTAACGAAAGGACCTTAGAGATGAACAGGACAGCAACAGAAAAGGGAGAACTAACTCCTCACAGCCTGCTTTTAAAGGGCAATGCAGAAAAACCAAAATGTAGAAATCGAAAGATACCATCATACATCATAATAAAAGCCTTCAAAATGGCAGTCCCTAGAGATTAAGGACAGGCCACGTTACATTCAATGTCTTCTGTTTAAGAAAATGGAAAATACCATGACATTTCAGGAAGTTTTTCATATATATGTTCAAACTTGTAAAGAGTTGTGTTGTTCAGAATTTCTTTTATATGGAAAACACATGAAATACCTCGTTCTGATAGGTGAAATGCTGAGTTCCTTGGACCAATAAATTAGTTCCAGTGTTTATTACTTTCTGCTGAGTTTCACATTTCAAACTCAATTACCTCACACAGGTTCCCTAGACCTTTGAGCCACACACATTTTTCTGGCTGGAAAATATTCCCCAGCCCCTATTAACAGGTTCCTTCAACATCTGGTGGGCCTTGGGCTTGAAAATTAGAGTCAAAAGCTATAATAAAAGTTTTCAGTTCAACTTCTGTGTTTTTACTTGAGTGTCGACTGATGATACACAGGCCCAGTTTTGTGTCATTTAGATCCAAGACTTGTATGCATAAAGAAAATACTAATTATATCATTTAACAAATCTGTACAGCTTTGCAGTTTTAAAACATTTTCATACATATTTTTTCACGTCACACCCATGCTAAAAGTTGTTATGGAGATGAGGGTAGGATGGGAAGGAAAAATCTCACGGTAAGAGCCTCAAACAGGAGTGATGGATAACGAAGCAGGGAGTTAACAGCTTAAATGGGATTTGATTATTTTGGGCTGATTTCATTTCCTATGGACTCCCTTTTCAATTATTACTCCCATTAGGGAAATAATTAAGAGTTTTCTGCATTTTTTGATAATTCACAGTGTCTAAGTGCCTGTAGGGAAATAAGCATTCTTGTACACTATTAGTTGGAGTGTAAGTTGTTACCTCTTTGAAGGGCAATTTAGTGATATCAAAAATTTTAATACACATATTCTTTGCCCCAGTTATGCCATATTAATATTATTGTAAGTAGTAGCCCAAACCTGAAAAAAATTAATATCTATCAATGGGAGAATTGACTGGTTTAGTAAATTATGGTGTATCAATGCAATGGGAAACTAAACCAATGAGGGGAAAATGAGTTTGAACTATATGTATTGATATAGACTAATCTCTAAGATACATTGTTTTATGAAAAGATCAAGGTCCAAGACAGTGTGGATAGAATGCTACCATTTGGTTACAGTATTTGTTTGCATGTTGTATATGTCTAGGATGTCTCTGGAAGGATACACAAATGTTTGGTGAGAATGGGTTGGGAGGGATGCCGGCTTAGGGATCAAAGATCAGAGGGACATATGTTTTTCATCGTATATCATTTTATACTCTTTGTATCCTTTACCATTTTTTACTATGTAATTTTTTATTTAAAATTGTAAAATTTTATTTAAAATTTTATTTAAAATTAAAATTTTTATTTAAAATTTTATTTAAAAAAGAATTTAGAGACTTCTGTCTCTCTTTATTATTTTCCTCTCTTTGATCATCACAATTATTGCACTCCTTAGAAAAATACATCTGCTTTACTTTCCATTGCAACGTGCCTATTTCAAAATTAATAAATAAATTTCTAGTGTCTCTTTCATGAAAAAGATGTTTATCTTCTTTATAACCACACTCAATACATTTATTTAATATAAAACCATAGCTTATAATGGATGGTGAGCATATGAGAAATAAGAAAATGGGTATATTGAAAATAGGGCAATGAATTTAAAATCAGCAGGAATTCCTCCCCACACCTTTTCATCATCTTTTTGGTAAGACTCTAGAGGGTTGTTTGTAAGGAGGCTCAGAGAGATTGCCAGGGCTTAGATGAGTGGTGGGAAGCAGTGAGGCGGGACACAGCTTTTCTATTTAGCTACCACTGCTACAGATGACAGCAGAAGGAGCATGGTGGAGAAGATGTTGGTCACCTCCATGACTTACTTCATTGTAAAATGGACTGTTGGTTCCTTCCTTCACTGTGCTTTGTTTCTTCTCTTCCCCCACTTCAATGATCACAACTGGATCAAGGTTCTCACCCACCAGCTGGCGGGCCTCAGTGATGGTGATGGCAATCTACAACACAAAACAACATGTATGCACTCTAGACCTTGCTGTTCATTCACACAAGAAGAACTGAGGCAGGCTGGGCAGGAGGAGTCATTCACTTACTTGATAGTTTTGGGACCTGACCTCCCCATCATGGATCTTAGTCAACAGTTTTGATCTATTAAAAGAAAGTTTTAACATATTTGTTTCATTAAGTAAGAACATACTTTAAGATCCATAAGCCATGATAATATTTTCCCAGGTACATCTAAGTACTTTAATTTATGCTGTATCACATATTCTTTCTCTGTCCCTGGAAGAGTAAATGTAAATGAGCAAGTGACTTAATCTCTCTATGACTCAGTTTCTCCATCCTAAAATTGGAACTAATAATAATAGTCTTTACCACATGAAGTAATTGCCACAAGTGAATGATATGACTAATTTGTTCTACTGATAGTAAGAATTCTGAGCAGAAATAGAAGTGAGTGTATGAGGAATTACCATGGGTAAGAAATCGACATAAACAAACATGGTAAACTGAAGGCATTGATAGCCCCAAGTATTCAATTCCTTGGATCTATGCTCTTTTGCCTTGTACCTTATAGTCTCTCATTCTTACATGGGCTGGACTTGTGACTTGCACTGGCCAACAGAATGCAGCAGAAATGACTTTTGTTAATTCCAAGCCTAGGCTCAAGAGACTTTGTGTACTTCCACTCCATCTTCCCTATCTTGGAACTCTGCCATCACCACTATTGGAATAAACTTGGACTAGCCTGCTAGAGGATCTAATGCCATATGGAGGAGAGCTCAGTGGTCCAAGTGAAGCAATCCCAGATCAGCCTACCACTAGCCAACCCTCCAACCAAAATCAACAGTGTTACCAAATGGCCACATACACATGAGTGATGGACGCCTAACTATCTAGAACCAGTAAGACCAACCAACTAACTCATAGATTCATAAACAATATTAAATTTTTGTATTAAGTCTCTGAGTTTGGGATTATTATTAACTGATAACAGCAAATCACATGCAGAAGACCAGTTTGTTCTGACTTTTTGTTGGGTAGCATAAACACTGAGGACAACAACAAAGTTAAGAGATCTGACACCTTGATGTATTAAAGAACAGGTGAGGGACAGCTTCTGAGTCTGTCTCCTGTTGTTGCTGATGTTCCTGAATTATGAGGCACAGTAGGCCTTAACTCAGGGGACTGAAGGCCAGAAGTTGATAGAGCTGGGCCCCTGGCCTGCTGACAGCTGACTGGAATCAAGAAGCCAGCACTGCCGTAGAGGATAAGAAGTAGATACAGACCTCTGTCTTCCTGTCTTAGACCTTTGGCTCCTTGCAGACAGTGATCAGGTATCATTCTCTTTTTCCCAGAACCTGCAGAGGTACCTGCACACCGGAGGTGCTCAGCAAATGTGTGCTGACTGCCTGCACCAACACTGTACCTTCTCTTTGGAGGAGCTGCAGGAATAGGAATGACAGATTCATGATCATAAATCATATCTCCTCCCGGTCCTTCCTGGTGAGAAGGCCCTTCCTGTGGTACCTCAGCTTCACTTTGGCCATCTAGAGAAGCAAACAAAGGAAGAAAACTGTCTATTAGGATACACAGTGGTGATCTGAGCCTCAACTGTCCCCGCACTATGACAATCACCATAGAGTGGACAAGTCCCTGCAGCATGAAACTTAACATAAAAGAAAGGCACATACCTTAATTTTTCTAAAAAAAAGAAAATTTATATATTCATCTTCTGATTCAAAAAAAAAAAAAAGTAGGTTTATATGCATGGCATTATGGAAAGAAACCGAGATTTGAATTGAAAGACGTGATTTCAAAAAAAAAAAAAAAAAAAAAAAGACGTGATTTCAAGTCATGACCTTGCCACAATGGACCTTCAGACAAGTCATTTATTCCCTCTGAACCTCCTCAGTAAAATTTAATGTGCATAAGAATCACCTGAGAAGCTTTGAAATGTAGATTCTGATTCGGTAGGTCTGGGATGGAGCCCAAGACACTGTATTTCTAATAACAATAACCCAGGAAAGTCTGCTCTTGCTGTCTGAGGGCCTATTTTGAGTAGAAAGGTGTCATAGGTTGAATTATATACTCCAAAGACCTCAAGTCCTAGTCCCAGAACCTGTAAATGTTACTTCGAAAAAGGGACTTTGATTAAGTTAAGGATTTTGCAATGGAGATTATCCCTTATTGTACAGGTGGGTCCTAGTTGCTATTATTTGTATCATTAAAAGAAGGAGGCAGAGGGAGAACAGAAGAATGCAATGTGATCACAAGGCAGAGATGGGCCAGACGCCACCACAGCCACCGGAAGATGGAAGAGGCAGGAATCAGATACTACCGAGGGGGTGGGGCCCTGCCAATATTTTTATTTCGGCCCCAAGATACTGATTGTGAATTTCCCGCCTCAATTACTATGAGAAAATTAGTGTGGGTTATTTTAAGCCACCCAGTGTGTGGTCATTTGTTACAGCAGCCACAGGAAATGAATCCATGAGTGTCTAGAAAATTTAAATGAATGGATAGTAAACATATTCTTCAGACCGCCTCTTCCCCCACAGAGGGCTTCTGATTTAGTTGATCTGGGATGTCGCCTGGATGTCCATTTAAAAAAAAAAACAAAAACAAAAACAAAAACTCTCCAGGTGATTCTCATGTGTAGCAAAGATTAAGAACCACTTCTTAGCCAAATTTTTGGCAAAAACCAAAGAGACTGCATGGTGTAGTTCAAAACCCTGACTCTAAAGGTTTGGTAGAAATCCCAGCTCTGCCACTTCCTAACGTCATGATTTGGGGCAAGTTACTTAACTTCTCAGCCCTGTTTTCCTCATCTATAAAGCCAGGCAAGGCCAACGTTACCTACCTCACAGAGGTGTTCTATTTCTACTGTCTATTTTCTTTATAGCCCTCTTCTCAACCTGTAATGCGGTTACCTCCTCAGGTCTCAGTAGATAAAAGAGGCTTGCCCATCCCCCTCCCTCAGAACAGGATGATTTGAGGACTTTTTACAAAGGTGTGTGTACAGGAAAATCACAAAGAGTTGTGCAGCTATCTGGGGCTCAAGGCAGCCAAGCTGTTTGTGCTTGGAGACCTCAAAAATAAAGCAAGAGAACAGTTACCAGAACCTGGAAGGAGAAGAAGTCAGACCCAGTCAGCTTCCCTACAACTGTTCAGTTTAGGGACACATCCAGCCACGGATCCAAGCTTACACTCCCCCTTTCCTCAGTCTTCCTGCTGGGGCATCCCACTGGAAAGGGACCTGGCTTCTGCATTAATATAGGTCAGCCTCCTGGGACCCAGAACAGCTGGAGAAGGGTGGAGAATTGATTTAGAGAGGCAAACAGAAGAGTCCTACACAGGGCTCTCCTCCCTCTACCCTACTCAAGTGCACCGTTCTATACCAGAATCTAGCACAGGACCCAGCATTCAGCAGACTCAGCATTTGTTGAAGAAAGGAAAGGATGGCTGATCATGGGAGGGACTAGATAATTTCATTGGGTAACTAATTAATGGATAGGTTAGGATCACTGGAATTTTATGAAATTAAGACAGAGCCACTCTAGGCCTCAAATACACAGATATGAGAGGCACTGACTTGGAGAATCTTCAAACACTTCATCCAGAAAAGCCCTAACTTCCCAGGGCCAAAAAAAAACGAGACACCACAGTATCCTCAGTTCTATGGACTTTGCTTTATCAGTCTCCCACGGGGCAAGCCCCTGGCCAGCAGCATGAATGCTATTTGCTTTCTAGGAGGGGCCTGGTACCTCTCTGCCCTGTTTGCTTTGTGGGCTAAAGACTCTAATTAGAATGAGCCAGGGGAGCCAGCTTCTCTGAAATGGCTCAGGTTGCCTTCCCTAAATCCCCACCAGCTTGTTCTTTCCTCCCCAGTGTGGTCAATAGCGGCCGCTACCTGGAGGCTGACCCATGGAGTAGGAAAACCCAGGCTCTTGTATAAGATTGACCTCTGCTGGGGAGCCAGTTTCTCCAATTCTTAGCTGTGCAACTTTGGGCAAGTACTTAACCTCTCTGCACCTCTTGTAAAACAGATGCAAAGGAACCTACGTTTTAGACTCATGAACGATGCATGTCAACTAGAAAGCAACAGGGACTAATTAAATGTGTCCTAAATATTATTTTTCATAAGCTCCTGAAAGTAAGGGACTGGCTTATTCAACCTTGTGCCCTGGGACCTACTGCAGGGTCCTAATCTCAAGGATACCAGAAAAGACCTAAAAGCCTTTTCCACCTACTCCCTGGTCAGCAGCTTAAAGCCCTGTCCCCACTTAAAATGCCTCTCATCCCATCTAAGGATGACTTCATTGTTATTACCAACACTTTGGTTTGAATGAGTTTCCATAGATTTCCATTGTAGGTTATATGTGAGGAAAAGAAGTGAGCTGGGGGAGAGGGACATGAAGCGACAGGACACCCACAGGGGGCAGCAGTGAAGGGTGAAGGAGGCCCCCCCAAGGAGGCAAGAGGGGTGAAGATAAAGCAGACCCACTGCACCATTTTGGTTTGGAAATGGTCCAGAAAGCTGGCCTTGCATTGGCTGTTGTCAGAAGCACTGGGCAGAAGCCTCTAGGAGACCACCACAGAACCGCCCATCCAATGTGCTTAATCCTTTTTGACTCAACAAACCTGTGAGTCTACCTGATGCCGGGTCTGGCCCCACTGGCACACTTCACACTGTACCTTGGGGATTCATTTGCTCTTTTGAAGAAGCGAATGGTCCATTCAGAGGATGCAATCTCAGACAGCCTGGACTGACCTCCCAATCCCACTCACTGCTTCGTGGCTCTGTGTTCCCAGTCTCAGGGCAGATTCAAGGTTTGTGCAGCCACACAGGGTCCTGTGATCTAAAGGACCTCATCACACTTAGCCCAATCCTCTGCCATTGCCCTCCAGAAACTTCATAATTTCTTAACAGTGGCTTTGCATTTTTGTTTTCCACTGCGCCCTGCAAACTCAGCAGCTCCCACATTTGACTTTCTCTCTCTGCATCTCTACTACCTTCTTTGTAAACCTAGGATAGCAACACCCATTGGTAGGATGATGGCAGGGTCGAATGAGACAATAAATAAGCCTCTCCTGTAGCAGTTGCTGTCCTCACTCTTATTTTTAAATTCTCACTAGATCCTCCTCAAGGCATGTGAGGCTAGCCCGGCAACCCCCATGGTGCCCACTTCACAGAGGGAGAAACTGAGAATCACAGATGTGTTGAGATTCCTGGGCCACAGAGCAAATCAGGACAGAAACTGGAGCTTGAACCTTTCTGCAGCCTCTCCCTGGGGTCCTCTTCCATGGCCCAGCAGGTGTCCACCCCACCCTAGTTGGCCCAGTGACCAGGTGACCAGCAGCCCTGGGATGGATGCCATCCCTGCGAGACCAGCAGGGCCTGAAGACCCAGCAGGCAGCACACTTCCCACCTTGCTCCCATGGAGGGAGAGCTCCATTCTAAGCCTGGAGGGCTCAGCTCCATGAGACCTGTAGGCTGCAGGGCAGTGCATTTCCCCCACCCCCAAAAGCCTTACCTTGGGCAGCCTTATTGGCTAGGATTAGCCCCGTCTCTGCTTTCTTCTTCTTCTTCAACTTGAGCCCAAACATCCCCTTTCTGAAAAGAAGAAAAACTAAATAACACTGTAATGGTAACTTCGAGTCATTCAGACATCTGAGGACACACACACACACACGCACACGCACACACACACCTTGAGTTATCCTGGAAGCTAATCAGCCTTTTCTTCCACCCTGGGGATGGGGATGGGGACCAAAACACCAGTGTCAGGATGACCCAACAAGGTCTTCAGACAAGTCTACATTTGCAGAAACCATGAAACCCCACCAGAAATCATGGGTCCATCCAGAACTTAAATGGGACTATGAAGAGCCCCAGCTGGTATTTTGCTGTTTCTCCTCACTTACCTGTACCAGGTACTCAAGTGAATGACATCACTTAATCATCACAGCAACCCTCTCTTACCCATCTTATAGATGAGAAGACAAGGCCCAGAGAGGGTAGTTGCTGTTTCTGAGGTCACACAGCTCTGAGCATCAGGACCACAGGAACCCAGGCTTTAACAATTGGATGGCTGAGCAGGTTACCCTGAGCAGAGTGAACACAATCTCCAGAGCTGAGGTCCCAGAACATTTCAAGGTCAAGAGACCCACAGACTCACTGGGGTCCCACCACCAGTACAGAGATCAGCACACACATGATGTGTTCCCAGAATATCAGCTACTATTATTGTTGGCATTATTAGCTGTGGATGGAAGCTACTTGGGCCTTCCTTCTATCCCAGGAAATGGCTTGCTCCTCTGTCTTAACAGAGAACAGAAGCATTCTGCACAGTGCTCCTGAGAGAATCCTTTTCTGGAGTTGAGAGACTGAACGCTGGATGGAACGGTTGATGGACCCAGTTCAGAAGAAAGTCCTGGTCTTGAGTCAGACAGTCTGGTGGGCCCTTGGAGGATAGGAAAGGAAGAACAAGGACAGAACAGAGGAGAAGGGAGGAGAGAGCAGCAAACCCTTCCAGGAATACCCTGCAGTCCCAGAACTATGTGAGGGAAGTGAAGGGCCATCAAAGTTGTCCAGTGCACTTACGGACATAGGCCTCAGGAGGGGCTTAGGCCAGGGACCCCACATCAGGCTGTCTGGGTTCTGGTCCCAGCATTATCTGTGCAGCCTGAACTTCTCTGCACTTCAGGTTCTTCATGCATAAGGTGAGATAAGAAATGTAAAGCATTTAGCACAGTGCCTGGAACATACCAGTTGCTCAATAAATGTTAGTTATGCTGTTATTATTGTAATGGGTAGGATTAGGACCAATGAGTGGAAGCTACTAGGTGACAGAAGTTCACTCCATTTACTTATTTATTCACTTACTTACTTACTTATTTGTTTACTTATTACTTTTATGTCCTTCCTTAATTCAACTGAGGAATTAAGGAGCCCTCCACCTTAGTGTTGTCTGAACAGTGAAATGGACGGCTGAGTGGGAGTGAGTTCTCTGTTCCTGGAGGTGTACAAGCAAAGGTCACCAATGGCTGGAAAAGGATATTGTAGAGGACAAACATCAGAAGAGGGGGACCGGCCTCTGGGGTCTTGGGGGTCCTTTAAGATGCTAAGATAAAGTAGAATGGAAAGAATGGGCTCTGGAAGCCCCCAGACATGGATGGACTGGGCAAGTCACAGTATTTCTCTGAGCCTCAGTTTCCCCATGGGTACAAATTTATGGAAATAAATAATAACGTACAATAACTTTATAGAATCATGAGAATAAAAAGAAGTGAAGTAAGCAAAGCACTGAGGGCTGTCCCTGGTATATAGAAAGTGCTGGAATGTGCCCGTTTTGGAGGTAACATTTTCCCTCTTTGATTTACCATCTTCTATGATGCAAATCACTCTCAGTCTCCCAAGAATCTCAGGAGAACATACACAAGGATGATTTCCCTCTTCTGAAATTTCTTAAAGGCAACTTCCAATAACTTTCCTGTTTTCAATAGAGAGTTAGCAAGCAGAGGGTCAAAGCCGTATCTTCCAAACCCTGACTTGCCAGTGCGGTATCCAAGGGCTCAGTGCTATCATCATTTCGTGGAGGCAGAATCTGATGTCCCCTGGGACTTGGCCAATGAGTTCTGCAGACTATTTGAAAAGGCCGGGTTACTTCCATCAGCAAACAGGAAGTCATTACTAATAAATGACAGTATCTACCACAGGGAGACTCGATGCTCCTGCAGGAAGCTGACATCTTCATCACAGATGGCCTGAGCATTCTGAATCCCCCATCAGGCAGCCAGTGACTGAGGCATTAAATCATGCCTGAGGTGACTGGCGAGGGCAGAGGCAGAGAGAAAGATGGGTCCCCCTGCCCCACTGAAACCAGGTGCTCTTGGCCCTGCTAACCATCAGGGGCACCTCATGAAGTTTAAAAGAGACCAATGTCGGGCGCCTGGGTGGCTCAGTGGGTTAAGCCGCTGCCTTCGGCTCAGGTCATGATCTCAGGGTCCTGGGATCGAGTCCCGCATCGGGTTCTCTGCTCGGCAGAGATCCTGCTTCCCCCTCTCTCTCTCTCTCTGCCTGCCTCTCCATCTACTTGTGATCTCTCTCTGTCAAATAAATAAATAAAATCTTTAAAAAAAAAAAAAAGAGACCAATGTCTGGAACCACTTCCAGAGATCTGTAATTGCTTTGGAGAAGAACCAGTGCCAAGAAGCCCTGATCTAGGCACAGCTCAGACCCAGCTACCAAGGAAGCCAGAGAGCCTTGCAGTAAATGCCCATTGGATTTACAACCAGTTTGGCTCTCCTGGATGGGTTGAAATTTGTTCCACAAACACACAAGGTTGTTTGCCTGAGATCCTGAGTCAGTCATCAAGGGCACTCCCAGCATGAAAGGCTTCTTGAAGAAAATTGATTTTTCCTCCTCAGCCACTTGTCGTCCGCAGTAGAGAGAAGGCACGGCTTGCTGGCCCAGAATAATCATGCCTCTGGCAGACTGGGCAGCAGAGAGTGAACTGGAGACAGAAGACAGCTCACAGGCCCGCTTGCTTCTCCTGTTAGCTCTCAAATTTAGAACCCGACCCTTAGCCCAGATGAGCATGTCTCATTCCCCCGGGGGCTTTTCTGACCCAATCCATAGGGTGGTGAACAAAGCTTATACAGTGTAAAACATGCTACGAAATACTGTATTACAACACTGGAGACAAGGAAATGTGCTACAATATTCTCCTGAGTGAGTCTAATACTTTTAAGCACAGATTAATGCTTACTTTGTGCCAGGAGCACCATTCGACACATATTCTCTCCAAGGATTCTCACAACATACCACGAGGCAGATGCTACTGTTTCCCATTTTTACAGGTGAAACGTTGTCAGGGGTTTCCAGCCAGTATATTGGGATCAGCCAGTAAATCAGGAAGGAAGTTCCCCAGGGCAGGAGCCATCAGCGCCCCCTTCTCCTTCTCAGTGTGCCCAGGAGTCCAGCATGGGAACCTCCCACTTCACAAAAGAAGGATGGGGCTCTCTGGCTTCGGATCTACTGAATTTCCTCCCAGGGCCACCCCAAGGTAAGTCAAGACACACAGAAACCCCCATACCAACCTGGTCTCCTCAGGGTGAAAGCTACCATGACTCCGATATCTGTATCCAAACAATGAGAATGTTACACAGTGCGCTTGTTAGGCTCCCTTCAGCACCTCTGTTCCAGGTGACATCACTCCAGGTGGCCCCACAGGGCTGGCACTGCCAGGAAGGCAGCCAGCCCAACACACAGGAGGAGGAGCTCAACGGCCAGAGTTTGGGTCTCATCCCTACCATTTCTAACTATGCCAGTGGGACTGGCCACGGGACTTCTTGGAGCTCAGGCTCCACTTCTGCAGGAAGTGGCCATAAAGTTAACTCTGCTTTTTTCGTGGGGTGTTATGCATATATGACCTCACTAAGTGCTCATGCTGCACTGTTAGGAACTCTACAAATAATTAATGTCCTCTCATGTCCACAGCTCCCTGGAGCCAGGGTTAGGAAATGGCTCACAATTAGGGTCTCCATGTGGTTTTCCACTTGCCTCACAAAATTCCCCCTCTGGAATCACCTTTCCTACCTGCAATGTGGAGTAGAAGCAGCTCAGGCCAAGCAGCCAAACACTAAGCTAATTGAGTCCGCGGGTGTGACCAGGACTAGCCCTTGCTGCTCTTCTCCCACCTACGAGGACACACAATACAGGTCATCTGTGTCCCTGACACTCCAAAACCAGAGTCATAACATCCAGCATGAAAAACAAAACAAAACACTTTGATTTGTGGATTTGTTTATATGGTAAACTCTTACAAACTTTAAAATTCCTTATTAAAAGAATGGATTTCTATGTAATCAGGACTACCTTAAAAATAAAGCAAAACCAAGCTTTACCACTGTTCTGAGGTTATCCAGAGAGCCTTGGATAAATTCCCAGCTACCTACCAAGGAATATCTGCTCCGTGTACTCACCTTACTTTGAAAACTGGGATATATTGGTTAAAGGAAAACCACCAAATATAGAAGTAGCCATAATGTGGATTTTGACTGAAGATTGTTAAAATATAAATCCATGGGACCCCCTGCCTTGCCAAGACTGCAATGTTTCTTCCTCTCTCCCCATTATCTTCCCGTAATAACTTACCTGCTCTATTTCCTATTTCTTTAGGCAACGGTGCCCAACTTTGGTTGTACATTGGACTCCTATGGGGTGCTTTCGAAAATGGTCTCCCACACTGCGGTCAGATCCCATCCCAGAAGGTCTGATGTCACTGGTCAGCAGTGAGGACAATGCTCAGTACCTTTCAGATTCCCAAGGTCATTCTAATGTGCAGCAGTGCTGGAAATCCTTGTGTGTAAGTAATTAGTGCCAGAGAGCTTTCCTCCCAAAGAGAAGGTATATGGTTTTTAAGGGAAATTCAAAGACAAATTTTCAGCCACAGGGGAGCTGTGAAACTTGGGTAATTCAGAGCACTTGCTGAATATATTTGGTAGGCTGGCCTTTATCATCCTACCTCAGCTCCTCTTCCACCCAACCCCGATCCTAGTGATTAGCCCACAGAATTGTCACCTTCACTACTATGCACAGAATCAACCCAACCTTGGAGGAACCGACTCCTCCAGTTTGAAAGAGCGGGATCAGTCTTCTGTTTGGGTCCAAAGTGTCCCAGATAATTGCCCGAATAGACTGAGCAATGACTCCCAACCTCACGGGAACCAGCTCGCTCCGGCATACTCTGATTTGCCATCTCCCACCTCACTGCAACAGTAAAATAAACATTTCTCTGTTAGACCCTCACTTTGTCCATTCCAGCCTCAGTGGCCATCATAAGGAGATCTGAACGTTACCAACTTCACAGGCAGTCACTGAGAACCTCGACATTGCCCCTGCAAGACTCAGTTGAGTCTAGGAAATGCACCTCCGAGGATGCTAATGAATCCTTCCTCCTGTGGTTTCTCTGAACCAAGGCTAACTTGGGAATAATTCAGAGCCACATGGTATAGAGCTGGCCTGGTTCAGCCAGCCCCTGACAGACCTTCAGAGGGCTTGCCAATGTTCAAGGACAGGTGGTAGAAGGCTGGTGCTATAGGACTTCCCCGGAAAAGGGGGACTTTCCCCTCAGGTGCCTCTTGCCCAACCAGCAGCATGCCGACAGGGCTCACAACTGACACCTTTTTCAACCTGCGGCCACTGGCCTCCAACCTCTCCTGCTCCTCCTCTATAGCTAAGATCAGCCCGTGACTGCTTGGTTAGAGTGCAAGAAAGAGAAATAAATACTGGCAGGTGGTAGAGTTAGGGCTGTGAAATTTTTCCCAGCCCCAAACCTTCTCTTACCTGGGCCCCTATGAAAATGTTCATTTTTCTTATTCTATCCTCTTCATATCCAGACTAATTGGAGACCTGATCTCTGTTTTCCTAAAGACAAAAAATTAACCTCTCATCCAAAAAATAGACTACAGGCAGCTTCCAACATTTGGAACAAGCAACTCTCCCTCCCTGTGTCTCAGCATAAAGAAGTCTTCAAAGTCCTACTCTTTCCAGGCTTTCTCCTTTTCTTTACTTCCAGAACCTTCCTCTTCCCATATATTCCTTGATTATCTTTTGGCAGAATGATAATAGTATGGCATCCATTGTTTGGCTTTTCCTCCCTTGGGTTGGGTTAAGGTCCAAGGCTCCTGTTCCCATGTGGTCTTCTCTTCTTTGGATCTACCTTGTCACAGGATATTTTATTCCACCTCATGTCGAGTGGAAGAAGTCACTGAGGCAGTGCTTCTCCTCCCTGCAGCTGCACACTGACTTCATCTGATTCTCAGGAAAAGATTTGAAAACCAATCTGGACTCCAATCCATACAGCTTCCTCCAATCCAATACCAGCAATAGACATGATATTTTGATCCTAGTTGATGAGTAGGTCTATGTCTCAATGGGTTTTGAACATAACAAAGAAAGAGAAGGGTGGAGCTATCACCTCAGAGATGCTGATCCGCTAACATATAAAGATACTGTCACAAGTGAGAGTCATTAGTTCCATGATGGGTAAAGAAAGGACCTAGGAAATTCCTTCCAAGCCTCATTTTTTGGTGTCATGGACATTGAAGATAGAAGGATGAGTGCTATATTAAATTAAGTAGCTATGTTTTCTGTAGGGCCTCAGAGCCTTTAACAATGTTGATGTATATTGTGACTCTCCAAGCGGATGACACAGCATTCAGATTTTTCTAAATTGACTTGACCACACCCTTATCACAAAACACTGGATAATATCTTAAAGAACACTAGGTGGGACACCCGGAGAAAGAGAGTCCTGGAAACTTTGGTGCTCTTTTCTCTTTTGAAACTTTTATGAGGGGAGCCGTGATTAAGTAAGAACCACTGAGGAAACAGAGAGCCCAGCATATCCCTTCTCTGCATCCATCAACAGTGCTCCTGTTGTGGAGAAACATCTAATTGGTCTTCCTGCCTCTCCGTTCTCTCTCCTTCTCTCTCCTTCCTGCAAACTAGTCTCCCTCCTGTAGCCACCTTTGCAAAGTAGAAGAGCAGAGAGCTTTCTCAATATGATAAAGAATATTTACAAAACCCCCTAGAGTTCATATCCTATCAATAGTAAATATTGAAAGACTTCTCCCTAAGATTAAAAAAAAAAAGAGACAAGGATGTTCACAAACACCCACTCTATTTAACACTGCACTAGAAGCCCTTACCAGCTCAATAAAGTTTGACTATTTGAATCACTAAGTGAGTGTAGCAAGGTATCTAGAAACAAGGCCAATAATATACAAAAATCAAGAATACCTCTCTGGACCAAAACAAAGAATTAGAAACTAAAAACTGTAAATAAAAAATATGGTAATAGGACAAAAAATATTAAAACTTAGGAATCATTCTAAGCTCTGTGGAATTGTTGAATCACTATCTTGTATACCAGAAACTAATAGTGTATGTTAAAAAAAATAACAATAAAATTAAATTTAAAAATTTTTAAATTAAGTAAAAATTAAAAAATTGACCTGTACACTAGAAGTTACCAAAAAAAAAAAAAGATAAAGTAAAGGATATTTCATGCCCATGGACAGGAAAATGCAATACTGAAAAGATGTCAAACTTCCCCAACTTTATTTGGAGATTGTTATTTATTATAATAAATAATATTATCTCTGGGTTCTCCAGTTTTGCAAGGAGGACCAAGTCATTCAGTCCTCTGGATTCCTATCACTTTGTTCTTATCCTTATTTTAGCCTTTATCCCACAGATCATAATAGTTAACTTGAAAAAGATCATTCTCTTTTATTACATGCTGAGTTTTTGAAGCCAGTAACCATGCCTAGTTTATGTCTGTGCCTTCAGTGTCTGGCACAACGCCTGGTACAGAGCAGGGCTCAATGACGTTCGGACACACGGGTGGACAGATGGACAGATAGAGCATACACATAGAAAGCGCCACAGGATTTCACTGGAAGTTCTTCGGCTGTCTTCAAAAATGTATCACATTGAACAGAAAGGAGTTAAGGCCATTCCAAGACTGAATACTTTTCTTTCCAGACTACACTGGGATTGAGCCTAAATTTGGTTATCCATTGTACAATGTATAATGTATTCAATATATTCATGCCCTTGATTACCATCATTCCAAGTGTTCTGGAACAGTCATAATAGCCACTGTCCCTTAGGCATGTAGGATAACCCAGGCATCGGGTTAAGGTTCTGCATACATCTTTTTTTTTTTTTTAATCATTTTTTTAATTTATTTTCAGCATAACAGTATTCATTGTTTTTGTACCACACCCAGTGCTCCATGCAATCTATACCTTCTCTAATACCCACACATCTTTTTAAATATAGTCATCCCAACAACCATCTGATAGAAAGGTTCAATCTCCCTTCGGGATGTAGAAATGGAAATCTAAAAGGTTGAGTAACCTGCCTTAGATCCCACAGCCATAAGCTGCACCCAAACTCGGGCCTGGCAGACCTCCACTGTAGGCTACCTCCCAAACAGCAGTCAGAGCCACAGTTTTTCAAGAACGTAAGAGGAGCCAAATATTGTGAATTCTTACTTCCCAGATGCTGAACATCACAGCTCAGAGATGTTTGGTAAACTTGCCTACAGCCACACAGCAGTCCGTCACCAAAGCCTGGGCTCTGTGCTCTGTTTGCCACCCTCCCTCCCCAGGCGGCTCATTCTAAGAACAAGCAGAGGAAACCCAGCGGCAGCAGCAGCAGCGCTGTGGGCTTCCAGCAGCCCAACTCAAGCAGGGGGTGCAAGGAAGCTCAGCAATTAGAACCAGAGTCTCACCTTGACCAGCAGGGGTTCCTACCAGTGCCCAGACACACTCGTGCTCACTAACTTCTTGGACCCAAGACAGGTCAGCGGGGAACAAGGCACAGCGTCCAACACTAGTCTGGGAAAGAGGGGAGCTTCTTTCTAGAATGCAGCAGCCCAAGGGAGTGGATATCAGGAGGCAGAAGTCTGCTCCTTCTCAAGGGGCAGGTGCCTCCAGGAAATGCCTTTTCATGTGTGTCCACCGGTAGCTCCCTATCTCTGTTTGAACTTCACGTCCTCCTCAGGGCTTGGCTGCCAGATCCCAAGACTCTGATCAGCAAACACAGCAGCTCAGAGCAGGTCCTGAGAGGGGGGGCCATTGACATGTTCCTTTCCAAGTCAGGTCGCCCCGGGTGGATCAGGACTCAGAAGAACCCTAGCTCCAGACGGTGCCAAAACCCTGGGTGTTTTCCAGCCGCTATCCAGCCATCCAACCTGGCTTTTTAATCCTTCACACTGTCCCCTGCTCACTTATTTACTTAAAGCTAATTTTAGATGACTTTACAAATATTAACCTATTTAAGACCCACAACAGCCCTCAGAGGTAGAAACTGTTATTGTGCCCAATGTGTGGATGGCAAAACTGAGCCATTGAGTGGTTGGTAGATGCTGGGATTTGAACTGAAGCCACCCGATCTCAGAGCCTCTGTTCTCAGGCCCTCTGGCTGCTATCTCTGTGGCATTTCACTAGGACTTGGGTCCTGATGTTATTTCAAAGAAGTCAAGTTTATAAGGGAGGAAAATAAATAAAACATAAAAGAAGAAATTTTGGTGCCAAATGCCTCAGAAACTCTGTCTATAGTGGTTTGAATGTTGGCTCCCCAAAAGATATTCCCATGTTGTAGAAAATATGAATATGCCCTTATTTGCAAAAAAGAATCTTTGCAGATGTACATTAAGTTAAAGACCTCAAGAGATCATTCTGGATTATCTAAGTGGTCCCTAAATCCAGTAAGTGCCCTCACAAGGAGCAGAAAAGGGGAAGACATGGACAAGACTAAGTGGAAACAGAGGCAGAGATTGGACCAATGTGGACATGGGCCAAGGAGCACTAGGAGCCCCCAGAAACCAGAGAAGTGAGGAAGGATGCCCCCCGCACCCAGAGTATTCAGAGGGAGCACAGTCTTGGTGAGCTTCTTGATTTGAGACCTCTGACTTCGGGAACTGTGAGAGGATAGATTCTGTAGCTTTCAGCCTCCACATTTATGGCCATTTGTTATGGTAGCCCCAGGAAAACAGCACCTGCTCTTGGTCACTTCCTCTAACATGTATCTGTGTCACAGGAAAGGAAGGAATGTTGGCTTCATTCACTCCACTGAGTACCTCACGGGGAACGCCGGCAAGTTAATGCCCATGGGCCCACCGGTAGCATAAGAGCCCCCACAGTTCAGATACCAAGCGAGGAAGGCAGTCAGTCCCCAGTGCGGGGCAGGGGTCTGGGAGGCAGGTTTTGCAGGTAAGGACTGTGCAAGTTAAATAGGAGTTTCCTGAAGCAACCTCATTCAAAATCTACAACTGAATGCACATTGTCCCCAGAGAAATGATCCTCGGCTCAGGGTTCACAGACTGAGAGCAGGTCTCCCGTGCATCCCTCCTTCCATTCTGGATCATGGGAGATTTGATCCCCCTCAGAAGCCAAGGTCATCAGTTGTCAGTGAGTCCTAGACTCAACTGTCACAGGTGGGGAAACTCATGACCACACAGCTGACATCTCCTAAGGTGGCACAGCTCATCCTGGCCCCGTCAGAGCTGGAACCCAGTCTCCAGACCCCTAATCCTTTCAAAGGAACCAAACCCCTCCCCTCATCTGATCTCTTCACAGAGATCCTACGGCAACTCTTATCTGAGCTGAGTAGCCCTGAGCCCAAAGCATTCTCCTGCTAAAGTTCTCATCCCTCCTCCTGAAATTTAAACTTCTTCCTCCTTGTTTGCAGAGTGATACCCTCCCCACGAGGCTTCTGCATCTGACTCAGATACCAGTACCCATTCTGACAGCAGACGGCATCTGGCTGTGCAGTAGACACTACAGCAAATGTTGGTTGCCTGCTCATTGCAGGGAAGAATCCAATGAACAACCCCATGCACAGCCTCGTTTCTCTGCTGCGTCTCCTGCTACTTGCTGTCTACCCACCTCCCCGGCCACACCACCTTCCTTTAGTGACTTGATGGGACCATGCCCCTCCCTTCTGGTCTCTGCACCTGCTCCTTTCCATGCCTGAATCCACATGGCTTCACACCTCTGCTGAGTTCATGATATCCCCTCCTCCAGGGTCACGCCATCACTTTGTCAGAGGCTTTTCCCCAGGTTCAGCAGATCCCCGGATCCTCAGTGCTTTTTCTTTTCATTACTGATCCTAGCTTGTAATTTTACTTTAATGTGATTCTTTTGCATTAGCGTTCACCACTGTCATTAAACAAAAAGTTCCATTAGGGTAGGAACTCAGTCTAGCTAACTCTTCAGTGTCTCACCAGCACCCAGCACACAGACCACACATGTAATTCATTCATTGGTTCATTTCTCAAACATTTATTGAATAAAATACTGAGCCAGTGAAAAGAAATGTACAAAGAAGGAATAGACAAAACCACCACCCCTCGGAAGAGAAAAGTCAAAAAGATGAGCTACGGTAGACGCTAAGAAATTACCCAGCAAGAAATCACCTTTGCTACCACACTTACCCTCTTTCCTGTGCTTGCCTCCAAACACTTTTAGCCCTGCCCAGTATTTCCACAAAGGCTGACCTCGCAAAAAGTCAAAGCAGTGACAAGTGTAACTGGTAAACAACTCTGGAAAATGAACTTCAGGGGAATGATGCTATACAATTATCTACAATGAAGTTTGGGAATTGTCTTTACAATTCAATTAACCTCAGAATTATTTTAGAAATGCAAAAGAGAGACTATGTTGCCAAGCAAGGGGGTTGAGCAACACTTCTCCAGCCGTCCCCACTCTGGGAAAGAGTCCCCTTACCACAAAGCTGCTACACTGGATCCAGATACAAGCACAGATCAAATCAACAGGAATCATCCCCCACCCTCCCACATGCTCTGCCTTCTGCTATGTGGTCTCCTGCCAGAGGAAATACAGCGCAGTGTCTGCAATCATTATCCCACGTACAGCCAGTGTCATGGACTGTTTCCTTGGAGAACCCACAACACTCGTTATCATGATTCAACAAACATTTACTCAGTACGTATTAGATGCCCAGCACGGTAGTAGGCTTGTGGGAAATTCAGAGTGGTGATAGCAAGACAACAGCAGTCTAGCAACTAATACACTTGAAAAGCCTACAGCTACCCTATAACAAAAACCTCTATTTCTGGAATGCTCACAGAATACAAACAGCTTTCATATGTGGCTATGCATCACAGCAGCTATATGAGGCAGAAGGGTCAGATCTGCCCTCCTCTTGTTTAGTAGATTAACTTCTTGGGTGCCAGAAGCTTTGACTGACTGTCTCAAGGTTGCTTGGCTAACAAGGGGCACAGCTAGAAATTGTGGCACTCATGAAATGTGCCACTCAGATCTCCAGCTACAGAAAGCATCGTTAACTGACAGCCCCAGCTGTCACACCTCCCAACGCAACCCTGTGCCTCACTGAGGCCACACTGCCCATGAACTTCTCCCAGCTAAAGACTACTCACAGCCAGAAAACTATTTCAGGCCCTTCTGCAAGACTTAGAACTCCTTCAGTGGATGACTTGGGCCACCAGAATCCTTATCCACTTGGAGGAGGCTTTCTTAGAAGACTCTCCAAACCCAGTTCCCCTTCCTTTCTGCTCTCTGTCATAGATGTCACTCCTGCATCATGGTCTGAAGACTCTCCTTGCTTCCTCCTGCTCTTACCTCTTGATCTTTCCCAGGTTTTTCTCCAAATAAATCTTGAGCAGATGAATGCCATCTTGGAATCTGTTTTCTGGAGGACTCACCCTAACAGAACCAGAATCCAGACCTTGTCATTCACAAAAGGACGTTCCACCAATAAAGAGATTCCATTTTAAAATACATTTGGAAAGTGAGGGGGGTAAACCCAGTGTCACCAGACTTCCTAGATTCAATAAGATGCTAATGTGTAATTGACCCCTCAAAGTACAGAACTACCACAGACTCTAGTGGCTCCCAAACTGAGTGGACAACAAGAACTTTTATTCAGTTCTCCCGAATTGGAGACTGGAACATTGGTTTTCCACAGACCACAATTTGGGAAATGCTATTAAGCCCCACTCTCCAACAAATAAACGCCTACTCTTTCCTTGGCATTGTTAAAGATGCTCAAAATGATGGTTTGATACTCTGCTATTCTCAAATATATGTATAATAATACTGTAAAAAAAAAAAAGGAAGGAAAAGCAAGCAAGACAGGCAACCCTCAAACAATGTAATCTTCCCTGGGAGACTAGGAAATTAATTATACTTTACATTAAAGCTTTATTCCTATTCTTAGAAAATGGTTTGATTTTAATTATTTAAAATAGGTTCATCTTCGAGAGAAGGGCAAACTGAAAGCTTTCAAACATAAGCAATGGATCCTAAATTGTCTACAGGCTTTAAATTTGGACCTGTTTTTCCTGCAGACATTTCTCAGTGAATTCACATTAAAATGGTTCCACTCAATGTCCAAAGTCAGTGATCAGACCTCAGGAAGTCTTCCCAATTCAACACTTGAATGAAAAGGGAACCATCTGTGATGCAAATTGTTCTACAGCTTTTCTGCAAAATTCCTGGCAAAGCCCAAGCTCAGTGTATTTGGATCCTGGTGGGAAAATGCATTTCTGTGTACCAAGGAGGTGTTCCTTGTGTAAACAGTTAGGTGAGAGTGACCTGAGAGAGTAAACTCAGGTCATTTCGGGGTCAAGAGACAAACAAATAAGTCTATATGGGATTCAGTCTTCTTAAACTTCACCAGTTTTCCTTCTCCTCCCTCCTTGAGAGGTATAGGACATTCTTGGTAAGATGCAATGGTGGGAACCAATTGCTTTTTGGTCACCAGCTAGGTAGTAGGCAAATACCATAGCAGACACCTTATGAATGTGTCATTTAGCCTTTCTAATCTTGGAGGTAAGTCGGACCATCACCCCAATTTCTTTTTAGATGAAGAAACAGAGGCCCAGAGAAGGCAAGCTACTGGCACAAGGTCATAGACATTACAAATGACATTCCTTAACATCTCTTGGAATTATGTTTGCTTCTGTCCTCTGTCATCTCATGGTTCTTTTCTTCTTTCCCATACTTCTCTAGAACTTTTCAACAAGACCCTTAAATAACTCTGATAGTAGAAAAAATTTTTCCACTATAGAAAATGTGAGGCGCATTTATTTTTACTAAATATTTGTTGAAAGGCCAGATATATTAGTCTTGTATTACTGACCAGTTAATTATGTTAGGCCACAAGCAGACACCAAAGAACCTAAAAGAATTAAATTCCTTTCCTAAAATTACAATATTCTATTTTGATTTTTAAAAAATTTTTCTTTATATATTTGACAGAGAGAGAGAGAGAGAACACAAGCAGGGGGAGTGGGAGAGGGAGAAGCAGGCTTCCCGCCAAGCAAGGAGCCCAATGCGGGGCTCAATCCCAGGACCCTGAGATCATGACCTGAGCCGAAGGCAGCCGCTTAGCGACTGAGCCACCCAGGTGCCCCTAAAGTTGTAATATTCTAGAAGGGAAAATGAAAAGCATTCATAAAGCTAATATATATATATATATGTGTGTGTGTGTGTGTGTGTGTGTAATTATAATATTACATATATTATATAATTATATATTAATAATTATATAAAATATTAATAATTATAACATTATCAACATATATAATACTGCTTCCTATCTTTTTCCCAACTTGGGTGTCAAGGACACTGTAAGCTTTGGTGGTCTCTGCTCATCTTTGTGCTACAGGTTTGGAAAGACAAGTCTGATCTTGTCTGTGACCCTCACCAGCCCCCTCTCAGAGTTCAGGCCATTCTGAAACCATGTGACCTCAGTCATTAGTCACTCAGCAGCCTGGGAGGTGACCTGTCATAAAAATGATGGTTGAAAGGATTTAAATTCAAGTCAGACAGAGTTGAGATGTTGGTAGCAGGGGCAGAATCCCAAACTCACACAGGGTAAACAGGCTGCTGTGGTCCCAAGAAGGGAACAACAATAGGGCTTCAAAAACTATGAGTCAACAGAAGTCACAATTTAGAGAGGGACTAGAAAGAAATTATTTGGTGGTGGTAGCAGCAGCTGATACAGAGACAGAGGGGCTGAGTCTACATATGATCAAGCAAGAAAGAATCAGGGGAAGCCTGGTGCCCAGGGGGATTTCAGGATAATCACACCTCCTGAGCAGATGTGAACCCAGAACAGTATCCCAGTTCCTGAGCGATCCTCCTATCCCTAGGTTTCTGCTCTTCCACAAGGCTGCCTGCTCGAATTCATTCCACATGTAACAATAATGATAATGATAATCACAATCATAATGGCAATTATTAATTTGAGCATTAATGACATGCCAGAAACTGAAACACTTTTATATTCTTATCCCAATTCATCCTCAAAATAACTCTGCAAGGTAGCTACTATATCCCTATTTTACAGACAAGGAAACAGATACAGAGAAGTGATTTGCCCAGAATCAACCACCCTACAGGTGGTGGAGCCACGATGTGCCTCTGACACCTTTGCTCTTCACGTCTATGCTTCCTTGGTTCATTCTCCCATATTCAATGTACCGTAGAACAAGCTTCTCTACTAGGGGAAACCTGCACACTATTTTATTCTGTGCAATATCAAGGAACCCAAATCAACTAACACTGAAGCACATAGGGAAATCACCACCAAAACTGGCTATAGGACTAGTTTCTTTCTGGAAAGTATCATCTTGTGAAAGATCCAGGAGAAACTGGACATCCTCATGCAACTATAGTGGCACAGTAAAAAGCAGATGATTTTGATTCCACATGGTTGTAATATTCTGATGGGCTGAAGGTGCATCCAAAAGTAACTACCATCACCACCACTCAATGTCTTCCCAGGCACCCAGAAAGCTCCTGGAGACAGACAAGTTACAGTTCGCTTTTCTTGCCCTTGGCATACCATTCAGTGTAAGTATCTCATTAATAATATACAGCATGCACTGAAAAAGTTTTAAAATGCAGAATGCACACTGGATAAAGCTTAGCAATTCAGTCCAATGCCTTCCCTCTGCAGGAAAGCTGAGAGCCAGATCAGCTCGCAGTCACACAGATCAAAGTTGGGTCAGACTTGGAGTGGAACCCAAGACCCCTGCCTGTCAATTTGGCCCTGCATCTACCTTGGCATGTGGCCTTTCTTCTTGAATGGAACAGTATTTTTAAAAAGAATTGTTACCAGATTAGACTATTTCTCGGTTCAGTCCATTAGGATAGAGTGAACATTATCAAATGTCCCTCGATAGTTAAGAATCTTATACCAGGGTCATCATTGTAACCAACAATGAGCAGATCTAAGAAAGGGTAAGAGTGCATTGGAGCTGATCTCTGATCTGGGTTACAATAAATGTAAGCTCTCCTCAGTTGTCAGTGGCTCCCTGGAGAAGCAGTTCAGAAGGTTTTTGAAGCTGTTGTAGATTACCTGTCTTTGCAATGGGCAAGGTAGAGAACAGTGGTGTGTTATTAACTGACTCAACTCCTGAATATCCCCTGGAAGTTGACTTTTTGAAGCTTGACTACTACCTATCTGTTTTATTAATAATCACCCTCTTCTCTTAGCAAGTAGGAGACCAGAAAATGCTGGTGGTTGGGTGCCAGTGGAGGAGATGTCACAGAACTCTTATTTTGCCTTAGAAAACTCACTTCTGTTTATTCGAAAGGTCAGCCTGCAATCATCTTTTATCTAAAAATACCAGTACATTTTCCAAAACTCAGAGGGCAACATCTTAATTAACTCAGTAAATAATATCAAAGGACCTGGAATATCTATGGTGAGAAAGTAGGGCAATGCACTGTGGGATGGAAATTAGCTGTTCCTCATATCTTCCCCAGGATGTGGCCTTCTCATTGAACTTGCCCCAGAAGGAGCGTGGGCCCTCTTCTGGGGTTCTGTACTTAAAACAACTGGGTGAATGTGGAGCAATTTTAAAGGATGTAGATGGCTCACTAGGGACATCCCTAATGGCATTTATTGTATTGTGATATCAGGTTCCTGGTGGCATGGCCAATGGCCACCTCTGACAAAGTGGTTATTTTTTTCCCCATCCTAATACACAAATATATTTATTTATTTTCACATACTCATCTGGAATTGCACGGTTGTATGAGGGACACTTGCCAAGTGAAAAGTGAGCCATCTGGAAATCCCTGACCCTACGTGTCTCTGCTTTGGTGGATTATTTTCACATTTGGCTTTTTTTTTTTCATCCTATATCAGCCAGTTTGGGGGGGGTTAACCTCATCATCTTCTCCATTTTCCTTTGGCCTCTTCTGCTGGACATCCTCATCTCTACAGATGAGAGGACAGGTGAAGTTAAAACTGATGCAAAGCAAACAGATAATTTCATAATTGGTTTGCTGCTCTCATATTGTTCATGAAGCAAGAGTTAAAATTACTTGTGGTTCTAATTACCATATGCTTCTTGTCTTCCATTACCATGGATACACTCAAGGAGCTGTGCTGACCAGGGTGTTTATGAAACTGCACTTGGCTGAGCCCGTGGGTCTGCCCATCACCAGCAGTTTCTGTACCCAGCAGCCTCTCACAGCCAGCTGCCTTTCCCACAACCCATTTCTGGAGCTTCAAGGATCAGTAAGAATGATCTAGAACTTGCTGATTTTGTCAAAGTCCAGGGCTGTATTTGCCAGTGTCGAGATTGAGTATTGATTTTCACCCTCCTGTTTTTTCTAACATTTTAATTATAAGACATTAGATAGGCAGTTCAATTCCTCTATTACAATGAACCTGGAAAACCTTACTATGCCAGAAAGGAAAAAAGTGCTCAAAAGCTAATGGGGATATGTCAAAAGAACACAAGAACCGACCTGAAGAGGCTCCCTCTAGCAAAATATGGGACAATTTGAATATAAAATAAATAATCCAGGAATGGATTGTAACCCATTAAATAAGTAACCCATAAACCCATACTAAAGGCTAAAGAGAGGGAGGAGGTTGGAAGAGAAAAGGAGGAAGGAAATCTCCTTTTTTTTTCTCCAAAGATTTCATTCATTTATTTGATAGAGAAATCACAAGTAGACAGAGAGGCAGGCAGAGAGAGAGGGGGGGAAGCAGACTCCCCACCGAGCACAGAATGGGGCTCCATCTCAGGACCCCAAGATCTTGACCCGAGACGAAGGCAGAGGCTTAACCCACCAAGCCACCCAGGTGCCCCAGGAAATCTCTTTTTATACACAGATGTAATAATAGAAAAAAAGATAATAAATCACCATTTTGCAATCCCTATAGTGATCATTAATTAGCTAAGAACCACCCATGGAAGCTAAAACCATTGGATGAGAGGTTGTTGGGAGGAATCTGGTAGACACCACTTAACCAGTTGATTGCTCTTACTCACAATAATGAGCTAGTGGATATCATGTGCCTTCCCCAGTGGTGTACTAAGCACACATCCATGTGCTTCTCTGAAAAAAGAAAGTTCACCCTGCCTCTAATCATGAAGAAGTAATCAAACAAGTGTAAATTGAGAAAAAGATGCAAAATAATTTGTCTTTATGAATGTCAATTTCATAAAGACAAAAAAAAAGTCCAGAAAATCTTCATGACTAAGTGCAATGTGTGAGACTCCTTGCTTGGATTCTGGACCTCCCCGCCCCCCCCCCCCCCCCCGCCAAAGGCTTTTAATAGATATAGAGGGCATTATTGGGACAACTGAAGAAATCTGAACTTGTGCATATTAGGTAATAGCATTATATCAATAGTATCAATAATACTGTATCAATTTCCTGAGTTTAGTGGTTGTATTGTTGTTGACTAAAAGATTACCTTTGATCTAAGGAAATGATGAATGATAAATTATTTGATTATGTACCATGATGTCTATGACTAAGTCCCAAATGGTTCCAGGGGAAAATGGTAGAAACTATAACAATAGAAAAAGATAAAGATAGAGAAAACACATGGAAAATTGTTAACTACCCTGTCAAGGTAAAGTATCTGTTTGTGTTTATTACATTGTTTTTGAAACTCTTCAGTAGATTTGAAAATTTTTGAGATAAAAATTTACAGGAAAAAAAAACTGAAAAAAAAAAAAGAAGTAAGGAAAGCAGTTGCGTTTGGGCAAGATTGAGAGAAAGGGAGGTGGGCAGAGCACACAATATTCTAGCTCTAGATCTGAGTGGTATTAACCTGACTTTGTGATCATTTATTGAATTGTTACTTTCGTTTTGTGTACTTTCCCCCATGCTGTTCTATAAAAAAGTTGATCTAAAAAAAAAAGTCTTTATTCAACTATCTTCCAAATATTATGACTCCCTTTTTACCACCAACATGTTCATGCACACACACATATTCACATAAGATCTGGGTGTTGCCTACTATGTGCCAGACACTGAGAGATGTTCTAAAGAGAAAGAGTGAAAACCTGGTCCCTGTGTCCTGACAGTTCATAGGCCAGTGTGAGGCTACACACACACACACACACACACACACACACACGCACACACAAATATGATGCGATGTGATGTGATATAACATATCATGATAGAGTGATCAAGTAATCAGAATAAACATAGAGGAGAAAGCATTCTTCTCCAAGGTTGTGGAAATTCATAACATTTTGAAGACTGAAGGATTTTGACAAGAGGAAAAAGTACTTTCTGCTCTGGTTTGGAATCCTGTGTTTACAGGATCCATTAGTGGTTCTGGGGACAACCTTTGGTGATGGGCTCAGAGCTGTACAGAGACCTTCAAAGCCAACAGCTGGACCTATAGCTTTTGCTGAAAGATGCTCTTGCTCCCTAGGGAAAAATCAGCCTCTGCCAGAACAGGTTTAGAAGGGCCTTTGGTTTAATCGTGAAGAAACTGGGGTTCAGAGAAGTGGAATGATGGGTTGAAAATTAGGTCATAAGTGACAGATCCAGGGCCAGAACCAGGAAATATCCTGCTTTCCTTGGTAGTTGGTTCTTTGCTGCCTCCACTAATACATCAGCTTGTGTGGTGTTTTGTTTTATTCTGTAAACTTCTTGAGGGCAGGATTCATCCCATTTTCATCATAGTAGCTTCACACTCATAAGCCTGACATTTTGCAGACAACAGTTGTTTGAGGAATATGTTGCAGAGACTCTAACCCACTGATTTTACAGATGGAAGCCCAGTGAAGCTGTAAGATGCCCAGGGTCCTAGTATACTTGCTGAAGGATCTAATTCTAAAAGCCAGTTCTCCTCGCACCTAGTGTTTCCATTACACCAATGCTTTCCCACTTCAGCTATTTGAAGACCACCTTCAGACAATGCCAAACCCACATCTCTCCTTTATCATTAACTGAGTTTTTTAAATTGTGCTATGTTAGTCACCATACAATCCATCATCATTAGTTTTTTATGTTAGTGTTCCATGATTCATTGCGTACAATACCCAGTGCTCCATGTAATCCGTGCCCTCCTTAATACCCATCACCAGACTCACCCATTCCCCCCATCCCACTCCCTTCTAAAATCCTCTGTTTATTTCCTGGAGTCCATAGTCTCTCATGTTTTTTAAGAATTAGCTCACCATTTATTAGTTAAAAGATTTATGATAAAGTAAATCTGTATGTTTTATTTCAAATGGTAAACTAGTAACAGATGCCTTCACAGAAAATAACTTTAAAAATAAATTGGTGGGTTGTATCCATAATTTGGCTATTGTGGACATTGCTTTTATAAACATTGGAGTGCATGTGCCCCTTCGAATAATTATGTTTATATCCTTTGGATAAATACCCAATAGTGCAATTGCTGGGTTTAGGATAGCTCTACTTTTAACTTTTTGAGGAACCTCTATACTGTTTTTAAGAGTGGCTGCACCAGTTTGCATCCCACCAACAGTGTAGGAAGGTTCCCCTTTCTCTGCATCCTCTCCAACATCTGTCGTTTCCTGAGTTGTTGATTTTAGCCATTCTGACAGGTGTGAGGTGGTATCTCACTATGGTTTTGATTTGTATTTCCCTGATGCCGAGTGATGTTGAGTATCTGTCATGTATCTGTTGGCCATTTGTATATCTTCCTTGGAGAAATATCTGTTTGTATCTTCTGCCAATTTCTTGACTGGATTTTTTGTTTTTTGGGGTGTTGAGTTTGATAAATTCTACAGATGAATATAGGGGAAGGAAAGGAAAAATAAAATGAAAACAGAGAAAGGGACAAGCCATAAGAGACTCTTAACTCTAGGAAAAAAACTGAGGGGGGCAATGGGGAGGTGTGTGGGGGATTGGATAACTAGGTGATGGGGATTATGAAGGGCACTTGAAGTTATGAGAACAGGATGTTATCTGCAACTGATGAATCACTAAATTCTATCTCTGAAAATAGTAATGAAGTACATGCTAATTCGAAGTTTAAATAAATAAATAAATAAATAAATAAATAAATAAATAAATTTGGTGAGGGAAACACTATTGTTAAATCATAGCTATAACTGATTCTGAATATAGAGCTTATTATCATTCAGAAAAAGACTTGGAAAATTTTAGAGAGCTGTCAAAGACATTTTCTCTGACAAAAATGTAAATGGAAGATGATTTTAAAGAGAACAGCTTTCTTCTTCTTGACCCAATGTTATTTAATGTCGCGTCCCCATACCCTGTAAAACCATTGCCTATGTGAACAGCAGTGTTAAGTCTTGAGTCCATTAACTGGGAAACAGTTCAATATCCACCCAACACTGCACTGCCCATACTTAATGTGTTAAATCTCTGGACTGGTGAGATTATGAAAAGCTCCAAAGAAAGATGGAGATAATAATATATGGCAGCACACATTAAATTCTGATGATGACACTACTTGAAAAGAAATCCGTGGATGGAAGGAACTTTGCCAGGCTCTGTTCAACCTCGGTCTTGAAAAAGAAAAGACTAGAAAGTCTCTGAAGCTCTCTGGACAGGACTTTGCTGTGGTGGCCCTATTGAGGGGGTCTGACAGTTGGCAGGGGGATTTGTGAGGGTTTCTAAACTTGGATCCTGCTCTGACTGGTTTCATCCTTGTAACCCACAGGGATTTATTTTCTCACAACAGGCATATACACAGTGGGGGAATTTCAGTGGAACCAAGAGAGGTCCAAACACAATGCCAATCTGAGCCACAGTAAACACCCCCCTTCAATCTCACAAAGAGGAAGTTGCGGGAAAGGGAAGCTGGTTCTTGTAAATGATTTCCTACATGCCTCTTAAGAAGAGCTCAGGCTGCTGTAAAACTCGTCCACTAACATGTGCAAAGTTTTGGCAGGGCTTTTGGTACATAAGATCCTGGTTATTCAGGAAAGCAGCTTTCCAGAACCTTCACTAATCCCCAGATTTACAATGGCCTACTGACCTATCATTCATTTTACCCACAGAATGTAATAAAAGATGTGAAAGGTGCAAGTAGTGTTTCTGGATCCTGCATGGGACTGACCGCCAGGGCAATGATTACAGAACCACAGTGGGATGGTGGCTGGGTGTCCCCTCTCTCATAGCAGCCTCATGGAGAAGGTTCAGTCCATGCCTTCTCAAAAACGCAGATTTAGACAGGACCTCCACCCTGGGTCACTGGAGACCCCTCTCAAACAACTAAAACTAAGACTGTTCCAAGCAGCATATGTTTATTGAGGTAAGTTTCACCACATGCCAGACCCTGGCAAAGGGGGTTAAAGGCCATTGCTTTCATTCCAAGGCAACCCCTGAAGTGGGCACTAGCATCATCCCTATTTTAAAGATAAGAGAATTGGGGTGCCTGAGTGGCTCAGTTGGTTAAGCGTCCAACTTGTGATTTTGGCTCAGGTCATGATCTCAGGGTTGTGAGATCGAATCTGGCATTGGGTCCATGCCAGGTGTGGAGACTGCTTACGATTCTCTCCCTCACCCTCTGCCCCTCCCCCACCTCTCTTAAAAAAAAAAAGGATAAGAAAACTGAGGAGGCTTACTTGGGACTGTACATGGCAGAAGGGACATTCCAACCCACTCAGTCCCTCTCGAGATTAGTCAAAGTCCTGTCCCGCCCATATCATAAGTGCCCACTCACTGTTATGCTCTGCCTCTCCTCTTTATCTCTAAGGCCCAGGTCAAATGAATGGCTCCTTCCCCTGCCCTCCAGAGGCCTTTGTTTATATACGTTAATCTCTTAGGTACTGTTAATTGATTTATTCATATAACACAAATTTATTAAGTAACTTTATAGATACCAAGGACACATGAGCCAAAAATAAATAAAACCAGGAAGGGATGGAGGTGTGGTCATAAAAGCATAAAAGGACCACACATGGGATCATTGTGTTCTGTATGTAACTTGACTGTGGTGTTGGGTTCACAAACCAGCACTGATGATAAGACTTGATAGAACTAAATATTCACACATACATATTCACATAGACACACATACAATGAGTACAAGTAAAATTCGGGAAATCTGAAAAAGATCAGTTGATTCTATCCATGTCCATAGTCTGGTTGTGATATTGTACTACAGTTTTGCAAAATGTTACCATTAGGGGAAACTGGGTAAAAGGTACAGGAGATCTCTGTATTATCTCTTACAACTGTGTGTTCTCTACATTTCTCCATAATCTATAATTATCTCATAAAATAATTTAAAAAAGAAAGAAACTCATGCTATCTAATAGGATAAATGCAATAGAAGAGGCACAGGTCTAATGGCAGGGATGACTCAGCTGTGTACATACTTACCTTACCCACTAGACAGTGGTATCAGGTAGGGGTGGGGACCGTGTCTTTTATAAATACCACAGCGATAGGGAAAAAACAGCTAAGTAAGTAGAGCTCCCTTTCTCATACCCCCCGATTCCCAGTTCTCACACCTGACTATATTCTATGGTACCTGACCCCCATCTCGAGATGGTACCTGACTCTAATCTCAAGATGTCCAATGTCCTACTGATATTTTCCCTTCCCTGCACATCAACCAACAAGGGAAGCTCTCAATACCATGTTCCCAATTCACATATAAATGACAGAGGTAGCCTGGGGCAGTGGAAACAAGGGATAGTAAAGGGACTCCAAGCCCTAGAAAGTGGAGACCAAATTTTTTATTTACCAGTTTAAGCCCTCCTTGACTCAGGCTTCCTTTCTAGAAATGGGAAGAAGTAGTCATATTTTGACACCTGTCTCTCAGAGTTGATAGGAGCTCTGGCAGGTAGGAAGTGCCTGGCACCCTGGAAAATATACATGATCTGGAACCAGAAGAATTGAGTTCAAATCTTAGTTCCACTGCTTGCTATGTGTGGTTGTGGATAAATCGCTTAAGCTCTCCTGTATCCAGTGTCTTCAATTACAAACAGTGATAAAACTTGTTATCCTTCCTCATGTCTCTCTGAGAGCACTTGAAATCCCCAGATCACTAAAAAAAAGATATGCCCAGCCCTGCCCAATTCATCACTGTTTCCCCAGTACTTTGCATAGACATGGTGCAGAGTACTTATTAAATATGTGTTGAGGGGCACCTAGTAGGCTCAGTCATTAAGCAATTGCCTTCAGCTCAGGTCATGATACTGGGGTCCTGGGATTGAGCCCTGCATCAGGCTCCCTGCTCAGTGGGAAGCCTATTTCTCCCTCTCTCACTCCCTCTGCTTGTGTTCCCTCTCTTGTTGTGTCTCTGTCAAATAAATAAATAAAATATTTAAATATGTATATATCTACATGTATGTTGAATAAGTGAATGGAAGAATTAAATCATGGGCCTCTAGTGAAATGTCTTATTGGTTCCAACCAGCTTTTAATGCTTCTCAAGCCAAGACCCTAGGACCTTCTAGAAGATCTCTATCCAGGATCTCCTCATGGCCCATCTTTTAACTCCCTTTCTTACGACCACAGGTAAATTCTAAACTCAGCCAGTCATTGCACTGGCATTGAGTCATCTTCCATTTCCCTCAGAAACACCCTGCCTGCATATGCATCACTCTCTCCAGCTTGCTGTTCTCAACAGTGAGTCAGTTCAAGTGAAAGATGATTGCGGTAAGCAGGACCCAGCAAATTAGTCTTATTCAACAGCTGAAAGGAGATACACATAAAAGAATACCATTTCCCTGTCATTATCCTCATATCCCAGATGTATCAGTTACATTTCTTAGTTGCAAATTACAGAACCACCCCCACTAGATTAAATAGAAAAGGAACAACAGTTTCCAGATTTTCAGGGGCACCCAGAGAACCAGACTGGAAGACAAGAAAGCAGGAAGCAATGCCTATCTCACACCACAGACAGCCCCTAGGAGACCCCAGCTCTAAACACAGAAGCTTCAGCTTACCCAACACACTGGAAACAAGAGGATGCTGCTAGAGATCCTCTAGCACTGTCCTCCCTGAGAAAGCAGTTCTATTTGCCCTTTTCCTCACCAAAACTTTCTACACTGCACCTGCTTATTTGTGTCACTGACTTTCAATTCAGAACCTCAAATGCAAGCATCTGACTGGTGCAGCCTGGTCACATGCTCGCATCCTTGCTGCAAGAAAAGCTGGGAAGGCAAGTTTACAGTTTTTACTTGGAAAGAATTTACAGACGGGAAAGGAAGTTGAAAGATGCAGAGCAGTCAAAAAGAAAAACAAAGTTCCATTCTACCAGCACTAAAAAAACCTTGCATGAATCACTGCCTGGCTACTGTGATATTAGTTCATCCAAGAATCATTTTTGCTCCAAAAAATTAAACATCTTGGAATATTCATGCTTTTGTATATAAGAGTAAGCATTTATCAAAAATCTGTTGAGGAACTATGATGAGAAAACTTTTTTCCAAATTTCATTAAGAGGTAATTTACAAATTAACAAAATCCTTGATTCATATTCAAATGTTAATGGAGGAATTAATACTACTGCCTAACCCCTATCATCATTTGTAGCAATTATATAAATAAAACCATTCGTTATTCATGATACACACATTGCCTCTATTTCCAGGAAAAAAAAAGAGTAAAAAGAAATATTAGACAAAAACTTTGGGTAGAAACACAGTGATGTACAGAGGTATAAGAGAGCAGTTAGTAAAGCTTCATAAAGAACAAATCCTGTCAAACGAATCTAATTCAGTTCTCTTACCAAGACAAATGTGGAACATCTAGAAGAAGCAATAAAAGTCATCTATTTTTATTTTGTCATGGTTTGGGATTCTACCTTGAATAATGTGGGCATCAGTAAAGTAATACACTATCAGTCAGCCCACCCAGCTCTTAACCAGAAATACAATTTTTGAGAAAAGCATTAAAGTAAGATTTCTACTAAGACAAATGGTGCTTTCACAAAAGCCACTGTAAAGATTTTTTATTAAAATACAGATTATCTTTTACAATCAAAGCCAAAAATCCAGTTTAACAAACAAAACTTTGGTTGCCCTTTGGATATTTAAATAAAGAAGGGTTATTTCTACCCATGAGGCCTTGTCACTGAAAAGTCACTTGATTTCCCCAAAGGATTAGAACAGTTCTGACTGTTGCTGACATAGTAGAAAGAACACTTTTTCATTCAGCCTCATACCTCACCTGACAAATAGATTCACTATTGGAGCTGATTTGTCCAATCATTCAGCCAAGCCATTGTGCTCCAAAATGAGATTTGCTGTTGATGCTTCTTGACCTGACTCACCTCCGTGATATAAAACTAGGTCCCCCAGACACTCATCTTTTTCACTGCCTGCCATTTGTTGATTATCTAAGATCACAGGCAAATTGCAAAACTTCTCTATGTTCCAGATTTCTTATCAGTCAAAAGGGGAAAATATGGTATCTACCTCATAAAACCCATGAATATTAAAGAAATTAAGACTTATAAAGTGCTCAGAATTGTGTCTGGCACACAGTATATGTTCAACAAATGTCGGGATCCTAGTGTGGGGGGATTTATCCCCATAAATTTAAAATATTTCTGATTTTAGGAGAGGAAGTATTAAACAATTTCTCATTAGAGTTTAGGCCAGCATTCATAGCAAAACTTGTGACCATTCATATTAACTGGATAAAGACAATAAGCACCCTCATGTCAGGTTCTACAACAAAGATTGTGAGCCAAAAGTGGAGAAAACAGCCAGATTTTGGAGCTGTACGGATTTAGGAATTGTGAATATGGGATTGTGGGCCAGGTAGTGACTATTTACAGCTTATATTCTGTACAATTTGCCTTATTCCATTTCTGTTCTGCAGCCTAGAGTCTTCTAGATCTCTTGGGTTTCTGATCCAACCCCATATTGCCTTTTTATAGCCTTGACCTAATAGTTGGCAAGACTTCCCTCCCCAACCATAACCTGAACTTACATCCCACCAGTCTAGCCCTCCTTGTGATGACCTCCCAGAGCTGGCCCCAGCTCAACATTCCTGCAGTGTACACTCTGGTCCCCATGCACAGAATCAGGCAAATGAATGGGCTGACAATTTCCAAGACATATGGACACAGCTCTTGTCCCAAAACCCAGAAGAAAGTAGGTCATCCAGATTACTAAACATAGTACTAACCTACCTTCAGGGAGAAGTCATGCAAAGAACATTTAATGAAGTGACAAGGCAAATTCTAACTTGCAGAAATATATGACTGGCATCCCATGTCTGAGAACATTCCCAAAGCCTCCACCAGCTGTCACCCTACCACCCTAGCAAACTCTAACACTTAGCTGTTGAAGTCCTACCCTGGGTGCTGATTTATACCATATTGTGTTATAACTGCTGACTGCCAGAGCTATGTGCCAATAAGAAGAAGTCGGTGGGAACTTGAACACCTTTTCTGCCCCCCCCCCCCCACCATGAGAGCTGGGCTGAGCGAGCTTCATCATGGATATGTGACCTATGTAGTTGCACTGGGAGTCATACTCTTAGACAAGCCCCATGCTGAGTTCATTGCTCTGGTTTTGCCATCTTGAAATTCTTAATCATTTTTGAGCAAGGGATCCTATATTTTCTCTGGGAATAGACCCCACAAATAATGTACCTGGTCCTGGAGTTTATGTTTCTAAGGATAACATTCTATTATTTTCAGAGAGGGCATTCCAGTGTGTTGGAAAACCAGACAACCCTATAGGTTAATGTTTTCCAAGGAAGAGGAGATACACTCTGGAGTTTGGGCAAAACCATCCTTCACAATGTAGGAAAGAAATATTAAAATTTCAATTTACATAAATTTTTTCTCACCATTGTTCAGCTTTATTTTTGAATACTGTCTCTGCTATCCTTTACTCCTTCTATTTCATAGTAATGGAATCAATTTTTAGCTAGGCTTATAGACACAGAAGTTGCAAGATTACATTTCCCAGCATCCCTTGAAGCCTGGTGCCTTGAAGCTGAATGTGGCTATGTTATACCTTAACTGGTAAGATGGTCATGAATGTGATGTTGTAACCAAGCTCCATCCTTAAACACAAGGGTCATGCTGAGCCATCTTTTCCCCCGTTCTGCCACTTGGAACATGGATAATTCAGCAGACCCTGAGATGAGTATAACACTTTCAGAATGTAAGAGCTACAAGGAAGACAAACGCAGAGTATTTGGGCACATTCATGGAGCAGAGCTATCTCAGCCCTGGACTGCCTCCTTCTTGACTATTCCGTGAAACAGAAGCCCATTTCTATCTGTACAAGCTACCATTCTTAGTCTATTACACACAGACAAGCCAATATCCTAACTAATATAGTAATACCCTAAAAGAAGAATATAATTTCTTGATAACAAATAACGGTAATGGAGCATATAACTAAAACAACCTAAAGATTTCACTTCTAGAGAATTGAACTTTAGACATCCCACTGAATTTTAGATCAAAGTCAAAAGTTTATCTTATATAAACAAATAGGCATACAAAAAAACAAAGAAACAACCTAAAAAGCACCACATTACACAGTCCTTTTGGTTTTGACAGTAGCTGTGAGAGAACAGTTAGAAGAATGGGACACAGAACTGAGAGGAGAGAACAGGCGCCTACATTACCTAATTGCCTTTCTTGTCCAGTGTTCCTCATCAAAACCACGAGACCCAGAAAATAATTCATGTGACTTTCTCAATTCTTCTGGGGATGGCATAGAATAGTACCATTTTGGTCGCATAGCAGAAAAAAAAAAAATACTTTATAGATGATGGCTGCCTCTGAGCACCAGGTCTTCATCCTTTCATGGTAGCCTGGTTGAGTGTCTTGATTAGTTGAACATTCTATTTAACTGAATGTTTTCACTTTCTTAATCTCAAATTTAAGTTTCCTCATGTGTAAAATAGGGATGATAATAGTTCATACCTTATGATTGGGAAAATTAAAAGAAATGGATGGGTAGTGCTCAGCATAGGACCTGGCATGTGTTAAGTGTTTCACAAGGGTTATCACCTCTCATCATCACCATCATCATCATCATCACCACCACCACCACAACCACCACCACGATCACCATCATCACCACCATCATCATTATTATGCCTAGATATCTGATTTTTAAAAGAATATAAAATAATAGATTAGGCTTCTCCTAATCACAATTCATCATTTTCTGCCCTTAGGAGTATTTTCAGAATTTTGTCAGACCTTAGGGAAGTCTGGTATTAAGCTGAAACAGAGGAAGTTGCCTGTATTGAATTATATTTGACTGATTCTAATGGCAACTGCTCAGCTACTCTTGAAGCAGAGCCAGTTTCTACAATTGACAGTTACTATATGCTGCCTGGACATTTTTATTTTACATAAAGAATAGATGGAAAACAAATCCTCTCTGCAAGGAAGCCCAGCCTGACCCAGTAAAGGCAGGAAGGAACTCCAGGGGATAAGACAAGGTGGATGGTGCCTGGTGTAGGAAATAACCTCTAAGGACCAACCTCCTTTTCCATGCTTTACACTCCTGCCGGGCTGGACCACTGTGCCCCATACCCTCTCCCAGCCCCCAGCCTCTGCACAGCTGAGACTTTCAGGGCCACTCTCTAGTTGCCTGAGAGTCCCTGCTCATCTTTCAACCACCAGCTCTAGTGAGAAGGATTCTCTCCACCTGCACACCCCCTCAGTCCACCCAGGGTCCTTGTGCCACCTCTTGAGCAGTATTCCATGGGAGCATATCCACTCTGAATTGCCACTCCTGTTGGTCACCATGTGTCTCCCCCTGAATGAGAGCCCCTCATAGGGATAAGCCTGAGCTTTATCCCATGTCTGGCATTGAAGGGGTACTTGTGAAATATCTGTTGAACTGAAAAGAAGCTAGTCCCCTACTCTGCTTTTAGGCAGGGCTCTCTCTAAGAGATACACTCATCATTGAGGGTGTAGGCACTCCAAAGCATGGTCACTTCACTTTCTCAGAAACTGCTTCCAACAGTCAGTAACCCCTTCACTCAACAGCGTTCATTCTTCAGCTCTCTTCTAAATACTTTCTGCTCTGTTCCCAGCTTATGCCATGAGTTTTAAATGCCTCCACTTGAGCTGAACTTCCAGCTTCCACAATGTAAACTCCTCTTGGTCCTTAATAGCCCCTGACACAAATATGAATTGAAACTAGAGAGTTTTGGCCTCAGCCTTCTCATTTCTGGGAATTCATCCTAAAGTGGGATTGCAAAAGTTTGCAAATGGGCAAAGTTGAATATAAAAGGATGTTTATTACAGAATTATTACATTGGTCAAAAATGGAAAATAACTCAACCAATGAGAGGAGTAAGATGGTGGAGGAGCAGGAGACCGAGATATCATTGGTCCCAGGAGATGGTTATCAAACCATCCCAGCTAGATGGTTATCAAACCATTCTGAACACCTACAAACTCAACAGGAGATAAAAGAGAGGAAGAGCAGCAATTCTAGGAAGAGAAAATCTACCACTTTCTAGAAGGTAGGATGTGTGAAGAAGTGAATCCAAAGCAATGGGAAGATAGACATAGCGGGGGAGGGACTGGCTCCCAGCAAGCAGTAGATCAGCAAAGCATAAAATCAGAACCTTTAGCAGTCTGCTCCACTGAGGGACATAACTCCAGAGACTAAATGGGGAGTAGAGTCCTCGCAGGGACAGTGTGGTCTCAGGACCTGCAGGGTCACAGAAAGACCAGGGGTGCCTGAGTGTGGCAGAGCTCCCAGGTATTGGAGTGGGGAAGCCAGCTTCAGAGATGGAGCCAAGGAGTGAACTCTCAGCTCAGGGTTACCTTAAACCATGATTTGAGGCACGGTCAGGCCACTGCTATTCAAGCAGGGAACCCACAAGCAGCAGATCCAGAAGACTCACCTTCCTCCTCGGGGAGGAGTGGCACATTAGCACGGCAGGAATCTACTGGGTCTGGAGACTCCAAACAGGGTTGAGCGTCAGAGATAGAAATGCTTGGTCACAGGCTGGGTGAGCTTGGAGCATGACCAGAGACCAGGGAGATGGAAGGGAATGACTGCTTTTTTCTGAGGGTGCACTGAGGAGTGGGGCTCTGAGCTCTCAGTTCCTCTAAGGCTGGAGATTATGAGGCCGCCATCTTAATTCCCATCCTCCAAAGCTCTACAGAAAGTGTTCAGGGAACAAAAGCTCCTGAGACCAAAATTTAGCAGATTACTTAGCCAGGCCCCTGGTAAGGGTGGTGCAATTCTGCCCAGGCAAAGACATTTGAGAATCAGGGCAACAGGCCCCTCCCCCAGAAGATGAGCAAGAATATCCTGCCAAGACCAAGTTCATCGAGGAACAAGAACTGCGGAACTCCAGAGCTAGGGGAAAGCAACACATAGAATTCGTGGGGTTTTTTTCCCATGATCCTTTAGTCTTTCAAAGTTAAGTGTTTTTAATTTTATTTTTTCTAATTCTATTTTTAAAATTTTCTTCTTTCCTATTTTAACTTTTTAAAACTATTTTATCTTATCAATACCTTTTTTTAAAAAAGTTTTTAATTAAATTTTAATTGTTATAGTCATATTTTATCCCTTCATTGTATTTCTTGTATACATATAGGGGTTTTTTTTCTTTAAAATTTTGGGATACAATTTCTTCTAATACACAAAAATATACCCTAAATCTGGCGCATAGCTTTGTTCTAGTCTCCAGCCTGATCACATTCTCTCCTCTTTTTGTTTCCTTTTTCAACCAACTTCTTATCCTATCAATTCCTCTTCTAGAATTTTTTAAAAATTTTCATCTTTTAGTCATATTCCATCCCTTCATCATGTTTACCCTTATTTTATTTTAACTTAGTATTTTTTTTTCAGCATAACAGTATTCATTATTTTTGCACCACATCCAGTGCTCCATGCAATCCGTACCCTCTACAATACCCACCACCTGGATCCCCCAACCTCCCACCCCCTGCCCCTTCAAAACCCTCAGATTGTTTTCCAGAGTCCATAGTATCTCATGGTTCACTTCCCCTTCCAATTTCCCTCAACTCCCTCTCCTCTCTAACTCCCCTTGTCCTCCATGCTATTTGTTATGCTCCACAAGTCAGTGAAACCATATGATAATTGACTTTCTCTGCTTAACTTATTTCACTCAGCATAATCTCTTCCAGTCCTGTCCATGTTGCTACAAAAATGGGGTATTCATCCTTTCTGATGGAGGCATAATACTCCAAAGTGTATATGAACCACATCTTCCTTATCCATTCGTCTGTTGAAGGGCATCTTGGTTCTTTCCACAGTTTGGCGACCATGGCCATTGCTGCTATAAACATTGGGGTACAGATGGCCCTTCTTTTCACTCCATCTGTATCTTTGGGGTAAATACCCAGTAGTGCAATTTAAGGGTCATAGGGAAGCTCTATTTTTAATTTCTTGAGGAATCTCCACACTGTTCTCCAAAGTGGCTGCACCCACTTGCATTCCCACCAACAGTGTAAGAGGGTTCCCCTTTCTCCACATCCTCTCCAACACATGTTGTTTCCTGTCTTGCTAATTTTGGCCATTCTGACTGGTGTAAGGTGGTATCTCAATGTGGTTTTAATTTAAATCTCCCTGATGGCTAGTGATGATGAACATTTTTTCATGTGTCTGATAGTCATTAGTATGTCTTCATTGGAGAAGTGTCTGTTCATATCTTCTGCCCATTTTTTGATATTATTGTCTGTTTTGTGTGTGTTGAGTTTCAGGAGTTCTTTATAGATCCTGGATATCAACCTTTTGTCTGTACTGTCATTTGCAAATATCTTCTCCCATTCCGTGAGTTGCCTCTTTGTTTTGTTGACTGTTTCCTTTGCTGTGCAGAAGCTTTTGATCTTGATGAAGTCCCAAAAGTTCATCTTCACTTTTGTTTCCTTTGCCTTTGGAGACATATCTTGAAAGAAGTTGCTGTGGCTGATATCGAAGAGGTTACTGCCTATGTTATCCTCTAGGATTCTGATGGATTCCTGTCTCACATTGAGATCTTTTATCCATTTTGAGTTTATCTTTGTGTACGGTGTAAGAGAATGGTCGAGTTTCATTCTTCTGCATATAGCTGTCCAGTTTTCCCAGCACCATTTATTGAAGAGACTGTCTTTTTTCCACTGTATATTTTTTCCTGTTTTGTCAAAGATTAATTGACCATAATGTTGAGGGTCCATATCTGGGCTCTCTACTCTGTTCCACTGGTCTATGTGTCTGTTTTTATGCCAGTACCATGCTGTCTTGGTGATCATGGCTTTGTAGTAAAGCTTGAAATCAGGTAACGTGATGCCCCCAGTTTTATTTTTGTTTTTCAACATTTCCTTAGCGTTTTGGGGTCTCTTCTGATTCCATACAAATTTTAGGATTATTTGCTCCAGCTCTTTGAAAAATACTGGTGGAATTTTGATCAGCATGGCATTAAAAGTATATATTGCTCTAGGCATTATAGACATTTTAACAATGTTTATTCTTCCAATCCAAGAGCATGGAATGGTCTTCCATCTTTTTGTGTCTTCTTCAATTTCTTTCATGAGTGTTCTGTAGTTCCTCGAGTACAGTTCCTTTACCTCTTTGGTTAGGTTTATTCCCAGGTATCTTATGGTTCTTGGTGCTATAATAAATGGAATTGATTCTCTAATTTCCCTTTCTGTATTTTCATTTTTAGTGTATAAGAAAGCCACTGATTTCTGTATGTTTACTCTTATTTTTGTATATATATAAGTTTTTCTTTCTTTTTAATTTTGGGAGGTAGTTTCTTCTAACAGGCCAAAATACTCCCAAAATCAAGTGTGTGGCTTTGTTGTATTCACCAGTCTTATATATATATATATATTTTTTTTTTAATTTTTTCCCCCTTTTCTCCTCCCCCCACCCCTGGTTTTGGGTCTCTTCTGTTTGGTTAGTGTATATTTTTCTTGAGTCGTTGCTACCCTTTTACTATTTTGTACTCTCATTTATCTATTCTTATCTGAATAAAATGACGAAGCAGAAAAATGCACCCCCCCAAAAAAAAAAAAAAAAAAAACAAGAGGCAGTACCAACGGCTAGGGACCTAATCAATATGGACATTAATAATATGTCAGAACTAGAGTTCAGAATAATGATTATCAAGGTGCTAGCTGGCTCAAAAAAAGCATGGACGGTATTAGAGAATCCCTTTCTGGAGAAATAGAAGAACTAAAATCTATCCATGTTGAACTACAAATGAGGTACAATAAAAAATGGATGCTCTTACTGTTAGCGTAAATGAGGCAAAAGACAGAATTAGTGATATAGAAGACAAAATGATAGAGAATAAAGAAATTGAGCAAAAGAGAGACAAACAACTACTAGTCCACGAGGGGAGAATTTGAGAGATAAGTAATACCATAAGATGAAACAATATTAGAATAATTGGACTTCCAGAAGAAAAAGAAAGAGAGAGGGGGGCAGAAGGTATATTGGAGAAAATTATAGCAGAGAATTTCCCTAATTTGGTGAAGGAAACAAGCATCAAAATCCAGGAGGCACAGAGAATCCCCCTCAAAAGCAATAAAAATAGGTCCACACCTCGTCCTCTAATAGTAAAACTTACAACTTTCTGTGACAAAGAGAAAATCCCGAAAGCAGCTCAGGACAAGAGGTCTATAACATACAAAGGTAAAAAAATTTGATTGGCAGCAGACCTATCCACAGAGACCTGGCAGGCCAGAAAAGACTGGCATGATATATTCAGAGCACTAAATGAGAAAAATATGCAGCCAAGAATACTATATCCAGCTAGGCTGTCATTGAAAATAGAAGGAGAGATAAAAGTCTTCCAGGACAAACAAAAATTAAAAGAAATTGCAAACACCAAACCAGCCCTCCAGGGAATATTGAAAGGGATCCTCTAAGCAAAGAGAGAGCCTAAAAGTAACAGACCAGAAAGGAACAGAGACAATATACAGTAACAGTCACCTTACAGACAAGACAATGGCACTAAATTCATCTTTCTATAGTTACCCTGAATGTAAATGGGCTAAATGCCCCAATCAAAAGACACAGGGTATCAGAATGGATAAAAAAAAATAAGACTCATCAATATGCTGCCTACAAGAAATTCATGTTAGACCCAAAGACACCTCCAGATTTAAATTGAGTTGAGAAAACAATTTACCATGCTAATGGACATTAAAAAAAAAAAAAGCTGGGGTGGCAATCCTTATATCAGATAAATTAGATTTTAGGCCAAAAACTATAATAAGAGATGAGGACGGACATTATATCACACTTAAAAGGTCTGTCCAACAAGAAGAACTAACAATTGAAAATATCTATGTCTTTAAGATGGGAGCAGCCAATTCTATAACCCAATTAATAACAAAATCAAAGAAACACATCGACAATAATACAATAATAGTAGGGGACTTTAACAGCCCCCTTACTGAAATGAACAGATCATCTAAGCAAAAGATCAGCAAGGAAATAAAGGCTTTAAATGACACACTGGACCAGATGGACATCACAGATACATTTGAACATTCCATCCCAAAACAACAGAATATACATTCTCCTCTAGTGCACATGGAACATTCTCCAGAATAGATCACGTCTTGGGTCACAAAGCAGGTCTCAAATGGCACCAAAAGATTGGGATCATTCCCTGCATATTTTCAGACCACAATATTCTGAAACTAGAACTCAATCACAAGAGGAATGTTGGAAAGAACTCAAATAACATGGAGGCTAAAGAGTATCCTACGAAAGAATGAATAGGTCAAGTAGGAAATTAAAGAACTAAAAAAATTCATGAAAATGAAAACACAACTGTTCAAAATCTTTGGGACACAGCAAAGGCAGTCCTGAGAGGAAGGTATATAGTAATAAAAGCCTTTCTCAAGAAACAAGAAAGGTGTCAAGTACACAACCTAACACTACGCCCAAAGGAGCTGGAGAAAGAACAGCAAGGAAAGCCTAAACCCAGCAGGAGAAGAGAAATTATAAAGATCAGAGCAGAAATCAAAGAAATAGAAACCAAAAGAACAGTAGAACACATCAATGAAACTAGGAGCTGGTTCTTTAAAATAATTAATAAGATTGATAAATCCCTGGCCAGACTTATCAAAAAGAAAAGAGAAAGGACCCAAATTAATAAAATCATGAATGAAAGAGGAGAGATCATTACCAACACCAAAGAAATACAAACAATTATAAGAACACATTATGAGCGGTGTGCCTGGGAGGCTCAGTGGGTTAAGCCTCTGCCTTTGGCTCAGGTCGTGATCTCAGGGTCCTGGGATTGAGCCCCACATTGGGCTCTCTCTTCAGCGGGGAGCCTGCTTCCCCCCCCCTCTCTGCCTCTCTGCCTACTTGTGATTTCTCTCTGTCAAATAAATAAATAAAAATCTTAAAAAAGAAGAAGAAGAACACATTATGAGCAACCATACACTAGCAAATTTGACAATCTGGAAGAAATGGATGCATCCTAGAGACATATAAACTATTGAAACTGAACCAGGAAGAAATAGAAAACCTGAACAGACCCATACCCAGCAAGGAGATTGAAGCAGTCATCAAAAATATTCCAACAATCAAGAGCCCAGGGCCAGATGGCTTCCCAGAGGAATTCTACTAAACATTTAGAGAAGAACTAATATCAGTTCTCCTGAAACTCTTCCAAAAAATGGAAATGGAAGGAAAACTTCCAAACTCATTTTATGAGGCCAGCATTACCTTGATCCCCAAACCAGACAAAGACCCCATCAAAAAGGAGAATTACAGACCAATATCCTTGATGAACATGGATGCAAAAATTCTCACCAAAATATTAGCCAATAGGATCCAACAGTACATTAAAAGGATTATTCACCACGACCAAATAGGATTTATTCCTGGGCTGCAAGGTTGGTTCAACATTCACAAATCAATGTGATACAACACATTAATAAAAGAAAGAACAAGAACCATATGATACTCTCAGTAGTAGATGCTGAAAAAGCATTTGACAAAGTACAGCATCCTTTCTTGATCAAAACTCTTCACAGTGCAGGAATAGAGGGTACATACCTCAATATCATCAAAGCCATCTATGAAAAACCTACAGTGAATATCATCCTCAATGGGGAAAAACTGACAGCTTTTCCCCTAAGATCAGGAACATGGCAGGGCTGCCCACTATCACCACTCATAGTCAACATAGTACTAGAAGTCCTAGCCTCAGCAATCAGACAACAAAAAGAAATAAAAGGCATCCAAATCAGTAAAGAAGAAGTCAAACTCTCACTCTCTTCTGATGATGCAATACTTTATGTGGAAAACCTAGAAGACTCCTCTCCAAAACTGCTAGAACTCATACAGGAATACCGTAAAGTGTCAGGATATAAAATAAATGCACAGAAATCAGTTGCATTTCTATACACCAAAAGCAAGACAGAAGAGAAATTAGGGAGTTGATCCTATTTACAATTATACCCAAAACCATAAGATAACTAGGAATAAACCTAGCCAAAGAAGCAAGGAATCTGTACTCAGACAACTATAAAGTACTCAGGAAAGAAATTAAGGAAGACACAAAGAAATGGAAAAATGTTCCATGCTCATGGAATGGAAGAACAAATATTGTGAAAATGTCTATGCTACCTAAAGCAACCTACACATTTAATGCAATCCTTATCAAAATACCATCTATTTTTTCAAAGAAATGAAACAAATAATCCTAAAATTTATATGGAACCAGAAAAGATCCTGAATAGCCAGAGGAATGTTGAAAAAGAAAATCAAAGTTGGTGGCATCACAATTCCAGACTTCAAGCTCTATTGAAAAGCTGTAATCATCAAGATAGTATGGTACTGATACAAAAACAGACACATAGATCAATGGAACAGAATAGAGAGCCCAGAACTGGACGCTCAACTCTATGGTCAACTAATCTTTAACAAAGCAGGAAAGAATGTCCAGTGGAAAAAAGACTGTCTCTTCAACAATTGGTGTTGGGAAAATTGGACAGCCACATGCAGAAGAACGAAACTGAACCATTTCCTTACACCACGAAAAATGGACTCAAAATGGATGAAAGACCTCAATGTGAAACAGAAATCCATCAAAATTCTTGAGGAGAACATAGGCAGCAATCTCTTCAACCTCAGCTGCAGCAACTTCTTCATAGAAACATAGTCAAAGGCAAGGAAGCAAGGGCAAAAATGAACTATTGGGACTTCATCAAGATCAAAAGCTTTTGCACAACAAATAAAACAGTCAACAAAACCAAAAGACAACTGAGAGAATGAGAGAAGATATTTGCAAATGATGTATCAGATAAAGGGCTAGTATCCAAAATCTATAAAAACTTATCAAACTCAACACCCAAAGAAAAAATAATCCAATCAAGAAAGAAATGGGCAGAAGACATGAACAGACATTTTGGCAAAGATTTCCAAATGTCCAACAGACACATGAAAAAGTGATAAACATCACTCAGCATCAGGGAAATACAAATCAAAACCACAGTAAGATACCACCTCACACCAGTCAGAATCGTAAAATTAACAAGTTAGGAAACGACAGATTTTGGCAAGGATACGGAGAAAGGGAAACCCTCCTACACTGTTAGTGGGAACACAAGCTGGTGTAGCCACTCTGGAAAACAGTATGGAGGTTCCTCAAAAAGTTGAAAATAGAACTACCCTATGACCCAGCAATTGCACTTCTGGGCATTTACCCTAAAGATACAAATGTAGTGATCCGAAGGGGCATGTGCACCCAAATGTTCATAGCAGCAATGTCCACAATAGCTAAACTATGGAAAGAACCTAGATGTGCATCAACAGATGAATGGATAAAGAATAGGTGATATATATACACAGTGGAATACTATGCAGCCATGAAAAAGAAACAAAATCTTGCCATTTGTGATGACATGGATAGAACGAGAGGCTATCATGTTAAGTGAAATAAGTCAATCAGAGAAAGACAATTATCATATGATCTCTCTGATATGAAGAATTTGAGAGGCAGGGTGGGGTAAGGACGGAAAAAATGAAACAAGAAGGGATCAGGAGAGAGACAAACTATAATAGACTCTTAATCTCAAGAAAAAAACTGAGGGTTGCCGGGGGTGGGGGATAGAGATAGGGTGGCAGGGTTATGGACGCTGGGGAGGGTATGTGCTGTGGTGAGTGCTGTGAAATGTATAAGCCTGATGATTCACAGACCTGTACCCCTGGGGCAAATGATATATTATATGTTAATTTAAAATGGGAAATAACTTAAAAACCTATCAGCTAGGGACAAATTAAATAAATTTTGTACACACAATGGGATCCCATGTGCTCATCAACAATGACAGTGCAAGTATGCATTTATTGAATTGAAAAAGTACCACCAGACAATACCTAAACAGAAACTTTAGTAGTTCAGGGAGAAAATGCAAGAAAAGGATTCAACACACAGGATTCTAGAATGCTGTGATGAAATGAACTACAGGGATCACAGCATTTTTTAATGCTAAACACTTCTTTCCAACCACCCACCTGATAAGAGCACTTTCCGTGTATGCTGGTAATGTTCATAGAGAAGTAGGCTGCAGCACAGCACGTATAATATGATGCAGTTTATGTTGAAAAAAATGCATAAAAAGATACCTGAAGGGATTTTTAAAAATATTTTATTTATTTATTTGACAGAGAGAGAGATCACAAGGAGGCAGAGAGACAGGCAGAGAAAGGGGGAAAGCAGGCTCCCCACTGAGCAGGGAGCCCAATGTGGGGCTCAATCCCAGGACCCTGAGATCATGACCCGAGCCAAAGACAGAGGCTTAACCCACTGAGCCACCCAGGTGCCCTAAAGGGATTTTTTAAACAAAAAGATTGTCAGGTAGGATTTGGCATTAATTTTATTTATGTTTATATCCTTTTCTATATTGATTTACGTTTCTATAAAGGCTGTGTATTATTTTCCATTCACCCCCAAACTTTAAAGCTCTTTTTGTTTTGGAAAAAAATAGCATGTGGAACAAGGAGGTTCTCACCCATGTGAGAAATTCTGCTCTCCGTCTGCTCACAGCAGAGCCCTCACTCCAGGCACTATTTGTAATGCCACTTAAAACCTTCATCCTAATTAATCCAATCTGCATGAATAAACAAAATCAAATGCCATTCCTTTCTTCTGAAAATTATCCTGAGCCTAACTGTGGTAAAGTATCAGGGCAGATGCCTGGAGGGGGAGGAAAAAAATAATTGCAATGAGGGAGAAAATGCACTAAAATCTTGGGGAAAAAAAAGTGCATGAGACACAACATCACACAAAAGACCAGTTCTAGTCACAAATCCAAAATTGTCTGAATACACACATGTTGCTTAAGTACATTTTTGTTCTCAGCACCAGATAAGATTCTGAGAGGCAAGAAGACTGTCCCTGGCTTCAATCTCTTCATAGTTAAGGCAGAAAGAAAAACAACTGTAAGGAATATTATACAAAGTGTGAAGTTCAGAGAAGACAAGAGTTCTGTGGAATTCAGAGGAGGGAGAGTTTATTTCCACCAGAGGAAATCCAGGAAGACTTCCTGAGGAAGGTGGCCTTGACCCAGATCCTCTTTAGAATATCAGTGGCATTTGTACTTGGAGAGGAAGGGAAATATGCCTCCAGAGAATAACACAGGCCAGTCTTGAAGCAAACATTATTGTCCAAGATATTTGCCAGCAGAATATGCACAGTGGACATTTACTGGCGTTGTCATTTCCAAATGCATCATGGTTTCTCATGTCCCAGCTTTTACTCAAGCTGTTCCTTCTGTCTGGAAGATTCTCCCTAACCTTCACTTCTACTTCCACATTCAAGCCCGTTCTTTCCCATTCATCCTTCACTTCTCAGCTTAGACATACTTTTTCTAAGAAGCCTTCCTTGATTTCCCCAAACGTGGGTGACATCTTTCCCTACATGGACTCTCACAGCACCCTGAGCAGACCTTTATCCCAATACCTATAACACCCAACTCATAACCACCTATGTTGTTATTGATCACTACTTATCTGTAAACACTCTGAGAGAATAATGTGTTTAGATGCATTTTCGTGAGCCCAGGAGCTAGTAAAGCACTATCCTCATAACAGAAATATTTATCAAATGATTAAAATTTTTAAAATGATTCAGCAGCAATCCTATACCAGAACCCCAAACTCATCCCCAGTCTGAGCTGATGACGTACCCATGTAATTCTACCAAATCACTTTGCAGATGAAAAATACAAATGTGTCTAAACCACTTTTATCCAGCTCCAAACAAAATGAAAAGTCAAGGCCAGCTCTGAACCACATGACTAAACCCCAAGGCCACCATGGTCACAAGGGTAGAGTTTGAGTCCCAGAGATTCCTCAACAAATCTATGAATGAGGACAATGGACATCATTCTTGCAAAACAACTGGAAAGACCACGTCTGTCACTTACAAACCAAGATAAGAGAGTCTGAAGCAGAAGGAAATGGCCAGAGAGAAAAATGAAACCAGATTTCATTTGGACTAATAGGTCGTCAGTACAATTAAGTAAGGAAAGGCTCTAGTTCCAGAAAAACAAAAGCATTTAATACTAACCCTTTATAGTCCAGCTCAAGGAATTAATTGTCTTAATGTTAACAACAGTTATTTCCAGTTGTATTATAAGGGTTTCTTTAAATCTCCACAGCTTCTGTGTTTTCTAAATTTTCTACAATGAATAGTATATATTTTCTCATCAGAAGGGGAACGTGTGTCTCTTAAGCACACCATCTCTCCTGGCCCATAACCTTCACCTACTAAACCCTAGGTCTTAGTTAACTTGAGGATTTTTTAAGGGAGACCCTTGCCCTCAGCTCCAAGCCCTTTAGCTCCAGCCACACCCAAAGAAGCCTTCCTATTAGGAGAAGGAAATATGTTACTTGGCTTTGGATGGTTTCTCCATTCTTCCTGTTCTTATTGGCTCCTCTGGGTTGGAACCCAGCAAAATCCTGGTGTTTGGCTGTATCTAGATCCTGGATACAAGCTTCTGAGTTTCAGAGTAATCTGGTGGGTATGACTATGTGGGGGTGTGGCTGAATCAACACTCATCGGTATGCATGGCTGTTCTGAGCATCATGTTACCTATTACAATCAAAGGTGCAAAGGCAGACTATCCCAAGAAGGGTGGATCAGTCTGTCAGGTTTCTTAGCCATGCCCCCTCCCACTCCTTCAGTGACAGGACCAAGGGCTAAATGCCTTCAATCTTCAAACTCATGCTCTTCTGAGAATTATATGGTAAGACTATCTCATCTCGAGGAAAACCTATTAATAAAATCATTTAGTTCACTTGGCTACCTAACAGAACTTTCTGTAATGATGACGTGTTCCATCATCTATGCTGATCAGTATGGTAGCCACTAACCCATGCAACCACTACTAAACATTTGAAATGTGACTAGTACAACTGAATGGATTTTTTTTTAACCACATGTGACTAATGACTACTATTTTGGACACTTTAGTTTAGAATCCCAAAATTTCAGACCTAGAAAGAACCCAAGAAATCAACTGGACATGTAATTCTCAAGCTTTCCAATTATAAGACCCATTCTTAATATCAAAGATATATTCAGACCTTTCTCATACTGATAGAACATTTAGTATATGTTGATGAAGAACATCATAATGACCAAAATTAGCAAAACTTCAGTAACATTTTAAATCACATTTTAATTAAGAAAATCAAGATGATCAAAATAAGTGATTAGATAACAGTTTTAACTGCATTTTAACTAAGAAAAGCATAATGACCAAAATTAGTAAAACTTCAGTAACACTTTAAATTACATTTTATTACTTATAACAGCAACCTCAGATACATATGTAATGGATGTGTGTGAGGTATGAATTTGCCCACCCCTGAGACTTGTCCAACATATGGTTCTTAGAGCCTCTCCAATAACTCACAGCCCCTGACTGCCATTTCCAAGAGTGCACAGCTTGATGTGAAACTCAATGGCTGGTTTGAGAGAGAGAGAGAAAAAACAGAGCCCAGAAAAGGAGAAGACCAGTCCAAATCACATAGCTAAGAAACAGTGGAGTCAGCCTGACAGCTCCATCAGTGCTCTTTTTACTCTGCCACAAAGCTCAAAGAAAAGACAGACCTGAAAACTCACAAGGGAGAAACAGCTGGCTAAATTGAAAATAGTTCTCTGCTTTCCTTTCTCTTGGTAACTTGAAAGACTAGAGGGAGCAGGCTTTTGCAATATCCACAATAAATTTGCTGATGAATAATTACATAAATATGCCTATGAAGGAGTTGTGAGGGAAACAGAACTAGCCCTTTTTATTTCAGTGAAATTCAATAACTTTGAGATTCTTCTGAATGTTTTATAGCTTCCCCAGTCTTTGTTAGCATCTGTGGGCATCCTTCCAGAGACAAGCATTAAAACAAAAATCACCTCTTAAAAATAAACCGTGTTTGAGAGCCCCTTTCAGTGACAGGAAGCACGACACAGAAGAAAGCCAACGAGTTCTCCTCAGTTACCACCAAGTTCACTGGGAGGAAGCGATGGTCTCAAACACGGAGCTCTGACTCCCATTCTCTTTCTATTTTAATTACATCACACTGCCTCCAATTTCATGCGCTGCCCTGTTCTTCAGGATCACTGTGGCTGGCAGGGAAGTGGACTGAAGTTAGTTCTAAGGATTTAGTGTAATTAGCTTTCAACTTTACAGGCTTCTCCCTTTGGAGTCCCAGAGCATTTTATTTATTCATTTATTCATTCATTCATTCATTTAAAACTTGACCACTGTGACTATGACTCTGGACTGAATTAAGACTCTAATACTTATTAACTATAGAAAGCTTGGTAATTTGTGACACCTCTCTTACTCTCAGTTTTCTATCTGTAAAATGGGGATAAAAGTTCCTTGCATAGTCATACTGAGAAATAGATTCTCAGAGCACCTGAGCATCTCAGTCAAATGTTCAACTCTTGATTTTGACTCAGGTCATGATGTCAGGGTCCCAAGATAAAGCCCTCTGTCGGGTTTGTGTTGGGTGTGGAATTTGCTTAAGATTCTTTCTCTCCCTCTCTCTCTGTCCCTCCCCACCTCACCCTCAGCCCCACTCATGCATGCTCTCTCTCTCTCTAATTAATTAAAGATGATTCTCATAAACCTCTTAGCAGAGTACCTGACAGAAAGAACTCAATGCTCTCTGAGGAAGAATATTAGAATTAATCATGCGTGTGTCTCATGTTAGACTATAAACTTTGTGAAGGTCAAGACTTTGCCTTTATTTCCCACCCACCCCATCCCCCATAGGTGCAAAGTTCTATAGGTGCAGCACAGGCGTGTGTGTTAGTTACAAATGTCAGTTTTGGCATCAAACATACCTGGGGATGAAAGCTCTAACCTGTCCCAGGACTTTTTAAGGTTTTTTTGTTTTGTTTTGTGTTTTGTTTTGTTTTGTCTTGAACATTGACAACTTTCTTCATAACCCTGGGTCTCGATTTTCTCATCTGTTAAATGGGTTTAATCCATTAACTTGAAGCTTAATCGTGAGAATTAAAGGACCCTGGGAGGTAATGAACTCTCATAAAGGCTGGCTCTTCCCAGTATATTCATGAGTCATCCCCTCTCCCACCTAAGGAAGGCACATGTAATATTTACGCTAGAGGTAGCTAATAAACAAGAACTGAGGGACTGATTTTCAGTGAACTCCCTTATTTGCTCACTCCATGACAAAGAGCTTCCCCACTGCCAATAGAAGCCAGAGGCAAGCCACCATAAACCCAGGGTGTGTTGCAATATCAGACACCACAGCACATATGCCAGCTGTTAAACCCAGGAAGGGGACATTTGACCTATAATTCTCTAGAATAAAACCAACCATCTGTTTGCAAGGGTGCACGGTTATTCAAAACAGCTGCACACCAGAGAGGCAGCCTCCTATAGACATCAGGGTACTGAGAGTCAGAAGACCAGAGTTTGAGAATCCAATCTCACTGGTAACTAGCTGTGTGCCCTTGGATAGGCCATTTCACTTCTCTGGGCCTCTCTCCTTTTCTCTAAAAAGGGGGGCCTACACTAGACATTCTCCAAGGATCCCTGTAGACTATTTCCCTGTTCTAAGATGACGTAATTATGCCAAGAGCAAGATGAGCACAGAATGAAGAGCCAGAAAGACCGGGTTCAAATCCCTAGATGGTTGAATATGATCAAGCTTCTTAATCCCTCTGACCTTGGTTTTCTCATGGGTAGAATGGGGATAATAACCTGGCTGTTAGAACATTGGCGATAGTGAATATCAAGTACTGGGCCATGGGAAATGTTCAGGAGGTGGTGGCTGCTGTGATTATTATTAGCGTCATTTTCACAGTCACCACCATTATTAAAACTACCTTCTTTAAAAAGGTGAAGGCTCCCAAACATCTTACTGCATAACAATCAGATGGAATCCTGTAGGAATGTCAACTCTTCACTAGTAATTTGTCTGAAATTAGTCCATTTCTTTCTCTAATGTATAACTGCTATTGCTTTTCGATGTTGTCACCTTAACCCTTTTCATTTCCTACCCTTTAACTTTAGTTCCTTAATAATAACAAACCATATAGCTTAGTTCATGAAGAATTTCACGTGAATTTTCTCATGGATTCCTGCACCACCATCATCATTATCACCATAACCATGACATCTCCATTCATCAACACCTTGGGCCTTGCAGGGCTGAGCACCTTACCTGAGATCTCAATGCCCACCCAACCAGGAAGTCACTGGGCTTGGTCTCCTGGGTAAGGCTCCTAACTCTAAAGTCTGTGATTATTCCACTCCATCAACTTTATGAATTAATTCAACTTTTTCTCCAGTCATTGCCTGGACTAGCTGTAGAACATCTTCCTTTTTTAAAAGCAGCTGTCCCTCTTTAAGAATTTGAAATACAGCATTTCTTAAGTGTTTGACATGTAAGTGTTTGACACTAATTCCTGAGTCTACCCAGTCACATGCCATTTAATTTTACCACTTTTTTTTTTCCCACTAGAAGACATAAAGCAAATTTTATATGACCTCTGTTCTTAAATTCAAACACCTCAGAAAATGTCATTCTTATTTTTGGTGAATAGGGACAGTGTTTCAGGAGACTCTTTTGGTTGAAAGAATGAACAAACTCAAGTGAAAGGTGAAGATTATTTTAAGGATCCCCACTGAATGGAATTTTATTGGACAAAATAATAAAAACTGTCATGCCTCAGGGAGGCAGGGACTAAAGCATGGTTCTTGACCTAAGGAAACCCCAGCAGTGCTGTATGTAAAGGCACTGGATCTTCTCTCTAGTGATCTTCTGTCTTACCCTCTTCCATCTACCATCTTACCATGGTAAGTTTGTCCTATTATGCATCTATCCCATTGTCCTCACACCACAGACTGGGTGCCTTACTCTTTAGTTCCCCCACTGAAATTCCCTACAGAAATTACATTCCTGGCTCAACTAATTACCATTATTCCCATTTGGAAGAGTCTTTTTGACACAAGAGTGCATCTTAGACCTCTAATCAGCAGATGAATCTACTGCCTGTGGGTCAGGCATGGTTTGAGGTTTCAAACATGGCTACCTTGGGTTAGGCCCTCAGCTAGGGTAGTGGGTTGGGCCATTTTACTTAGAAGGTGCTACAAGCCACAGCACGTGTCATGATTGTCATTGCTAATAACAACAGAGTAAAAATTTCCTCTCCAGATGCTCTCGTTTCATATAAATCTTAAAACAAATTGTCACTTTCAGATAATAACTTTTCATGTCTCGCTATGTTTACAAAGTCCTAACTGATGCGGAATCCCAGAGCTGACTATCATAACACCAATAAAAGTCACTTCCACAGATATAGTCTTTTACAGTGCTGGCTGCTCCTTCACGAGCTCTGCTTCTCTTGACTGCTACAGCATGCTGAGTTGGCAGGACAGTTATTATTGTCACTGTCTGATGGAAGAAAAGCTAAAGTTTAGGAGAAATGATTGACCTTGGGCCACAAAACTAGTTAGTGGTTTATCTGGGACTTGGACTTCAGTTTCCTAAATCAACCTCTGAAGAAATAGAAAGCAACCTTTATTTTTAGCCAGTCATGAATAGTTTTTGACAGTTACCGTGTCTCACCAGTCTCCTTTGTCCAGATTCAGACGTTGCTCCATTCTCATGCTGAATTCCTGCAGCATCCTCTTAACCCATCTCCCTGCTCTCATCAACAAGTTTTCGATTCGTTCCTCCACAGGCAGCCAGAGAAGTCTTTCTAAACCAGAGTATTCAACAAATCACCTCTGGGATGACAGGCTCCTTGCTGCCCACAGAATAGGATCTGATTCCGTCAAAGTGAATTCAGTGTCTTGGGAGGTCTCACTGCCCCTGCTCGTGACCACTCATGTTCACACACATCCAGCTGTATTAGCTCCCAAACATGGCTTGCAAATCTCTCCCTCTCCACCTTTATGTAAATCACTGTCCACGCACTAGATTTAGATGGATTTGGATCACATGATGTTATAGTGGTTGTTGTTTTATCTAATCCACTGGCAACATTAAGAAAATTCTCAGCTTCTCTTGGAAAAGTAATAGATTGAGGTCACAGTTACCTGAAACTGAGAAGTGGTTAATTCCTTCAAATGGAGCACACCCTCTCCAGTTGGCCACAATCCCTATTGTCTTACACCCAACTAGCTCTAGTCTTGATTGTGATGTACTTCATTCCTTAGATATTTGAGTTTGCGACCTTTACTGTATGGGCTCACCACCAGAAACGTTCTTCCCCATACACTTCTATCAAAATATTAATCATCTTTCAAGTAATTCTGCCATGAAGTTTATATTGACTCTCTGATGGGAATTAATCTCTTCCTCCTTAAACATGTTAATCGATCCCTCCAGCACCTAAAGAACTTCACTAGATTATAACAGATTTGGGGATAAGAACGAATTCTTATTTTTCATGTACCCTCAGACTGCCTTATGCTGCATCTTACTCTTTTAGATGTTCAAAAATATCTGTTAACTTGAACTTAGTTTAATTTAGTTCAATCAGCATTTAAACTTTCCAGTACAAGTCAACTCTCCTGTGATCATATTTTCCCATTCCTCGTCTAAACTTGAGATTTCATTAGTGCCAATAGCACCTGCTTCTCACCACAGGTCTCATCTACTGAGGAAACAAATTATTTTTCAGAGTTCTATTCACTTAAAAGTTTAAGCTCTTAAATAAATCACCTTCCAAGGAAAAACAAGAGCAGGAAATTTGCTTTGGCCCTGAGCCAGTCGTGCTTCCCACTACAGAGTATTTTGCAATGTCTTCACAAGAGAAGAAATAGAGAAATACCGAATCTCAGCCCTTGGGTGAGTATTGCCATCACCCTGCATCACGGTCTACTCATAAACTTCAGGGGCACCTGGCTGGCTCAGTTGGTGGAGCTTGTGACTCTCGATCTCAGGATCGTGAGTTCAAGACCCATTTTGGGTATAGAGATTGCTTAAAAATAAAATCTTTCAAAACAAAACAAAAGCCACAAACTTCAGTTTCCTCAAATAGTACATATATTTCTTACAGACATTTGCCCATGAGAACCTATTGTTCTCTTATTTCATGCAAGTTACATTCTTAGGAGCTACTTCTTCATATTTTTGAATGTTGACTTTTTAAATAACATTACTGTTTCATTCAACCAAGTATCTAATGATTTATCAGGCATTGTGCTTGGTTCTGGGCAAAACAGATATACCCCGTTCTGGCAGAAACACATACATTTTGTTCTCAGCTCCTGGGAGGCTCACAGCTTAGTGGGATAAACAAACAAATCATTTAGGGACATTTTATCAAGTGCTACACATGAACAGAGCAGATCCTTGCCACCATATTTATTGTGTATGACATGTGTGTGGTGCAACCTTTGTGTGTATACTGCCGTTCTGTAGTAAGCATTTATAACCTACCTCTCTGCCCACAGGCTTGCTGGAGGAGGCAGTGCATTAGGTTCTAACAGGAGACCTGGAGTTCATCAACAAGGGACTCATCATCAGAAGGTTAGAGGCCTGTCCTGGCAGCATCCGTAAGAAGTTGGGTGGAACAAGCAGACCCAAAATGGTGGATGCCATGACAGGAAACCCCTGGTCCAATTAGGAAGAAAAAGTAGGAAATCTGCTTCCCTTCTTAATTAATCAATATTTACCAACTATCAATAAAAGATAGGAATCCAACCCCCAGGGAGTGCAGCTTTCACCCTTGCTCACCCCTCTCTCATATCTTGAGAGCGTACTTTCCGATTTAATAAACTTTCCCACTTGTGTCACTCATTCTCTGTGCTGCATGTCTGTCCTTGAATTCATTCTCGTGACAAGACTAAGAACCTTCAGTGACTCCCCCTGGCCTGGCTGGGTCTAGGCCCCAGGTCCCAAGGTCTCTCCAGTTCACCCAGGGAACAACGTGAACTTCTTTGCTAAGCTTTGAGTATCAAGGAGAAATAGGGGCTGTCACTTCCCAGACAGAGTAGGAACAGCATGGTTAAGACTCAGGAAGTCCCCTGGCTTCCTCTCATATAATCATGCCCTGTGAGAAAGTCGTTGGATGACCACTCCAGCCCTACACAGGCAGAATGACCGAAAGTTCATACACAATCCAGATTTGGGCCACCCCATTAGCTAATGAGCCACAACCAGTTGAGTTCCCAACTGATAAGTCCACACAGCATGGGCCCTAAAGGAGGGAAGAGACATCAGCAGCTATGACCTTACCTTACGGTCTCTAGGTCTCTAATTCCTCCCTCCTATGTCTCTACTTACTTCCTTCCTGCATTATGTATGGTATGTGAGTGTGTGTATACAGTAACAGCCCCCTGCCCCTTTATGTTGCCTGATTATTATACACAGAGTATACTGGTGAGAGCAAACTTTGTAATCTAATCCAGGGGTTGGCAAACTGCAGATGGCAGACCTCAGCCACACCCATTCATTTACATATCTGCAAAGGTTGCTGTCAGGCTACAGTGGCAGAGAAGAGTGACCCAGACAAACACAGTGGATTACTACAATTCTGACCCCAATTCCTCTGTGCCTGTTTTTCCTACACCACCAAGCAAGCTTCGGACATCAGCTAGATGTCCCACAGTTCAACTCAATTCTGACACTATCTACTTGGAAAGAGCATCAGATCCCACAGGTTAAGGGCTTAGTCCGGTAAGACCGAACCCTGCCCCCCATCAGATGCCAGTTGCGGGTCCAGGCTGTTCCCTGAGCTTCTGATAGACTAGATGTAAATCAGAGGTTCCTGTGTCCTCCACCTGGGGTTCAATTAATTTACTAGAGCAGCTCGCAGAACTTAGGAAATCAGTTTACTTACTGTTTACCAGGTTATTTTCAAAGGACATGATAAAAGATACAGGTGAATATCCAGATGGAAGAGATGCACAGGGCAAGGTATAGGGAAAGGGCACAGAACTTCCATGCCCTCACCAGGCATGTCACTCTCCCTGAATCTCCACTTGTTCACCAACCTGGAGGCTCTTTAAACCACCTCCTTTTGGGATTTTATGGAGGCTTTGTTACATAGGCATGATTGATTAAATCATAGGCTATAGATGATTGAAAATCTCCAGCCCCTCTCTCTTCCCTGGAGGTTGGGTTTGAGGAAATGAAAGTTCCGAACTCAAGTCACAGGACTGGTAATGAGAGGGAGGGTCCCCTCCTTAATCACCTCATTAACACAACAAAAGACACCTTCATCTCTCTCATCACTTAGGAAATTCCAAGGATTTTAAAGGCTCTGAGCCAGGAACAGGGACAAAAAAATCAAATACATACTTATTATAAATCACAGTACCACAATTGCAAAGCCTAAAATGTGTATTATGTGATCCTTTATAGAAAAATTTACCAACCCCTGGTCTAGTGCACAGATTGCAGAGTATTGTTTGGTATCCCCAAAAGCGAAAGGAAGAATTAGCCTGAATCAGAACTCCAAAACTTGGAGCAGGACATTAACTCAGAACACTGGTTGCCAAGAGAGTTAAATTGTTTTCAGATGTGCCAGGAATTGTCTTATTACATTAAATGGAAACACATTTTATATTTGTTTTTGGTTTATTGTTATTTTTGAACACTAAATATGAGGGGAAGAAGACAGGGCACCTAAATGGATACACCATATTGGACATGAATCACTTGCCCAGATTTTTCCTATGTTTGGAAATAATCCACAATGTGGGTTTTGGTGGGAGATATAGGCCATCCTCTAGAACAGATGCTGAAGACATCAGATGCTTGCTTTTACTCAACACTTCCGGAAATTAAGGTGCTGGCACCTGACAAGGATTGACCAATTGGACATAACTGCCCAAGGCTGTGAATCTGTTAGTTAGACTGCAAAGAAACAGGGACAGATAATGCATTCCAATGGTTGGGCTTGGGAGAAGCAGAAACACTCAGTATTGGTAGCCACAGGGCCAGCAGTAAGGCCAGTCACCCAGGACTGTCCCTGTGGCAAAATCCTGCCTGAATTTCCAGCCTCCTTGCTTCTCTCGGTTCCTGCTTATTATCTGATCCTGGTTCTTCTGCATTTCCATCAGTCATGCAATGCAACATCCTCTCAATCACCCCTATTGCTTCATGTAAACAGGAATAGTTTTAGGAATCATTTCTGCTGTTTAAACCCAACACGCAGCTTTTAACAATGTGTAACTTAGAAAAATGATAACAGCTACTTACTAATTTGTTGAGATTATCACGTGCCAGAAACCACAGTAACCACTGTTCATGAATTACCATACGTAATTCTCAAAAAAATCTTGTTAAATACTATTATTATCCCGCATTTTATAGATGAAGAAACCAAAGCTTAGAGAGGCCAAGTAGTTTGTCTGAGGCCATTTGCAGCTCGTTAGGACTAGATCGGTCTGTGCACAAAGCCTGGGGGCTTAACCACTCCAATCTTCCAGGTTCCTGTACTCTTCTGCTAGAAGTGATGTGAATTAGCTTTATAGATCCTAGCTAAGTTAAAATTTAATGTCTGGAACAACCAAGTGTTAAGGGGTATGCTGGTAAACCAGCCCTCCAGAGAAAAAGAACACCGAGTTACAGTGTCTGCCTATTTCCATGGTGTACGTACTCCCACCATGGCTGATTACAATGGTTTAACCATATCTCCTCAATAGCTAACCACCTCTTCTCAAACTTCCTGAATACTTAACAGTTGACTCTTGGAAGCCGAGAGGGGCTGGCTCCAGGACACCGGTATACCTATGTCCCATGTGTTTCTTCTTTCTGCTTGATTATTTGCTACCCCAAACACTTAATCTTACACTCTTAGAATCTCAGAGTGCAGTGAGATCTCAGAGAATGTTTGGAGTCAACACATACCCATGGAAGGGTCGACCCCTCCAGACCATCCCTACCTTGGTATCCATCTTCTGCTCAACACTATGGTGTCTGGGAGCTCCCCACCTTTCAAGGTTCCTTGTTTTATGTTGAAACAATCACTGCTGCTCCAGACAACAGCCCTAGTTTTACGAAGCATCTGCTGCACTCCACATTTTAGAGGTAGACTTTCCCTCTCAACCTAGGAGCGCTTGATCCATACTTCCTGCTGAATATGGCTCTGGTAAGCAGTCGTTGGCCCCGGCTCCACTCTCCTGCACCGTAGCAGAAGGGGCTTCAGGTGTGGAAGCTCATAGGCATGGAGCGTAGGCTGGACCTTCTGTGAGATACTTATATTTCACACAGGTGCTCACTGTTTCCCAACCTTGCCTATAGACTCAAGCAAACCAAACACACACACACACACACACACACAATTTATTAAAGATTATATGAATGCTTCTGTCACTCAAGACCAGCACCCAGCGCTGGCACAGCGAGACTCATATTGTCAAATACATGTCTCGTCTTGTGTCACTCACATCATTCCAGCCCTCAGGGCAACACTTCTACACATCTACTGCCTACATTTTTGAGACCAAAGGTGACCGCATCCACCGCTTTGGAGTGTGGGGAGCATTTGAGTGGCTGAAGTGCTTAGGTAAGAGAAGAGGTAAGTTAATTAAGTTGTCAAATCCCTGCTCCCAGAGAGCATGAGATCCTTGCATCAGTAAGTATCTTTTCCCAGCGGTGCCCATCATCCCTGGTCTTGCTTCACTCTCTGCGATATTTTGCCAGTCCAGAAGTACTTGCTGATTAGTGCACTATTACCAACAGCAGCATGTGGCTCCTAGAGAGCATTCTGCAACATGAAACAACCCAAATGCCCTTAACTGTGTACATATCTAAGTGTAGACTCCATATACCTGACCCACTTTGCTAATACTTTACATCGGCAACCTGGCGGACACTGAGTGCGAAAATTGCCAACAGTTCTCTTGTATACAAATATTTAATAATGAGACATAATTATAGTCTCAAAAAACTAAGTTAAAATCTTCAGCTTTATTTAAATAGTTTTGACTTAAAATTTAGATAGTCGTTAATTATACTTGTATTCTGTTTTGTAATTTTGATAGTTTGGGATATTTTTTGAGAAAATTACTATTAAGACATATAGAAAACAGGGTTTTTTTTCATTTTTACACTTACCTTAAACTACATTTTGATTAAAATATATTCAGATTTGTATATTTTGAATACAACTGCATATTATTTTTTTAATCTTTTAGGTCAGGCTGCCACAATCTACAACCTGCAGGCCAAATCCAGCCTCCTGTTTGTTTTTTAAACAATATTTTAACAGATTTTATTTATTTATTTGACAGAGAGTGAGAGGGAGAGGCAGACTCCCCACTGAGCAACGAGTCGGATGTGGGACTTGATCCCACAACCCTAGGATCATGACCTGAGCCAAAGGCAAATGTTTAACCCACTGAGCCACCCAGGCGCCCTTCCTGCCTGTTTTTGTAAATAATGTTTTACTAGAACAGAGTCCACCTGTTCATTTATATTTTGCCCATGGTCCTTTCTTGCTCCAACAGCAGAGTTGAATAGTTGAGACAGAAACAAATGGCCTGTAGAGTAGAAAACATTTATTGTCAGATCCTTTACAGAAAGTTTACCAACTCGGGGCGCCTGGGTGGCTCAGTGGGTTAAAGCCTCTGCCTTCGGCTCAGGTCATGATCTCAGGGTCCTGGGATCGAGCCCCGCATTGGGCTCTCTGCTCAGCAGGGAGCCTGCTTCCTCCTCTCTCTCTGCCTGCCTCTCTGCCTACTTGTGATCTCTCTCTCTGTCAAATAAATAAATAAATAAATCTTAAAAAAAAAAAGACAGTTTACCAACTCCTACTTTACTCCCAGTTGAACACAAATTATGTGAAAATCTTGGTTATAACAATAAAGCTAGCAAGTTGCTGACGCAAAGTCAAGAAAACCAACTGTTATTGAATAAATAGCTTGCTATGAGTTATACGTTCTTATATAAATTACTCACCCTAACGTGGCTGGCTAGTCAACGGAACACCTAAACATGTAAAATCAACATTAAATTTAGCCGTCCTTGATATTGTGCCAATTTCAGTCCTATAAAATCAACTGTTTTAAACATATAGTTTGCTGTGAAGGCAAATGTACCAAGATAAAAAGATTTCATGTGTTTCACTAAACAGTTAATGGCTTGATTTATAACTTTCAAATCTTGAGATATGTGGGATGTGGGTGTCCATTTGCCAACTGATCCCAGGCCCCACATATATTACTGGCAGGTCTAGAACTTTCCAAATTTCCTCGTTTTATTAACAGACCCTGAGGTGAACAAGATTGGCCCCATTTCAGATGGGGAAACTCCAACAGTCTAAACAGAGAAGAAATGTTGGGAGCTTTAGACAGTCAGAAGGTGATATGAATGAACTCTTGTTTTGAAAGGAATGTTCTGGTTGGTATTTGAAGAGAATAAAGACAGAAGAACAAAGGACAGGGAGGGAGGCTGCTGTGTTGTTCCAGGTAAAAGACGAAAGGCACCTGGCCCATGTGGCAGCAGTGGAAGCGGTGGGAAGGGTTGGTAATTATTAATGGATCGCCTGTGGGATGTAGAGACGGTGTCCAGTCAAGGATGCTCAGGTGGATTTGGGTCTGAGTGATGGGCTGAATGGAGACGCCAGTCTCCAAGAAGGAGAGCCCCTTGGGAGGGCAGCCACGTGGTTACACGAGCACGGAGTTCAGAGGGAGGCTGCGATGGGGTTGTCTACGTACAGTGGATATTTTAAAACCCTTGTTTTCCACCTAGTACGGATACTGTTTTTACACAGTGAGAAGAACCACAAACATGATTTATGAGTCTTTTAAAAGGAAGAACAAACAAATCCGGGCAACACTCAAAAGCAAAGTTGGAGCAGGGGCGGGGACGTCGAGATGATAGAAAAAAATGAGAGACTCATGACCTTTCGGGCAAAAAGAGAAGAAACAAATCACTGTCAAGACACATTTTTAGCTTCCAAAAATCTTTCTAGATTCGAAGCAAAGAGGCAAAGTCCTTGCAAGAAAGCAAATCAGAACAGTTTCAGGCCCCCCCTAACAGCACATAACGAAACACTGTCATGAAAACAAATCCCACGTGCTGGTTTTACTGTGCTGTCTGAGCAGAAACAAGAAGAAGGCAGGCTTTCTTCAATGTAGAAATGAGTGGCAAACAGGACACCCAGGTGCCCTTCATCGGGGAAGGACTTACAGTTCTACTTGGAGTGAATAGCATGTAAAGGTGAGTGTGTTGTTAGCACTGGAATGTGGAAGCCTTTGAACTGAGGGCTCTCGTCCATCACCCATAGCCCCCAAGACTGTCACACCTCTGCTTGTTGGCTTCCCTGGCCACCACCTCCCGCAGGCCCTCCTTGCCTCTTCCCCCCAGGACAGTACTTGCTCCTCCTCCAGCTGCTGCCCCCAGATCAAGCCCTCTTTCTGCTGGGCTCCAGGAGCCCCGACTCTGCCCCTGCAGGCAGCCTGGGCCGCGTGTGCTGGGAACCCACCCTCACTTGGAACCAGGCATCGAGAAGGCTAAGAAGCCTCCCTTATTCATCAACCTATTTGTCTTCATCTTATTTCTATTTCCCAACACTGAGCATCAACATGTTCTTTGTAACTTGACTCTGTGCATTTTATTATGTTGAGCTCAGCTCTAATGCATCCTGTAATTTCTCTAGGGTTGAATTGACGAACAGATCAAAGGTTTTTCAGGGCTCCTCCACCAGCCCCTTCAGGTCTCTGCTCTAACCCTCTCTTGCTCAGTGAGGTCATCCCTGACCACCGTGTTTCAGTCGGAAGCCAGTGCCCAGCACTCCCTGCTTTCATCTTCCCTGTTAGCATCAGTTCACCCTCTGCTTCACAATTCTTTTAGCTTATCTGCATGTTTGTTGCTTGTTCCCATATTGAGAGGCAGCTGAGTGCTGTGATAAGATCCCACCTGTCTGGGCAATCCCAGCTCTGCTACCCCTGGCTGTGTGATCTTGGGCAAGTTACTTAACCTCTCTGCACCTCAGCTGTCTCATCTGTAAATCAGAACCTCATGGGGTGGTTGTGAAGATTAAATGAGCTAATATGAGTAAGACATACAGAAAGGGAATCTCCATCACCTACCCTTAGACCCCATTCAAGTTTCACCAAGAGTACCAGTCTTGTCCTTGACAGCCAAAGGACCCAGGCCAGAGTCATATTCTGCATTTTCGTGTCAAGTCTCCCAATTCTCCTTCAGTCAGGACAGTTTCTTGGTCTGTCCTTGACTGTCAGGGTTTTCATACACTCTCAAAGATTTCGGTCACTGTGTTGTAGAACGCCCCTCAGTTTTGGCTTGTCTGACATTTTCTCTAATCCAATTTGGGACACGCATCTTTGGCAGAAATATCACAGAAGTGATAATGTAATCTCATTTGATGTTATTAGGTGGCATACAATTCAGTTGTCTCATTACTGCCTCCTACTTGCTGTGTGATCTTGGACAGATTCCTTAACCACTCTGTGTCTTAGTACCTTGGCCAGAAAATGGTTCTAATGGTAGGGCTTACCTCATAGTGTTGTTGTGAGACTAGCAATGAGTTAATCCACATGTGGAGTAATTATAACCGTGTCTATCACTAGATCTGAATTATATAAATGTTGCCTATTATTAGAGAAGAAACAGGGGAGCTAGAGGAGACCAAAAAGGAGAAAACAGCACTGCCTGATTTTGTTTTCCCGGGGCTGCTGTATCAGCTGATACCAAAATGTATGGCTTAAAACAGTAGAAATGTGTTCTCTCACGGTTCTGGAGGCTGAAGCCTAAAACCAAGGTGTCGGCAGGGCGCTACTCTCTCCAAAGAGTTCTAGGGCAGGATCCCTCCTTACCTCTTCTTAGCTCCTGGAGGTCTGACAGTCCTTGCCAGTCTTTGGCTTAGAGACGTGTCGCTCCAATCTCCTCCTCTGTCTGCACCTGGCCTTCTCTTCTGGGTCTCTCTGTTCTTTTCTGTCTGTTATAAGAAGATTCTCAGAGGACTTAGGGGCTACCCTCACCCTAACTCATTACATCTGCAAAGACTATTTTCAAATAAGGTCACATCCTGAGCTTCCAGGAGGACATGGATTTTTGGAGGTTGCTATTCACTCCACTGCACTGCCCGAACTTAGGGTTCAGGGAAAGTGGGCACAGCAGTTGGGACGGGAGCAGAAGATGCTGGGAGAAGGACAGAAAGGCCAGGCCAGGGCACATATTTCCCCAGCTGCCTCCCTGGGGCATCAGCAGAGGCTGCCTTGTCCTTGTTCCCAGGGCCACAACTCCTGTCAGGAGCCCCGCTCTGTCTCTTAAGTGGCTATGGCTCCCTCCGCAAATCCTTCCAGAGCCCTCACCTGCACTAGAGGGTGTGAACTAACCCTCCAGGTTTCCCTACACCCCGCTGGCATCTTTACAAACAGTCCCTCTAAATGTCCCTGCATTCCGAGCGGGCCATGTATTTGTACAGGGACCTGGACTGACACAGACATAAATAGTTGCAACATCAAGGATCCTCTGGTCAAGAAAAACTGAAGCAAACTGCTGTGGAGGAATTCCAGAACCCTTCGCAGAGCCGGAGCAGCCCACGCTGTGATCCCAGCAGATCACCTCTGCCACTCCCTTTTCTCTGTCCTTCCCTGCCACCAGCCCAGCCAAGCTGCTTGGCCCAGGGAGGGACTCTGGCCTTGGGGCAGAGGGCATGCGTGTGCATCCTGGATGTGTCCCTGCTACCTTCATGGTCACCGCCTCAATTTCCTAATCTGCAGTGTGGATAATCATACCTCCCTCCCAAGACTGGAGAACCATGTAGAGGGATAATAAGTCTTGCCCTCCTGAGACACCCCCCTAGGGGCACATGCGTGTTCTCTGTGACCCGGAGCCCACAGGCAGGATATCATAGCCCTCAGAAAGCACTGTCGTGATTCAAGGCTCAAGTAAGTCACATAACTCTCCCCAGGGCTTCTCCATGGGCTCCTAGGGCGGTCACTGGTCTTGGCACAACAGGTTATCTCATAGGAGCTCAATAAATGTGTGTTCAAAATACAACTTAATGTGTAAAAGGACCTGAAAAGACATCAACATGAATCTGAATCACCATCATTTTGTGCCATCCAGTATCCCCAGATGTCTGTCTGGCCTTCCTTTAGTCAACAAATGCCACCAAGTATCTATTTCTATGTCTCATGCCTCTATGTCTCAGGGACCACTCAAAAGTCACAATGTCCTCCAGCTGATTCTGTGGTCACTGACCGATGGCGGGTTACCCAAAGCTCTGTCACACCTGCATGGCAATGTTTGTTTACCCTGTTTCCTTCCTCAGAGGCAGCCTCTAACGCAGGATATGGTTCAGGACTCTCAGAGCACCTCCTGAGAGTCAGTCCAGAGCTGGACCCCAGGAATGCAAATGTGACTGGCGGCTCCCACCTCCTCACTCCAGAGCTTGTGGATCCTCCGTCAGGAAAGCACTTTCCCTGGCTTCTCAGCCCGGCTTGCCCCTGTTTGTTCCTATCCCAGCTTGAATGTCTTTTTGGAGAGGTCTTCTTTGACCCCTTTATCTACCAGAGCCCTCTTCTCCTGCCTTGTCATTTTTGCCATATTTGTAACACCTGGCACCATCAGAAACTTTCTTATTTATGTATTTATGCTTTGGTCCCCTCATCACCCCAAAGTCATAAGCTCTGGGAAGACACTTTGTCTCTCTTGTTTAATGACTGTGTTCCCCCAGCATGTAGTCAGAGCTCCATAAATATTTGTGGAGTGACGGCATGAACCGATGAACCAACTGGACATGGACACTGCACTTGAGAGATCAGAACCTGTGCGCCCAGCCCTGGAAGCCTATCTGCAGCCACTCCCCATCCTGTCCCTGTTCTTCACTCACCACACCCATTTGTCCTCTCCAGGGCTTCTGAGGCACATCGGGGAGACCGACAGCTGAGTGGTCTCATGCTGGTGGGCTCTCTTGCCTCATTCCTTTGTTTTAAACTGGAATAAACAAATCTACTAGAATCTATTTCAAAACAGTCTTGGCAGAACCCAGAGGATTTTCAGGGCAGCGAACTCCTCTGTATGATACTATAATGTTAGATTCATGTCATCAGTCATTTGTCCAAACCCACTCAACATACAACACAGAACGTGAACCCTAGTGTAAGCTGCGGACTCTGCGTGATAATGATGTGTTCGTCAGTTGTAACAAATGTACCACTAGAGTGGGGGATGTTGATAATGGGGAGGGAGGCTGTGCATATGTGGGGGCTGGAGGCATACAGGAAGTCTCTGTAGCTTTTGCTCAATTTTGCTATAAACCTAAAACTGTTCTCAAAAATAAAGTCTTAAAAAACACCACTCTTGGTCATTAAAGGCTTTGGGGAAAAAAAAAAAAAGTGTGGTTATACTAGGCAGGGTTGTAAGACAATCCCATTAGGAACCCAATGCGTTTTAAGTAAATATCACATTCCTAGAAGATTTTCTTCCTGTGATCCTCAAAGGATTGCCTAAATGAGTTGAAATCTATAGGCCTTAAATTAAAAGAAGGATGATGCGGGGCGCCTGGGTGGCTCAGTGGGTTAAAGTCTCTGCCTTCGGCTCAGGTCATGATCTCAGGGTCCTGGGATCAAGCCCCGCATCGGGCTCTCTGCTCTGCAGGGAGCCTGCTTCCTCCTCTCTCTCTGCCTGCTTCTCTGCCTGCTTCTCTGCCTGCTTATGATCTCTGTCTGTCAAATAAATAAATAAAATCTTAAAAAAAAAAAAAAGAAGGATGATGCAATTTGGTTATAATGTAGTTGTTTGAATACAAAGGCAGGGATTGAAAAGATGTGAAACATGATTGGCTCTTAGCACAGATGTGAAGGTCATGGAGGGTTGGTGATCCATGATGGATGCAGAGAAGATCCATCAATAGGGTCAACAGGCCCCAAAGAGAAGGGGACCCAGATGACTCGTCTACGATGCAAATGGTGAGCCCACCATCAAGGAGGATCACACTGGGTCTGGGATGTTGAGAGCTATGGCCCTTTACTCTGCCCCTCGTGGCCGTGGCCGTGGGGGTGGCTGGGAGATGTCTCGAACACTTACTTTCCTTTTAGGCATCCCTGGCAAGTCTGTGTTCTCTGGATGAAAGACCCATTCTTTAGAGAGAAACTTCTCTCAGTTTCCCCTTTGGAAATAGGAATTTTTCTTCACACAGACAACATTATGTAAATCTATACTCAGAATTTTTTAAAGAAAATCAAACTAGTTGATTTGTAACACCAAAATAGAGAACATGAATCTTGGAACACTGAAAAAATTAAATTAAATTTAAAAAATAAATAAAAATTCCATGTTTGAACTCCAAAAAAAAAAAAAAAATTACAGAGAGCATGTTCCCAGTTTTGGCCGTAAATGCATCGGGGCTAATTCTGCATTCCTGCCTTTTATCCCCAATTCCCTGGCCTCTTATGTGTGTTAGGCAAAGCCACCGGAACTATAGCATAATTAACCATCGGATTTCTCAGCAGGGAATCTAGGGTTCCGATTTCAGGATCATCCAATTTCAGAACCATCTCCTGCTTTTAAACAAACCAGTGCAGGGGCGCCTGAGGTGACTCCATCCTCTAGGCATCCAACTCTTTGTTTTACATCGGGTCACCATCTCAAAAGGGATGAGATGGGCCATGAGGGCTTGGTGCTCAGCATGGAGTCTGCTTGAGATTCCCTCTCCCTTTCCCTCCCTCTGCCTCTCCCCCGTCCCACACCTCACCCCCCTCAATCACACACTCTCTGTCTCTAAAGGAAATAAGTCTTTTTTTTTTTTTTTTTTTTAAAGATTTTATTTATTTATTTGACAGAGAGAGATCACAAGTAGACGGAGAGGCAGGCAGAGAGAGAGAGAGAGGGAAGCAGGCTCCCTGCTGAGCAGAGAGCCCGACGCGGGACTCGATCCCAGGACCCTGAGATCATGACCTGAGCCGAAGGCAGCGGCTTAACCCACTGAGCCACCCAGGCGCCCCAGGAAATAAGTCTTTAAACAAACCAGTGCACGGAAACAGAGACAGTGCTGTGTGCTTGACATTCCATCTCCTCTTTCTGAGCAACAAGAGGTGTGTGTGTGTTTGAATGTTTCCCATAGTAAGGGATACTTGCCCACAAGATACTGATGATTCTGAGATTATTAGGTGAGATTAAATATTATTAAAACCTTTAATACAATTATCATAACTCTGTCTCCCTTGATCCTTGTGATCGCACCAAAGGGAAAGTTTTGTTTTGGTGCTACTGTATCTTTAATGCCCAAGCATTAGCTAATCTCATCTTCTAACAAAGAAAATGTGTTGTCAGGCTCAGAGCCTGACTCAGAGCACAGAATACAGCTAGAATTTAATAACATTGTTTTGTTTTTATTTTTAGATAGCTTCTTTTTATAATATGGTTCTTCATTTTCAAGAATGACATAAAGCTTATATCTAAGATAAATAGAGTGAAATGGAAAAGTTTATAGAAAAGGAATAGAAAAATAGTTCTTGGACAAGGCAAAAAAAAAAAAAACAAGCATTTTATTTGATGTACACATAGTTCCTGTCATGTGCCAAGCACTATTCCAAATTTTTCACAAACATTAACTCATCTATCCTAGGGATAAGCCTGATGAATGGTGAAACTTACACAAGGTCACAGAGCTGGTGCTTGGCAGGGCCTGGAACAGGCAACTCAGAGGGAACAGTAGCTCTCTGGGGTCCTGGGGAGGTGCTGGGTCAAGCCTTGGGTTATCAGGATGATATCCAGATCTCCATCATTGCCCTCCATTTAACTTGCTCCCATCAAGGACAGATGCAGGCCCTCCTTAGGACTTTGACTCAATGAATTCCAGCTTCTGCAAGGCAGTTAAAGGGTTAAAAAGCACATCTGGGGGCAAAATGCTTCCAGTGAATCCCCCAAGTTCCCCGCAGTAATTATCAGTGCTCTTCCTGCCTCTCCTCTTTGCTGTGTTGAAACATTCTCTGTGGCTGTGCCCCTACACCCCAAGCTGTTTTCAGTTCTCTTGAAGACTTGCTCTCCATGCTCTCCCTGGGAGAGTGATACAAGATGGCTCAACGATTTTAAACCTGATTTCTTAAAAGACTCCCTCCATTTTACTAAAAATAATAACAATAAAATATGTTAAAACAACTAGAGCATTAGATTCTTCATGATACAGAAATATTTCTGTAGATCTCTCTCTCTCTCTTACTTTCTCTCTTCCTTTATTATACTCTCCCCCAACTAGAATATAAGATACAACCTAAAAAAGAGGCATAAACTGTTTTTGCCTAGATAAATATGCTTAAGCAAAGAACCAAAATAACTTGTCAACTTCTACTATGCCTGATAATCCTGTTTCATCATGGTAAAGCTTTGTTAGGAAAGACTCAGTCTCACAGGAGATAATAATTTTCATTTTCTGTGCAGGGGCAGGTAAAGAAAACAATCTATTCTAGAGGATTATTTTCATACTATGTGATGGAGTCTCCTGTCACTGGAGAAATCTGATGAAAATGCTAATTCCAGTCCTGAGAGATATAAATTCAAACAAGATGAGGTTGCCAGTGAGGCTACTCACGGAACAGGTCCAGAAACTGCCTATTAGAGCAGCAGAGTGGCAATGGCTCTCATCATGCCTGCCATTCTGAAATGGTTTGTCATTTCCCCATGCTTCATTTGATGCCAAGCACATTCATCCGCTGGCAGCTGAGCTCCCAATATCCTTCTGAACCCCACCTGAGCCCAGAGAACTCAGGTGTGTAAGCCCAGAACCTCTGCTATTTTGTGCAGAGAAACAGCATCCATCAGAGAAAATTGTACTGCTATTTGGGGAGCAGAGGAAATGAGATGTGGAAAAAATGTGCTAAATAGACAAGGGTTGGCTAAAACCATGACAGTGAATGAAAAGAATGACAGCAGTTCCAGACAAATCCAATAAAATATTTTTTAAAATAAGTGATTAAAAATAAATAAAAGAATGACGCAGGTGGATGTTTGTCAAGTGCTTTCACTTAAGTTATATAATTTTGTCCTATCAGTAACTTTTCAAAATACTTTTTTATTTTTAAGTAATCTCCACACCCAACGTGAGGCTCAAACTCACAGTCCCGAGATCAAGAGTCGCATGCTCCTCCAACTGAGCCAGCCTATCATTAACCATTTCTAGAGTTGTGGTTGGCACCAGGGCTCTGAGGAAGAGAAGACCTGGTCTGTGTCTGAGTCTTACAGACTAGTGTGGGATGAGGGCTGGGACAGAGAGACCCACAAGCAATTATAAAGCTCTAAGTGCAGAGCACTGGGGAGAACAGAAGAGGGAATGGCCAGCTCATCTTGAGAACCTATGAGACATAGAGTCTGGTAAGGCTTTCCTTAGAAAGTGACATGTAATCTAAGCCTTGAAGGATACCCAGAGCTTTTGTCCAGACAAATATTAACAAGGACTCTTCTAGATTTGAAGCCTATATTGGTGGAAAAACAACAACAACAACAATGTCCCTGCCTTCATACAGTGACAGATGTGGGAAACATGATTAGCTTCTGGATCGATTTGGAAGGAAGAGCCTGCAGGGTTTGTTCATAGATTAGATATGGAATGCAAGAAAGATGGAAAGTTGTCAGCAACCATGGCTGGAACTTGGCAAGGTGAATGCAATAAAAGGAAATAAGAGCAAAAGAACCAAGGTAATGTGCAAGGTAGCAATTATAAGATGGTCTCTACAGAACGGAAACTGATAGAAAGTAAAGTGATTATATGAGGGACAAGAGGATCCCTGAAAAGATGATCAGGATAAGGTCCCAGTGGCTTGAATAATTGTTGGATTCAGGGCATTTGAGGATAGAAATATGAAGATCAGAGATTATGATCTGAATAGAATAAGACACAGAGGGAATGCAAGTGCAGATATTGATGAGTTCAGGGAAGCTGAGGCAGAGCAGAGGACAAGGTCACTGGATAAGACTAGGGTGAGAGGCTGAGAACTCAGGATTCTGCAGAGCCATCCTTGCACACATTGAAATCACTAGGCATTAGGAGAAGCAGAGTTGGAGAGAATGGTGGTGAGCCAGGGTCTACATCTTCACATAATGAAGAGGAATGTCCTTGGGTTTGGGAGGTGGCCTGTAGATTATTCCAACAAAGAGTGCTAGTGGGTACTTTAAATCTGAAGACATAAGGTTCAAGCAGGAAGATTTTAGGAAGGAGAGAGAAATAGTGGTATAGAACATTAGTGAGAAGAGAGGAGAATATCCCATCTCATAGACCAGTGCAATGGAAGATATTATGGGTAGGAAAAAGCTGTCACTGATGGGGCAGTTAAAGAAATAGCTACTTGAATGTGAAAAAGGTTTCCATCAGGCATGAAACCTGAGAGAAGAGAGTTGAAGATGGAGGGGATTGTGATGAGTTCCAAGAGCATGGTGGATGGATTTTAGGATTTCGGAGGAAGGAGAGGTAGTGTCAAATTAGAGGCAGTATAGAGCCAAAGGACATGAAAGGGCCAATGAGGAGGAAGGATATGGGTATCTGAATCTACCAGAAGAGGCCAATAGAGCCAGGGAGAAGGACACAGTGGATCTTGACCATCCTTAAGACAGATAACCATTCTGAGGTTGTAAGGGGTGGTGAGGAGAAAGGGGAGAGATGTGAATTTTTCCAGGTTCACACAAAGCTCTAAAGTCATGTCTTCATGAAAACAGCACAAAAGCTAGGCATTAGGAGCTCTTCACATGATATAGTGGATCACTGCAAGGCAATGAGGGAAATGAGTTCAATGCAGTGAGAACATGGTGTCCAACAACATGCAAGTGTGAACAAGCACAGCGTGTATGGGGAGCCCCGTGTAGGTTGATGTGGTTGGTGCACAGAATTAACATGGGGACTACAGAGAGACAAGAGTTACAATGTACACAGAGTTCTCATTAGCAGGCACCTTGTACACCATGTAAGGAGTTCATCCTACCCAGTAGATATGGGGAGCCATTGAAGGATCCCAAGCAGGGGGAAGGGCCCTATCACAATTGCTTTGTGAAATGGAATGTTATTTTTTTTTAATTTTTAAACTTTTATGTTGCAGAATAGTTTAGACTTACTAAAAACCTGCAAAAATGGTACAGAGAGTTCCTGTGATTCCTGTATTCAAAATCTCTTCTTAACATCCTAATAAAGTATGTTACACTTGTCACAGTCAATGAACTGATATTGGTAATTATTTTCAACTGAAGTCCATACTTTATTCAGATCTCCTTTGGTTGTTCAAAGTGTCTTTCTTGTGTTCCAAGATCCCATACAGGATACCATATGTCATTTATTATTTTTTTTTAAGATTTTATTTATTTATTTGACAGAGAGAGAGATCACAAGTAGACAGAGAGGCAGGCAGAGAGAGGGGAAGGGAAGCAGGCTCCCTGCTGAGCAGAGAGCCCGATGCGGGACTCCATCCCAGGACCCTGAGATCATGACCTGAGCCAAAGGCAGCGGCTTAACCCACTGAGCCACCCAGGCGCCCACCATATGTCATTTAGTTGTCGTGTCTCCTTAGACTCCTCTTGGCTATGACAGTTTCTCATGTGGTAATGGATTAGAGCTAGAAACATCAGAATGAACTCATGTTTAGCTTAATGTAGCTACTGATGGATCTGTACAGAAATATTTTAAAATATGTGTATATGCATGGGTTAGTATACATAAATATATTCTGTTGGCAGAAAGGACCTGTTACAAATGATAACACCCTGGTAAGGACAAGCACATCTCCTCCAATGAAAGGAACCAGGGTTCTTTGAGGATATGGCAGATTCTAGGACTGGTGCATAAAGTGTACAAGATGAGTCTGGAACACTTTGTAGTGCCAAACAGTTTAGGAAGTGCTCCAGGAAAAAAAACCCCACAATATTGAAGGGTATGTCAATAGGAAAAAAGTACCAAGTGGGAGAGGTTCCAATGACCAAGGTTTACTCCAAAAGTGAAAAAAAAGTGGCTCCCACCACCAACCATCTATTTCCTTAATTGCTAAATTCTCATATGCATGTATAGTGGTTTTAGAATCACTAATGCATACCCTGTCAGAAACAACATTAGCAGCTAAAGTACACTGTGTATGTAGCTGCTTTTGCCTTCAGTCTTACAGACTCTACTCATTTCCTAAGTCACTTGGGCCACTACCTTTACCCCCCCACCCCTTCAGTGAGGTGGTTCTAAACATTTTAATGCAGTTAGATTATTTTATCAAGTTCTGCATTCCATCCTGGGATCCTCCAACTTCTTACATAATTTTTAAATACTTGCATATATTAAGGTTCATGAAGTTTTATGGGTTTTGACAAACTTGTAGTATCATGTATGCAGCACTGAAGTACTGTACAGAATAGTTTCACCACCCTAAAACAATTCCTGTGTCTCATCTAGTTAACGCTACTCCACCTAACCCCTTGGGAACCCTGAATGGTTTATCACCTCTATGATTTTGCTTTTTCTAGACTGCCACATCAATGGAATAATGCAGTATGTGTTATTATTATTATTTTACTTATAAAAATGCATTTGAGATGTATCCATGTCTTTGCATGGTTCAATAGCTTTTTTTTTTTTTAAAGATTTTATTTATTTATTTGACAGAAATCACAAGTAGGCAGAGAGGCAGGCAGAGAGAGAGAGGGAGAAGCAGGCTTCCCGCTGAGCAGAGAGCCCGACGCGGGGCTCGATCCCAGTACCCTGGGATCATGACCCGAGGCGAAGGCAGAGGCTTTAATCCACTGAGCCACCCAGGCGCCCCAAATAGCTTATTTTTTTATTGTTGAATAAAATGCCATTACTTGGATGTAGCACACCTTAATTAACCATTTGCCTATTTAAGGACACATGGAATGCTTAAAGCTTTTGATAATTTGGTAAAACTGTGATAAACATTTAGGTGCTGGTTTTTGTGTGCACATCAGTTTTCAGATCCATTGAGAAAATGCTTGGAAGCATGATAGCTAGATAACCTATAAAGATGATACTTAGTTTTCAGAGAAATTGCCAAACTGTCTTCCAAAATGACTGCGCCGTCTTGCATTCTCACCAATAATGAATGAGAATTCCTGTTGCTCCACATCTTTGTCAGCAATTGGTTTTATCCATTTTTCAGATTTTAGCCATTCTAATAGATATCTACTGGAATCTCATTTTTGTTTTGCCTTGCATTTCACTGATGAAAAATTATTTTGAGCATCTTTTCTTAGACTTACCTGCCATCCATGTATCTTCTTTGGTGAGATTCTGTGCAGATTTTTTGCCCAGTTTTTAAATTCGGCTGTTTGTTTTCTTACTCTTGAGTTGTAAAAGTTCTTTGTATTATTTGGATGCAAGGCTTTTATCAGGTATGTGTTTTGCAAATGTTTTCCCAGTCTGTGGTGTTGTATTTTTATTCTCTTAACAGTATCTTTTCCAGGACAGAAGTGTTTGTTTTTTTTTTTTTTTAATTTTAATCAGTTTCAACCTATCAATCTTTCTTTCACAGATCACACTTTTGTTGTTGTATCTAAAAGCTCATCGCCAAAGCCAAAGTCACATAGACTTTATTCTATATCTTCTGTATTTTCTTCTAGAAGCTTTGCATATTACATGAAGTAAAGTTTCCCAAACTGTATACATTTATTTCTTTTTCTTGTATTCCACTGGCTATGGGTTCCACTAGGATGTTGAATAAGAATGAGGAGAGAGGACATTCCTTCTATCGCTGCCAATCTTAGAGGGAAGAATCCAGTCCCTCATCATCAAGTATGATGTTAGATGTCAGGTTTTTGTAGAAGTTCTGTATCAAGTTAATCACCCTCAGTTAAGTTAACCACTGTAACAAGTTATGTCACCCTCAGTTGTACCATTTCATCATGAATGGGTGTTGAATTTTGTCAAATTCATCCTCTGCATCAATTTGATATGATCATATGATTTTTCTTCCTTTAGCCTGCTGATATGGTAGATTACATTGACTAATGTTTGATTCATGAGCCAATTTCCCATACCTGGAACAAATGCCATTTGGTTGTTGTGTATAGTTTTTTGTATACATTATTAGACTAAGATATGCTTTTGACATTGATCCTTATAGCATCAGTGTTCAAGGTAGATTGACAAGCCCCATCTGGTCAAACTGGAGACCAGATGACTACTTGGAAGACTACTGGAATAATGTGGTTAAGAAATAGAAAGGAATCAAATTCCCTAGAGGTGATGAGAATTGAAAGAATGACTGGTTGAACTTAAGCAGTATTTGGAAGGTAGAATGGGCAAGATTTGGCAATAATGGAAGATGTGAGAAGAAATAGAGAGAGGAGAGTTGACTTCCTTTGACTTAAATTGACTTCCAGATTCATAGTTTGAGCTTGAGCAAGTGGGTAGTGCCATTTACCAAGTCACATAAGACAGTATGAAATGGATTTGACAGGAAAGGGGTAGAAATGCTGGACTTACCTCTGGGCATATTACCTACAGAGATGATGGCAAGACATCAGATGGAGATGCCCAGCCAGCATTTGAATCTACAGATTCAGAGCACAGGAGATGGGATGTGCTCAAGATACAGATCTGGGAGTCACCTGTGCAAGAATGGTTGAAGCCACGGGTGTGTACAAGGAAACAGGGAGATCATATATGGGCAATTATTAAGAATTCTCAAAACATCCAACTCTACAACGACATGTGAAGGTAAAAAGTCAGTTCTTGCAAAGATGAAAAGAAACTAGTCCAATCCTTTGTTTTTTCTACCATCAGGCCATATCCACTTCACTTCCTTATCCAACAGCCACTTACTTCACTATTTCTTTAAGAAAAATATTCCTGCCCTCTACTCTATCTTAATCACCTTGGACAACCATTCCATCTCACCTGGCAGCAATCCCAGATTCAGCCACAAACTGGATGTCATTGTAGCTGCAGGTTATAACTCACAACTCCTCCTCCCTGGCTGAATTGTTGAGTTATTTATGAATCTCTCTGTGGAGTATACACTTTACTTTATATTGCACCTCTCTTGAAATGTCTGGCAACTCTTTGGTGACTTCCTGCCTTGTTGAATCATTAGCTCAGAATTGGTTTTGCAGCTACAGTGAAAGAGAGAGAAATTATTACATCTACATCCTGAAATTAAGCAGACAATGACTCCTACTGGAAAAAAAGATGAGTATCGATTCAAGTCAACAGACTTTTATTTATTATTCACGTGAATATACCAATAGGCCTGCAGGGAGGTATGCTAGGGGAAAGAAACAGAGGGGTCATTTAGGGCCACCTCACAAAGTGTACAGGCAGCAGAGATCATTTTTCCTGTGGAAAAATTGCTGTACTTAGAGTGTGTTTTCATTATATAAAGAAATGAACCATCGGTTATGACAAATAGAATTATCAGGAAAAAGTTGTAGAAGGAGATGAAATAGCTCTATTGAACGAGCATCTTGTCTAGTGACAGCCTAGAAAAGATGCTAAGTATGGTTTGGGCTTTTTTACTGCTTTTTGGTTGTTTGCTTTTTGTTTTTTAATTTTCATTACTCTCATTTTTTGATTCCTTCCACAGACCCAAAATCACTAATTCAAAACTTCTTACCACACTTGGAATTCTTAAATGTCAGGAGTTTAAATAAGACAGAAAAACTCACCAAATCCTTTTACTTAATCTATTTATTTGTTTGTTTCTTTGTTTGTTTATGAGAGAGATAGATCACAAGTAGGCAGAGAGGCAAGGCAGAGAGAGAGGAGGAAGCAGGCTCCCCACGGAGCAGAGAGCCCTATGTGGGGCTCGATCCCAGGAACCTGGGATCATGACCTGAGCCAAAGGCAGAGGCTTAACCCACTGAGCCACCCAGGCACCCCCCTCTTGATCTAAGTAGCATGTTTTCCTTTTAAAAATTCTTGTTAAGTCACCACCCATCTATTTTCCCTTGTACCAGCACTTTAGTCCCTCCCAGTAAACAAGGAGAGAGGGAGAGGGGAGGAGTTGAGAGGTACAGAACTCACAAATATAATGTCGAGTGAAACAAGTCAGACACACACAAAGTGCATGCTATGTGTTTCCATGCATATAGAGTACAAAAGTTGGCATGAAAGAATCCACACTGTTAGAATTTAGAATAATGATTTATCCTTTGCGGGAATGTGACTGGTAGCGAGAAAAAGGGAGCTTTGCGGGTACTGGCAATGCTTCTGATACTGATCTGGATGCTGATTACCAGGGTCAGTCCAGTTGGTGGAAATTCATTAATTTGCATCCTTATGCTATGTCAACTTTTCTACAAATACATTATACCTCATTAAAACTCATTAAAAGGGGCGCCTGGGTGGCTCAGTGGGTTAAGCCGCTGCCTTCGGCTCAGGTCATGATCTCAGGGTCCTGGGACCGAGTCCCACATCGGGCTCTCTGCTCAGCAGGAAGCCTGCTTCCCTCTCTCTCTCTGCCTGCCTCTCCGTCTACTTGTGATCTCTCTCTGTCAAATAAATAAATAAAATCTTTAAAAAAAAAACTCATTAAAAGAAGGGAAATGGCATTCATTTTCATGAAAACAGCTACATACAAATATTGTGAGAAATATTGACACCCAACATTCAAGGAGTGGTCCCCATGCCCTAGGCACTGTTCTGAGTTCTTTGCTCAGTCAACAATTAACTCATTCTTATTCTCAAAACACTAGTCTAAGGGACAAGTAGTATGAGACAAGGTTATCCCCATTTTACAGATGAAGAAAATGAGATTAGTAAGTCATGTGCCCAGCATCACACAGATGGAACATACTGGAGTCGAGATCTAAACTCAGGTTGTCTGGCTCCCAAACCTGCACTGTTAACCACCGTGTCTTGTGTTTGGAGGAGTGCAGACGTTGGACCCAGAGTGGGGCACTTGAGTTGTTGTCCCAGGACACACTGTGACCACAGACAGGCATCTTCCCACCTTAGGCTTTACCTCCCCCATAAAATGAATAGGTGGAGGTCGTGGTTCCCTGCCTGGGACTACACTGCACATTGCAGGAAGTCTACCATTCCCAGCCCCTAACCACCGCCACTAGTGAGTGATTGTTGCTGATTGTCATAATCAAGACAACACCACACATTTCTGGTTGTGTGGTCCCTAAGAGGATGGCACAATCCTGGTAGAAAACCAGTGAGCTACATGACCTCTATGATCCCTTCCAGAGCCAGCATTCTACTGCCTGAGCTCTGAAGGTCTATCGTGGAAACCTCCTGTGGCAGAGGCAGGGCTGCTATTTCTCAGCCCACCTCCCCCATTCCCTGGATGTGCACACAGTTGGTTGTGATTCCCATACTCACTTGCAGTTGGTTGTAAGCATATACCTGAGTTATGGCCCAAATACATGAAGAGAAGTGATTTACGCCAGCTCCTATGCTTGCAAGATTCGCTCTTGTTCCTCTGCTCTCTCTCTCCCCCCTCATTTGCTAGCAGGTGTTAAAGATGGCACCATGCCCATCAGTCTGGGACCCACACTCCACTGGCGACTGAACTGTAAGCCAGCAAGAAAGATGCATCTGGTGTGTTTGCCACTGAGGCTCCAGGGTGGGTCTGTTCTGTTACAGCAGCTAGCACTGCCCTCACTAACATGACAAATGAAGAGTGGGCAGTGGGGTCATGATCACGGAATTCACGGATATTACCATTATCCTGAAGCAGCTGACCTCACACAACAGTGGAAGACGAAGTCACAGTGTTAGCTGGCTGGCAACTCCTACAGGGCTGGGGCAAGGCTCTTTGGGGGGCTGTGCATGGTCTGAATCAGCACCCAAAAAAATATGGGGCTGTTTTTGACTTAGTGAAGATCCGTGGGCATGGGCATCAAGGAACAGACGTGAGAGTGGCACTACTCATTACTAACCACTAGCAAATAAAGCCACACACTTGCTTCCTGAGCCAAGCAACAATATAAATCAGTCAAATAGACACATCAATGAGCAAAGGAAGCCCAGACACCAAACAGTGCAAACCATGTGATCCCATGTACATGAAATTCAAAAGCAAGGCGCTAGAGGTCAGCACAGCAGTGACACCTAGAGGAGACGTGAGTGAAAAAGGAGCACAAGAGGGTTTCCTGGAGTGTTAGAAATGCTCCTTTCCCATATCTGTAAGTGCACGTGCCCACGCATACATGTGCATATGCACGCACATGCACACCCAGGTCTGAGTCCTCCAATTTCATGATGACGTCAGTGAGAGGGAAGGGCTGAGAGGCAGTTCCATAAACAGCTCTGTGGGAACAGTGATGTAAGGGTGGACAGTATGGCTGAGTGACCAGCCTGGATCCTTCTAATCTATCTTCTCTGTAACCTCTCATGAGAAACAGGTTTTATTTTGATCCCAAGAGAAACGATCTGTTTTTCTTAACCTTTGAGATGGACTGAATGATGTCGTTCAGCACAGGTTAATTGAAAGGGCAGCATCTGAGGGAATGGAACCCTCTGCCCAGGTTTCAGGTTATGCAGACCCAAGACTCTTCTGAGAGTCCCACTGGTTATCCCGCTTATATTCCAACCGGAGATGCTGGCTGGGTGCTGGCAACCAGCCGGGGCCTCTGATGGGGCTGTGAGAAGTTCATGCCTCTGTAGGGCTGCGAGGACAGAAAGACTGAAACTTCATGGATCTCTTTTGTTCACAAAAGGGAACACTCTGGTAAGTGACTCTGCCATGGCTGGGGTCACATTAACAGGATGCTGAGCTGAGCATATTTGTCAGGACTCACCGATGGTGATGATGTCCTGGAGCTCTCACTCCACATCATTTAACACTTGCCTGCATCTGCAGGGTAAGTCTTATCCATCCCTATTTTCCTGATAAGGAAAGTGGGGTTCAGAATGATCACACATCCCGTCCAGGGTCACTTAGCCAAGCCAGTATTCTCAAAAGCGATATCCGGCCTTGTTTTTAGAAACTGTGGCTCTGAGAACAGTCACTCCTCGGTTGCCAGTGGGGACTGTGCCCCCCTCCGTGACTGTTGTCCACAATGCGAAAGTCAGGGATGCGTGATGGCCAGCCTAGAGAACTGTCACAAGTTGGAAGGAAACGCTCCAGCACAAAGTCAGAACTGTGACTGACCCCCACAGTCTGCAGACCTTACAGAGCTGACCAGCTTCAAGTCAGATGAACAGTGGGACACCCACGGGTCTGAGCCATTCCATAGATCCAGAAACTTTATTATCTTCTGTAAGTCCTTATAATATGCCAATCCTTTGTAAGAGGAGAGGACTGTTCATCTCCTCCTGCAGTAAGAAGAGAATGAATATTCCTAAGAATAAAAGCACAAAGGAGGCAGGAAAGGAAGAAGGAAAGGAAGAATCTTCATGCTGACATTTCTATTCACACCATCTCTTTAAATCTTTAATGCATCACAGTGAGGAAGAGGTATATCCCCACTCTACAGACAGGGAAGTCAAAGTTCAGACACGTGGTGAAGTTTGTCGCTGGCCACACTGTAAGGGAATGGTCGGATTGGTATCACAGAGAGAGCATGGGAGTCTGACAGCCCCCTACGGTTGCCTAGAAGAGAACCAGCTTGCAGCCTTAGCCTAATATACGCCTGCCCCCATGTGGCTCTCCACCAACAGGGCTCCACGCAAGGACAAAGTGAAAACACAGCTTGCTTTCCCCAGTAGCATACCCAGTGTCCTGAGTCCCACCAATATCCCCTCAGCCCAACCCAAAGGCTGACCGCAGCTTCAGCTCCTGTGTACGTGGCCACCTTCCTTCACCAGGTACAGACGTCTCTCTGTCTCAAAGTGTCACACTGACCCGAGAAGTATGCTCAGCCCCCCGGGGTAGGCCAGGTCAAGGGTGCCAGGGAGTTAACGCCCACAGGAGCTGCCCTCCACCAATGAGGGATGGGGTCAGAGAAGCAATCCCCAGAGTCTCTGACCCACAAGGCACATTGCTCAGATGTGCCTCCCCAAGTTTCCCAGAGGGTCCCCTACGGAGTGGAGCCCTGAACGTCTGCAGCCTTTATAGACCCTTAATGGCTCTTCTCCCTTCCCTGCCCCTCCCAATGTGATTTCAGGGGTCAGCTCTCATATAAACTATTTGCATAAAAATCCATCTCATTTTAACATAACTCCCCCAAGACACACCTTTAATTTGTACCTAAAATCAAGACATCAAATAGAGATATCGCTACTACTCCACTTCACACAAATAGACAAGTTCAAGTACAAATGGAAGGGCAGCCCTCAGTGCTTGATGCTGGGCTCCGGGCCACTGTGCGTCACTGGGAAAGCCTGTGGGTGCTGTGAACCCGGGGTACAGGGGCGTGGGGTGCAGATTAAAGTCTCTTTTCTCCAGTCTTTTCATTCATCGGTCATGACTTGCTCAAATCCTTTTAAACTCCTTTAAGGCTCTCTTTGGTGGGCCAGGGGCGGGGTGGGGAGTCAACGGGAAGTACTCTGAACTGTCCAAGCAGTGAGCATAACATGCAACATTTACTGATTCAGAGCACACACACAGTCATGGCCTTCCCCCCACCCAACCCCGCCCAGCGTCAGCTCCCTGGTCCAGTGGAACCGGGAATCTTACTGGACTTAAAGACCTTTGTGAAACCCTCTGCTCCTTCCTCCATGAAACCAACCAGCCTAACATACAGAGCCAGCCCCCTATTGCGTGCAGACCAGGTGCTGAGGGAGACTCACCTGGGTTGTCCTGAGGAGACAGCACCACCCACCTGCACAGAGCCACCGAGGAAATGCCACCTTGGTCTCCCTTTCTAGTCCTCAAAATTTCACCTTTGCCCTTACCCTCCCATACACCTGGAAGGCTTTTCCTCCAGGTCTTGCCATCGTTGGTTCAACTCACCCCTCTGGCGTTCAGCTCCACGTCCCCTTTCCAGAGAGGCCTTGGCTAAAGAGACCATGTCCAGGGCTTTCAGCCACCTGCCATTCCAACACCTCCCCGTTTACTTTCTTCATGAGCACTTAGCACCCCCTGAAGGTATCCTGTTGCTTCCTTTCTTCTTTTATCTTCTGTCCCCAGCCCAATGTCCTGGTCACTAATGGAGACACCATCAGAGCAGGAAGCTTGCATGTCTTATTTCCGGCATGTGAACTGTTATCTGGGGCAGTGACAGAATTCCTGCCCCCCCCCGAGATTCCCCCCCACCCCCCCAGTGTCACAGAGATTCTCTTAGTTCTTTGATCAAACACTATTTAGGTGCCGCTGTGAAGGGGTTTTGTAGATGTAATTAAGGTAAAACAAGGATTGGGTGCAGGTGGGCCTGACCTAAGCACCTGAGCCGTTACAGACGATTTAGAGATCAGCTACAGAGAAGTCAGGGAGGGTCACAGTGTGACGATTCAACACAAGGAAGATTCTCCATGGCTTTGGAGATAGAGGGGGACAGGTGTCCAGGAGCACAGGCAGCCTTTAGGAGCGAAAAGAGCTCCGGGCAAGATGGTCAACAAGGAAACCAGTCCTGCAAGGCTCTGAATTCTGAATTTGGCCACAATCCAAACTGTGGATTTGGATGAGCTCTGGATGAGAAGCAACCTTCCGGACACCTTGATTTGAGCCTCAGGGGACTCTGAGAAGAGAATCCAGTTACACCGTATGCGACCTCAGACCCGCAGAGGTGGTTCTAAGCCATTAAGTGTGTGGTAGTTTTTTACACAACAGGGAAACGCAACGCACACACATTTCATTCAATGCAAACATTGATCAAGTGTCAGCTTTTCAGACTCCGTAACATCCCTCTGCTGTGAACCCACCCTTCTGTGCCCCTCCGTGAAGCCGGGCTGGGCCAGATGCTCCTGCGTGGCCCCTGCTGGAGGAGGGGTGACTCCTAGAAAAAGGTCAGGAAGAAGGGGCAATGGGCACCCATCTCAGCCACTGCCACCCAAATACAGTCAAGTGACCTTGTGACAATATTCCTGTGTCACCTTACACAGACACCCCCAGCACGAGACACTTTCCTTTGGAAATATATTCATACCAACCTAGGGCAGTAAGTCCTGGCATTCCCAGGGTAATTCTGCAAGAGAACAATAGTTAACAGGACTGGGGAGGTGGGCGAAGAAGGGCGACGACCACCCCACCGACTCCTGCTTACTCTTCTGAAAAAGAGATCTGTGCGGTCCTCCCCGTCCTCCCCGGCAAGCTGAGAATCCCCGGAGAGCAAGGATGATCAGAAAGTGAAGCACTGCCACCCAGCGGGAGGGAAGAGCCTGCAGACAAGACTCGAACTACTCCAGCCATCCAGACCCCAGCGGCAGGAAGGGCTTTGCCGGAGTCCTAAGGCTGGCCCAGGGGCGTGGACAGTCACTTTCCAAACACCAGCAAGAAAATCACTGAGAAATCACGTTTAAAGAAAGGTTTAATCGGGCACCTGTGTTTTGGCATTCTGGATTTTCAACGTTGTTCTTCAAAAGACAGTGGACATCTGTCTAAGGACAGATGTCTGCTGGACAGTCAACTTGGGATGAAGCCGATTTCTGTTTACAGAGTGGAAAGTGTCCGTTGTCTTCTCTCAAGGATGAGACGTACAAAAACAACAGCACATTTTAGAGCAGATCCACATTTTCCCAAGCTCGGTCCTTGTCCTCCCGCACAGAGAGAAAAATCACACTCTTGAATTTGGGCCCAAGAAGGAGCCTCTTGGGATTTATTCGGGATTGACGTTCACTAGGTTTTCATCGGGAGGTTTTTTTTTTTTTTTTTTTTTTGGATTGAGAAAATGGGCTAGTTATTCGTGGACTTTATTTTAAATAAGTATAACTTTCATTTTATTCAGTTGGCCTTAAGGAACCACCTAAGTTTTGATCCTCACAATTTTTTAAGACAATTTACTTAATTGGGGCGCTTAGGTGGCTCAGTCGGTGGAGCATCTGCCTTCGGGTCAGATCATGATCTCGGGGTCCCGGGATCGAGCGCAGCACCCAGCCTCCAGGTCCCAGCTCAGCGGCGAGTCAGCTTCTCCCTCTGCCCCTCCCCCAGTTCATGTTCTCTCTCAAATAAATAAATAAAATCTTAAAAAAAAAAAAAAGACAATTTACTTAACTAATGATGCTGTATATCCATGAAGAAACTTTGGCATGAAAGTATACCTTTTCAGAGAACATCTGATAGATGAAAAAATCCTAACGAGGTCATGTGGAATGGACAAAGCAAGAGACCAGACTTCGTGTAGAGGGAGGTTCCCCGTTGTTCCAGGTGTTTACCTATGTCTACGTGTCTGTGTTTCTGTGTTGAATAAGTGGGAAAAGGTACTGCAAAAGGTACTGTTTATCTCGGGGAACTGAAATTATGGTTCACATTGTCTTCCTCATTTTTGTTTGCATTTTCCAATGTCGTAGTGAAAGTAAATTGTGTCCTAATTGGAAAATAACGGTGACTTAAAAAGCTTTCTAAAAATAATATAAAAATGTACACAATTATAGAGGCTATGGCTGATGGTGATTTTAAAACATGTCTGTATCTCTGATTGCTGTCACAGTTGGAGGAGTCAAGGTCAGCAGCTCTCAAACATTTCGGTCTCAGGGTTCCTTTATAAGACTAAAAATTATTGAGGCCTCCAAAGGGCTTTTGTGTGGATGGATTATATCTGTTGATCTTTAGTAGAAATTAAAACTGCAAAAAATGTTGAGCATTTATTAATTCAGTTAAAATATAATAATAAACAACATATGTAATGAAAAGTAACTCTATTTTTTTAAAGATTTTTATTCATTCATTTGAGAGAGAGAGAGAGTGAGAGAGCGCATGAGAGAGGAGAAGGTCAGAGGGAGAAGTAGACTCCTCATGGAGCTGGGAGCCCGATGTGGGACTTGATCCCAGGTCTCTGACTCTGACCTGAGCTGCAGGCAGTCGCTTAGCCAACTGAGCCACCCAGGTGCCCAAAAGTAACTCTCTTTTTCAAAGAAGAAGTCCTTCCGTGAGAAAAAGAGCACTGTTGTCTGTCCCTGCAGATCTCTATAAACGTCTGGCTTACTAAAAGGCATCTGGATTCACATATGCTTCTGTATTCCGTCTGTCGTGAGATGTCATTTTGACTGAAGTATATGAAAACTATTTGGCCTCACAACAAATATGTGTTTGGAAAAGAGAGGAAGTAATTTAAAGATTTATTCTGAGAGAGAGAGAGAGAGAGTAGGGGGAGGGGCAGAGGGGGAGAATCTCAAGTCGATTTCCCACTGAGCGCAGAGCCCAACACAGGGCTCCATCTCACAACCCTGAGATCATGACCTGAGACGTAATCGAGAGTCAGACGCTTAACTGACTGAGGTGTCCTGAGAGGAAGTAATTTAGGATTAGCCTGTCCAGAGAGTGCTGGATATTCCCTTTTTACTACACTGTGGTGGGTTCGCTGCACATGGCACCTTGGTCAGACCACGGGGATGAACAGATGCTCTCTTCATTGAAGTCACGGAGGATCCAGGCTGAGCGAGCTCTCGCCATCTTTTTTTTTTTTTAAGATTTTATTTATTTATTTGACAGACAGAGATCACAAGTAGGCAGAGAGGCAGGCAGAGAGAGAGAGGAGGAAGCAGGCTCCCTGCTGAGCAGAGAGCCCGACATGGGGCCCGATCCCAGGACTCTGGGATCATGACCTGAGCTGAAGGCAGAGGCTTTGACCCACTGAGCCACCCAGGCGCCGCCCTTCAAGCTGTCTGGCTGCAAAGAGGGTGGCTATCTGGTAGCCCCCAGCTGTTGGTTCCTTCAGGGTCACCCTCAGCTTTCGATCCTGGGCCACAGTCTTCTCAGGGCAGCCCACAGCCAATGACTGAGCACAAAGAAAGAACACCCAACAGAGAGAGAAAGGGCGAGGTGACCATTCTAGCCAAGTGGAGGGACAGGGACACGCCCACACGTCCCTTTTGATGGGCAGCCCCTCCATCCACTACACCCAGCCCCACAGTGGCTTCCTCTGCGGGTGGAGTTCCTTGTCCTCTAAGGGAATAAACAAAATATAATGAGGTTGGGAGAATTTCTGACTTTGAAAAGTTAAAGAACATTCTGCCCTTCTCTCTTGGCAACCGTGCCCTAAAAACCACAAGGAGAATGAGAAGCAGAGATAATCACCAATAAAGAGAGGTTTGTAACCAAACCGCAGCACACGAAGATGGAAGGCGGATTATTGGGAGAGCAGATGGCTTTGCAGAGCAGACGAAGGGGAATCCAACAGAAAGGCGAGTTCGTTATAAAGACCGCTGACTTCCCCACATCACACCACTTCCTCATCCAGCTAAGATGTAAGGAGAAACAGCCAGAAAGGCTCAGGCAGAGTAAGGCAGGGGACGGAAGGGAATGGTTAATAAAACCTTGACTCTACTTCCCTTCCCAACTCCCAGAGCTTGGTAGCTGTGCTTATAACCTCTGGACAGGAACTTGAAGTCTCTCTAGAACCTCTCCTTGAACCAGAAATGGCACAAGTATCCAGACCACACCATTACACTGACCATTAACACTGTTCAGACCCAGAGAAAACACCTCCAGATCCAGACAGTTGGAAGCACCTAGGAAAAAGCAGCTTCCTCCTTCAGTGATTCCCACCCCGCAACAAGCCCCACCTGGGCACATCCCAGTGATCTTCTGCGGGGGACCCACCCACACAGATGATCACCAGTCTTTACAGGAAAACCTCCAGAAGCACAAGCAGGGAAAAAAAAAAAAAAGAAAAAAAAAAAAAAAGGAAACGAACACATCATTTGTTGATTCTTCTATTGACTTTTGGATTATTCCCACCAACCCCCATTTTCTGCTGCTGCAGAAATGCTGCTCCTTACCTCCTAAGTCATTTTTAGGACTAGAAATGCTGGATGTCAGGGTATGTAAATTCACAGCTTTGCAAGGTTGTATCAAATTGTTTTCCAAAAAAAGCTTGTTCCAATTTATACCCCAGGCAGTTTGCAAGAGCTCCCACTGGGGAAGGTCTTCTCCATGTGCACACCTGGGGGGTTCTATCTTAGAGAATCTTAAACACTTTGAATCAGCAACCACCTCGTGGCACCCGCTCTCCTATATTCAGAACACGAGGGCCCAGGAGTCAAGGAGGGGAAATGGGCATGGCTTCCTTCACGACGACACTAATAAACCATTTGCCACATTTCTGCTTTTCCTTCAGGAGATTTTAGGCTCCCCAGGGAGGAATGCTTTCTCTAGGGAGCACAGCAAAGCTTCCTTTGAACCGGTAGCTGAGACTGCCACCTGGCCACCTGGGAACTTCTTACGTCATCGAAAGAGCAGGTAATCAAGGAGGTCACTGAACTGGCCAGATAACTCTGGTTACTGAGGGGAAACGGAATTGCTACCACGCCACAGGCAGCATTAGTCCAGTTTCAGCTTCTCTCCCTCAGCCGGGAGGTGCTCCTTCTTCAAATCTGAGTCCCAGCACCACAGGGAACCTCCTCCCAGAGCTCCCAGGGCAGCTCGGCAGCTCAGCCGTGCTGTCTCCTTCCTAGCCAGCTTCCAGCCTCTGGAGGTCTCCTCCTCCATGCTTCAAGGTTCTGGTCATGCTCACCTCCTTTGAGGTTTACTTCAGACCTGGGGGAGGTAGATTTCCTGCAGGTACAGACCCTGTGTGATCTCAGTTTTCCTTTTCCCCAAAAAACTGTTTCCCTATTTTACTTCTCTGTTAAAATAACTAATGGGGCTTCTATTTTCTACGTAAACGCTGAGAGACAAAAGTTCTTTGTAGCAGCGTTGCATAAATTCTTACAACCTCATTGCTAGGAACTTGAGGTTTTTGCCATTTAGTACCTTTCAAAATATTTAATTTTTGTCTATTCCTGGTGAATAGAGATGCATCTGAATTTTATTTACTTTTTTAAAGATTTTATTTGACACACAGAGAAAGATCACAAGTAGGCAGAGAGGCAGGCAGAGAGAGGAGGAAGCAGGACCCCTTGCTGAGCAGAGGTTCCCGGCTCAGGACTCGATCCCAGCACCCTGAGATCATGACCTGATCCAAAGGCAGAGGCCTTACCCCACTGAGCCTAATAGTTTACCAGGTTAATTTGTTTTCTATATCAAGTTTCATTATCTGTGGATCATGGCTATTCCTTTCATTGTTTCCAATCTTTTTTTTTTTTTTTTCACTTCACTGCTAGAACCTCCCACATATGATTTAATAAAAGTAGGAATTCTGGGTATGTTAATCTAGTTGCTGAATTCAAAGGGAGTTTTTCTAACACTTCCCCACTACATACATCTTACCAGGTTGAGAAAGCACCTTTCTTCTCTCAATTTGCTAAAAACATTGCCTTTTTTTCGTCTTAAAATCAATACCTCACACATGGATTGTTGCACATACGCAAATTCCATGCTTGCCCCTTATTCTCAACATACCAGCCCCAGGGATCGGTAAAATGTCACACTGTATGCTTTGCTGCTCGAAACCTAGTGATTGCACACCTGAGTCCAAGTGCAAGATACCAAACCGTTGGCCCCTTCCCCTGCTACCAGGTCTGTCCAGCAACCCCCCAGCTCCCTTTGCCCAGTCTCATCACATTTCTTGAAGGTCCTTGGACATGCCATGCATGCTTCTACCCGAGAGCCTTTGCCCAGATGGTTTTCTCTCCCTCAACGCTCTTCCCCGGATGTCTACATGGCTCACATTCTCATTAAGTCTTTGTTTAAATGTCTCCCTCCTCTTGAGGTCTTCTCTGACCAGTTACGGGTGAACTAGAATCCCAGGCCTTAGTGTTTCCCATCCTTCTCATCATGACTTTTCTTTTTTTCCCATAGAATTACCACCCTCTAATGTGCATGCTGTTTTGTTTACGGTCTGTCCCCACTAACTAGAATGTAAGCTCTATGACGTCCAGAATTTTTAATTCACCGATCCACCCTTACAAACTAGCACCCCATTTGCCATTTAGTAAATATAAGTGTTGGGTGTGCAAATCGAAGATTATTTACTCTAAAAAATATGAGTGGAGTGCTTTAACTCTATCTATGTAAGACATCTGACTCACATGCCATTTAAGTCCTATTTTCTTACTCTCCCATATTAAACATAGTTTTTATTTTTATTCAGAAAAAAATTTTAATCAACATTTTAATCAACATCTGTGTGCAGCATTCCCCATATTGCAGAAATTCCTTCTGGAGTAATTCTCCCTTATTTGAATTTTGGATGGTTTCTTAGGTGAGTCTAATGATAAACTTAGTAACTTATTTTTGAAAATATCTTTCTCACCTTTGTTGTTGAGAGTTTTGCTGGATTCATAATGTAGGCTAACATTTTCTCTATTTTTGTGATGTGATTGAATTGTTTCTTAAATTCATTATTGATTTGCATTGGATTCCTGTACCTCTGGACTCCTTTCACCTGTTCTGGGCAATTCTCAAACATTTTCTCTTTGGAATTTACCTCACTTAATCTTTTTACTTTCTGATCCCACTGACTAAAAGGACAGTGAGGGAATACAGGCATTCCTTGGAGATAGTACAGGTCAGTTCCAGACCACTGCAATGAAGTGAAAATGATCACATCAAATGAAGTTTTTGGTTTCCCAGTGCATATAAGTTATGTTTACATTATCCTGGAGATTATTTTTTAAATTTAAATTCAATTAGCCAACTTACAGCACATAGGTAGTTTCAGATGTAGTGTTCAATAATTTATCAGTTTCGTATAACACCCAGTACTCATCACATCACATGCCCTCCACCAACCAATTACCCCATCCTCCCTGCCCATCTCCCTCCAGCAACTGTTTGTTTCCTATGATGGTTTTTCTCCCTCTCTTATGACTTCCCATTCTGTTTTCCCTCCCTTCCCATAGGGTCCTCTGCCAGGTTTCTTCTATTCCACATGAGTGAACTATACAGTAATTGTCTTTCTCTGACTTCACTCTGCATAGTCCACATCAATGTAAATGGTAAGCATTCATCGTTTCTGATAGCTGAGTAATATTCCATTGTATAGAATATACCACATCTTCTTTACCCATTCATCTGTCAATGGCTATCTTGTCTCTTTCCAGTTTGGCTACTGTGAACATTGCTGCTATAAACATTGGGGTGCAGGTGACCCTTCAGATCACTTTATTTTTACCTTTGGGTAAATACCCAGTAGTGCAATTGCTGGGTTGTAGTGGAGACGATTAAGTGTGCAATAGCACTGTCTAAAAAAAACAATGTTGGGCGCCTGGGTGGCTCAGTAGGTTAAGCCTCTGCCTTCAGCTCAGGTCATGATCCCAGGGTCCTGGGATCAAGTCCCGCGTCGGGCTCTCTGCTTAGCAGGGAGCCTGCTTCCCCCACCCCACCGTCTGTCTCTCTGCCTACCTGTGATCTGTCAAATAAAATCTTTAAAAAAAAAAAAAGTACATACCTTACTTTAAAAAAGCTTTGTTGCTAAAAAATGCTAACCATCATCTGAGCTGTCAGTGAGTTGAAACCACTGATCACAGATCACCATCACAAATGTAACAGTGGAAAAGTTTGAAACACTGAATTACCAGAATATGACACAGAGACACAAAGTGGGCAAACGCTGTTGGAAAAATGGTGCCAATAACCTTCTCAACCCAAAGTTGCCACAAACCTCCCATTTGTAAAAAATGTTAATTATCTGTGAAACAATAAGGTGGTGAGCAATAAAATGAGATATGCCTGTACTGCGTACAATAAATGCTCACAAACTCACACGTAATTCACCATACCGAGTCTAAATAAAAATAAACCATTTAATCATCTCATTGAATACAATGAAAACAAAGACAAAATCCAACATCCATTCATGATAAAGAAAAGAAAAAAGGGGAACACCTCAGTATGTAGAAGGGAACTTCTTTAACCTAATGGTCACTTACTTAAAATTCTACAGCTAACATCACACTTAATAGCTAGAGACTGAATACTTTTCCCCTGAGATGGGGGAACAAGGCAAGGATGTCTGTTCTCATAACTCCTATTCAATATTATACTGGTAGTTTGGTCAGTGAAATAATGCAAGAAAAAGAACTAAAAGGCATGCAGATTAGAAAGAATAAAATGTCTTTATTCAGAGACCACATAATCATCTATGTTGAAAATCTCCAAGAATCAACTATATATTTCACTAAGTGAGCTTAGCAAAACTGAAATGTACCAGTCATATTTCTATATATAAGCAATGAATAACTTTAACTTGGAATCTTACAAAATTTCTAACAGCACAAAAAAATGAAGACTTATGAAGAAATCTAACAAAATATGTAGTTTATGTATGCTGAAACCTACAAAAGTACTCAGCCCCCTCCCCAAGTTATAAATAGAGAGATATTTGTTAGGGTGTCAATTCTCCTGTTTATAGATTCAATAGAACTTTGATTTAAATCCCTGCAAAGCTTGTGTATAGATACTGACAAGCCAATTCTAAAATTTACGTGGAAAGGCAAAGGAACTAGAAGAGTTAAAATCAATTCATCGATTCTCAAAAAAAAAAAAAAAAAAAAAAAAAAAAAGAACAAAGTGGGGAGGATTCCTGCTATCCAGTTTCAGCGTGGTATTCAAAGGACAGACACACTGATCAAAGGAACAGAAGCGCGGGCCCAGAAACACAACCCACACAAATGTCAACAGATTTTTTTTCAAATAGCTTTATTGAAGGATAACTTACACATGATAAAATTGGCTTAAGTGTACAATCCAATTATTTTTTGGTGACATTTCCAGCACCCCAAAATGACGTATGCCCATTTGCACTCACTCCCCATCTCCACTTCAGGCAACCACCAGTCCACCTTCTGTCTACAGGTTTATCAACTGATTTTTGATAAAGGTGTAATGACAATGCAATAAGGAGAAGAGTCTTCTCATGAAATGGCATTCTATCCACCGGATGTCCACATGTATGAACATGCCTCGACATAAATCTCATCCCATATATTAAAATTAGTTCAACATGTGTCCAAGACCTACACATAAAACTATGAAACTTTCAGAGGAAAACAAAAAATCTGCATGACCTTGGGTCTGTGATGAGTTTTTTAGGTACCCGCATCAAAAGTACGGCCCATTAAAAAAAAATAAAGTAGATTTCCATCGAAATCAGAAACTTGGGGCACCTGGGTGGCTCAGTGGGTTAAAGCCTCTGCCTTTGGCTCAGGTCATGATCTCAGGGTCCTGGGATCGAGCCCCGCATCAGGCTCTCTGCTCGGCAGGGAGCCTACTTCCTCCTCTCTCTGCCTGCCTCTCTGCCTACTTGTGATCTCTGTCAAATAAATTAATTAAAAAAAAAAAAGAAGAAGAAGAAATCAGAAACTTTTGTTCCTTAGTAGAACTGTTAAGAGAGTGAAAAGACAAGTCAGTCTGGGAGAAAATATTTGGAAAACACGCATCTAACAAAGGAGCTGTGTTCAGAATAATTTACGGAACTCTTAAAACTCAGCAATAAAACCCAATTTTTATTTATTTACTTTCAAAATATTTTTATTTACTTATTGGACAGAGAGTGTAGATAGAGAGCGAGCACGAGTGGGGGCTGGGGTTGCAGAGGGAGGAGAAGCAGGCTCCCCACTTAGTGGAGCGGCTCACTGGGATCATGACCTGAGCCAAAGGCAGAGGCTTAACAGACTGAGCCATCCGGGAGCCCCAGTAAAGCCCAACTTTTTAAAATATGGACAACAGATCTGAATAGGCACTTCAGCCAAAATATATGAGTGGAAAATAAGCATATGAGAAGACTGATGCTCAACATCATTTTTCATGAGGAAATGAACATTTCAGCCACAAAGTTACCGCTATAACAGAAACTCTGCTTCACTGCTGGTGGGATGCAAAATGGCAGTCATTTGAGAAGACAGTGTGGCAGTTTCTTACAAAGTTAAATATACACTTAGCAAATGAGTCACCAATCCCACAGCAAAACGAATTATGTTTATACTACAGACCTACATGTGACCATTAAAAGATAAACCTTGATACATCCATACAACGAAGTACTCAGCAACAGAAAGAATGAGCTACTGATTCATATAACACATATTTAAAATGCATTCTACATTGTAAAAAAGACCAGATTTTAAAAAGCTACGAATTGTATAATCCCACCATTTATGACATTCCAGAAAAAGCAAAATTATAGGAATGGAAAAGAGGTAAGTGGTTGTGATGGTGGGGAGTAAGAGAGGAATTTTTAGGGTGATGGGACTATTCTATACAGTACTGTCACGGTGGGAACATACCATACATTTGTCAAAGGCCATACAGAGTGAATTTTACAGTATGAAAAACTCAACTGAGATGGAAGAGGCACCAGATGGAAGGCACAGAGTGACAAGCCAATCTGTTTTCCAAATGTCTGACATAACCTTAATGAAGGAAGTGGGAAATAACAGGAGCTGAACTAAGTTACCTTGGAAAATGGTGCTTGGAGTAGCTAGTGTAAGGCTCAGGACAAAACACTTACTTCAATACTATACTCCAGTGGGGCCATTTTTCTCACAGGAGTAGAACTTGACTATTCCAAAACCACTTTAGAAATATTCCAAGGTTCAACAAATAAGCAAATAAATTATAAAGAAGCCAGGGTTCTCACTCTTAGAGAAAAAAGTTATAAACGAACACAGAGGCAAAACTAAAATGAATCCTGCAGTGCTGGTTCAGTGAGTATAACTGAATGTTTAATTCAACATATATACAGATATATCAAGAAATAATTATAGAGATGTGTACCATATACTGGTTAGTACGCATATAGTAACTCTGAGCACATTTCACCAAAAAACCGTAGAAGCAGTAGCAGTAAGCACACCCAACACCCAGATCTTGGTATCTAAATACCAGTCTTCGATAAAAGCAACCAGTGTTCCTTTGGAGAAACAGCTAATTCTAGGGCCTGCATCAAGATAATACTTGGCAGTGCTAGAAAGTAAAAATATGGTCTTAAAAAAAAAAAGAAAAGAAAGGCACATCAAAAGAATTTAGGCGTCAACCTCAAAGAGTGCTCAACAGCCCAAGTTGAAACAATTTACACAATAAATAACAGTATTAGATTTTAACCTAAGTATAAAATAAATAGCCATGATCACATTACTAATATAAACAAAGGATCAAATAAATAGGAAAGAGGAACAAATTTTAAGAAAAATTCTAAGTAATGTATATAGATACTACCCTCCTCCACTTTACTGTGGGCTAGACTTAGTAATTTACTTCCAAAGGCAAAAAGTACAGGAAGTGGGAAAATACTTTACAGTGGAAATTCCCAGCAGACACCAACTTAGCCAATGAAGGGCTATTACCAGTAATGCCTACAGACATCAGGTACCCTACGATGTGAAACGGTGCAGAAGGGCACAGCACCTCTGTGTATCCTTCCTGATAAAGCATAACCTCAAATCTAATCACAAGAAAACATCAGACAAACCCATTTATTAAGGAACATTCTACATAATAACCAGCACTCTTCATAGTGTTGAGGTCATGAAAGACTGAGAAACTGTCACAGATTGGAAGAGACAAAGGAGGCATCAATGACGAAAGAAATGCAATGCAGTGTTCTAGATCAGATTCTGAAACAGCAGAAGGACATTAGCGGAAGACAGATAAATACCAAATTAAGTCCATAGTATAGTAAACAGTATTGTCTGAGTTTTCTGAGTTTTGACAGATATGCCATAGTTTATACAGTGGTGACATTAGGGGAAGCTTGGGGAAGGGTGTAGAAAACATCTCTGGACTATCTTTGCAACCTTTCTATAAATCCGAAATGTCTTCTAAATCTGAAATTAAAAGCTCATTAAAGAAAAGAAAAGCCACAGCACTGAACGCACGGCTATATTTAATATTAAGAAAGAGACTTAGAGATTATATACACATTTTTGCAGTAATTTGATCAACACCACAGTTTATTTGTAAACATATTATATGTGTCAATAATCAAATTGACAACACTTTATACATTTTGTTGCAGAATATTAACATCATACCAGAAAACAAGCCACTGTACTCAGTTACAGAGTTGTGGTACTTTAAAATCTTTAAATACAAACTGTATTTGAAACATTGAACATAAAAGAGAAACATGAATGGCAGAGAAGATTGACAACATCAAGTAAAAGAAACTGATATTCCCTCAAAAAATGAATACAAAATCATCTGATCACAGATTTAAAATGAAATAAAGGAATTGAGAAAGTCAGGTATGGTTTTAAATGACACAAAGTCCCATTTCTGTAGACCCACCTGAGAGGTGAAACTGTACCACACCAAATTCTGTGTCCTTTGGGATATTTTTCCCTTGGTTTCTAGAGAATGTTTCCCACGGTTTAAGTACATTAAGGGGAGAAAAGAAAGGGGAGGTAGCACAAAGCCAAATGAAATTACTTTAAAATTCTTTCATAAGTCTTCTTTGGCAAATGAAGTCTACACTTAAAATTTAACGTTTTGTTGAATTGGATCAACACCTGTAGGATTAGGAGCTGCATCTTTCCATGAGTTAACACACGGATGAAACAAAGCCAAATTCATAAAGCAAAGCACAAAAGCAGCTTTCACATTTTACTAACAGCTCTAAAAAGCAGACTCTCCCTCCTTAAAAGTATGAGAGGTTTTTCAACTGAGACTCAGAACCTTTCCTCATTCATGGGAGTTGCCCACCTGTTTTGCCAGTACTTTCCCTAAAATTCATGATCACTATTAGGTTCCAATTCTTCCTCCATTCTCTCTCAAAGGAAATACAGCAGCAAATCACTCCCATATTTTAAGTTTTCAACTTTCCACCCACTGGGTTCCCCGCCAACAACTACAGATTATTCGATTCTTTATTAGTGTACATGTCATTACTGTAGGCTTAGATTAACACAGGAATAAATAAAATAACTACAGTTAATATAAACAAAGCAGATGAAAATGAGATTAAAGAGCCCTGATCAAGTGAAATACTTAGAACTTTCTGTTGAAAAACTATAAAAGTTACATACATACCTAATAGCACTAGGAATGTACAATATCAATTATTGGAAAAATAAATGAGTGATTCACAGTCATAAGAAATTATTTTAATATTAGTATGTATTTTTCCTTTTATAGACAAACATTTATAACATACACTTGATTTCTACCTCATATAAGACAAAGTAGAAAACGAAACGTTACTGCACTTACCCCAAAACACAGCACTGACTGTGTGTCACAGGTGACCTGCTCCGAGATATTCAATTCTATAGGTAGGCCATGGTATTGAATGCATGGTTATGTTAACAGTTTTAAGAAAGGCATATATTTCCAGAAGTATGTTAAGTACACAAATACCAGTTCTATAAATAACAAAAATTATCAGCAAAAATGTTTAGGTTCTAACATTCCCGAATTTTCTAACGCTTTTAGTATTTTAGATATATATGTTGTCTGACCAGTTAGTTTGGTTACAGTTTTAAACGAGCAAACCATTATCCTAGGAGAAGAACTACACTAAACTATAACACTGCACAAACTTCCCAAGGAAAGTAACTTAGAAAATCTAGAAACTGATTCCAATTATTCTTATTACCATTTGATATCTAAAAGAACCAATGACCAAAGAAACATTTTGAAATTACTCAAATTTTTCTCAGTTCCTCCAAAACTAGTCACATAAATTTAAGATCCAGATTGCCTAAGAAAGTCTTCAAAGCAGGTTTATCACCAAAGTGTTTTTTATCAGAAGACATAGCCTTAATGCCTCTAATATGTAATTCTAACCTAAAATCACAATCCTTGGTTTCAAAACATCAAATTCGATTTCGTAACAATTCATTGGTAAAGCTACTGAACAAAGAATCAGTCTGGGTGAAAACGTGCAGCAGCCACAGTTACAAGAGTGGAAAATAAATTCTATTCTTCCATAAAGACTCTATGAAAATATAAAGCCCAGAGTGACAACGGAAGTCCACATATAAACATTGGTTTAAAAATAGAATGTTTTTCAAAGCTTCTCATGAGATGTCAATGTATAGTGATAGTCTGAGTTAAGACCTTATAAATCAAGGTTAAGTTATACATAACTATGCTGATTTACATACCTTTGACAACGTTCAACTCATATACATAATTTACAGACATCCACAGAAATTCTTAATGCCCCATCGTATCATCTCTCAAAACTGGATGTTTATTGTTTTATAGTTTTGCTACTTTAAAGTACCAAGAAGCCTTTTTAGGGGAAGAGTTCCGCCTCTTCCCATGATCCCCTAAAGAGTAGGTAACAAAATATAAAATTAAACAAGATTTATGTTTGATAAACTAACATATAAAATTACCACTACAATATTCATAGTGACTGCTTATAAACGGTAACAGTCATCGTAAAGCCTATAAAGTATATATCCTCAGTTTTATAAAAGAAATGCAGATTGTCTCAAGGTAAAAAATACAGTGCAGGCTGCTAAAAAGCTCTCTGTGACGTGAGGAGGTGCCATAATGAGGGAAACTTCAGAAAACGCGAACCCGTTCCCCAACCGTGGAACATCAGTGAAGCGTGAACTGCGCTGCCGCAGCACGATGCTTTTTTAGTGGCTGGCACTATAAAGCTAACGTTAAGAAAGAAAAAAGGCAGAAGTGTGAGCAACGAAGGGTGGAACCAAATTATTGCGAATGGACATTAGCAATGAGAAGCGAGGAAGGTGACCGTCCACTCCACTCTGACAAGACGCCATCTTTAAATATTAAGTTCTTTGCCGGAAGTGGAACGCCCGACTCGGCGCAGGACGGCGCGAGCACGCTGGAAAAGCCGGCCTCGGCGGGAACGTCCAGGGTTGAAGCACCTTCCTGAGAGACAAGGAAAGGAGAAAAATCCTATAAGCAACATTTTACCAAACTACTTCATACAGCCCATAATAAATACAGGCTTTGCTGACCCAAGAAATGTTTATGGAACGCAAAACACTGCGGGAGACGCAGATCTCTACCTCACAGACCCTGAGATAACCAGCGACAGGTATCACCGCAATGCGATAATGGCTAGTACAAGTCAGACTGTGGTAAGTGCTTAGAAATAAATAGAAATAATGGGCTATGAGACTGTAAGAGAAGACAAAGGTTCAATCTTAGATAATCTCTAAAAACCCCTCACATAGCATTAAGCACCAGAACATTCCATGCGCTCCCAGGGCTCTCAGATTCACATATTTAGGGCAGACCTTTCCCCAGGACTCCAGGCTGACACCCTCACATCGGCTCTTGGGTGTTTCGTCATCCATTCCACACCTACCAGGTCCATAACCCTCACCCTCCAAGCTTTTCCCCTGCCCTCCCTACTCCACACACCAAGCTAGTCCAGAAACTGGAGAATCATGCCTGACTCCTCCCTTCCTTTCACCGTCGATCTTTTCCTCACCCTGAATTAACTGCCAGCTTCCAGCAATCTGCCTACAACACTTTATTCATTCACCACAGCCCAGCACCACAGTCTAGGCCAGTGGTCTCCAAAATGGGGTATGGGACTACAAAAATTTTAGAAATCCTGTATCAACTACTGCATCCTTGCAGAATTTCTATTTTTGTGTTATGTTTTATAATATACATAATTTATTGATATAACAGTACACATGGGTAATAAACTTTTATTATGGATACATGCAGAATTTGGGGGTATTTTTAATTCAAGAGGGTGCTCAGCTACCAAAAACTCTCACATGGTCTCTGAACAAGCTTGTCCCTTTCTAATCTGCTCTCCAAATAGTAACTAATCTTTTTAAAAAGTTGATCAGAAATAATGTCATTCCTGTTTAAAAGTCTTTAATGATTTCTCTTTGCACTCGAGCATAAAATACAAATTGCTTACTATCCTCTAGAAGACCCTGCCTCCCCTCCTCTTCCACCTCACCTCTTGCCAATGCCCCACCTCCCCAACCACTTTCATGAGGCTTCAGCCACACCAGCCTTCTTTCATTCCCTTTCATTCCCTTGGACACAGAGTGTTTTCCTGATACAGGACCTTTGCTCCTACTAAGCTCTGCACAACATACTCTTTTCCACCTCTTAGGAAGTTTCAGCTTATGTATCATCTCTGTCCATTTAAATTAGGTCTCCCTTTGGCTTCCATCAGATCCCAAGGAATCTGGCTCCTTTCAAAGTGCTTACTGAAATCCGTAATTACTTACATATTTCAATGTTCACTCCACTATCTTCTGTCTCTCAAACATCATTATAAATTCTACTAGTGTCCTGGACAGCATTGCTTCCCCAGCTCCTAGTAAAGGGTCTGGCAGCCTCAAGCAGTTATTGAAAAAAATAAATGAAACAGAACTCCAAAATAATGATTTTGTAACACTGGATCAGATATTCTAAACAGAAATATTTCTGTCCAAAAGTTTATCCACAAATCAAATCTACGGAGTACCCTTTCTTTCCCTGGGGGAGGGGAAGACAAAAGGTCTACAGCACTGGCCTGAACTACAAACAGCCGCCTCAGCCCCAACCGAGAACTACTGCAGTTAACAGAGGCAGATCATACCCAGCAACTAGCACCTAGTGTGTGGTTACGCAGTTACGCAGCACGGGAGCCGCGTAACACGTTTCTGCTGAACGATGCCCTGGCACAGAACAGAGTCCCAGCTTTAGACCTTCTCCACCCAGCCAGTAAATCATGCGCAAGAAAATGAACTTCCTAAATCTCAGCATCTTTATTTACCAATGAAAATTAATGCTTATTTCATTACTGTGGAGACCCAAGACAAACATGGAAGTGTTCTGCATCCTATCCTCTAAAGCTCTATGCAAATACCATATTTTTAAAATTTTGTTACCTGGAATGAGTGAACAAAGTTAAGGACCTGTAGAGAGAGTTTTCTACTGGAATGTAAGAGGTTCTGAAGGCTGAAAAACAGGGGCAAAAGTTTAAAACAAATTTAATGAGAAGAACGAATATCTCGCAAGAGTTTAATTTCAGCAACTTAAATGCATTTATATATGTAAATATATTCCGATTAATCACATAAATTTTTTTTTAAATTTCAACGGTTCTCATCAATGAAACTGTCCTGGGGGCAATGAAAATTGCCATGGTTCTCATCAATCTAATAATATTAAAACTGGGAGTTAATAATGCCTAAAAAGACCATTTTGAAATAAAAAAATCACATATAAAACCAAAACTGAGAAGTTACCGTTAGCAAAAGCTTAAACTATTAGCAGCAAATACAAATGTTAAATGAAAGAGAACTTTTCAAATAGGAATGACAAGTATGATACCAACTTCAAATACCCAAATTTATTTTAAAATACATCCTGATAAAAGGTCTGACAGAATAACTATATATCAACCCACCAAAATCAAGTATTTTTCAAATATGGAAACCGGTAACAATTATGGTGGCAATCTTTAAAGCTGTATCGTATTTCTACTTTTTTATTCATGTAGATGACTTTTGGAGAATTACTGAAATTTGTGTCGACTGAGTACTTTTAATCTTCTGATAAAATATTATTAAGTCAACTGAATGAATTATTATCCAACTTTGTTTTCTTAAATGAAGAAGTCAAGGAGACTTGTGGACATCCATTCTCCCAGACACCCTTGCCACGACAGTCAGATTCAAGGACATTTCTCTCCGCTCAACAGTCGTAAAACTTTTCCAACACTGCCTCTTAGCAAGGGCTCCCAATGGATCAGAGTCGGCATGCAAGACAAACCTCCACGTCATCTCTGATAAGTAATACATGCTCACTTTAGAAAATGCGAAACTGAAGAAAATTTAGAAATTCAGCTATAATTCCAACAAAAGAATCACCATTTACATGACATAACTTGAGTGTGTTTGCTCAGAGGGACAGAAGTACACAAGGGAAACATTCTACAGAGACATACATATTACAAACACTAGGCACGATCTCACATAAGCATGCTAATTTCTATCACACTCTAACCAAATCCGGGTAACTAAGTTAACATAATTAAAATTAACCAAATATGTGCCCCCAGTATTTGCACGTGTCAAAGTTTTGAGATGCTAAAGTTTAATTTTGAAAAATATAGTAAAACCCTTAAACTAGCAATCTTTATACAATCAACAAATAGACACAAGGCTATTACTATGCTCATGTTTGAAATAAAGGAAAATAAGATGTGGCAACTGACAGGCTAAGCCTCACGGATGAAAAGATGACAGTGAACATAAACCCTTACCTCTCTTTTCTGCAAAGGCCATGTGTAGCAATTTTTCTACAAACTTTCCGGTTTAATTCTGAACTAAACAATGGAATTCCAAAGCACAGTTCGAGAGGAACCCAATCTGCTTCTGTTGTGGCAACTACAAGACAATTTATAGTTATTAATCACATACGTATTTACAAATTTTTAACTGACCAGGGTTTCTTAACGGACATCCAGAAATTTTCACATTCCTCCTACCCCTGGGGTCCACCAATGGGCTTCACAGGGGAGAGGACTTAGGGTGGGTCAGTGATCTCTGCAACAGGGAAGAATCTTTACTAAGTACATGCTTCTGGGGGGAAGGCACAGAGTTTTCACCAGATGCTCAAAATGGCCTTTTACCAAAAAAAAAAAAAAGAGAGAGAGAGACACTGTAAGACATCAATAAGATGAAAGAATTTAACACAGGAAAAATGAAACTAAAGTCATTGTTCTCAGGTCCTATTTTTGTAACATTTTCATTGTTATTCTAAATACATAAACATGTTTCCTAGTGAATACTTACTAAAATAAAAGGCCCACTATGGATAATCAGAGCAGACAAATGACATCCAAATAATTTAACAGAAGAGTTAAATCTCTGAAGCTAGTCTAAAACTGCAAATAATTCTTTTTTTTTTTTTTTTTTAAGATTTTATTTATTTGACACAGAGAGGGAGATCACAAGTAGGCAGAGAGGCAGGCGGGGAGTGAGGGGAAGCAGGCTCCCTTCTGAGCAGAGGGCCCAATGCGGGGCTCAATCCCAGGACCCAGAGATCATGACCTGAGCCGAAGGCACAGGCCTAACCCACTGAGCCACCCAGGTGCCCCTAAAACTGCAAATAATTCTTAAAGCCGTACCAGAGTTTTGTTTTGCTGACGAGTCTATAGCTGCTTCCTCAATGACCATTTCAAATGACTCTGTACTCCCATTTACATCCGAGCCAGAAGCCAAATCAGGTTCTCCTTGCAATGAAAAGACATACACAACGTTAGGATTCTCATAGTTGGCGCAAGTCGTCCATCAGCCCTAAAGGGAGAGAAGACTTCCAGCAACAGGAATGACAATGGAGAACAACGAAGGGTCTTCAGCCTATAGCAGCTGTTCCCAACTAGGGGGCATTCCTGCCCCCCAGAAGACCTCTGACAATGTCTGGAGACCGATGCAACTGTCATGCATGGGGACAGGGGCGCTACTGATATCCAGGGAGCTAAAGATGCTTCAACGCACAGGACAGGCCCCACAACACGGAACTGTCCAGCTCAGAATGTACGTGGCGCCAAAGTGGGGAAACCCGGGCCCCAGGAAACGAGGACTCTAAAGTCAGAACACAAGTTCAGACTTCCACTTAGATCATTACCAAAGCCGTTTCTATCCCCATGGAAACATGCAGTCAGATTATGTCACTCCTCTTCAAAATTCGGAGTCCTCCTATCTTTTAGCACATGAGATCCTCCAAGATCTCCTGACCTTACCTACTTCTCTACTCTCATTTTCTACTACTTTCCAACAAATTCTTTCTTTTGGCCCAGAAGAGCTATTCTTCTGCCTGGTTCCCTCTGCCTGAAAGGCTGCTACTGTCCAAATAAACAAACATCTTTTATGTACCCAAAGCCTCACTTTTCAAAACTGAGTTCAAACTTTACCTTCTCTAAGAAGCCTCCTCTGATAGCTCAGATGGGCCGAGATGCACCTTCTCTGTCCTACGGCAGCCCATTAAGCCATTGCCAAGCTCTATCGCAGCCTCTTAACACTACAAGGCAGGCTGGTTCACTGGCTTGTCTCCCTTCCTTAGGTCTTAGTAATTTCAATCCTTTCAGCACCTAAGTGGGTACTCCATAAATGTTTGAGCGGTGAAAGAAATAAAAATGACTGTAGCAGACATGCTTTGAAATGACTGCCTTACCCATACCCCCGTTTGGAAAATGCCCTGTGTTATGTGGCGGCCAACTGTTAAGATTTACTCAGATTCTCCGGCCAAAGGTAAAGGACCAAGGCTGGATATATAACTCAAAGGGAGCCAAGCCAATCCACTGGACATCGAGCAATGGACCATATTTACTCAGGATTCCACGCTAAGAGGCTTAGGGAAGCAACATCTATCAACAGCAGATGTTTGAACTGAAAGGTTTTCTAGAGTCACAGACCAGAGCTGGTACCAAAGCCACATACAAGCCAAAATTCTTCCAGAGCAAAAACAATCAGTAAGCAGAAGGTGATGGGAAAATACATTTTTTAATTAAAAGGAAAAAGGAAAATCAGCTGTTGTCTGATTTTCTAGCATGAAGGCTAGAGTGGAGACAGAGGAAGGAGAATGAGGCCAGGAAGGCTAACGAGCAGGACAAGGCTCCAACAGCTCATGGTCAGATGACTGAGACGCAGACCAGCGTGACCGTCACAGCAAATGTAAAACGGAGAAGGGAAGACAGGATATGAGAGACATTTTTAAAGACTGATTCACAGAATGTGGAAACTAAATGGCCATCATGGCAAAAGAAGGAAGAGACAAAGATTAAGATTACAGGCCTGGGTTACTGAGACAGTCATGCCTTTGACAGAAAGAGAAAGCTTCAATGGGAAAAACTGTTCATTCTACTTGAGAAACAGTTTTACACAGAGACTGAAGTCTTGAAGCCATCACCCCACAAAAGGACTTAAATTAAAACCTACAGAGATGACAGGGCTAACACCCCACACCCATTCTATACTCCAACCCCAGGCTAGCACCCCTTTAGCTGGGCGCGTAGTGTTTTCTCCATCCCAACAACTGGTTTGTCCAAATAATGTCACAGAATATGCCGTCATCTTAGTGAAAAAACACCAAGCATAAAATAATTCAACATCCCCACAGAAGTTTCCCTGCTTCTTAAGTATTAAGACTGTGATCAACTCCACAAAATGATCTTAATTCAAAGAACCCAACTGTTGGCTGACCTCGTTCATCAGAAGCATCACTGAGTTTTCGGTGTGCAAGCTGGCTAGAAGCATTCAACATAGTGACATAGCCACAAAAATGCTGCAAGTCCACTTTGGTCCTTAATAGTTGCAAGGCTTTATGAACACCCATATTGATACGAGTAAACTCTGAGGACAAAGATTGACAGCACATTTTAAGTAAACAGTTTTATAACATGACATCAAAAATGTAACTATACTTCTATTAATCAATTCTTTTTTTTTTTTTTTAAGATTTTATTTATTTATTTGACAGACAGAGATCAAAAGTAGGCAGAGAGGCAGGCAGAGAGACAGGGGAAGGGAAATGGGCTCCCTGCCGAGCCGAGAGCCCGATGCAGGGCTCGATCCCAGGACCCTGGGATCATGACCTGAGCCGAAGGGAGAGGCTTTAACCCACTGAGCCACCCAGGCGCCCCCTATGAATCAACTCTTAGAACTTTAATCTATCAACACTGATTCTAACAAAGAACTACCCATGAACGTGAAAGGCCGGCATACACATATTATTTACAGCCTCCAGGAGGCATTTACTGTATCAAAACAAATTACCTACGTAAGCAAACAGGACCAGTCAGGGGCAAATTCTCAAGGCTTTTCTTTGTGGTTCTATTCTGCCTCAAATGCTTACTTGTTGGGCTTCTGCCAAGAAATGTATTAAATACACACCATGTTTTTGAAAAATTTTTAAAAGTAAAATTATTCCTACTGAAACTAAGTGCACTTGAAACTATATCCTTAATAAATTATTCAAATATTAGTGCAATTCCTCATAACTCGGTGAACTTATAAACAAAAAGATGCTCCATACTCAAATACAAAGATTCCTTTCTTTTATTATTCACACAATCCTCTCCCAAGGCAAGAGAGCTATTAATCAGTTTTTAAGATTTTACACATTTGAAGATCCTGTTGTCACTAGCCTGTATCTTCAGGTGAACAAATATTTTTCCCACAGAATTTATGAAGTGTCAAAGGATTAAGTAGCAGAATTTAATTGCAGAGAAGTACTTATTTCTGAGAAAGGGGCTGTTTTTTGGAAGCGAAAACTCTTCTCCAAATTTCACGCACATTTATTCACAACAGGCAAAAGAGAACTGAACTTCAAACGCAAGGCTTCTGCAGTCTGGCTATATGAAGAAGAAAAAAATATTTTTAAAACCTTCCTTTTCCCTACTTTGGGGAAGTAAGGGAAAGTGGTGACTACTATCATTCTGGAAGAACATTAAGTTCTTATATAAATTAACCTAAGTTTACTTGAACCACTCACTGCTCTCTAAAAATTCAAGCATCATGGCTCTAAGAACCAGAAATATACAGAAAAAACATATGAAACCAGAAACATAACCATAACATAAGGGTACAGAACAGCAGTTTTACATGGAGTGGGAAATGTAAGTGCTGTATGAATATATGGCAGTTTAAATCAGATACTGTTTTTCTTTTGAATATATATACCTTTTTAACATTCAAAAGAGAGAGGGTTATCTCCTATAATAAACAGAAGGAAGAATAAATTTACTTTTAACAGAAATTCTGTGAGCATCTTTCATCAAATGCACTTGTAGCTCGCATCCAATTCTAGAAAGAGCTAACTTTAAACAGGGCTTTCCCCCCTTGATTCTAACTAGCTTAATTTAGCTCAACCTCTAACTCACATCCTCTCTAATAGCAAAAATAATATTTAATGGCAAACTCAAATGCCGAAAGAGGGAATCCATACAAGTACTCCGTACACTGTAAAGTACACACATGTTGATTGACACCTGGGTCTAAATTACCTTAAAAAGCCCCCGTGAGGGGGCACCTGGGTGGCTCAGTGGGTTAAGCCTCTGCCTTCGGCTCAGGTCATGATCCCAGGGTCCTGGGATCGAGCCCCACATCGGGCTCTCTGCTCAGCAGGGAGCCTGCTTCCCTTCCTCTCTCTCTACCTGCCTCTCGGCCTACTTGTGATCTCTGTCAAATAAATAAATAAAATTAAAAAAAAAAAAAAAAAGCCCCCGTGAGGTAGGAGGGACAGTATGTAATATTGGGAGGAAAAAATCAACTAAGCATGAAATATTCCCAACGAAGTGTCTTCTCCCCCAGCCTCCAAATAAACAACACAAGGAAAGTGAAAGGCTAAACAGAGAGAAAACCTAGTCTTCCAGCAGGCAGGGACCCACCGATAAACTCTTCATCTCCAAGGCAGACTAGCATTCCTTCAAAGGTCCTGAGTCTTATTCTACTAGTTCTTTGTGGGAAAAGGCACATGACAGAAAACTATCTTTGCCTCTTTCTTTCTTTCTTCCTTTCCTTCCTTTCTTTCTTCCTTTCTTTCTTTGAGATTTATTTATCTATGAGCACAGGAGCATGAGTGGGCCAGGAGGGCTCGGAGAGTCAGGGGAAGCAGAAGGAGAGAGAGAATCTCAAGCAGACTCCTCGATGAGTGTGAAGCCCAACATGGGGCTTGATCTCCTGACCCTGAGATCATGACCTGAGCCAAAATCACGAGTCAGACGCTTAACCAACAACCCACCCAGGTGCCCCCATATTCGCTAACAGTCTTTAAAAGCAGCATAAGCACCTAGGACTGAAAAATTTTAAGAATTCACTTCCTGCTACGTTTTCTACCAAACTGCTGACAAAGATTAATGATAAAGAAGTTAAACAGATATAATTCAAAAGTAAGATACCTCCTTGTAGTTCTGTTTCATCAAATGGAAACGGTATGTGGACAGTTTCTCCTATCCCATGCAAACCATGTCCCTAAAGGTGAAGAAACACAGTTGAAAGGTATACAAGAAACCTGTATTTCCAAGAACAAACAGATCATCAAACCATAAATAAGACTATGCCATGTGATGGTATACCCTACATTAATATTCCATTAAAAAACTTTCAACAATTTTTTAAATTTTTCTCCACCAAGCAAAGACCATCTTGAGGGCATATTATAATTTACAAGGCCATGTGTCTCCAACGGAGTGGATGGCTAATGAAAAACAAAGAGGCCGATTTAACAGGTCCATGAGGTGAGGCAGCGAAGACTAAAATCGAGCGCGCTCGCACAAGGGTTAGCTGTAGTTCTGATGAAAGAATCCCACTGTCAACTGCCTGGCTGATCATGAGCTGGGAATGCGAAACTCAAAAACCTGCATTCACTGACATATATTCAAGATTGTATAATTATAAAAGCCCCTCTACAGGGGTTCAGTAAATTAATGGATGTATTTTCAAGGCAGCAGCGAGGGGGAGAAAAAAGTGAACTGAAACGAACTGAACGGAAAGGTCTCCACTTGCTAAGTGAAAATCGCAGGGGGATAGCACTGTGCATTGGCTCGCACATGCAAAGAAATCCTAGACAACGATAGCAAAAACTAATAAATGTATCTGATCTGGAGGAGAAATGGGGAGAAGGGAGCAGACAATATAAGAACTACGGTAACACTTTTCTCTGTGCATCTTTTCATAGTGTTTTATTTCTGAATTATGTGAAGATTCTATTAATTCAAAAATTAAATTAAGAAAAATCTTGAGTCTAACCACCCCACTCCCATGCTATGCATAATTTAGTTTTTTAGCTATTGCATTCAATTAATGTTCATCTGAATTCTGTTAGTTTTAAAGGATTTTTTACATTTAAATCCCCAAATGTTTTCATGTAAAAATAATAAACATGAAGAATCTAATGTTTACATGCATTTAGTGGTGTTATAATAGAAAATTTAAGTTGACACTGGCGATCTATACGTTTTTCCCTTTCAAAAAAACCTATACATTATTGAAGTCAAAGTACTATGCTATAAAAGAAAAAAAACATTTCAGAGAAAAATAGCACTCATTAAGATGGTTCATACAACAACGCAAACACGTTTCTTCAGACAGTTCTTTTCAACTTCATTGGTACAGTTACGATTTAAACCCTAATCAAGACTGTTGTAACAAAAGTGTAGTTTTAATCAAAATCTTGATTTTGTTATGAATTCCAGCAAGGTGTATTTCTTCCATACCACTTAATAAAGAAGGCATCTTGTTGAGCAAAAACAAAACTCTGTAACCAACACTTTGAAACTCCTGTCTGCTTCTCCTACCACTGCCACCTCACACTGAACATCTCGGGAGACCTTCCTGAGTGCTACGTGTAGGACTCTACCCGTTTTGTGCAGATTATGCAACTCGGTCATAAGCTTCAACAACCTTATAAAGGCAGAACCTGTTATTATCTCCAGTTTGCAGGCGAAGGAATTCAAGATTATCAAACTCACCCGAGAGTCCTCATAAGTGGTAGAATCAAGATCTGCATCTAGACAGACTGACTGGAGCCCACACCTAACCCATTCCATTATGCCATTTCCCACCATGAAACCCTGCCTCGTGTTCCTCCTTCCTGGCTAACACTTCATCCCTCATGGTTTCAACTACCTCCTCATGCTGATGCAGACACTCAAGTCAGTGTCTCCTGTTTCACTCTCACTTGGATATCAAAATATTTTCAATTACTGATTAGATAGCACCACCATCCACATGTCCCATGGGCACCTTATACTCAACATGCTCCAAACGCAGCACATCATCTGACCCCCAGCGACTGGCTCTTCCTCCTCTGTTCTGTCAAGCAGGGATAGCACCGTTCTTCCACTTTCACAAGCCAACACCCCAGGAATCATTCTCTTCCTCTTCTCATATCCTTCTCAGACATCTGATCAATTCTATTCATCTTAATTTGTAATAATTCTTGAACCCATTTTCGCTTTCAATTCTTATTACCACTTCCCTGATCTAGGCTGCCTTCACCTCTTACCGGGACTCGTACACTAAATCCTAATCGGATTTCTTGCTTTAGGTCTCTTACCCTGCTGGGTTGGGGGTAGCATACATACCTGGGTAGCATCCTCTCCAAGCTGATCCTCCCAAAACACACTGACCATAAAAATCCCCTGCTCAGTACCCTTTACAGGCTGCCATCAATCTAGAGGGTACAGTGTAAGCTCTGTAGCAAAACGGTCAAGGTACACTCCACTCCAGAGCCTGCCTGGAGTGTACATCAAAACACTCAGGAGAAACTACTCTGAGCCAGGTGCTGTTCTAGGTACTAGGGAAGTTGCAGCGGGGAAAAAGAAAAAAAAAATCTCTGCCCAGAGATTTATTCCTGCTAACCCCTGTGTCCTGGCCGGGCTCTCTTCTGTATCGTCCTTCTATACTCAGCCTGAGTCTCACGGTCTCCGATGAGTGTCCCTCAAGCCCTTCTCCTTGCCTCAAGGCTGAATTGGGTACTACTCTAAAGCGTGCACCATATATAATCCTATTCAGCACTCAGGAAAGAACCGAAATGGACTGCTTAGGCAACATTTCCCACCAGACTTAAATCCCTTGAACTCAGGGACTATGTCTTATTTGTATATCCACATTAACTGGCACAGAATATGGCACATACGATTGTTAGTTGAATAAATTGATGAAATCTTTATTGAGAACCTACTATGAAGCAGAAAGTGTGCTGCACACTTCACACACAGTCCTATTTCATTCAATAATCCTAGGGCTATAAATTGCTTATCCCCTCATTAGCTGCTACTATTACTTTTCATTGTTATACAGTAAATATTGTCATGGCCATTCTACAGGTGGGAAACTAAGTATAAGAGAAGTATCTTCAAAACGTCACACAGCTCATTAGCACAAGAAAAGAGGCTCACCATTGTTAGGCATCAGGAAAATACAAATCAAAACCACAGTGAGATACCGCTTCATACCCTAGGAGGGTTATAATAAAACCAGTCAGATAATACCGAGTGCTGGTGGGAATGTAAAATGGTGCAGCCACTCTGGAAAACAGTCTGGAAATCCTTAAACAGCTGCACACAGAATTACCATATGACCCAGCATTTCCACTCCTAGACACACACCAAAGAGAAATGACAACATGGTCACACAAAAACCTATAAATGACCATATGTAGCAGTGATTACCATTATTCGTAACAGCTGAAAGGTGGAAACCCAAATGTCCATCAGCAATAGGCGGAAAAGCAAAATGCTATTCACACAAGGGACTCTTCTTTGGCCATAAAAAGGAATGTAGTACTGACTCATGATGGACTGATACACGCTATGTGATGAACCTCAAAAGAATTCTACGAAGTAAAAGAGGTCAGTGACAAAATACCACATATTACGTGACTCCATGTATGTGAAATGCCCAGAATAAGCATTCTAGAGAGATAGTAAGGTGCTGTTTAGGGCTGGGGAATAAGGGAGGGAGAACTAAGCATTCAGGAGTTCTTTCCTGAGGTGATGCAAATGTTCTAAAATGAGCATGGGGAAGGCTGTGGACACATGTGCCTACAACTAAAAACCACGGAGTTGTACGATGTTAATCGGTGGGTTGTACGCTATGTGAATTCTAGCTCAACACAACTACTGTAAATACAGCCACATGGATAGCAAAAGACGAAGCTGGAATTCAAAGCTAGGTCTCACTCCAAAGTCCATGTTGTTTCTGCGATTCCCACACTGCTAGACGAAGGCCAGCACGAAAACCCGCATCTGATGCCTTACATTTCAGCTTTACAAATCTCAAATTACTGACATCCAACTGCGGCTCGGCAGAAAGCTAGACAACTTATAATCTTCCAAGTCAAAATCCAAAATTGGTTGTTTCAAATAAAGCAACGGTACCTGGATCAAAACTGCCGAATGAGTCAAGGCGTCATTCAACATTGTCAGCACATTTGACGTAGGAACTACCCCAGGATCATGGCCCCAAGATGTTATGAGTAATCGATCATAACCCTATGGGGAAAAAAAAAATGAATAAAAGATGAATAAAATGGTGTTCAGAAATGGAAAAAAAATTCAGAAGGTCATTAAAATACTGCTTACCAAATTCTACCCTCCTCACAAATAAAGAAAAAAAAAAGAGACACACTTCGCACAACGTACCTGGAATATATCTGGCAGTTTTCGAAGTCTTGTACCTTTGGACAGCAGAAGAGATGGTGGTCCTTGCCCAGTGATGTAGTAAATGTACAGTTTAAACCAGACAGAACTGACTTCTGGGATAGCTGGTCCAATGTGCTGGAATCACAAAACAGGGAAGATAAAGTTGTAATACTTGATGAAAGCAGACACATCTCACAAGGGACCAAGGATGAAGTCTTGCAAATAGGTAATGCCTCACATAGATGTTAACTGCTATTATCTCTATGAAAATAAACTTCAAATGCTCCATTCAAACAGTTTCAATCTTATCCTAGAACTGAGAAAGCACGTCTTACACAATGGACTCTGGAGCAGAACACCAAGGTTTGAATCTTGGCTTTGTCCCCTAAGCTATATCATCTTAAGAAGCTCACTATAACTCTCTATACCTCACTTTGCTCTTCTGTAATGCGACGATAAAATATCTACTTTGTAAAGACACTGTAAGATTGTTCCAAAAGGTTTAAAACAGCACCTGTCATCTAATAAGCTCTATTTCAAAGTGCCAGTTACTGTCATTAATCACATGTGATTTTTCACAAAAGGAACTAGCGAACCTTCCATCCATCTTATCATTTGTTCAGTTCATGGATTCCTACTAGGCCTAGAAGTCATGTCACAGAATGGGAGAAAGTGTGTATAAAGAGTTGCAGGGGGAGCACACAAAGAATTATTTTTTTAAAAAGTTGGTAAATGCTAACCTATAACCGCTCCTACTGGATAGAGGACAAATTTGGGGGTGCGCGAGGTATGCTCACTAAGGCAGCTAGAAGAGCATATAAGTATCAACCTTGTACCAGGATCTCTTCCCTTCTTCTACACCATTAACCTCGCACATCTAGGGGACAAGGCAGGATGTAGCACTAAGAACAGCAACATGATCCCCGCTGTCTGAAAACGGTACAGGCCACAATGTCCTTGCTAAGCATACAAATACACAACTGATTTATGTTTAAAAAGAGAGCAGTAATGTTCATAAGTCAATTGTGAGATACCCAGAGTTCTAGCTTTCAAGCAGTCTTTCCTTTCCGGTTTATTTAGCAATCGTAACTCCACTTCTAAGACACTTTATTTTTCCTAATTAAATTGACTTTATCCCTGCAGGCAATCCAGGCTTCCTTCATAGAGCATCCAGAACATTCCCTTTAAAATACTGCAGTCATCAACATGGCACCTGAGTGGCTCCATTGGTTGAGCGTCTGACTCTTGGTTTTGGCTCGGGTCAGGATCTCAGGATCTGAGATTGAGCCCCGTGTTGAGCTCTATATTCAGTGCAGAGTCTGCTGGAGATTCTCTCTCTCCTCCTGCCCATTTCCCCACTCATACTCATGCTCTCTCAAATAAATAAATAAAATCTTTAAAAAATAGTCATGAGGGGCGCCTGCATGGCTCAGGGTTAAAGGCTCGGCCTTCGGCTCAGGTCATGATCCCAGGGTCCTGGGATTGAGCCCCGCATCGGGCTCTCTGCTCGGCAGGGAGCCTGCTTCCTCCTCTCTCTCTGCCTGCTTCTCTGCCTACTTGTGATCTCTCTCTCTGTCAAATAAATAAAATCTTTTAAAAAAAACAGTAATAAAGTAAAACACTGCCTTCATCAAGAAAACGTCAATGTGTCCCAAGTCACTAGATGAAACATGAATAAAACATACCAACTCTATCTCATAAACTGAACATTTTACAACAGCATAAAATACAAAACTGCTTTCTGAGTTGCTGATGTTAGCATGTGGCATCTGCAAATTGAGAAATAACATGATCAAACCGGTAAACCTCTTCTTTGAGTCACCACAGGGAAGGGTGAAAGGACAGCACTCGCCATGCTCCAAGTGGCTCTTTACCTGAGGGGTACAGCTGCTCACAGGCCGGATTTCATTGGTGAGAGGAGCCATGGACACGAGCAGTGTGTAATTTTTGTTTAGAACTCGGCTGCACGTTGCAGGGTCCAAACCAAGAAGGCTCTCACAGCGTAAGAGATCCAGAGGAAAACCTGGATGATGAGCAAGCGTACAGGGAGGATGAAAGACCGACAGGGTGGAACAGCAATGTCTGAGACAAAATGCCGCTAACTGTCCTGGTGGTTAAACATCCCTCCAACAGACAGAGTATCTCTATTAATAGTGCCAAATTCCCTCAGAAACCACCAAGACCCTTTAGGATTTAAAGCTAACAGTCTTTATTCCCTGATCTAGAAAGATAACCGTCTCCTGGGGTTTTGTGAGGCTACTCCCTTTTGTATTAGAAATACGCGTTTGCTCTACCTCATTTCCTCTCCATCTCCAGCCGTTCCCAGGAGGTGGCATATTATGAAGACATACAGGCCACAAAAAAGCTGTGGCCTGGCATCCCCCAATTTCCAATTTCTGCAAAGAGTTTCACGGCCAAGTTCTGAATTTGGTATAGGAACGAGAGTTCTCATTAACAATACGGGCCCAAGACTGCTGGTCCATAAAGCAAGAAGTCCCTCGGCATGTAACAGATATTCAGTGTTCCCATTCTAGAACCCTTTCAGAAAATTCCAGTCCTATTCATTTTCTTAAAAAGATAGATAAGGCTGAAAGAAACGCCAGGAGACAAAGTTAGCTCATCTCCCCCTCAAGCAAGAATGAACCAAAAAACATATGGTCTGCTGGAAGGGCCTAGAAGCACTTGGCACAACTGGTACCAGGACTTCGCTCCTGAATACCATGTTCTAATAAAAGAAACCTGGCTCCTGGGAGAAAAGGTTGATTCCAAGACTGGGACAGAAGTACAAGAGAAGACGGTTTTGCCAGAAAGTAAAGAACTGCCCCAAATGTAAGAATTCTTTTAAAAGATGGAGGCATGGCACAAGGAAACTGGAGGCAGCTTGAAAGGAATCCTACTGGCAAAACTGGAGACAACCATAGCACACAAGTAATTGAGAGAGAACAGTGACTAATTATAAGCCATTGAAAAAAACAGGAATTCATCAATCCATACTGAGAATATAAAAAAATGCTCAGTCCCAACTGTTACCGGAAGAACTGGAGTTGGGAAAAAAATGATCAATTTACAACCATCACAGACAAGAATGGTTCAGGCAGGACCAACACTGGACGCTCCCTCCGGGGGAGGTACTGACGAGCAGCAGGTGATGTATACGGTCTCAGAGTACCTGTCCACAGACTACTGAGTCGCTGCGCGAGGGGAGAATACTTAACTACGTAGTAGAATAATCAAAAACACATTAACTGGGTGATCAAAACTAGTATCACAACGGGAGCGGACGGGAATCCCATGCCTCCAGATGTCATACCCTTAGAAGAACATGACGTTACTTAGGTAATACTCTGGACTTGAGTGTATGACCTGAACCTAATCACAACAAAACATCCCACACACCCAACGTGAGGAACTTTCTAGTAAAACTAACAAAAAGAGACTATATTCTTAAAAAAATAAGAATTTCGTAAAGGACAAAAAAAGGTTACAGACTTGTTCCAGAATAAAGGAGATAAAGGAGACATGACAATTTAATGTAGTATTGGATCTTAAACTAGATCCTGCATTTGAGGGGGAAAAATGTTATTAAGGACATTACTGGGTCAACTGATAAACTGGAATATGAATGGCAGGTACTGTAGCAATTAACCTTCTGAAGAGGATGTCAGGGACTAGCCCTATTCTTAAGAAACGCCCCCCGAATAATTTTGTGGACAAAGATCACAGTATGCAACTTACTCCCAAATTCTGGGTTCGAAGTAATTATACTATTCTTAAAACTTTTTTGTAAATTTGAGGTATTTTCAAATAAAATGTTGCTAATGGAGGAGAGCAAGTCATAGACATCAGGAAGAGCATCTGTCGCACACAGCCAGCAAACAAGGTGGGAGAGTGAGGGGGAGAAGACAGATCTGGCTGGAGCCAGATGGGAGGTTCATTTTAAAGGAAAAGAGAGCTAAGCAGGTGGTTTAGGAAAAGGAGAGAAGGGGCAAAGTTCTATAAAGACTAAAGGGCCCCTGGGCGGCTCAGATGGTTAAGCATCTGCCTTCGGCTCAGGTCATGATCCCAGAGTCCTGGGCTCAAGCCCCGCATCGCATCGGGCTCTCTGCTCAGTGGGGAGTCTGCTTCTCCCTCTGCCCCTCCTCCCACTTGGCTCTTGCTCTTTCTCTCTTTCTCAAATAAATAAATAAAACCTTAAAAAAAAGACTAAAGAAATTATGCTTGACTACATACAAGAAATCAAGAACAAATTTAATAAAACTGATAAATCAGTTATGAGTGAAAAAATGTCAGATAAAAAATCTTAGTGAGGAAAGACTAAACAATGAAAGCTCTACCTAGTACCAAAAGCAGTCCACTATCAAACCAACCTCACGAGTTACAATAATATTTAACTACTTTCATACAGATAAGGTTTAGGTTTTTCGTTCAATTTAACTTTCTGGTACATAGACCATTCATGGTAAAAAAACAAAGTTTAGTCCAGACTACTAAGCAACAGATTGTTTAGGAATAAATCAACAAATAGTTTAATGTTCAAGAGAAGATAATAAACAGGATAGAGCAAAAAAAAATGTTTTTTGAAGAAACATGGACTTAAATCCCATGTCTTCCACCGACTAATCCATACTGGACAAATGGGCAGAAGATTTGACCAAAACAAGCTAATTTCTCTACCTATAAAATGAGTTACATTTGACTGGTCACCAGCACTAAGATTCCTGGACACTATGATGTGCAGGAAAGGATGGTATATTTCAAGATGGCTATGACAGAGTATTTCAAATACTCTAATCCATTACCTCCCTAAGTCCCTAAAAAGTCCTAGTAATTTCAGGATTTTTACATACAAAGACATCTTCAAGATTGTGCTGCTCGTTGCTTAGGTCACATGATCTACCTGGTAGCCAAAAAATGGTTACCATTAACGAATGCCTATGAATAAGTACTCTGGCCTCTTGGCACTTGGTGACTTAATATTCAGTCGCAACTATTTGTGAACAATCTCAGAAAGAACCCCAGCATGAAATCAGTCCTGATTTTGCTAAAGCAGAACTCTGAGCCTGACATACTACAGCTGCAGAAGCCAGTCACCAGGATCTGAGCGTGTCCGGCTTCACTCAGCTCAACTACCCAGCATCTCTGTCCTCATCTCCATGACCACTTCTGTAAAGTGACAACGATTCTGTGCTTAAATGCTCAAAATGAGCTGAAAAGAAAGTCAGGTGCTGGTGAAAGAAGGAGAATGTAACTGGGTATGACTCAGAAACCACTGGTTCCCGGCCAGAAAAACAGAACTTAAATTTTAAGTAAATGAAAGAAACGAGCGAAATTCAATGTTCTCATAGTGCTAAGAATTCACGGAGTTCTGAGACGCAGCTCCTGTGAATGAGCAAGGACGGGATCCGAATACTCTTCCCTGGTGCCCAAGCCGTGCCATCTTTTTAAAAACAAGCATTCCTGGGTGGCAATGCCCTTCTTAGGACCTACTATCCGTTCAACCACAGTCTGGGAACCCCTCCCCCCCCCCCCACCTATCCCACACCCAAGAGTGCAGACGAGGGCAAGAGCCACGTCAGGGCTCATCACAGATTAGAACTGCCACTGCCTTCTTTCTTTTACTCTTTAACAAGGTTTTCTGTTCTCTTTTTTAATTTTTTAAGTAAAATACTTCAGTAAGTATTACAACAGCACTTCAACCGGAAACTCCTGCTTATTCCTTTCCTACAATGGGACCTTTCCTTCAGGAAACAGTATGCTTCCTAAATCACTACATTTTGGCTTTGTTCACCCCTCAACCCGAGGCCTGTTCTACATGCCATCCAGCCACTTAAACAAGTTAACGCTCCAACCGTTTTTGTAGGTACTAAGCACACGGAGATCCTACAAATGTCGGTGGCACAGGAGAAAGGAGAAAAGGTAAAATAAGAAAGAGCTGACAAGCGAAGTCACAAAACAAGCCTCTAGTTGCAAATTCAACACGCCGTCTACACCAAATGCATTAAGCGATGATTAAATAAGTGAGCGTGACCGGTTTAATTTCTTAGAAAGAAGTTCCATGGGGTCATGTCTTCAAAATCAAGTACATTTATCATACCATAATTCGGTTGGTCTGGCTGTGCAGTTTGCGCAACTAGGTCTTTATTATGACGCAGAAACAATATTGTGTTTCTCAGAGTGAGTGCATGATCGAAGTATCTCTGTGCTTCTCCTTCACCAGTGCTCTGAACCTAAACCGAGAAAATAAATTTTGCAGTATCACTCTCAAACCATTCATCCTAATATACAATAACCATATAGTACAGACATTAAAACACTATTAAGACTCAGTAAACCAAAAATTAGCCCAGGCAATACTGAGACAAATCTTAACCTAAATCTCGGCTGAGTTTCCATTTGAATATATCTTTGAAGATGACAGAAATTATCCTAGCAAGTAAAACTAACAATTTGAAGCAACCAATTAATGCTAAATGATTCAATTATATATGTTTTATCTCCCACATAGGATTCAAATAGGGTGCTTAATAAAAAAAAAAAAAGAAAAAAAGCTAAGATCTATTTTCTGCTTCATCCAGAAAAGTATTCCAATCTATGGTCACCAATTATGCTTCTAATTCTTGTCACTATGCCCCCCCCCATTCTGCATCACTGGCTGCAAGGGACAATGGAGTATGAGATTCAACATCACTGTTTCCACACTACTGAGTATACAGCTTAAATTCATTCGAAAAGGATTCACCGAGTCCCTGTGATGTGCTAGGTATGATCCGTCTAGGATGTAGGGACAGAATAGCGGACAAAACCCCTGTGCTCACTGGCCTTACGTTTTAACGCATGCTCTTCTGACACTGAGTCAGGTGCTTCTTTAACATGTAAAAATACACACATCCCAGAAACAACACAGGAAATGAAAGGACAGGTCTACAAGAGGAATGACTAAATTAGATTGGCATTTAAAAATAAGATCAACCGGGGCGCCTGGGTGGCTCAGTTAGGTGTTGGCCTTCGGCTCAGGTCATGACCCCAGGGTTCTGGGATCGAGTCCTGAGTCAGGCTCCCTGCTTTGAGGGAAGCCTGCTTCTCCCTCTCCCTCTGCCCCTCCCCCTGTTCATGTTCTCTCTCTCTCTCACTCACTCAATCTCAAATAAATAAAATCTTAAAAAAAAATTAACCAACTAAGCTTAATTAGGACGAGGCTTCTTAAAAAATAGCTAAGAAACTTTTTTTTTTTTTTAAAGAAACTATTTTTAATGACTAAACTTCAGACTAAAAGGCCTTCCCAAGAATGGCTAGGTGGCATAAAACGAAATAGATATATAAAAAATAAAGTGATCTTCTAATTGTTACACGGGCTAAAAGACTAGTTGAGGTGAGAAAAATAAAAATCAGGAAAAGAGAACTTAAAATGTCTTGGAAAACAGGGGCGCCTGGGTGGCTCAGTGTGTTCAGCCCCTGCCTTCGGCTCGGGTCATGATCTCAGGGTCCTGAGATCCAGACCCGCTCTGCTCAGCAGGGAGCCTGCTTCCACCTCTCTCTCTGCCTGCTGCTCTGCCTACTTGTTATCTCTCTCTGTCAAATAAATAAAATCTTTTTTAAAAAAGTATCTTAGAAAATAAAAAATTTATTGGCAAAAATGATATACATACATTAGAAATGGGATTAACACGATACTAAAAGCATTGAGGGAATAATGGATGTATAAAGGTAAAAATGAAAGACCAATTAATTGCAAAGGATTATCTCAAATATAATTCCGCACTATCAAGTTAAAAATCCTATGGAGAAGGAAGAGTGAAAAAAATGTCATTTTTTATTAAAGAAACTAATGGAATCATCAAAAATCCTCTAAGTAAAACATTTAATATACAGAGTTCATCACTGAAGCGCAAAAGGTACCAAAATTACTAGTCAAGGAGGAGACTCAGCACACAAACTATTAGCATAAACAGAAAACAAAAAAAAAAACAAACAAAAAAGACAAAAATAAAAAACCCAGGGAATGGAAAAACCGTGAAAGGGCAATCGAGATTTAGAGCTAAGGACAAATCAGGCTATTTTCATGTAGGGGAAGAGGTGCCTAAGAGCAGCTACGGCTGAAGTCTTCAAGATGCTAACAGGGCTAGTGAGAGTGGACATAAATATGGTACCTGTGGACGCTGCTCCAGATTTAAGACAAGGGGAACAAAAACTTTAAATAAAACTGCTGAAGAGGAGATCTTAGACAGTCATAGCAAAGGAAAAAAAACAAAAACAAAAACAAAAACAAAGGCTATTTTAGAAAAATGTAATTTAAAAACTTACATTGACTAATTATTTCTAAGATTTTATTTGACAGAGAGCTAGCGAGAGAGAAAACAAGTTGGGGGACGGCAGGCAGAGGCAGAAAGGAAGGAGCCCGATGCGGGGCTCAATCCCAGGTCCCCAGGATTATGACCTGAACCAAAGGCAGATGCTTAACTGACAGCCGCCCAGGGGCTCCCCTATACCACATTTCATAAAACCAAATCATGCTAAGTGAGAGGTAAGGTCCAAAAACCACTTTGAAAATCACAAAATCCATTCATCCACTCAGTATTTTAAGTGTAAGTGACTGTTAGAGTAAAGGTGGGAAATGAGGCAGACACCAAAAATCGACACAATCGGTATCAAGCAAGGAACAGCACCAAACGTCCTGAGATCCCGTAACGAGCAATCCAGACTTACCTTTTCTAGTTCTATAAGAAAGCTGTCCAGAGACTCATCTGAGAGTTTACCAACTTCGAACATGGTGACCGCATGGCTTTTCAAGTTCTGGCATAGAGAAACAAAAATAAAAAAACTAAAATGGATCTTAAAACCTTATACAAGTCTATTATGAATAAGTTCTAATTTTCTCTTTTTAAAATGAAACAGAACATCTCATATTTCTATTATGCTTTCCAATATAACCAAAGGTGATGAGGTGCGAGGCTAACCATCACTAAAAAGTTACGACGCTCCTCCAGGGATCATAAAACAAGACGATTGGCATTTTGTGTTTTCAGGAATAAATCCAGTACTTTAAAAAAAGATTTCAAAGCATGAACTATTTTACATCTAATCTTTAAACACTGTCACATTTAAACAAGAACTGGACTTACCGGTGAAAGATTTCCCATCATTAAAAAGGCAGTAAGAGTTGAGTCAAACAGAAAAGCAATGCGCTTTGTATATCCTGTAGATAAACTCAAACTGCTTACACTGGCTGTATCCGCTGGAACAAAAAAAAAAAAAAAAATCATGATTTAAAATCGAGTGATTTAAAATTATTATTCGCCTACCATTTGGAATGAGAAAGACCTGCAATTCAACTTGATTTAAAAACTCAAAAATATGTAACTAACTATAAGTAATTTTGTAGTCAGTCCTAAGTGGCCCAATCCTATCCATCTCCAACCAGAGAATGTTTAAAAAAAAAACAAAAAACTTTTTTTTTTTTACTTTCGTGGTGTTTCTTGAAAACCAGCAAAAAACCAAGACTTGATAACTGTCAGAACACTTAAGACTAGCTAGCCTGACCTCTTCACACAAGTCACCTGGCTCAGGTAAGAGCCTAGGGTAAGAACAGAGCTATGCTGTGCTCCTCTCCCCCTGCCCCAACATAAAACCACAAGCAGCCCCTCACGCACTACGCTTTCTTTGCCTCCCTCTGTGCTTAGCCCATGCTGAGACTTTCCCTCACTCACCAGCTGGCAAGCTCTTATTCCTTCTTAGCCCAGTTATCATCTCCTCCACAAAGGCTTCCCAAATCTCTAGACAAGAAAGCTCTTTCTCTTTGCTCCCCACAAGCACCAAAACACTTCTCACACTGTTGTGGTTTTTGTGATTACACTGCCTTCTCTCTCCCTAGACTTATTCTCAGAAGCAAGGTACCATATTCAATGCTCAGCATACCGCTAAGGACTCGAAGACTGCACATCAAATGAACGGTATCAAGAACAAAGCCTAGTTCGCTCTGTGAGTGTCGGCATAGACGCCTGGCATCTCTATACCCTGAGGGACTGCTAACCCGGATCTTCTTGACTATTGGTGTCCGTGTCAGTGGCTGATGAAACTTCCTGCGCGGGACTCCTGCTTTCCCCACCATCCCACGACAGCAGCATCTTCTGTGGGTCTAAGGTACTCCTATGAATGAAGAATCCAGCCATGTTTTACAAATCATGTACATCTTAGCTTATATAAAAACAGCTACTGAAGTCAGCACTCAAATTATGAATACCCACCCAGTCCCGTCTTATGTTCAAGCCCCAAACGGAGACGTAGCCCCAAAATGCTCTGCCCACATACAGCAATGGTTCTTAACCAAGACCCACGGGCAGGCTCCAGGGAATGTGAGAACTCTTCACAGCTGTTTGTAAAATACCGTATGTACTTTTCTCTGGGGAAAGTGTTCTTGTTCTCATCAGATTCTAAACACCATTCATCACACAAAAGATTAAAAACCACTAACAGGCAGTGTTCACCTCAATAGTAAAATTTCTGTACCTAGAGCAATGTTTTTTTCAAAAGGAAACTCTAATATCTCAGACTGAATAAATGAATTACTTTAATCTGTTTACAGATGGAACATTCCTCCACGATGAATGAAGCTGATCCAAATTTATTACTTGTCCCTTCTTATGGGCAAAGCCCAATCGGCAATACATTGAAACAGCATTCTGAAAGAATATAAAGAAGTTAGCATTTAAAATAGACCAGACATCAGACTATTTGTAGAGCTAAAGTACTGTCATCGACTCTGACACAGTGATCCCCAAACACTTTTATGCCACCAGAAAAAACATTTTTCAGTAGGCCTGCTCCTCCCCTAAGTTGTTCACAGATGTGGAAGAGAGAGTACTTCCAATTCTCTGGCCTCGCGCTCTTTAGGACGCAGCAGCAGAAGAGGCTGCTTTCAGTGACCTCGTCACGAGACACTGATCGGGCAGCTTCCTGCACACGCAGGAGCGTGAGTGCGGGCTTTCACTCCCCAGCGTGGAATACTGCTTCAGCGCCCTTACCTTGGTCTTTTCCATCTTTGCAGATACCCCCTTTACTGTCCTCACTCCCCTGCACAGCCAATAAGAATCTCACTGTGTCTATTTCTCAGTAGCTTATCAAGACAAAAGTTTCTAATAAAAGCCATTCAGTATTTATAAATAAAAAGAGTATAAAAATTATATACCTTAACCAAGGATAAGTCGATTTCAAGGACATTTGCAAGCTAGAAAATAAAAACAAAAAATTATTTACACTCCTAGAATTATCAATATTACACAGTTGTAATAAACAAGTGAACCATAATCAGCAAAATTTTAAATTATTAATAATTAAAAGACTCAATATATTAATTCTGAAATCAGAACTTTCTTCTTTCCTTATGTCTAAGTAGCACGAATCCAGATAGTGACCATAACGATAGAAGGTTCTTTCCTCTTTAGTCTCTTTTAAAATAAGAAAATGCTTATATCAATCAATAGTCTGCAATCCTTTTACCAAGAATTATATTGTTATTTACCAAATTATATTATGTACTAAAGTTATTATGTATATGCAGAAAATAACTTAAGAATTGTAACTTAAGTATATTAATGGTCTATGACCTACCCATGCATATTGACTCTGAAAACATTTTAACCTTATCATTAAATAACTATCTACTTTACACAAATGTATTTTATAATCTTGAGGTTAAGTTCGTTCATAAGACATTGTCATACTTACCTCTGCAACATTAGTATGCTCATCTATGGAAACAAATATCTTATAGAGTAGAGTTTCAAAATAATCCCCTTGTACCCGATTCATTACAAAACCTTCAAGAGGAGGAACTAAAACAAAATAGACTTTTATCAGTAATTCAATTTTTTAAAACAAGAAAGCATATGCAAATACCCATTCAAAAAAGGGAAACCTCTACCTTAGGGACTAAATTCAGTTTTTGATTTATTTTATCTACTCCACAGCAAGTTTTCTAAAACCCCCAAAGTTAAGGCCATCTACAACCCCATCTACACAGAGGACTCTGATAATAGAGCACAAACCCTACAAAGAGTAACCCCAGGGAACTGTCACCATTACTGAGGCAGAGGAAGTGCTGGAGGACATGAACTGGGTAGAAAGGCAAGGGGACTGGGGCTGCTTCAGAATGGGGAAGGCTTCAATGGGTGTGTTTTAATGCCTTACAGATAGCAGGGGTGACTGGGCTAAAGAGGAAAAGCAGGAGACCAGGGGCACCTGGGTGGCTCAGGGTTAAAGCCTCTGCCTTCGGCTCAGGTCATGATCCCAGGGTCCTGGGATCGAGCCGCGCATCAGGCTCTCTGCTCAGCAGGGAGCCTGCTTCCCTTCCTCTCTCTCTGCCTGCCTCTCTGTCTACTTGTGATCTCTGTCTGTCAAATAAATAAATAAAATCTTTAAAAAAAGAAAAAAAAAAGAAAAGCAGGAGACCAGGTGTGCTATACAAAGACCAGGTGAATGGAGAGTACTGACTGCCTTTCTCCCATCATTCCTGCTCCATCCTGAGAAGAAAGGAAATTTATCTGCAGGACCACCACTTTTACCAGCAATCACTAGTCTGTGTCCTCCTCAGTGGCCTCAGTGGGAAGAAAAGCAAGACCTTCTTCAGCACAGGAGGCAGCCCAGTGGCGGCTGTCCACCCAAAGGTGTACTCACGCTCATTTCTCTCCATCTCTTTGGTCCAGACACTCTAATCCAATATACTAGGGCACTCTGCCCAGCTGATAATGAAGAGGTACTATGCCTTCCTTTACCATTCCCTAAAATGCACCCTAAATATGCACCCTAAATGTGCACCCTGGGAAGGAAGAGTGCCTAGGCCAACAAAGGGTCTGAGTATCCCTGTGTCCCCTGACCCTAATACCATCTAACTGCACCCAAAACCTAAGTTATTCCTAACAAAGAGAAATCAGACAAAATTTAAGTGGTCAAAATGAAGGCACTGCGAAAAAAATCACAATGTACATTACAGGCCAGATTATTCACTTTCCAGACCTGGCTCATGTCACTTTCTAATTTAGTGTTACCTATGGTTCCCATCATCCAAGTACTTTTAAGGATCACAGGTTTCTCTTTAGAAGTATTTTAGAAACCTCATATTCATATCATTCATTCTTTTCCTACACTATCAATTGTGTGAATAACAACAAACGTTAATTGAGTGCATGTTAAGTGCCAGACTATAGTACACAATTTCATCTAATCCTCTTAACCTCCTATGACATTCGACGCTATACCCCTGTAGTGTAGAGAAGAAAAATCAAGACACTTAAGAGGTTAAAAATACACAATTTACATCTAGACAAAAAGAACAATGTAACTCTACATGACGAGATACTGCAGAGTCTCCCAATACATACTAAGTTAAAAAAAACAGAGTATGAACTACAACACACCATCTGGGTAAAACTAAAGCCATAGAAAAAGGACATATACATACATGTCTATGTGCTGAGCACACTTTTGGGAAGATAAACAAGAAACTTAACAGTGGCCCCTGAGAGAGAAACTGGGTGGCCAGACACAGGTGTCAGAGGTATATGTTTTTATATTCTTTCATAAATTTAGAATTTCATATCTTAACTACGGCCTACTCAAAAATATGTTGGTGGGGGAGGACAAGTTCACATATACAGGGACCAAGACTGATGGTTGCCAGAAGTGGGGGGAGGGATGTAAAAGGAGTAAAAAGGTACAAACTTTGAATTATAAACTAAGTAAGTCCTAGGGATGTAACTTATAGCATAGCAGCTAGTTAGTAATGCCCCACTGCATATCTAAAAATGGTTAAAGAGTAGATCTTGGGGTGCCTGGGTAGCTCAGTGGGTTTAGCCTCTGCCTTCAGCTCAGGTCACGATCTCAGGGTCCTGGGATGGAGCCCCCCATCAGGCTCTCTGCTCAGCAGGGAGCCTGCTTCCCCCTCTTTCTGCCTATCTGCCTACTTATGATTTCTCTCTCTCTCTCTCTCTGTCAAATAAATAAATAAAACCTTTAAAAAAAAAAAAAAGTAGGGGCACCTGGGTGGCTCAGTGGGTTAAAGCCTCTGCCTTCGGCTCAGGTCATGATCCCAGGGTCCTGGGATCGAGTCCCACATCGGGCTCTCTGCTCAGCGGGGAGCCTGCTCCCCCCCTCTCTCTCTGCCTGCCTGTCTGCCTACTTGTGATCTCTCTCTGTTAAATAAATAAATAAAATCTTTAAAAAAAAAAAAGAGTAGCTCTTAAAAGTTCTCACCACAAGAGAAAAATTTTCTGGTAATTCTGTGTGGTGATGGATGTTATTAACTAGACTTGTGGTGCTCAATTCCCAAAACATTCAAAATCATCAACACTACAGTTTATACCTGAAACTAACATGGCAGATGTCAATTATAACTCAATAAAAAATAACAAAATAAAAATTTTAAACACGTTAATAAAAATAAATAAATATAAAGAAAAAAATGCCTGGAAATAGCCAAGAAAAAAAGTTATTAAAAAAAAACAAAATAAAACAAAACTCACAAGGAAGGCCCAGCCATAACTAATGTTAAAGGTTACTTTAAGTCACTGTAGTGAAACAATACAGTATAAAAATAAAAATAAATAAGTGAAGAAAAAAGGATATCAGAATTAGATCCAATGCAGAGGGGAATTCAATGTATGACAAAAGTTACGTTTCCATTCAGTGGTCATGGAAAACCGTCCTAGCATTTATCCAAATGTTACTGGTTTTCCAAATAGAAGAAAACCAACTTGGGCCCTTATTTCACATCAAATACAAAAATAAGTTCCAGGGGTGCCTGGGTGGCTCAGTGAGTTAAAGCCTCTGCCTTCGGCTCAGGTCATGATCCCAGCATCCGGGGATCAAGCCCCATATCAGGCTTTCTGCTCAGCAAGAAGCCTGCTTCCCTTCCTCTCTCTCTGCCTACTTGTGATCTCTGTCAAATAAATAAATAAAATCTTAAAAAAAAAAAAAAAAAAAAGTTCCAGCTACAGGTTTGGATATGTATGACAAAGGTTTTTAAGAATTTTTAGACTATTTCTATATGTATCTTAAAAGTATTCTATTCAACCTTAACAGAAATCTAGAAAGCTGTAAATGAAAGGGGAGCCATAAACCAAGCAAGTATACGGTCTGACGATGGACTAAATACGTTTTAACAACAAACCCCTTCGTGACTATTCTCTTTATTTATCCAGTTTATTTGTTCCACCATCATACTGCTTGTTTTGTTGAAACAGAGATGAAATGCTTTCTCTGAAATCAACTTCGGTGTCTCGTGCTAAATTCGATGGCCTCCATCTTGTCAAACTGCTTTCCTTTCACAGGTTATTCCAAATTAGGGAACATCCCATGTTCCATGGTGACAAGGAGGATATATTCAGCACTTGTAAGAGCATGAGTCTGTCTGTACCACCAGAACTTGCTAGATCCTAAGAAAAGCCTGGCAGAACACATCTCTGCAACGGTGCAGCCATCCACTTGGCCCTTCTCGGACCACACCTTGCAGATGCACTTAGTGGTAATGTGAGTCAGTGTTCAAACACTCAGTCAACAGGGACTGAAATGAACTAATCAAAAACCAACCTTTTTAGGAGATTCTCAAATGAGTCAACATTAGTTTACTGATGAGAGTAAAGACTAGAATAACGCATAATACATTCCTATTTTCTCACAGTGACAGGAAACCACTATCCGCCCCATCCTCCAGAAATCATTTCCTTGTCAAAACCTTTCGAACTGTAAAACTAGTATTTTATTTGTTATAGCAGCAATTCTACAAAGCAGAATTAATATGTCATTGCTTTTTGGCTGTCCTTCCAAACTGAAAATAGAGTTCATGTTTGCACATGGTTCAAAATCCACTCTTAAAGAACCACTGACGCATGCGAACACAAATAAAGGTCAGGACACACGACAGCATGATAACCTGTCCGGATTCAACACGGATAGGAGGGAGTATTCTTGTCATAAGCCCCATCGTCGCTCAATAGTTAGTAGCAAAGTCATTCCCTGGCAATTTTTGACATTTTATATTTGATTACACAAACATTAAATATCTTACTATGAGGAAAGATACCAACAAACCAGAACAACAGCTGAAAGATGTGCTGGAAAACATACCTTAACATATGACCTAAATACAGTGTAAGAAATCTAACCTAGAGGAGAAAAGCTCCACTGTGTTCAAGGATGTTAACCACATCACTACCATAGCAAGAAAAGTGTAAGTAACCTCAATAACCAGCAACAGGTTAATACACTGACACATCCACCAGAAAATACACAAGGGCTTTAATAGCGGTTTAACTTGGGAATGGGTGAAGGAGAAAGGGAGGAGTAGATAAAGACGAGAAAGACAATAGTGACACAAAAAAATAAGATAGGCACACAGAGTAAAACTATCAGATGACAGGACTGAACATCTATAAAACCAGTTATGCACTGAACAAAGACTAAAAGGAGCTAAATCTGTAAAATCATTGAGTTGATCTGGGATGTGAGAAATTTATTTCAGATTTCCATTATTTTAACATTACATGTACAACAATGTGAAGATAAAAATAAGGAATTTAAGTAAAACACACTGCAATGTGTTACCATGTAACAAAGGAGAAATGTCTTCCTCTAAGAAATTCTATTATTGCAGATCTCAGAATGGTATGTGTCTAATCTGTTAGGGTGATAGATGTGATGTACACAATGCCCAGGACCTAGTAACCATTGAAAAATAGCGGAAAACACAAGCACATACTTACCTGCTATACAACTGTCATCAGATATTGGGACATCCAGATAAATAAATCCTTTGTTATATAAGCCTACGGAAGCAAAAGTATTTGTTTTAGGTGGAACACTAAACCACAATAAATTTAAAACAAAACAAAACAGATTCCTGATTTTCTATAAAGATCCTTACAACTGAATGCTAGGTGAAGGAGAAAAAAAGTAAACAGAAGAGGAAAAGAACTGAAGTTTTCAAATCTGTTTTCTTCATATGCGCAGAACTACAGAAATATCCTTACAACTCATCTGTATAAATTTCTAGTGTATGTGAATAACTGAATGAAAGCCACACAGGGAAACAATGGACCAAAGTCACAGCTCAAACAACAACATGCCTTAGTAAATAGTACCATGTGTATCTAACTGATAAAAATTTCTATTAATTATTGATGGTTTAGAACAAGTTTTTATGTTGACAAAAGACCGCTTATACTAACCACTTACTATGTACTACATTGTAATCAAGTGATCCAGAGAGCTGAGGGCCCGCGTCGATGATCTTATCAATAGCGCATTTCTCAGGCAATGTGCATATCTATAAGAAGAGCAAAATATTTTCAATTAAGTTCGATCCAAAGTAATTCGGAAGTCTCCTGAAATCATGTTTAAATCGAATGATTATTACGATTATGATTATATATGATTATATATTATTACATTTTATGTATTATACGGGATTATGATTATTATGTGTCATTAGCTAAATGTACCACATACTTTTTCTTTTATCACTCTAGAATTCAAAGGAAAAAGCTATGTACATAACCGTCAATTAAGGCGCCGTAATATGCTACCAAGAGAATGGAGGACAAAGTAATTATAAGTACCAATATTTGCTGTTAAGTATTAAGTGTTACCTAACAAATACCAATATTTAATCATCATCTCTGAATGGGATTTGGATCCATTTGCTGACTCTGAACTGCTCAGATCGGAAGTTTATTCAGACTCCACGTGCATTTATCAGTGACAGGAAGTTCACTATCTTATGCCAGTCTGACAGCTGTTAGGAAGTTCCTACACTGTTCCGCTCATGAGATTTAATCCACCTTCTGAAGTAAAATAAAATGCAAACTAAAAAAAAAAACCCCACAGTCACTTGTATTCCTTCAACCAGAGAGAGGCGTGACCTGGTCTCTAGGCCCTCTGGTCCGTGGCCCTGCCCCTTTTCCTCCAAATCAGCATTTCTTCTACCAGGCACAGGCTCATCTGCAGCATGGCCTGACACTGGGAACATCACTGCCCTTGATCCAGGCCCTCCCCGCCCCCCATCAAAGCACCTCCCTCTTCCCGAGGACACTTCAGCAGAGCCACGAGGAGCACCACTCCCACAGCAAAGTGGCTGAAGTAAAATCCTGCACCTTCACCCCCACAGTGACTTGAACCATTACTTCCTGTCTCCGTGCTCACTTTCCTCATACATGAAATGGCGTACAAGGAAGACCCACCCAGCGGGCTGTTAGGAGCATCTGAGACAATACAAAAGGTGCTGGGAAGAGAGCCCCGCGCCTCTAGCGCACAGCAAGTGCTCGGGAAGTGCCGGCCGCTATCGTGGCGGCTAGCTGCAGCATCACGTCACTTGAGATGAAGCTTCTGTCTAATCCGAGTCCCCAGATTACTGAACACGAACCAAGTCAAGCCTCCCTCATTATTGGATTTTTAAAAATGTACTGACTTGAAAGAGAGAGAACATGCATGCACGCACATTAAGCAGGGAGGGGGCAGAGGGAGAGAGGATCTCAAGCAGGCTCTGTGCGGAGCGTGGAGCCTGATGTGGGGCTCGATCGCACAACCCTGAGATCACAACCTGAGCAGAAATCAAGAGCTGGACACTTAACCGATGGAGCCACCCAGGTGCATCCCCCTCATTACTAAAGAGTGTCTTTGAAAACCACCAGTATTCTAGCCTACCACAGTCATTTACAACTTTGAACTACACCTAACTTTCTTCAGGAAAACCAAATAGTGTTACTTTTTAGAAAAATTAGAGCTATGATTAAAAGTTATAATTTAAAAAATAAAAATCCAACGTTTAATTCCAAAGCGATCTACCTTTATGTCATCTTCTGTGATATATCCGGCCTGCACCACCCACCACGCCTCTATGGCGATCTCCACCGGCTTCACTGGTAGAAGATCACGAGCCGTTTTCCTTCTGAAAAATTTCTTCAATGGTACAAAAGTGAGAATTTGCAATCAGCCTGAAATCCATACTTTTTTACTGATCATAGTATAAGACTGTTTCTCACAGTCTAATAAACAAATCTTTTTAAACCCTCCTGCTTTAAAATCTGAAGAATTTTAGATATACTGGAGAGAAATATACTATAGAGAAAGTCATTCTTCAATTATTTCCAACTGAATTACTTCAAAACACTAATCACCAAGTCTGGATCTAAATCCAGAAACTCAAAGGAAATCCAGGAGGTAAAAATGAATTTGGAGAACGTGTCCTTACTTCACCCATCATGCTGGGAGAGGAATGAGCAAGTAAAAAGACCAGCAGAGCAAAAATTAAATTTTAAAAATAAATATTTTATTCCTTAAACATTTTAATTCAATAATCGCGTAAGCATAACCTAGAAAATATGGAGGAGTTGTTTTGGTATTTTATATGAAGCATATTTTCTTGATCAAAGAAATTTCAATTCAGTATTTCTACTACTTAAAACAATCAGAATGTGTGATAACAGGGATGAAAAAAGAAAGGGAAGGAAACAACTAACTTACTTTTGACGACCGACACTGATTCATCAGATCAATGTACTGATTTCTTCCTATGCCAAGAAGCCTTAGACCTGAAATTAAGAGGCTTTATTTTAAAAACACTTAATGTATCTTAAAATATCAGTACACCCAGGTCTTTTAGGAAAAAACCCTTAGCTTTTGTTCATCTCTGATGACTGATTAACAATCAACATCAAATTAAAATAAATTCTTCAAACAAAATACAAAAGAAAACCAAACTGGGAAAGATGAACTCGAGCTGACACCTCTGACAATGTCACATGGAAAATCTTTAAAAAGCAGAAACCCTTCCAATATCAGGAAGTCAAAGTGTACTTCTCAGCAAAAGTTTCTCCTTACACAAGAGAACGGTGTCACATGTCAAATATATACTTCCTTGAAATAAGTATAATAAAGCAAATTAGTAACAACTAGGTATCATGCTGCGAAACTATCATGTACAAATTTTAAATTTTCTTCCCTCATGTGGAACACAACACAGCCCAAGTATCAGAAAGAATTCATTCTCTAGAAATACAGACTTCTTCTCATTTTACCCTCTAACATATTTCTCCCTTAGACATTTAGACTAAACCTTATACTTGACTTGCCTCACCTGATAAAAATTCCTACCAACACTGTTGCTTGCTGTTCCCATGCTTCAGATGTCTCAGGTTAAAAACACACGATGACACACACAACAGCACGCATGCACAACGACAGACTAATCGTTACCTTCAGCGTCATTTCATACTTACAGTCAGCGGCAGTAAAATTGGGCAATGAATCATAACTCTTCTCACTGTTCATAATGTCCTTTCAAAAAGAAAACAATTAAAAATTCTAAATGCAAAATATCCTTAGATTAAAAAATGTGAATAAATACATATTAAGAGAGCCAAACAGGATAATCAGAATTGTTGCCCGAAGCACTGAGATGAGAGTATGCGACCTAAAGCATGCAGGCAGCCCTGTGCTACTGGCCACCTGGGCCCAACCAAGTCACCGAAGATCAGCCCTTCCGGTCTGGGCGTCCCACAGCGCTCCTGAATCCCAAATATCTGCCCTGCAACTTGCACTCTGTGGAAGCTACGGAGGGAACACTGCTTTCAGAGCTCCCGGTTCCTGCCTCTCCATGCCTCACACCTCATCCCAGATTCGTGCCCCGAGAGAGGGCCCCTGATGTGTCACGCTTCCATCAACACACATCTGAGACGCGCACCACCAACAAAGACTGCGACCGCTCAGTCATCTTTACTCCTACGAGACCCAACCAGCAGCACAGTTAACCTCAGCATCCAGCTTCTTCCAATGCCCATCTGTTACTCCAATAATAAACCAAGTGTCTACCGTGGGGATAGGGCCCATTTTCAACCTAGGACCTACACCCAATGGTGTAAGAACAGAAAGCAGAGAGCAGTGACTGCCTGGACACAACTGAAAGCTGGTAAAGGGGAGAAAAAACCCTCCCCCTATTATCTCTCCTGAACCTCGTGGTCAGTGCCAGCAAAACAAAGAGGCAGTCCAAATTATTCTACGTACTGATTACCTGCCACCTTCATTCTGCCGCCCTGGCTCTCAGGAAAGGGGATCGACAGAAACCGGGGCTGTCAGGCCTCAAGCTTTACGCTAATATTTCCTCCCAAACAGGGACACAGAGACATGGGAGACGCAGGATGGCCTAAGTGCTTGTGAAGAAGGGGCTCAGGGAGAAAAGCAAAGGGAGCTCTCGCAGAAGAAGCCACATTGGAACGTGACCTCACTGTTCCTGCACGTTCCCAGCTCCTTCAGTTCAAGGCCTCCCCCTGCTCTGGAGGCGGCTAGTGGGCCCAAAACAGCGGCACTCAGATAAAATTAAGTAGCCACTGAATACTAGACAAACATTGCCAATCTTTACACACAGCTCACTTAAAAACAGTATATTTAAAGTTCCTTGACAAAGGTCTAAATACTGACTTTGGAAAAAAGCTAACATCCAAAAATTAATAAAAATGGCAAGACATTAGCAGCCAGAACTACAAATACCTTTCTTTTCCTAACATGTGTATTGCATGTTGGGTTTATAATCACTTATTCTTTCTCTAGTCAGAGAATCGTTAAACGCATTAAGTTTCTCTGAACTCAATGCTCAGTTCTGTCGCCCACATTTTCAACCTTAATCACGTGTTCAAAGCAGTCGGTTTTATAGAGACTCTGCTAACATAAATGAATGACTAACGCTACAACAGCACAGAGGGTCAACAATGCCCTCAAAAACACAGCACAAAAACAGGTACCTTTCCACTATGAGAGCCTGGACAACAACTCCTTGTACAGTGTGGATGACACAGTTAACTCGTAACCAACTCTCTTTTTTTTCCACTGTAAACTCAGAAACAATGCCCACTAGGGCTGAGAAGGGGACAGCCAGTCACTATTGGCATCGCTGTTGACGACACAGAGTCCCGTCCCATTCCTAATGCCCCACGTACACCGTGAACTCACCTCCATGATCCCAGTATAGTATGAAAACGGTGTTATCCTCAGGCCCTTTACCATTATATCTGACAGATGGTAAGGGTACAGCATGAGATGATCACGACTGTACTTTAGCAGCTCCTCGTAGTATTTGCGTTCATCTTTCTTGACATGTTTAACTGGGGAAAGCGAGAAATTTTCAATTTTCAGGTGTCTTACAGTTATCTATAATTATAAATGCAATAAGAACTACTTTACAAACCAACATTAACTAAAAATAAAAGCACAGTAGTTGGAAGAGAACAAACGAAACTAAGTTGGAACAAAGAAACAATTAAGCCACAAAGAAACAGACTTCAGAGTACACAAGCGGAATCTGCAACAGGACAGATAAATAGAGAAAGAATTCTTACCAAGTCAGAAAGCCAAGAAAGCAATCATGGAATGTTCTCTCTAAAAGATGCAAAACGCAAGCTAGAATTCATCAAATCCCTTACTATACCACAAGAGAGCCAAACTGAATGGTAGTTTTCAATGCATCAAGTCAATTTCAAAAAATTATTTAATAATTTTTGTTCTTTAAATGGAAAAAGACCCCTGACTCCCATGAAATACATTTAAATAAAACAAAACTATCACTGAACTACAGTGCTTAATCTGAGAGTAAATCCAGGCACAGGAAGACTAGTAGGGCAATAGAACAGACTAATGAGTCATCTGACAAAAACCAAACATTTAAAGAAAAAGTTAAAACACACACACACACAAAATTAACTATGCTTGAAATTTGTTCCAATTATTACAGAGATTTCATTAAATTTATATTTTGAAAATTTATGGGAAAAAAACCCACAAAGTCCAAAATCAGAAACTATTAAGAACGAACGTACTTCTTTTCTGGCTTATTTTTTCACCTAAAGTGAAAAAAGTACATCTGAATTAAGATTAATATTCTATAGGTAAAATGAATCTACAAATGATACTCTTTAAAAAAAATAATTTGAATCCGATTTAGAAGGAAAAATTTACTTGCTCTTACAAATTGTTGTTACGTGGGATGGGTCAGTACAGAGCTTCTTAAATGTCTACATGGAGTAATTTCAGTATTATAAAACATGCATGGGAAAGACAGGATAGATTAATGAAAATGGTAAATAGCAACAGGTGTTTCCACCGTGATATAAAAATGTCTCTACTTACCTAAGTTGTTTCTATATCGTAATTGATTGCGGATACTGTAAAGAACAACCTGCTTTTCATATTCTCTCTGTGAATTTCCAAGACTCTAAAAAAAAAAAAAAAATCAGATAGTTTTAAAAATAGCTTCTGAACTAAACAACAATACTTTTTCCTCATACAGTTTCAAAACCATGCTCCTTAATTTTATCCTACTACCTCTAATTTCCAGGACAAAGAATATTTTCTTAAATGCTATTATACTAATTTTCATTCTATAATATTAAACAAAAATTCAATGTGTTTATTTTCAGTTTGCCTTTCTAAAAATACTTACTGAAATTACCTATTTAATATCAAATAACAGTCCAAGAGCATAACTTCATTAAACTAACAAAAAACTAAGCTCTACTTAAAAAGATTTCTTTCTTGACTGTTCCTAATTTGTGTGTGTTGAATAAGTGGACAGATGGATAGTTGGATGAATGGATGGTTTCTTGCACCTACTTATCTTTTTAATTTAAGAGTGGCAACTAAAGGCAGATCCCTGTCTGATAATTATTTACATTTGAGAGCTATGATTATTAAAAATTAATGTCTCTGGAGAATGTACATTTCAAATGTACCTCTAAATGATAAGATGACTTTCCTCTTTTCTTTCTAAGATTTATTTATTTGAGAGAGAGAGAGAGCATGCGAACACATGCAAGTGTGGGGAGGAGTGGAGGGAGAGGGAGAAAAAGAATCTCAAGTGGGCTGCCCACTCAGCACGGAGCCAGATGCAGGGGTTCAACCTCAGGACCCTGAGATCATGACATGAGTGGACATCAAGAGTCCAGTGCTTACCCGACTGAGCCACCCAGGTGCCCCAATAAGATGACTTCTAAAAAAACACCTTTCTCCTTATGGTTTTGTTAAAAATAAATTTTAGACAATTTTAGAATTCTGATACACTTTTTAATGGGCAAAAACCTTTCTGGCTGTGCTTTGTTTGGTGTTTTAAGTTCAAAATTGGGCTCTCATGAAAACAAGGAACAAGTATGTCTGATTACAGTCAACATTACATTCAATGTGCAACCACAAACTCAATTTAACATGACTGCTCTCCCTCTTTTTAATTACTAGGTATGATCTGTCCAACACTCTGCAATATAAAATCAGACATCTTAGAAACTAATGGCAGAAAGATCAGAGGATTCAGTTATTATACTTCCTACCCACAGGTCTGAAAGCCAAGGTAAATGTTTCTACACATACCTTCACCGAAGGCCATCTTCACAAGACAGGTTAAGACACAGAATAAACTGGCCCATAACTGGACCACTGGTGGGATGTACTTTAACAAAAAAGCGACATGTGAGAAAACGGAAATCTTTCTTCCTGAACCAATGTTAATTAGTTTTCACAGGCTAAACAGTGACCCGTACTACTGACAGAATATACGTGCTTTTATTTTTTTCATCTGTCTTAACATCTGCAGAGGTTAGGAGCAAAGGTCATCACAGAGAAACTACTCCACATCCTCTATGCAGCACCAAAACCTGGGTAATAAAGATGTTGAGGGGAATTCAAATGCTGGGTTTGCTACAAAACTTAAAACTTGTAAAGGGTTTTCTCTAGCTTTGTTGCCAGAGAAGCAAGCCTCTTTCCCAAAGAACACAAAACACAGACGCACACAGCACACGATTTTGGTAGAACCTGGAGCATCTTCTGCACTTGAGGTTTGCTCTTCTGTTTTAAAATAAATCTCTTAATTTATCCCAATTTACAACCAGGTTCCGCCTTTCTAACTTCATTCCTGGGAACGCCAGAACAAAAAGTGTAATCAAGCCACTCATACAAAACATAAGGGCCTGTTAATTATAAGCCAGTTAGAGAATGCAACGTTTCAACATCTAAGCCTTCGTGCCAGGAATTAAGTAACAACTGACCCTGATCAAGCAATACATATGTGGGCCCACAAATACCTAAAAACTATATTAGAAGTTGATTTTGTTCTTCACTACCCAGATACATAAAATAAAACTGCTCTGTTCACAAAGATTCCTTGGCTTCTCTCCACTCCTCCCCCAAATTTCCCACCATTCACATTCTGAAACACTGTTACCACCACAGGAAGCAAACTAAAAGAAGGGTCATTTTACTCTGAGACCCACTGACCCTGCAGAAATAACGACCAGGTCTGACAGATGAAGTACAGCGGCATATAAAAAGGCACCGTAACAGATTCAGAGAGACGTAGCCGCTGGCTATCAGACAACCACTGCACATCAGATTATGCTAATAGCAGAAGGAATTTTTTTCTAAAGACTTTGCTCCCACAAACCCCAATCACGGCCCCCCACAATAAAGATACGCACAATTTTTTAATTGACTTTCTTAGATGATACAGAACATCAGTCATAAGACTTTCCTTAAAATAACTACAAATTGTTTTTGAATAATGAATACAAGAAACTAATAAGCTACAAAAAACCTTGAAATAATGGCCTTATCTACAACTTTTAATGTATTTTTTAAAGTCCTGCACAGCCCATTATCAAATAAGAACATTTCATCCCATCCATATAAAAGCTTTATGTACAGTTCGTAAAAATCTGGAATCCCCTTACCACTAGACATGCGCTTTTAAGAAAAATCTGAAGTCACCTTCTCACAGCTTTCAGGAGTGGGAAATGAGTCATTTCTAAATTAAAGTCATCAAAGCTTACTGGAAACTCTATCAAAGTATTTAGTAATGGCAATACTAAATAATGGCAAAAAACCAAATTCTTTCCGTACAAGGACCATTTCCCACTTTTAAAGTGACTGAGCTTTAGTCCTGGAAAAATACTTCTGACTGATACCATCACTCACTTGCTCCAAAAATATTTACTAAAAGCCAACCATGTGATAGGTGCCCAAAATACAAAAGCAAAACAGGTAATGTAAGCAGCAAATGCAACACAGTGGGGTTGAGTGATATGGATGAGAAACAGTGCCAGGGAGGGTCAACTCCTCTAGATGTAGGTCAGGGAAATCCTTCCTGGAGGAGTTCTGACATTCAAGAAGTTACAAGTAATCTACAGGAGACAGGCAGTACAGGACTGAATGGGCCTTTTAGAAATCTCACCCCAGTGTAGTATGAGGAATGAATGTGAGGGAGTCCTTCACTGAAGAAGAAAGACCAGACAGAAAGCTGATGTAGCAATCCAAGGTGGAGCGTGACCTAGATGAACAGTAGTAAGGCTAGATAAAGTCCAAGGAAGTAACTAGTACAAATGGATTTTCCAACACCTTCTCCAAGTGGAAGTTTATCCTAAGCTAAGACAGCTATTTTTTAAGTGATCTTATCAAAATTTTAATTTAATGTCACATTTCTACCTAATGATAATACTGATTTGTGATTATTTTTAATAGTCCTAAGTATTAGATATGCTTTTGCCAATACTAATTGAGATCCATTATTCATGCTAAACGTAATTGAATCATCCATCTTTCTTCCATTATGCTACATTTATATTCGTGAAACGAGAAGTAAAGATGGAGACAAAGAAAAGCACTCTTGGTTCTTCCAGCTGTCTCTGGATACGCCACAAAACCCCAAAGAACAAAACTACCAAAGCCCTCATTCGAGCTTAACAAGAGAAACACTCTTTCAAGCTTAGAGCTTTGTTCTTCCAAGTCAAGATAAATGCCACATGGGCAGCCACAGAAAACCAAGAAATCTTAGTTCCTTTATCTTGCTACTTTCTTGTTGGGTATCTTCCGTTGAAAGCACTTTCCCCGTCACGTGATGCATTGCCAGGACCTTAAATTATTTGTTTCCCAGTACTATGCCCCCATGCTGAGTGAGGAAGCAAACTAATAATCCTATACCATCACCACCACCATCCCAAACGTTCCAAATATAACTGCCCAGCGCCAGTGGAAAACAGAATTTCACTCTGAACCAAGCAGAAAGGGAGGAACTTGAAGCTCAATCCATGGCCAGAGAAACAGCGCCTTACATGCAGCATCTATCACTATCTTCCTAAGATTCAACACCACCTGCCATGTTCAGTACTTCTTCGTTTAGTTGTTTACTGTCTTTCTTTACTAAGATGTACTCTCCATGAAGGCAGGGTCTCTATCTTGTTGACTGGGGCAAACTACCCACACCTGGAACAAGGCATAGCAATCAGGTGTTCAGTTAACATTTGCTGAGCAACTGGTAAAAATGTCATTCAAGCAGTTGAGAATTAACCCTCAAGAAAACCCAAAAAAACCTCCTGACACTCTCTTGTTCAAACATCGCTAGTAAGCCTATCCTGTCTAGGGGATACAGTCCAACAATCAAGAGTAGGAAAGCGCCTTCAAAATCTGGCCCTGCCTGCTTTTCCAGCCTTATCTGCTACCAACCAACCTCCACTCACTCACAAAATCCCACCTCCAAACACCAGTTTACCCACATCTCCACCTCCCGGTATACTAAGTTGCTAGCTACTCTCAACACGCTCTTTCACTCGTCCAAGTTCTTCAAATAACTTTCCGTCTCCCCGGAAAATCTTACTCCCTCTTATCTTTCATTCGTCCTTTAAGGCCCAATTTCAGTGCCTCCTCCACACGGGTTCCAGACACTCCCTGGACAATTTCTTACTCCTCCGTGTGCCCACATACACTACAATGCAAGGATGTGTGCGCGGCTATCCTCCTGTAACGCAGTCATTTGTTTCTCGTCTATTCCCCACCATCCTGAAGTTCTGGAGGTCAAGGGTCGCAAGCGCCTGACCCAGCGCCTGGTTTAAACGAGACTACAGGCAAAGAGGCAAAGCGAGTCCATCCCATTTACCAACCGCCCCATCCTGCCCCTGTGGCCCCACAGCCGTCCCCTCCGAACCCCTAACCTGCGGGACTACTGCCCCGAGACCGCGGCGGGGGAAGGGCGGGAGTCAGCCGCGAGGGGCAGCCCGGGCCCAGCGGGCAAGGTGAGCAGGTGACAGCAGGGTGGGGCCCCGACCCCAGATTCCGGCCGTACCTGCCTCACGTTGGCCGGCAACTTGCTCCAGGGGTAGTTGTGCCGGATGTGAAACTCCACGTCTATGTTCATGATGCCGGGAGCCCGGCCGACAGCGGCCGTGACCGCAGCTGGAACGACGCCTCCCGCTTGCCCGCCCTCGGCCTATCGGGGAGCCCGCGGGAGGCCCCGCGCCTCACACTGCGGAGGGCCGGGGCTGCCCCATGGCCAGGGATCCCGACAGCTTCGCGCTGCCGGGCCACGGGGCACAGGAGGAACAGAGACCCGGCCAGGAGCGCCTAGGCAGCTCCAAGTTTCTTCCTAGTTTCGGCCCGCCGGAAATGGCTTTGGGCTTGCGTCACTTCCGCCCTCTGGCGCGAGGCTTGAGGGGCGGGGCACTGACTGGCCTCCTGCCCCGCCCCCAGACTGTAGGGGGCGGGGCAAGGAGGTGATGAGGCCGAGTCGCGTTTAACCGCCCCCTGCCCACGTGTTTGGCTCCACCTGTCAGTGTCTGGATGAATAAAGATAAATTCTTGGGTCTGCATTGTCATTGTCGGATGTCCCACTTTTCTCCAGTTTCAGGCACTGGAGTAAGTTGTCTAAGAATGGCTAAGAATTCCTCCTTGGGGAGGAAGTCATAGCTGGCTTTATTATTTTTTTTTTTTTAAGATTTTATTTATTTATTTGTTAGAGAGAGAGAGAGAGGGCGAGAGTGAGCACAGGCAGAGGGAGAAGCAGGCTCCCCGCTGAGCAAGGAGCCCGATGTGGGACTCGATCCCAGGACTCTGGAATCATGACCTGAGCCGAAGGCAGCCGCTTAACCACTGAGCCATCCAGGCGTCCCCATAGCTGGCTTTAAATAGCGGAAAAGCAAAGCCAGCACTGAAGAGTATCTCCAATCAATGGGGTTGGGCAAACTGGACCACTATCTTACACCATACACAAAAATAAATTCAAAACTGATTGAAAACTGTAACCCCTGAAACCAAAAATGCCTAGGAGAAAATATAGGCAGTAAGGTCTTTGACATTAGTCTTAGCAGAATTTTTTTGGACCAGCCTCTTCAGGCAAGGGCAACAAAAGCTAAAATAAATAAATGGGATTACATCAATCTAAAAGCTTCTGCACAGCCAAGGAAACCATCAACAAAATGAAGAGGCAGCCTACTGAACGGGAGAAGACATTTGCAAATCATATATCCAATAAAGGGTTAATATCCAAAATGTAGAAAGAAATTCTATGACTTTGTATTGAAAAAAAAAAAAAAAAGCTGTGAGAGGGCAGGCACCTGCAGGAAGGCCTCCTGGCTTCGAACAGGGTGCCAGCAGTCTGTGCTTCGCTCCCTCAGAGTCCTGTCAGCGCTGACAGGATTTTTACCAAATGTAAATTATTGTCTCACCTGCCATTAAAACTCAGAGCCTTCTTTGCTTATTAGAATGCCATCTGCAACAAAGAAACGGGCCAGCTCAGCCGATCTGACAGGGAACTGGTCATCGTAGTGACCAGCCTGGCCAAGAAGAGCCCATGCAGTGGGGCTGTCCACAGTGCCAGGTACAGGGTCTACTTGAAGAACCCAGTGCTCCCTGACCAGGTGTGTGTGAACTGGAGAGAGTCTGACCTCCCTGCCGGAGTCTGCACTTGCAGTTTTCCAAGCTGATGACATAACAGATGACCATTTCAAAAAGCTCTCAAGCGGCAGAGCTTCCACAGAGAAGATACCTGGGATATCGCTGCCCTTTCAGCTTTTTTTTCCAAGTCCAACCGCCTCGCTCATTTTGTCAGTCTTGTTCGCGACAAAGAATTCTATTTGATGGGCACAACCAATGATGTCAAAGACATCAGGAGGGATCCTGCTGCTCTCAAAGAATAGAAGCCTAAACAGAAAGATCAGTGTTAACATTGCAGGCACACTGCATTATAAGGCATCTGTTAGGAAGTAATTTTTAAACACATCTAGTAGATTGGGGAGAAGGTAAATGAGTTTGCTCCCTGCCTGCTAGATCAGATAGATCCTAAGCGTTAGGGAGACCCAGGGGCATGGGATACCTGGGCATAGGGGAAATGTTTGCTTACTTCAGGAAACCTTTGCCAATGGTTTCCTTGTGTTGTGATCTAAAAGGAACATCAGAGCAAAGAAGTTCAAAGGATGCTTTAGACATTTCAGATGAACGGATATCTGTGAAGTTGAGCAGTTGAAGTTGAAAATTTTTTAGCACTCCAAAATAGTGTTACATAGAAATTGGTCTCTATAGACTGTGATTTGCAGTCAAATCCTTGTGAACATGACATGCTTGTATTTAAAGTCTCTCAAAGGCAGTGGGTAAATAGGAGCAGTCACAGTTGAAGTTAATCTGTCTTTAGTGCCTGAGTCTCAATGAACTTCCAGTATTTTTTTTTTTTTTTACTGCTGGGTTTTTTAAATCATGGCCATCTCAACTGAATTTTAGTTCTTATGTAATTTTTTTATTTTAGATTTTAGTAAAAATTATTTGGAATAAGTGAGGACTCACATTTTATTTTTTTAAGATTTATTTCTTTATTTTAGAGAAAGAGAGACAGAAAGCGTGGTGAGCGGGGAGGACCAGAGGGAGAAGGAGAGAGAATCCCATGCACACTGTTGAGTGTAGAGTGCAATGACGCAGGGCTCGAGCTCACAACCCTGAGATCATGACCTGAGCCAAAAGCAAACTCACATGCTTAACTGACTGAGCAACCCAGGCGCAGCACACAGTAAAAATTCCTAACATATTTTACAAATCTATTTTCTACTTTGTTGGGGAACTTTTCATCACCATTTGAAGTTTCTCTAGGGAGGTTCTTCTTCCTCCAGATTAAGCCTCTTGAAAAACATGTATCCACTTTCTGTGCCTTTTTCTTAGAAGTAAGAGTGGCATGATATTTAGACAGGATCAGCTTTAGCGGCAGAAATCAAGAATACTGTTTGGAGTTTTCTTCCCCAAAATTATGCTTTTATTTATTTATTTGTTTGTTTATTATGTTCAATGAGCCAGCCTATAGTAGTACATCATTAGTTTTTTTTTCATCATTAGTTTTTGATGTAGTGTTCAATGATTCATTAGTTGTATTTTAAGCAGAAGCCTAAGAAAGAAAAAAACAAAAAAAATGCCATTAAACCCTGAATTACTGAATGACTGGTTCTGTGTGTTATAGCTATCATGGTCTTTATCGGTTATCTTCTCAAGAATCATTCTCATTAACTTACTGGTAGAAGTACATGCAAACCCGCAAAATTTCCTCTTCCCATTTGGTTTCTTCAGATTCTCTAAATTATTGGTGAACATTTCTTAATCAGATTGGGGACTATGTGGTGTTAATTTTGAATTGCCTGAATGGTGAAATCTGATCTTAAGGGAGCACAAACTTTCATTGCAGAGCTTTCATTTTTCTCTTGGAACTATATCTTAAGTATCTTGGAATATATTACCTTTCAAAATTGTTTTATTTTACCTATGGAAAAATAATAAAAATTTTTATAAAATTTTTGAATTTTGATTAAAAAATGGACAGAGAATGTGAATAGACATTTTTCCAGAGAAGACATACAGATGGCCAACACACATATGAAAAAAGGCTCTCGGATGCCTGGGTGGCTCAGTGGGTTAAAGCCTCTGCCTTCAGCTCAGATCATGATCCCAGGACCCTGGAATCAAGCCCCACATCGGGCTCTCTGCTCAGCAGGGAGCCTGCTTCCTCCTCTCTCTGCCTGCCTCTCTGCCTACTTGTGATCTCTCTCTGTCAAATAAATAAATAAAATCTTAAAAAAAAAAAAGAAAGAAAAAAGGCTCTCCACCACCCATCGTCAGGGAAATGCAAATCAAAGCCACAGTGAGATATCACCTCCCACCTGTCGGGTGGGCGCTTATCAAAAAGACAAAAAACAACAAGTGTTGGTGAGGATGTGCAGAAAAGGGAACCCTTGGGCACTGTTGGTGAGAGTGTAAATTGGTGCAGCCACTGTGGAAAACAGTATGGGGGTTCCTCAAAAAACTAAATACAGAACTACCATGCAATCCAGCAATTCCACTTTTGGGTATTTATCTGAAGAAAATAACAACACTAATTAAAAGAGATATATACACTCCAATGTTTTATTGTAGTATTATTTACAACAGCCAGTATATGGAATATTACTTGGCCGTGGAAAAGACTGAAATTTTACCATCTCTGACCACATAGATTGAGCTAGAGAATATGCTTTAGCATTTATGAAATAAGTTAGAGAAAGATAAATACCATATGATTTCACTTATATGTGGAATCTAAAAATCAAAGCAAATGAACAAGACAAAATAGAAACAGACTCATAGATACAGGTACCCAACTGTTGGTTACCAGAGGGAGGAAGTTTTGCTGAGTGGGGGAGGGGGCAGACAAAACAGATCATGAAGATTAAGAGGTACAAAGTTGCAGTCATAAAATAAGTAAGTCAGTGGGATTGTAATGTACAGCATAGGGAACATAGTCAACAGTATTGTAACAAATGGTAACTAGACTTATATGGTGGGGATCATTTTTTAATGTATAAAAATATTGAGTCACTGTGATATACACTGGAAACTAATAAGCTATTATACATCAATTGTACCTCAACAGAAAAAACTTAATCTAGGGGCATCTGTGTGGCTGAGTTTGTTAAGCATCTGCCTTCGGCTCAGGTCATGATCTCAGTGTCCTGGGACTGAGTCCTGAATTAGGATTTCTGCTCAGTGGGAAGTCTACTTCTCCCTCTCACTCTCTCTCTCTCTGTGCTTTCTTTCTCTCTCTCTCTCTCTCCCTCAAATAAATAAATAAAATCTTTATTAAAGAAAAAAACAATCTAATTATAATTGCATTAAAATTTCTTAACTTTCTATCCTTACAACTCACATCTATTGTTATAAATAAGCAAAAAAGAGAGCGAGAGAGAAATTGTTTTTAAAGTCTTTTAAAATGTCCAGATTTCTTCTTTTGCTTATTATTGGGAACTCCTCATGGGTATGACAAGTACTGCTAAATATAATTCCCCATATTTTCTTTAAGTATAAACAATTAAATTATACCACAGCAGATGTAACCAATTTTTAAATGATATAAACCTTATTTAAGTCTACTGAGAATCTGACCTCTTGGAATTCATGGAAAAATACTTTAAGAAAGTGGGGCACCTGGGTGGCTCAGTGGGTTAAGCCTCTGCCTTTGGCTCAGGTCATGATCTCAGGATACTGGGATCAAGCCCCACATCGGACTCTCTGCTCAGCAGGGAGCCTGCTTCCCCCTCTCTCTCTGCCTACTTGTGATCTCTCTCTCTCTGTCAAATAAATAAATAAAAACCTTAAAAAAAAGAAAGAAAGAAAGAAAGAAAGAAAGAAAGAAAGAAAGAAAGAAAGAGTTCAGGGGGCACCTGGGTAGTTCTGTCGGTTAAGCATCTACCTTCAGCTCAGGTCATGATCCCAGAGTCCTGGGCTCAAGCCCTGCTTCAGTCTCCCTGCTCAGTAGGGAGTTTGCTTCTCCCTCTCCCACTCCCCCTGCTTGTGCTCTTTCTCTCTCCCTCCTTCTATCTGTCAAACAAATAAGTCAAATCTTTTTAAAAAGAAAGAAAGAGTTCCAAAATAAAACATTTACTTTGAAATAAACCCAGATCTGTTACCTATTTAAAAATAAAAATGTGAAAAATCTCACAGCATTAGACCCCCTTTCCCACACCAGTCAGTGAAGCAGAGGACAGGTAATCTGGCTTAGAGAGAATGTGGGCTCTCCCACGGGCCACATTCTTCACTCCTCCTTCCACCTCTGTTATGGAGACTGTCCGTTATGAAAACCATCCCACCTGCACTTCCTTTATTTCGGAGTGGACAAATATTTCTGTATTCTTCTATGGTGAAAGTTAAAAAGAAAAGAAAAGAAAAAGACTGAAAGATCCAGCTGTCCATCCTTTCTTGCATTATACACTTCAGAAATATTAAGACATTTGCAATTCCCTAAATATGCCACATAGAAGACATACTCTCTTGAATGCTTTCCTCTACTTCTCTACCTGGAAAACTTCTCATCCAGACACTGTGCCTGGAACACTCCAGAATCAGGAGATAAGGATTAAGAAGCGGGAAGGGGCAAGAAACATGTGGGAGCATTTTTCTCTATGTTAGGGAGTTTCTAGGATTTTCCTCTGCAAAGAAGAAAAGCAACTGAGAGTCACAAGTCTGTTGTAGAGAGGCAGAGGGATCCTCTCCATAGAGCCTGCAAAAGATTGATATTATAATATTTATCTCTAATATCAAAAATAATCTATTTCTGTCATCTGAAGTCAGACTGTGTTTAGAACATATCTGGTGTGGAAATGAACATTCCAAAATCAAGCCACATGACTGAAATGCTGAGCCATTGTGATAGTTAAAGTGCCCACTAGAGGCTGATCTCACACAACATTTCTAGACCTAAAACCTGCAAAATCTTTGCTTCCTCATTTCTGTTGACTTTTTAAAAATTTTTAAGTTTAATTTTAATTTAATTAACATATACTGTATTATTAGTTTCAGGGATAGAATGTAGTGATTCATCAGTTGCATATCACACCCAGTGCTTGTCACAACTGTGCCCTCCTTAACACCCATCATCTACCCCATCCTCCTCCCTCCATCCCTCCAGCAACCCTCAGTTTGTTTCCTGGAGTTCAGCATCTCTTATTGTTTGCTTCCTGCTCTGTTTTTATCTTATTTTACTTTATTTCCCTTCCCCATATTCATCTGTTTTATTTCTTAAATTCCACATATGAGTAAAGTCATATAGTATTTGTCTTTCTCTGACTGACTTATTTTGTTTAGCATAATACCCTCTAGTTCCATCCATGTCATTGCAAATGGCAAGATTTTGTTCTTTTTGATGGCTGAGTAATATTTCATTGTGTATCTAGTAGGGAATATTAAATATATAATGGAATATTAATATTATAATGGAATATATATAGACAGAGAGACCACGTCTTCTTTATCCACTCATCAGTTGAAGGACATTTGGGCTCTTCCCATAGTTTGGCTATTGTGGACATTGCTGCTATAAACATTGGGGTGCAGGTGTCCCTTCATTATCCAAACCAATCTCTCAGGCCGTAAAGTCCTTGAAATTCTTTATCGGAGCTTTGTCTCCCATATTTGATGGCACCAAATACTGTCATTTCTTCCTTGGAAACTGATGCAGTGAGGACGGTGGGACAGTAGTCTGTCTGAGGGTTGCACAATCTCAAGGTCACCATTGAGCCTAAAGTTGTCTGCTTCTTAGTAGGCCAGGAAGTCCATCAGCTACAAAGCATAGTTTATCCCTAATCGAAAGTATTTTCATAGCATCCATGATGAGGAGTAAAATCGCATTTTGGGTGAATGGGATTTGTGACTTCCATGGTTGCTATTCAATTCTATTTTGTAAAAGAGGTTGGGAAAATAAAGAGGACAAAGGGAGGAGCTTATGAAAGCCTACAGAAGTGAGGAGGCATCTGGAGAGCTCTTCTCACAGATAACTTCATTTAAGTATGTGGATTAGATACAGAAGAAAAGATTTCAATGGTGGATTTTTTTTTTTTTTTTTAAACAGAGGAAAGAGAGTCATCTCAGGTCATGATCCCAGGGTTCTAGGATCGAGTCCCACATCAGGCTCCCTGCTCAGCTGGGAGTCTGCTTCTCCCTCTCCCTCTGCCACTCCCCCTGCTTGCACTCTCATCCCCTTTTTCTCTGTCAACTAAATAAATAAAATCTTAAACACACACACACACACACACACACGAGGGAAGAGGATAGTTTTAGGAGCATGAGAATGACCTGAGAAGTATTTAAGATGACCAGTGCCTGGGCCTCACACCAGATCAATTACATCAGAAGTCATCAGTTGGAGCCCAGGTGATTGAATGCACAGCAGGGGTTGATAACTACTCATCAGATGTCTTTGGGCCTCGGGTACTTAATAAGCCTTTGCTTAATTTGTAAAATGAGGAGATTGAACAAAGATAACTTCTAATGTCCTTTCTAACTCTACAACACAATAATGCCATGGCCAACTAAAACAATCTTCTGCATATGCAAAATAATTCCCCCAGTATGTCCCAGGCTTTTTTCTTTTTTTAAAAGATTTATTTATTTATTTATTTGAGAAAGAGAGAGCATGCAAGTTTGCGGAGAGGCAGAGGAAGAGAGACAGGGAGAGAGAGAGAATCTTAAGCCGACTCCTCACTGAGCATGGAGGCTGATCTGGGGCTCGATCTCAGGACCCAAAGATCATGACCTGTGCTGGAACAAGAGTTAGTCATTTAACTGACTGAGCCACCCAGGCACCCTGCCCCAGGCTCTTTTTTAAAGAAGTATGCAAATAACTATCCCACATTCATGTAGATCAAGGAAATCATTTCTCTACCCCTTGATAATTGTTGGAAGAACCCTGAGAAAAATAAAGAATTACACACTATTGGACTTGTGGAAATGATCTGAGTTCATGTTACACATAGGGCATCGCCCATCACAGATCTTTTCAGCTTCTTTGGGTGTATTGTCACAGTGGTTTAGAACTTAGCTGAAATGAAATATTTTTTGTTTCCTTCTACATTATGTCATCCAAACTTTACACCTTTAGCAACACGTTATCTCTTGATGATCTAACAAGAAATATGAGCTTATGTACTAGCGTAAATTGTGATCAGGGATTAAATTCACATATAGTGGGATTGCTTCATGATCTCTATTAATGATATTTGAGTGAGAGATAGGATACTTTCTTGGCTACAACTTAAACTGATCGCAGAACAATGTAAAATCAGCTATTTCTTGGCTCAGGTCTTTGTAAACATTTGTTCACTCACTTTGCAGAAATGTGGAATTCTCTTTCTTTGAGAATTTCTGAAGATAGAGTTAAATGTGGTTAGTGACATGTCTTCTTAGACTTGGTATAAGCTTTAATGCACAGTGACTATTTTTTTCTTTTTCTTTCTTTTTTTTTCTTTTAAGTAGCTTTTCTTTCCTTTTTTTCTTTTAAATAGGGAGCCAAATAAACCATGTAACCCGGTAAAAGGTAGGCCCAGGAAAGCAAAAGCCAGGAAAAATTTAATTAAAAAGCCAACATCATCCATTTGTCTTTGAGAAGATAAGGATTATTACAAAGAAAGGCAAAGAGAAAGTCAAGGTTCACCATTGGAAATTAAAAAATGGGATTTTTGAGTCTGAGAAAGTTAGTAGTCTTGAAAGCAAGGTTTGGTTGTAAAACGTTTTCTGAATTATTTTAGTTCCCACTGGCATGTCTTGAGGAGAAACAGAGGGGGACGATGAAATCTTCAAGGTAGAGTATTTGCTGAATAGAATCCAGTCCCCCAGTGAAATGACTGTACTTAATCAGGAAGAGGCTGAATTAAGAGCATTTTTATTAGTAGATTTAAAGCCCCACTCCCCACCCCCCAACACTACCCAGTGTGGGAGAGGGTATGAGGATGATTAAGTATAACTTTGAAAACCAAATAGCCACATTTTCTTTGTCCAAACAATTGCCAGCTTTAATCTGAGCCACGATTTATTTTTTAAGATTTTTATTTATTTATTTTGATAGAGAGATAGAGAGAGATCACAAGTAGGCTGAGAGGCAGGCAGAGGGAGAGAGAAGCAGGCTCTCCTCTGAGCAGGGAGCCGAATTCAGGGCTCGATTCCAGGACCCTGGAATCATCACCTGATCCGAAGGCAGCTGCTCAACCAGCTGAGCCACCCAGGCATCCCAGCCACTATTTTTCTTCTGCTCATGGAACATAAGAAGGAGCAAGACTGAGCTGGAGGGATTGCCCCTCACTATTTATCTGCCTTCCAAGATAGTGCCAATATCTACATGTTGAGATCCTTGTGTAACAAGCAATGGCAAGGCCTGTCACAAGGAGAAGCATGGAAGGTTTCCATGGGCCACTGGGAAAGTGGAATAACTAAGAAAACCCAAACCATGACCTACCAAGGGCCTGGATCTAAAAGGGAACTAGGAGAATCCTTTGAAGGATTAAGTTTCTGTGGGATTCTTTTAGGCAGACAACCCTGATCCAGGCTAACAGAGGAGAGGGGGCAAGATTGCTTCATGGATTTGATCGATGAAATTAACATGAAAGATTGCAATTAATTCCCAAATGTGAAAGAAACATAGAACAGGTAACAATTGGGACTAAATAAAATCCCAAAGGAAGATCTCTCACTCTGTAAATAAGGGGAAGAGATGGGAAGACTCCACACCCAGATCTTAACCACTCTCCTGATTTTGCAGCCCGATGACAAGAAATAGAGTTAGCAATTGATTTTGTCTCGCTGCCAAATATTGATTTCCAATTCTAGAGAAATACTGATTTAACAAAAGGATACAGTCTTTCAAGAAAAATATGCTAAGTGCTTTCTATATGTAAAGAACTATGCTAAGTACTTGGGATAGAGACAGATAAAGCATGATCCTTTCCCTTAAATGATTTGCCATCTTGTAGGGGTGAGAATCCAGGTACTTAATTTGACAGAACATAAAGGAGAAAACCATGATGGATATAAAATAATAAAAGGTCTAGTGGAAGGAAGTGGCTCTTCTGATTAAGGATTCCGGAGGCAATCACAGAGGAGGTAGTTTTTGCCTAAGTAGATCCTAAGGGATTGGAGGGGAAGGTGTTTTGGCTGGCAAGAGATGATATGGAAGATACTGTTGGAGGCCAGAGCACATTAAAATAAAAAGGATTACATGACACTCTTGCTAAACCCTTATGTCAGTGATTTAATGACCGGAAACCCCATTTAAGAGAAGAGTCGTCCTTCTTTAGCTCTTCAGTGTTTTATGATATATTAATATATCACGATCATAATATTGATCTTTGTATTTAAAATACTAAAAAACAAAAAAGGTAAACCAAAAAAAAAAAAACCCAAAAAGTAAATCAATAAAATATGAATAAACAAATGGACCTAGTTTATAATCTGTCCTATTTTCACAGAGAACCCACCTCAAAGAATTCCACACACCAAGTCAAGGAAAGAAATGTTTAAAGAAATTGAGATCACTTGCAGTTTCCTGCCAAGTATACAGCCACTGGATTCTAGAAAAATAAGAAGCTGGCTGTGCATTTTCTAAGTAGAACACAAAGGTTTATCACACATGGCATTAAAAAAACGGTAACTGGTACAAGCTGGCACTGTGTATTTCTGATATGACAAACGAGACACACCTGCTGTTAAGAAAGAATGACATGAATACTGTGCAAGAATTCGCAAGAGAACATACCCGAACTGCTTAGTCATCTCATTGCCTCCTGCTGGAAATTATTTCTGGGTTCCTCACTGAGAGAGTTCAGAATTCTCTAGACCAGAAGTTCTCAACCAGGGGCAACTTTGTCTGCAGGGGACATCTGGCAATTTCTGGAGATGTTTTTGGTTGTCATGACTAGGGAATATACTACTGGTTTCTAGTGGGTAGAGGCGAGGAATGCTGTCCTAATATGCATAGGACAGTCCCCACCACGTGCTTACACACACACACACACACACACACACACAGAAAGAAAGAATTATGTAGCCCAAAATGTCAATAATGCCAAAGCTGAGAACTGTCCCCTAGACAACAAGCCATTTGGCACAAAAGCAAGTGCTCTAAAAGCATTCACCCGCAAATTTCAGATTGTAAATCCCAAGTCAGTTCTGAAGATTTTCAGCGCAATCATTGTACAGAAATCCACAACCACTCTAATGATACAGTTGTCAGGGAGAGAGAGTCAAATTCTCATTTGATTATTTACTGAGCGACCTCTGGTTGTTTAACTACTTTGTGCCTTAGGTTCCCCATCTGTAAAATTGGGGAAAATAATAGTAAGTAGCTCCTAAAGTTGATGCAATGCTTAAGTAAACAAACAAATACAAAGTGCTTAGAATAGGGTCTGGCCAACAGCACTAAAAAATGTATTTTTTTAAGATCTTATTTATTTATTTGACAGAAATAGAGAGAAAGAGAGCGCGCCAGCAGGGGGAGCAGCAGGCAGAGGGAGAGGGAGAAGCAGACGCCCCACTGAGCACAGAACCCCACTCAGGGCTAGATCCCAGAACCCCTGGGATCATGACCTGGGCTGAAGGCATACGCTTAACTGACTGAGCCACCCAGGTGTCCCTAAATAAATGTATTTTTGCCTTATTACTAATAATACTTAGCACAAAGAGGAATTTAAAATTTGCATTTACCTAGACCAATGTCCAAAAGTACAGTCATTTAAATAATAATTTTATTATTTCCAAGTATCATCTGAACTACTATTTTCTTTAGATTTTTTTTTTCTGAATTGTCATGCTTCACCTATAAACTTTTTGTGTCATTCACAGGTTCCAACCAGCTGTGGTTAAAGTTAACACCAGATGGTGCCCCTCATCAGTGTCCTTTAAAAAAAAAAAAAGCAGCATATGTGGTGTCTTGGCCTCTAACCAAAGCCCCATACAAAATAGATGACCTGAGTGGCACTTTTTGTCTACAGAGAGCAAAGCACTTTAGTCCTTCTTAAGTATAGGAACTGAGAACCTGAGAGTTGGAGGGTCTGTAAAAGGGTAGGAACCTGAAGACTATGGTGATAACTGATCATCGTTTAAAGATATGTGTGAATGGAGTCAAGATGGCGGAGAAGTAGCAGCTGAGACTACTTCGGGTAGCGGGACATCAGCTAAATAGCTTATCTAAAGATTGCAAACACCTACAAATCCAACAGGAGATTGAAGAGAAGAAGAACAGCAATTCTAGAAACAGAAAATCAACCACTATCTGAAAGGTAGGACTGGCGGAGAAGTGAATCCAAAGCGACGGGAAGATAGACCGCGGCGGGAGGGGCCGGCTCCCGGCGAGCGGCGGAGCAACGGAGCAAAACCAGGACTTTTAAAAGTCTGTTCCGCTGAGGGACATCGCTTCAGAGGCTTAACTGGGGTGAAGCCCAGGCGGGGTCAGCGCGGCCTCAGGTCCCGCAGGGTCGCAGAAGGATCGGGGGTGTCTGAGTGTCGCAGAGCTTACCGGTATTAGAACGGGGAAGCCGGCTGCAGAGACAGAGCCGAGGAGTGACTCTCAGCTCGGGGTTGCCTTGAACTGGTCGCGGGCTCGGTCAGCTCGGAGCGCGGCCGGAGGCCAGGGTGACGGGAGTCATTGGGCGCTGTTCTCTGAGGGCGCACTGAGGACTGGGGCCCCGGGCTCTCGGCTCCTCCGGGCCGGACACCGGGAGGCCGCCATCTTCATTCCCGTCCTCCGGAACTCTACGGAAAGCGCTCAGGGAACAAAAGCTCCCGAAAGCAAACCCGAGCGGATTACTTAGCGCGGCCCCGGATAAGGGCGGTGCAACTCCGCCTGGGGCAAAGACGCTTGAGAATCACGACAACAGGCCCCTCCCCCAGAAGATCAACGGGAAACCCAGCCAGGACCAAGTTCACCTACCGAGGAGTGCAGTTTCAATACCAAGGAAAGCGGCGGAATTCCAGAGGAGAAGAAAGCAAAGCACGGAACTCATGGCTTTCTCCCCATGATTTTTTAGCCTTGCAGTTAATTTAATTTTTTTTTCTTTTTCAATTTTTGTTTCTTTTTCTCTTCTTCTGCTAAATTTTTTAACTTTTACCGTTTTCTTTTTTAACGTTTTTTAAATAGTTTATCTAATATATATATATTTTTTTCCTCTTTTTATATTTTTTCTTTATCGGCTTTCTTTTTTTAAATAGTTTCTTTTTTTTTCTTTTTTTTCTTTTTTTCTTTTTTTTCTTTCTGAACCCCTTTTTATCCCCTTTCTCCCGCCTCACAATTTCGGATCTCTTCTGATTTGGCTAAAGCATATTTTCCTGGGGTTGTTGCCACCCTTTTAGTATTTTACTTGCTCCTTCATAAACTCTTATCTAGACAAAATGACAAGGCGGAAAAATTCACAACAAAAAAAAGAACAAGAGGCAGTACCAAAGGCTAGGGACCTAATCAATACAGACATTGGTAATATGTCAGATCTAGAGTTCAGAATGACGATTCTCAAAGTTCTAGCCGGGCTTGAAAAAGGCATAGAAGATATTAAAGCAACCCTCTCGGGAGATATAAAAGCCCTTTCTGGAGAAATAAAAGAACTAAAATCGAACCAAGTTGAAATCAAAAAAGCTATTAATGAGGTGCAATCAAAAATGGAGGCTCTCAGTGCTAGGATAAATGAGGCAGAAGAAAGAATTAGCGATATAGAAGACCAAATGACAGAGAATAAAGAAGCTGAGCAAAAGAGGGACAAACAGCTACTGGACCACGAGGGGAGAATTCGAGAGATAAGTGACACCATAAGATGAAACAACATTAGAATAACTGGGATTCCAGAAGAAGAGGAAACAGAGAGGGGAGCGGAAGGTATATTGGAGAGAATTATTGGAGAGAATTTCCCCAATATGGCAAAGGGAACAAGCATCAAAATCCAGGAGGTTCAGAGAACCCCCCTCAAAATCAATAAGAATAGGTCCACACCCCGTCACCTAATAGTAAAATTTACAAGTCTTAGTGACAAAGAGAAGATCCTGAAAGCAGCCCAGGAAAAGAAGTCTGTAACGTACAATGGTAAAAATATTAGATTGGCAGCAGACTTATCCACAGAGACCTGGCAGGCCAGGAAGAGCTGGCATGATATATTCAGAGTACTAAATGAGAAAAACATGCAGCCAAGAATACTATATCCAGCTAGGCTATCATTGAAAATAGAAGGAGAGACTAAAAGCTTCCAGGACAAACAAAAACTGAAAGAATTTGCAAATACCAAACCAGCTCTACAGGAAATATTGAAAGGGGTCCTCTAAGCAAAGAGAGACCCTCAAAGTAGTAGATCAGAAAGAAACAGAGACAATATACAATAACAGTCACCTTACAGGCAATACAATGGCACTAAATTCATATCTCTCAATACTTACCCTGAATGTTAATGGGCTAAATGCCCCAATCAAAAGACACAGGGTATCAGAATGGATAAAAAAACAAAACCCATCTATATGTTGCCTACAAGAAACTCATCTTAAACCTGAAGACACCTCCAGGTTTAAAGTGAGGGGGTGGAAAAGAATTTACCATGCTAATGGACATCAGAAGAAAGCAGGAGTGGCAATCCTTATAGCAGATCAATTAGATTTTAAGCCAAAGATTATAATAAGAGATGAGGAAGGACACTATATCATACTCAAAGGAACTGTCCAACAAGAAGATCTAACAATTTTAAATATCTATGCCCCTAACGTGGGAGCAGCCAACTATATAAACCAATTAATAACAAAATCAAAGAAACACATTGACAAGAATACAATAATAGTAGGGGATTTTAACACTCCCCTCACTGAAATGGACAGATCATCCAAGCAAAAGATCAACAAGGAAATCAAGGCCTTAAATGACACACTGGACCAGATGGACATCACAGATATATTCAGAACATTTCATCCCAAAGCAACAGAATACACATTCTTCTCTAGTGCACATGGAACATTCTCCAGAATAGATCACATTCTTGGTCCTAAATCAAGTCTCAACCGGTATCAAAAGATTGGGATCATTCCCTGCATATTTTCAGACCACAATGCTCTAAAGCTAGAACTCAATCACAAGAGGAAATTTGGAAAGAACCCAAATACATGGAGACTAAACAGCATCCTTCTAAAGAATGAATGGGTCAACCAGGAAATTAAAGAAGAATTGAAAAAATTTATGGAAACAAATGATAATGAAAACACAACGGTTCAGAATCTGTGGGACACAACAAAGGCAGTCCTGAGAGGAAAATATATAGCGGTACAAGCCTTTCTCAAGAAACAAGAAAGGTCTCAGGTACACAACCTAACCCTACACCTAAAGGAGCTGGAGAAAGAACAAGAAAGAAACCCTAAACCCAGCAGGAGAAGAGAAATCATAAAGATTAGAGCAGAAATCAATGAAATAGAAACCAAAAAAACAATAGAACAAATCAACGAAACTAGGAGCTGGTTCTTTGAAAGAATTAATAAGATTGATAAACCCCTGGCCAGACTTATCAAAAAGAAAAGAGAAAGGACCCAAATAAATAAAATCATGAATGAAAGAGGAGAGATCACAACGAACACCAAAGAAATACAGACAATTATAAGAACATACTATGAGCAACTCTACGCCAACAAATTTGACAATCTGGAAGAAATGGATGCATTCCTAGAGACATATAAACTACCACAACTGAACCAGGAAGAAATAGAAAGCCTCAACAGACCCATAACCAGTAAGGAGATTGAAACAGTCATCAAAAATCTCCAAACAAACAAAAGCCCGGGGCCAGACGGCTTCCCGGGGGAATTCTACCAAACATTTAAAGAAGAACTAATTCCTATTCTCCTGAAACTGTTCCAAAAAATAGAAATAGAAGGAAAACTTCCAAACTCATTTTATGAGGCCAGCATCACCTTGATCCCCAAACCAGACAAGGATCCCAACAAAAAAGAGAACTACAGACCAATATCCTTGATGAACACAGATGCAAAAATTCTCGCCAAAATACTAGCCAATAGGATTCAACAGTACATTAAAAGGATTATTCACCACGACCAAGTGGGATTTATTCCAGGGCTGCAAGGTTGGTTCAACATCCGCAAATCAATCAATGTGATACAACACATTAATAAAAGAAAGAACAAGAACCATATGATTCTCTCCATAGATGCTGAAAAAGCATTTGACAAAGTACAGCATCCCTTCCTGATCAAAACTCTTCAAAGTGTAGGGATAGACGGCACATACCTCAATATTATCAAAGCCATCTATGAAAAACCCACCGCAAATATCATTCTCAATGGAGAAAAACTGAAAGCTTTTCCGCTAAGGTCAGGAACACGGCAGGAATGTCCGTTATCACCACTGCTATTCAACATAGTACTAGAAGTCCTAGCCTCAGCAATCAGACAACAAAAGGAAATTAAAGGCATCCAAATCGGCAAAGAAGAAGTCAAACTATCACTCTTTGCAGATGATATGATACTCTATGTGGAAAACCCAAAAGACTCCACTCCAAAACTGCTAGAACTTGTCCAGGAATTCAGTAAAGTGTCAGGATATAAAATCAATGCACAGAAATCAGTTGCATTTCTCTACACCAACAACAAGACAGAAGAAAGAGAAATTAAGGAGTCCATCCCATTTACAATTGCACCCAAAACTATAAGATACCTAGGAATAAACCTAACCAAAGAGACTAAGAATCTATACACAGAAAACTATAAAGTACTCATGAAAGAAATTGAGGAAGACACAAAGAAATGGAAAAATGTTCCATGCTCCTGGATTGGAAGAATAAATATTGTGAAAATGTCTATGCTACCTAAAGCAATCTACACATTTAATGCAATTCCTATCAAAGTACCATCCATTTTTTTCAATGAAATGGAACAAATAATCCTAAAATTTATATGGAACCAGAAAAGACCTCGAATAGCCAAAGGAATATTGAAAAAGAAAGCCAAAGTTGGTGGCATCACAATTCCGGACTTCAAGCTCTATTACAAAGCTGTCATCATCAAGACAGCATGGTACTGGCACAAAAACAGACACATAGATCAATGGAACAGAATAGAGAGCCCAGAAATGGACCCTCAACTCTATGGTCAACTCATCTTCGACAAAGCAGGAAAGAATGTCCAATGGAAAAAAGACAGCCTCTTCAATAAATGGTGTTGGGAAAATTGGACAGCCACATGCAGAAAAATGAAATTGGATCATTTCCTTACACCACACACGAAAATAGACTCAAAATGGATGAAGGATCTCAATGTGAGAAAGGAATCCATCAAAATCCTTGAGGAGAACACAGGCAGCAACCTCTTCGACCTCAGCCGCAGCAACATCTTCCTAGGAACATCACCAAAGGCAAGGGAAGCAAGGGCAAAAATGAACTCTTGGGATTTTATCAAGATCAAAAGCTTTTGCACAGCAAAGGAAACAGTTAACAAAACCAAAAGACAACTGACAGAATGGGAGAAGGTATTTGCAAATGACATCAGATAAAGGGCTAGTATCCAAAATCTATAAAGAACTTAGCAAACTCAACACCCAAAGAACAAATAATCCAATCAAGAAATGGGCAGAGGACATGAACAGACATTTCTGCAAAGAAGACATCCAGATGGCCAACAGACACATGAAAAAGTGCTCCATATCACTCGGCATCAGGGAAATACAAACCAAAACCACCATGAGATATCACCTCACACCAGTCAGAATGGGTAAAATTAACAAGTCAGGAAATGACAGATGCTGGCGAGGATGCGGAGAAAGGGGAACCCTCCTACACTGTTGGTGGGAATGCAAGCTGGTGCAACCACTCTGGAAAACAGCATGGAGGTTCCTCAAAATGTTGAAAATAGAACTACCCTATGACCCTGCAATTGCACTGCTGGGTATTTACCCTAAAGATACAAACGTAGTGATCCGAAGGGGCACGTGCACCCGAATGTTTATAGCAGCAATGTCTACAATAGCCAAACTATGGAAAGAACCTAGATGTCCATCTACAGACGAATGGATAAAGAAGATGTGGTATATATACACAATGGAATACTATGCAGCCATCAAAAGAAATGAAATCTTGCCATTTGCGATGACGTGGATGGAACTAGAGGGTATCATGCTTAGCGAAATAAGTCAATCGGAGAAAGACAACTATCATATGATCTCCCTGATATGAGGGAGAGGAGATGCAACATGGGGGGTTGAGGGGGTAGGAGAAGAGTAAATGAAACAAGATGGGATTGGGAGGGAGACAAACCATAAGTGACTCTTAATCTCACAAAACAAACTGAGGGTTGATGGGGGGAGGGGGTTGGGAGAGGGGGGTGGGGTTATGGATATTGGGGAGGGTATGTGCTATGGTGAGTGCTGTGAAGTGTGTAAACCTGGCGATTCGCAGACCTGTACCCCTGGGGATAAAAATATATGTTTATAAAGCTGTAAAAAAAAAAGAAAAAGAAAAAAGAAAGGATGAATCCCCAAGTTTTGTAGCAACATGGACGGGACTGGAAGAGATTATGCTGAGTGAAATAAGTCAAGCAGAGAGAGTCAATTATCATATGGTTTCACTTATTTGTGGAGCATAACAAATAGCATGGAGGACAAGGGGAGATGGAGAGGAGAAGGGAGTTGAGGGAAATTGGAAGGGGAGGTGAACCATGAGAGACTATGGACTCTGAAAAACGATCTGAGAATTTTGAAGGGGTGGGGGGTGGGAGGTTGGGGGCACCAGGTGGTGGGTATTGTAGAGGGCACGGATTGCATGGAGCACTGGGTGTGGTGCAAAAATAATGAATACTGTTATGCTGAAAAAATAAAAAAAAATTTAAAAAAAAAAAGAAAAGAAAAAAAAAAAGAAAAAAGAAACATACACTGTAGTCCCATAAGATAACAACCGTACAAAATGGCTAAAATGGATTGTAGAGTCAAATGGTATATATCTTGGTTCACCTTCAAAATCAGACCGATCTTTGAAAGTAGTGGTTTTCAATCAACGTTGACTCTACAGGAAGAATATCATGTATGCACGACTGTTTAAAGACAATTAGTGTGAGGGAGAATGTGTTTTAGTTTGAGCCCATTCATAGTAAGGGGTTTAGACTTTTAGGTTTAAGGTACCCACACAGACTAGCAAAATAGCATGTAGATGTGAGCTCCATTGTAAAGAGAAAAATGAGATTCCACAAGCTCTGTATCACCCCTCAAAAAGAAAAAGATGGAGTGTCCAGTATGTACCTGGGACAGCCTTCCCAGAGCACTTTCCTCACTGTCTTAGATGATGCTTAGTGTCTCTTCCACAATTGTGCACTTAGCGACACCAGCAACGTCCTCACCACCTTCATCTTCAGCATTTGCACAGTGCTCAGCACCTAGTAGGGAGGGAGGCGAGTTTGCTTTGGCTCAGCAGACATTTACAGACAGATCTGGTGCTGTCCGGTGGAATGAAACACAGGGGTGGCTGGTGATACCTTTAAATACCAAAACCATGATTTGACTCCGTACTGTAGCTTTAAAAAAACCCTGACATCTTAGTCAGAGTTCTCCAGAAAAGCAGAACTCATGGAAGGTATACATACCACTAATAGAGTGATGGATTGACTGATTGATTGATTTCAGGTACTAGCTGGGTCACACAGTTGTGAAAGCCAAGTTGTCCCACAGTCTCCCCTCTGCAAGCTGGAAACTCAAGAATACCAGTGATGTGATCAGTCCAAATCTAAAGACCTGAGAAGCGGGAGTGCCCCGTCCGAGGGCAGGAAGAGATGGACATCCCAGCTCAGGAAGAGAGAGCAGAAATTGGCCCTTCCTTTTCCCTTCCTATTCTACGCTCAACAGAAGAGACGATGCCCCCTCAAGACTACTCAAGTCTACCAAATCAAACTCTCATCTCTTCTGGAAACACCCACCCAGACACACCCAGAAATAATGTTTTGCTAGCCATCTGGGCATCCATTAGCCCAGGCCAGCTGACACATCAAATTAATCAGCACACTTTCCAACCCAACGTGTGCTGACTTCCGGCCTCCCTCTCCATTCCAGTTTCCGCAGGCATCTCGGGCACCTAGACTGTCCTCAGGTACCACAGTACGGTCTCATCTTGGCTGGCTGCGGTAGACAAAATTCTATCAAATTTAAAATATCTGCATGGTATACAATATCTATAATTAGGCACTTGAGGTTTCACTATTGTCAACGTTGAGTGATGTCCACATGTCAATACAATGCAGTTGGTTTTTCTATAAGATTTTTGGGTATCTTTTCAGACAAATAAGTGTTCTTTTTTTATATATGTGTGTGTTCTTTTTAATAGTCTTTATTGTAGTAATTAGTTTTAAATTCTTGACCCAGTATATATACTGAGTCAGTATAAATACTTGACTTACGTAAATACTTGACTCAGGGCTTCCTCCAACCCCCAAAATTTCCCAGATGACACTGAATTAAGGACAAAAGAATATTATGACATAGAAAAAGATTAGAAAAAAATCCATATGGTATTTTTATATGTGCTAGCAGGAGGAAAAAAAAAGTGTCCTTTTCAATTCTCACCACTGTTCGTTTTGTGCATCTACTTAGCACATAATTATTGTGTCTGTGTCTTTGTTTTCTCAGCTAGCTGTTAAACATCTCTTGGGTACATAGCACCCAGCTAGATATCTTTACTCACTGATCGCTTAAAAGGTTTCATGTTTTCTAGCCACTTAACATGTACCCCAGAAGTGAAATGCAAAATTTCAACTCACTCTTCTCAGGGGGCTAATAAACATGAGTAGAATGAAAAGGGGGAATTTTAAAAAATAAATTATTGTATGGAACACCTGGGTGGCCCAGTTGGTTAAGCCGGTGCCTTTGGCTCAAGTCATGATCCCAGGATCTGGGATGGAGTCCCATATCGGGCTCTTTGCTCGGCTGGGAGCCTGCTTCTCTCTCTGTCTCTGCCTGCCACTCTGCCCGCTTGTGTTTTCTCTCTCTCTCTCTCTCTCTCTGACAAATAAATAAATAAATAAAATCTTTTTTAAAAAGAACTTTTAAAAAAATAAATAAATTATGGTAAGTAAATAAAATAAGTCTCTGTGCCTAATTACTAAGTAAATTCCTTATAATAAATTCCTTGACTCCCTTGTTACTTTGAGAATTCTATCTCTAAAAGTAGTTTTGACTCTCAGGAACATTTAGGAAGCCTTAGTTATCCATTAAAAAGTGAAGCATAACCTTTATCATTTCACCCTTTGGCAATGACGTTTTCTATGGCATATTAGTCAGCAAGTGAGTTATTAGCTTCCTGTTCTATTAATTATTTATCCATTATTGCTATGCATGGCTTATATCACAATTTTCTACCGCCTTTATTTAAAGATAATTCAGAAATATTCAGGAGATCTGAAACGTGGGCTAAAAAATGATTTTTTATGGAACTGCAGTAGTCTACCTTTTGCCATGTGTATGTCATCAAATAAAGTTTATAAAACTCCTGGGGGGAGCCCACCCATGTTGTGGCCCTTGAGAGAGCAAAGGGCCTCAGAACAAATAGTTTTCCATATGCACATTCTTTATAAGAAGTTCAGGTCTTGAAGTCAGCCAGCAAAATAGAGCCAAAATGGGGAAGGAGTGTGGAAGGCAAGGACTTCTTATCTTGGGTATCTTAGTTATTGTGTACCCTTATAAAGTCAAATCTGATTTCTAATATGGAACAGGCTTTAAGATCCCATAAAGCAACAAGACTCTGAAAATGCAGATCTTGCATCTTGCTACGGACACGGCTTTGCTCAGAATCATGAAATAAAAAGTCAGAAGTAAAAATACTCTTTTGCCCATTAACACTGGCGATGCTAACAAATTAGCAAATTTGGGGGACAGCGACAAAACAATTTTTATTGAGGTTCATTCGTTTTAGTAAGGAAGGACTAAATGATTGGGCCTGCCTGGAATCTCAGAATCAAAGTAGACTTAAGATGGAAGGGACTTTACAAGGTACTGGTCGAACCCCCTTGCTTCACAACTACAAAAATGGAAGCCCAGAAAGACAAAAGGACTTTCTGGTCATCAGCTCACTACAGAGAAGAAGGACAGGGCCGGATGCCTTGTGGGTGACGTGGCCAAGGAGACCTCGGTGTCCTTGGAGTGACCTTGTGAGCAGCTACCAGCTCTACCTCAACCCAACCAGGCCAACTCTGATTAGAATCAAATCTCTTTACACAAATCAAATTAAATTTGCTCATCTTTAAAAAATTAATATTTTTAAAGATTTTATTTATTTGACAGACAGAAATCACAAGTAGGCAGAGAGGCAGGCAGAGAGAGAGAAGAGAGGAGGAAGCAGGCTCCCCACTGAGCAGAGAGCCTGACTCGGGGCTTGATCCCAGGACCCCGGGAACACGACCTGAGCCAAAGGCAGAGGACCCAACCCACTGAGCCACCCAGGCGCCCCGCTAATCTTTAAAAAATTTAATTAAATAAGATTTTTTTTATTTTTTAAAGAATTTATCATTGGGGCACATGGGTGGCTCAGTGGGTCAAGCCTCTGCCTTCAGCTCAGGTCATGATCTCAGGATCCTGGGATCGAACCCCACATCAGGCTCTCTGCTCAGCGGGGAGCCTGCTTCCCCCTCTCTCTCTGCCTGCCTCTCTGCCTACTTGTGATCTCTCTCTCTGTCAAAAAAATAAATAAAATCTTTTTTAAAAAGAGGGAATTTATCATTAATTGGTCATCAAAAAATAAAACTATCCAAGAAAAGATTGCTTCTGTTCGTGTGGTTTGTATATTCCTGAAAACCTATATGGTTAAGTTGTACAAGTAAAATACATTTTAGACACTTGGTTTGCTTCATATTTCTCTCAGGTGCAGTCAGCATAGTTAAGCACGTTCCTTCTTGAAATACCCTCTTGCCTTTCTAGACATCCTGTTCTTCCCACTTTGCTCTGGTCTTACTCTCGGCTCCTTCTGTCTCCTTTGCTGTCTCCCCTCCCTTTCTCTGCCCAGTAGGTAAGTTTTGGTCACCTAAGACTCAGTCCTGAGGCTGCTCTTCTCCTCCCTTCTCTGCACTTCCTTTCTCCATCCTCACACTCTCTCCTAGGAATCTCCACCTGGCTCATGACTTACATGTGTGCTCATGACTCCAAAGGTGTCTCTAACGCAGGCATCATGCATACATACCCAACTGCTCCATGCGGGTAGCTAATAAGCACCACATACTAACAAGATCTGAGCCAAAACTCCTGCTCCTGCCGCTCCCAGATCGCCTCCCACTACTTTAGTGATTGGCACCCCACCCAAGAGTTTGAGTCTCAAGTCTGAAAGAGACACCCCTGATTCTCTTTTGCACTCCATCCACAAGTCAACCTGCCAACAAGTCCTCTTGGCTCTACTTCCAAATCTCTAAACCCCACATCTGCATCCAAGCCACCTGCCCCCCCCACCTGCTCCACTGGGAAAGACTCTTAGCGATTTCTTTTCTTCTGCTCTGTCCCGTCAAGTCCATCATAGCCCACACTATGGGCTGATCTTTGGTGATCTTTGGTGATCATCTTAGGTGATCTTTGAAATACTAACTCAGAGCCTGATATGCTGTCATCTAAAATTCTTTGGTGATTTTACAGTTCGCTACGATTATCCTCTGAACCCCACCCTCACCCCCTCCCCGGATAGCCTACAAGGCCCAGCTGAATCTGCTTCCACCCCAACTAGCATCCCACTCTCCCCCACCCTTCAGCAGTCATCTTTTCTGCCATTCAAATGTACTACAGACTTTCTACCTGGGGGCCTCCTTTCGCTCCCTCAACTGCCTCCTCTAGTTCTTCGGATGCTTCATCTAGGTCCCCCACTCACGCAGACTGCCCCTTCCTCCCCCATCACCGCTGGCCTCTCCCCCTGCTTAACTTCCTATCACCCTCTTTATTCCCATCACTGCACCACACTCCTGGCAACCTGTCACTCTGTTGTTTGTGTCTTTGTGTACTTGTTTCTGTTTCTCCTGTGGAAGGTAAGTTCCATCAGGGCCCACACTTGTCCTGTCACCACCAATCCCCAGTGTCCAGCAGAGCACCTGGCACATAGATATTCAACAAGTAAGTAAATAGTGGCTTAAAATATGCTAATGAATCTTCTTAAAAGAATGGTAATGGGAAACAATCTAAGAATTGCAGGATCATTCACATACACATCCTTGATCATCTTTGGATGGGAATCTCAGCTTTCCTACCATGAATTGACTGAAAGTGAGAAAAACCTGTGTACACTCACACACACACACACACACACACACACACACACACCTACTTTCCAGCCAGATTATTTATTTACCGAAAAGTCACATGAACGAAATTCCTGCTCAGGAAATTTTTGTATCCCTTGGAGATGGTCACCACAAAATCTGGCCTATGACAAGCACCTTTCTAAAGAATTCATTGATCTTGGCCACTCACTCAACAAAGACACATTGTAAGTCAGCTGCAGTGATTCCCCTGGGACAAGTGCCACACAAGACTCGGAGGGACAGAGGTGAAGAGGAGGTGTTAGTTGTCCACAGGAGGTCCAATTCTGGGGTGAGAAGGTGTAAGCAGGGAAACAGTAAGGTGAGGGCTGACCCAGGCAAGGTAGCCTGCGTCCAGCGATGCCACACACTCATTTGTTGTATCTCGTGTGTATTTTCTTTTCTTTTTTTTTTTAAAGATTATTTATTTATTTATTTATTTATTTGACAGGCAGAGATCACAAGTAGGCAGAGAGAGAGAGAGAAAAGAAAGCAGGCTCCCTGCTGAGAAGAGAGCCCAATGCAGGGCTTGATCCCAAGACCCTGAGATCATGACCTGAGCCAAAGACAGAGGCTTTAACCCACTGAGCCACCCAGGCGCCCCTCTTGTCACTTTGTCTGAGGAACCTTTTGACTTACTCGATGGTCTTTTTCTGTTCCCTCTGCCCGCACACATCTCAAGACTCTATCATCCTTCTGCATGGATGGATCCCCAAAGGGCTCCATCCCTGACTTCTCGGTGAAGCCCAGCACCTCTTCCCTCTCCTGCCCTTTAAACTCTTCATTTGTGAGCAATCTGGCACTTCAGCATCCACATTCCCTCCTAGAGTAGCTCCTTCCTAGACCGCTCAGTAGCTGAAGATGCCAGCCACCCCGCCTGAAACCCTGAGTTCTCTTCCATAGCTTCCCCTTCGCCACTATTCAAGAGCAGGCGTCCCCATCTAGGTTAACTTTTCAGGTCTCCTCAGCTTGCCCTCACTGCTCAACACAATATATTCTCCCCTGTTCATTCCCTAAAGGCATTCACCACTTCCAGTGCCAACCCCTCCGTGTCCTTCCCCTAACTGCCCTTCCAATTGTTGCCAGAGTAAGGCACAGGCCCTCATGAAGCCTCCCTCATTCCTTTGGGCCATCATTTCTTCTTTCCCAACTTCTGTAACATTCTAGTTACAGAATAGCCTATCATAGTCTGTATTTGTCTATAATAGTCCATAATGTAGTCTATAGTAGTCATTTCATACATCAATTTTATCCTGGCTGACAAGTGTTCTTTTTAATATCTTATTCCCTACAAAGGAACATTACATTCTTGGAGGACAAACACCCTATTTTTTACCTTCCTTTCTTCTGCCCCATGGTGCTCAGCACAGAGTTATAACACTCTGAATGTAGCAAATGATACCTGTGTTAATGGATGAAGGCTGGGATCTGGAACTCTGCAGTGTAGGCCAAAAGTGGCAGTTCATCTTCACAGAAGTGTGGACTGTGGAGCCCTATCCACCAGCCAGCACTGAAGCAAAGCTCCTGGGACAGAGCCCACAGGAAGGAGCCATTGGAATGGGGCTGCTGCATGGGTGCATGAGCTGCAGTCGAATGTGTCCATGGCAGTGGCTAACTGCAGGCAGGGCGCCCCCAGGGATGCACAGCAAGCTGGACCAGAAGGGAGAGCTCCAAGGAAGGGCACTTTGCTCCTCTTTTTGGTGGCTCCAAAGTCAGTTCTCATCCTCTTAGTGGGTTCAAAGTAATCTGGACTACGGTTTCCACCTACTCTTCCCATTCTCAGGACCTTTCTCCCCTTTTCCTTTCATTCTCTCCTTTTACTTCACGTATTCTGCTCCCTTTGCCCTCTGCAGTGGACATGTCTTATTTGGCCACCCTACCATCCACTCCCCCTTCTTTTATTAAAAGCATCCCAAGGGCACCTGGGTGGCTCAGTGGGTTAAAGCCTCTGCCTTTGGCTCAGGTCATGATCTCTGGGTCCTGGGATCGAGCCCTGCATCGGGCTCTCCGCTCAGCCGGGAGCCTGCCGCCCTCTCTCTCTCTGCCTGCCTCTCTGCCTACTTGTCATCTCTCTCTCTCTGTTAAATGAATAAATAAAATCTTTAAAGCATCCCAGTTTTCTCTGGGCGTCCCCCTTCCCCCATTCTCAGACCATCCACATGGTTTGGGTGGACTTGACTTCTTTCAGCTCTAGAGATGACATGAAATCCAGTCTTCACTATGTTCCCCCAGCTATAGTGGCCAGTTCAGAGAAAGTATGAGTCCTAGCTGCCACCAGAGATTCAGATCAGGATGTATATTTGGATTTGGAGGAAAGGAAAGCTCTCATTTTCTTTTCACTAGTTTTGGAATTGTAAGGATGAACATGTGGAATCACCAGCAGCCATCTTGCCCTTAAGAAGGGGGATAACTTTGAGATGGGAGAAAGCAGAACTAAGAACTAAGAGAGACCATGGATTCTGCAGATATATTTTGAGTAGCTAGATCCTGCTATGCCTGAAGCTAACCATCTCTTCCAATTATGTAAGCCAATAAATTCCTTGTTTGATTAAGTGATTATGGGTCAGGTTGTTAGAACCCAATATGTCTTCTGAAATCCAAGTTATTCATAGTATTTTAGGTCTGGAAGTAAATGTAAAGATGAAGTTCAACTCTTACCTTTTTATAACAGAAACCCAAGAACTGGAGAAAATGTGATTCTAATATGAGCATACTCCTAAGTTGTAGCAGAGACCAGCCTAAAACCCAAGTCTTTGCTTTCCCAGTGCTATGGTTTTTCTGCCACAAAATGTTATATTAAATCAAAGTGTTTTGTCTTCTATGGATTTTTTCCCCCAACTGGAACATAAACACCTAACAGGGCAGGGTGGGAGTGATGTCCTAGATTTTTCACATGCCCTGAGCCCAGCATGGTATCTTAATACAACTACTGGTTAACCAATCACTGAGTTAAGAAAGCTTTTTGTACCGTGAGATTTTTCTTTTTATGCTTGCAAGATGATGTGTTACTCTCGGGGTTTTTACTATTGGAAAAGTATAGGAGTATAGATATATAGCTGTTGTTAGCAACTGTAATAATTTCCTGTAGATGTCAGTCTTTTTGTCTTAGTCAAGGAACAACTTTTATTAAGTAGCCATGGTATGAAGACACTGTGGGGATTTCTGAAGCAATAAGCCTGTCTCTGCCCTTGAAAAAGTTATTAACCTCCATCATCACATGGCCTTCTCCCCGTGAGCCTATGTCTTCACATGCTGTTTTCCTCTTCTTAGAAGGACACCAGTTATAATGGGTTCTGGCCCATCTTAGTGATCTCAACTTAACTTGGTTATCAGCCAAGACTCTATTTCCAAATAAAGTTACAGGTACTGAGGATTAGGACCTCACCATGTCCTTTGGGGGATACAATTCAAGCCATAAAAGATGTATAAGTGACATTTTTAAGAAGTGTTAGAAACTTCACCTTGGTGGGTGGTATAGAAGGAAGAGACTCTCTTTGGCAAGATCAATTTATGACTTGCTTTTGAGACTCATAATGTTAGGAGGAGATTAGAACTCTGGCTGCCATCACCACTTTGAGAACCATCAAAGTCCAAGAGATATAAATAAACAGGCCCAGCCTAGTAGAGAAAAATATGACGCAACACCCGTAAAAATTTAGAATCACTAAATATTTAAGATGATAATAACAAAACCCCCTCCCCCCTCACTATTCTGTGTCCTCCCTCTCCTAAAATGTCTGCTCACTCTTCTTACCTCTCCTTTCCCCCCACCATGACAGCCTTCCAGAAATGACCTGGGATCACAGGAATTCCCCTTCCTTCCTCTTACTGCTATTGCTTGAAATTATTGTAGCCACTTTCCTATGGACCCATCCAGCTGGGGAAGCAGAAAGTTGGTGACAGTAGAAACAGCTCTGTTCCAGTCAGAGCCAAACTTGATCACATGCAAAGTGAAATTACCAAGAGGTAGTTACGGTGGTGGTGATCCAGAAAAACAGAAAGTTAATGTCAACTTCTCACTTGGCTTCTAAGCTTTCTATCTCATCTTCCTGGAGCCGTAAGTTATATCTTTTCTGTATGCATTTCCAGTGAACCTTGAACAGAACTTATCTCTACTTCGATCATTGCATATCGAATTGCCCCAATCCTCTTGAACCTTGAGAGTCAACAGCCTGGGGAGGGAAAGGAAGGAAGACTTCCCTGATAAAGGCTTTTAGGGAGGGTTACTGACACAGAGGGTGGATTCAAACCAGCACAGATGTGGGGCAGGAGAACTTGGCCCTGAGCAGTCTGGGGCTGGGAGAAGGCGGCAGAGACCTATAGAGCCCAAATTAGATGTTAAAGGCCAAAATCAAAGAGAGTGGCCAAAGCATTAATTGTTAATTTATGTCTTCTTGTCATCCCCCAAGCCCCATTTCACTGCAAATTCCTGGAGGAGAGTTTTGTCTTGTTGACTCCCTGCACCCATCCTCCCACCTGGCACACAATATATTCTGACCTCTTCAAATATCTTCCCTTTCCTCCAGTTAGCAAAGTTGTTTCCAATTTCTGAACCTCAGTACAAACTAAGAGCATTGGATTTGGAACACTTTATTTTTTGAAATGATGGGCTCTTTCTCATCCTTCAGTTCCTAGCTTAAATGTTCTCTCCTTGAAGAGTTTTACCACTGTTTAAAGTAAATTACACACACACACACACACACACACACACACACACACACTCGTCTCTATCATAGCACCCTGCTAGTTTTCTTCACAGGCTATACAACAATTTGTATTGGTTTGTTTCTTGCATACTTGACTACATTCTAGAAAGAGGAAATTTAAATCTATCTTATTCATTGCTGTAGTCCTAGCAATTAGCACATCCAAGGCACTCAACAGGTAAAGGTTAAAGAACAAGAGAACCAATATATGCAATCAGAATTTAATAAACCCATGAGAATTTTAGTACTCTGTTGCATGGGAATTAGTGCAAATAAAGATGGATTCTTGGACCAGATGAGGAAAGATGAATTATTTACTAACTATCTTAGGATCTATGGAATAACCAAAACTAAAGCTGAAACCATTGCTTCCTTACTCTACATCAAATCAATTCCAAATGGATCAAAGAGCTATGCCTTTAAAAGTCAAGCCATTGTGGGGCACCTGGGTGGCTCAGTCCGTCCAACATCAACTCTTGTTCTCAGGGCTCTTGATCTCAGGTTTGTGATTTTAAGCCTTGCACAGTGCTCCAGGCTGAGCATAGAGCCCACTTTAAAAAATAAAAAATAAATAAAAATATGTAAATAAAAAAGAAGCCATTAAAAAACCTGAAGAAAATGTACAAGAAGTCTTAATCATCTTAATACAGAGATGGGTTTTTTTTGTTTTGTTTTAAAGATTTTATTTATTTATTTGACAGACAGAGATCACAAGTAGGCAGAGAGGCAGGCAGAGAGAGGGAGGAAAGCAGGCTCCCTGCTGATCAGAGAGCCCGATTCGGGGCTCGATCTTAGGACCCTGGGATCATGATCTGAGCGGAAGGCAGAGGCTTTAACCCACTGAGCCACCCAGGTGCACCAGATATGTTTTTCTAAGCAAGCCAATATATCCATAAAAACTGACACTTTCTGTACTCACACATACGTGCTCAGAACACACTCAAACAGAAGCTAAAGACAAACAACAAATTGGGGGGAAATAATTGTTACATTTGACAAAGGCTTAGATCTTATTATAAAGTGTTACAAATAAACAATGAAGAGACTAATAACTCAAATTAAAAATAAAGGACATAAGCAGACCCCAGAAAGACTCATGCAAATGACCTTTAAGGGATGTGATATATAATTTTAAGAATAACAAAGGAAAGAAATGTAAATTAAACATTGAGATAACTATTTTTCATCTTTGAAATTGACAGAAATGAAAAACCCTCATAGTATTTAGCATGGCCAGTATGTAGAAAAAATGAGCCCTGGCTATTATTGTAGGGGGATATACATTCCACCTTTTTAAAGCCAGGCTCAGAAAAAAATAAATAAATAGGAAAAGAAATTCAGGCTCATGGGTCTGCTGGACTTGGACTTGTTCAGCATTTCGATGTCTGTGCAGAGAACAACTGGGCAAGATCGATCAGATTTTTTTTTTTAAGATTTTATTCCTTTATTTGAGAGAGAGAGTGCACGTGCATGAGCAAGGGGAGAGACAGAGGGAGAGGGAGAAGCAGGCTCCCTGCTCATCAGGGAGCCTAACCTGGGGCTCCATCTCAGGGTCCTGGGATTTTGACCTGAGCAAAACCTAACCAACTGAGCCACCCAGGTGCAGCTATCAGACTTTTAAATGCATATATTCTTTTTTTAAGTTTTTAAAATTTAAATTCAATTAATAAACTTGTAATGTATTATTTGTTTCAGGGGTACAGGACTATGATTCATCAGTCTTACATAACACCCATGCTCTTTACAACACATACCATATACTCTTTGATCAGCAATTACATCCTGAGACTTTTATTTTGCAGATAAACATGCACACACAGGCAAAGATGTATAAATGAAGATAGTCCCACAAAAGCCAAAAAAAAAAAAAAAAACCCCAAAACAAAACCCTAAGTGACCTTGAACAGTGGACTGATGATATAAGGTTTGGTTCATACTCATAGCAGACTACTATGTGGCCACTGGAAAAGAAATGTGCCAGTGTCATAACCTCTTTAGTATATGAAGCATAAAAGCATAGGAAGTATTGCACAAACCCATTTGTTAACAATAAAACAAAATAAAACAAGAAAACAAACAAAAAATGCAGGCCAGAGAAAGAAGGGAAGGAGGGAGGGAAGGGAGAGAAAGAAGGAAGGAAGAAAGGAAGAAAAAGAGATAAACAGAGCCAGATAAATAGAGACAGGCAGACATGGCTCTCTATGCAAACCATCAAAAACCACTGGGAGCCGGGCGCCTGGGTGGCTCAGTTAGTTAAGCAACTACCTTCAACTCAGGTCATGATCCCGGAGTCCTGGCATTGAGTCCCGCATCTGGCTCCCAACTCCATGGGGAGTCTGCTTCTCCTGACCTTCTCTGCTCTCATGCTCTCTCACTCTCTCTCTCCCTCAAATAAATAAATAAAATCTTAAAACAAAAACAAAAACAACACTGGGAGAAGGGCCTGGGAGGTCAATAGGCTTACTTTTCACAGTACCCTTTCGCACTATTAGCAAAACACTACCAACTACACATATTACTTTTTCAATTTAAAAACTAGCTAGATTATAAATATGATGTTGGCATCACTCAAAGTCACCTTCCGAAGGATTCTGTGTAATAGTGATAGTGATGTTAGTAAAACATCATTTTCTGTCTTGTTTAGTGAATGCCTTTATAACTACAAGGTATAAAATTTTAAATAAATACCTAAAATAAAAAAATAGCAACTCAGTAATCCAGAAGTGAGACAGGTTTAGTTGAGAATAAACTATTCACCTTAAAAAGCCTATACTTGATGTATTAACAAATACTTTGTTTTGAAAAGACGGCCTAGAAAGCCAGCTTGGGAGGGTTCAGCTCATTTGTAGCTATCACCACTCCCTACCCATCCCCAACGATGTATTCAAATTCCGTGCCAAGAGTTACTTATTAAACTCAAGAGCTATACCGAAACTATTATAAACTTGGCTTGTATGAGAGCCCATCTCTTAATGAAATACAGAACAACTGTGTTAGAAAAACGAAAATGGGCAATCGTCATGTAAGTATCTATTGCCTTTGGGAGTCAAAAAAGTTTTCGTTGTAGTTAGTATGTGGAGAAGTTTAAACTGTGAAATCATGATTGATACTTTTATACTTGATCATTGTGTTACTCCTTATTGTATGATGGTTTTCACAACAGCATACCATGCTTTTAAAATGCACTTACAATATACTTTCTCTCCGTTAGTCAAAAATCTTTTAGGAGGGGCTAAAGAGAAGTATTTAAAATGAGACAGTAAACAGTACCCAGCACAGGGGAAATGGTTAATACGGATTTGTGGACCATATGACTAAAGCTGTTAGTTATGGCGAAGTCACACAAAATCTCGTAGCTATGCCCACCTAGCATACGTGGGGGAAGACAGGTGGGGAAGACAGGTTCATGTTGTAAACAGCCATAGGCCAAGGTAAAAGTATCCCTACAAGGCTGTATATAATGTGGGCTGAAAGGTGAACATGTTCCAGTGTTCTAAAAAGCATCAAACATTTGGATATTTGCAGATATCCAGGGAATAGACTTAATCTTTGGGGTTTGAGGTTTTTTCCTGAAATGTCTAGGCCCATGTGGAATACTGTGTCTATAAACTATGAATGACTAAAAACTGACTAGAATACTACCATTTGGAACCAACCAGGCACAAGGCCCGGCAGATTGAAATCTTAATTTTCGAGAGGGAAGGAGGTGATGGACATTGGGGAGGGTATGGGTTATGGTGAGTGCTGTGAAATGTGTAAGCCTGATGATTCACAGACCTGTACCCCTGGGGCTAATAATACATTATATGTTAATAAAAATAATTTAAAGGGAAAAAAAAAGAAATAAAAGGAAATAAATTTGTTGATTTGCAGTGGAAGTCTAGGGAACAGTTTAACCAGGATACTTTGGTGGAAGTTTATCAGAAAAAAAATAAATAAATAAATCGTGGTATATTTAAGGATAAAAATAAACTTGATTTTTTTTTAATATTGAAAAATATGTGTCTAAATCTGTTGCAGTAAGCATTTTAATACCGTCTGGCTGCACCTTCTCTAGCTCCCCATGGCAAGAATGACTTATTCTATGTAAACTAGGACCAAAGAGAATGAAACTCCAGGATGTTCTGTAAACTTTAACTTTGTTTATAAGCTTTTTTCCCTTTGCTACAAATAAACCTGCACTTAGTGGTTACAAGCCTACAAATAACTTCTTCAGGGAGTGTCATATTTCAAACCTTTTGTAGATAACATTTCTTTTTTTCTTTTTTCTTGTTTTGCTAGCCAAGAGCCTGCCATTCAGTATCTTTCAGAGATACTAAAACCTATTTTTAAGATACTTCTGATAGCTGCAGAGGGTCCCTGCCATAGCAGTTTAGGAAGACATTTTTATCTTTGGAGTGTCATCCCCATGGGGCAGCTGGCTTGTGTGAGTGGTCTAGCATTTTTATGTATTTCTTTTTTGACTCCTCAGAGCCAGTCTTACTCCCTCTCAGAAGGCAGTCACCAGTTGCCCAGAGGGGACAGCCAACCCTCAGCAGCCGTGCAGCCTCTCAGCCACCCATCAGGGCATGGACAGCCAAAGGCCCAACAGCCTGTAAGCACTTGATTTTCCCTCCAAATCATAGGCATGACTGGGTTCTCTCATGGCCCCAGTATTTACACACCAATGACTTGTCCCATCAGACCCTCCACCATCCTCCAGCCTGCAGATGTCATCAGCAGGCACAGCTCCCAAGCAGGGAAATCTTTCCCTGGAAAATGTCTGTTACAATGTTTGCAGCTACAGTGGAAAGGTGGTCTAGGAGCTCTGCTTCAGTTCCCAGCAGTATCCCCTTAATCATGCCTTACGGTGGAGAGCGTGATGCTACAGATGGCCACTAGGATATTTTAGAAAATGCGAATGGAATTTAACATAGCACAAGGAATGAATATGTTCTAAGACTGTGTTTCTACATAAGTAAATGCAAAATCTTCTTAAAAGAACAAAAAATCATCCTGGTAATGATTTCAATTATTTACATTAGAAAGCAACTTGAATATGTACAAACTTCGACCTCTAATGTTTCTGGTTTTAAAGTTTGTTTTGCACAACCAAAACAAATATATAAAACTAAATACTAGTAGAACCCGAGTTGAGAAGGTGCAAATAAATGCATGCCATTGATTTAGCATAATAGATAATATTATCTTGCTGGGATTAAATGGCCACAGTCAGTGTAAAAAATGGCCCTGATGGCTATCATGTGGTTTCTTTTGCATTACGGCGTGTCTAAAATAGGATGTGATGTGTGACTTTTTAGTTCTACTGTAATGTTTCTCTATCCAAAACTGAGAAGCTTGTGTTTGTAAGACTCCCTATAAAACAATCAGGACTTCTCTTGGCTAACATGCATGATTTTTATATTAAACCTACCTCTCTCTGTTCTCTAATCTTTCATCATTGGCTTGCAACAATTAAACTACGGCTATCTGGCATATATACAATCATAAATAGAAACACAAATGTAAGTGTTGAAATCGTGTGCTTGCTCTTGGTCATCCTGATCATTTAATATGCTTTACGTTAGTTTTTAAGTTATTACCAGCTAGCAGTAAACACAGATTTTATTTTTTTTAATAAGGTCTTTTTTTTTTTAATCTTAACTTATTTATCTGACACACAGAGAGAGATCACAAGTAGGCAGAGAGGCAGGCAGAGTTGGGGTGGGGGGAGCAGCTTCCCTGCTGAGCAGAGAGCCCAATGCGGGGCTCGATCCCAGGACTCTGAGATCACAACCTGAGCCGAAGGTGGAGGCTTAACCCACTGAGCCACCCAGGCGCCCCTAAACACGGATCTTAAAAGCCTACTAGGAAAGTTAAGAATTCCCAAGGATATGTCCAAGGACTGGGATCCACAATTTCTTGACAGATAGTACTCCAAAGCCAGTTGGATATTGGTCAGGAAACTACATTTTCCAAGGAACTGTGATATAGAGGCTTTCCTAGCCAATTCGGAAAACTGGAAATTACTTTTTTATTTTGTGCTTTCCCCCAGTCCTGTTGCTATTATTAATAGTTTCTTTCAACTGAAGACATAGTGCTTATGACTAACCTATTTGGAGCAGTATTAACCCAGATAAGGGGTTCCTATCATTTGCTAAATCACACAATGTTCAGAGTTTGCTTAGCCTAGAGGACGTGTCCTTGTGCTCAATGGGCTTTGTGCATCAACAGAAAAATATGATTTTCATATTTTTGGAAGATTCTGGAAAATCGTATTATTTAAAAATAAGGTTTTCCACAGGAAAATCTGCTTTGGTTTAGTGAAATGGCTGCTCTATTCTCTTGCGTGGGTTGTTTTCAGGAGAATCGCTATCTGGAGGAAAATCCAGAATTGAGATCAATAGTGAAATCTCTTTGCCGTTAGGGTATGGTTACAGAGTATGGGCAGAGCAATAGGGAGAAAGCAAGATTCAAGGGAGCCGTGGACAAATGTTGAAATAATCACAAACTCAAGAGGACTTTTGGTTTCTGGAAAATCATTTGTAAGGCTGATAAACAGGCACTAGGAATAACTCGCCTGGCCCTTCAAAGTGTGGTTTCTGGAACAGAGACAGTATCTGTATTACCTGGGTGTTTGTTAGAAATGCAGAATCCAAGGCCCATGAAGGATCTGCATTTTAGCAAGATCCTGCAGGGATTCTTAGCGTAGGACGGTCTGAGAAGCAACTAGGGAACAAGTTCTCACACTTGGCTGTACATCGGGATCACCTGCGGAGTTTTAAAAACCTTTGAAGCCAGAAAGTTTGAATTAACTGGTCTGGTGGTTGGCCTGGGCACTGGGATGTGCAGATGTTCCCCAGGTGGTGCTAAATGTGCAGCCGAGTTTGAGAAACACTGAACTGGAGCACAACACCATTCTTCCAAGAGCAGATCAGCATACCACCGATGAAAGCAGGTGTCCTTGGAAGTGCCCATAAGTGAAAAACAACTTGTCAATGTTAGAACATCTGCTCAGCGATCTGCCACGGTGTTTGGGAACATGCCACATTTATGACTTGCTTGTGCCAATATTTAGCCAACATAAATCTTGTCTAAAATGGAAAACAGTTTGGGACTTATGGGAGGGGAACAGGCAAGCTCAGACGCAGGTGGATTAGGAACACCCAGGAGCCAAACAACAGGTGGGAATCGGTCCAGATGCCCGAGAAGAGAAGGGAGGCTCTGGAGGCAAGTAAAAATGTGACTGGGAATGTGGGATAAAGTAAGTATGGTTTTAACTGAGAGCTGGCCTCAAAGTGTGATCCCAAACCTAGAGAATTAGTGAAAGAAACCAAGCAGAATCCAGCCTAGACCATGCAGTCCTACCTCTACTATCAGGAAATCATTTACCCCAGAAAATTAGTCCTTCAGAACATCACCATGGCTATAGGAGGAACCAAAATGGGCCTCTGATGTCAAAATAGGACTTGCACTAAAGCATCCCTTCTTCATTTAAAAACAAGCCTCCCATTCAGAGTTGACTATATTTTATTTTATTTTTTATTTAAATTCAGTTAGCCAGCATATAATACATCATTAGCTTCAGATGTAGACTTGTGGCTCATCAGTTGTGTAACACCCAGTGCTCGGCTTGTCACATCACGTGCCCTCCTTCATGCCCATGATCCAGTTATCCCATCCCCCCACCTACCTCCCCTCCAGCAACCCTCCATTTGTTTCCCAGAGTTAAGAGTCTCCCTCTCTGATTTCCTCCCATTCCATTTTCCTTCCCTTCCCCTATGATCCTCTGCACTGTTTCTTATATATTCCACATATGAATGAAACCATATGATAATTGTCTTTGTCTGACTTATTTTGCTCAGCATAATACCCTCCAGTTCTGTCCACGTCAATGTAAATGGTAAGATTTCATCCTTTTGATGGCTGAGTAATATTCCATTGTATATATAAACCACATCTTTGGGGCGCCTGGGCAGCTCAATGGGTTAAGTCTCTGCCTTCAGCTCAGGTCATGGTCTCAGGGTCCTGGGATTGAGCCCCATGTCGGGCTCTCTGCTCAGCGGGAAGCCTGCTTCCCCCTCTCTCTCTGCCTGCCTCTCTGCCTACTTGTGATCTCTCTCTCTCTCTCTCTGTCAAATAAACAAATAAACCACATCTTTGTCCGTTTATCTGTGAATGGACATCTTGGCTCTTTCCACAGTTTGGCTATTATGGACATTGCTGCTATAAACATTAGGATGCATGTGCCCCTTCAGATCACTACATTTGTATCTTTGGGGTAAATACCTAACAGTGCAGTTGCTGGGTCATAGGGTAGCTCTATTTTTAGCTTCTTGAGGAACCTTCATACTCTTTTCCAGAGTGGCTGCATCAGGCTACATTCCCACCAACAGTGTAAGAGGGTTCCCCTTTTTCTGTATCCTCACCAACATTTGTTGCTGCCTAACATTCATTTTAGCCATTCTGACTGGTATGAGGTGGTATCTCATTGTGGTTTTGATTTTTATTTCCCTGATGCCAAGGGATGTGGAGCATTTTTCATGTATCTGTTGACCATTTCTATGTCTTCTTTAGAGAAATGTCTGTTCATGTCTTCTGCCCATTTCCTAACTGAAGTATTTGTTTTTTGGGTGTTGAGTTTGATAAGTTCTTTATGGATCTTAGATACTAGCCTTTTATCTGATATGTCATTTGCAAATATCTTCTCCCATTTGTAGGTTGCCTTTAGTTTTGTTGACTGTTTCCTTTGGAAAAGCTTTTTAATCTTAATGAGGTACCAATAGTTCATTTATGCTTTTGTTTCCCTTGCCTTTGGAGTAATGTCTAGCAAGAAATTGCAGTGGCCAAGGTCAAAGAGGTTGTGTGTTCTCCTATAGAATTTTGATGAATTCCTGTCTCACATTTGGGTCTTTCATCCATTTCGAGTTTATCTTTGTATATGGCGTAAGTAAATGGTCCAATTTCATTCTTCTACATGAGACTGTCCAATTTTCCCAATACCATTTGTTGAAGAGACTGTCTTTTTTCCATTGGCTTTTTTTTTTTTTTTAGATTTTATTTATTTATTCGACAGAGAGAGATAGCAAGAGAGAGAGCACATGCAGGGGTGAGAGGTAGTGGGGAAAGGGAGAAGCAGGCTCCCTGCTGAGCAACAAGGCCAATTCGGGGCTCAATTCCAGGACCCTGGGATCATGACCTGAGCTGAAGGCAGATACTTAACCAACTCAGACACCCAGGCTCCCCTCTGTCGGATATTCTTTCCTATTTTGTCAAAGATTTTTGACCACAGAATTGAGAGTCCATTTCTGGGTTCTCTGTTTTGTTCCATTTATCTATGTGTCTGCTTTTGTGACAGTACCATACTGTCTTGATGATTACAGTTTTGTAACATAGCTTGAAGTCCAAAATTGTGATGCCATCAGTTTTGGTCTTCTTTTTTGATATTCCTCTGGCTATTAAGGGTCTTTTCTGGTTCTGTACAAATGTTAGGATTATTTGTTCCAGCTCTGTGGAAAATGTCAATGGTATTTTGATAGGGATTGCATCGAATGTATAGATTGTTCTGGGTAGCATGGACATTTTATTTTTTTAAAAGATTTTATTTATTTATTTGACACAAGCAGGCAGAGAGGCAGGCAGAGAGAGGAGGAAGCAGGCTGCCCACCGAGCAGATAGCCTGACGTGGGACCTGATCCCGGGATCACGACCCCAGCTGAAGGCAGAGGCCCCAACCCACTGAGCCACCCAGGCGCCCCAGCATAGACATTTTAACAAATATTGTTCTTCCAATCCATGAGCATGGAATGTTTTCCCATTTCTTTGTGTCTTCCTCAATTTCTTGTGTTCTATAGCTTTTAGGGTACAGATCCTTTACCTCTTTGGTTAGATTTATTCCTAGGTATCTTATGGTTTTGGGTGCAGTTGTAAATCCGATTGACTCCTTAATTTCTCTTTCTTCTCTCTCATTGTTAGTGTATAGAAATGCAACTGATTTCTGTGTATTGATTTTATATCCTGCCACTTTGCTGAACACCTGTATGAATTCTAGCAATTTTGGGGTGGAGTCTTTCAGGTTTTCCAAATAAAGTATCATGTCATCTGTGAAGAGTGAGAGTTTGACTTCTTTGCCAATTTGAATGCCTTTTATTTCTTTTTGTTGTCTGATTGCTGGGTCTAGGACTTCTGGTACTAAGTTAAACAATGTCAGTGAGAGTGGACATTCTTGTCACGTTTCTTTTTTTTTTTAATTTTATTTATTTATTTATTTGACAGAGAGAGAGATCACAAGTAGGCAGAGAGTCAGACAGAGAGAGAGAGAGAAGCAGGCTCCCTGCCGAGCAAAGAGCCCGACGCAGGGCTCGATCCCAAGACACTGAGATCATGACCTGAGCCAAAGGCAGCGGCTTAATCCACTGAGCCACCCAGGCGCCCCTCTTGTCACGTTTCTGACCTTAGGGGAAAAGCTCTCAGTTTCTCCCCACTGAGAATGATTTTCACTGTGGGCTTTTTGTAGATGGCTTTTTTGATATTGAGGTATGTTCCCTCTATTCCTACACTGTGGAGAGTTTTAATCAAGAAAGGATGCTGTTTCTTATGCTTTTCTGTATGAATAGAGTTACCTGTAGTTGACCAGGATGGCAGCCCTGTAGATTAAAATGTAAATTCATATGCTACTTACCGAGCCTCTACTGTATAAAAAGCACTGTGTGCACCTCTGAGGGGTCTGAATCATCATCATCAAGATCATTAAAATTCTCCTACGCTGATTTAATTTCACTTTAATAAGTTCTACTCCTAAAAAAAAAAAAAAAGATGCTGTGTTTTGTCAAGTGCTTTTTCTGCATCAGTGGTTCTTATCCTTTCCTTTATTAATGTCCTTTCTTTTATTAATGTGATTTATCACATTGATTTGCAGATGTTGAACCAACCTTGTAGCACAGGAATAAATCCCACTTGGTCATGGTGAATAATCCTTTTAATGTGCTGTTGGATCCTATTGGCTAGTATCTTTTTTTTTTTTTAATTTTTTTATTTTTTTTTCAGCATAACTGTATTCATTATTTTTGCACCACACCCAGTGCTCCATGCAATCCGTGCCCTCTACAATACCCACCACCTGGTGCCCCCAACCTCCCACCCCCCACCCCTTCAAAATTCTCAGATCGTTTTTCAGAGTCCATAGTCTCTCATGGTTCACCTCCCCTTCCAATTTCCCTCAACTCCCTTCTCCTCTCCATCTCCCCTTGTCCTCCATGCTATTTGTTATGCTCCACAAATAAGTGAAACCATATGATAATTGACTCTCTCTGCTTGACTTATTTCACTCAGCATAATCTCTTCCAGTCCCGTCCATGTTGCTACAAAACTTGGGGATTCATCCTTTCTTTCTTTTTTTTTTTTTTTTTTTACAGCTTTATAAACATATATTTTTATCCCCAGGGGTACAGGTCTGCGAATCGCTATTGGCTAGTATCTTGGTGAGAATTTTGGCATCCATGTTCATCAGGGATATTTATCTGTACTTGTCCTTTTTGGCGGGGTCTTTGTCTGGTTTGGGGATCAAAGTGATGCTGACCTCATAGAATGAGTTTGGAAGTTTTCCTTCCATTTCTTTCTTTTTTTTTTTTTTTTTTTTTTTAGTTTATTTACTTGACAGACAGAGATCACAAGTAGGCAGAGAGGCAGGCAGAGAGAGAGGAGGAAGCAGGCTCCCGGCTGAGCAGAGAGCCCTGTGATTCGGGACTCAATCCCAGGACCCTGGAATCATGACCTGAGCCAAAGGCAGAGGCTTTAACCCACTGAACCACCCAGGCGCCCTGCATTTCTATTTTTTGAAACAGCTTCAGAAGAATAGGTATTAATTCTTCTTTAAGTGTTTGACAGAATTGCCCCGGGAAGCCATCCTGCCCTGTACTCTGAAAGAATTAAGGTCGACAAACTCCTGGCCAGACTTATCAAAAAGAAAAGAGAAAGGACCCAAATTAATAAAATTGTTAACGAAAGAGGAGAGATTACAACCAACACCAAGAAATACAAACAACTATAAGAACATATTATGAGCAACCATATTGACTCATAGGCATTGACAAATTAGGCAATCTGGAAGAAATGGATCCATTCCTACAAACATATAAACTACCAAAACTGAAACAGGAAGAAATAGAAAACCTGAACAGACCCATAATCAGCAAGGAAACTGAAGCAGTAATAAAAAATCTCCCAACAAACAAGTTGGCTGTATATTAGACAAAATCACACAGTCTTGGCTTTGGAGGGTTTCTTATCTATGGTAGCTAAAAAGCAGTCATTTTAAAGAGGTAGAAAAAATGCTGTCAAGGACAAATACACTAACAGAAGGAAGATCATACAAATCAAAAAACTGACACAGGAGCTTTAAAGATATAGGAGCCTGGGGCCTCTTGGTGTAGGGGATGGAACCCAGCATATATCTGCTCTGCTCACAGCAGCAAGAACCAAGATTCCCAGTGATGGTGGACATAACTGGAGGTTTCAAGGCAGCCTTTTGAAAGGATACTGATGATTACTGACATTTCTCAAGTTCTTGCTAGACCATGAGTTGTTCTGGGGACATGGGGTGAAGTTTGAGCCCTTTACCCTACCAAGCCCTCCACATTGATGTGTCCTTTAGTCCTCACACAACTCTGTGAGGGAGGTAGTATTATTATCCCCCTTTAAAATATGGGGAAAGTGAACCAAGGAAAGATTAAATAATTTGTCTAGTGAGGGTTGAAGCACAGATTGGGATTTAGGTAGAAGTTCTTCACATAGCGCCTTGGGTTCACATTATACCAACCAGAAACTAACTTACCAGGATTTCTAAACTATTGAACTGGATCATTATCTTCTCTTTACCCCCATCCCTGAGCTTCCTTCCTCTCCCCCAGCCCCCCAGTTAGATTCAGTGCTCTTCCTTAGTGCTTTCATGCTACTTTGCATATAATGCCATCAGTCCCCTCCCATGTGATTTTAGAACTATCTGTTCACACATCTCCCCAACACTGGACTGATAACTCACTTGTTCATCTTTGTATCCCCATTACAAAACCCTATTACATTGTCCCCATTATAATGACACAAAACCTGGCACACAGCAACTGCTCGATAAAATTTGATGAATTTGTTACATTTTATAGATAAGCCTTACTCAAACCAATGTTTTGTTCCATTGGAATCCAAATCCCTATGACCAGGTGCACCCCCGAACCACTGTGTGAGTAAGGTCCTTATATTTGTATTTTTAGAAACCCCCCAAGTGATTCTAATGGACCCAAAGTTGAGAGCCATGGATCTAATGTCAGGTGTTCCTCTAGTGCAGGAATGTGCCCAAATGTGGCCCCCAGACCATCATTGGAATAACCTAGGATCTTGTTAGGAAAGCAGATCATCAGGCCCCACTCCAGATCTACAGAATCAGAAATTCAGGGCTTAGGGCCCAGCAGCTGCTGCTGAATAAGCCCCTCCAGTTGATTCTGATGTTTGTTCAGTGTGAGAATCAATGTTGAAGCAAAAGTATCTCACAGGCCTGGTATGGAGCTACAGCCCAGCTTTGCCTAAGAACCACTCTCATCATTGAGCCTGCAGAGCTGCCCAGATGATGGCCTTTAAAGCCAACTTAGCCCCTGATCCTCCTCCAAGGCCTCTCACACCAAATGCAACCCAGAGAACTGCCCCATTCTGATGTCCACCTGACCCCAGGCTGCATTCTCCCACCACTCATCTTCACATGCATAGAGAAAAGGTAGCTCAAGAGTCCCTCCACCAGCAGAGGAAGGAAGCCACTCTTCATTCTTCTCATCAGTTCAACATATTCTTTGAAAGAAACTCTTATGAGGGTACCTGGGTGCTGCAGTTGATTAAAGGTCTGCCTTCAGCTCAGGTAATGATCCCTGGGTCTTGGGATCAAGCCCTGTGTCAGCCTTTCTGCTCAGCAGGGAGTCTGCTTCTCCCTCTCCTTCTGCCCCTACCTGTGCTCATGCTCTCTCTTTTTCTCTTTCCATCTTTCTCTCTCTCCCCTCTCTAAGATAAAGAAGGAAAGAAGGGAGGGAGGGTGGGAAGGAGGGAGGGAGGGAGGGAGGAAGGAAAGAAGGAAGGAAGGAAGGAAGGAAGGAAGGAAGGAAGGAAGGAAGGAAGGAAAAGAAAAGGAAGAAGGAAGAAAGGAAGGAAGAAAAAAAGGAAATCCTATGAGCCAGATACTGTTTGGGGCTCTACAGATAAAAAGAGATATAAAAGACCACAGTCCATGCCCTTAAAATAGCCCACAGTCTAGCAAGGGAGGAGAACAAATAATTATAATGATGTGTGATGGATGCACTAAGAGAAACATGTCCAAAATTTGGACAGAGGGGGGAGTGATGCTGTGTGGGAGGAAGAAATAGAACAGGCTTCCTGACATGGAGAAGGGCATTCTTTACAGTGCTGGAGTATGCACAGAGATGTACAAGAAGGGTAATGCTACCCGAAGTACAGCTCTCCACTCACCAAAGCACTTAATCCATTAAGCATCACCTGCCTGTGCAGCTGCTAGCCCCTCCCTCTCAGCTGGGAGCTTCTGCAGGGTAGACACTGCATCTCACTCAGGGTTCTGTCTCCGGGGCTTGACACCTAACAGGTGGGCCTACATCCTTTGATAGATCACTGGACAGGAAACGGTGATACAGATGTGAAGGGGTGAGACCCAAAGGCCCTTGTTTGCTATGCAAAGTGTATTAGTACCCTAGGGCTAATATGCAAAGTATCACAATCTGAGTGGCTTTTTTAAAAGATTTTATTTATTTATCTGAGAGAAAGAGAGAGAGAGAGAGAGAGAGAGCAAGAAAGCATGAGTGGGAGGAGGGGCAGAGGGAGAGGGACAAGCAGACTCCCCACTGAGTGGAGAGCCCTACACGGAACACTATCCCAGGACCCCCGGATCAAGACCTGAGCTGAAGGCAGACACTTGACCATCTGAGCCACCCGGGCACCCCACAGATTAGGTGGCTTAAAACAATGGAAATACATTCTCTCAAAGTTCTGGAGTCTTGGGATTTGGAATCAAGGTGTTAGCAGGGTGGGTGTTCCTGGGAAGGTACAGGGAAGATTTCTTTCTTGCCTCTTTCAGCCTCTGATGAGCCGCAGACATTGCATTTCTTGGTGCAGGGCAGAGGAACCCCAGTCTCCGCCTCCTTCTTCACATGGTTTTCTCCTCTGTGTGTGTCTCTGTTTCTCTTCTTCATAAAAGGACGCCAGCCACTGGATTTAGGACCCATTCTAATCCAGGATGATATCATCCATGATCCTTTACTAATTATATCAGCAAAAGACTCCGTTTCCGAGTAAGGTCACATTCTGAGGTTCCAGGTAGACAAGAATCTGGGTGATACTATTCAACCTACCACACCAAGGAATGAATTTATTTATTTATTTATTTATGGCTTTAAGCCCATAGTGGCTTCTAAACCTTGTACATCAGATTCCTTCAGAAGGCTTGTTTAAACAGAGAGCTGGGCCCTATCCCCAGAGTGTCTGATTCAGTAGATACTCTCGAGGGGGGCCCGAGAATTTGTTTTCTCACAAGTTACCTGGTGATGCTGATGCTGCTGATCCAGGGACCACACTTTAAGAGCCAGTATCTCAGGCAATAGAGAGTCCCTCAGGGATCTCAGGCAAGACAATGACAAGGTCAGAGCTGCACTTTGGATGGACCGTGCTGGAAGCCGGTAGAACAAGTTTTCAAGAGAAACATGATCAAAGACAAGTAAAACACTTGGAAGGCATTGGCCCTGGAGAAAGATGATGAACCCCTGCTCCCCGCTAAAACAGTGGCAATGGGATTGGAGAGAAGAGGACAGATTAAAAGGTCAAATAGATGTAACTAACTGGACAGGTAGGTGAGGGACAAGGAAAATTATAGAGTGATTCCCAGGTACCTGGCTTGTGTGCCCAGGTGAACGGCATGGATCCTGGGGACAGGGCAAAGTGAAGGTTCACAAAGTATGAGGATGAGTTTGGTTTTGGGATCTGTTGAGTATGAGATTCCATGGGACTCCTGGGTACAATGCCTAGCAGGTAGCTGGATCTGAAACTCGAGAGAGAAGTCTGAGCTTGAGGTAATTTGGAGAATATGAACTCATAGTTCTTCTGTTTCATCTTGCTTTCAAGTCGGTATGCGTTTGACTACAAGTAGCAGACTACAGGATTAACAGTGGCTTCAATAACAGGGACATTTAATTACTCGCCCTCAAACGAAGCTGAAAGGAGGAGACTCCATGTTGGTTTAGCTGTTCAGTCACACATTAAGGCCACATCTGCTCTTCTGTTCTGCCATCCTCGAGGGGCTGGCAACAACTCCCCTCATGGGTACTAGACAATGGTCTGGGTTTAAGTTCATGATCTCACACAATAGGATCACAAATAAGAAGGAAGGGGATAGAGAAAAAAGTGCCTTTCTTCTTATGTACCACCCCCCCATCACTGAGAAAAATCCTTTTGGAAAGCCCCAAGCAGGCATCCCATTCAATCTTATTGGCCAGACTTGGTCAAAAGTCCATTCCTAGACCAATCACTGGTCAAGGAGAAGAGGACAGCCATGAACCATGATTCATCCCTGGGGCTAGGGAAATCATCTTGCCACCTAGCATGCTATCTCTCCTTCTCACCCTCTTGCTCGCTTTCCTTCTTTCCATAATTTGGCCTCATTCTTTCCTACTGAAAATGAACTTTTTCTATTGCCCAGTCGTATGAAAAGCAAAAGCTTTTTCATGAGAGGGAGGCATGGCCACAGATACAGAGAGGTCCATGGCCTCATGTAGCTCCAGATTAACAACATCAAGGAAAAGAGTTTCTTTCACTAAGCATCTATAATGTGTCAGAGAAAAGTTCTGACTGACTTGGGTCATATAGCTACTCCTTGGACTGTCACTGTGGCAGAGGTTGGCCTTACCAACCCTTGGGGTTTGGGGCTACTGCTTTATCATTATTGCTTTCTTATAACTATTATTTTTATTAAGATTACTACAGCTGCTGCTGCTACTATTGGATGAACTAAAATAGAGAATGAAGACTCAAAGATCAGATAGAAAGGCAGCCAGATAACTCACCCTTCCTATAATGGGGGTTAGGATGGTTGTGGTAGGAATGATAAAAAGATAAAAATGTTTAAAAGAATTTTAAAGAAATAATTAATAGGCTCGGAGCCAGGGCATTTTTAAACTCTTACCAGGGGAGAGAATAGCATCCATTGTTTTGATTCTGATGGAGAAAGAAATTTGCTCAAAGCAAATTTAGCTATTTCACCTTGTTTCCTTTTTAGCAAATCAGAACTTGTTCACATACTGTTGGTTATGCCCGGTACACAGCACCATTCAGTGAGCCCAGCTCAGCCCCCAGCATTTGCTCTTTTCAATTCCATCTACCCACTTATCATTGACTCTTGAGGATCCCAGAGTACACTTGCTTCTTTTTTTCCCTGCAAGCAATAAATCCCAAGTTTATACTCTCATTGAATTGGCAGAAAAATAGCCTTTGGCGATAGAAGAAGGAAATGGATAATTCTTTTCTAATGAGAAAAGTGCTTCATTTTTCATAACTCCTGAAGGCATGGTTCTTTTCACAGCTGAGGAATGGCTGTCATCTCCCCACGACCACCTTACCCTCCAAGTTCACTTTCGTTGATGCAATACAGCAGTAATTGGATATCTGGAGGTCTAACACTCTTCAGAGGTTTCTGACTCCCAAAACCATCTGTGGACAACATCAAGGCAGTCACTTTCCCCAGGACACAATCTTGTTTCCAGACAATACATATAATTCCACCTCCAGGAGAAACTTCAAGTTGTTGGGCCGAGCACAGTACTAAAGGGCCCCCAAGAATGAGTCAGCAGAGACTGCTGGTTGAGCTTTCTGCCAGCTGAGGCCATGATGCCTATAATTGTGAGGCAGACAAAGTAGCAGAGGGTGATGACAGGCTTCTCACTTTGGACCAACTTTAACTCAGATTCTTCTTCCTAGTTACCTTGTCCCAGTACTCATCTTTCAGATTTGGCATCTGAGTTTCTTTGAAATAAAACTAAGGGAAAAAGACACCATCCTCCGCTTCTAATCCTCCCTTTTATATAACTACAGCAATTCACTCTTTGTCACTGGGGACCTTGCCTGAGTCAGTACCTGTATGCCATTTGCACTAGCACCCCAGCCTTCTCAACACCTTTGGAAGAAACATGTTTATATGATTGTTACAACCGTTAGGCCAGGGTGGTAGACCCTCATCCTGTTAGATCTTCACACCAATGACATTAGAACCAAATAATTCTATGTTGTGAGGGGCTGTTCTGTGCCTTGTAGGACATTTAGCAGAATCCCTGATCTCTACTGAGACCAGATTCTACTAGCACCCCCCTGTTTATGACAGTGTCTCTAGACATTGCCAAATGTCCCCAGAGAGACAAAATTGCCCCTGGTTGGTTGAGAACCACTTCATGAGACACAGAACTTAGTAAAAGCTAGGCTATAGGACAGGAGATGCCCCCATACTGTCTTTATCTGACTGAATTTCTGTCAGGATCCATGCATTCCCGTCCCTCTGGCCAAGATAGTCCCTCACACTGATTGCCTTTCTTTTTTTTTTTTTTTAAGATTTTATTTATTTATTTGAGAGAGAGAGAGAGAGGGACAGATGAAAGGGGAGGTCAGAGGGAGAAGCAGACACCCCATGGAGCTGGGAGCCTGATGTGGGACTTGATCCCAGGACTCCGGGATCATGACCTGAGCAGAAGGCAGTCGCTTAAACAACTGAGCCACCCAAGTGCCCTCTGATTGCCTTTCTTATCACAGGGTAGAGCCAGCTCTTTTTCAAGACTGACCCTTGTCCTCCTGTTGGTGACAACAGCAGCTGAGATGCAGCGGTTTCTCCTGAAAGGCTGTTAGCCAATTAGAAACTTCTGATGATCAGAGTGAGAAGGGCTTCCCTACAGAAATACCCTGTACTGAGGCTGCTGAGCTGCTGGGTTTCCTGCCTAGATGAGCAGAGCTCAACTGGAAAGTCACTAATTGAAACAATCATGAGTCCATTTGCTCACATCCCTTCTGTTTGGGTATATCCCCCAAAAGGACTGCCCCATTTAGTCTCCCTATACCAGAGCTTAGTGCATAGTGGGTCAGTCACATTATTTCTGATTATATTGTCAGTATCTTCAGAAATGATGGTGTCCACCACCTTAGGGCATTAGATATTGGAGGGTCTTAATGTTAGATCTCCTTAAGGACAGTTCCCAACCTTTGATAGGTAAACATCACACCAACTTAATGTGGAACCCAGAGGACATAGCCTGAAAAAGTTTGTCTTTCTGGAAAATGACCTAATTATAGCAGTCCTCATTAAAAGTTATTCTCAAAATGCCAACATACAAATAATCCCAAATTTAGAAGGAAGGTCATTTTTTTTAATCTAAGAAGTTTCACTCATTTTTTAAGAACACATATCAAGATCTGAATCAAGTGGATGTTTTTCCTCTTTTCAGCCTTTTTTTCCAAATGATGCGACCATTCCTACCCATTTAGAGTAATGGCCAAACACATACTTCATATATGTCACCTTACAATTGCATCTCTGAAAGCATAGATCAATAGCCAAACAGTTCTGTGTACTCAGCACTCCTCAAAGGTTAGCTAGAACTCAGGCATCCTGACACACCGCCTAGCTATCTGGTCGGCCTCCTTGATTAACAGACCTCTAGAAAGGTCCAAGTGGAAAGAAGATCTAAGAATAGAGGAATCAGCTTCGCTGTTAGTCGGTGTGACTGTGGAGAATCCTAATGGAACAGTAATTACATGGTGAAATACCAAATATTCTTATAAGATTGAAACTGTGTTTAAAAATAGACCCAACAGGGGCACCTGGGTGGCTCAGTGGGTTAAAGCCTCTGCCTTTGGCTCAGGTCATGATCTCAGGGTCCTGGGATCGAGCCCCACGTCCGGCTCTCTGCTCAGCCCGGAGCCTGCTTCCTCCTCTCTCTCTGTCTGCCTCTCTGCCTACTTGTGATCTCTATCTATCAAATGAATAAATTAAAAAAAAAATCTAAAAAAAAAAAAAAAAAAGAAGAAGAGTAAAGCTTGGGAAATTCTAAAAAAAAAAAAAAATAGACCCAACAAATACAATGTGATACATATTTTTTCTTTTTTTTTTTACATATCAAGTTTTTTTATTATGTTCTGTTAGCCACTGCATAGTATATAATTAGTCCTTGATGCAGTGTTCAGTGCTTCATTAGTTAAGTATAACCCAGTGCTCAACACAGCAAGTGCCCTCCTCAATACCCATCACCCTGTTACCCCCTCCCCCAACCTTCATCCCCTCTGAAACCCAGATTGTTTCTTGGTGTCCGTGGTTTCTCATGGTTCATCTCCCTCTCTCATTTCTCCCCCTTTGGATTTCCCTCCCTTCCCCTATGGCCCCCCATGCTATTGCTAATGTTCCACATATGAGTGAAACCATATGATAATTGTCTTTCTCTCCTTGGCTTACTTCACTTAACATAATCCCCTCCAGTTGCATCCATGTCAATGCAAATGGTGGGTATTCATCCTTTCTGATGGCTGAGTAATATTCCACTGTGTATATGTACCACATCTTCTTTATCTAATTAGTAGTTTTACTTCTTGCTCTGACAAGCATTTAAGCAGATTTTGATTTAAAACACAAAAATCAAGACTTAAAAAAAAAAATGTGCTGCTCTAAGGAAACCATGCCCTAGAAACTATCAACTTAATGAAACTATATGCCACTAATCACCCGAGTCATTTTTAAAGAGGTGAATGGCCACTCAGTTGTGTTTCAAATTGCCCATCAATGTCTACTAAACATGCCTGTGGAAATGTTGCCAGGATATTTCTGGCTTTGAATTTATGAACTTTAGTAGTGCAATATGTTGCATTCACACTAACCGGTTTCAAAGTACAAACAAGTAACCACTTAGAGGTAAAAGAGCTTTGTTCTCAGGGAGGGGCCCAAATATTTCCATAAAGCAAGTAAGTGATCCTGGGCAAAATTACTTAATAACTAGGCCTCAGTTTACCTATAAAATGAGGGGACTGAATACATTCCATGTTTCCCAAACTTCAGACTTAAGTATGAACTTCGTGAATGTTGCCAAATACACATGCCACCTGTTCTACTAATAGTTCTGTTAACTATTTTCTTTAAACTCACTCATCTTGTTGACACACAAAAAATTTATCTTAAAAAGAAAATTTATATCAATACCATAAGTGGAAAATCATTATCAGTTGATATAAGTATAGATAAATAATGAAAGCAAAAAAGACTATATTAAATTCTAACTAAATACTATTGCCAGCTGAAGGCTCAGGTTCTGCCATCTGTTATCTGATAAAAAGATCTACTTGCACAAAGTATGGAAGGGGTTGGCAAAATAATTATTTCAGGCTTTGTGGGCCACACAACCTCTGTTACCACTATTCAGCTCTGCCATTGAAGTGTAAAAGCAGCCATTGATTAAATGTGTATGAGTGGGTTGGCTGTGTTCCAATAAAACTTTATTTATAAAAACAGTGGACAGGCCAGAATTTGACCATAGTCTGTAGTTTGCCAATCCCTGGGTTGAAAGAGTGTGAAAGACATAGTGTCACCAGGCAAAGAATGATTCAATCAGAAGAACTGAGAGAAAATTTAAAAACAAATTCCTTTTTCAGTTAAAAGTCCAAAGGGTTTTAATATATTCAGTGTTCCATGCCACCCATTTTGAAAACCTAGGTTGAATTTCTACCCTAAGAATCTATGATAAACCTCTTTCCTTTATCTTTTCCTACTTGGATAAAGTCTAGGATTTCTTACCTGTGTCAACCCTCAGCACATTTTTAAGTTTTCTTTCTGATTCATTGGGCCGCCAATGGGAAAGTTTCTGATCTTTGTCAGACCAGCACCTGGCTGCACATTGGATTATCTGGTAAGTTTTGAAAGTACTTATACCTAGTATATACCTCGATCAGAGATTCTGATTTCATAGGACCAGGATGAAACTCAGTCATTTGTTTATTTTAAAACATCTCAGATGATTCTAATGTGCATCTGTGGTCGAAAAGCTATTCATCTATGTTTTGCTCAGAGCATCTCGCTCAGAGTCCACAATTTCTTCCATAGGTTTTAATTCTGAGAGCCCCCAAACTATGGTTTGCTCCAACAATTCCAGACCTGAAAGTCTTAGGTATTCACTTTCATTTATGTTTCCTGTCGAGCCTCCAGGTGGGGTCTGAATGAGCTCTCTCGTGTCCTGGCTAAGTTTACTATCCTTTTTTCATTCTCTCTTCTTCATTACCCTAGAAGGCTTGACATCATTATCAGTTCTAGATGTCCAAGTGGATAACTTTGCTCTCCCCTTCCTCTGTCCCCACTATTGCCACTGACCCCTGACATTGATACAAAGAGGAATAAGGCCAGGATGCAAAGGAAAAGGCTTGTGGCATATTCTGTCACATAAAAAGGAAGAAGATTCTTCATCCTCTAGAGGGACGAGAAATGCCTCATGGCTGCAGAGACTTCAGACCAGCTTCCATTAATATGTAAACATTTACCAAGTACCTATAATGTGCCAGGCATTATGCTAGGTGCTGGAGATACAACAAGGAATAGGACATGGGTCCTGGTCCCAAGGGGTTTACAGTCCAAGGAGGGAGATAAACTAGTGAATAAGTATAATAATGTATCTTAAGGAGATCTGATAGAAATCTCTAGAGTAGAGTATAAGTTCAAAGGAGAAACTGATATGCTAGAACATGTCTCACAACCAGCTCTTGGTGGGGGGATGGGGCCAATTTCCATAGCATAATTTGTGCCAGAGGCCAATTTCCATAGCATAAATATGAAATCCCAGCTGATTTCAAGTTACTAACATGAGCTCATTAAATACAGAGTTGGGAAGAGAGGCACACAGTTGGCTCTTGAAAGCCTGTAAAGTCAGCTTCAGCTTGGGTGGCAACCATCCTGGTTTACCCAGGACATTTCAGCGCTGAAAACCTCACATCCTAGGAAACCCTCCGTCTTGGACAATCAAACAGCTGGCCACCTTAGGTCCCACACCCAGCTGGCAGAAAGTCCTCAGTCTTTCCCAAGAGGGTCAGGAATGGTTCCAGAGAGGAGATGAGGCTTCAGCAAATTCCCTTAAGTAGATAGATTCTCCACTGCTGCTAGTGGACTCAATGGTGGGCAACCAGGTGTTTAAGAAATGGAGGAGCAAGGGGCGCCTGGGTGGCTCAGTGGGTTAAAGCCTCTGCCTTCAGCTTAGGTCATGATCTCAGGGTTCTGGGATTGAGCCCTGCATCGGGCTCTCTGCTTGGCCGGGAGCCTGCTTCCCGCCAACCCCCCACTTCCCTCTCTGCCTGCTTGTGTGGTAAGGAATCTGTCAGCAGTATCCCCCCTCCTCTTTCCCCCATTCAACACTGATTGACCCTTTCTAATAAGACAAATCAGCCTAGATTCTGTGAGGTAGGGAGAAATGAGATTTTTACCTATGAAAATGTTAGACAGTTTATCAGGCTGGAAAGCTGTCACCCAGAAGAATGAACATATGGGAAACCTTTGTCATCCTGCTGGCTGCCTGCTTTTCAGCTTTCAAATGGCCTCTGCTGTCCCTTAGGTAGGATCCCTCCACTACTCAGAGGGCAAGATGTTTTAGTAAAGAGGAACAGGAAGGTTTGGGGTGAGGTGGGGAAGAGGAGGAGGAGGAGGAAGCGCCCTGACAGCCTGTTGGAGAAAGACAAAAAAAGCCAGTTTCTCCCCCTGCCAGTTCTGATCATCATCATGAAAACTCCCTGCCCAGAACTCTCACATTATCTTTTTATATGGCTTTGCTGAGATACAATTGGCGTATAACATTATGTAAGTATAACCTGGACAATGTGTTGATGTGATACACTTGCATATTGCAAAGTGATTGCCACTATAACCTAGCTAACCCCTGCGTTATGCATAAGGCATTTACAATTTCTCTTTTGTGGTAAGGACATTTAAGATCTACTCTCTTAGCAACTTTCAAGTATGCAGTACAGTATTATTAACTATAATCACATTAGATTCCCCGGAACTTATTTGTCTTATAACTAGAAGTTTGTATCCTTCGATCAACATCTCCTCTTCCTCCCCACCCCCATTCTAGTCTCTGTTCTATTAAGTTTGTATTTTTTTTTATTTTTTTAAAGAGTTTATTTATTTATTTGACACAGAGAGAGAGATCACAAGTAGGCAGAGAGGCGGGCAGAGAAAGAGGGGGAAGCAGGCTCTCCGCCGAGCAGAGAGCCCGACTCAGGGCTCGATCCCAGGACCCTGAGACCATGACCCGAGCCGAAGGCAGAGGCCCAACCCTCTGAGCCACCCAGGTGCCCCAAGTTTGTATTTTTTTAATTCCACCTATATGTGATATCATATATCATATATATATCATACATCAATATCATACAGTACTTCTTTCTCTATCTGATTTATTTCACTTAGCATTATGCCCTCAAGGTCCATCCATGTTTTTACAAATGACAGGATTTCCTCCTCCTCTTTTTTTTTTTTTTTTTTTTTTTGAGAGGGAGAGAGATGTGGAGGGGCAGAGGGAGAGAATCCTAAGCAGGCTCCATGCCCAGCGCAGAGCCCGATATGGGGCTCTCACGATCCTGAGATCATAACTTGAGGTGAAATCAGGAGTCAGGTGTTTAATTGACTGAGCCACCCAGGCACCCCGACAGTATTTCCTTCTTTCTCGTGGCTAAGTAATATTTCAGTTTTGTGTGTAAGTGTGTGTGTGTGTGTGTGTGTGTGTGCCACAGCTTCTGTAACCATTCATGTGCTGATGGACACTTACGTTGCCTATATTGCTTATTGTGAATCACGCAGTAATGAATCACACCATCGTCCCAAGATTCCGCTATGAAGGGCAGGTATTAGTCCTAGTTCACAGATGAGAAGCAGAAAACACAATTCCATCAGACTCAAAAGGATACTGACAGCAGACCTGACGACAGTGCCTTTCCCGAACATATACTTTGCCCACGGAAGAGGCTGTCCACTTTGCCTTGCAAATCATGGTAACTGGCCTTCATTTTCATTTCACTTCCTCCTAGCTCATGGTCAAGAGCATTTCTTGATCTCACGCTATGCAAGGGAACCTTGGCTTGCCCGGTCAGCGGATAACTCACAGGTCTCAGCTGGTGTTTCTGTAAAATACTAACGTTCTAAGAGCTGAACTGAGAATTTCTACCACCAAATTAAAAAATAATAATTTTGAAAGGGACCAAAAAATGTGGATAGTAGGAAGTCAATGGTAGAGGTTCTAGATCCAGACTCTGTAGGTTTGAATCCCATCCCTTAGGAACTGTGGGATTTCAGACAGCTTATTAACCTTTCTGTTTCTTGGTTTTCTCAACTTATTTATAAGGTGTTTGTGAGGATTAAATGATTACTCTATGTAAATTGTTTTGGCCAGTGCCTGGCACAAAGTAAGTACTTTGTATTTTGCTGTCATTCTCAGTTTTAAGTGGTCATCCCTTACATTTCTCTTTAACTCTCAAGCCCAACTTACTACTTACCTGTAAGTAAAAAATAGTTTATGATTTAGGACAAAATTATGTAATCAGTTATTTTAAAGGTGCCACACAAAGCAACATGTCAGGGGCTCACTTGACCCCCCCATAGGAAGCAGGTCAAGATGGGAGGAAGTAATAAAAATAACACTGAGCACTCACTGTGGGCCAAGCTTCCTACTATGCGTGTTTGATGCATATCCCTGTAACAACCCCAAAACGTTATCTTTCAGTTGGGAAACAGAGACTTAGAAAGGAGAGAAAGGTAGCATCATGCCAGGTTCAAGGGTAGATCTCTTTGGGAGAGTGGATACCTGTATGGCCACAAAGAAGTCCCTCCCAGAATGGATCTCAGTTTCCCAAGTCTGTAATGACTTTAAAATCCATACAAAGCAAGGTTGGCCCATATCGCCGATGCTGGCTAGAGGTACCAGGAACTAGCAGTGGTCATGGTCATTGCTTACAAGGGGGAGAATTCAGCCATGTCTGAAGCTCTCCCCAGCACAACCCTTGCCTGCCTCTACCTTCCTCCCTGCTTAAAAAGCCCAGGCCACCACCTGGTTTTAATCCTGGTCCTCATTTTTAATCTCCTCAGCCTGCTCCCGATTTCCTGTCGGCTCAGGCAGCAGCCCCATTTCAATCCGTGTACAACAAGCCCTCTGCCCTCTGCTCTCCAGCACTTCCTCAGAGGCCTCCTATCTCAGATCCTGGGTACCAAGCAACGGCTTTCAAATATTTACCGAGCAAATTGCAGCAAGCCGGGCCTTCTGGGGAACTGCACTGGAAAGAGCAAACAATGCAAATACCAGTCCTATGACATTTTGATAATGCTTCAGGGTTGACAAGTGACCCCTACATCCTTACGTCACTGAGCACCTCCTACGTGCCAGCGACCAAGTGATCGCCATGCTCCGGCAGGGCTTCCCGCACACGACTGCATCCGGACTCCATGCTGCCCGTGAGCAGGTGCACGACCACTCTAAACCTGAGACAGCAATGGCTCAGAGATACGGGTCAGCTTGCCCAGGGGGGTCCTAACCACCAGCGAGGGTCAGAGCCTAACTGAATACAGTAGGTCCTACTCCCAAGTCCATGTGATGTCATTATGGCAAGTTTAAATTAATCATGTCTGTTCTGCATAGTTCAATGGCAGGTCATAGGTAGGCACACACATATATAGACCCAGAAAGCATCATGCTGCGGTCTCTCCCCGCAATGTCCTTCCCCACCTTCATCCCTCCATAGGTATATATGCATTTACACCTATATGTATGTCTGTATTTTGCCTTCCTAACTTCTATTCATCTTTCAAGAACCAGCACAAATGTCAGCCTCTCCCTAAAAATTCCTCTTCCTCCTCCCAGCTATTCGCACCCAAAGTTTGCGTCCTGTCATAAATGCTCTTATCGCTGATCTGCCTCCCTGTGAATTTCCCCGGGGGGAAGGACGGCACTTCATTGGTCAAGTCCCCCTCCCCTGGGGCAGCGCCTGCCATGTGGCAGGGCTTCCCTACTTGTCTGCTGAAGGAAGGGGAGGGAGGAAAAGGGGAGGAGGATGGAAAAAAGAAGGAAGAGAAAAAAGAGAAGGAAGCAGGGAGAGAGGAGGAACCGTTCCAAGGAGAGTCTAATTTGCCTGCTGTGCAATGCTCTTTAATTAAATTCACAGGTCTCTCCTGAGAAATATATCCTTATTTTCCAGTCTTGATGCTCTCCAGATAGATCAGGTCACCAGGACTGATGAGTGGGAGCGTCCTCAAATAGGAGTACACTTAAGGCTGGGTCCTGGAACATTCTGGTTACCATATAATACATAGCAACTGTCTGCCAGTCATAGCCCTCAGCCAGCTTTTTCACACACTGTCCCCAGAGCTCAGTGCAAGCTGGAGGAAGGTTTTTTCAAGATGTTCTCTTGGATCCTGAGAGTTCGGCTTTCCTCAAACTTCACTGGGGTAGAAGCCTTTGGTCAGGTGTCTGTTTCTCCACTTTGACCCTTCTGGTTGGCAGGGCTGCGGGCAGGGGACAGTATCAAAACTTGAGACAAAAGCCAGCCTCCCTCCTGGGCAGTCGATGTGCTGAAGCTGGCCCATCTCTGAGTCATTTCACAGAGTGTTTTCAGCATTCTTTCTGCCCAGATGACACTGCTTCTAGGCTTTATTTCGTATGCCTCCCCCTTCCATTAAAATGGATCATTTGTTTCCTCGTTTAAGATACAGGAGTGGGGGGCACCTGGGTGTCTCATTCGGTTATGTATCTGCCTTCAGCTCAGGTCATGATCTCAGGGTCCTGGGATCAAGCCCCACAATCAGGCTCTCTGCTCAGCGGAGAGTCTGCTTCTCCCTCTGCCCTTCACCCGCCTGGAGCTCTCCCTCTCTCTCTCTCTCTGTCTCTCAAATAAATACAAAAAATCTTTTAAAAAAATAAGATGCAGGAACATGGAGACACAGAGAAGTGCCATGCAGACACACTAGAAGGAAACAAAAGGAAGACTGAAAGATACCGGCTTATCCATGCACCAGGCAGTGCCTTTCATTGAATTAATGGTATCTGCTTCCATTGTGAGCCTCACTGCACTGGCCTGACTGCACTAGCAAGCACCTGGTTGTATCTCAGGGAGCTCCTCACACTCCATGAGGTGCTAATTATCATGCTAGTCAAATGAGGCAGTTAATAAAATGTGGTGTTGGAATGTCATCCTGGGTCACCTGGTCTGCACACAGCCTGAATTGTGAGCCACTTTACTGCCTGGTGTGGAAAAAATGTGTCTGGAACTCCAAATCCAAACTGCGGGCGATCGGTGAAAAACTGACCCTTAGCACGCCATTTACAAAGTGAAAACCCTGCAAGCAGGAGAGGGTTTAAAATATTCTGGAAGGTTCGTTGCTGATCTGCCTTCAGTAGATACTGTTTACATTTTTTTTTTTCCGTTTACATTTTTTAAGCACACAGTCTCTGCTAGGCTTTATTTTAGATGCTTTGTATAAAGGACTTCATCTAAATTTTCATAAGAGACCTATGACTAGACACTATTATTATCCACATTTTGCCATGAGGGAACCACAGCACAGAGAAGTTCTTGAACTTGCCCAAGGGCACGTTAGTAATGAGCAGCTACACTGGGATTCAAATCCAGTCTGGGGCATTAGAGATATATCTATATCTCACAATATCAAGTTTGGAAGATACCTCCCACATAGATAGATGATAGATAGATAGATCATCTTCCAAACTTGTCTAATCAAAATATCCAGAACTGAAATCCTAATATTACTCTGAGCCCAAAAACCAAGAGTTGACCCGAAGAAGCAGAGAAAACCGTAGCAGTTCTGTGGGTCCCTATCTATGTAGCCTTGGAAATGTTATCTTGCGTAAGCCTCAAATCTTAACAAGGGAGACATTGACCCCATTTTACAGGTGAGAAAATGAGGGCTTAGAGGTTAATGGCCCAAGTTCACATGGCTGCTAAGGGGCAAAACCACATTCAAACTTGAATTTACGTGGGCTCACAGCCCAGACTTCTGTAATCATTTTTCTTAGCATCTAACATTGTGTCTTTTTTTTTTTTTTAAGATTTTTTTTTTTTTTTTTTGACAGAGAGAGAGATCACAAGTAGACGGAGAGGCAGGCAGAGAGAGAGAGAGAGAGGGAAGCAGGCTTCTTGCTGAGCAGAGAGCCCGATGCGGGACTCGATCCCAGGACCCTGAGATCATGACCTGAGCCAAAGGCAGCAGCTTAACCCACTGAGCCACCCAGGCGCCCCTAACATTGTGTCTTTTTAATGCGTCTCATGAGTGTCAGTGCAAATGCTGGGAAGAAATGGAAAAAAAAAACAGAAAAGGACTGCTGTTCTGCCTCTGTGTTGCCTAGAAAGCAGGAGGAATATTGTGTATTTGCCTAGATCCTCACGGTGGGGTCTGTTCTCAGGCCGGAGTCCCCTGCACCCCCCTTTTGTGTCTGATGTGCATTCCTGCAGACCTGCTTCCCGTGGAAGTTCTGCTCAGTGGCCTCAGGTTTCAAAAGGCCCCAAAGGCAGCTGCCTGGCTTGCTAACAATGAACAATGGAGGTGGAATGTCCGCTCCCTATACATTCCAGGGAAGGTGGTTCCCCAGCTCATCAGAACAGGACAAGGACACCCCTTGCATCAACACTGGGTGGCACTGATGAATGTGTCCATTGTGGAGGCTGTCCCAGCCACGCAGAGGGGGAAATTCCTAACACACTGTTTTCTTGCCTCCCTCCCCCTTTTAAATAAGTCCCTCACATGATTCTGACTCTGGAATCATGGCACCAAATAGCTCGCTGTTATGAGGAACAAGACCGAATTCTCTTTGGATTAGGAAAGATCAGCAACATGGCGAAGAGTGGTTCTTAGAAGGAACCTGGGAAAGATTAATTTCCACCTGCCCTGCCAATGGTTGTGCATCTGATAGAGACTTTTACGCTGCATTTTTTTGAAGACAACATACATTTATTATCCTACACTTCTATAGGTTAGAAGTTCAACAAAGGTCTCACTAGAGAGACTAAACACTGCACTTTCAATCAAGCAAAAAAGGAAAAAGTTGTCTCAATGTTATCTTTATTCCTAAAATGAGGTTCAACATTCTCCCACTGCCCCTCTCCCCCCACAGCACAGTTATTTTGGACCAAAAGACACTTCTTTGTTTTTTAGCCTTGGATGAACTAGACTTTCAGAAGGCTTTTTCCCTTTTCTTTCTTTCTTTCTTTCTTTCTTTTTAAATAGAAATTTACATTAATTTTTTAAAATTTCAAACAACACTTGGTATTGACTAGGACTGGGTCAAGCTCTGAGGCACAGTTTCCCCTTCTTTCTGCTCCTATAACTCTGTGACATGTATCATGGAACCACCTTCCCGAAACAGTTAGGGGAGGAAAGGATGGGATTGTCCTTTTAGACTTGACAGAGCCAGTCCTGCCCTGGCTCCAAGTCAGCCATCACCTGGCCCAGTGATCTTGAGCAAGTCTCCACATGGCTTCCGCAAGTCCTGGCCTCATCTTTGTGCAAAGGAGGAAAGAATGTGTCTCTCTGGGGGAGCAGCAGCCCTGCCAGCCTGGGACTGAGCAAACGTAACCCCAGCTGAATTCCATCCCCTCTGCCCTCAGCCAGGGCATCACCGGCTTAGCCGTTTGCGGAGCCCTGTGTGTCTGTCTCAATTTCTGTGAAGTCCCACCAACTTCTCAGCACCGAAGAGGCTGAAAGAACACTTTATGAGTCAGCCTGTTACGAAGAGGTGTCTGCTGTTCCCGTCCAACTCTGACTACCAGAACCCTCCAGAAAATACTCCTAACGAACAGCCAAGACACCATTCAACTCTTCTGAGTCTCAGATTGCCAACCCCACGCTCCCACACTCAGAGAATTCCATCGACAGGCAGGACAGCCTCTCTGGTGTGTAGTCCGGGCAGTCACACAGGCCCCACACCCAGAGAGGCCTCGCACTCGCTCTAATGCTCTGATACCACCATCTTAAAGTTCTAAATCCATTTCAAACCCAGGCCCTTCATTTTCATTGCACTGAACCCTGCAAATGATGTCGCTCACCCTGCCAACAAGCCTTCCTCAGTACCAGATAGCTTTCTCACACCACACAAGCGATCTGGAAAGAGAAATGGGAGACGTTGTCCCTCAGTTGAACAAGATGGCCCTGGTCCTACTTGGAGTGTGAGGAACAATGGTGCATGGGACTCAGCAGGCATGTGAGGAGGCAGTCTGAGCTGAGTACAGCCCACACATTCCCTAACCTGCCTGAACCCAGACTTCCTTCTCTGTAACTAAGAGTCCTAATGGCTACTCTTCTGAGTAAATAATGAAGAAAGGTCTGTGAGTGAAGAAGTTGTTGGGCATATGGCAGGCGTTCAACAAATGCAAGTCCCCTTGTCCACATGCTTCAGAAATGGAGACTTCAGGATGGGCCTGACCATGGAGTGATTCCATCCAGCTGAGAGGGGATCAGTGGTCCTAAAAGACCCCTTTGGCTCTAGGATTACAGGATTCTCAATTAACCAAGGCCTCGAAGCCAGCCCTCCTCTAGTCCTCGGATATGAGTCAGAACACTTGGTGCAAGGGCAGAAATCCAACTCATTAACTTTGAGAAAGTGGTAGTTCACTAACAAAACTGGGACATGTTAGGAAACAGGCATTGCTGTTTGAGGATTTATACAGTGCTATTCAATCTCTCTCTCTCTCTCTCTCCCTCTCTCTCTCTCTCTCCATATTTCTGCTTTTTCTCTCTGCCTTGCTTTGCTCTAGATTCATTCTCTCAGCTGGACAAGCCCAGTCAGAATAGCGCTCTCTCTCTCTCTCTCTCAACATCTCCATATCAACTGAAGACAAGACTCTGATCTGGCTTGGGTTATACTCCCACTCCTGAGCCAGTCACAACTGCCAGACAGGGTCTGTGTCCACCCAAGGGCAGGACAAGAGGGCTTAACCCTCTTGACTGATGGCCCCAATGAAAACACATAAAATGGGGGACAGGAAAGCCCCCCAAAGGAACAGCATTGCCAGACAAACACAACATGTCTACTGGGCCTTACGTGGTTTCCTATTCCTTCCCCAGAGGTGCCAAAAGAAATGAAAGGCAGGGTCAAGTGGGCAGTGCAGACAGTGGCCCTTACCCCAGCCTTCATCAAAGGATGGGAGGAAAGGGACATACCTCATCAAAGAGAATCTCTGTGAGGGAAGGCCAAGAACTAAGAAAACATAGGGTCTGTTCAAAGCTGCAAGTTGTGTCACTGCAATTAACCTCACACCTTTACATTTTTAATAGTGACACATTTATTTTTTTTAATTTTTTATTAACATATAATGTATTATTAGCCCCAGGGGTACAGGTCTGTGAATCATCAGGCTTACACACTTCACAGCACTCCCTATGGGGTGCACTCCCTATGGGGAGCACATACCCTCCCCAATGTCCATAACCCAACCACCCTCTCCCTACCTGCCTCCCCCAGCAACCCTCAGTTTGTTTTGTGAGATTAAGAGTTTCTTATGGTTTGCCTCCCTCCCAATCCCATCTTGTTTCATTTTTTTCCTTCCCTAGCCCCCAAACCCCTCACATTGCCTCTCAACTTCTTCATATCAGGGAGATCATATGATAATGTGACACATTTATTTTTATGTTGATCTTTCATTTGGGCAACCAATACTGTTTTTCCATTCTAGTGCTAATAGATTTCCTTTTTAAAATAACTTTCAGTAAAAACCAAGTAGGTCAGCTGAAAGAAAAATAATAACCAAATAATAATAATGTAGACTTTGATAGCTGTGGACAAATTTATGCATGTATTATACCAATGACCAAAGTCTGAGAAACACTAGCTTAGTGTATAAACAGAACATTCTCTCCCCAAAGAACAGTAAAAACCAGTAACTCTGCTATTGCCGGCCCATAGGTATGTCTGGCAAGCTAAATATTGGGTCTCTCACTGGGTGGATAGCAAAGCTTTAGTCCGGGTCACCAGATGCTTCTGTGATAAGATCTAGAACCCCGGCTTCTGCCTGGCAACACTATTCCCTAGACTTATTTGTGTCTCATGGCAAAAGAGGAGAACTAGCATTCCAGGACATTGACCCACTGTATTATTCTCTGTCTCAGAGGCAGTCACACAAAGGTAGGATTGATGTCAAAACATCTCATCTCGGGCTGATTGTCCTTACAAACAGAGGGACTCATTCTCAGTGGTCATCCAAGGCCAGCTGGCTCCAAGAAGTACCAGTCATCTCTCTGAGGCCAGAGTTTCCCCAGCTGATTTCCACATGCACCATGTGTAAAGTGGCAGCTGGTCCCTCATTTGGATGACTTCTTCATCTTCCAAATAGCTACCAGTGTCATTCAGAGATAATTCAAAAATGCCTACGTTGTCCACTCACCTTTTCAATTATTTTCTCCAGGCCAAAGCAAGGAGTCATCAGGGTTTTGATGTGGATCGGGATGCCAAAAAGCTGAACAAAGCCTGCAAAGGAATGGGTATGAAATATATTTTGCTTTTTAACTTATTTTAGAAGTTGATTAAATTTGATCTCATGTCTAACTTTCCCATATCTTAGAAAGATGACTTTCTGCATTCCAAGCAACCCAAGTTAATTACTTCTAGCGTTTTCTTTGTAAAAGATCTCCAAACTAATACCAGATCCTAATGCTTTTCAAGATTCAACATGATAGTTAAAAATTGGATACTATGACATTGAATTTGACCTTGAGGTGGAAGAAACTTTGTGGGAAGTGTAAGCATGCAATATTAATGTCATCCAAGCCCCTCTGATCTCTTTCATGAAAGGTGGTAGGATATAGGGACTGATGAAATCTGGATCAGGGATCTGGGAACTGCATCTAGAATTAGACCAAGTAAACATAAAGCTGTGGCCAAGGTCAAGACCAGAGAAGCCGTTTACATTGATGCCTAAGGTAAGTGCATGACTAAGAATAAGAGACGAAGAAAGAGATCAGGAAGAAGGTAACCCCAGTAACAAGGTGAGATGAAGGGGAGAGCATCTTGAAATATGGCCATGAGGAGAGGCTTTGAGACCCAAAGAGCAAGTGTGTTTCTAATCCCAGAAACCTGGGTTTTAGTATATTCACAGGATCGGTAAACATCATTTTTAATTCCAGAATATTTCCAGTGGCCCCCCCAAAAACCCATTTCTATTAGCAGTGACTCCCCAACCCCTCCTCCCTTCAGTCCCAGGCAATCATAGTCCACTTTCTGTCTCTATAGATTTGCCCATTCTGGACATTTCATATAAATGGAATCATGCAACGTGTGACCTTTTGCATCTGGCTTCTTTCACTTGGCATATTGTTTTGCAAAAACAAGTGCTAGATTTTTTACTTAGAAGTAAATCAGTGAAGATTTACTTCCCTAAGAATGAATATTGTGGTAGAACAAATATGGCCATAAATTATTTGTGTGACTCCAGAGAAAGAATTGAATATTCCTTATATTCAATATAAGGAACTAAAATAATCTGTCTTGCCCAAGAAATGCTGGAGAAGTTCCAAGGGAGTTGGGGTTGGAGAAGGTCTAGTACGAAAGTGGAAAAGGGATTTCTACATAGTGAGGGTTCTTGAGTAAATCAGAGGGAGAGGGAGCTGGAAATGAAGGATGACAACTAGCTTACTTGGTTTGGGAGGGGAGGGCACCAGAAGAAAGCTCAGCAGGGGCACCTGGGTGGCTCAGTGGGTTAAAGCCTCTGCCTTTGGCTCAGGTCATGATCTCAGGGTCCTGAGATGGAGCCCCAAGTCGGGAATCTCTGCTCAGCAGGGAGCCTGCTTCCTTTCCTCTCTCTGCCTCTCTGCCTACTTGTGATCTCTGTCTGTCAAAATGAATAAAATAAAATAAAATAATAAAAAAAAAGAAGAAGAAGGAAGCTCAGCAGAGAGGATCTGCTTCTTGCTCATGTCCTGACCTGGCTTATGTTGTATTTGGACAACAGCTGCCAGGAGCCATGTTTGCCTGGAAACGGCAGGATGTTTATAGTTCTGAGTCTTGCTGAGTGGCTGAGCTAGACTCACAGGTGCTTCCCTGCTACTTCTCAAGTGAGGTCCTGACACCTGGATGTGGGTTGGAGACAGGAGTGAAGTGGGTGTGGACATAACTCAGCTGCACTCAATGATACATCTCCACATTCTTCTTCACATAGTGAGTTAAGTTCAAAAAGCACGGATGGGGCGCCTGGGTGGCTCAGTGGGTTAAGCCGCTGCCTTCGGCTCAGGTCATGATCTCGGGGTCCTGGGATCGAGTCCCGCATCGGGTTCTCTGCTCAGCGGAGATCCTGCTTCCCTCTCTCTCTCTCTGCCTGCCTCTCCATCTACTTGTGATCTCTCTCTGTCAAATAAATAAATAAAATCTTTAAAAAAAAAAAAAAAGCACGGATGGAGCACCTGCTGAATGCCAAAACCAGTGTTTTCTTCTCCTTTTTGGATATGGCTTCAAGGTGGGACTACTGTTGTGCTGATTACTGTTGTAGAGCACCTTCCACATGCCAAGTGCTAAGCTGGGCACTGCACACAGGTCGTCTTGTGTAACCTTCTCAACAACTCTGTAAAGCTATCTTCTAATGGTCCAACAGATGAGAATGCTGAGACTCAAAGGTTAAATATCTTGCCCACGGTCACAGAGTTGGGAAATGAGGATAGGGTGATTGGAAACTAGGACCATCTTGGAAAGCTATGATTTGGTTGAAGGTCTAGAATTCTAGAATTCCAACCTCTATTAAAAAGTACAAGCCAGGGGCACCTGGGTGGCTCAGTTAGTTGAGCATCCGACTCTTGGTTTTAGCTGAGGTCACGAGCTCAAGCACCATGTTAGGCTCTGTGCTCAGCGGGGAGTCTGCTTGAGATTCTCTCTCTTCCTCTGCCCCTTCCCTCTCTCTCTCTGTCTCAAACAAATAAATCTTTTCTTTTAAATTTAATTTTATTTTTTCAGTGTTCTAAGATTCATTGATTATGCATCACACCCAGTGCTCCATGCAATACGTGCCTCCTTAATACCCACTACCAGGCTCACCCATTCCCCCCCCACCCCCAAAAGTGCCAAGCCAAAGCAAAACTGCATCATTGGAAAGATTTGTCTGCAGGACCATGCAACCATCTCATTGATATCTCAGACCTGCCAGGGCTGGCTTCACATGTCTAGGGTCATAGTGTCCCATAGCCACAAAGGTGAATGAAATAAGTCATTTTAAATTTTTGAGAAGCCAAATTTTAAAAAGCAGGTGAAATTAATTTTAATAATATACACTAGCTAAGTCAATTCTGTATCAAAAATATAATCTCAACAATCTAAAAATTACTAATATTTGACAACCTTTTTTTTTTTTCGCATTAAGTCTTCAAAAGATAGTGTGGATTCTACACTTCCAAAACATTTCAACTTGATCCAGCCATACTTCATGTCCCCCATAGCCACAGGCAGAGTGGATCTAGGGGCCCTACTCAATCAAAAAGATTTTGTGCACTCCCCACCCACTAATCCTACAGGATTCAAAATAAGAATGCTGTATCCTAAAATAATATTTGATTTTTCCAAATCACATAAAACTTAGAGATTTCCTTGTTTCTCTGGTGCCCCTCCTTTCCTAGGGCCTGACAATGTGTGTGGTCTGGGTCTTGGTTAACCCAGAGCAGCCTTTTATCCTCCTCCCTACACTGACACTCTTTGTTGGGCCTCCCTCTTGGAACTCCGTGTCCCTCTGCTGGCCCTTCTGAGGAGAGTGCCTTAAACCTGAGAGAGTGTGGACCCCGCACCCATTATCCTTTCTGAAATGTAACAGGATGCTTGTCATTCTCCCTCAAAGAAACACAGAAAGAAGCCCCAGAAGGAAAAGCTGCCATGGAGTTTATCCTAGTTCTAGTTCACGACTTCTCACTGGGTGTTCACATGCAGGTTCAAACTGGTAGTTCTAAGCAGTTTCTGAGATCCTGCATTTCTAGTAAGTTCCCAGGTGTTGCTTGTCCTACGAGTCCTAGGACTGCGCTTTGGGGAGCAAAGTCCATCCATAATCCAGTTAACACTTCTCAAGCCACACTAGAGGGAAGCTGGGTCTAGAACTCAGATCTAGTGATCCCAAGCCCAATTCTCTTTCTCTCACCAGGCATGGGAATGAACCTCGGACCTGGGTTTGAGGCCCTGCCCGGGTGCCTACTGATGCCATGACCTTAGTTTTCTCAACTGCAAAATGGGGCTAATCATGCCTCGTTACAGAGAGGGGCTGAGGATAAGGAGGCAACACTGTGCTCAGCACGTCTTTGGGCCTCATTACATGCTAGTCTGCTCCTTTCGAACAATAAATTCAGACCCAAAATCCCCATAAAGCCCAGGAGATCAGTATGAGCAGCGAGGAGGCCCGCCCTTGAGCGGCCTCTGTTCTGCATCACTGTGGGTGGACTCAGTGGAATGGTGCTCCCCCAAAAGATATGTGCACCCAGAACCCGTGAATGTGACCTTAATTGGGAAAAGGGTCTTTGCAGATGTAATTAAGTTAAGGACCTTGAGAAGGCCCTTCTGGATTACCTGGGTAGGCCCTAAATCCATTGACAAGTGTCTTTAAAAGAGAAAGACTGGCTCAGTCAGTGGAGCATGCAATTTTGATGGTGGGCGTTGTGAGTTCGAGTCCCATGTTGGATGCAGAGATTACTTAAATAAATAAATAAATAAAATTTTTAAAAAAGAAGAATGAGAGAAAGAGGCAGAAGAGAAGCAGACACTCAGGGAGAGGCCGTGTGGAGCCAAAGCAGAGCATGGAGTAATATTCCAGAAGCTGAGCTAAGGGTTGCCGTCAGCCTCTGGAAGTTGGAAGAGGCGAGGGACAGATTTAACCCCAGAGCCTCTGGTGGGAGTGTGGCCGTGCTGACATCATGATTTCAGACTTCTGGCCTCTGAGTGGTGAGGGTATTAATACATTGCTGTTTTAAGCCACAGGGTTTGTGGTAATTGTTATGGGAGCCTTAGGAAATGAATACAGTGGGCAAGTGAAAAGCAGTGACCTTCCTGGAAGACAAGGTTCTCCCACTCATGGCTTTCTCTACCTTCCCTACACCCCCATTTACAAAAGAGACACCAAGGGACTGGGAAACCGAGCCCCTGCCCACAGCATGGCTCCCAGATCCCTCATGTGGCACACGGGCCCCGGGTGTGAAGCAGAGGGCACTTCAAACTCAACGGGCTCCCTCCTGCTGGAACTCAGCTCAGTTTCCTCCCAGAAAATTGCTGGGAGAGTAAAATCAAGGAGGCCGATCACCCTGGGCCTGACCTCTACTGTTTAATTACCCTTCAGTGTCTGATGCACAGGCAGGGCTGAGGTTCCTTCTTGTTTTTAAGAAGTCTTTCCCAGAACCACTGGGGCCTGGCCCCAGTGCCTCAAACCATTGTAAATGTTTACAGGAAATTGTTCAGCAGCACAGACTGCTTATATGACACACATATTGTGAAATGTAAAATGAGGTCATTGTTCAGTAAATCACTCCTTGGTCGGGTAGTGGGAAAGGCTCCCAGGATAAACCTGAGACCCAGATTCAAAGGGCTTGAGGGAAATCTGGTCATTTCCAGGCTTTCCCCCAAGCTCCAGGCTCCTGCTGAGCCATCCCAGAATGGCTTTGGTCCCTGGTCTCACTTTCTACAGCATTCCAGGAAGGAAAATCTGAAAAACATTATTTTAAAAAATTTGACTTTCCTGAATTATCCAGATATGGGTTGACTCTGGCATCAGAGTAGAAGATTTCCAGTTGGTCTTTGCTCCAAAGAGCCCACCCAAGTGGCCCATGCAGCTTACACCAATGCAGAGACAAGGTCCTTCAGAACGCTATCCAAAAGTATTTATTCACTCACTCATTCATTCATTCATTCATTCACCCATATATGCATGCATTTAAATATCCACTCATTCAACAACTTGTCTGATGAATACTGAGAGGTTTCTATGTGGATACAGCAGTGAGCGAACCACCCTGTCCCATGGCCACGTGAGAGACACAGAAGGCAGAATGCTTCATCTGTTCTGAGTAAGTGCATTGAGTTGAATCCTAAAGGAGGAGTGGGAGCAAAGGTGAGGGTCAAAGACGTGTCCCAGGTAGAGGGAAGATCCCATGCGAAGACACAGAGGTGAGAAAGGAAGTGTTGCTTGTTCTCACAGCTGCCCATGGAGAAGCTGGGAGAGGATGGACGGGAGGCACATGACTTTGAAAGGCAAGTAGAAGCAACTCCAAAAGGCCTCATATGCCCTACAGAAGTGTTGAGACTCTATTCTGGATTTGAAGGGCCTGATATTATAACTTTGATACAGAAGAATGAGCAGGCGAGCTGCTCATAAGGAAGCATGTTGTGGGGCTAGTGAATGCTGGTTGGGAAAGGTGTGTGTAACGCAGGAACCCCCTTTGGGTATCCGTGATTGTGCTGAGCAATGCGACAGAGGTGAAGGTGAAGAGAAATGAGTGGGTCTGAGAGATACCAAGGATGTGGAATCGTGAGATCTTAATGGTAACTAGTTGGATATGGGGTGAGGGGAAAGAGGGAGCTAGGGAGAAGCCCCAGATTCCTGGCTGGCACAGGCAGGTGATGGGCCACCTGGGAAGTAGGAAAGGCCACCTTCCCAGGTGGAAGTAGGATGGTTCCTTCCAGGGGTGACCCCGGCAGGGAGCCAAGTCTGAGATGCACAGGTCCTCGACCCAGGCAGGAGCCGTCCTCATAGAAATAAAGGGGCTGATTCAGGAGAGCTTTGTGAGAAAAAGAAATCCTTTCTGAAGTGGATTTCTGGCACTCAGAAGTTTAAAAAAGAAAAGTTACAGAGCAAGTAATTGGACACCCGTGACCAAGGTGGAGCTGCAGGAAAAAATTCAGAGGAACAACATCAGTAACAGCCCTCGAACTGACCCAGAACTAGGTGGCGATTAATCACCACTCTCTCATAGGTGAGCTCATCCTAGAATTTTCTGTTTCTCCAGCTGGAATCAAACAGCTAGGTTTTCCCAGAGTTGTGCAGGTGGAACTAATCCCTGAGACTACGTGAACAGTCTGAGGACACAAAGCTAGTGGCTTGCCAGGACTGGCCCGTGGCTCTCCTATCCCCGTCTCCCCAAGTGCTGCTGAGGGGGATGGTGCCCCAGGCAAGACACGGGTAGAACACTTCAGCCCCTGCCAGCAAAGACAGAAGGAGAGTCTTTTTAGTTCCTTGCCCCTCTCTACAGTGATGCCCCCGCTTCTGCACCTTCCCCACACGCATGGCCCAGATTTGTCTTCCCCCTACTCCTTTCACCAAAAGGCATCAAAGGCGTCTACCACCTCTTGTTCCTTGTGGATCCTGATCGCTCAGCTGGGTAGGAGCGATCACACAAGTTCAACTAATTCAGGTCCCTTCAAAAGTGACCAAACCCATGCAGGTCATAGGGAGCGGTCATCAGGAGTAGGAGTGGGAACAGGCCAATGTAGGACTCTCCAGACGCTGGTTGTGAAGAGAGGGTTTGGGGCTGCTTTCTTGAAATCTCAAGATGCTGCTGAGGGTAGCGGGTGTATGAGTTTCCTAGAGCTGCTATAACGAGAACCAGTAACCACATGGCTTCAAATAGCAGAGACCTACTGTCCCCCAGTCCTGGAAGCCAGACCCTTGAGGTCAAGGAGATGGCAGGCCGTCTTCCCCACTGAAGGCACTAGGAAGGACCTGCCCCAGGCTTCTGCTCTGCTTCTGGTGGCCTCAGTTGTTTCTGGGTTTAGAGACACATCTCTCCTCTCCTCCGTCCTCATCTGGCCCTCTCACCGACTCTTTGTGGCCAGAGTTGACATTCTGTAACAGGCTTTCAAGCCTCGATCATTCAGCTACCACCTCCCATGATTTTGATCAATCTGAGTAATAGAAACATAACATTTTTCTTTTAATCAACTCATTCAACCCCTGTCCTTTGCAAAATGTCAGCAAAATCATGTGTTTAATGTCTTAGTGAGATCTTCATATATGGTTGACCCTTGAGCAACACAGGTTGGAACTGAATGAGTCCACTTATATGCAGATTTTTTATAGTATTATAAATGTGTTTTCTCTATGATTTTCTCAGTAACATTTACTTTTCTCTAGTTTATTGTAAGAATATAATATATTATATGCAAAACATACAAAAATATGTCAATGGGCTGTTTATGTTATCAGTAGGCCTTCTGGTCAACAGTAGACTATTACTTAAATCCTTATGTTTTTGGAGACTCACAAGTTATACATGAATTTTCTACTGCAAGGGGAATTGGTACTCCAACCCCTGTATTATTCAACATCAATGGTGTGTCTGTATGCATATATGTATATATGTGTATGTATATGTATATACACATATATATATATCATACAGTCAGTAAAGGAAGAGGCCTTATATGAATCCAGGCTGAAGAATGTAAATCAGGGTTTGCCATTTTCTCATTCCCATACCTTCAGTACCTGAAGAATTTTTCCAACCCTGTCTCTATGGATATTCTAAAAAGAATATTCTCCTCCTCTTTCTTATTCATTATAGGTTTTGGTACTGATTAAGTTGCCCACAATGAGTATGCACTGCTTTGAGCATCAGGAAAAAAAAACTTTTTAGAAAAAGTGTAATTTAAAGATGTAATAGTCAGAAGTTTAAAGAGGCAACTACCCATGATGCCGCGCAAAACCCCCAGAGCGGGAAAAACCTTCATTAGGACTTCTTTCTTGAGATGGACAGGGTTATAGGTGGACTTGATCCTGTAGCAATCAGGGCCTGTATTTTATTTTATTTTTTTAAATTTATTTATTTGACAGAGATCACAGAGAGAGAGGAGGAAGCAGGCCTCCTGCTGAGCAGAGAGCCCAATGCGGGGCTCGATCCCAGGACCCTGGGATCATGACCTGAGCCGAAGGCAAAGGCTTAACCCACTGAGCCACCCAGGTGCCCCAAGGGCCTATATTTTAATGTTTTCCATTCAGTTTGAAGTATGTGGAGACCAAGGAACAGACCACACCATTTTTTTTTTTTGAGATTGTTCAGTTTTACTGAGGTATAAATTCACATACCTTGCAATTCACCCATTCAAAGTGTACAATTCAGTGGTTTTTAATATATTTACAGATATGTGAAAGCATCCCCACAGTCAATTTCGAACATTTTCATCACCTGAAAAAGAAACCTCCTACTCTTTCGTCATTAGCCCCTACCCATCCCATCCCCACACACCACTTTCTGTCTCTATAGATTTCCCTATTCCGCACTTTCGTAGGGAGGGAATAACATGATGTGTGGTCTTCCGTGACTACCTTCTTTCACTTAGCAGGATGTTTCAAGGTTCATTCGAATTGTAGCATATATCACTACTTTATTCCTTTTTCTGGCCAAATAATGCTCTGTTGTTTAGACATACCACATTTGTTCATCCATATGTCTACTGATGGGCATTCAGGATGTTTCCACCTTTTAGCCATTATGAATGATGCAGCAGTGAACATTCCTGTGCAAGTTTTGTGTGGACATTTGTTCTCATTTCTCTTGAGTATATACCTAAGAGTGAAATTAAGGCCATACCCGTTCTTCTTCCTCCTAAAATGCCCAGCACCGTGCTTCACACAATGTGAGGCCTCCATGGATATTTCTCAAGTGAGTGAAAAGAATACACTTCTCCATAAGATTTTAATGCTGAAGGGTCCATCTAAGTCCCCCCCCAGAACCTCTGACCATGGCCCTAGCTTCCTGAGAATTAACCAAAATCAACCTCCATCTTCTTTCTTTTTTTTTTTTAAGATTTTATCTATTCATTTGACAGAGATCACAAGTAGGCAGAGAGGCAGGCAGAGAGAGGGGGAAGCAGGCTCCCCACTGAGCAGAGAGCCCAACACGTGGCTCGATCCCAGGACCCTGGGATCATGACCTGAGCTGAAGGCAAAGGCTTTAACCCACTGAGCCACCCAGGCGCCCCTCCATCTTCTTTCTTACTCACTCTTGGCCTTGTATCTTTCTCCTGCACTTTAGGAACCGATGAACCAGCCATCATTGAGATATTATCAAGCAGGACATCTGATGAGAGGCAACAAATCAAGCAGAAGTACAAGGCAACGTATGGCAAGGTGATTCCAAGGGTCCTTGCAAGCAGGCACACACAGCCTTGGCCTAGGCGGTCTCTGCTTGCTCTACACTCCCAAGGCAGCAGAGAATATCTTTAAAGCTAGCTCGAGTTAGCTCAAGAGAAAACAAGGTGAAACTACTCTTTACGATTTTAACTGATTACAGAAAAACTGAAATTGTGTTGTTAACTTAATAGCCTACAAAATCAGTATTCCTAAACCCTTTCTGAAAATCGACTTCCTTATTCTATAATCCCTCTGTCATTTTCCCACTCATTTGGACCATTTCTACGTATTACCATACAGATAGGCCAGGGACTTGGGACCTGGTTTTCACAGGTGGGTCTTCATACAAGAATTCTTCATTTATTCACTGGCCTTCAAGAATGATTCATTCTTCATAAGTGATTATGACAGAAAACTAAAAAAAAAAAACAAAAAACAAAGCAAACAAAACACAAACCTCCATTTCATTAAACGTGAACACGTGTTTTCTTTTTTCATGTTTCTTTTCTTCCTTCTTTTTGTTGTTGCTGATGGTGTTACATATAGAAATCTTTAAGTATGCATTAGGGTTTCTATTTTCTTTATTAATGTGGGATGGACACAATTTAACCTTTTCTTAATGTCATTAGAATTATTAGCATACAAAATGAATATTGATCATTATGCTATATTTGAATCCATATTTATAAAACCTTTACAGTTTCAATCCCTCTATGTATAAATAGGTAGAGAAATGGGTTTTCTTACTTACTTGACACTGGGCAGGCAACAATCTCTTTAGACCCTGGTGTCCTCACACACAGAATGAAAATGGTAATTTACCTTTCTTCCCAGGTTGCTGAGAGAATCAGCCAGGCTAACGACAGCACCTATCAGTAAAAGGAAGCTATTCTAGGTTTGACTGTTTCCATTTTACATAGAGGAAACTTGCAGCTCCTCTGCATACATGACTCATGCAAAATCACATGTTTAGTAAGGAAAATAGCCAACACTCCAATCCCACTCTTTTGAGTCTGGGGTCAGCGCCCACTCCTGAAGAACCCATTGCCATGAGAGGAGCTGTTTCTTTTCACACTATGTGCCCCAGATGGCTGTGCTTTTACAGTTTCTCTGCAACTCTCCTCTCGGTCGGGCTTGTCAATGTCATTCCTTGAAGACATTGACCAAAGTAAATGAATCTGCAGTTCAGCTGCATGGAACGGAGTTGAACGACATTGAACTTGCATCCTCATTGGCGTGCCTAACCATAGCAGCCTCTCATGTGCCCCGTCTACCTCCCACTCTGCCCTTGTGGAAAGTCAGATCAGGCTTCTTAAGCCTGAGGGTAAAGCAGAGTAAATAAGCTCAAGGTGAGGACTTAGGGGCTTTGCTAAAGGTCAGTTGGGCGTTTCCAGCTTCAAACTTTGCAACACCAACTCGTGCCCATCATTTACTTACGTACCAGTTCGTGGATGCTTCAGACAGCTGGGACTGCCAAGGAGGTGGTCTGGAATCACAACATCTGAAGCTCAAAGACCCTGGCAAGGGACCAATCTAGGTCCACCCGTCAACAGAGTTCCAAAGAGAACACGCACCCTAAGGTGACACAGCTAGTGAGCAGGAAAACCAGGATTAGAGCAGAGATATCCCGAGCCAGCTTCTGTGTCCAAACAGAATGTAAACAAACACACAGGAATTTGTTTTCGTGCTTGTGGCTTGGAAGAGTAGGCAGCTGGGACTTCTCTTCCCTCCAGTTCTATACAATGGCCGTCTGGCCTGAAAAGTCAGGTCCAGTCTTCGGGTGGGTCCACACTGTGGGGCACTGACCACAGGCCTGCCTTCCCGGGATGCAGCATTAGACGGAACCTTAAGACGGAGACAGTAATACCAGTAATACAGTAATACCACGGCCCCCTCATGAGACTGCAGATCCCATAAGACAAAGTTTTCGAGGTTTTTCTCCCAGGCACAGAGCTCAGAGGTTCATGTGAGAAAGAGCTGATGAGTCCATTCTTCGAAAGTTCCTTGCAGCACGGAATAATAATAACACTCACTCACTGAACATTTAAAGTGTGCCAGGCACTGTGCTTGGGTTTTATACAGATTGTCTCTGCTATTTCTCCCAAAAACCCTAAGGAGGGAGTCTTATTATCCCCCCATGTTCCAGAGCAGGAAACTGACAGTTGGCGAAAATACATTTCCAAAGTCATGCGGCTGCTGTGACCGTGTCGTTAGCCATCATGCCGTGTTGCCAAGTGGCCAGACCCACTCTGTGCTGTGATTTGGGTTCCTAAGATGCTAGCTGCTCCGGGGGATCCTCCACCCCGCTGGTCTGACCCACAGGGGGCCATCTGGATAGGGAGGTCCTGCTTTGAGGTCCTTCACTGACGTTGGGGGCACTGGCGACTCTAGTTAGACTGAATACCAAGTGTTGTCCCTTTCATCATTAACCCATCATGTCAGAGAGACACTGGTAGGAGCAGGCAGTTTACCTGTAATAAGAGGCACTTGCCAGAAAATACCCATGATGATGGACACTTGCTGAAAAGAGATACCAGTGGACATTTCACATACTTCGTTTCTTCTCCCTACCTGAGTGTTTCCGCACGTGTCTCCTGTTCAGATTTAACAAGTTAACCAAAGCGACGACATGTAGTGAGCTCAGGACGGTCCCCGTTATTCCTGCTGTGTGCCTGCAAGGATTGCTACTTTATTGTTGCCCCTTCACTCTCAAACCCATCCCCATTTGGATGACAAAGGATCTGAGCCCCCTTAGAGATAACAAACCCAGAGTTCAGTCCTTTCTAGTCGAACAAGTGTTTGGGGGCAAGTCCTTCATTTTTTTTAAGGTCGGTCAGTAAATGGGAATAATGCCAATCCTTCTCCTGCTGGGGCTGTTCTGAAGATCAGGGAGAAGTCTTTCTGAACCCTAAAATGTCCAGCAAATGTCAGCCTTAAGCAAGGGATCTTCTCTGCCTCTCTGCCAGTCCCGGGACAAAATGGATAGGAAGTCTCTGGCTAGGAAGGTGACTGCCACCAGTGTCCTCCAGAGCAGGTCACTCATGCCAGTAGAGCTCTGTCCCCTCACTCCCCTCCCCAAGTGTCCATGGAAGTTTTCCTATTGACCCTGAGGCCATGCAGAGGGGAGAGCAACACCTGTCCCTCTGCTTTGGGCCACTCCCCAGTCAGGGCTCTTGCTGTCTTCCTACAGGACCTGGAGGAGGTGTTCAAGAGTGAACTGAGTGGGAACTTCGAGAAAACAGCCTTGGCCCTTCTGGACCGCCCCAGCGAGTACGATGCCCGGCAACTGCAAAAGGCCATGAAAGGTCTGGGCACAGATGAGGTGGTGCTCATCGAGGTCCTGTGCACAAGAAGCAATAAGGTTAGTTCCAGCCAAGACTTCAGCCCCAGCCCCTGAGGAAGCATCCATACGTCCGTCAGAGACGGTGGCAGCAGCCAAAAGGAAAACGATTCCCTGCATTCCACTTGGGGGCTGAACCAGCATCCGGACAGAAATGTGTCTGCTTGTCCTGTGCAGGAGAGATCTCTCTCCCAATCTTCTGGCTGTCAGTTTTGGTGTTGCTGCCCTTCGCTTGACAGACTAGATCCTTCCAGAACAGCTGTGTCAACGTAGCTTTTGTTTTTCTTAAAGGAATGCATAGTTATATATGCAGGAGGCAAGATTCTACTTTGCTCTTCCCAGCCTGGGTTTGCAGGTCTTCTGGCACAAATAACACAATGCATGGTCTACTCGCGCTTGTATAGCTGCCTTGTCCGCGGTTGTCATCTAGCATAGAGTGTAAGTAGGACTGCAAAGAGGCACGGAGGCAGGTGGTGCAGACAAGGATCCCAGTGACACTGCTCCTGGCTTCTGGCACCTTCCTGGAGGTTTCCCTCTGCTTCTCTCAGCAGACCTCGCCCCCGTCCCTTGGGCACACGCTGCTGTTTCAGGAGCTGGAAAGAGCCTTTGTGAAGGTTTTAGTAGAAGCCTCGTTGTTGGTTCCAGAAGCCATTAGGCCCAGGGAACTCATCAAGAGCAGACCGGGTCCACAAATCATTATTCGGAGACCCCTTCCCTCTTCCACAACCACGTTCATGTAGGATGGGGAAGTACAGCAAGGAAAATGGCAGAAATTCCAAACATTCTTGAAGCCTCCAGCTAGGAAACAGAAGCAGTGTTTGGAGCAGACAGCAAGGAAAAGCTTCAACAGAGCTCTGATGCTGAAATGCTGTTTTCAAAGCCTTGAGTGCAGACGACCCTGGGTTGGTTCCTTCTGCTCAGCCTGTGCTGTCCAGCATATTTCTTGAAGCACAACCATGCTCCAAGCTAGAGCCTCAACCCCAAAACCCCCTTCCTAAGCATCCCTGGACTTCTCTTCTTTCCCCAAGAGAATAAAAACCCTCCATTTCAGGGAGTTTCCATTCAGGACCAGACCATGGGGAAGGGTCAGCAAAGGAGGATGCTGTTAGTTTGGTCCAGTAGTTACACAGCGTTCCTGACTCAACATCCCCCACCTTCTGGAAACACCGTAGTCCCAGCCAGGAGGCATCCAATATGGGGGCAGTTGGCAGCCTGCCTTGGCAAGGTTCCAGTCATTATTTTTCTCTTATTTGACCACATGTGGTTCCCCCTCAATCTAGTTTCCTTTAAGCCCTGCTCTCAAACAACGAACAAGCTCTTTCCCCCCCCAGATCAAGTAGATGTGACAATAGAGAGAAGAAAAGTAGGGAGAGAGCAGCCCTCAGGTTCAGACAGATCCCGGCAGTGGGTTGGAAGGAGGAGAACGGAAAGAGCTTCATGGCCACAAGTGGTCAGCCCCCACCAGCCCCTATGCACCCCCACGTCCCTGCAGGCTCCTCCACCTTCCCCTGCCCCCACCACCTCCCTTGCCCCCACCTCCCCCCCACCCCCGGCTGCCTGCTGACTCTCTTAAACAGCTTCCTGGTGAAGCTTTGGGGAAACGCCTGCTCTCAGACACGGTTGGCTTAAATGTAAACTGAGGCAGCCCCCAAAGGGGCCACTCAGCGCGAGTCATTGAAATACAAAAAGCACATCTTCCCACTCCACACTCTAGAGAGAGGCCTGCCCTCCTGCACACAGCATACCATGGACTGAACGAAGCCTGTTCAAGTAGAGAGACACCGGAAACAACCTAAATGTCCAGCCATCGGGAGGTTGGCTGAATAAACGGTGGCTTATTATGGGATGGAACATTTTGTATCCCTGAAAAAACACCCGGTGACTACGCATCAACAGAGCTGGATCTCCAAGGCGTCTTACTGAGGGAAAAATAAGTCAAAGAACAACATATACAGTACGGCACTTTCCTAAGGCATTCACGGAACAATGCCATATATTTTCAGTAGCGCATCCAGCCCTAGACAAAGGGGAAGACGGATCTTTGGGCAGATACTCACTGAACTGGTGGCACTGATGACCGGAGTGGGGATGGGGATGTGCGATGGGGTGAGGCGGTGGTGGTCAGATGTTAGCTTGGCGCTAGTAGTTTTGCTTTTAACTAAGGAGAGTGCGCGTGTCACTTGTGTGGCTTGGAAAGTTTGCACAAGGGGCTTCTTCACAACTCCAGGGACCCAGGCCAGCCCCAGGCCCCTGAGCCTGGTTCTCTCTGGAGGAAGTTCTAGAGGCATCCTGAGTCCAGAGTCAGGCTCCGGCCCCTTCCCTCTATGTGGTTCCTACTGATCATCCCACTTTGGAGTAATGATTTTTCTTTTACTACTCTTCCTAGGAGATCATCGCCATTAAGGAAGCCTATCAAAGGTGTAAGTGACTTTTTGTTCTGACTTTGGGTAAAGAATGTTCCTTTTGGGGCACCTGTGTGGCTCAGTTGGTGAGGTGTCTGCCTTCAGCCCTGGTCATGATCCCAGAATCCTGGGATGGGAGCCCTGCATCGGGCTCCTGGCTCAGCGGGGAGTCAGCTTCTCCCTCTGCCCTCTGCTGCTCCCCCTGCTTGTGCACTCAGTCGCTCGCTCTCTCTCAGATAAAAAAAATAAATAAAAACTTTAAAAAAAATAAATTTTACAGAACATTCCTTTTAAAACAGCTCTGGGAAAGAAATCATCTGCTTTCTCCCCTCCCTTTTTCTTCTTCGAAAGTATTTGACAGGAGCCTTGAATCAGATGTCAAAGCTGATACCAGTGGAAACCTAAAAAAGATTCTGGTGTCTCTGCTACAGGTAAGATCAGCCCCACTAAGGGGAGCTTCTCTTTTGATGAACTCAACATATTACAGACTTGAATAATATCTGCAACTTCCTTTGTATAGTAATGTAACACAATCATGGGAGCGACAGCTTACATCACAGGTCTTAATAGCCCCATTCAAGGGCAGGGGATCATGCAAGGCTGGGCTGCTCAGGGTCATCCTAGAATTCTGCCTGCCACAAAGGGCTTACTTAGCTTAGACTTCCAGGACCTTCCAGGACCAAGTCTCAGGGTTCTTCCATACCAGGAACCTCAAAGAGGTGAAAAGTGATACTTTTAAAGGAACACTATTAACTTTCCCATGAAGTCACTCTAGGGGACATTATGAGGTTGCTTTCAGCCTGCTTCAATGTCCTGGGGTTTGTGAGTGACCCTGGTTCCTACAAGAAAGAAAACCCAAGTGTCGTCTCAGAAGTTACTCCGTTTATCAGTTGTGCCCTAAAGATGGCAGCAAAGAGCAACACTGCGGCTCTGCCGGGCTCCCACCTCCTCCACGCCACCCCTCTGAGATGGCCCCCAGCTTTCCAGGACTTTCTCTTTCTGTCTTCTGTGGTCAAGCAGGAGCTCAAGTTAATAACAACGTGTCAATTTCTCTAGGCTGATCGTGATGAAGGAGATGACGTGGACAAAGATCTAGCGGGTCAGGATGCCAAAGATCTGTATGATGTAAGTGGGCCAGCCAGCAGGCCTCAGCTCATTCTTTCTCTTTTTAAAAATTTATTAGCGCTATTTTACGCAAATGTCTCTTTTATGTCATGAAAGTAGGAGTTACTTGAGAAATAAGTATGATCTTTAAAATAGTTCTTCATATACACGGTCTTCGTGAAACCCTAAGAATTGTTCCTACTCCTGCACTCCAGAGTTGACCGCATCAGATCCACTTTGGAACAAGGGAGGGCATGAATAATATACATAAATATGTGAAGTCTACTGGTGGTGAAAGCCTCAAGTGCTTCGTTGATCAACTTGACTTCTATTTGGTGTATATTTTATAATTTCCTGCCAGTGAGGCCTGGTCACAGAACAGGATACTCAGTGTTCCTGCAAAAGGCTTTTCTCAGAATGTTTGCTTTTGGCCCGCAAGGCAGGGGAAGGCCGCTGGGGCACTGACGAGCTCGCCTTCACCGAAGTCCTGGCCAAGAGGAGCCACAAGCAATTACGTGCCACCTTTCAAGCCTACCAGATCGTAAGTAAACAAGTCCTAGGGTAACAGGGTTCACACTAAAACTTCTTATCTCTGGAAGAAGATCAGGGATCGGGAACTGCGGAGGGTCTCTGACAACAGCCGTGCTTAATCAGAAGTGATTTGGCTTCTCCCCCACCTCAAGGGATATTTGAGAACGTCTGGAATTTTCCGGGGTGTCACTTGGGTGGTGGGGAGGCTGTGCTAATAGCATCTAGTAGATGGAGGCCAGCAATGCCACTGAACACCCCCAGGGCAGTACAGCAAAGAATTATCCAGCCCAAATGCAGTGCCGAGGTTGGGAAACCCCGCTTTCCAACCGAGACCAGGCAAGCAGAGGAGAGCCACATTGAGGAGCAAAGCCCTAGAGTCAGCATCCCGGTTCAAAACCTGGTCATATCACTGGTAGGTGACTCGACCTCCCTGTACTCATTTGTAAAGCAGGGACCACAATCCTTATCATCCTTACTGTACTTACGCCCTTACTTTACTTACAATCCTTATCATCCAGGATTCTTTTTGGGAGTTAAATAAGATACGGGTAAAAGGCTCAGAATAGTACGTGGCATGTGGTAGGCACATGTGGTAGGAACACAAACGTTCTCTCTCATTATTATTCCAATTTACAGCTGAGCTGACAACGTGCCTGCCACTCCCACGACAGATGGCATCTACCTCAGAGACAGGCTCCTGAAAAGATGTGTATAAATGACTTTCATAACAATTATTTTTTTTATCTAATGATAATTTTAAGCCAAGAAGAGGAGTTCGTTATCTCAAGGCATTTAGTGCTGAGTCCTACCCTGAAAATCAGTCTTTAATTGCAAGAAGCCTTTTTGTGGAATGTCAGATTTTCTGTCTCCCATTTTATACTTGGAGAGTGCTTTTAACCATTCCAAGTACTTCTGTGCCCCATGTCTCATTTCAGTGTCACAACAATAGTGCAACATAATGTAGGCTGAGCAGCCATTGTTACCTACAACTGTCGGACAAGGAAAGTCTTGTTACGAGTAAGGCGCCATCTGTAACTTATCAGGACCACACAGCAAGCCAGTAGCAGAGAGTGGACGAGAACTCAAGATTCCCCAGCCCCAGCCTCTACCTCGGCTGGAGCTGGCCGCTCCTCACTCGAAATAGTGTTTCCTGTGTGTTGCCAGCAGATGAAAAGACAATAAAGCTTAGGAATTTTATCATTACTATATATAAGCCTTGAGGCCCTCTGCTTTCAAATCGTGCCCAGAGTCATGATCAAAGCCAGCTGACCCTGCACTCCCTTGGCCTCTGCTCCTGGAACTATGTAGACTCTGAGCTAGAAGACTTCTCCATGACCTACACCCTCTTCCCACATGGCTGGGGCCATGGCTGGAGTTCCGGGGGATGGCTGCCATTGGTGATCACTCTGGAAACACGTACATGGGAGCGTGCGTATGTGTGTGTGTACTTGAACTATGGGCCACCTGCAAGGATACCCTCCAGGCCAGTTGTTCTCAAAATTAATCCCCAAACAGCAGCATCAGTTTCACTTAAGAACATGTTAAAAATGAGAATTCTCTTATTTAAAAAGAGAGAGAGAAAATTCTCAGCCCCTACTTTTGACCTACTAAATCAGATTCTCTGGAGTTTGGGTCCTACTTCCAGGTGATTCTGGTGCATTGTTAAAATTTAAAAGGTCTGCTCTAGACTACTAGCCATATGACCTCGGGCAAGTTATTAAGGATTCTGTGCCTCAGTTTCCCCAACTGTAAAACAGGGATGATAATGGTGCCTAGTTCATAGGATTAGTAATTAATTAATGAGTTAATATTAGTAAAGTGCATAGTACCTGGCATGCAGTAGGTGCTCAATAAACACTAGCAACTGTCAGTGTCCAATAAAGTTCAAATGGACAATAAGATAATTTACTGATTTAATGATTCTTTACGTGAAACTAGCTCTAACATATAACCTATTCATCATTCCAAAAGCTTTCCCAGAACATCATCCATCTTGATCTTTCTCATTGATTTTTGTGAGTTTCCCCTGATCTTAAGATCCTGGTTTATAATTCTTCCCATGGGTCTCTGGCTAAAATCAGTAAGCTGCTAGCATGAGATCACGGGAGTATGTTATGTGGCATAGGTCATCCCGGCATAGAGTTGAATTTTTATTTTGGCGTGAAAACTTAGGGTTTTACCCTTTCTTTGCCCTCCAACTGTGAGCCTTAACTACTGATACTCTCAGAAAGCCCCGCCATTTAACAGACCTTCCCCCTCTCTGAGACACCACACGAGAACATCACAGTCCCAAAGTTGACCAACCACAAAAGGCCTGTATAGTTAGAAATATATAGTTCAATTTAGATATATTTCTAACTGTATAGTTAGAAAGCTGAAGTAATGGGCCCCTGGGTGGCTCAGTTGGTTGAGGGTCTGCCTTTGGCCCAGGTCATGATCCCAGGTCCTGGGATCAAATCCTACATCATCGGGCTTCCTCCTCAGAGGGGAATCTGCTTCTCCCTCTCCCTCTGCTCCTCCCCCCTGCTTGTGTGCTCGCTCACTCTCTCTCTCTCTCTATCTCATGCTCTCTCTCTCATATAAATAAATAAAATCTTAAAAAAAAAAAAAAAGCAGAAGTGTGTTCCCTACACAGGGCTCAGTATAAATTGTAGGTACACATACCCAGACCCAGGCACACTGTGTCCCCACCACGCCTGTCACCACTTGTCCCCTCACGTCTCTGTGTTCCGAAGCTTGTTCCAGAGCCTCTAGCTCTAACCACATAGGCCAGAGCCACAGAGCCTAGGGTTCTGCTGTGGGAATGCTGTCTCTTTGGGTGAATCGGCTTGAAAAGAAATGTCTCCTCTATTCTTCTAACAATCTCCCAACAGGCATACTACCTGGTAACTAGAGGCCTCGGAGGCTCTGTGTTTTGTACTAAGATCGGAAAACCTGATCTGTCTAAAGAGCCCCCTAACAATTAAGTGTTCCAGTAACTGCAGTGAAAAGCCTGCCATTTGCAAAAGAGATTCATAATAGCCTGAGCCAGTCCATTGTTTTCCATTTGTGTTCCCTGGAGCCCCTAGGGGTGCCTTGGTAGCTCCCAGGAGGGGGATGTGGGCAGGAGAGAGGGAGACAAGAGGGGGCAAGGTGAGCAGTGCCCCCCTGGAGTTGTGTGACGAAAAGGCTGAAAGAAAGCAGAAACCCGGCAATATTGCCCAGGGATGGGGTACAGAAGCCCTCTCCCACCTCCCTGGAACAGCTCCTTTCCTGCTTTGATCTGTTGTATGACTGAGAGTCTGCGGAAAATATAATGCACTATTCTGGCCCAGCGTTAACAATGGAAACAGAAAGCGGTTTAATGTGAGAATTATTTTTTTAGTAAATGCAGACCTGTGTGAACAAGATGTCCTCTTGAAATGCAATCTCAGTCTGCAGAATGAGAACCCTGTTCGTGGGAAAGCGAAACCAGTCCCTTTCGAAATACCAGCTCCTGCAGCAAACCGAAGAGAGGCTAGGGACAGCTAAGGAAGGGACAGGACTGAAAACCCCCCAAGCCAGTCCCCACTGTCGAGGTCCATCACCCACACCAGCCCTCTAGATGTCAAACCCTGACAAGGAGATCAAGCACCAGGGCCTCATTAAATCTCAACCCTCCTCCTCTCCCCTACCTCTACTGTGCTTGCTTTGCAAAGAATATTTTACCCACTTGTGTTTTCAGAATAAACCACACACACCCCACCAGTGTGTCCTCAAGGACCCCGATTATTTACAGAACCACAATTGTGTCACACCCTCAAAAAACAATTTCTACGAAAGAAGTTTCAGTATTCTTAATGCTTAACTGCATGTCCCCAGACCCAACCAAGAGCCCTCCTTTCTCTTTATTTGCCTACCCTGAGTTTGGCCCCGGTGGTCCTTGCCTGAAACACAGTCACCATTTACTCTGAACTTCAGCTTCTGTAAATATTTGGAAAGAAACCTAAAGTGATAGGTGGGCTGATGGTGAATACAGGATCATTTGGAATCACCGCAGAGTGAAGCAAAGTGGCATTTTGATGTGGTCAGCCCTCTGGCTCCCAGCCCAGGCAGCCCCATTCTATCAGAAACATCAGACCAAATTCTTATCATGAACTTCACAGTCCCCACTACTTATTTCGCCCAGACTGTGGGTAGATGAGTCCCCAGTCCCAGGACACGGGAGATGAGAACAGTACGGGTAAGAGGATTGCCACCACAGACAGTCTCCTAGGAAATGGGAAGCGAAAAGAATTTTAGGAATTTTAAGAACGACCTTGGAAACCTAACTATTACCAAGAAGTAAAGTATAGATTCATTGTTTTCCCACTCTCAATTTCATAGATGAGCATACAGGCCAAGGGAGTGGTCCTCACTGGGGTCAAATCTGACCTCCTAGAGGTCAAAAGTCATCAGCCATGAGAGCCCCGACTCAAATGGGGGCCACCATCCCCAGCCATGTAAGGCACAGGGCTGGATAGGTTCCTTAAAGCCGCATGTCCAAATTGGAAGAGTTCAGTGCTTCTTGTAGAGAAATGACCCCACGAGTACCAAAGCCAAAAGCAAAGCCTGGAATAACAGCTGGCCTTTGGTTTTCTCTCCAGCTCATCAACAAAGACATCGAAGAGGCCATTGAAGAAGAAACATCAGGAGATCTACAGAAGACCTACTTAACTCTTGGTAAAGTAGACCATGGGGAGTCCCTGCCTTAGATTGGGCTGCCAGTCCCAACCAGACTTGGAGTCAGAGGTTGGCATGTTGGACGATTTTAGGGAGTAGCTTGGAAACCACACCTTGAAGCAGCATTGGGTAAGGGAGAGAGCGAGTGTGATGCAACTGCAGTGGCAGATTTGCTGCCCGCCCCCACCAAGGAGCCCTGGGGCCCAGAGGCCAGGGGGCCAGATCTTTGCACCCCACATAAGCAACCAGGAGACACCGGCTGCACCCTGGGAGCATTTGCAACCCTGGGTAAGGCAGCTCCTTGATGGGGGGGGAGGGGCAGCATTCTTGGGGAGGGACTCACCCGTGAGCAGCCAGTAGGTAGCAGTTGGAATGAGTGCCTTGCTCCTGAAGAGGGCGTCTGGGCAGGATGCACCACAGCCTCCATGACAGCCCCATTAAGATGGTGGGTCCACAAAAGCATCTGTCAACAGTCCGGGACCATTGTCTAGACTCAGAGAGCGTGAAGTGTTTCAGCCAGGTTTCCAATCCATGAACAAGTTTTTGCCCATGCCTGATGGCTCGAGGGTGTTCTTTTCCACTTCGTTCCCTTCAATATTTAGAATGAATGAGGTCTCTTTAGCAAGACTGGGGAGGAACACCAGACCTTTCCTGTGCCAAGTGAACATCACGACCTTCTCTCCAGGTGTTGCCTATAGGCAGGAAATAGCAGAAAGATGGGCATGGCACCGTGTCTGGCAGGCTCCTTTTTCCTTTCAATAAGCCCTGGAATGAAGGCATTGTCCATTGTCCATGCTCCTGTGGTGAGGAGTTGACAGCACCGTCCCAAATAGCACAAGAAATGGAAAGACAGATCCCCAGGAGAGGGAAAACTGAAAAAGCAGCCCTGGAAGTTAAAAAATGTGCTCTATCTGCCAAGCTTCTTGTTTTGTTTTATTGTGGGGGTTCTAAAAAAATTTTTAGAACAATGTCAGCAATTGATTTTTTTTTAATCCATCCTCATTTTGCATTCAAATTAGCAGGACCTCTACTGTGATGTACAGAGGCTTAAACATCCCTGGTGTCATTCCTGACCCACACTGACACACATGGACGACTGTCCTTAGGGCTTCAAAGATGAGTCTTTCAAGTGGATGGAGAGATCCACTCACGGCCCAACTCAGAGGCTCTGAATCCTTTCTGTGCTTGCAACCCATGAAATCAGGAAAATACCAGAGTTCAGTCAGAAGATTATATTAATCTTCATTAATATTAATTATTAGTGGCATTAAACCACTATCAAAATTATTAATAATAATAAAGCCATTCCGTTCTTTAACAGTTAGTTAGCACCTAACCCAGGTGTGGCGATCAGAGGTAAATAGGTCTAGTTCCTGCTCTTAAGAAGCTTAAAGTCCATGGTGGATACTCACAAACCAAGAGATTAGGTTACAGTAAAGATAAAAAGAACCAGTATGAAGAGAGCACAGGGGAAGGACAGGCCACATCCCTGGAGATGGGCACCATGAAATGCAGGACTTCACTGTTCTCCAGTGGTAGCAAACTTAGAAGTGATTAGAAACTACCTCAACAGAAAGAAAGAAAGAAAGAAAGAAAGAAAGAAAGAAAGAAAGAAAGAAAGAAAGAAAGAAAGAAAGAAAGAAGGAAAGAAGGAAAGAAAGAAAGAAAGAAAGAAAGAAAGAAAGAAAGAAAGAAAGAAAGAAAAGAAATGACCTTAAGAAGCACACAAATTGTAGAACATGACTTCACAGTTCTCTTTTCTAAACTTCACAGTTCTCTCCTCATACATGACTCATAAAGATGCCAGTTTATGGCTAAATTTGAGACCCAGTGACTCCCACCTCTTGCAGCCTCTGGGGCAGAACTCCTCCAATGGACTCCATGGACCACCGGCATCAGAATCTTCTATAGGGAGGTGTGGGAAAATACAGTTTCCTGGGCCCCACTCCAGGTTACCTATTAGAATCTCCAAGAATGGGGCCCAGAAGCCACACTTCTCCAAGCTCCCCCAAGGGGACCGTCTTCTCCTCAGAGTGGCTGGCTACATGCCACAGCTCTAGCCCCACATTTTCCCTGGCTAGCCCCATCCACACTCTTGAGGGATTCCTGCTCCTGCTAATAACGACGTTATTCACTAGGTGTAGATTGTATGCAATAGGAAAGTTGAGGATTCTCTTCCCAGAATATCAGGAACCAGGAATGTCAGGGGAGAACACACCTATGAAGGGTTGGAACATCCTGACATTAGGCAGACAATCGAGCATCCATGAGTCCTGCACTGGGGAGAGTCTTAAATGAGTCTCAAGTATGCTACTCCCTAAATTGACAGGTTCTCCCCACAACGGTCACCAGTACAACAGCTTTTGGATTATTTTCTGAATAAAGAGATCAGACACCTGAGGCTGGGCTCTTCTTCTCCACTGAAACTTTTGCGGAGTCTGCACGGCCTATAAAAGCAAGAAACAGACCCTCTCCCCCAACCTAGACCCTGCTTCCCTAACCCTCTTCCTCTCCAGTGCTCATAAGCATCAGTCCTACAGGCAATTACCTAGAAAACAAGAGTTCCCATTTCAGGACATACTAAGGATGCACATTCCACATTTATGCTAAACGGATTACTTGTTATTAATTACTAACATCAAAAATGTGGTATTCTAGGTAAATGTCAACATCTAAAGAGTAAGTGGTTCGTTCCCCCCAAAATGTTTGTCACAATGGGTCCCCATGACCCTGGGAGGTGGGGAGAGGAGCTGTGATTTCTCAGCAGGAGTAGAGCAGCATTCTGCTGCCTGAGTGGTGAACCGAACTATGCTTCACTAATCTGTGGATTAGCTCAAAGCTGGCAGGCAGGGAGAGGACCAGAAAAGAGCAAACTAGCAGGAACACAGGAAGGTGGTCCGTAGACAGCGTCAGACATTCCATCCGGCCGCATTCCAGATGGAGAACTAAGAAGAATGTGGGGCACTTGGAAAAGATTCCGAGATGAGACTCGCAAAGCAAACCCCGTGAGGAAAAACAAAGGATGGGAAGGTGGTTTCGCGCAGGAAAGTAGGCCACAGTCCAGCAGAGTGAGCTCACAATTATGAAGCTTTATTACATAGTGTCACCTGCCAGTGCGTGTTTCCCCTCTGAACCGAACGCCAGCATCCGAGATTTCCTATAGATAAGAAAAATTACTTCTGCTCGTAAGAATCATGAACTTGGCAGGGAAAGCCTGAGGGTGTGCCCAGTGTTCCTCCTCCACTGAAGGGCTTTCAGGGATCAGCACAGGTGATGCTGAAGGGGTTTTGACTCAGGTCTTGGTTGAAGAGCCCAGATGCCCTGAGCCAGGGGAATCTTCCAGATCCCATTAGAGTGTGATCTGGCTCCTTTCAAACATACGTCTCACCATTGAGTCAGCTCCAAGGGCAGCCAGGTGACACTCCGGGTCAGCTGTGTCTTCAGAGGGTCTCCATGTTATACGACATGTAAAAGCCTCTCCTTCTCTTGTCCCTTGTCCTGCCCAGTGAGGTGCGCCCGGGACCAGGAGGGCTATTTCGCTGACCGTCTGTACAAGTCCATGAAGGGTGCCGGCACCAATGAGGAGACACTCATTCACATCATCGTGGCCAGGGCTGAGGTAAGACATGCTTGATTCCAAGGACGCGGGCAGCCACTTCTCCTCTGGCCACCGCTGATGTCATCCACAAATAGTTTTTCTTCAGGGTCTATTTACAGAAAAAGTAACACACAGACAGCCCTTGCCTGCCCAGACTTTGTGGAAGACACTGTGCCATGCTCCAATCTGTTTCTTTTTATAAAAATACAATAATGATAGTTGCTTCTATTTTTGCCATCTGTGACTCCAGAGAGCTGGTGGCCTGTGCAGAGGGGACCTGGTGGGGCCGCTCTGGGGAGCACAGCCATGCTCAGCTCCATTTTAAGGAAGACGAAACAGACACTGGAAGGTTGATGGCAGACAGGTCACCCAGCAGGGGAGGCAAGAGCTGGGCCCATTGTTGAACACACCACAGGAGCCCAGTTTTGCACAAGAGACATATCAGTACGAGACAATATTTCTCAACCCTTTATTTTTTTAATTATCAATCATCCTACTAAGGAGCCTTTGGGACCCACTGTTTTTCCTCATCACCACTCCCCTCAAAATACCACAGATAGACTGTGTATCTGTTTATGTTCTGTATGTATATATTGTGCTCTGTAAATATACATATATTCCATTATGTTCTTTTTTAAATTTAAAATCAATTAATTAACATATACTGTATTCTTAGTTTGGGAGGTAGAGTTGAGTGATTCATCGTCACGTAGAACACCCAGTGCTCATTCCATCAAGTGCCCTCCTTTATTCTGTTATGTTCTCTCTATGTATGTGTGTGTGTGTATATATGTACTTTCACATAAAAGGATTAAGGTTCTCTTCGCCCTCTTAAGAACGTACTTTTTGCCCTGTTGGGAGCAGCAAACGATATGGCACCACTTTGAGAGTGCCTGAGTATAACAAAGAGGGAGATGAATAGCCCAAAGCTTGGGATCAGCTGTCAAGATTCTCAGTGGATGCTTTGGAATAAGGGGCCTCAGAGTGAAGGCGAGACAAAATGAAGGGGATGTGGCATTTCATCCGTAGTAGGAGAAGTGTCGCAGAATGAAGTCTAACTGAGCCCTTGAAAAAACACAGACATCTTCCCTCAAAACATTGTTAATTGAAGGGGGATAGATCCCAACCCAAATCCTGGCCCATGGCTTTTGACAAATAATACTTAACATCTGACACCGTTTTAAAATATAACTTAGCAACAAGATCTCTCTTTCGTTTTTAATTTCTATTCCTGGAATTTCTCCTCCTCCTCCACTATTCATAGTTTTCTTCTCGCTTCCAGTCCATTGCTCTTGCTACCTGCTCCTTCCCTTCCCTAGTCTCTCTACCACTCTCCTGAGTCTCCCTTTCTCCTCCCCTCTCCAGATCTCCGTGGTCTCTGTCTCTCTGTCCCTTGGCAACTCACCCTCCAACCCACCCCGCAAATTCTCTGAGATCCTGAGGCTCGAAGAAGCAGGTGTGCAATGGAGCAGGGCGGGGCTTCTGAAAGACTCCAGGGGATTGGATGGCTCTGGAGGGCTCACTGGGGCTTGTGGGGACTCCACGTTCACTGCAACGTGAGCCATGGAATGGTCATTCCAAGATGCTCTGTCCCATCTTGGGATTGGCCACATATCCTGGATCATTTCCACATATGGGTCATTCCCTCAGAATTCTTCAGGCCCAGTGAAATGTACTGGCCAGGTCCCCTGATCTTCTAAAGCTGCCTGGTACCAGGACGGAGCCACAGTGTCACCCATCCCACTCCCCACACTGACTCCCACCATCCTAACTCCTCCCCCAGCCAAGTGGGGTTGCGGAGAGGAGAACAGCATCCTGCTGGAGTCTCCCTCCTGCTCAGCACCCACTTCACACAATCCCTCATTTGCACAATCCTGCACCTTCTTTCTCTCTTAGTTCATCCCTCTGTTCAGGCAGGAGGAAAAAGAACCAGCAACCTAAGGGACAGTTTATGAATCTGTCTAGAATGCACAAGAGAGTCTACAGTCTTAAAAATTAAAAAAAGAACCCAAGTCCCTGTTAAAGAAAGCTCTGTGCTGCTTTTATGAGACATTTCTCTCTGTACTTCCATTTTTTCTGGTGCAAGTATTGTCTCCCTCACTAGGTTCTAAGAGTGTTTGGAGCCAACAACCTTTTTATTTGTTTTTCTTCTGAGTCCTCTGCCCATCTCCAGCACCCAGGTTTTTCAAGTTATCAATGAATTCAAAATAACCCCTACAAATTGATACTGATTTGAATTTTGTTGTTTGGCACTGATAGCCTTACTGAACAGGGTACAAGAGCCAAAAAAAAAAAAAAAAAAAAAGCTTCCTTTCAAATCTCTGTTGATAATTTTCTTAACCCTTTACCAAGGGTCAGCAAATAGTGGCCTGTAGACCAGGCTTGCTACCTAATAATGATTCATTTTTAAATGACTATAAAAAACTCAAAGGAAAAATATTTTGTAATACATAAAAATCATATGAAATTCAAGTTTTGGTACTCATAAATTTTATATTGGGACATATATATATAATAAATTTATATTGGGATGAAAGTATATCCTTAAAGTTGCAGAGGTAGATATATATATATATATATATATATATTTAAATATATATAAATAAATACATATATTCAACCTTTAGAGATATAGACTCTGCTTTCCATTCCCCATTCATAAAACAAAAATAACAATAGTCCCTATTGCAAAGGGTTGCTTTGTGGCATAAATGAGCAAATGAGGACAATTTATTCAGAACAGTACCTGCCTGCATTCGTAGTGAACATGCTATAAATGTTCTTGTCCTCATTGCTGTTGTCATGTCTCCTCCAGGCAGACCTTCAGGGGATAAAAGCAAAGTTCCAAGAGAAGTATCAGAAGTCTCTCTCTGACATGGTTCGCTCTGACACCTCTGGGGACTTCCAAAAGCTGCTGATGGCCCTCTTGCACTGAACCGAGCCAGAAGAGCAAGAGCCCGAGGAGGAGCCACCCTTGTTGAGAGCCCATTTCAAACCAGATCTGTAGATGTGACTCCAGCACATAAAGTACTGAAGAGCCCTGGCTTATTTTCCTGGCAGTTTGAATACCGTAGCCCGGCCAAGCTGTTTAGGTGAAAGGCAGCAGCCTCCAAACGCTTGGACCGGTCACCCCAAATGCTGGCTTAGCAGGTCCCCGAGCTGCCTTTCGGCTTCCTTTTAGCCTGGTGAACTGAATGCTTTCTGAACACAAATGAAATTAGCCATTGACGAAAGGAACTACACTTGTAATAAAATATTCAGAAGAATATGTATCACACAGAGGTGGGTAAGGACTGAATGGTTAAAGGACAGGGAAGACAAAATTAACCAGATGATCAATTTCCCTTCTGTGGGGGCACCTGGGTGGCTCAGTCAGTTAAGCATCTGTCTTGGGCTCAGGTCATGATCTTGGGGTCCTAGGACCAAGCTCCATGTCTGGATCCCTGATCAGTGGGGAATCTGTTTCTCACTCTCCTTCTGCCCCTCCCCACCCCTAGCTTATGCACGTGCTCGCTCTCTCTCTCTCTCTCTCAAATAAATAAATAAATAAATAAATAAATAAATAAAATCTTTAAAAAATGTTTTTCCTGGGCGCCTGGGTGGCTCAGTGGGTTAAGCCTCTGCCTTCGGCTCAGGTCATGATCTCAGGGTCCTGGGATCGAGCCCCGCATCAGGCTCTCTGCTCAGCAGGGAGCCTGCTTCTCCCTCTCTCTCTCTACCTGTCTCTCTGCCTACTTGTGATCTCTCTCTGTCAAATAAATAAATAAAATCTTTAAAAAAAATAAAATAAAAATAAAAAATGTTTTTCCTTCTGTGTGTTCAATGTCAAATCCTCAGTGGTAATTAAAGTGGGTTATGCCCCCATCGACTGCTTTTCCAAAGACTCTGTTTATTAGTTTGGCTCTTGTTCTGGAAATACAAGACTTGTGAAATTCAAACATAGATGGGAAATGCAAACAATAATCTTTATTAATAATCACCAAAGACGACAATCAGGGCTAGCAGCAAGGAAACAGTTGAGGTGTCCGTGTGAAAAGTAACTGGGGTAAAATACACTAATCTGCCACCCGGTATAAATGGTTCTTGCTGCCCTAGACATTTAAGCCACTTGGTCCTTACATCTGATCTTCAGATACAATTAGGCTGGGCACAGTGCCAACAAGATCAAGGTCAGCGAGCTGACTCTCAAATGGATTGGTCCCACACCTATAGAATCTCTGTTCAAAATGTTTGTCTCCTAGGGACGCCTGGGTGGCTCAGTTGGTTGAGCGGCTGCCTTCGGCTCAGGTCATGATCCCAGTGTCCTGGGATGGAGTCCCACATCGGGCTCCTTGCTCGGCAGGGAACCTGCTTCTCCCTCTGCCTCTGCCTGCCTCTCTGTCTGCCTGTGCTCACTCGCTCTCTCTCCCTCTGTCCCTGACAAATAAATAAATAAAATCTTAAAAAAAAAAAAAATGTTTGTCTCCTAGCCATGTGTTACTAGACATAGAGGGGACTGTCAAGAGAACATGGACACTTTGATCTGATCATTACGGCTATCATTTACTGGGTGATTACTTGTGTCTGGCATGGCTCAGTAGCACACTCTCATGTTTAATCCTCTCGACAGCCCTATGAGGTTAATATTACTCCCATTCATCAGTAGAGGAAACTGAAGAGTTGGTTACCAGGCTGGTAATGGAGACTCAGGCCTCCGTATTCAACAGAATGCTCTAAGTAGATGAATACAGGCACAGCTCTCTGCCCATGAGCAAAAAGAGGGCACCCACAGCCCTGCCTGAAGGAACGGAAAAATGCTTCACAGAGATGCATGTGTGCTGGGTTTTGAAGAATGCACGAAAATCCTCCAGAGAAACAAAGTAGAAGGGCAAAAGCAGAGGTTCAAGCATGGGGAAGCAGGATGTGTTCAGGAAGTGGTGAAATCCATTCTCCTGGGCATAGATGCGGTGAAAGGAAGGAGGGTTGGGGAGGCAGGCCGTGAAGCCATTGAAAAGTATGTTTGGATCACATTAGCAGTGGGTTTGCCTGCCAAGCGTGAGCTCAGTCCTTTGAGCAATGGGGGGTCACTGGAGATGTTTAAGTGAGGGAGAAACATGATCAGATTTGGGCCTTGGCAATGGACTTGGTGGTGTAACCAACATAGAGCAAATAAGCCAAACTCTCAGTACCAACGGTCAGGTCATGGGATGTCTTTCTAGTGGCAATAAAATGATGACTGACACATCGAGACATTAACATCTGTGTCCTCCACACACTGGTTTATCTAACAGTCACCGTGGTCATTATGAGCTTCAGCACATAAAAAGGTTTTCTAGAGCCAAGCTTAGTGACAGATCACTATGTTGACTTACTTGTTGCCAAAGCTGGCCTTTGCTTTTAAAAACAGAAACAAGACAACCAGTTCTCGGGATGTGAGCTCCCGGTAAGCACAGAGAAACAAACCAACAGAATGAAAGGGATCTGTTAGCAGCAGCCGCTGTTTTTGAGATGGTTGAAGGCCACCCCTTGCGGAGAAGAGCAGCAAGGTTATTTCACGGGCTCGGAAACAGGCTGAGCCAACCAAGAAGCAAAGTCATTTATTTGGTCAAGGTCTCCCACGGGAAATGTGGGAACTCAAACCCACGTTCTTCCGACTCTAATGCCTGAGCCCTTTACCACGCAAGCTCGGGTCCACAGGCCTTTCTCCAAAACTTTACTGAGCAAGGCAGCAGGTTCCTCCATCTGTGGCTGCGGAATGCTGCTTGTTGCTCACTGTGTGCTTGACTGGGAGCTGACTCAGGAGAGCTCCTGTCTGGTCTGTCCCAGCAATGTCCCACCCCATGGCAGGCCAGGAATTTTCTCCTTTTCCTTTCCACAAGCCCCTGCCCTGCACAGGTCCCACCTCACCATTCCCCAAGCCCCCTGTTCCCCGAGCCCTCAGAGGGTAGGGCCTGCCTATGGAGGGGGCCCAGGGGAGAAAGAGAAGACAAAGTTTAAAGGAAGAGAGGGGGAAAGCAATACCACGTGGTCACCCTACCACTGAGTAGCCCTGTCCTCCATGCCTCCCCCTTCTCCTGGGCCACAGCTCCTCCCCAGATGTTCAGGTAGATGAGGAGGGGTCTGAACCCTGCCCGCAGGGCTACATTAGAAGGAGCCATTCCCATGGGTGCATTTGGTTTCCGCATGAAATTCAGTGCCGGTCCCTGATTGGGTTCCATAACACTGCTCACCCAGCTCGAGTCACCTGGACAGGTGAGTCACATAGACCTTGGGGTGCTTGCCCAAGTGAGCCACAACAGAAGCTGATGTTCCCCTGAGGAGCCAAGAGAGTGCCCGGCCAGCTGTGGGAGCTCCAGCCTCCTCCTCATTCCTCTCAGGAGCTCTGGGAGTCCAAATGGTTCTCTTCATGCAGGCCCAGCCCAAGCATTTGTGGGTCCCAGTCCATCTCCCCTGCTTTTCCCTTTTCTGGAGGAGTGGGAGCTGATCTGTAGCATTTGCAGCTTTCCATGGTATAAATACTCTCACATGGTCAGTTTCAAGGTGTTGACATGATGTCACTGAAGACAGAGTCGGGAAAAGATGAGCAGTGGTACACCAGCATATGGTAGCTCCACCATACAGACACAATAGATAACTTCACGAGCAGACCATAGGAAAATGTAACAATTAGGAAGTAATGAATTTGGAGTTTTTGCTACATTTGTATCAATATAATTTAATTGTAAGTTTGCATACTTTGATTTTTTTTTAAAGATTTTATTTATTTATTTGACAGAGAAAGAGATCACAAGTAGGCTGAGAGGCAGGCAGAGAGAGAGAGGCAGGCAGAGAGAAAGAGGAAGGCAGAGAGAGAGGAAGGGAAGCAGGCTCCCTGCTGAGCAGAGAGCCCGATGTGGGGCTCGATCCCAGGACCCTGGGATCATGACCTGAGCCGAAGGCAGAGGCTTAACCCACTGAGCCACCCAGGTGCTCCATGCATACTTTGATTTTTAATAACCACTGGGTTTAATAAAACTCACAAAATTCTTGAAAAATTAACAATTGTATCTCGTGAACTGATAGGAGCCAAGTCCAACACTCCACTTGGGGAGGATCTTAACTCGTTTCTTCCAGAGGACTCCCAAGATAATTTGCACCCTGTCTCCAGATACTCACATAAGAAGTGATTATCCTGAACACTCTTCCACCCAGTGGGATAGAGTACATTTCAGGGTCACAGTGAATAGTTGTGTATATTGTCTACTGCACAAGGCTGCCTTGCTGAGGGGATGTTTGAGACTTTAAATCCAGCCCCAAGTTCCCCATCAGATTTTGCCTGCGGGACCGTAGCTAGAGAGGCAGCTAGCTGCTGACTAGAGAGGGCGCCTTCTGCTAATCTGCACAGAGCTACCGTATGGGCTGGTCCTGGAAATCTAAGTAACCGCTTTTACCTATGAGGGGCTGTTGAAGAGACTCTTCGAGGAAGAAAACACCTTGTCAGCAGCTTCTTATTCTAAACATTTTAAGTGCTGCTCCTCTAGGCACCCCATAAAGCATAAAATCAATCCTTGCAAATCTATCCTTGGGAGAGTATTTGAAAGTGAAGATTAGACAGAGAAAGAGATAGGAATCATGGTCCATAAGATCAGACAGAGGTTTTATCACATTCAAGGAGATAGGTGGTGAAGAAACACAAGCAAGCAGAGGAGGGCTCCCAGGTTGCCTTCAGGAAGACATAAGCCCCATCAGAATTACCCGTGACAGCCCCTGGAAGACTCAGCCATCCTCACGCAGAGGGCAATGTGTCCCTGCCCCAGCAGGGCAGAGTCTGACTCTCTTCCAGCAGCAAGACACCAATGCACTAGACTCCTCCAGGCTGCAAACAAACAATTTCTCAGACAATTTACAGCCAATAAAAATGCCTCAGATAAGCCCCCAGGAACTAGATAAGCCAAGAAATAAGGGTGCCAGAAAATCAGAAATGGTATTCAACTCTTCATGCCAACAAGCAGGATCTACCACACTGAATTCAGAGAGAGAGATGTCAAGGCTGCCTGTTTGTGCCACAGCAATGTCTCACCTGCCCAGGGTGGTGCAGACCAGTATGTTGGGAGACAAAGGGTCAGAAGAGAGAAGAGAAGTAGCCAGGGGTGGGGGCGGGGGTTGGGAGGGCGGTTCAAAATAAACTTTCAATTTGATTTGATTTGATGTTCTGTAAATTTTAGAATTACAGAAAAAGTTGTGACTGTATTACAGAATTCCCATATACCCCACTCCTGGTGTCTCACATTGTTAACGTTAATATGGAACACTTGTCACTTGTCATGACTTATGAACTGATATTGATAATTATGACTTAGTAAAGCCCATACTTTCTTCACATTTCTGTAGTTATTACCTGATGTGTAGTATCAGATTAGTTAGCCAAAATACAAAATAAATATTCCTGAATCTATACTGATATAAATATTGAATACTGATATTAAATATTGAATAAATAAATAAATGGGGAGAACAACCTCCTGAACAGAAGAGCCCCAAATAATTTATGGGTTCCCATGAGAATATCACATTGCATTTGATCTTCATGTCTCTTTGGGCTCCTCTAGACTGCGATGGTTCCTCAGAATTTCTTTGTTTTTGTTGAGTTTGAGACTTTTGAGGTGTACTCGGTGGGTAGACTGTCTCTCAATTTGGATTCATCTGATGTTTTTCTCTGATTAGACTGGGAGTTTGGGGAGAAAGATCACAGAGGGAAAGTGCCGTTCCCACCACAACGTATCAAAGGTACATGCTATCAACATGACTTATTACTGTTGATGTTGACGTTGACCATCAAGCTTGGCTAATTTGTCAGGTATCTTTACTGGGCTCATTAAGAGAAAGTCACTGTGCATGGCCCACACTTAGTGGGTAGGAAATTATACTCCACCTCCTTGAGTAGGGGAGTATCTACATAAGTTATTTGGGATTCTTCTGTTCAGAAGGTTTGTCTATTCTCCCTATTTATTTATTTAATAATTTATTTATATCAGTATAGAGTTAGGAATATTTATTTTGTACTTTGGGTACAAACCCAATACTATATTATTTATTTTATTGCTCAAAATTGTTCCATATCTTTCTATGGGGAGTTCTCTCAGTTGGCTCTTGTGTCCCACTGACATAACCACTCACTTTGCTTTTTGAGTACTTCTTTATTCCTGACACTACTAGATGTTCCAAGTTTATCTTGCATAGTTCCTTCCCTAGCCCTAGAATCTGCCATTTCTCCAAGGAGCTCTGGTTCTCTTTGTGGGAGAATGATATTAGAAACCAAGATCTGAGTACTAGGTGTGCTCATTGCTGCTGGGGTGTCATTGCTTCTAGGCCCACTCAGTGGACAAAGCTAGGAAAAATGTGTGTGTATATTAAGCCATGTACACACACATATCTATATTTATACATACATGTAGATAGATGACATCAGTGTATGTGTAATCATAGACATAGATCCATCTGAATCTATATTAAATTAGACATGAGCTCATACCATGTCAACTTTCATCCAGTACTGTGTGGTTCATGCTAGAAGGGGATTTTTGACATCTTAAAAACAGTGTAAGGAGGCAAGATAGGGGGAGGGGAGCTCCCAGAGAAAGGATCCATAGGGAAAATCAAGCAAACCATACAGTGCCCTGGTGTGTGCTACTGGTTGTATTTCCATTCTGAATGGTGGGGTTTATGCCCAGGTCTGGGGAAAAAGGACAGGCCATGGATAAGTGGTCCTCTGACCTCCTCCATACCAGGTACCCAAGGAATTGTCCTTAGGTTTTGAAGAGGATGCTCCATGGCTCTTTCATGAGTAAGCCAGAAACCCAGACATCTTTTGTTCCTAAGGTAACCAACCTTCAGTGAGTTCAAAAGGTTTTCAACCAACATTGATACCACACAGGGAAAAGGGAAAGCAAGACTGTCTTCAGTGTCAGAATCAAGAGGCAGTGCCAATCTCTTCCTGGTAATGATTTTTGGCGACCAGTAAGTATCACTTCAGGATTGATTAGAACAAGGGTGTTTTAGGGCAAAAGAGGCCTGAGGCATTTTTAGACTCTGAGCTAGAAGACAAAAAGCACTGGTTTTGAATCATTCCTCACTGTGAGTAATGTGGGCCAGGATAATATGACTCAGAAACCAAAAGGGACACACTAATTGGATGAACTCTGAATTCAGTCCAAGTATTGATTTTTTTTTTATTGCACTGAAAACAAAATCAAAGTTATTGTTTTTAAATCCTACTGGGCCAGTTCAAATTAGAACCAGTCTTTGGAAAAGGTTGAACCAGAAGAAAAAAAGAATCAGAAAAGCAAAATCATTTCTATAAATGTATTTCATTCAAGTGTCTGCATACATAGATATGCACCGTGTATGTATTTCTATCAGTAGCAGCTCTTTGAACTGAATCTCACTTAACCCATTTGCGAGATTAACCAACATGTCCCATGCTCTCCACGGAGTCTATTGGTGGATGTCCTAGAGACTGTGAAGACTGACGACTCATGCAGGACTAGGTAGGAAGTCCTCTGTCTTCTGGTGGATCATGCATTTTGCAAGAGTGCCTTGTATTTGTTCCCAAGTCTGTTTATATCTATTGCTCTTGCTATTCTAATTACATAATTTAACTAGATGGTAAAGAAGCTAATAAACTATAATTACATAAAGAAAGACTTCTTGTTTCTGTAAACACAAAATTCAATGCTTTGAAAAGACTAGATAAAGGTGTGTTACATCTAAAATAAAAAAAAAGAGTGACTCACTTACAAAGAAAAGTTCTCAATAAATCAATGTACATCTGAATCCTTGAAAAATAAAATTAAGTTATATATGTTTTATTAAACTGATTCTCTGCTTTCAGCTTAAACATAAATGACCAATTGTCCTTCCTGAGTGTGTCAAATGAGACACCTTTCTTCTTCTGAAACACTTTTGCTTCCTTCTGAAACACTGATTTATCTTGATGATCATACAGGCTTTTTTCCTGGTCAGAGACCTCCAAGGCACTGTCATCACCTCCCACAAAACCCAACTCCTAACCCTCTGCACAGTGATTAATAGGAGAAGGAAAGACCAGAGAGAGGCCTCAGGAGGCTCCACTCACAGGTCGTGTCACTTTGGGAAGCCACTTTGCTCTCCTGAGACCCACCTTCTTCATCTGTAAAATGGGTGTGGTGAGAGTTCAGAAGCTCCCCTACTTAAGGACCAAATGCAAAAGCACCTTCAGGACAATCAGGGCGACTCTGCCTGCTAATAAGAGATGTTTTTCTCGGTCACTTATGCAGTCATTTTGAGCTTACCAAAAACAATAACTATTTACAAATAAGTGGAGGAGCCATGCCTACCTCATACAATCTTGGGGCAGGTTAAATGAAATAAAGTACCAGAAGCCCTTAGCACAAAGATGGACCCATGCCAAGAGCTCCCTACACTCCGGCTGTTTGGTTGTCTAACCAAGTCACCCCATCTGTGCTGGGGTAGCCAACCCTGAAATGGAATCACGAAGCAGTCTCCTGCATGATGAGGCAAATCCAAGGTGTGGATGCCAAATGGATTCATGCCTCCCACCCTTTCCCACCTGGACTAACACGACAGACCCCCCCACCCACCTCCGGTCACATCCTCCTCCAGACTATTTCCCACCCCACAGCTGGCACTACCTTCCCTAACTGCACTCTCTCCCACACTGTCCCCAGGCGAAGGGTTCGCCACTCAGACCACAAGCCTTTATCAGGACTGCTTCCCCTCCAATGGGGTGTCCAATTAGCATCTCATACTAAATGCATCCAAAGAAAAATCTTCATTTCCCACACAAAACCAGTTCCTTTCTTGGTCTTCCCTCAGTAACCACCCCCAGCCAGACAGCTGGTCAGGCCACAGTCATCTTTGATTCCTTGTGTCTCTCAATCCTCAAAGACCATGTATCAGAAGTCCTGCTAGCTCTCTTCCTCCAAACGTCTTAGATTTCCCATAATTCACCACCCCCATAGCTGTCAATCCAGGTCAAGTCTCCATCTGTTCTCTCCAGACTGGGCCCCTACAATATAGCTGCAGAACTGGTTTCCTCCTTCCCCAGCTGCTTCACCTCTGAGTCCTTCTCGCACACCCTTCCCCCCACTTACCAGGCACTGACTATGCTGGGCTTTTTTCTGTTCCTCAAACTCGTCACGCTTGTTTCAACCTCCAGACTTCTGCACTGTAGTTCCCCCTGCCTAGAACCTTCTTCCAGACTGCCCCATGATCCAATGTCATCACACTTGTACCCCCTCCAGAGGCTTATGCTGGCCAACCTTTCAAGCCCCATCCCCACCACAGTCCTCAGAACATATCCAAATTCTCTCTTTAACATTATCCCGTAGGATCTGCATAGCGGTCGTCACCATCTGAAAGTATCTTATTTCTTACCTTATTCATTGTCTACCCCACCACCTCCACCAATAGAAGATAAATTCTAGGAACTCAGGAACTGTTTCTCTATTGTTCACTATGTAACCCCAAGACCTAGAGTAATGCCTGACACATAGTAGATGTTCAATAAAAGTGGTTGAATAGATGAACACCCAACACAATTTCCTTCCTCCCCCTCTCCAGCCACCCTTTGCCCTTGACTTCCACTTTGTCTTTCAGTTATAGCTCAGGCTTCATACCTAGACCTGCCAACCCTTCCCCACTATGGTTAGCCATTCTCTCTGTGCCCTCACTGTCACACAGTTCCATCCCTTACTACATTATTCTTCATCAGTCTCTTTATCGTATCCCCAACCAGACCAGGAGCCCTGAAACCAGGGGCCACATCTTACCAGTCCTCCAGCCCAACACACAGAGTAATTCTCTATACTTCCAACTGCCTTGGATGTCCTGATGGCTAGATATGAAATAGTCTTTCCCTCCAACCCCTTCTCAATCATGGTGCCACTTTTATAGAACTTATCATTATCTCAGATCATCTCATCTCTACTTACTGATTTGTTTGTTCCACATATCTATTGTCTGTCTTCCACCTATAACCCTAGTGACCTGAACAGTGGTTGACACATAGTAGGTACTCAATTAAAGGTTGGTTTACAAAGGACTCATTCAACATGTTTGTTAAATGAAAGCCTAGTTAACTGATTAGCCACCATGAGCACTATAAATCTCAGGGTATTCAAAGTAGGGAGATGCAATGCTATGTTTACAGCAGTTACTCATGGTTTCCAAAACAAGACACAAGGACATGATTCATGAAAATTAAATCACATTAGGAAGCACATGTTGAAGGGGAGAGGGGAAAGAGGACAATAGAGATTTGGCTAATGAGAAAAATGGGTCTTGAACTGCCCGGGGCATCCACCGTCTGAATTATTACTTGGTTGTTTCTTTTGTTTGGCATTGAGAGCCCAGACAGGAGCAGCAAGTCTCTCTAGTAATTCTATTCCAATTAGTCCAATTAGAGACCAGTGCAGAGACAATTGCCCAGATGTTTGATTTCATCAGAGGTCGCATTGCATATGCAGTCCACAAAGATTATCACAGATACTGGCATAGACGATAGGAGGGGGAAGGGATGACACTCAGAAAAACAGATTGTAAATTCAAGTTCCAAGAGTAAAGGAGTTTCAGCAGCCCCTTTCCAAGAGGAAGACCTCAGGTCATCTGCCTTCTATAGGCCCTTGACCTGGGCCAGCTGGGGAGCAGGAGCATAAGATCTGCTGGTGATGTCAGCTTGGCATCTTCAATGTGACATGTAAATAATACCAACCACGTTAAGTCACTGTAGGTCCACAGGATGGCTGAGGACATGCGCAATGTAACAGCCACAAGGCCAGTGAAAGTGGAGGCTGGGACTGAGCCCGCTGGTGGGGCCAACAGAATAGAGGCCAGCTCCGGGCTGCCAGCAACCAGCCCCAAAATAAAGTTTCGTCTGGATGGCATGGAGACCTGGCCAAGACGGGTCCACCTCAGTGGAGAGAAAGGTCTGGCTAATTCCAAACAGCTTGTCAAAGACAGAAATGCACCCAAGAACTAGCTGCACTTCACCTTGGGACAGGGTGTGTGTGATGGAGAAAAGTTGTTGATTTCTACTTCATTCTTCCAAGGAAGAAGATAGGCCAGTGAATCGGGTCTGAAGTCCAGAGAAGATGGGAAGAGCATCTAGCATAGTGGTTCCCACCCTTGGCGGCACAGTGAGGCTGGCAAGCTTACAGAATACTGAAGCCTGGACTCCACCCCCGAAGATTTGGATTTTATTGGACTTAGACCAGGGTGCAGCCTGGGAATCGGGCATTTAAAAATTTCCCCAGGGACTTTAATGTGAAGCCAGGTGAGCTCCATCGCTTAACACAGGATGAGGAAGCTCTGAAACCCGTGGACACTCCCAGAAACTCCCATCGCCTTCTGGACTCGTTTTAAGCACAGAGGAAAGAAAAAGACCACTCTTGTCCCAAAGGGTCCTTCTGGGGCATACAGAATGCTGCTATAGGTTTTATTGAACCTCAGCATTTTCTATAAAATCCTAATTCCTGAGGCTAGCTAGCATTCTGGGGTCTCTATCTACCTGCTCATGTTGTCCTCCACTAGATCCTTCGGGAGCACCTGTTATGGGCCCAATGGTCTTGTTTTCATGAGGTTTGTGTTCTGTTAAGGGAGACTGAGAATAAATAATGACACATCACATCATAGAATAACTTCATACAACTAAAAACATAATAAAAAAAATTAAGCAAGGTGATGTGACCTAGAAAGGCAGGTAATGAAATGCAAGTTACTTTCAGTGGTCAGAGAAGGTATGTACGATGACAAAATATCTGAGCCGAGTCCTGAACATCAAGGTGCCAGCACATGAATGCCTGAGGGAAAGACATTCCAGCAGAGGGAACAGCAACTGCAAAGGTCCCAGCCTCAGTCTCGTGGTGGCTCCACCTCAGCCCCTCTGCTCTCCTGCGAGGTGTCACCACCTGCCCTGCCTCTTCACTTTGGATTTGTGCCATCAGAGATGCCATCTTCCCACCCAAATCTATTACTTCTTCAAGAACCCCTTCCTCCAAGAAGACTCCCACGCCCTTCTCCTCCTCATTCTGGCCACTCTTTACCTCACCTCAAATGTCTGTGAATGCCCTTGGTAAACCGCAGTGGGTGTAAAAGTACAAGACATGATTGTTGCTCTTCATACCTCCGTAGCATCAGGCCTGAACTGGCACTGAATCATCCGTCCTTGATTCTACTGTCTTGTTGTTTCACCTGGTACATCTGGTCTCCTCCTGTGGGATCGCTGGTTCTTCGGGGCATCGATCCAGTTTTCTGCAGCTATCCCTAGTTGCTTCTAGAACAGAGCTAGGCATTCATTCACAACCCCTGATCAGAGCTGTATATCCGAGAAGCCAACTAAGTTGTCAATTAAGAGTTTATGTGAATAAAAGTCTTAGTCAGTAACCATGCAGCCTTTACTTTATTTCACACTAGTATTATCTCCAATATACAGATGACGAGGCACAGCAAGATCAGGCCATTTGCCCCAGGTCACACAGCTAGAAGTAGCAGAGCTGGTTTTTGAACCCAGGACTGTTGGTATTAGATGCTGTACCATGAGCTGCATAACATGTCACAAAGCATGAAGATCAGTAGTCCCATTCTTGATTTTTCAGTAAAGAAACTAAAACTCAGAAAAGAATTAACAGAGGTGGCCTGGTTCATAGACTGAGTTGGTGGCAGAGCTAGGGCAGATATTCACAGCCTTGGATGCCAAGGCCTCTGGGCTCTCTGCTTTGCCATGTCCCTTTCAAAAAGGTCAAAATTCTGGTCAGGATTCAGCCACAGCATCAGATCACTGCTGTGCCCTCTACTGAATTTAGTGCTTCCAGGGACCTCCTGACAAAAGGGAAAATGTCTAATGAAATGGCCAATGAGCCCCCGACTGGCGCACAGTCACTCACTTCAAATAATGTATTTTTTTCTTTCTTTCTCTCTTTCTCTCTCGCTCTTTTTTCTTTCTTTCTTTCTTTCTTCCTTCCTTCCTTCCTTTCTTTTTTTCTTTCTTTTTCCATGTCTTTTTTTCCTCTTATTTATTTAATTTTTTTATTTTATTTTTTCAGTGTTCCAAGATTCATTGTTTATGCACCACACCCAGTGCTCTATGCAGTACATGCCCTCCTTAATACCCACCACCAGGCTCACCCAACCATCCACCTCCTCCCCTCCAAAACCCTCAGTTTGTTTCTTAGAGTCCGCAGTCTCTCATGGTTCATCTCACCCTTTGATTTCCCCCATTTCACTTTTCCTTTCCTTCTCCTGATGTCCTCCATGTTATTCCTTATGCTCCACAAGTAAGTGAAACCATATGATAATTGACTCTCTCTGCTTGACTTGTTTCACTCAGCATAATCTCCTCCAGTCCCATCCATGTTGATGCAAAAGTTGGGTATTCATCCTTTCTGATGGAGGCATAATATTCCTTTGTATATATGTGTCTTCTTTATCCATTCATCTGTTGAAGGGCATCTTGGTTCTTTCTTTCTTTGTTTCTTTCCTTCCTTCCTTCCTTCCTTCCTTCCTCCATCTCTCTCTCCCTCCCTCCCTCCCTCCCTTACTCTCTTTCTTTGAAATAGTGGAGATGGAGAAGGACAGGAGAATGAAGTTAAGATTTATCAAACACCTTGAGCAGGCCACACGACCTTATCTGTAGTATATCATGGAGGGTTGCCAGCTTTCCCAAATAAAAAATACAGGATACATTTAACCTCCCCCAAAAAAGCAATAAAAAATAAGCAAATAATATAAGATGTATACTTGAATTTGAACTTCAGATAACAAGAAGACATTTTAGCATAAATATGACTATTTGGGACATACTTAACGCTACAACCTTGGCTTAATGAAACCTGCTTCCCAGGACTATTCTGAGGATGAACAACACACCAAATGGAAAGTGCTCATAGGTACCTAACTAGCAATCTGGCAGCCCTTGGTTGAAGTTGTAGCTCTGGGTCTGATCAAAGACTGTTTTTCTCCCTTTATCTAACAGTTGAGAATAAATAACTCCATATCTTTACACAGATTAGAAAAATGGCCATTGTGGATTACTGACTCACAGTTTCCTAAGAAAACTTACCTAGAGAAACCATGCCCCGCTCTCAGCATGCGAGGCTCTCTGCCTTGCCCAAGCAAAGAAAGAAAGCAGGCTGGAATCCAGTGGCTAAACCAGTGAAGTCCAGAAAAGTTCCTCATGAGACATGATAATAGAAGAAATAATAGGATAGCGGTTTTGCAAACAAAAATAACTCTGCTGAGCAAGAGGAGAACATTAGATGGGGAGATGGTGGGGGTCAGGGAGGAGTGGGAGGGAGATAGGGCCTAGGGAGACCACATGAAGGAAGCTTGCGAGAAAATGTCAAGTGGGATAATTCTGTTCCTCCTAAGTGAGAACATATGAGCATCTTGCCTGATGCCCTGACAGGAGGGAAATTTGTTCTAAAGGTTCTCAGACAACCTCAGGCACAGCTGGGAAGCAAACGAGTTCCCTCTGCCCTTTCAGTGGTTAACACCAAGTCTAACCAGCTTTCTGTCAAGCAAACCCCCAACACCGCAGAAACACTGTTCCAAGAGAGGCAATGCCTTAACTCAACCCATTCCAGGATCATTATAGGTCTGTTTTCCTGTCCAAGGTGCCCCCTCTCAGACCCCAACCATATCTGACAAACTAATCACAGGACTGGAACATTCTTTCTAGGGAGAAGACACATTTTGATAACACCTTCCAGAATGACCTTTCCCCTTCTCTCCTGCATTTTACTTCTTATTGTTGTCTAATTCGTTATCTGCCCTAAGTGGGAGAGGGAGTGCTTTCCAACTAGAAGAGAGGGCTAGTGTATGCCCTGGTAAAAATGAGATCTTTGTGTGTCTCTCCAAATGCATTCCGGGAGCAGGGAACACAGCAGGTGTGTAGTAGGTATTCAATAATTTTGTGTCGTGATGAAAGAATCAATTAACCTGTGTTGGTGGCTCTCCTGATTTCAGAAAAGGTCATCCTCAGTACTGTTCTTGTGCAAGCATGTCTGGGGGAACATGTGTAGCACCTGTGAACCTCAGTCATGCCATCCGTTACCAACCCTCACAGCCATGGTATAATGATCTGCTTTGGGAGCCACAAGGAGAGAAAGTTCCCCTTCAGGCACGTGTGTGGAAGGGAATTCTGGAGACGACAACAGGAATAAACACAGGTGGAACGGCAGGTTTCTGATTGCTATTCTTACTACCAACATTGCGCAATGCTTTTGGGCAACTGACAATGCACTAGGTGTTAGGAAGAGTTTAAATAGCAGGGTCTCCCACCTCCAACTCACATCTGAGACTCCATGGCCTGTGCTGGCCTGCCCATTGGAAGGGAAAACACAAGATACTCTCTACTTCCTTACTCAGAGCCTTGGGGACATGGGCAAGCTTTCCTTGGAACGGGGGTTGCCAAATCAACCATGTTTGTCTTTGCTCACTCTTTTTCTACCTTTTAACTATTCAGGTGTAGAAGAAGGTAAAGAGGTGACAGGGAGCCCTCTACCTCAGGGGCTCCTGAATTTCTGGCAGATTCTGAGGACTGAACCCCAAGAACAGTGTATGAAGCTAATACAAAACAGTTTCTCTCTTAGAGCCTTTCTCGCTCACCAAAAGTTATTTACAAGGAATGGTGAACAATTTACCTTGTCTTACAACTCAATATCAGAATCAATCTGATATCAAAAGCAGATGCAGTTGGCTTGAGAGAAATAGTGATTGTCCTATTCATGCTTTACCTTGTGGACAAGAAGAGATCCAATTCTCTGAAAGTCAGTAAGAACATAGTTCATTCCTTCCACACTCCTGCTCCTTGGCTCAGAGATGCAGAGAATGGGTTAATCTCAAAACTGTTTGTGGGGCACCTGGGTGGCTCAGTGGGTTAAAGCCTCTGCCTTCGGCTCAGGTCATGATCTCAGGGTCCTGGGATCAAGCCCCACATTGGGCTCTCTGCTAGGCAGGGAGCCTGCTTCCCTTCCCCTCTCTATGCCTCTCTCTGCCTCTCTCTGCCTACTTGTGATCTCTGTCTGTCAAATAAATAAATAAAATCTTAAAAAAAAAACTGTTTGGGTGATACTTTTTTTGCAGCAGCGACAGTAAAGTTTTATACACACATGTGCATGTATGCATGTACACACACACACTCACATACACACATGCACACTCACATGCACAGACACAGACATACGCACACACCACAAAATCCTTCCATATCCTAACAGAGAGGGCAACTCTCAAGCAAGCAACAGGGTAAGAGGTGGAGAGTGGTGGGGAGTGTCCCTGCCAGGAGCCGCTGTGGATCCTGAAGGTAGAATGGAGTCAGCATAAATGGTTTTGAAAGTTGTGGGGATAACAGGATGTCTCCTACTGGAGACACTTGTTGGGCAGTTGGGGTTTAGTTTCTCATGCATTAGGGATAGAATCACACCTTAATCCAGCAGCGCCAAACTGCATGGATGTTCCTAGACCTCCGGGAATGAAACAAGGGAATAAGAAGAACAATCGGCCATCCCCCCACCTGTTGGCATAGAAGGATATTCAAGTGGCATTTGGGTGGCTTAACCGGTTGAGAATCTGACTCTTGATTTCAGCTCAGGTCATGATCCAGGGTCATGGCATCAAGCTCCACCTCAGGCTCTGTGCTCATTGGGGGAGTCTGCTTAAGATTCTCTCTCTCCCTCTCCCTCTGCCCCTATCCCTTGATCTCTCTCTCTCGCTCTCTCCAAAATGAGGAAATAGATCTTTTAAAAAGGGGAGGGAGGGGCACCTGGGTGGCTCAGTTGGTTAAGCGTCTGCCTTCCATTCAGGTCATGATCCCAGGATCCTAGAAAAGAGCCCCATAGAGCTTCTCCCTTTCCCTCTATCACTCTCCCTGCTTGTGCTCTCTCATGCTCTCTCTGTCTCTCAAATAAGTAAATAAAATATACACATTTTTAAAAAGACGGATAATCAAGTAGTATCCAAAGGGATAGTGGTTCTAAGGGCAAGCTACATAGTCTGTTGGTTAGCCATCACTGAGTTCTGGATAAGTCTCCTCATTCAAAGATGAGTAAGTAGGTAAAATCACTTACTTCTGAGTGTCCAGGAATTTCAACCTATTTGTACTTTTCCATAGTACATGAAAGTAACATTTAACACTTACTTTTTGAAGTTAAACTTAATCTTTGGGGATATACAATGTAAATAGGGTTTAAGAGTAATAGTTCCATTCATTTCTGGGTCTGCTTAATATATGGTTAAGTAAAATAAGTCACAATAGCCATCCTTTTCATTACGTTACAACACGGATCATGTGCCTTGATAAAACAGTGGATTAGATAAGATGTTCATTTGCCTATAAAACACAGTCATTGGTATGTATACTTTGGCCTTTTCTCAGCCCAGGAAATTGTCAATTTTTCTTCAAGGGGAATTCTTCAATTTCCCTTTCCAGTCTTCGGTGTCTGTCATGTTAATTTCTTTTATTGCAAAAAAGACCTGATCTTTGTTACTCAGCATCCTATTCTTTTTTTAAATTAACATATACTGTATTATTAGTTTCAGAGGTAGAGTTAAGTGATTCATTAGTTGCATACAACACCCAGTGCTCATTACATCGAGTGCCCTCCTTAATGCCCATCACCCAGTTACCCCATCCCCCACCCACCTCCCCTCCAGCAACCCTCAGTTTGTTTCCTATACTTAAGAGCCTCTTATGGCTTGTCTCCCTTTCTGTTTTCATCTTATTTTATTTTTCCTTCCCTTCCTTTATGTTCATCTATTTTGTACCTTAAATGAAAGATATGAGTGAAATCGTATGGTATTTGCCTTTCTCTGATTTATTTCACTTAGCGTAATACCCTCTAGCTCCATCCACATCATTGCAAATGGCAAGATTTCATTCTTTTTCATGGCTTAATAATATTTCAATACCTATATTGAAATATTATATAAAAATATAATAATTATATAACATGTATATATTGAAATTTTACATATATATATATATATATATATATATATATATCACATCTTCTTTATCCATTCATTTGTCAATGGATATCTGGGCTCTTTCCATATTTTGGCTATTGTGTATGACTTTTATTACAATATAAAATAAAAAGATTATATATTTTTAAGCAAATAAAGATGAATAAAGAAAAGAGACAAACTATGCAAAAATGTTGAAGAACAAGGAAAAAACACCATTTTGAAGACTCAAGCATATGTCCAGAAGAAATTATTTCAAAAACTTTAGGATCAATAGAAAAAAAAAATGAGATTCTCTTTGTAAAATAGGCAGAAATCCATAGAGATCAAACTGAGCCACAGGGAAAGTTAGATGAGCTATAGGATTATTTCAGAACAATAAAAATACAATAACATATTTCAGAATATAGAGAAAAAGTAACCCTATGCTGATAGTACAAAGGGTAAATTTGGAGTGGTCTAGAATGTAGGGGAAAAGAACAAGCAAGTAAATATTTAAAAAAGAGATACAAATTTAGATGAGGAGGCCAAGTTAAAATATACATATATACATATAGGTGTTGTACATGAAGAAACAAAACTGCAATTGAAGTGATAATCAAGGATGTAACTAAAGAAAATTTTCCTGGGCTGAGTGAAGGCCCAAGTATATAAGCCAATGGCCATGTTTCATAGGCAAGTCAACACCTATGTTCTATATGTTTTAAAAAGGACATACCCCTAGATACATCTTGGCAGTTTTTTAATTAAAAGGATAAAGAAAAAAGAAATTTAAAAAACAAAAAAGGGGGTGCCTGGGTGGCTCAGTGGGTTGGGCCGCTGCCTTCGGCTCAGGTCATGATCTCAGGGTCCTGGGATCGAGTCCCGCATAGGGCTCTCTGCTCAGCAGGGAGCCTGCTTCCCTCTCTCTCTCTCTCTCTCTCTCTGCCTGCCTCTCTGTCTACTTGTGATCTCTCTCTGTCAAATAAATAAATAAAATCTTTTAAAAAAAAAAACAAAAAAAAAACAAAAAAGGATATAAATTAGTCAATTATGCAGTTTCTTCTCTGTAACACTACAGTCTTACCAGAATAAAATGAGTGGTTTTCAGAAAATTTTGAAGAAAAAAATGTTTGATCCTAAACTGTGATATACCTAGCCAAGTTGTTGCATGCAGATGATAAAAAAGGAAAAGAGAATCTTTGATAAGGAAGGATTTGGAAAAATACACCTCTCCCGTATTGTTCCTAAAAAATACTGCAAGTCAATGAACTCCAGTTTGCCAAAAGATTAGTCAGAATTAAAAGCACTTAAAAATGAAGAAACTATGACATCACTTACTTGTGGAGCATAAGGAATAATACAGAAGACATTGGGAGATGGAGAAGAGAAGTGAGTTGAGAGAAATTGAAGGGGGAGACAAATCATAAGAGACTGTGGACTCAGAAACAAACTGAGAGTTTTGGAGGGGAGACTGGGGAGGGGGTAAGGTTGGTGGTGGGCACGTATTGCATGCAGCATTGGGTGTGGTGCATAAACAATGAATTTTGGAATACTGAAAAAAATTAAATTTAATTTTTAAAAAATTCCAATATTTAAGACTTTTTTTAAAAGAACTAGCAGTAAAAATGTAAATCAGCAAAGCACAGAGCTTAGTCTATAAATAGGATTCAAAAGCAAATAACAAAACCATTCATAAAATATATAGAATATAAAATAATTTATGATAATAATCAGGACCTTAAATTCCAGGTCATCTTTACAAAAGCCAGGAAGAAAGAAGTAAACATGTTTCGGATTCCTTTTCTTATCTAGCAGGGAGTCAAAAAGTATTATTTTATTTTTACTTATGATCATTAGAAAAACATAGGTTAAATTTTTTTTTGGAAAAACTTTAAAAAGCCACTGGTAAAAATATAAACAGTCTGCAAAAGGCAGAAGTAAACAGTCTCCAGTGTCCGTCTCTGTCAACCAATTCCATTATTCTTCTCTACCTTTCCTAATAAGTGGATGAGGAGTAAGACTCACCCGCTCCCAAGGAGCTATAGGACAGTAAAGAGATGGAAACACATTTTGCTTGATGTGAGAGCTTTTCAAAGATGTATGTTTAATTTCTCCATTTATGGGGTCCTGGAATTCATGGTGGGTGTGGTGTGAAGTGGGAAGGAGGAAGGCTGGGGAAGGCTTTCCTTCAGAACATTTAGAACCCTTAAATGATTTATTTGTCTGTCTTTCCTACAGACTCTAAGCACCACAAAGGTAGGGACATTTTCTGTGTCCCTAGTATCTTACTGGATAGACTATTGGATGGATGGATGGATGGATGGATGGATGGATGGATGGATGGATGATGGATGGATATATACATGATGGATGGGTGGATGATAGATGGATGGATGGATGATGGATGGATGGATACATGATGGATGGGTGGATGATAGATGGATGATGGATGGATGGATGGATGGATGGATGGATAGATAGATAGATAGATAGATGGATGATGTATGGATAGATAGATATATGGACAGACAGATAGATGAAGGGACCTTTACTTAATTAGACCCATACCTTGCTCAACTTGCATTTCCCCTAGGGATCCTAATTAATCCTACCTCTAAGGAAATAAAGTTCACTCTTCCTCTGTAGGTTATCCACCTTCTATATCACAGCAGCAAATTGGAGGGAGTGTTGTTCCTGCTTAAATGCCTGTCTCACCATCAGGGAATGACTGCCCTGGGGAGCAGAGGGGCCAAAGCCATGTATTATTCTTTGTGACTCACAGTGCTAAAACAGGAGAGTATGAATGCATCCTTGATCACATTATTTCTTTCTTCCCGATTTGACTTAGAGCCCAGAAAGCTGATCAGTGGCATAAAATGAAGTGTGAGGTCAGACTTTAGCTTGTGGGGAGAAGGCAGGGCAAACAGCTGGGTTATACACCAATAATCCACCAAGTCCTAATGTTGTCTCTGTCAGCTCTTTCTCTCCCTTGCCCTCCCATGGGGGAAAAAGATATTTTCTGGTGGGGAGGGCAGAGTGGAGGAAGAGTTGGGATTGCAGTCATTTACACTACTGGCCTAGTAAAAGTAGCCCTGGACTTTTAGCTCCCAGAGGACAGTCATCATGGCAACCCTGGGATCAAGGAGCAGAACCTCTTTCAGCCATTGTCCGGAGTACAAAGTCCCTGTTCAGCTTTCTACAAGCTGGTTTAAAAAAACACCTCCAGCCAGATAGATACAGACACCGATAGACAGGCACTCACATACACAGAAAAGTTTCTAATCATAGAGCGGGAGTCAAGTTCCTTCCCACAGCTTTTAATGATCCAGTTCACTGAAATCTAATTTTTCTCTTCACCTGTGGGATCAGGAAATAGTCTGATGCCAGCAGAGGCAGCCTACCAGTCCCCAAGAAGGTGTCCCAAAGCCTTTAAGTGCACGTTTCTGCATTCTTGAAACCCAGCTTCTGGGAACCATCATAGCCCTTGTTTGTTGCTGAAAGCAACATCTGCCCCAAAGGGTGTTAGGAGGACTAGGCAGAATGGGGCACATTTTGTGGCTTCTTAGCCTATAGCTGTCAGAGCTTCTACTGACCCAAATCAGCCTGCCTCTCCATGGGGATCTGGGCCAAGGGCACCCAGACAGGAAAGAGTCCTCCTGAGCCCAAGTGCCCTGTCATGTACATGGCAAAACTCTATGAGGAAACTTACAGCTTTGTGAATTTACTTGAAACAGCAAGATGTAAAGAACGCCAGCTGGCAGCTTGACTGGCGTGGAGGCCAGAGATGTATACAAGCTCAGAGGAGGTCCCTTTGCTGAGGATCAACCTCTTAACAGTCACTTCTCTGGCCACTTCAGGACACAAACCACAGGGTGATCTAGAAGAGGCAGGGCTCAGAGGTCACCTGGCCTACACCATCACAGCCAGGAGAGAAAGTAAGTACAGAGAGGTTAAGTGACTTGTCCAAAGACACACAGACAGTCCTTGCAGAATCTGGACTGGAACAAATCCAGGACTTCTGGAGGCTGAGTAGATAATGAGGAACATTGCAAACTGTTCAAGGCCTAGGAAACAGCTAGAGTGAGTAGGAGACCAAATCAGATGCTAAAAACTGAGCACCAAGACCCAAAGGAATCTCATGAGATTATTTTCAGAGTAACAATATAATACTAACCATAACTTACTGTGAACCTGCACTGTGCCAGACACTTTCCTGGATCCTTCACATATATTATTTCTTTTGACAAGGTTGGTTGTCCCCATTTAACAGATGGACAAAGTAAGGCTGGAAGAATATAAATTAGTTGCCCAAGACCATCTGGATGCTGAGAAGAAATATCAATTCTCCTGAGTCTCTCTGCCCTCAAAGTCCAAGTCCTGACTCATTATGCTACTGACTTTCATCAAAGAAAGGGTCAAGGGTCTGAATTCCTCATTTATTCTGGGTTCCCATATGTTCAGACTCTAAACTAAGACATCTCCCAGAGAAAGTTAGGACACAAAGTTAAGACAAAAAATGTAGAATTCTCAAAGACAAATAGATTCATGAATTGAAAGTAGGTTGGTGGGGGTTACATGTGGGTGGTAGATAACGTGTTTTGGACTAGGGTTGGGTTATTTGTGTATGTTTTCTTTGAAGTAAACACCAAGACTCGATTTGTCTTTTCCTGACATTTAATGTAGGGCCAAATTTCTCCTAGCAGACCAGGCCAAAGGAATGGGTCTGGTTTTTTTCTAAAACTTAGAAGCCAGAGGATTTATTAAAGTTGGTCAGACATTGATACTGCACACCAGGGCTCCTTTGAACACTTGACAGGGCTGGATTCCAGAAGGTCTAATTAGTTAGAGAACGTAGGGGAAGCTCCAAGATGCCCACTAGTGGACGGCACCATATTAGTTCACTCTGAGAAATCCCTACCTATAACCTCCCAACAAACCCTTAGTTTGCTCACTAGCTAGAGGAGCAGTAAGACAGGCATTTCAGAGCAATAAGGAAGTTATTCTTCCCTTGTGTTGACTCGGAGGCCAAGAACTAAAGCACTAGCATAGGGGTTGGGAAGACCTCAGATCTGTTCCCAACCTTGAACTTAATAACTCTTGCTCTGTGGTATTTTACTTTTCTCTTTATCGTGTTATTGGATTTGATTGAAAGGACAGACGTCCAGGTTACTCTGGAGCACCATTTGCAGTGTAGTCTAATGGACATGAACCAAGGGGTACATGGCCATGTTGCTAAACCTATGCAGTGTGTGTGGGGGGGGGGGTATGAAGTCCACCTAACAGTGCTCCTTCTCCTTTCCTAATCTCAGTTCTGTTATGCTCAGTTCAAGAACCATACATAATTTACTCGCTATGTGTCAGCCGTTTGGCCAGGCACCAGGGCTAGAGAGAGACAACTGAGACAAAGTTCTTGCTGTCCAGACACTTCTATTCTAATAACGGGGATGCAGACAGGTAAATATAACTACAGTGAGGACATGAGGCCAATATATTAGATGTATGCAGAAGGGGGGGGCCACCTGGGTGGCTCAGTCAGTGAAGCATCCAACTCTCGATTTTGGCTCAGGTCATGATCTCAGGGTTGTGAGATGGAGCCCCGCATCGGGCTCCATGCTCAGTGGGGAGTCTGCTTGAGATTCTCTCTATTCCTCTCTCCCTCCCCCAGCACTCTCTCTTTCTCTCTCTTTAAAGTTAGTAAATAAATCTTAAAAAATATATAAAAAAGGAAGAAGAAGTATGCAGAAGAAATGAAAATAGTACAGAGGACTGAGATACTAATTATCTGAGAGGGTCAAGGAAGACCTTCAGAGAAGCTGATATAATAAATTAGCTTCAGAGGATGAGCGGCAGTTCAGAGGTGAAAATGGGAGAGATGGCAAAGGGAAGAAAGAGCAGGCAAAGGCACAGAAGCAAGAAACACAGGGGCCTCAGGCCTTTTATGGAATTTGGCTCCTCACCTGTCATATCAGCAGATGTCCAAAGTGCAGGGATAATCTGCAGGTCTGACAGCTCTTACACAGTCCCTTTCTCTAGCTCCTCGCCGGTACTTCCCATGGGTCTCTGATCCCCTTGCCTCTGGTCTTCCGCTCCTAATCCTGGCCTCTGAGTCCCTGGCCCCAGTGACATGTTTTGGTTCTAGTTACATGACTTTGATCTCCTAGACTCTTGGGGTCATGAGTCACCCTGTGATCTGCAGCTATGCACAAGAGACCCTCCTGGTTCCACCATGCTCTGTGGTACCCTAAAAGCGAGGCCGGCCCAGCCAGACACCAGACCCATATAAGGACCTGCACCTTGTCTCCTAGAGGTAGAATGAAAAATGTAAGTGGGAGAGAGACGTGGCAGGAGACAGTTCTCAAGGTGGGTTGCAGACCAATCTGATTCCTGCTGAAGTCTGGGCTTAATCCTGCAGACTTGGGGAGCCACCAGAAGACGTGGTGCTGGGGCTGGTAGAGGCCGCTTTGCCTTCCTTAGGGTTACTCTGCTGGTTACTCAGGGTGCTTGTATTGGAGGGAGAGAGACTAGGAGCAAAGGGAAAAAATCGACACAGGAGGCGATTGCAATAGTCCAAGCAAGACTTGAGAAGAGGAGAAAATCAGGTCTCCCTGCCACTCACTGCTGAGGCACTCAATCAGTATCTCCTGGGGGCTAGGAGGAAAAGGACAGAGCCCGGGTCCCTTTTAATCAGCCTTGTGTTTCCACAGCTCTCCATCGTGGCTCTGATTCTTACACTGGGGGGCTGCCTCCTCCTCTCTTTCCTTCTCCTTCTCCCTCCTTCCCTCTCTCCCCTGCTCTGCCTCCTTCCTCCTCCCCCAGCTTGTTCCCCTATCTCTCTGCCCCTCCCCCTCCTCCCCCTCTTCTTCTTTCTCCCTCTCCCTCCCCTTCTCCCTCTCTCTGGCACACCCTGGAGAGACACGCATTACCTCCTGCCTCCAGCTCAAGCCTCCCTGATGGGAGAAAATGGAAAAGTAAAAGAGAAAAGCCAGCCTGAACCATAAAAAAAAAAAAAAAAAAAAAAAAAAAAAAAACAACCGGAGAGGGGTTCCTGGGTGGCTCAGTCTGCTAAGCCACTGCCTTCAGCTCAGGTCATGATCCCAGGGTCCTGAGATTCAGCCCCAGGTCCCCAGCTCAGCAGGGAGCCTGCTTCTCCCGCTTGCTCTGCCCCTCCTCCCACTCATTTTTTTCTTTCTCTCTCTCAAGTAAATAAATAAAATCTTTTTTTTTTTTTTTTTTTTTTCAAAAAAGAACCTGAAGAGCGATCAGCATATGCCTGTGAGAGGCAGGAATGACCCGGAAGAGTATGACCCTTGCCACTTGACAACAGAAGCCCCTGGCATCAGCGGAACCAACAAAGGATTGATCTTTCTTGCATCTGGGAACTCTGGGGTGCTCCACAAATATTAAAAACAACTTCTGTCATACATTCCATCCCCTCAGAGGCTGCAGGCAGAAAGCACAGCCCTCTCCGACGATCCTGCCAGCAGACAGCAGGAAATAAAGACCCACGGAACAGTATCCTCGGGCACGTTCCGGCCTCCCTAAGACCAGCCGTCACCTTCAACTTGCCCAGAACTATCTTCAGTGACTGTCCCAAGTCACAGCAACCTGTTTACAGACATCTAGAATTCACAGGCACTTTTAGGACAAGGGACCCAAGATGTGTCCAAGTGGGCAGCAAAGTCTTCTCTAAGAGAAGCTGTTCCTCCAGATCTATTTATGCCGATGTAAACACTTACCAAGGAAACAAGGCACGTGGGCATGCGCTGGCCCGGCAGGCCCTCGGCTTGCTGCAAAAGGCAACTGGAGAGTCACATGTCATAACGGTGGAAAGGACATATGCAACTATTCTTAGCCCTGGAATGTATACACTGTCTCCCTGCCCGGAGCTTCTTTCCCGAAGTTCTAGAAAACTGCGAAAGCACCGTTTGCATAAACAAATCCAGAACTCTCCCAGGACAAATCATTTGCCAACTGAAGGAAGGCCTGGGTTTATGGTTTCACTTGGAGCCAGAGGTGGAAGGTCTCCGGAGGGACCAGGCGGACTGGGCATTGGGGGACGTCACCGCTGCAAACCAAGGTAAAGATCTCTAATGCCTAATTCTCCCGCAGGTAGACTGCCAGGTGTCATCCCGGAAACTCTGCCCAGAGGGTTGTTTGGTCTCTGCTTTCTCTTTATCACATTCTAAAACAAAACCCCCAAAGACTCTGTGAAGTCATGTTTTTAAAAAATAAATCGCAAAGGCCCATTTTCGTCCTTCAGTACTCTCTCGATGCCAGAGGGCCACACCCCCAGAGTGACTCCTCGGGGAATGACTAACACCCAGAAAGATGCTTACATGAGTTTACTGAATAACAGATGTGCTGAGAAGCTAGAGCGGGGCTCACAGGTTTGGGCTGGTCAAATGCAGGGACTGTCACCTTGCTTCAGCCCCTGACCATCAGGTAACTTCCAACTGTGTCGGTAGTTGTTTTTTTGTTTTGTTTTGTTTTGTTTTTCTAAGATTATCTGAAGATGCTCTTTGCCTATCACCTTTGGGAGTAACCATAACCAAAAAGAGAGTGTTGGCTGTGAGGTGTGGGGTGTAGGTGGCCTCTCTTTCCAATCTTCACTAAGCAACCTTCTTGGCAATATCCACAGCACCTTAGTGAATGGACACTGAGTCTTGGAGTCACCACAGCTAAACCCTTCAGCACATGCCTCCCCTGGGGACCTCTCCCCCTCCTTCTAGGATGGATGAGGAGTCGCCAGATGGGCTGCTCTTCAAAGACCATGACTTCTCCTCTGACTTACTGAGGCAGCTCAATGGCTTGAGGCAAAACAGGCTGCTGACGGATGTGAGCATCTGTGCAGGGACCTGGGAGGTCCCCTGCCACCGAAGTGTGCTGGCCTCCAGCAGCCCCTACTTCCGGGCCATGTTCTGCAGCAACTTCCGGGAGAGAAGCGAGGCCAAAGTCCAGCTGAAAGGCATCGACCCCGCGACTCTGGACCAGATCATCTCGTACGTGTACACAGGTGAGGTGCCCATCACGGCTGAGAACGTCCTGCCTTTGATGGAGGCAGCCTCCATGCTGCAGTACCCCAAGCTACTGGAGGCCTGCTCCTCCTACCTCCAGAGCCAGCTGACCCCCAGCAACTGCCTGGGCATGATCCGACTCTCCGAAATCTTGAGTTGTGAGACCCTCAAGAAGAAAGCCAGGGAGGTGGCCCTGACATGTTTCCCTGAGGTGGCTGCCTCGGCCGACCTGAAGGAGCTCTGTGCTTTGGAATTGAGAGACTACCTGGGGGATGACGGGCTCTGTGGGGAGGAGGAAAAGGTGTTCGAGGCCCTCATGGTTTGGATCAAGCATGACCTCCAGGCCCGGAAACGACACGTGCAGGAGCTGTTCGAGCAGGTCAGGCTTCAGTACATCCACCCAGCCTTCTTCCACCACTTCATCGCCAACGATGCCCTCCTGCAGTCCTCGCCCTCGTGCCAGACCATCCTGGAGATGGCCAAGAGGCAGATGTTTGCCACGTACAGCACCACCAGTGCCCCAGACCTCCAGCCTCCATGGCACGTCCCCCCAAGAACCTCTTACCAGGATTTTCTCATCATTTTGGGTGGGAGGAAGGACAACCAGCAGACCACCAGGGACGTTCTACTATACAACAGACAGACCAACCAGTGGCAGAACCTGGCTAAACTCCCAACTCGCCTATATAAGGCCTCAGCAGTCACCTTGCACCGAAGCATCTATGTGCTAGGAGGCATGGCTGTCGGGCCAGGGAAGAACGTGCCAAGCCACAACGTCTACATCTACTCCCTGAAGCTCAACCAATGGAGGCTGGGGCAGCCCATGCTGGTGGCCCGCTATTCTCATAGAAGCACTGCCCATAAGAACTTCATCTTCTCCATTGGGGGCATCGGAGAAGGGCAGGAGGTCATGGGCTCCATGGAGAGATACAACAGCATCTTCAACATCTGGGAGAGCATGGCCAGCATGCCCGTGGGGGTTCTCCACCCTGCGGTTGCTGTGAAAGACCAAAGACTCTACCTTTTTGGGGGAGAGGACATCATGCAGAATCCTGTACGCCTTATCCAGGTAAATGGCTGGTCCTTCCCATCATGAGAGTGCATGAGTGCACACATATCCATACGTGTGTGTACACATATAAACACACGTGCATACATGCATATACACATTCATGGATACCTGCTTGCATGAGTGCATGCACACATACCTATAATCCACGTACTCACTATCCTTTGCAGAGAAAACATAAAGGAGGGAGGAAAGGAAAGTTGGAAGGGAGGGAGGAAAGAAGGAAGTTTAAATTCAGTAAGACTTTATCCATTTATGAATTCTGGTTGTGTAAGATGAATACACACAAAGGAATGTTAGATACAATCCCTGTCCATGCAGAGTTTATCTCTAATTTTATTAGAGATAAAGTTAGTATCTCTAAAAGTTCAAAAAAAAAAATGAAAAAAGTTCAAGCTAGAACACATGGAATATCAGAAAGTGAAGTTCTGTAGGAAATCTGCAGATCCTCTCACCCAAATCAGCAAGGCCTTAGAAGAAGAGTCCCAAGCATTGGTCTACAGTCTGTGACAAAATCCTAGGAGCCCAACCACAGATCAGCTGAATCAAAATCTCTTTATGGGGGTCCTGACATATACCTGTTACAGACGTCTCCAGGAGATCCTAAGGAGCAGCCAGGTTGGAGAACCCTGGCCTTAAATGACAGGTAGACACTAACTAACATCACTAGCAAGCTCTCTGAGAAGTGTTACCAACAGAAAGCAAAATCTCAGAATATTAAGTCTTTTATGCAAGTTCTAATCTCTGCAGTTCACATCATGATATGAAAAACATGAATAATGAGCCTGTCTTTAACAATGATCAAGGAGCTCCCTGGTAGTTGCTATGTTCACAGATGAGAGCTATCTCGAGCCCAAGCCCCCTCTAAGAGCCCTGGGGACATGGGCATGAGCAGGACATGCACTTAAACCTCCAGGAGCTTCAGGAAAATTGCAATTCACGTGCTGACTGGAGGGGTGCTTTAAGAGCATGAGATGTGCCCTAAGCCAGTCTAGAGGGAATTGGGGATGGTGTGAACTTTCAAGGTTGGTTTGAGCTGACGTGAACAGGGAGGCAAGAGAAGATGGAAGACGAGTAAATGAAGAGGGAGAATCACTGGGAAGATAGAAGGACCTGACTTGGATGAGACAGGGGCAGAAAGCTTCTCTGAGCAGAGGCAGAGTCCTCTGTTGAGGGAGGGGTGGTCCCAGTTAAGGAAACAGCTGAACCAAAGGCTCTGGAGCAGAGAAGGGCACAGCCCAACACCTGGAGGGACTAACAGACTGACCATGTAGCTGGGACACAGCGGGAGGCGAAAAGGCTGTATATCTAAGTGGAGCTTGGGGTGGGGAGGAGAGGAGTTAGTTCTCACATGTTCTCCATCAGCCCCCTTCCCAAGCTGCCCTGAGTGCCCCCCCTTCACCCAGACTGCTGCCCCTGAGCCCCTACTATAGAAATTCTGGAACATTCCCAGGCGATAGGTGTTTGTGGACATGAGGCTGACCCAGCAGGCTTTCTAGGCCTTGTCAAGGAATTGGGGTTGTAGCCTAAGAGTAACAGGGTGGCTGAAGTCAACAAATTTGCATTTTTAGAAGCTCCCTCTGGATGCCCTGTGCAAACGGGATTCGAGGGGCCTGCGTGGACAAAGGGAGGAGAGCAGGGGACTGTTCTAGAGATCCAGCCAGGATGACAATGGCTTGGGCTAAGCTGGTGCCAGTGGAGATGGAGAAAAGTAACAAGCTTCAATCTAATCCCTGTTTTGTCTTGCCTTCGTTTCCCCAGCCCGTATTCTCAGCTCTTCTCTGACCATGTAGGCAGATTTTGAGCCTGTTCCAAGTCCCACTCATATATTTGAGCCAAGAGAGACATGGCGGCTCCCCACCAAGCTCTGGCCACACAATGTGGACGTAACAGAGGGCTTCTATGTAAAGCTAGAACCCCTCCCTCTTTTACAAAAGTACTTTTCAAAATGAAGTGAACAAAAAATGCTAATGACTTCACATTGCAAAGTTGTTATTGATTTCCTGAGAATACATACAAATCTCAGAAAAGCTTTCAAGCTGGCGTATCAAAAAATGAATGGTACCATCGAACAAGATGCTTGCAAAGGCAGGTGGGGAAAAAAACCACTACCATGTGAGTAATCCTTTTACACTGCAGCAGTGAGAACGGGAAAGGGGAAAAGCATTCATGGAAGCTTTTCTCATCTACTTAGCCTTGGCTTTGAAATGGTGATTTTACTCATTCAACTATAGCATGAGGTCAATGTGTGGGGGTTGCTTGATGGAGTAGGTTGGATTTTCTGGCACAGATTCAGTTTTCTTTACAGGATGGTTCTTCTGCACACAAGCATTCTTTTAGGAACTATTGAACAGTGGTATCACTGTGTAATTTGTGTGTTATGTATACCTTTCTCCCTGGCCGCCTTTCTCCCTCGGTTTCTGGATGGCGCTGAGCAAATCCTTCACCATAGCAAAATATCACTTCCTCCACTGGTCAAACACTATCTTTGTTATCCTTGCCCCCAGCTCTCTGGGGGTATGATGAGGATTGTGAGCAGATGTTTAATCTATCTTTGAAACCATACCCCAAACTTGCTGACAAAGAACAGAGAGCCAGGAGGCAATTACTCACTCAGTGTTTACTTTAACTCCAAGGATCCCACTTTCCAGTGTCATCTACGTATTTTCATGAAACCATGAGGCTTAACAGGCTGTCTCCTGCACATGGCCTCATCTAGGCTTCATCAGCTTCAAGAATGGAAAGACCTCGAGAGATCTTCAGTCTCAAAATGCGCCATCAAAAAAGGCGACACCTATATGGCCCCAGGCAGAGTCATGACTGTGGTGGTAAAGAAGTTGGACTCTGGGGGCACCTGGGTGGCTCAGTGGGTTAAAGCCTCTGCCTTCAGCTCAGGTCATGATCTCAGGGTCCTGGGATGGAGCCCCACGTTGGGCTCTCTACTCAGCAGGGAGCCTGCTTCCTCCTCTCTCTCTGCCTGCCTCTCTGCCTACTTGTGGTCTCTGTCTATCAAATAAATACATAAATAAAAATCTTCAAAAAAAAAAAGAAGAAGAAGAAGAAGAAGAAGAAGTTGGACTCTGGGCTCAACCAGACTAGCTCTTCCTTAGCCATGTGACTTCCGGCATGTCACTTAGTCTCTCTGAACCTCAATGATCTAATGTGAAAAATGGGGGCAAGTAATGGTACCTACTTCATAGGATGGTTGTGAAGATCAAATTTGGTAATATGATAAAAAATAGAGTCTTTCATATGGTAGCAATTAAATTTTATATAGAAAAAAATGCCATTTTCTTTGGCAAATAAATGTTTTGCCCCTTCTTTTCTTATATGAAATCCATCCTAAATCTCTTGTGCTAAATTTTGCTAGTAGTGAACTACTTTATATTTGATATTTGAACTTTATTTAAACTGAAGGGGACATGTTCTGGGAATAATGCTTTGCGATGCTATTTCAGACCGTGGCCAAGGAGCCCTGCCCCACCTCCTTGCTCTTTTACTTTTTCTCATGCTTCCTTTATGATTCTAATGACTTTTAGGCATGAACTGTTCAAAAGCCTTCCTCACTTAGCCCCACATGCATTCTTGGCTCTCAGGCCCTCTCTGATACACAGGAACATTCAGAAATTTAAACATGAGCCGGAAATAGAAATGATTGAAAAATCACTGGTTTTATGAATACCCAAGTTGCTCCATTTCCCATTAAAAAGAAAAAAATGTTCCAAGTAAGGTAAGCAAACACATACCACAACGCGTAACTCTCGGTCCATTCTGTGGAGACATAGCTGAGGATCTCATGGTCTCACATAAAGACCAGTTTCTAGTAATAGATACTTTCTGTTATTTAATTACATTTTGTTGATAATAATACACCTACCTACATTTTAAAAAGTGAAAAGAAAAACAATCTTATTTCACTCTCTTAAATACTACTTCTATCTTTTAAAAAATATATATCACTTTACAGTGCAGCACCATGATTCTATTTCTCCCTCAGGTTTATCACATTTCCAGAAACACATGGTTCAAAATGGAGACAAGGATGATCAAGAATGTGTGCGCCCCTGCCGTGGTGCTTCGGGAGAAGATTGTTATCGTAGGAGGTGAGTTGGAACAGAGGATAGCTAGGCTGGACACAAACTTGGCATCTCCCACGGAAAAAGGGTCACTAAATAGACAGATGTTGTTCTACAAAACAGTGTTTTTAAAAGCACATCCATCCAACTAGGGGAGTGTGGATGACTTGACAAAGTTCTTTTCTCATCCAGAAGTTTCTCCCTGTCTTCATCTGTAAACAAGGAATGAAATAATACCCACTTCACGGAATTGTTGTGATAATAAAATGTGCTCGCATATCTAAAGCACTTAGCACTATCCCAGATACATGGCAAATACTCAAAAAATGTTTGCTACCGTTAATAATATTAGCCGCTAATGGATCATTTCTCTGTAACTACAGTAGAGTGTCTTGGTTAAGAGGAATAGTTCTAGGGTCAGACCTGGGTTCAAATCCTGACTCTGTCACTGGCTGTATACTTTTTGGCAAGTTGTTAATCTTTTTCTGTGCCTCTGTTTGCACATCTGTAAAATGGGGGTCCTAAAAGTAGGGAGTGGTAGGGACCAGATAGGGCTGTGGTGGGAACTGTTCCTGAATTCCCAAGGCTCCTTCCCTGGATTATTAAGGCTCTTGGGGGGGAAGGGAACATGTGAGAGAGATGAAAAAGCCAATAAGATAGAGAAAGCTCGGGGCACCTGGATGGGTCAGTGGGTTAAAGCCTCTGCCTTCGGCTCAGGCCGTGGTCCCGGGGTCCTGGGATCGAGCCCCACCTCGGGCTCTCTGCTCAGCAGGAAGCCTGCTTCCCCCTCTCTCTTTCTGCCTGCCTCTCTGCCTACCTGTGATCTCTGTCTGTCAAATTAATAAAAAATCTAAAAAAAAAAAAAGATAGAAAAAGGTCTGGAATCAGGAGGCTGCTCCCAATCTAATGCTGCCTTAACTTGAGGTTAAGGATACAGGGGCCAGAATCAGACAGATCTTAGTCTAAACCCCAGCTCAGCCACACACTGGACCTTAGGCAGTTTATCAAAACATTCTATACCTTAGTTCAGAGGTCAGCCTTGGCACCAGGCAAAGGCGAAGTACAGACATGTTTCCAGACTGCAGACTTCCTGTCCCAAATGAACAATGTTGAGCTTGCCAACATGCCATTGGTTTTCAGGTTACACAAGGAGGATTCTTGCTTATGACCCTCAATCCAACAAATTTGTCAAGTGTGCGGACATGAAAGACCGGAGGATGCACCACGGGGCCGCAGTGATGGGGAACAAGCTCTATGTGACGGGCGGGCGGCGGCTGACCACAGACTGCAGCATCGAGGACTTGGCCTCCTTTGACTGCTACGACCCTGAGACGGACACCTGGACGTCCCAGGGACAGCTTCCTCACAAACTCTTTGACCACGCTTGCCTCACTCTCCAGTGCATACCCCACACCCCCACCTTCCCGTGAAGTTGGCAAATAACTGTGGGTCTTAGTCAAGATGCTTTCTATTGTAAGAGACAGAAACCCAACTCAAAGGAGTGTAACCCCAAAAGGATGCAGAGAGTGCCCACAAGACCAAAAGTTCCAGAGCCTGGAGGCCCCGAACCAGGCATACTGTTGGTAGAACTCTCTGGCCCTCTCTGGCTCTCCACACCCCCACCCCGTCTCCCTCTCTCCCATTCTCCCCCTACTTTCCCTCCTTCTCTACCTCATCTCTGTTAGACGTCATGCTACAAACAAGCTTCTGTATCTACAAAGTATGAAGACAGTGGCGACAGATAAACTCAGTGTTTTCTAAAGTTGCATCTCTAAGAAAGAACTTCACCATTATCTATATATTAACCTTGAAAATAATCCACATTGGCTGTTTCTTAATTCCATGCCTTCTTCTTGAGTCAATCACTGTTTCCGGGGCTTGTGCTTCTGTAACTGTGTGATCCCAGAGCACATCCCTACAGGCAGAAGTCACATTGACTTTTATCGCTGACAGCTCATCCAAACTACACAGCACAAGACAGAAGCAGTTTCCCAAAGAAAGAACTACTGCGCTGACCAAAACCACATCTGCCCAGAGCATCGTGGAAATCTAGAGCAAAAGGGGTCCCTGGCACAGGGTCCAGGTGGCAATGTGAGAAATGGGCCATGACCGTGTTTCTTTGCATTCTGTAGATGTAATAAATTGGAATTCGAGCAACATGTGTGCAATGTAGTATCTAGTGTTGGCAAAATTATCCATGCAGCCAGAATAAAGTTTGTTTCTAGTGCCAAATAGTGTTTTTCTCCAGCCTCCGGGGAGCTATAAACCTGCAGAATTCATCAGGATTTTCATTTTGGTAAATGTTATGAGAATCGCTCTTCTGAGGAAAGTCAACAAATTCCTTCAGAGATCCCAGCAATTACTGCCCTGTCCATGCCAGGGCTGAATGCCCCCCAACAGCGCTCTTGGTCTCAAAGTGCCTCCCGAGCTGGCTCCGTCTTAAGCTCTGGAATCAACTGAAGATGGCAGCACATTATAATCACCTGGCAGTCTTCTCCCCAGCTATGAAGCATCTGGAATGGGTCTCACTTCCCTGAGCCGGGCACCAGAGAGCCCTCAAGCCGGAACCTTCCTCCCCACCCTGCTCTCCAGGTTCATGTTCTGGACTTTTCCTTTCTTCCTGCACTTCAGCTCCTCATGTTGGGATCTGAAACTTTGCCCTGCTCCCCAGGCCATGTGGCCGTGGTCTAGACACCCTGCCCAGGTTGTTAGCCCCTGTTCCTCATCCTGGATGTTGTCACCTTAGCGGTTAACTGGCCTCTTACTACAACCCATTCTCTTTGAACCCCTCTGTTGAGGCTCTCCATCCCACATCTCCCTGGAAAAGGTGACCAGTGACACCTCCAGCACCTAACAGGCAGTGCATTATGATTTGTCATCTAACTGGACCCATCAGCAGCACACCACACAGATGACCCTCCCTCCATCTTGAAATGCCTTCCTCACTCTGCCTCTGGGACACCACTCACCCTCTCTCCCTACTCTATGCACTTAATTCTTGTCTCTTTCTTTCCCCACTAGTAAATGGTGTGCGCCCCAGTGCTCAGCCCTTACACATTCTGCGCCTCTACCCTCAGGCCCTGGGGAGTGAGGCCCCTCGTGCATGGCTTTTCGTGCCCGCCGAGCGCTGCTGACTTCCCACTGTTCTCCACTTCCAGACTCCAGGGCTCACTCCATGTTTCCACTTGGATGTTAAATACCTCAAAGCCAATGTGTTCACATTCACTTTTTCCTTACCAAACCAACTCCTCCCATGGTAGGCCTCCCCAGCCTAAGAGAAGGAAACAACTGTCTCCCAGCTTCTCAGGCCCAAAGACCTGGACGCTGCTCTTGGCTCTTCTCCCTCACACCCCACTCCATTTGGTTCAGGAGTGCTGGACCCAGCAGCCCCACCAGCCACCGCTCTTACTCTGGTCCAAGCCGCCATCTTCTCTCATCTACACCCATCACTGGTGTCTCTGCTTCCGCCTTCACCCCCAAATCTCTCTCCACCCAGCAGCTGGGGGCATCTTTCACAAACATGTGAGTCAGAAGAGGTCATTCCCCTGTTGAAAACTCTCCAAAGCTTATACTGGAACGAAAGTAAAAAAATTTTTAATTTAAAAATAAAAAAGGAGGGGCGCCTGGGTGGCTCAGTGGGTTAAGCCGCTGCCTTCGGCTCAGGTCATGATCTCAGGGTCCTGGAATCGAGTCCCGCATCGGGCTCTCTGCTCAGCAAGAAGCCTGCTTCCCTCTCTCTCTCTGCCTGCCTCTCTGTCTACTTGTGATCTCTCTCTGTCAAATAAATAAATAAAATCTTTAAAAAAAAAAAAAAAAAGGAAAAGAAAACCTCTCCAAAGCCTTCCCAGCTTTCTCTGATGCCTTCCAGAGACCCACAAGATTGTCCCCCCACCTCACACCTTTCCCCTTCTGCTCTCACCGTGTCCCCCCCACTCGGTGTCGGCCACACTGGCCTCTGGGCTCACACATCTGTGTTCACACGCACTGTGCCCTGCGCCAGAACATACTTGGCCTGGATGCCACACCCACAGGGTTCCCTCCCTCCCTTTCCTCAGGTGTCCCCTCAGAGATGCCTCTCCTCGGTGCCATGATCCGATCTGTGCACGCGTCCTCTCAGGTACCGCCATCACCTCAGTCCCTCTGTCTTCACTGTCGACCAGCCTAAGTGGCCTTGCTGCTTCCACGCCTGTCCACCTCAGATCCTTCCTCGAACAATAGCCAGGCTAATCTTTTTAAAACACAACCCCGTTCATATCCCTCACCTGCTTAAAATGACTTGACAGCCTCCCAGAGACTTTTGCATAGAGCCCCAGTCCTTTCTCTCCCCTCCAGGGCCTTTGCCACCAGCACCCACCTGTCTCTGGCCCTGCCTTTTCCTGCTCCCCACTGCTCCCCCCACCCAACTCCAGCCAGCCTTCATCACTTCCCCTTCTCACTCCCGCCTCTCTCTTGTCTGACACACACCTTTCTCGCCTCTGTGTTTGACTTAATTTCAATTCATACCTTACCTGCCAGATTAAAATTCACCACATCAGAGGCCTTCCGTGCCCCCCTACCCTAGCCTGGGTGGGCTCTCTCTCCCATTAAGTGTCCTCATTGTCCCTATACATCCCCTCTGAGACCCTCATCTCTGTCTTCCCCTCCAGGCTCCTATCTGCCCTATCCTCATCCACATTCCCAGGGCTGGGCTCACCATCTGCTGTATATATTATAGATCCCTGGTAAGTATAGCACGAGTGGATTAAAGAATGAATTTGCTGAATCCACACTGTCTCTAGAAGCTCCATTTCAAACTCAGACGTTCCTGTGGATAGTTCCTGGGGTAAGCACCTCAGATCCTCTGCTAAGGGGTCACTGTGTCCTTCCCTCTTCCCCTTCCCCTTTCCCACACTGAGAGAGAATTAGCGTGGCCCACCTAGGTCAGGCCTGGAGGCTGAGAGCTTATCCTAGATGGCCCTTTTTGCCTGGAGTTGGACGTGGGAGTGTTGCCATCTATGAAGTCCTTCGGCAGCCTCCAGAATTCCTTCTGTTGGAGACTTGCTAATGCATCCACTTTCCTTCCCCTTCGTCTTAATCCAAAATATACTAAGCTGTCCAAGTCTGTGGCTGCTCAGAGCCTATCCAAGTCTCCCTGGGGAACAGAAAAGCAAAGTCAATTGTCCCCTGGAATTTATAAAGAAAGATGGCACCAGGGCCGAACACATTTGGACCCACATGGCAGGCCAGCTTCATGCATCAGGTAAGACGCTCTGTGGCAGGTGTGTTCATACACCTGGGCAATCCCTGGCCAAACCCCACATCTGAACTGGGTTATGAAACGCACCCCCAGACCAGAATGGATGCTTTCCAATCTGCTGAGGACTATCCCAGTCCAAAAAGAAAGCGACAGAAAATTTTGGCATGAGGCTTCCTTCGTCTCACTGGCTGAGGAGTCATGGCCCAGAGCTGAGGTCAAAGTATATTTAGCCAGCAGCAGTTAAACTGAAACATATTAAGCAAAAAAATGTCAGATAGTCTGACTAATCATCTCGACAGGCAACAAGGGAAAGGGCAAAAATGAAGTGGAATAAGAGCTAAGCTAGAAAACACTGACAAAAATATCAAAAACCCTGTCCCAACATAAACCAGTGAGCAGAAGAGGAGCCAGCAGAGAAACTAGCATCCAGAGGAAGAAAGTGGCTAAATTCACCTTCACCACCTGTAACAAAAATCTGTAGGGTCCCAGAGGATTAGGACTACGACAGGTCTTACTCAGATACTTCATCCTTCTCAGGATATCGACACAACCCTTCCTCACCCCAACATGCCATGCTGTCCTCTGTGCCTCCGCACATGCTATTCCCTTGACCAGGATGCCTTTCCCTGCTCTGCCTACTGATCTCTTACTCAACCTTCACCTCCTCCATGGAAACTTCTCCAACTTTTCTACACTCTCCCCCCCCACCTCTTTATTCCAGCTCCTTCCACACTGTAACACCGTAGAGACTTGTTACCGGACCTAGAAGGGGAGCTCTTCATGGGGGCCCACAGAGTCTTGGTCCCTATGAACCTCTAGGCCAAGTTCAGTCAGTACTTGGCACACAAACGGTAGTGACGCGTTTGCAGAATGAATGAGCAGGTGCACAATTGAATGGGCCCTAAACGTCACCAGAGGATACGGGCTGTTCTAGATGCAAAGGCTTCATTATCAGATAAACTGTCATGCTTTACCTTGGAACTCCATCACCATGGAATCTGCCTCTGGGATCACAAGGCCTTCTTCTGAGTTTGTCCTCTTCTGTCTCTTACTGAATTTAGGGCCTACCCTAAACTAGCAGCATGTCGCCTTGATCCTCACCTTAATTACATCTTGAAAGACCCTATTTACAAATAAGGTCACAGACTGGGTTCCAGGTGTCAGGCATTTGTGGGGAGGCATTATTCAGCCCATTGCAGATGCCATCACAAGAAGGCATCCCCCCCACTCCACCCATGCCCCAAGCAGAGCCACATGGCACGGACTCCTCCTCCTCTCCCCATTTCTCCAGGGCATCTCCTGGGCGGGGACTGTGTCTTTCATCTCTGTATCCCCACTCCAGCCCCAACCCCACAGAGCCGGGCACTGCAAAGATACTCAGTAAATGTGCACTAAAGTTGACTCAACCATTTCACAAGGGTTAGCAAACACTGAAAGGACCCCAATGCCTGTGGGGGACTTGCTAATGCATCCACTTCCCATAGAAGACACAGCTTCCAGGCAGCTTCCCAAAAGGCCAGGGTGAACGATACTGGCCAAATGCCCATCAAGAAGGAATTCGGGTCAGGCATAAGAAATTATGTAAGAACTCATCTGTTAACACAGTGTCGCTGCTAATGTCCTCTTCTTGATCTTGCCAACATAAGCCTTTTGGGTGACATCATGAGAGTGAATCCAATGCTGAGGATGCTGTGGGGAAGGGAGTCTGGTTTCTGAAATGTCAGCTGTCATGCAGTCTTACAGGAATTCTAGGCTCCTGTTCAAATGCCACGTTATTCTCCTCGTGTGGGGAATTTGGTTTTTGTTTTCCCTAAAGATATCCGCAAATCTCTCTTCCTCCTGATTTCACTGATTTGATTCAATTAGAATTCCAGGGCCTGCAATCCAGAATTCCCCAGCAACACTCCCATTAACAAGCCAGCGGTCCAGAAAAAATGGTGCTTGGAGGACACAGCCAGGGATTCAGGAGTCTGAGGCATTTCTAAGTTAGAAAGATGCAGACAGGAAGGTCTGCCTTATTCCTACTCAGGGGCTGTCTTTGCAGTGTCACCAATGGTCCCATCAGCCCTGCACACATTCAGAGACAAGAGGGCTATCTCAGGACAACTGTAAATATCAGAACCTTCCCAAGAGGGTTGGAAGGGAAGCAATGTGGAGATACCTACACTCAAGATAAGATCAAGGAGAAGAACAACAGAATTCATTAGCAGAGTCTCTGAGACATTTATCTTTAATCAAGTATTTGAGGATAAAAGGGAATTCATCCCTACTTGGAGCATAGATTTATTTAACTGACTTATCTGAGGAGCAAAACTGAGAGTGCTAATGGACTTGCCAGTTTACTAAGCACTGAAGTGGCATTACCTAGCTCAGTTAACACAAGAACCTCTGGCTTCTCCTGAGCACCCTTCCTGACCACCCTAATGGGCCCCCCACCGCACCCACTGCATTGCTCTCTCTTGCTCTTTGTTTCTTCCCTTCATACCTTTTATCATAATTATTTATTGTTTTATTTGCTTTCCTGAGTTCATTTAGCTGACACTCCCACACAAATGGAAGTTGCCCAAGAATAGAGAACACAGCTGCCCCGTTCACATCTGTTTCCCTGGCACCTGACACAGAAAAGACAATCAACAAAGACTTGTTGAATGAATGGATGGATGAATGAATGGATGAATGAATGAATGGCTATCCAGGCATTTAGGATGAGCACAAATGAGAGAGAAGATAAGTTTCTGGAATGGCATGGGGGAAGGGGAGAATTATTGGGAAGGGGTTGACTGGCATGGGAGGGCACAGTGGCTCTTATCCAGGTGAATGCTGTAGGAAAATCACTCTACGGCAACCAGAAGAAGCTGGGGTATTCTGGAGAGTTCAGATGGGAAGGTATTCCCATCCCCAGGAGGGATGATGATGTATGACCACAAACGTAACAGTGAAGTGTAAAGGGAAGGGAGGACACAGGAAACAAGGAGGTGGAATCCACAGGCACTAATTGGACATGGAAAAAGGTGAGGAGGGGAGCAAGGAAGAGAGAGAGAATGGTTGCTAGCCTGGCTGACCCACAGGGCACCTGTGCCATCAGCAGAAATTACAAAACCAAAGGAAGGGGAAGACTGCCCCAGGGTTCCCACCCTCCAGAGTCAGATGAGTGTTCCTTGCCCTGGGGGTTTGTACAAGCACCAGGAATCTACGATCTTGCTTATAGTCCTATCTTAGGGACCCATATTTCAGAACCACTTTTAAAACTCCCAGGCCACCACTGAAAATACGTCTAACAATGGCTGTGACATGACCTTTCATGTCACTGGAGGAGCCTGTGAGGCAGATGTGAGTGGATGAGAATAGAGTCTGAGCCAACATGTCTGGATTTCAGCTTGGCTCTGTAATTCACTGGCTATGTGGCCCAGAGAAAATAAACCAACCTTTCTGTTCCTTATTAACCAACCTCTCTGTGTCCTTATTGGTAAACTAGAGATGATGATTCTGTTACTCTGTAGTGGGTTGAATCATGACTCACCCCCTAAAGATATAGCCTTATCAGGAAAAAGGGTCCTTGCAAATGTAGCTACTCAGGGGATCTCAAGATGAGATAATCCTTGATTATCTGGGCAGACCTTAAATCCAAGGACAAGTGTCTGTATAGGAGAAAGGCTGAAGGAGATTTGAGATGTTGAGGAGAAGGTTATGTGAAGCCCAAGGCAGTGGATGACATTCTGCAGCCCCCAAGCCAAGGAATATGGGAAGTTGCCAGAAGCTGGAAGAGGCAGGGAAGGATTTTCCCCTAGAGCCTTGAGGGTGGGCAGCCCTGCCAACACTGTGGCTGTGGCCTCCAGAACTAAGAGAGAATGAATTTCTGGTGTTTTAGGCCCCCAAGTTTGTGTTGATTTATTACAGCAGCCCCAGGAAATTAACATACTCCCTCATAGGATCGCCACAAGGACTGAAAGAGGTCATGTTCATAAAGTAGCCAGCACTCAATAATTTATAAACAATTACTATTATCTTCTACTTCCTGTCTCTGGTCCTTCATGGCCCCGCACATAAATTGAGAATGTTAGAAGAAATAAAGGTGTTCAAGATCTTGCTACCCGTGCCGGTTCCTCCACCATCCAACTCTTTCACAAGGCAGGTTGGGACCACGTTAACCCCTCATCTCCCCTCTGTCCCTCACTCTAGGGACTCATGACAGACAATGTCCCCAATTTCCAGGTCTTCACATCTCTGTGTCCAACCCAGAGGATGGAGCAGGGGGTGGGGGTGGAGAGGCACTTGCCCTTAACCCATCTCCTCAGTGGACATGATAATGAGACACAGAATTCTGAGCAATCACCCTCCAGATCTTCCCACATGAAAGAAGATCCTAGGCAAGTCACTCAACCCCACTAAGACACGGTTGCCAAATTATATTTTAGGCATTATGATATTTTCCTCTTCACAGGGCTTAGTGAGGGGGAAGCACCCAAGACAACCATATAAATGTCTAAAGCAAAAGTAGCAACCATGAATGGTGGGGATAATAACAGATGTAGAAGCAAAATGTACAATGACATTTTAAATGTCAATGACACTTTAAATTTACAATGGCATTGTAAATGACAATGACAGAAGAAAGGATGAGAGGGAGGAGGTGATGAAGCTTCACAGGTGTTTTGCCTGGGGATGCAATGATCTCTCACCAGACTATAGAAGAGGACCCCTAACCACTCTTCCTGGCTCTAAAGTCTCCTTGTCTAACTCACTGTCCCCTGCTAGAGGTAATCCTAGAGGGGTTGGGGAAGCAATAGATCGATTTATGTTTCCAAAAGATAATCCTGGCCAGATCTCTTTCTTGCTTAAACCCTTTCGATGGTTTCCCACAACCAAAAAATTTAAGCTTCACTTCCATATTTATGAGGTCCTTACATGTGGAAGAATAAACAGCCTCCACTTAACTAGATAACAAAATGGTAGTGGAGGGCCCACCCAGTAGGCACTCAGTAAATGCTATTCTCTTTGCTGCCCCACTGGCCAGAAAGAAAACTCTCTCACTTGCCTATTAGCAATGTTTAGCTTTTACCTATATGTAGGTAAATAGAAAACAAGACTAAGTAGATCTGAGGTACATGGCCACTAGCTTCTCATCCTATGGGGACACCATGACATGCTCTTCCATACCAAAGTCATAGGACAATGAGCGCAGAAAAGCTCAGTTGCGGTGAATGTGGTCAAGGCCTTAGTTTCTCAAAATGTCTTCAGGGAAATACTTTGCCCTCAAAACTGCCTCCTTTTCATCTAGAATGATGATTCATTTCATTATTCAATGACTGAAAATTCATGAAATTTTGTGGTTAAAGCAAAAATGTATCACATAAAATTCCATATGTCTATGCAGTGGGACTGAGAAAAATCTAACAATGAAAACTATCATTTCTTCCCTCAGAGTTTAACAGATATCTTCACCTTTTTTTTTCACTTATAATATTTTTATCCCCTTAATCAACAACATTGCTTTAAAAAAATTAGATAAAAGGCTCTAAAAATAAAGAGAATGGTCGAAGCACTGTACTTTCTTAGATTAGATTCAAATTCTCAAATGCAAATGTAACATTTCTGAGTCACGGAGTTGGAAGGAGGCCTGAGAGACCAGTTGGTCCAATCCGGAGAGGCAACATGGAGAACCAGAAACAGCAGCAGGCCTTATGAAAAACATCTGAGGACCTGGATTTGAGTGAGTTTCAGCTCTCCCTATAGAGAGGACTCTTGGGCAGGTCACTAAGCAGCAATGCCTTGCCTATAAAATGCATGAATCTCATTTGCCCAACACTCCTGAGAAAATTGCAACTGTATATGGAAAAGATGGTGGCCATTGATAAATATCCTCCTACATTCTTCATTCTACCCCTCTGGGCTCAAGATCCATTTAGCCAGGGAAGCAAGGGTAAAGGGATGACTGGATAAAGACACCAAATATACTCATATAACCAACATCCAGATCAGGACATTATAGCACCCCAAAGGCCCCTTCACACTTCTACTCATCCTCAGACTCTCCAACAGAACCACTGCTTGGACTTCCAACACCTCAGGTTAGTTGTGCTTGTTTATGAAGTTCAGATAAATGGGATTGGATAGCTCAAACTCTTCAATACAGCTTCTTCTGCTCAACATTAACTTTGTGAAATTCATCTATGTGGTTATGGGTAGTTACAGTTTGCCCATGCTTGATGCTTATCGTATTTGACTCTATGATACCACAATTCACATTTCTGTTCTACTCTTGATAAGCATTTGTATAGTTTCCCATTTGAAGCTGTAATGAACTTATCTTGTGCATATCTGTTGGTGAATATATGTACACCTATCTGTGGAGTATGTAACTGGGAATGAAATTGCTGAGTCACAGAGTGTGCCTATGTTCAACATTATAGATATGGCCAATCTGTTCCCAAACTATTCATACCAATCTCTGCTTCCACCAGCAGAGAATGAGAATTCCAGCTGCTGCATATCCTCAACAACACTCAATATCGTCTGTCTTTTTTGTTTGCCATTCTGGTGCATGGAAAGTGGTATCACATTGCAGAATGATATTTTTAAAGTGTAAATCAGGTTATGTTACTCTGCCAATGGTTCCCTTTGCACTCAGAATAAAACCTGACTTTTAAACCTGACCTACAAGACCCTAATTACCTTGGCTTTTTTGCTGCCCACTCACTCTCCTCACTATACGTCAGCACCACCTCCTTTCTAGCCTGCAAATGTGCTAAGGTCATTCCCAACTCAAGATCTTTACATTGGCTGTTTCCTCTGCCCAGAATGTTTCTCCTCCAAATATTCCCATGACTATCTCCTTCTTGTTCATTCATTCATTCAACAAATATTATCAAGTGATTATCAGGTTTCTTCTCAAATGCAACCTCCCTCAAGAATCCTTCCCCAACCACTGTCTAGTATGGTCATGGATACTCTCCCATATCACCCCACATTCACTCTCTAGTCCTTTATCTAGTTTTATTTTACTCATAAACTTATCACTACCTCTACTCCCTCTTTTAAGAATTATATGTTTTCTGCCTTATCATATTAGCATGTAAACTAACAACAAAGGCAGTGCATCTTCAATGCCTAGAATAGTACATACAGTAAGTATTCAGCAAATATTTATTGGATGAATGAAGAGTTAATGGAAGGAATAAGCTTCTCAAAGATAACTATAGAATATTAAAGCTAATGGAGTCCCTTCCTTTTCATTCCCCACTTGATTGATAAAAATAAAGCTCAGGGGTGCCTGAGTGGCTCAGTAGGTTAAAGCCTCTGCCTTCAGCTCAGGTCATGATCCCAGGGTTCTGGGATCAAGCCCCACATTGGGCTCTCTGCTCAGCAGGGAGTCTGCTTCCCTTCCTCTCTCTCTGCCTGCCTCTCTGCCTACCTGGGATCTCTGTCAAATAAATAAATAAAATTTTTTTAAAAAGATTTTATTAAAAAAAAATAAAGCTCAGAAAGATAAAATGACTTGGCCAGGCTCACGGTCAGTAGCAGAAATGCAGTTTGAACCCAAGCTCATGACCTCTAATTCAAGTACATTATTCTGCCTACAAGAACTGGGCAGGGGATAAGTTTTACTGCATTTGAATGAGCCCCTAATTACTGAATGTTGAACATTAGGAATTGATTCAGCACAGAGAAGTAACCCCCTGATAGTATGAAAGTAGACAACACTTGAAGAAGATAAGAGAAGTGAATTGTTTCTGGTTCTCCCAAAGCAACCCTGACCTTTGCTTCAGAGAAAGAGAATGTTATTGAGAAGGTAAAAAATGCACAGAGCTGGCTCTCAGTCCGTCTTCCATTTGCTGCAGACAGGAAGGTGACCCATCTTGGCAGGAACAATTTCCCTAGACTCCCAGGGCCTGAAATCTCCCAGGGCAGCAGCTCATGCCCTACCAGGTGAGGGCCCTGTTTCATGCTTAGTTTGGGTGAGAATCAGGTTGTACCACAATGCAAGCCTCAGGACTAGTTGCATAATTGGATGTGTAATCAGTACCTTCCAGATCTTCAGCCAAAAGCACTCCTGATACCACTTCAATCTTGCTGAATCATCTCTAAACCCCATGACTGGATGATTCACTGGTATCCTCTGGGGTCATGACTATCAGGTGTTCACCCAGAAATGAAAACTAAATTCATAAGGGGAAATATCCTTTGGTTGGAACGCTGATTTTTTTCAGTGTGTCAACCACCACTCTTTGGGTTTCCAAAGAGTAATGGAGGCCACATTCGTCTCTTCTTCATTAATCTAAATAAATGGAGAAAGATAACCAGAGACTAACTAGATAAGATAAGGAGCTGGTTTTTGGAAAGAATTCAACCTGGGATAATAAAATCCATATAAATCCACAATCTCTGACCATAATTCTGAAATCCAAAAAGCTCTGAAAGCCAATTTTGCCTCTTTGCTCCTTTTGTATATTGGCAGCAAATTTATTTGGCGGCAAATCCTGACAGGAAAAACTGACATGAGACTATTTTTAGCCTTTATTTATCCATTTCAGGTGCATATTCATACCTTTTCATACCAGAATATTACTGTTTGATTATGAGGTACTGAATTAGACCCCAACCGGGTGTTTCAAAATATACAGTATATTATGCATCTTATTACTTTAATAGAAGCTGAAAAATTCTTAATACCCAAACATATCTTGCCCCTAAGACTTCAGGTAAGGATGGTAGACCTGTAATTTTTCACTAATCATATTTATTCTGCACAAAAATCTAGGGCAGGCAGTATTGTCCCCATTTAGCAAATGAATAAACTGAGGATCAGCGAAGTTAACTGTTATTTATTGCTGGATAACAATCTATGCCAAAATTTAGTGGCTTAACACAATAAACTTTTGCTATTTCATGCAGTTTCTGTGGGCCAGGGATTTGAGAGTAACTCAGTCGAGTGGTTCTGGCTACAGGTCTCTCATGAAATTGCAATTAAGATGTCAGCCAGTTATCCAGCATATTTTTTCTGAAGGTTTGACAAGGCTGAAGGATCCACTTCCAAGACAGCTCACTCACATGACTGTCGGCAGGTGGCCTCAGATCCTTGTCACATGGACCTTTCTATAGGGTTGCTTCAATGCCCTCCCAACATGGTGACTAAATTTCCCCATAGCAGGTGATCCAAAAGAGAGCAAGATGGAAGCCACATAGCTTCTATGGCCTAGACTCAGATAGCACATTCTATCATTTTCACAATATCCTACTGCTTATACCGGCCAACCTCTCCAATGCGAGAGGAAACCACACAAGGACACAAATACCAGGAAGCAGCTCTCAAGGGGACCATCTTAGAAGGCTGGCTACCACAGTTAGATATATCATTTTGTTTACACTTTACAGATGAAAGTCTAAGTAATTTGTCCAAGGCTGCACAACTGGTCAGACTTAAAGCCAGACTTAAAGCCAGGTTGACCAATTTCAGAGCCCATACTTTCAACTACAACATAATACCACCTCCTTCATTTACCTGACCATTCTAATATATTGAATATTTAAATAAATTCCCGTCTCTAGTTATTAAAAATAACACTGAACGCTTTCTACATAAATCTATATCTCCATTTCTTGTACTTTTGTTGGCACAAATGCCAAGAGGCAGAATTTCTAGGTCAAAAGGTATAAACTTCTTTAATTCTCTTGATTCATATCATAAAAAAATAATTGCCAGAAAGTTAACATCAATTACAATCTCAGAGAAATTTGTGTGTTCCTGTCTTACTATATCCTTGATACAACTGGATATCTTCATTGTTTGAGTCTCTTTTTAATTTTACAGGCTATAAATATTTATTTTGATTTGTATTTCTTGGAACATTTCTTTTTTTCATATGCTTATTATTATTTATTTGTATTACTTAGGGTCTTTGGTTGTGAGAAAGAGAATTTGACTAATTTTGATTAGAGAGGGAAGTATTGAAAAAATACAGGTAGCTAGAGAATTAAAGGAAAGTTTGGTAAACTGGCAGGGACGAGAGCATCCCCGGGACTTTTCAGCAACAGAAGAGAAGAATAGTCCTGCAGGCCACCATTACTAGGATGAGTCGATTTTGACATTCTGTCCATCTTTGGACAGTTCACTCTTTGGGTCAAAGAGCCCTAGTTTGAGTCATATGTCTAACCTTGGGTAGGGCAGAGCAAGTTACCTTGAGTCAATCAAGACAGCACTTAGTAGGGAGAAGTAATTACCCAGAAGTCAGTAAAATGCTATTACCCAAAGAAAGGAGGAATGCAACCTAGACAACCAAAGAACAATAAATGTCTACTACAGGGGCCCCTGGGTGGTTCAGTGGGTTAAGCTCTGCCTTCAGCTCAGGTCATGATCTCAGGTCCTGGGATTGATCCCCGCATTGGGCTCTCTGCTTAGCAGGGAGCCTGCTTCCCTCGCCCTTTCTCTGCTTCCCTCTCTGCCTACTTGTGATCTCTGTCAAATAAATAAATAAAATCTTTAAAAATAATAATAATAATAAATGTCTACTACAGGGCTTACTTTGATGGGTCCCAAACCCATTCTCTTAGATTAAAAGTCTTCTGCTCTTTATACTGGTTTAAGATCTATTCTTATTAACTGCTCAAGTAAAGAACTTCTACTTTGTTTTTATCTAAAAGTTCAGCAACACTGGAGACCCCACCATGGACAAGCTGGGGAAGAGTTCTTTTCGGTTGGGAAAAAACATCTAGAAATATAGAAATGTGGCGATAAGATTCCTTCAACATTTCCAAGTAAAATAACCAAGATCCAAGATCAAGGAGATCAAGAAGAGACCTACAATGTTCTGAAGGTTCCAATGGTCTGAATGTCCCTGCCCCCACCTCCGGAATTCACATGTTGAAATTCTAAGACCCAATGTGATAATACTGGAAAGCAAGGCCTTTGGGAGGTGATAAGATCCTAGGGTGGAACCTTCATGAATGGGACTGTCTTATAAAAGAGACCCCATATCACTCCCTCGTCCAATTTCCATCTTCTTGTATCTTCTGTAGATACAATGGGAATCTGTAACCTGGAAGATAGCCCAAACCCAACCACACGGGCACCTAAATATCAGACTCCAGAACTATGAGAAATAAATGTTTGTTGCTTTTTAGTCACCCAGTTTATGGTATTTTCTCATGACACCAAATGGAACAAGATAAGCCCTTCACCGTAGGTTGGCAAACTTTTTCTGTGAAAGGCCAGATAGTAAATATTTTAGACTTTGAGAGGATACGTAGTCTGTCACAACTACTTGATTCTGCCGTTGGAGCACAAAAGCAGTCACAGACAATTAAAAAAAAAAAAAAAAACAGACTTGGCTGTATTTCAATAATTCTTTACTTACCAAAACAGGCGGCAGGCAGGATTCAGCCAGGACACTGAGGGGCAAAGTTTACTGACTTTTCCTTTAAACTAAACAACAACAAAGCACATAATGCTTTTGTTCATGGTTGTTTCAATCCTGGCTCCAAAATGGTAAAATTTCTCCTATGATTTTAAAGAACTTAGCTTCTATTGTTAATGTTTAGGACAGCATTCACTTGATTTCTCACCTGCAATTTAACCATAACTTATTTCAGTTGGCTTTTGCTTGGAGAAAATATGAGAGCAATGATGAACTATTAGATAGGAACTCAAGATCCACATCAAAACCAACTTAGCTATCTGTGCAGATGAGGAAGAGTAAACATATTTATTCACTTAAGAACATTCAACATGCATTTACTTAGCACCTACTGTATGCCAGGGACTAAGACTGGATACACAAAATATACACACTCAGGCCTTAAAGAGTTTAAGCCTGGTATGGAAACTTGCGGTCTAGAAAATCAATCCATAGTTGAGTGTTATTCTAATGGATAATTGATGGTTATTACAGAGAACCAGAATCCAGTTTACATAGCTATAACTGTCTGAAAATGGAACAGGGTGCCTCATGGAAAGGTCAGAAGAGCTTTAGCTCTCCTGTATAGCCAATGCCCAAAGGCAGTTCCTACTTTGAGTGAATGCTCAAGCTAGATGATCTGTAAGATTCCATAATCATCAGACATCCCTTCGAGTGCCTGCAAGATTTTTAACAATTTCCCCTTCAATGGGTGCCCTCCTCAATATGCCAAGTTGAGCCCCCAGTAACTAAATTTGTATTATGTCCCTCATCCATGTGTCCATGACTGATTGGTACAGAAGTTGATAACTGACCCAAGCAAGGCACAGCAGAAAGTCTTCAAAGATAGCCATCCTTGTTTCCTTTCCTCTCTGTACGTACATACTACTCCACACATCGAGGTGGGGAAGTGTGTTTTGTCTATGCTTGACTCTGGGTTGGTAGTTATGAATTTTTTGACTAACAGTATATGGTAGAGTGATGCTCTCTGACATCTAAGGCTATATCAGAAGAAGCTCGCAACTTCCATCTTTGTCCCTCAAAGCATTTGCTCTTGGAACCCAGCTACTGTATTGTGGGGAAGCCAAAAAGCCCCCACAGAGAAGCCCATAGAAAAGAGACTGAGGTCTCTCCATGGATGATCTGGCTAAACTCCTAGCTGACAACTAGGAACAATGAACTAGTCATGGGAATGCTCTGTCTGGAAGTGGATCCTTCAGCACCATATCACCCCACCAGCTGAGCCCTGCTTAAATTCTAACTCACACATCATGAGATAGAATTGTTGTTTAAGCCATAAGTTTTGGGGTAATTTGTTATTCAGAAACATATCACTGAAACATAAAGACAATTGGTCTTTTGCTCCCAAGAATTTGAAATTTAGGTTGGAGATAAACAGGCAATGGAAATTTTAGGAGCTGAATCTCACTAAAGGCAACCTTCGATGTACTTTAGATTCAAATGAAGAAATTGTGTAAAATGTAAATTTCTAAGCTGCCACCTTTCCCCCAAATTTCTGAACCAGTCAGACCGGGCAGAACCTATGAATATTTGAAGCAAATATTCTAAGCAAGTGTCCCAGGTGATTCTGATATCATGGACTAAAACGATGACTTGAATACACAACTTAGAGAATGAAAACACACATACACTTAGAGTTCCCCTCACCCTGTGTCCCCAAACTGGCCTTGACTTGAGCTCTGGACAAACCAGGGTTAGCTATTTGTTGCCTGAAATCTGACTGGACCTCAAGGTTAAGAAAAGTCCATGTCAGTTAAAAGTCAGAAGAAGAAATGATGCTTGAGTCCCCATTAACCACCAGTTCACTTCTAAACTGAACTTGAAGACAATCCTCCTCCTAGTAGTAAAATCCCAAAATATCCAGGGTTGCAGGATTAAAGCCCTCTTTAAACTACAGTGTTAAATGTGGTCCATTCCTTATTATATTTCTTCCTCCAGAAGGCAAATCTCATCAGCCACCTTGGGGATTCTTCTGGGTTATATCACAGCCAATGGGATTCTCTCAGTAAGACCGGCCGACTGTGACTGCCATTATCTGCAGACAGAATTTCAAAGGGCTGGTCAGTGTGTGTGAACTCTGGCTGAGGCGACTGCCTTGGGGAAGATTTTCTTTGCGGCGTTCAGAGAGGAAAGCTGATTTATAGGCACTGGACTCCCACAGTCCTGCTTTGGTTAGACATGAATCGGGTCAAGGTCTGTGTGTTCTTTCTTGCTTGGAGGTTTATTTGGGAACAAGAAAAAGAGAGGGGAAAATATCTCTACAAGTTGAGTTGGTGGACTCTTCGCCTCTTCCACAGCCAGCCCAAAAAGGCAAATACTGTGTGAGGAGGCATCTGAAAGGTCTCAGAGTGACAAGCCTGGAGACTTCAAGTAGGGAGGCAATACCAGCCCACTCAGAAAGGAGGTGAAATTCACCTCAACAACTTCTCTCAACTCTGCTCTTAGTAATACCTCTCTCCTTCCTTTGCCTTCGCTCTCCATATTGCCCTTCATGCCTTGGTTGTTCCCTAAACTAAGGTTCCCCACCCAGAAGTGGCTCATTCAGGAAATAACTTAAACTCTAGAAGCGCTCGCTCCTCCTTCCTCAATCTTCTTGTAATGAGCCCAACCCTTCCATCAAAACATACCCTTCCCAACCTCCATTCCCTCTGGACCCTTCCCACACCTCACCACCATACTAAAAATAGTCCAATAGATGATTTTAGATGATTTTATTACCAGCCTTTGGGTTTCAGGTTTGTATTCACAGGACCCTCAAAGAAGCAATCCCTCAGGGGACCCAGCGGTTGAAGCTTCAGGCTCTCTGGCCATGAGTTGAGATGGTATAAAACAATGCATGGCCCCTTCTGTCTGCCAGGCACGCTTAGACGCCCAGAGGAGTTACAGGAACCCCGTTGGGGCCCCTGAGAAAAACTCAGTTACTGGGGAGTGGAGATTTCTTTTTTTAATGAGGGTGTAATTAAATATGTTTGGATTTTGGAATAAAAATGACCTTTCCTGTAACTTAGAATCTATTTATTTTTCCCTGTGCAAATGAACAAAAGTTTTTTTTTTTTAATCCAGAAAATAAAACCACCTCAATAATTAAATTAAAAAGGGGAAATCTGAAACTCACCGCCCCCCCCCGCCGCTAAGCTATTACTGGCTGATTCTGTGGCACATTTTGGTGGGTGGTTCACATTCAAGGCACATCACAGCCTTTGGCCCTGGCTCATCATGAAGAAGGAGGCCCTGTGTCAGTCCAGCTGACCGAACTCCTCTACCAGCTCAGCTACCTGGAAGCCCAAGATTCTCATGGTGACCCTGTTCCCCCAAGAAGAAATCTAAACTAGAAATCCGAAGACCTGGCTTCTGCGCCCTGGTTCTGCTGTTAACCGTGGGGTCTTCACCTTCACAGGAAAATGAGGAGTACAATCCCAGAAAATGATCTTATCCTAAAATGGATAGGATTCCAAGAGTAAAAGCCTCTGTTTAAAATACAAGTAAATTCCCTGGGAAAATACTGACACATTAATCCACAATTACCCACTTACCCCTTAGCGCAAATGAGCCCCCTGGCTTAGCCTGCCCATTTTCTCACAGGTCCTAGAGGATGCCACAAAAGACCAGTAATTTAAGTAGGGTGATAAGGAGAGAATGGTCTAGAATATGGGGATTTTTCAAGGAAGGAGAGGAATGTGGTGGGAAGCCCCTGCTGGATCAGGGAAAAGCATAAGACTCTGGACCCCCATTCCAGAGGAATCACAGACAAGGCACAAAAAAAACTAAATTTCCCCATTTCCCATTTTTTTCCTCTGCTGGCATCCACTCTGCACTAGGCACTGTACTGGGTTCTCATGTTAGATGTGATCAGTTTGCAAAGAAGACACTGTTCCCATTCCATAGGGGAGACATTGAGCCTCAAAGAAGTTTCCCTTGCTCGACATCACCCAGCCGGAGACGGGCACAGCCAGGATCTAAATTCATACCTGAGTGACAGCGAAACTTTCTCTTCACAATGGCCATGGAAAATGAGTTCCAGCAAGCAGGTTTTAACTTTCTGCTTACTGACAAAGTCACGGTGATGATTAACAACCTGATGAGTGCCTATTATTTGCCAACCACTGTGCTAAATGCTGTCATTTTTCATGACATTTAATCCTCACTGGGACACTGAAACAACTTCTTCCACCCACTTTCACTGCTAAAGAACCTGAAGCAAAGCACTTGGCCCAAGGACACACGGCTAGGTGGCAAAGAAAGGGTTAAGCCAAATGTCCAAACACCAAAGACCACGGTCTTATTGCCACACAGAGCACACTTATTTTAGTCCAATTCCCCATAAATAAAAGCTTGTTATTGCTCAATGTATTTGCAGGGATGAAGATAGAGGGAATTTAAACTACGACCCAGGCTGTTGACAGATCCAGAAATCACTCTTTGACAGCAGCTTGGAGTGACTGAGGGGTGAATGTTTTCAGAGTGGCAGACCTGCCCCCAAAGCTATTCAGGCCCCAAACAAAACCTTCTCTGTGTCTCTGATGTTCTTAAAAAACGCAGGCCTGGGACAAACGGCTGCCACTGTCCCCCCCCCCCCCCCATCCTGCAGGAACAGCAGCCCTGACCTTCTCCCTTTGGGGCATGGAAAATGTTTCTGGCATCTTTGCAGAGATGAGAACCTGCAGCAGGGAGGAGACAGAGGGGAGAGGTGAGAAGGAGGGAAACCCAGTGTCTATGTATGCAAAATGCAGTGGGCGGCTGATCTGATGAAAGAACATATTCCCGCAAACGGAACCAAAACATGTTTCAGAAATGCTCTTGGCCTTGCAAAGGATTAACTGTTAAAGGACATGACCGTGGGTACCACTCTCTGTTTACAAGCTTCACTTCTGCCCTGCATGGAGACGTGACTTTCCACGTCCTCGCTAAAGGGCTGAAGATCCGGTTACCTGAGCTGTGTCCACCCAGACAATCCCTGGAGCTCTAGGACAGGGCCAAGGAGCCACAGCCAGAGGGTCCCTGGCTGTGGACAGTTTTCACAGTCAGCTGGGATATGCGCGTATCTTCGGGGGTCTCCCCACCACGAGCAACTGGCCTGGGTACTTCCCAAGAATCGGTGTCAGGAAAGATAAAAAAGAGCTGAGGAGCTCTTCCAGATTAAAAAGGATTAAAGAGGCATGGCCACGAAATGCGGGGCGTCATCGTCAGCTGCATTTTGGATCCGGAGGGGAAACTGCCATAAGGGACAGGATGAGGGCAACTGACAAAATTTGAATATGGAGCATTTTCTAGATAACAGCGTTTTACCCCGAAGTTAAATCTGAAGTTGTCCGTTATATGGTGAGGCTGAATATCCCAATAGACAGTGGCCAGACCATGGATAAAAACAAAACTCTGACCAACAGCTGGCAGCAACCTGCCGAGGAAACCGACCCCTTACCTACAATAAACAGCCCTATTAAGTCAGACCTGCAGAAGCCAGATTGGTATCTGCAGGGACGATCCAGGAAACCTAACAGTAATTTCTGTAATAGTCAGCCCCAAATGGCTAGGACCTGATTCATAACTGACAGCTTCCCTGATTTTTGTCCCTGCTTCCAACTTAGGACCAACCAGGGAAAGTCAAACGCGCACTCTTGACCAAGCGCATGGACCCCCCACGCCTAGTTAGCTCACCTCCAGCTTCCTCGTGCCAACAGCCTCCAGTCAGGACACACCAGAAGCCTTCCCTTTCCTCCACTGTAGAGCTTGCCCATGTCTCTGCCTGCCTTTGAGTCTCTGCCAAGATTCAAGTAATGGTGGTCAATTCTCTCGCTGTAGCCAGTTTGGAATAGTCTTTGCTTTTCTCATTTGGTGGGTCTTCGTTTAGTTCCACAGTTCTGGGGTTATGTGAGAAAATGTCCTTGTTCATAAGAAATAGGTGCTGAATGAAGTGTTTAGAGGCAAAGGTTCAGAAAAATATGTATACATCTAGACAGAGAGGGGGAGTGATAAAGTATACATGGTTACAAGTTAACAATTAGTGAGTCCCAGCTAATGGTGTGGGAGTTCTTTGTACGGGAATCTTGCAACTCTTTTGTACATTCTAAATTATCTCAAAATAAAGCATCTTTTCAAAGTGTCCCTGGTGATTGCTTACAAACAGACCAAACGGACCACACCTGTTCACTAGGACCTTGGATGATGGATTTGTGTTTTGTCTGTGTCCCTTGATCCCTCTGCCAGGGCTCTCTCAGCCATACCCACAAAGAGCAATCCCACCCTCCCCACCCCCTGCACTTTCCTAACACTCTTTGGCCATTATCCATTGGGATGATTGGCTGCGTAGGGAATCAGAGTGATCTTGAAATCCCCTCACCCCTCCTCCCTGGGCCAAGAGGTAGAGAAGAAGTGTGGTGTTGCTCTCATCATCAGCCCTCACATGGACCCTGAGCCTCATGATACAAATGGCTCGTGAACTGGGGATTGCAAGGATATTTGGAGATTGGCCATCGGCTTCTTAAGGCTAAGCTGAGTTCTTGGAGTTGGCTGGACTTAGCTATTACATTCCAAAGCTGCTGTATGTAACTCGTCTCTAACCTTGACTTCTTACTCTTCTCTCTTCCTTGCAGCCTGCTGGGTCACCCTCTTATTTATTAAGCCTCTCTTATCCCCTCACACAGTGGTTCTTAACCTTGGCTGCATATCGAAATCTTCTGAGGCTTAAAAAAATATTGATGTCAGGTCCCATGTTCCAAAGACTCTTAGTCAATGGTTCCAGGGTACAGCCTGAGATGTGGGGTTTTTGTTGACTTTGTTTTTTACTTTTAAGCTCCCTGGAAGATTCTAGTGTACAGCCAAGATTGAAGACCACCACCTTCATGCATTGTCAAATACAGCAACATAGCTCTTCTCTCCTAGATCTTCCAACTTTCTAATTGCTCCAGGGCGATTTCTGACCATTCCCTCCCACCTCACAGAAGCCCCCACATAGGGGAATTTCTCTAAAGCAGTTAGAATTTTTCTAAAGCAGTTAGGGCCTTTACAAAAGTGATTTATCTGTAAGTCTTTCCCCAACAACAAATTAAGGACAGATGAGGCATGTGAAAACCTGCTCTGGTCATTAACAATCAAAAGTGATCATCATAATTTCCTATAAATAAACTCACCCAGCCTATATTTACAGGGCAAAAGCCCCAGCAGTCCCACAGCACCCATCCCCTTGTGACTGCGCAAGTTTGCTACAAAGCAGAAAACAACAGATTACCCATCCAGATGTACTGGAAATACATGGGGCAAAGGGATGATGAAATTGTGCTCGATTTACAGCAACAGGTGGTGGCTTCTCCTTGTAGGCATATACGTGATCATCTGACTGCTCAGTCACACGAAAGGGAGAACAAGGAGGCCCAGCACCAAGAAGTCTGTTGAAAGAGCTGTGGCTTGGATTCAAAACGGGGGACAGCCCAGGAGATGCTGGAAGAGCATGCAATTGCCCACGTCTCGGTCCAGATAGTCATTAGAATCACAAAGGAGACTTCTAAAAACTACTTGTCCATCTCTAGTCCCCTGCTTGGCCAAATTAAATCAATGTCTTTAGGCAAGGCCCAGGCACTGGTATTTTTAAAAGCTCCCCAGATATTCTAATGTGCGGCCACTTGACTCCGAACATCACCTCCACACACAGAATCCTCTTATCTCACCAGCCAGGGAGGACCCAGAGTTCCCTGTGCCCTCTGAACCAGGTCCTGGAACCACATCACTTCTCCTCCCCCACAGCTCTGTCTTCTTCTCATACCTTCTCTCCCATTACACACATGCACATATATGCACACACATACCCTCACCCACACGCACTCACAGAGCAAAACTCCCAGCCAGCCCATTTGAGTTATTATAGCTTCTTGCAAATGAGTTGTTTTCTTAATTACACTGTGAGTCTCTGGGACTCGTCTCACCCTGTGGGGGCCCCACAGCAGAGAGCAGAGCCTCAGGCTTAACAAAACATAAGCGCCAAAGAGCTGAGCCAGAACTATCGGGAGGCAGTTGACCTCACTGATCCCAAGACCCACTATCCTGAAGCACAAACAGCCACTAAACATTATGTTCCATGGGCTGGATTTGAATTCGGACTCTAATACCTATGAGCCACTTGAACTTAAACAAGTGACTTAACTTTTTCTCCAAACCTCAGTTTCTGTGTCGACCCAATGAGAAAATATTAATATATACCTCATAGCCTTTTGAGGTAATACGCGTGACCACTTTACACCTGCCTCATGGCTGACAGAGAGTAAATAATAAATGGCCGCAGTTGACTTCAATAGCCAATCTGTGGGCCAAAGTTTGCTCTGTAATAATCCCCAAAGCCCAGCTGGAGCCCATGCCACATCTTCACTAAATGATGACGATGGTTAGCAAAAATGGTCTCCAGATGGTACAGAAGCCATCATCCCATGGACCTGTGGCTTGTCTGGGGGACCCTGCCGCTCCTGTTCTGTGTGTCCTCACATAGGGCCAACCCCAGAGTGCCGACCCATGACTCATCTGTTTCATTCTTCCCTTACAGCAGCATACAGAGCACGTGGCAAAAACTTTGAAATCAGTCCTAGAAGTCGAACCAGTCTCAGAGATGGACACTGGCCACAGGAGGGGAACGTAAGCATGAATGACATCAGAGCCACTCACACAACTTGCTGCATAGGCAAGGGATGGGCTCTGCTTCCACAGCCTGATTCCATGGGTCTGGACGCCATTGGCGATCCTTCCTAATGGTAGCCTAAGTGATTCTGGGGCATGTAGCTAGAGCCCATTCTGGAGAAATATTGATCTCATAAAATGGAAAAGACAGCGAACACTAAAAAGCAACACAGGGATTGTGGAGACAACGAGAGTTCTGATGTCGGACATGGTAGTTTTAAGATTGAATCAGCTACCTAAACTGTTAGCATTAGTTTCATCATTTGTAAAATAAGAGTAATAACACCCATCTCACCAGATTAGTATAGAGGAACAATAAAAAAAAAAAAAAAACCATAAAGCACCCAGAACAATGCACAGAAGATTTAGCCCTCAGCACAAATTAGTACTGAAGGGCATATCCCAAAAGCAACTCAGTTTTCCGGTCTGTGATACCAGGAGATGGCGATGCCCTTGACCAAGATGGCATAACTAATCAGAATGAACAGGCTGGGAGCAGAGATTGGGGCTCTGACTCTCATTGAGTCGCTGCAGATCAACACAGCCATTCGCCAGCAAAGAAGGAAGAGCCTCAAGGTCAGTTCTTGGCCGGACCCAGCATTTCCCACCCAGGCCCAGGGACTTCTTTCTTTCACACTGCTGCTCCACAGCGAACCCTACAGGCTCTCCTTCCCCTGAGAATGGGTTTGTATCCCAACCCCTTGCTGCTCCCAAAGACAAATCCATAGCTTCACTAAGCAACAGACAACAATACAGATAATTTCTAGAATATACAGAATTCCACCCAGTTCTTGAGCTCCTAGCCTGACTCGTCTCTGGGATAGTCCCCGAAAGTCCATGGAATCTCTGGACCTCTGTTTCTGTTCCTGAGGGTGGTGTTCATCAAACCTCCCCACCTCCTGAGCTCCTCCTTTCGGTGGTCTGGGGTTCCCTTCACACATGAAAGCCCCTCTTCCCAGCCAGAGAGTCTTGGGGTCAGACCACTGGTGTCTACTATAGGCCTTCAAGTGCCCAACTGTCACAAGGGGTGACTTGTATCTTTAAGGAGCCCAGGCTAAGAAAACACTCATCTCTTTGGGCCGTGACCTCTGGGACTTTCCCTTTCTTGAGAGGGTGATGGGCAATGAGTCAACAATATTTAACAAGTATCCAGAGCCCAACCAACCAAAACACCATCCAGATACTTGCCCAGCCAACTGCCTTGAGAGTACAACAGGGTCTCAGTGACAACAACCACACAGAATATGGCGAGGAATTTTGTGACTCCTTAAACCTACCGCCTCCACCCAGCTCTTTCCCAGACTGTCCTCAAGAACATGCTCACGTGAGCTAGAGAACGTTGTCTTCCGAGCTCTCATATAGGGTCTGTCTCTTGCCAAAGCAATGGCCCTGGAAGTCCTGCTCCATCCAGATGCAGGTTGGTCTGGCCTTCTGCTCAGGCCACCCCGCCCCCACCCGCCTTTTGCATCTGAAATGCAAAATGTCCTCTCACCCACACCGCTTCCACACCCCACTGAGTTCTGCTTCACGGAGGACTACAGCCTTTGTACTCACTGTTCTTCACAGGCTCCGACTGTGACTGTCACATAACCAACCCGCCTCCCCCTGGCCAAAGACCAAAGAGAGACAGCTCTTGAACCACACACTTCCTGATGAGCTCAGAAGCCTCCTTCCTTCCAACACCAACCCATCGCCTTTAAACCAACTGCTTGGCCACCTCCACCTCCCACTCTCTCATTCCCAAAGGGCCCCTCAATCCCTCTTACTCACAGACCTATGGAAGACTGGCCTTCCTGGCCTCTAGGCAAGCCCAGACATGTCCACAATCAACAGAAAACACGCTTAAGCCTTCAAGCGGGGACCACCACTAGCCACAGTTCTTTGAGAAACACCAGAGAAATACTAGGTCAGGCAGGAAGTAGTCCTCAAGGGGTTTAAAACTTAAAGTGTGGTACAAAAACAATGAATACTGTTATGCTGAAAATAAATAAATAAATAAATAAAAAGGATTAAAAAAAAAAACTTAAAGTGTAAAGAAGTCTCACAGAATTGGAAGATGACATCAGGGGAAACTGAAACTGGGTGAAGGGAATACGGGAATTCTCTCTATCTTTGCAACTTTCCTGTAAATCTAAAATTATTACAAAATAAAAGATTTGTTTGAATAAATAATGGAAGGAAGGCAGAAAGGGAGGGTGGGGAGGATGAAGGGAGGGAGGGGACGCTGAAAATATTGTGTAAATTCAAAATGAGGAAAGGCCATAATGAGGAAAACCAAGTCAGGTGTATGGGTTAGCTATTGGTACAAAAATATAATAAGAAACTGTGAAAACTTTAAAAATTAAAAATTAAGAAAAGAGACAAGCCTCCCTTTCCCCCCACATATACTCACTCATACACTATTAGCCCTTCAATACACACAAACCTGCCACCATTACCACCCCACCAACGGAGCATGAACTGCGGGCCCAGGATCCTACCCTCCCAGGTGGGGTCTCTCTCACCGTCTGGGGTAAACTTTAGTGCCGCTCACCAGGTATTTCTGGCTCTCCACCTTCTGCGTTCATGGCAGGAATGTACTTCCTGGCCCCCTTGTGGGCAGTAGAGTCACGTGACCAATTCCAGACAATCAGTTGTAACCAGAAGTGATGTGTTCCCGCAGACATTACCAGAAGAGACTCTCCAGAGTTCACTTTCCTTCTGCCTCATTGAATTCCTATGCTCAAAGTGATGACTTCTCTGTCATCCTGAGTCCAGGAGATCCCAAGCTTCCAGGTGATCCACAATAGATATGTAATATGGGTGAGAAATGAAGGTGGGGCGCCTGGGTGGCTCAGTCGTTAAGTGTCTGCCTTTAGCTCAGGTCATGATTCCGGGGTCCTGGGATCAAGCCAGCATCGGGCTCCCTGCTCAGCAGAGAGTCTGCTTCTCCCACTCTCTAGGCTCTCTTCCCCGCTTGTGCTGTCTCTCACATGTTCTCTCTCTCTCTCAAATAAATAAAATTTAAACAAAAAAAGAACCCTTTGGGGGCGGCTGTGTGGCTTAGTGGGTTAAAGCCTCTGCCTTCGGCTCAGGCCCTGATCCCAGGGTCCTGGGTTCAAACCCCGCAGCAGCGGGCTCTCTGCTCAGCAAGGAGCTTGCTTCCTCCTCTCTCTCTGCCTGACTCTCTGCCTACTTGTGATCTCTGTCTGTCAAATAAATAAATAATCTTTAAAAAAAAAACCTTTTTTATTATAAAAGTCACTAAGATTTGGTGTCATTCGTTACTACAGCATAACTTAGCCTATCTTGATTCACATACCTTCTTTCTCTGACATATAGTCTAGTCTTTCTCCCAACTGCTCTATCAGTGAGCCAGTGATAGCATTCTGCTCCCTGCCTTTCAGCCTTCATTTTGGTGGGTTTTTTTTTTTTTTTTTTTTTGGTTTGGTTGTTTGTTTGTTTTTGAGATTTTATTTATTTTGGAGAGAGAGTGAGTGAGAGAGAGCACAAGCTGGGAGGAGAGGCAGAGGCAGAAGGAGAGGGAGAAGCAGACTCCTCACTGAGCAGGGAGCCCCATGTAGGCCTCAATCCAAGGACTCTGGGATCATGACCTGAGGCGAAGGCAGATGCTTAACCCACTGAGCCACCTGGCAGCCCCTCCTCCTTCACTTTAAATACTTCTGAAAAATAATATCTTTATGCCTTTGCTTGGCCATTTCCTTGTCTGAAATGCCTGTCATCGCTACATGTTGAAATTAGGTTCATCCTATCAAGCCCTGATCTAAATAACCCGGGAAGCTTCCATAAGCCCCTGCTGTACTCCATGATGCTTCATTTGATTTGTTACAATAAGTCTTACCCTACTTCAATAGGGAAAGTCTGTGTTGACAAGAACTAGAGCTGGTTCACCTCTATATTTTCTGTAGGACCCACCAGTACCTGGCACACAGGTGGGACCTTCCTACATTATCACTCCCAGCCTTAAAATATCAATTTAAATCTGCAAAACTCAAGGTAGCCATTTATTAATCAATCGTAGGCCTACAAACATTTATTTAGTGCCTATTGAGGGACAAGCACCACACTGAGTGCTGGGATTCAGAGATGTAAATGACATGATTTCCTCCTTCCCCTACTCTTAGCCTAGTGGAGGAAAAAGACACAAAAGCAGATAATTACAAATACGTACATCTCTATTCAGTACCACTTGCTTCATCAACTTGGGATCAAATGCCCTCATTTGCTTTTATTTTTCCAATTAGTAACTCAGTCCCCTACATGCCAATATTGGCAGAAACTTTGTTATCCCATTCTTCAGGACATGACTCTGGTGACGTCGTCCAAAGGAGTTGGGGGGTGGGGGGGAAGGCAGACTCTGGCTGGCAGGATCCCTCCTTTTTCCATATCAAGCAGAGAACTGAAGCTAGTCCCTCCACTTCCCACTCCTTCCGGTGTTGCTGTGGACCACGGGGCCCACACAGCTGAACAGATGGCGTTTATGTGCTGTCACAGGACTGCACTCAGATGCGGCCCACCCCACAGGGCTGCCCTCCGAGCAGGTGCCTCTCTGTGGTTTCCATACTTCTGCTAAACCACTGTTGTCCAAAGCCTAAGCACAGGCCAACCCAGCTTGCTTGGTCTAGAGAAACGTCCAGCACCAGTCAAAGACAGTGCAGGTCTAGTCCACCCCCACGAAACCTCAGATCCTGTGTGTAGCTGGAGACCCAGCCCAGGTGCCCCCTTGCTTGAGATAATCTTATTTCAAGAGCCACATTGTCCCTTCCTTTGCCTGTCACAAGGTTTGATCAAAGCCGTCCCAGTCTACCCTGAAAGAGCTCCCTAACTTCCCGTCTCAAGACTTCAGAAGCTGGGGTGTCAGCTCCTTCCTTTCCAAAGGGCCCCACTCTTTCCTCAAACAGGTCTCTCACCTCTTCTCCCAGACCTTTGTGTTCGAGGGGAAAGATGACTTTTGCTAAAGTTGTCTTGCTACAGTCTGCTCTTTGGACCAAGGGTGTCCACCAGCTTTACATTCACATAAATAAGAAAACAACCCTTGTGATCCTTCCTGGGACAAAAAAGGGTGGTAGCCTCTCCAAATTTAAAAATAAATAAATAAATAAATCATGGAGATGTAACTTAAAGCATGGAGACTACAGTTAATACAGTACTGCCTATTTGAAAGTTGCTAGCATTGTAGACCGTACAAGTTCTCATCACAACAACAACAACAGCAAAAAGACTGTGTCACTATGTAAGGTGATGCATGTTAACTACCTTTATTGTGGTGATCATTTTCACCTGGGATCAGGACACAGGTGATCTGAGGCTCAGGTTGCAGGTGATCTTATTGCAGATGACCTTGGGCTCAGGCTGCAGGTGATCTAGGATTCATAGGTGTGAATTTTAAAACAAGTGTTCCCAGTCAGAGAGCAAAGAAAAAAGCACTGCTACTGGAGATTAGTTCCAAATCTAAGGAAGGTAAGGACGCTTCGAAACTAAAATGTCAGGGTGGCCCTGTCAGTAGCAGAGAAATTATTTAGTGAATTTCAAAAATGTGGAAAACACCTGGGACTGATTCATTCATTCTTTTTTTTTTTTTTTTAAGCCTTTTTCTTCCTTGTGAACTAGGATTCAGAGACTGGTTCTCCCAAAATAACTGTCCTTAGCTTTTCATTTCCCTTTGTAAGTTTGGAAAGGAACAAACACATCTTACTTGGCTGGATTTGACCTTCTTTGTGGTAGACATACCATCCCTTCACCCACCCACTAACCAAGAATGAATCAGTAGGAAGAACATTTTAATCAGACCGCCACCATCCAGACAATTCAAGGAGATAAAACACATATGAGTATGGATTATAAAAGCCAGTTTCTAAATGAAATAAAATGGTCCATTTGCTTATGCTAGGTCTCCAGGAATTAGCCTAATGAGAAGGCTACCACAATGAATGGTGTGAGCTGAGGTAGACAAAAGGGTATTCCCAGCTCTACCTCAAGAAAGCTCCACCCAAGCTCAGCATTGGCTATGAAAATCATTCCCTTGGACCAGGGCACTGACTCCTGGGGGTCCTCTGAGGATCTTGAGAGGACCCGTCTACACAGCAGCCATATTCCCTTTCCCCTGCTCATAGTACCCAGATGGCAGGGGAGGCAAGCCCAAGCCAGGAGTCAGGATTTGTCCAATGGTGTCTTATGGCCCTTGCCCATTTCAGTTTAGCCATGGGCACATGCCATAATCCTGACCAATCAGATATAGGGGGAAGTCAGCTGGGGAGGGGGTGGCTTATGGAAAAAAAAAAAATCTGTTAGCTCTTAAAAAGACACACAAGGAAGGGATACTGCATTTCTTCTTGTGACTATTGGTGAATATGGATGTGTTTTCTGAAATTGGTGTCCATGATGTGAATGTCCGCTGGACTGACTGACACGCACTAATGGAAGCAAAGCCAAAAGACAGACAAAATCTGGGTCCATGATAACAAAATGGAGCCATTGAACTAACAATCCATAAATGATCCCTTCTTAGGACTTTTGTTATAAGAGTTAACAGGTACCCTTAATTTTTAAAGGCATCTTAAATAAGTTTTTTCATTGTTTATAGCCAAAAACATCCTCACATAGACATTTTGATGCCTTCCTTACATTGATACCCATTTACCCCTAAACACGCTGCAGTCTGGATTCTACATGTCCCAAATGCCCCTGAACCCATTTTTTCTTCAATCTCCAGTGTCTTCCTGACAATGAAATCCACTGGTCATTCTTCAGGCCTTAACTGACTCAACCTCTCTCCCATATTTGACTAGTACTCACTGCCTCCTCCTAGAAACTCCCCATTCCCTTGATTTTCATGACACTAAAATCTCCTGGTTCTCCTCTTACCTGTCCAACCACATCTTCTCTGTCTCCTTCTTCCAATTCTTTCAAAGAGGCTCTTGGCCAAGAGATACATTTTGTTTGGCCTGAGTAGTATTTATAAAATTTTGTAAATTCATTTCCATCATTAAAAATTGAGACTTTTCACATAAGCATAAGGTCTCTAGCTTCCTTGAATAAGCAGAGGAATGGACAACACTAGTCTGGCATTCCCACATGGGGCTTGACAGGTTGGGAACAGGAGGTCAGTCCAGCAAATAGGCAAAAGAATCAGCCAGAGTCCAGGTGAAGGGTGTGTTTGTATCAAAAGCTGTTACCAGGTCAAGATGAAGACTCAGAATCAACCAGTAGATTTGGCAAAGTGGAGGTGCCTGGTGACCCTCAAGAGAGTGTTTTAAGATCAAAAATACTCTTAAAAGAACAGTTTTAAGACAGAAAGAGGGGAGGAAAGTTTGCATTACTAGCAAAGTTGTGGATTCACATAATAATACATCATCTAGCAGCAATTCCATTTCTAAGATCTGCCATAGAGGAAATCCAGAAAACACATACCATAAAACATATACAAGAATGGTCATAATGGCCCCAAACTGAAAACAAGCCAATGTTCATCAATAACAGAATAGAACCGTGCCTGGGTGGTTCAGTGGGTTAAGCCTCTGCCTTTAGCTCAGGTCATGATCTCAGGGTCCTGGGATGGAGCCCTGTGTTGGGCTCTCTGCTCAGCAAGGAGCCTGCTTCTCCTTTTCTCTCTCTGCCTGCCTCCCTGCCTACTTCTGATCTCTCTCTCTGTGTCAAACAAATAAATAAAATCTTTAAAAAAATATATAGTAGAATAGACAAGAGACTGCAGTGTATTGATAGGATGCAATGAAAATGAACAAACTATCAGAGACAACATGGAAAACACCACAAACATAATGCTGAATGATTAAATAAGATCCAAAAGAATGCAACACAACTTGTATAAAATTTAAAAGCAGGAAAAACTGAACTATATTGTTTAAAAGGTTCATGCCTAAGTGATAAGACTCAGAAAGAAAACCAAGGAAGTTATTATGAAAAACACCCAGAGAGCAATTAGCCCTAGAAAGGGAGGAGTACATTGCAGGTGTATGGGGTGACTCAGGGATGCCGGCAATGTCATATTTTTTGACCTGGCCTTTAGTTACATAAAGGTTTGCTTTATAAGATTATTTATATTAGTTTATTTAAATTGTGTGTGTGTGTGTGTGTGTGTGTGTGTGTGTGTGTAGGTGTGTGTGTGTGGTATAGGGACTTTAAGGACGTGTGCACACTATATCTTATCATTTAAAAAAGAAAAAAGAAAGAGCCATTAACAAAAACCTTTCTCAAGCATGATTATGATTGGACACATCCTCTGCCATCACTGAATGGTCACTGCTGGAAGTCACTGCCTTGTGGGGCCTCTGGGACCACTCAGGTTAAGCTAGCCCAGCTCCATAAAGTGCATGTCTCCATAGCTCTTCCCACTATATAAAATTGTCATGATCGTTCACCTTTTATTTGGCAACAACCTATCTTCCCCATGGGGGAGAAAGGAGAATGAGAACTGAAGAAATGGAGGCAGTGAAGGTATACAAAAATTCCCATAATTCTTTTCAGGGAAGAACAGAAATGTAGCAGGAGATAGACAAGGAGTCAAGGGAGATACTTTTTTTTTTCTTTTTTAAGATGGTATGTATTATGGTGTATTTCTATGATGAAAGAGATCATCCAAAAGGAAGGGAGCAACACGGTGATCCAGAAGGAAGAGGGAATGGTTGGAAAGGCTAAGTTCTGGAGAAGGTGATGGGAGCAGATGTCAATGTGTGAGTGCAAGGGGGTACTTTGGCCAAGAACCAAGGACCACAGGGAACAAAGGCAGAGCACATGGAGGCAATGGCCAGGATATCATAGGTTTGGTAGTGGAGAGAAGAGGAAGTTCTTTGGCAATTGTTTCTATTTTCTCAACCAGAGTGAGAGTGAGAAAGGGAGAGTTTGAGATTAGAGGTGAAAGTGGCAAAGTAGCCCTCTGGGTGAATGGGATGGAAATTGACCAGAGAAATAGGGTAGAATGGCTGTGTATGACAGAGGGCTCTCTTAAAAATTATGGTCCTCAATTTAAGAAGAGGTTGGTCAGCATACTGAGGGCTTTTCTCTAGCCTTGTTCAGATGCTGGATGCGGGTAAAGAATCGGAGGAGAGTTGGGGCTTTGTCAACTGGATATAACATGGGGAGAAGAGGCAAGGGGGTGGCTTCTGGGCAAGGAGGGAGCACAGACAGGAGCAAACTTCACATTCACTCTTAATACCACCTGCAACTGCTGATGCAATTCTTTCATTCGTGTTTTAAAGGGATAGCAATAGAGTTCACTCCAACAAGGCATAGTATCTTATCTACTTTTAAATGTATTTTTTAATGTCTATAAAGATATGGAAGTCCTTGGGGAAACTGGGCTTTACGGATCTGTCTGATAGGCCCCTGATGTTTGACAGCATTAACTGATAAGACATAGGAACGCCTGGGAACCACTATCTCTTGCGATCCTTATCCAAGTAAGGGTCGGTTTCAGAGAACCACGTGTGCTGCTGGTTAATAACACAGCCATGGCAAGAGACAGATCTGGCCTCAAAAACCCACCTCCATCACCGGCTGACTTTGGCCAAGTTTTTCAGCCCATTTTAACCTCAATCTTCTCATCTGTATAATAGGGATAACAATAGTATCTACTTCTTGGAATTGCCATAAAGAATCCAGTGAGAAATTTCGTGTAAAATGCATAGCATGGTGCCTGGTACAAAATAAATACTCAGTAAAAGACAGAGTTGCTTAGAGTAAGTACTCAATAAATGTTGGATGATTTGGTTGTCGGTGGTGGCAATGTTGCTCTTATTTAATGCTGAATAATGGGTTAAATGTTTGAGTACTGGGGAAATAAGGAGATCTCAATTTCATTGGTGTTCAATTCTATACTTGGACAACCTTAATTTGATTCGAGACAGGGAGCATTTATGTTCTCACACTGTCCTAAGCTCCTCACGTGCGTTATTTCACTTCATCTTCCCAACAACAAAATCCAAAACCAGATCTTTCTGCTGACAAAACCTATACTTCTTGCCCAATAAAATACTCGTCCTGTAAAGTTGGTTCTAATTCTAATTTATTCTAACTGTCTTCTCAGGAAGGAACCGGAGGAAGTCAATTCCTCTCCTACATGACAATTTCCTTCTAATTAAACAGAAATTTGGGGCGCCTGGGTGGCTCAGTGGGTTAAAGCCTCTGCCTTCGGCTCAGGTCATGATCCCAGGGTCCTGGGATCGAGCCCCGCATCGGGCTCTCTGCACAGCAGGGAGCCTACTTCCCTCTCTCTCTCTCTGCCTGCCTCTCTGCCTACTTGTGATCTCTGTCTGTCAAATAAATAGATAAAATCTTTAAAAAAAAAAAAAAAAGAACTCGTTCCTTCTACCCTCGTCCCCAGCTTGCTCTCCTGTCTCCATAAGCTGTCCACCATCTGTTCCCCTCTAGATCTCATCTCTTTGAAAAAAAAAAAAAATTAAACAGAAATTCTCCGGAGTTGTAGATCACACCTGGAGAATGTCCCCTCACACCACAGGGACCATTGGGGAAATCAACGGCAGCAGATACAGATAGACCCCATGATCCAGTGAGCTTCTCTCAGAGCCTCTGCTTATGGCCAGAAATCCCCTCCTGGGGCTAGTACTTATCTAGTTATTTCTATGAAGTCCAGGAACCTTCCTCCAGGGAAGCAACTTCTCTCTCCAGTGAAACAAATCTGCTGATCCCATATTCCCAGTACAAGATCCCAATTCGTGACCCTCTTACCTGAAATGGATATACCATCATTCCATTATTTAACCAGCAAACTTTCAGTTTGCTTCACAGGCACTAAAAGGAGCGCAGAGGAGGTTTAAGGGCTGGCCCTTAAGGGCATGAAGACACCCCAAAAGGACACCCCAATATCCTACATGACCTCAGACGAAAACCACCACCTTTCTAACTCTTAGCTTCCTTCTGTGAAATAGGGATAGGTATAATTGCTGATGCATTGTGAGGATTTCATGAGATGATGCTAGCTATTATTATGGAAGATACCCCCACACAGACGCCCCTCTTCCTTATCAGAACCCCAGTTTTGGGGCGCCTGGGTGGCTCAGTCAGTTAAGCATCTGCCTTCAGCTCAAGTCATGATCCCAGGGTCCTGGGATTGAGCCCTGCATTGGGCTCCCTGCTCACTGGAGAGCCTGGCCCTCCCTCTCCCTCTGCCTGCTGCTCTGCCTACTTATGCTCTCTCTCTAGCTCTCTGTTAAATAACTAAATGAATAAATAAATAAATAAATAAACAAACAAATAAAAATCTTTTAAAAATTAAAAATTTTTAGAAAAAACAGTTTTATTCAAGAAAGCCCTGTGCCTGCCCCAGACCATGAATTAAAAGCGATCTGATCTAGTCATGATGATCCTAATCCTCTCTGCCAGATACTCACTTTCCCAGATGCTCCTGGGCCTGGGAATATTCATTTGACCAATGGACAAATTCTGGCCAATGAGAAATTAAGAAAAGTCATCTGGGAGGATTCCAGAAAAATTTTTGCTTTCCTATAATGGGGACGGCCAGGAGATAATACACATAAGCGCTCCCACCCCACACAGGCACACACATATTCTTTCTCTCATCTTTTCTCCTTTGAATTCAGATGTCATGCCTGGATCTCTAGTAGCCGTGTTGTGACCATGAAGTAGTGAGCATGAAGGTAATGTTCAAAAGCTAAAGATAGAGAAACAAAATGTCAAATGACCCTAGATCCTTGATGAGACCCTAGAGCTGAAAACCAACTTCGGAATGCCTTCCTCCAGAGTTCTTAAGGGAGATAATAAATGCATGAGTAGCCCAAAACATCCCTAATTGATTCCATGATATTATTTATTATTGCATTTACTCCAAGCTCCCATAATTGTTCCTTCCAAGACTTGAAACAGGGAGCCATATCTCTGAGTACTAAAAGGGCCTTAGGAGTGCTACTACTTTGGACCAGGCCTTACACAATGAAGTTGAGTCCCTCTATTATTTTGCATAGGTCCTCTTCTACAAAGGATGCCAACAAAATCAGCAAATGAAGAGCCTTTCATCCTGCATGGCTCAGAGAATGCTTCTCAGAGATTCCTCCAATACAATACCATATTTACAGCCTCCCTGGCCAACCCCATGCCTCCTATTTCTCCTATGTTATATTAACACCATTCTCAGTTGTGTCCTGGGCAATCTGCTCTGCTTCAGTGAAAAAGCTTCTCCCAATTCTGAGAACCAGGCTTCACAACTCCCCGTGAAGACAAATGAGAGACATAAACCTATGAACAAATCTATAGAAAATGCTTATCACAGTGGCTAAGCTGTGCTTACCTAGTGGCTTCTCAATGAAAGGTGACTATTACTATCATTATATAACAAAGTTGCTGTTGCTTCTATGTTCAGCTCTTCCATGATGGGATAGACAGACCCTGTACTTCTCAGTCCATTCACCCTCTGTGACTTAGAGACTATGATTCCTTCTGACTTGGTATGCTCCCAGGGCGGGGGGAGAATAGCAGGTTCTGGTAGGGAAGCAGGTGCCTGGTTAGGTTAAATGGAAAAAGAGACAGAACTTAGATTTACCATTCAGAAGATGAGTCAGGACCATGGTAAAGAATCATGACACCCTGTATCCCAATCTGGGTTGAAAGTCAAGACTAAACATTATTCATCACCCAACAAGTATGTAACCAGGTATATGGCTCAAAACTGTATGGTAAAATTCCCCCTTGAAAATAAGGTAGGGGCACCTGGGTGGCTAAGTCAGGTAAGCCTTCGGCCTTCGGCTCAGGTCATGATCCCAGAGTCCTGGGATCAAGCCCCTCATTGGGCTCCCTGTTCACTGGGGAGTCTGCTTCTCCCTCTGCCTCTCCTCCTTGCTCTGTCACTCTCTCTCAAATAAATAAATTTTTTAAAAAAATCTTTAAAAAAAAAAAAAGAAAGAAAAGAAGTTAGACAGTGGGATATACACTATGGAGGGGATTTATGGTTTGACTAAAGGCATTCATTCCAGAAAAACACTCTCAGGTTTCAGCTGCTTAGTTTCCTGGAACTTGGACTGAGGTACCAAGCTGAGGATCCCGAAAAACACACACTGAGTTTCCAAAAAAGCTCTCCTGTAAAATGTATGCTGCAACTCTAGAAACAAGCCAGTGCAACACATTTCAATGATGCTGTGGTGCGATTGACTTTATTCACTGCCAAATGAATGAGCAATCTGTGTGCTGGGTTTCCCCCCAGCCCCAGTGCGGAGATACCCTGGTGAGTGGTTCAGGGCAAGAGGTCTGGACTGCAGCCAGAAAGCCTGCGTCTCCATCTGCCCCCCTCTACTGAATTGCTGCATGACTCCAGACACATCATTGTGCTACCCTGAACACCACTTCCCCATCCATCAAGTGAGGAGGTTAGACTCAGTGACTCCTGTGATGGTTAATTTTGTGTCAACTTGGCTGGACAGGCCATAGTTCCCAAGTGTGTGGAGAAACATTATTCTGGATGTGTCTGTGAGGAGATTTTGGACATTTAATCTGTGGACTTTGAATAAAGCATATTGCCTTCCATCATGTAGGTGGGCCTCATCCAATCAGTTGAAGGCCTGAATAGCCAAAGATTGACTTCCCTCGGGCAAGAGGGAATTCTGCCAGCAGATAACCTTTGGACCTGAACTACATCTCATCCCCAAGTCTCCAGCCTGCTAGCCTACCCTGTAGATTCATTCTGGACTCACCAGGCTTCCACAATTGCAAGAGCCAATTCCTTAAAAAAAAATAAAAGTGTGTGTGTGTGTGTGTGTACATCCTATTGGTTCTCTTTCTCTAGAGAGCCTTGACTAATACAACCCCCAAACACCTTTCCAGTTTTAAGATGCCAGAAATCTGAATGGTAGCAGGGGGTAAGGTTAGGTCCCTTTCTCAGTCTGCAGCTCCCCAAGCAGACATGTCAAAGAGATCAAGACAATGTCCTCTTTCAGGAGAACTTATGCAATGGGACTCCTCAGAAAAGTGATAAATACCAGTAGTTCCAGGACTGGTACACCAAGTACTCTGGGGTATGGAGAGAGATAAGTTGATATGAATGCAGCCAAGAGAAAATCCAAAATGGGTGGTTATAAAGACAGTTTCACATTCCACAAGTTTTGCCATCTTCTGTTGGGACCTCCCCAGTTACTCGTCACATTATAAAACTGTTATTCCTGAGGCAGGAAGCAGGTTTTTTACTGGTGATTGATGAGGTGTTGCTACAGATCAGAGCATCTGCTGCAGAGGAGATGAGGGGCCTGTCTCTGCAAGACACAGTTTGGGGGAAGGGAGGAGGGAGAGAAAGTGGGAGCAGGCTGGTATTGAAATCTTTCTGAGAACCACAGCAACTTCAAAAAACACTGCCCCACACCAGCCGTCATCTGGAAGCCTCAGGTCCCTTGCACACCTCTCCTTTAACATACTTCAAACAGATCTCAGCCACAACTTTAAGAACTAGAGAAGCCACAGATGAAAGATGGCAGCTCCTTCTCATACTCCTTTGCAGTCTCTTCTCCCTCCTCAAGTCCTGTGTGTCCCACACAGGGTCCTCTTCTCTTCCATTCTACATCTTTCCAGGTTGTCTCATCCATGCCCAAGGCTTCCATTACTACTCCTGTGTGGATGAACCCCAAATCTAGACATCCTCCTTTTGTTCTCCTGTGCTCTCAACCTGAGCTCCCCTAGAATGTAAGCTCCACGGGAGCAAGGATGGTCACCTCTCGTTCTCTGCTGCATCTCCAGCACCTGGAACGAGCCTGGAACATAACCAGTGTTTAATAAATATCTGTTGAATCAATGAATAAACCTGCTTCCAGCAGCCTTTAAACATTTCCACTTGGGCTCTCTTGGAGTCCGTAAGTATAAAACCAAATACTCAATCTTCCCTTCAAAACCTGTGTTCTCCATCTTGTTGATTCAGTCCACACGAAATCTGGGTGTCGTGTCTATCCTCCTTTGCTCTCCATCGCTTCCCACTTTCAGTGACTCTCCAAGTCCTGTCTCCTTATTATTTCTTACCTGTTCAGTTTTCTCTTTCCACATCTGGCCTGAGGAATGCGGCACCTGTCATTCCTGTTGTATTACAGTCATCTATTTATTTTTCTATTTCTCTAACCAAACAACTAGTCATGTGATGGCAAAGACCTGAGATATTCACATTTACCCCCATGTGCGTGAAGGGAGATGAGGGAGGTAATTTCCCGACTCTGAATAATACTCCCTTCTTATTTGGGGAAAATCCTCCATGGAGTGAGAGGTGGTTAGAGGCAGGGCCTTGACTCCCCCTCCAGCCAGATATACCCTCCCTTGAAGTTATAACCACATGACCTGGCCAATCAGAGGTCTCCACCTGGAGGGAGGAATGCAAAGAGGCAGGTTCACCCAGAGCTTATTCATGATCTAGACATTGGTGTCTGTCACCCAGCAGAGTGGTGCCTGCAGTGGGTCTTAACCAGCAGACTGCCCCTGGGGCCGGCCCTTGGCTGTTTTCTTAGCAGCCTGGTTTTCTTGATCCCTGCCCAAGCCCCATTCTCCAGTTTCCCATCAACTCTGAGAGGTGACCAGTATCCTTCTGACACATCCTTTTCATCAATAAGTTTAGCCAGAGTCAGCTTCTGGGCTGTAACTAGGAACTCTGAGTGATATACCTGTTCTCATCTGTCTCTTAACCTCAGCATCTAGCAGAATGCCCAGCATCTAATAGGTAATCAGTATGTGAATGAAAGAAGGAAGGAAAAGAAGAAAGGAGGGAAAGAAGTAAGGAAGGGAGGAAAGAGAGCCATTCTCCTTCTCTTTTGACCTTTGACTACTTCTCAGATGAACTTGAAAGTAGGGAGAAGAAGGTTGTGAAATTAGGACAACTCTATATGAGCTTCAGGGCTTTATGAGTTTGTTGTTGTTGTGAGTTTTGTTGTTGTTGTGAGTTTGTTGTGGCTGTTGTTGTTGCTGCTGCTGCTGTTGTTGTTGTTGATTTAGCATGAGAACCCTCCCTCCTTCCTCACTGGCTGCCTCTGGGAGTCCTTAGGCAATGTGAGAAAATACACCATCATCACACGGTTTGAGAAATCAGCAGTAGCCAAGCGTCATGTTGTAGAATGACAGTGACTCCAATATGACTCCCAGCCAGAGCAGGGAAAGCAAGGGAAGAGAGGAGAAGGGTCTGAGTGATTATGGAGGGAGAGATGCAACTGGGAGCTGAGACTCTGAGAAGGTCCTTAAATAGAGCCTGTAAAATTCCCATGCTTTATAAAAACCAGCTGAGAGCATAAATTGGTAGAAGTTTTCTGAAAATTACTCTGGTATTCCCGTTGACCCAGTGATTCCACTTTTGAGCATCTTTTAAACAAGCAGTTAGAAATACGGACAACAGTTTATGTATAAAAATACCCCTGTTTATGTTATTTATAACCCAGAAAAAAAAAATACTGGAAACTTAATGTTCAACATTAAGGATAACTGAGTAAGAGATGTCTCATTGATATGACGGAATATTAGGAGGCCATTAAAAATAACGTTCACAAAGAGGTGATCAAGGGATAGGGAAATGCGATGACATAATATTATCCATAAAGGATTAGATACATCCAAAACCACATTTAAAGAACCTGATCACAAACAGATAAAAGTATCTATATTATAAAAAAGGCTGGAAAGAAACTATCACAGAAGTGACAAGGGTTGTCTACATTGTGGGATTATGATTTTTTTTTCTTTTTAGTAACTTCTCTTTTATAGAATTGCAGCATTTCTTTTCTCAGATCTCTGACTGATTCTGCAGGTGTTCAGGATGATTTGATAACTATCTGGCTGAATTCCAGGAACCAGACAAACTTAGGGTCTCCTACCCCCCTGCCATCTTAACTCCTCCCCTAGAGTAACTTCTCTATAATTTTCCATAATGGGTCAACATTAATTTGTTGGTCAATAAAAAGTAAATATAACAGTAAAATGCAAGAGCAAAAATTCAAATTAACTGATGCCAACTCATACAGGAACTGCTGTAGCTTGGGTTTTGACTTTGCGGTGCTTCTGAGACTAAAGGAGCCCTACTTTCTGCCCCAGTCACTCTACCTTCCACCTGCCTCCTGATCCCAAGCGTGCAGTCCCCTTCTTCTCCCCCACCCTCCACCCAGTTCCAGTCCCTTTCTCTCACTCCAACTGTCCCACCACCTCCCCATAGATTCTTAGCCCCGATCCATCACACCCGTGGGTGATACTACTCAGACCTACTCTCTCACGTGGGTATGTCTCTGAAAGGATGTGATGAAATAATTCATTTTCAATGACTAGGATATGTGGAATGTGTTTGGGTCCTCCACCACTTGAGAAGTTTGGGATGACAACCCAAGACTTACCAAGACTCATTAATTTCCATTTAGACTCTCTGAATTCTGAGTAGTCGCTACAGGTGTATTTGTTCATGGGTCCAGCACCTGAGCAGAACTAACACTGAGTAACAGGTATGTGCATCCTATCATGGAATTAATACATTTTCTAACCAAGCATAGGGCTGCTGTTCACGCAGTGAATAGGGCAGCCTTTTTATTAATCTGCTTCTTGGAACAACCTAATAACAAACACTAGAACCAAACTCCCATAAGTAATTTAAATAATCTTGTCACTAAGTTATTATAGAGCCAGTTTCAGCTAATCCCCAGATCTGCTCCAGCCTGTTCTGAATCATACATAAAATAGACTGTTGGTGTTAATTGCCTCAAAAGTAATGAGAACAATAACATTTATAAATGTAATGGCTTATGTTGTGCCAAGCACCGTTGTTAAATTCATTATTTCCTTTATGTTCTCAAAGACCCACAACAGAAACTGAGGCACAGAGAGGCTGAATAACCCGCCCCAAATCATACAGCTAATATTGGTCAAACCCTGGCGGTCTTCCTCAGAGCACCTGCGTACACCATTTGCTATACACGTTGTTCTAGCCCATAGCCCCAGTTGTGTCCCCAAAGGAGAAATGTTTCTTAACAAGCCCCAAAACATAACCACTCTTGAACCTCTGTCAGCATCTTGAAATTCTGTTTTGTGACCCAAAATTAATTGCTCTAAAACTTTATCCTTTCACGTCTCCAACGACCTGATGCTCCTATTTATTCAACTTGAATATCTGTATCACTTGCCAATGTGATTCTTTTTTTTTTTTTAAAGATTTTATTTATTTATTTGTCATAGAGCGAGAAGCGAGAGCGAGCACAGGCAGACAGAGTGGCAGGCAGAGGCAGAGGGAGAAGCAGGCTCCCTGCCAAGCAAGGAGCCCGATGTGGGACTCGATCCCAGGACGCTGGGATCATGACCTGAGCCGAAGGCAGCTGCTTAACCAACTGAGCCACCCAGGCGTCCCGCCAATGTGATTCTTGATCATTATTTTTAGGGTTTATTTGTTTGGTTATTTTTCCTACAACAAACTTTTTTTTTTTAACTTTATTTTATTTTTTCGGTATTCCGTTTTTTTTTTTTAAACTTTGAAATGCCAAATCTCCCTTTCTTAAAATGTTTTCATATTTTAAAAAGACTATGCAGAGGAAGCAGAGTATAATCATTACTAGGAACGGGTTACGTGGGCAAGGAGGGGAAATTATATTAATAAAGGAAGATTATTTTAATGAAGCTAAGAGCATGCAGGCCTGATGGCAGAATTTGGTTTGTTGTCAACAGTCTGACGAAAAAGGCAATTTGGGTTAGATCGTCTTCCACAGGAAGTAAAACAAATCAAACAAAAAGCAACCTTTTTGTCACTTCTCCAGGAGGGATGGGGAATGGGAACCCACTGAAATCTCAGCCTAATGATTTGGCCTACCAGGAATTTGCCCTTTCAGAGGGCTGTCTTCCCAGGCCCTGTGGTGAGGAGGGCACCCATCAAGAAGTGACTCAAAAAAAAACGTGGCAGGGAAAGGAGAAGAAAACAGAAGTAGTAGGTAGTATGACCATGCTAACTGTCAACTACGATGGCTAAGATGCCTAGAGATATTGTCCAATTGATAAAATGATTATTGACAGATCAAAAGATAAAGGTATAATGACTCTTGGGTTTACAGTTGTAGTCATAACATTAATTTGTAAAAATCAGTATCAGGAGGTGGGATAGTGTGCTCCTCTAGGAACTGGAGTGGTGGGTTTGGGGGAAAGCAGAAAGCCTAATTTTTCCATATATCCTGCTGCACTATTTGAAATCTTAAATCAGGAATATGTATGATTACTACAAGAGAAAAATAAAAGGGACAAAAATTATGACCATGTATCTATACATATAGATGTCTGTCTATCCCTGTGTCTAAATGTCATACACATATGTATGGATACAAGCATATGAGCCTACATATACCCACAACCATGCTATACTTTTTTGGGGGTGTTTGTAAAACCCCTATAGGTATCTATTGACAGACAGTTAATGCTATCATTTTAGTCCAGATCTGTATGCTTTCAAAAAACACAACAAAACCAAGGACTCTGAGAACCTCCAGTCCAAGACCCTTCTATTGTAGATGGAGAGAGAAAGACACCCCTGCCACCAGCAGTTATGGACCAGCTAGAAGCCCCAGGAGATACGGTGGGAGGCCTCGAGACGCAGATGTGAATAACTCCCAGGCTTCCTGATTAAGATGAGGAACCAAAATGCAGTTGACTAACTACATCACAGCACAAACGCAGTTAAGTGGGGAGACTGAAGTAAAGGGGAATCACCCGAGAATGTGCAGAAGGAAGAACCAAATCTCAGGTGTGAGCTCTCCCTCGATGGGGGGAGATGTCCCAGAAGGCAGAGAATTTGACGTTGTTTCCACCTGTCCGGAGGTTTGGGACCTTCCTGAATTCTTCCCATCTGTCATCCTGCTCCAGCCAGATCCAGGCCTGAGGCAGAGCCCAGCGTCCAGACACAGAGAAAAGTCCCTTCCCTGCCCCGGCTTCACTAGAGTCGGGTTGTTTTAAGAGTCAGCGAACTAATGGACATTTTTAGCCTTCCCAGCACTAGATCCCTGGCAGTCCAACCTGACCAGGGATTCCAGTTCTTTCTTCGGAACTGAGAGCCTGTGAATACAAGCAGCATGCAAACGGCCCTTTGAGTAGGAAAGCTCCCTGGTTACCAGTGAAATAACAACCTCGTGCTTCCATTTTTCACTCGTCAGATTGGCAACATTTCCAAAGACTGAGAAAATCCAGTATTGTTGAGCGTGTCAAGAAAAAGACACACTCCTTCGCCACTGGTTGGCGTATGAACCGGCTTAAACTTCTGGAGGGAAGTTCGAAGGAATTCAGATACAAATCCTTCAACCTGCAACCCCACAGGGATATGTGCATGGGCCCATCCTTGCACAAGGACGTAGCGACTAAATGCTCACACGTATGTTTACAATAGCAGAAAATTGTAAACCACCAAAATGCCCATCAATAAAGAAACTGAACATATTCGTACTAGAGAATGCCACCATGTGCAACAGTTAGAATGAAGTGAGTCTCTCTGTCTTGTCATGGATACAAGGATAAAGGAAGGATGCAAGTGTCATAATCGTACAGAGTGGGATCTTACGAATGTTTTTAAAAAATCTGTCCGCACTGTGGGAAGGCAAAGTTATGAGACAGTGGTTGCCTCTCTGTTGTCCAAAAGTTTATAACATGTATTCATGGTTCACTTCCTGAATTCTTTTAAAGTGAAGGAAAATAAAAGTATCTTAAAATAGGCAGTTGAAAGAATTTTTAAGTCAAGGGAGGCAAGGGAGAGGCACAGAGCTCTAATTGGTGAATTTGGCAGAGTCCGGACATTGGTCTCCAGCCTGAGGGACCAAAAGACAGGATGACGTCACACCAAGAATTGTTTAGTGTCTGAGCAGCACATCAAGCTAACTAAGCTTCCGAGAGACTGAGGGAGAGATGTGCATCTATCATTCACAGTGGGGTTTCCAACCTCCGCACCATCGACCTACTACTGACGTTCGGGCCAGCTAATTCTTTGTTGTATGTGGTGGGGACACTGCAAGACACTTCTCAGCGTCCTGGGCCTCTACTCACCAAATACCAGGATCACATCCCTCCCACATTGCGACAACCAATGTCATTGCCAAATGTTGCCAGAAAAGTCCCCGGTTGAGAACCACTGATTTACAGTGAGAAATGTTAACTGTCACAAAAGCCAGATGCTGTCACTGCTGTCCCTGCAGGAAAATGACACACAACCAGATTACAACAGAAGGCTGCTGGGAGAGCAGGCAGTTAGAACAAAGGCAGTCTTTTGGAGGAAAAAAAACCCTCTATAAATATATATATTAAAATATATATAGTTTACAAGTATATATAGTTTATTACTATATAAATATATGAGTGTGTGTGTGTGTGTATTTTTTTTCTTTTTAATATTTGGTGGCTAGCCTGGAAAAGGCAGAGACCTCTCCCTCACTCCAGGAAGATCCTGCACCTGGGTGTACTTTTTCTCCCCTGGGGCACACGCCCAGTAACAGTTGCCCTTCTCATGGACACTTTCTTCCCCGAGAGACACCAATGCTGGCAGTTGTGTTAATGCTTCTCAAACAGGCCAACAGCCCCAAACTGCAGAGGAGACTAAACCCAGGGAAGGAGGGGACCCCTGGGAGAGGCAGAGCCCAAACGCCCACCACAAGCAAGCCAGGGTTTTTAAGTCTTCTTTCACCTTAAAAGTCCACGTGATTTTGCCTGCTGCTCTGTATTATATGTTCTCACCTTTTTTAAACAGAAAGCAAATAAATTTCCCAAATCCGAAACAGTAAACTTAGGGGAGGACGGACCCATTTACCCTGTGGCTTCTTCATGGGCTCCCAGGCACATTCCAAGATACAAAGAACAACTTCTTCCTGCTCTTCCTTCGTCTCATCCCAGGAGAGTTTTTCCCCGAGCTCGAGAAATGTTCAAAGAAGTTACTTGGGAAATGGAGCCACGAGCATGAGTAGCTCACAGCCTGGGCCCCGGGTGGGCCCCCGCACCCAGGAATCCTGCTGAGCCAAGGACTGAGATGCTAGGCCGCCGCTGTCCCCAGCAGAATTCTAGTGAAGACAGCTCAGTAGCTCATTTTAGTTTCAAGCCATCAAGCCTCTTGAGCTTTTTTTCTTTTTTTTTTTTTTTAAAAGAAACTTCTCCAGCGGAAGAGAAATCGCGGTAAAAAAAAAAAAGGCATGGGAGGCTCTATTTCTAAATGAGACTTCCTTGGGATTTTATGTGCTCACTTTGAAGGGACTTCACATTTCACTGGGGATGGGATTTTTAAATACACATTCTGTTTCAAGCATGGCTCATGGAAAGCAGGTATCAAGCCTGAACGTGCTGGGGACAGAGGACTCACAGATGTAGAAGATAGGAGACTTGGTGGGAGGCGCCCAAGAAACGTGGAGCTTCCTTCCCTTGTGGGTTCTGAGGTCCCAGCATGGGATCTCGCAGTGCTGGGACAGGTCTAGGATTTTCTGAGACACAAACACTTCCGAGGTTGCAGTCAGGAATTCAGAAATGGGATTTCAGTATCTTCTGAGAGTCTTCATTCTTTCCTCGTTCCCGTCTCTCCTCTCCCAGTCCTTTATTTATATGTGAGAAATACCAAACGTGAGAAAGGACAGAACTAGACATGTCCCTTTCCTCTGGCTCTTCCCAGAACTGGGATGGGCTTTCGTGTTCTGTGGTTGACTTCTTTCCCCAATTCTATATGTGATTCTGTTGTACTTTTGTCCTTAAATAGTTCTTCAGCAGAACAAGATTTTCTATTTTTACATTTTCCTCTAAAAATGACCAAGAGAAATGGGCTCTAGGTTTTTACCTTTCCTTTTCTCCAGAACACTTTTAAAGGACTCAGATCTCAATCCCTTTATACTCATCCTTGGCACCACCGTATCTAAGAAGGGGAGACCCAAAGTGATGGTAACTTTGAAGCCCTCTTGGTTTTTGGAGAAATAGATGTGGCATTGGTTTCCTGTATTTCCAGGCCCATGGCAAAAAATGCTCAGTCTCCTCGGGGACTATTGATGGGAGACACAGCTCTGGGAGATCGTGTTCCCCAGCAGGAAAAATAAGGCCCAGCATCAAGTAGATGGCATGCTGAGCAGAAAAGTAATCTGGCTCACTTTAATCCAGAAGAAGAAATCAGGCAGGAAAGGTCTCACCACCATGAGACCAGTAATGCATCAGCATTAAGGGTATCTGCTTTGGAGACAGGCAACCTGGGTTTGACCCCCAGCTCTGCCATTGTATGAACTGCATGTTACTCAGCCTCTCTCTACTTCAATTTGCTCATATTTGAGATAGTGATGACAGCATTGAGTCATTCAAGAAATGTGGATGAATTCCTAGTATGTGGCAGGTACACTTCTAGATGCTGGGGGTGGGGTGGGGCAGTGGTGAGCAAAATATTGATGGTCACTGCTCTTAGGGAGTTTACATCCTAGGGAGGAGTGACAAGCAATAAAGAAATGTACATGATAAATTCCATAATAAATGCTACAAAGAAAATAAAGCAGCATGGTGTAAGGGTAAGTGATGAGGGAAAGGGGTGGTAAGACATCAGAAGAAGAAATAAATGAGCTGATAGTGAGTGATGGAAGCAAACCAGCCCTGTAAAAACCAGGAGAGGGTATTTCATAAGGACCCAGTGAAATGAAGTATGGAAAATCTTAGTGCAATTCTAGACAAAACAAATGTAAGTTACTCAACAAGTGTAGGTAGCCATTATGATTCAGAGGGCTTGGAAATGTTCCCAGAGTCAGGCCATGAGGAAGCTGGGAGATGGAATGGCAAGGACATCAGGGAGGAAATGGAAGCCAGAGGGTCAACTGTAGAGTCTCAACCATGGAGGCCAGATGGAACAAAGGAAGCATGGGGGGCTGTGGAGGAGACTGTGGAGAACTGGAGAGCTCGTGCTCCATCTACAAGGAGCAGCTGTGGCTCACTCCACTTCCCTGAATGACTCCAATCCCTGTGACTTGAGGGCCATCCTGGCCTGCACACAGCACTTCTGTCAGCTCACCTTACCCATGTGCCTCCCTTCTCTTCCTGGGATGCCTCTGCTCAGTTTGTCCTGGACCCTTGAGCAGGAGATGGGCAAATAAGTCAACTCCCTGTTCTACAGATAAGGAAACTGAGGCTCAAGAAGATGATGAGGTTCTAGCAGGAAACACAATTACTCCCTCAGCCTTGATGAACACTGTGCCTCCCAGAGCAGAGGAAGTTGTCTTCTTCCAGTTTGGCCCTCTCTCCATCTGTCCTGCAGCTCAAGAGGTGGCATGCACAGAGCATTGGGAGAGAGGAGACACCCATCCCGCCCACCAACCCTACTGATGTATGGTCACCAATGGCAGAATGGAGGAATATCCCCCACACCCAGAGAAGTGAAGCTCTGCGTACCTGGGTTTCCAGAACTGTCAGAAGTAGTCTTCGGCAGGTTGTGGAGAAGAGAGAAGGCCATGCTATCATCACCACCAGGAGTACTGATTGGGCAGGCCATGCACACACCAGTGCAGAACATGAGAACCGTCCTTGAACAGCTCAATTATCCCAAGAGTGTTGATGGTATGACCTCAAGCACAGGACTTCGGAGGAACCCAAGAGAAGCAGTGATACTCCCTTCCTTCACATTCCTTGTTGGACCAGCTTACGGAGGAGGCAGTCACAGCCCAGAGAGGGTCACTGAGATGCTGTGACTCCCTGATGCTCTGTTTTCATAGAAATCAAAGCCCATGGTATTTGGGATGGTTCCCTTTATAGGTTGTCTTCCATGAAACAATGAGAGACTAGCACAGCCTGCAGAGTACTACCGCAGGAGCACCTGCTGGTCAGCACTCCAGACTTCTGAACAACCTGTAATCTCTGGGTGACATCACGCTCTTTTGACCTGTAGACTTTTGTAAATATTATTTCCTTAGCCCGAAATCCTATTCCTCACTCCTCTCCCCACCATGACCCTCATTCACCTGGATAAATCCTATTCATTTTGTCCCAACTTAAATATCACCTCCCCCAGGGAGCCTTCTCCCCCATCCATGTGTCTCCTCAGCAGCTGATGCCTCTCAGAGCATTCACCAAACATACTGTCCTAGGATGACTTGATTCTGTTTCTGTCTCCCCCCATTAGACCATACCCCATGATGGCAGAGGTTGTGTTGTATCTGCTGTTATATCCCCTGGCCTCAGGAAGTTGTCATTTGGACCATCAGGAACAGGGACAGAGCCCTGCCCTCTCAGAACTCACAGAGTGGTAGGGAAGCCCACTGCCCGGGATGGTCATTCCACAGCCGACTCTCATCCTGAGAGCTCAATGCCTCTTATGGCTCTCTCTGTTTTAGGAATTTCTAACCTCCTTCATTGTCAACAACTCCATGTTAGTCAGAGGAGATCTGGATAATGCCAACCCATTCCGGAGCCAGCCAGCAACTCTCTGCAGACTGGGCGCTGATCCATCTGATTTTCTCTCCTCCACTGGCATGAGACGTCCAAAGCCAGCCAGAAAATCAGTCTTGGGAATGTTCGGCCTTTTCAGCCCTTTGGGATTAGAGTCAAAAAATCTTATCCAGGGAGACAAACTAACAACCCACTTGCCTATTGTTTGGTGGGGATTTCTTGCTTTCACCGAAGTACCTATCTCTTCTCTCTCCTCCAGGTTCTTTAGCAGCATTTGTAGGTCTTCATTTTTGACAGTGACTCTATGCATAGGCTATGGGGAATATATTGTGGGGTATCTGCACAGTTTATGTGACTCCTTAGGCGGACCACTTACCAGCATACCTCATACCGTGCTCCCTCACCAGTGTTGACTGGACCAGGATTGGACACCTGAACCAGCTAGAGCCAACACAGTCTTGCACCTCAGAACTGAGACTCAGAGAGTGTAGCTCAGTCTGAGTTGGTCTCTTAAATGAAGATGATATAAACTAAGCAGATGTCTGGTGGCCTTCCCTTACCTACTAACTAGACTGGGAGGCACAGGAAGCTGGTCTTTAGAGAAGAGAGAAAGAACCAGAGACCCTGGATGAAGGCATGGTGATTGGCCTTTTGTTCTTTGTTGCAGGCCCTTCCTGAGGCCCAGTCTTCTTCTTTCCCACAGGCACCTTGTCAACATTCAACAACCACCCACTGAGCACCTACTGTGTGCCAAGCATGAGGGTCTAAGCTCTTGGCCTAAGTGTTGGGAAAAAATAGACATAATCTCTCCCCTCATAGAGTATATGATCTTATTAATCAAATAATACAAAACAAAATATGGACTTATAAGCTGGTTTAACTGCTCTGAAAGGAAAATTAAAAGAAAAAATATACAACATATATATACACATATACATACATGTATACATATATATGTAACAAAAAGACCTGACCTGGTCTGGAGAATCAAGGAGGGCTTCCCTGAGAGAGTGGCATTTGGATGCAGTTATGAAACAGAGAAGCACCTATAGGCTGGTAAGAGGATTCCTAAACTGACCAGTGCAGCAGAGGCAAGGTTTCAGGAATGCAAGTGGCCATCGGGTTGTAATGGCAGCGGGGAGGAGCCTGGGCCCTCCACAGACTGACAGAGGCAAAGCAAGTCAATCACAGCTGGATCTGAAGAGGCAGGATGACACCTGGGTCCATCTGATTTCACAGTTTGGGGCTGTACTTGAGCACTGGGAGTGTTTCAGTCCTCACTGGTTCTAATGTGCAGCTACAGTGGAGAACTAACTCAGGGCCCACAGAGAGAGCCTAGCAGACAGTGAAACCATGACTTCCTAGAAGCCCCCATCTTTGGAGTCATGCAGGTTCTCTGGAATCACTAACCCACTCATTCCTGGGAACAAATCTTGCACCCTCTGTGCCATGTCTGATAAGACTCCTGCTGTGTGGCATGTTGGCAACTTAGACAAAAAGAGAGAGAGAAAGAGAAAGAGACCCTGACCCAGACTGAGGTATGATCCAGACTCATTTACCAGGAAAGAAGAGCTCAAATACAGGGAATACAAGTAGAGGTAAAGCCAAGAAAGAGAAGGAGGGAAGATGGCCGGGAGAGGTAGAGCATACAGAACTGAAAACCAGTCTCCTTAGCCACCTAGCTTCACTGCCTGTTGCAGAATGCCAGAAATTAGGAAGCAGGAAGCCAAGCCAGGGCACCCTGAGGTCTCACTGAGAGCCAGAGAAAGTGTCAGTGGCTGCAGCAGTGGTGTGCTGGTCAATGTTCAATAGCCCATTCTCCACAGAAACCCCCAGCTCATAGCATTTGTCCGTTTACATGGTGTGAATACTCCCATGGCCAATTTCAACTTTACCAGTATGGCATCCTGAAAGCAGAGCTGGGAAGAGATGTGCACAGGTGGCATCATGAGCCAGTGCAGACTGGCTCCAGCTCCCCAGTGGCCTCAGCAGGTAACCTGAATGAGTCGGGCCTCCAGCACTCACGCTTAGTCTGACACAGGTAATCAACAGCACTTTCCGTTAAGTAGCGCTCTAGACATGAGAAGGAAAAGATTATTTGCCTTCCAAGGAGGATGAATCCTGAAGAGGATGTGTCCAGATAGTGGGACAAGTTACCACAAGGGGTAGGAGAATATTGGGGGGGATGGGGAGCAGGTAAGAGAAGAAATGAGGTTGCTAGTGTTAAGAAAGGAACTTTCAGGAAGGAACAGAAATGCTTAAAAAGGGATTTTTTTTTTTTAAGTTTTGCTGGTTATATGCAGTTTCATCATCCAGATCTCCCTAAGTAAACTTCAGTAAGATCTGTGTTTTCTCACCAAAACTTTTGTGGTTCAATTTGATTTGAAGGAAAGAATCTAGTACGGTGCCAAGTTTGGTCTCAAACTGGGTAAAGTCAAAGAAGGGGCTGCCCAAATGAGCACAGCCACATTCAGATTAGTGGGAAAGTAACAATAATGCCACCACAACCATACCAGTCCCACCGCTGAACACCAACCACGTGCCCGTACTGCTCTACTCAACTTTTTATGAACTTATTAGCATTTTTAATCTCACAACATCTCTATGTGGTAGGAACTACACAGATTAGCAATTTACTTGAACCCAGAGGGACTGGTCCCAGAACTGAGCTTGACTGATTGTTACACTGTATGACCTCTCAGTGTAGCATTTGGGATGTGGTTTATATTTTTAGATAAATAGTATATGTTTCAACGTAGAACACCTTATACCTCTGGGATTAGGATGCTTGATCTATAATTCAGATACTTCTAGGAGAGCTGAAAACTGGATAGCCCTTTTCATAAACGTTGCTTTGAAGTGAAATGAAAGGCTTACGTGAATTGTAAGGGGGGTTTCAGTCATCAGACAGGAAGTGGGATGCTTTCTTTCTAGAGCTTCTGAGACCACTATAGAAATTCACTGAGCACCAGCAGCATACAGTCAACTCAATAGACATATTAAGTGCCTTTGAGGGCTACAGCATGAGGATGACAGTCTCTTGTGTTCCTCACCCCAACAGGAACATGGGGCAGGGAGTAGAGTGGAAAGCAAGTACACTCGAACTTCTGAGAGGGAGAGTAAAGTGGGTGCATGACAGGCAAATTAGTAAGCACAGTTCGGCACAGAAATCATGAGAAACTTCATGAGAAAGTCTGGGCTCAGCTTTGAGAGACCCATGGAGAGAGCATGAGGGTGCCCTGGGGAGAGGGAAAAGCTCAAGCCAAGGTGTAGAGGTGACCTAGACCAGGACAAGGAGCAGGACCGTGGGCACGAAGAAGGAGCATATGGCACAGACGCCAGGTGCTATTCTCAATGAACTTCACAGTCTTCTCTGTATTGTCTCATAATAATGAAACTAAGATATAAAGATAATGAAATTATTATGAAAATCCAAAAAGTCAATTAGACTGTTCTCATTTTGACAAAATAAAGAGCCCCTTGAAATCTCAGGAAAAAAAAAAAAAAACAAACACCATACTTCCACTAACCTTAGTTAATAATAATTAAACAATAATGAACCAGCTCAGTGAGGCTTAAGATTTTAAAGGCAGAGGAGAGTTCCTCTGCCCCAATCTGTGGCACAATCAGATCTCCACCCCTTTCTCCTGATACCCCATCTCCATTTTTCCATCCTGTCTTGGTTCAGTTTGCAAGGCCCCATAAGCCCTCAGCTACTCTGGGCACCCATCTACATGGTCCTTTCAAGGTTTCCATTTCTGTCTTCTGTGCTCCAGGCCCTTGGAATCTAACATCACCCTAACTGCAGCTCAGGGATAACAGTGAATTGTGATCTTCAGTGAAAATATATTGGCTTCAATATATTATACCTGCAATATATTATATATACATTATATAATATGTATACCTTCAATATATCATACCTGCACAAAAGTGCAGGTAAGGGGAGAATTTCAGGCCAATAAGAGAGACTGGGGCTGGACCTTCTAGTTCCCCTCAGATCATACCCGGTAGGAGACTCCTTATTCTACCTGCGTGGCTGGCATTGATTAGGAAAATTTCTTTAGGAAACCGTAGGCCAAATTTCATAAAAGAAAAAGTAGAACACAGTTAGAGTATCCTCTCTGCCCTCTTTCGCCATGGTCCCTGTTTTCCTTTCTCCCCTGAGGAAGCACAGAGATGTTTTTGGAATGTAATTCTAGATAACTCAGGCTATCAAGTTACATTTCATCTGGCAATTCAGACAGGCTGGATGAGCCAGCATAAAGCAAGGCTGGAGGTGGGGGAGGGAGGAAAAAGCCACAGGAGAGAGCAGGGTAGAAGGGAAGGTGATGACAAGAGGAGCTTATAGAGACGGGGACCTGGAAATCTGGACCCAGCAGGTTTAACTTCTGGGGCCACTGTTTGTCCGAAGGCCAAGGGCACTGCCAACAGCCCTATGGGAATCTCCAGCATTTCCTAACTGCCTTGGCCAGAATCCACACAACTCATATCTCTAGGCATTTCACTGTTTACAGAGCTCTTCCCAGAAGGAATGTCTCACAAGGGCCCTAGGTCGAGGACTACTGGTGTTAACATCCCTGTTTTACAGATGAATACACTGAGGCTGAGAAACCCAATGATCTCCCCAAGGTCACTCAGTGAATGAGAAGGGAGCTGTGACTCCACAGTAAGTCCATCCATTTTAAAGCCAGTCCTCCCCGACCTGTTCTTCCTTCTCTCCTCTACCATGGTCAAAAAACTAAGCAGAAATCTCTTTGATTCCATTTAGCTGACGTCCTCCCAGCATCCACTATGAGTAAGTATCTGATACTAGGCAATACCATAGGAAATAAAGGGTTAGAACAAAAAATGTCCTCTCTCCTCAAGTTACTTACAAGCTTGAGAGATTCTGAAAACATTCAACATTTACTGAGGGCCTGCTCTGTGTCAGGCCCTGTCCTAGGTGCTGAGGTTATAATGGAGACCAAACAGTGAAGGCCCTTCCTCTCACGAAGCTTATATTCTAATGAAGGCAGAAGAGTAAGAAACCAGAGAAATAAACAAGTGTGTGTTGAAGCTAAAACAGATGTAAATAGAGCTTCCCTTGGGCAAAAAAAGGCTCAGATTATACGAATGTCAGACTGGGCTTCACAAATCGGCCTACAGTCTTCTAAATTAATACCAAGAGTTGGTTCTCTATTTACCAGATCATGTAAAAAAAACAAGTCCCTTTATTACAAAACCCAAAAAAATACCATGTGAGATCCCAGTCAAAAGCCAAACTGGAAGAAACTGTTGCAAGACCGAAGGGAAGATGTTATTGCTAATAAAGCACGGCTCCGTCTTCAAGGCCATAATGAATACGGAGCCTGAGAAAAGGGCAGATTCATTCATGCTGGAATGATCTGGGAAGATGACATTATCATTATGACTTCAGGGTTGAACTGGAGACTCTTGTAAATCAAAATTAAATTACGCTTTCGGTATCCCAAAAAGCAAGGATTGCAGCTTCTGGGATGTCAGCATTTGTTCACATGTGGCTTTTATATTTCAAAAGATCATACTGTCTGAAGCCAGCCCAGCCCACCCCACGGAGACCATTCTCTTTGAACTTGACGCACTTGACATCCAGTGGGCTTGTTTGGCACTCACCCAAGCACTGCCTGTGAACTCCGATTGTTGTCCTACGTTGTTCCTTATCTCTTGCGATGCTGAACTTCTCGTGTAGTGATGACTCATCTACCAGGGTTCGCCTCTCCCCCTGTGCTGTTTTAACCTTGCACCGTAAGATAGGCTTCCTTCGGTCCACAACTTGTCAAATGCCAATTGTGTGCTGGGCACTGCCATAGATGCTAGGGAGGTAGCCTTCTGGAGACTAGTCTACAGGCAGACACTGACATTAGCCACCGCTCAAAGGAGTCTTATCATTACACAGAGTCTACATGGTCATATAATGAGTTTATAGTCACATATTACAGACACAGACAAGTGCAGGAAAAGAAGTCAATTCCATGAGCATGCATCACATTTGGGAAACACAACCTGGGCTGGAAGGAAGGAAAGGATGCCCAAAGAAAGTGGAGCTGGAGCTGGAAAGGGAAGCAGAGGAAGAAGAATGTGTAAAGCCCTCAGGCAAAAGGACACAGAGAAGGGGCGCCTTAGTGGCGCAGCCAGTTAAGCATCTGACTCTTGATTTTGGCTCAGGTCATGATCTCAGGGTCGTGAGAGTGAGTCCTGCTTGTCAGCTCCTCGCTGAGCATGGGGCCTGCTTAGGATTCTCTCCCTCCCTCTGCCCCTCCCCCCTTTAAACAGAAGGACACGTGGGTCAATATGTGCACTGTGCAAAGTCTGCTCTGTCGACCTGCACTGGCGCCAGAGGGGAGAGAGCAAAGGAGGAGGGCAGGGGAGGGAGGCAAGAGACTTAAGTGGGTCTTTGCTGAGCTTTCCTTAAAAGCAATGGGAAGCCATTAAGGGGTGTGCTGCACAGAGCAATGCGATGAGATTTGTACATAGAAAAGGCCTGATTGCAACGGGAAGCAGCCCTCTCTAAACATTGGATGACACATCCTGACGGCATCGTGAAGCAGCCTTCTCTAAACATTTGATTACAAAATCCTGATGAGCAAAAAGTGTTTGAGTATATGCCTTTGATTTATGTAAATTTATGCACCGAATATTTGTTATACACCACAGAGCTCATGCACATTACAAAACATACAAATATCGAAATCCTTTAAAGGGAGTTCACGATAAAAATAGTTTTTAAAAGTTTTGTCTTCACAGAAGGCTGACAATCGCAGAAGCCGAGCAATTGGCTGTGGAGGTTCATGATTATATTTTCTCTTTTGTGTATGTTTGAAAATGTCCACAAGGAAAAGATTTTCTTTAAGTCTCGGAAATCACCATGATGACTACATTAAGTTAATATCTCAAAGCATCATATACATTTAGGGTGAGGTTTATTATCAATAGTAATGGATGTTTGTCCGTTAGATATTTTTGATCACTCTGAACTGGACGGGCAGCCAGCGCAGCATCAGAGTTGATTAGGTGATCGCTGTCCTTACCAATTCCAGGAGGTGTAACAGCTCATCCGTTAGCTTATGGTTCCTTGCTGCTTGCCTTTAGTATTATCTTCAATCTACAACGGTGACACAAGGATCCTTGTAAGTTGCTTGTCCATGTCTTTGAAAGATCATTCAATTAAAACTACTTAATGTAATCCAGAAGCAGGTTTCCCCCAGAGAAGATACAAGCCACAGTGTCACACTGCAACACATTGAGAGCAAATGGGCAAAAGATCTGAACAGGCATGTCCCATGTCCCAAGAAGACATACAAGTGGCCAACAGGTATGTTGTTTCAAGGTGTTTAACTTCACTAACCATCAGGGAAATGCAAATCAAAACCACAATGAGATACCACCTCACACCTGCTAGGTTGGCTGTTATCAGGAAGACCAAAGATAACAAGGGTTTGTAAGGATGTGGTGAAAAGAAAGCCCCTGTGCACCATTTGTGGGGATGTAAATTGAGACAGCCACTATGGAAAACAGCGTAGATATTTCTCAGAAAACCTGATCCATATGTTCCGGCAGTCCCACTTTGGGGTATATATCCAAAGGGAATGAAAACGGGATATTGAAGAGGGATCCGCACTCCCATGTTCATTGTATTATTATTCACAATGGTCATGATATGGAAACCACCCAAATGTCCACTGATGAATGAATGAATGGAGAAAGAAAAGGTGATATATAGATATAGATAGATAGATAGATAGATAGATCTCATAATACAGTTCAGCTGTATTATAAAAGAAGGAAAGCCTGCCATTTGCAACAACATAGATGGACCCAGAAGACTCATGCTACGAAGCCAGATGCAGAAAGACAAATTTGGCATGATCTCACTGATCATGGAATCTAAAATAGTCAATCTCATAGAAACAGTCAAATGGTGATTACCAGCCCCTGGGGGAAATGGGGAGATGTCCATCAAAGTGTACAATATTTCATTTACACAAGATGAGTAAGTTCCAAAAATCTAATATACAACAATGTGCATATATTACGCTGCAGTTAACAATATTGTATTGTGTACTTGAAATTTGCCAAAAGGGTAAATCCTAAGTAATCTCACCACACACACACTCAAAAAGTAACTATACGAGGTGATGGATACTTTAACTACCTTGATTATTATATTTCACAATGTATATGTATATCAAATCATCAAGATGTATATCTTAAATATATACAATTTTTAGTTGTCCACTATACCGCAGTAAAGCTGGGGGGTAGGGAGAGAAACCAAAGAAGAAACCATGGGGATACTCCCTGAACCCCGCCTGGAACGGAAGCCTCCAGGACACCTCTTGAACCAAAGGAGACATGCGACTGGCTATCTTGCACAAGATTGGGTAAGAGGTCAGGGTCAACCCATCTGCTGAATATCAGTAAAGCTTTATTCCTAAAGCTTTATTCCTTCTTTTATTAAAAATAAATAAAAATCTAAGTTCTAATGTTTTCCGCCTGCTCACAACGGGTCATATTGTGTGCACAATTTTGGAGACACCACAGTAAAAACTGGCTAGAAGGGACCCAGCAGAGACACACAGAGGCCCCTGCAGCACAGCCTGGAGCAATGGTGGGTGCTGACCACGATAACGGAGGGAGGACTCAGAGATACTCAGGTGTGCATCCTGGACTCCACACGGGACTGGACACAGGGGTGGAGAAGAGGAAGGACATGAGAGCGCTCCTGGGTTTCTGCCTGCACAGAGTTGAGCCTTATTATACAAAGGAAGTATATCAATCTAAATTTTGAATTAAATTAGCACACTGATGTGTGCCATTGAAATGGATTGTCCATACTACCAGTTCTTGCGGTGATATGTTCTCTGCTTTGGTTTCCTAAGAGCACCGCCATAGAGGAAGTGTACCAGGTTTTCGCTTAGCTCATCTCACCTGTGGGAAGCTTCTGATTTTTGAACCCTGAGCCCAGGCTATGCACTGACTAGGACAGGAGTCAGGAGACAATACTCCTTATAGGGTTCAGGCTGCACGTTCAAGCCTCTGCAGGTGCCTTGTCTCAGATGAGAGGTCAGTCCTTCCCCTCCAACCACCCAGAACCAGCTTCCCAGATGAGGGGTCCTCAGTGTGCGAGCAGATCACATACCGAGAGAGTGGGGTCAGATGAGCCCCAGATCAGGACTAAGCCGAAGACCACCTCCTGTCATTTGACTGCAGGGGCTCCAGGAAGAGCAAGCCTCAACGTCCAGATTCTTTCTTCCATCCACCAGGCACTGTCACCTGAGGTTCTCCCCTCTTGGAAATGAATTACTTTGATTTAGTATCCTCTTCCAGGCATTCCGAGAGGGTAAAACACCACTGTCACCTTTATGGGATTGGGTTCATCGGGTTACTTCTCTGAGTGGCAGGAAATGCCCAGGGTTTCGCGAGAAATATACAAAGTTTGTTTGGCAAAGCATGAACACTGACCGGCAGGAAAGCCCCCAAACAAAAACATCGCGGTATGCCCTTGCGGCACCCCCCAGCTGCAAGGGGCAGGCAGACAGAGACACCCCTTCCTTCCCATAAGACCATCCCCTCAGCTAGGAGAGTATGCTGTTCTAAAATACAGAAGGATAGGGATGCCTGGGTGTCCCAGTCCATTAAGTGTCTGACTTTGGCTCAGATCATGATCCCAGGGTCCTGGGATCAAGTCCCACGTCGGGCTCTCTGCCCAGCAGGGGTCTGCTTCTCCTCTCCCTCTGCTGCTCCTGTCCCCCAGCTTGTGTTCTCTCAAATAAATAAAATCTAAAATACAAACAAACAAACAGCAAACAAAAACAACAACAACAAAAAAAAAACCCTAATTATCCCTTTGTGCTCAAGCTCAAAGGAACAGACACCATTTTCAGAGGCAACCAGGTGTTATAATGGTTTTCTCCCATTGTTAAGTTAAACTGAAAAAAATCAATCGATCGAGACCAATGCCTGGGCTTTCACAAGGCTGAATGAAAGGAGAAACACCAGCCTGCTGAGCGGACAGGACAATGGGAGGACGGGCTGCTGTGTTATGGCCCCGTGTTGCTGTAACCAAGGCTTGGGCAGGCTTAGTGCCTCAGCTGTTCTATCAGCTGAGAACTCTTCACGTTTCTAATTCTCAGAGTCACTCTGCCTTAGGCAGAATTATTTTCCACAGTGAGACAGGACAGGTGGCCCTGGGTCCCTGCTTAGCACGCAGGACAGCCTTCGTGGCCAGTCCTTGCTGCAAAGTACTTTTCAGAAGAGGAAGTGCCTTCGTTTGTAACCAGGAGGAGTCCTCGTCTGGGGCCTCCCTCTTCTTCATGTGTCTCATGGGCCTTTGATCACCCCAGGCTCTCGTTAATGAGCTTGACCTGGCTCTGGCCGTGGGGTCATAAATCTCAGCATTGCCACTGCATTTAGAATAAGACCTGAGCCAAGTCACCTAACGTCTCCCAGCCTTAACCTCCTCACCTGGAAAATGGAGACGATCCTACTTTACAGGATTTTTGAAAGTTTAGATAGAGTTTATTTATATGGGAACGTGTCCGGTATGGGGTTCACATCCGTTAAGCACTCAACACACATAAATTTCAAAGAAAATTGTAATCTGAATCCTAAATTGTAAGTCAGAGAGCCTGGGAAGGGAAAGTTCAAGATTTTTATGTCTCCCAGAGGAATTCTGCACCCCTCAAAAAGAATAGGAAGTGTAATCCCATTTGGTTTGCAAGGCTTTCTTGAGTGCCAGCTGTGTACCAGGCACCATTCATGGCACTAAGGATATAGCCATGAACAAGACACACAAGAATTTGCACCCATGGAATTGATTTAGTATAAACTATTTGAAGTTTTCAAAAGTTTAAATCCATTTGGGGGACAGCAGTGTCATATGAAGCTATTAAGCCCTTTAGGAGGACCCAGTCTCCAGCCTCTAAACTTGGCCTCAGTAGAGGGCAGCCACATGCTCTTGCAACACTTTCTTTGGTGGCCCTAACAGAGAGTACATTCCTGGGCTAGAAGGACTGTGGCTCTGACCCAGTGTGACATTGCTTATGTCCTCAGGTGTCCCTTCTGGCCTAAGTGGACAGCCAGTACAGTGTACCACAGCCTCTCTCTCCCCAAGGATATTCCTTAGGATGTGACTAGATGATTAATGTGGAAAGGACTTCTTGTCTACACAAGCTCAGGGAACACTGAACTGAGCCAATTCCAACAGGTTTCTTTGCAGCAGGCCTTCTCAGAGCCTTAAGGAAGCTAAGGTACTTATGAATCTAAATGGATGACAGCGTGCAGCCTTTGACCAAAATGCTGCTTTAAGCATGGAACATTTCTTTATTCCAGAGTAGATGGCAAATCCGGCCTTCCCCAGCACGCAGTTTTGGACCTGCTGGATTCCTGGAAGGAAGTCAAGGGAGGAGGCTAGACCACATCACCTCAAAGGTCTCCTTCAGAAGGACCAGTCTATCACCTGCAAGGTCAACAAGCTCCCAGGTGTTCAAATGGGCTCATGAGTCTCTGTGCCAGCCGCTGTGTTCCAGTGGCCCCTCGATACTCAAGACCCTGGGTTTGACTGGGATGCATTTCCTGTCCCAACAACCACTCCCACTCCTCCCCTTCAATCCTGTTAGTTTTGAAAAGAATCGCCCAGTAGCTTGTATTAGCAGCCAGGTGGAGCACTAAAGATGACCCAGGACAAGCAAGAGTCAGCCCAGTCCCACCTGAACCATTCCAGAAGACTGGATGAAAATTATACAAACAGTACAAGTTAATATTTTAACATGATTGAACACATACTATATATATATATATATGTATATATATATATATATATATATGGAGGAAATATAACAAAATATTAGCAGGGACTCTCTCTGGGTCATAAACAATGGATGACTACTATTTTCTTATTTAAGCTTTTCTGCATTTTCCAAATGTCCATCAATAAGCACGTATTAAGAGCACCTGGGTGGCTCTGTTGGTTGAACGTCCAACTCTTGATTTCGGCTCAGGTCATGATCCTGAGGCTGTGGGAATCAAACCCCGTGACGGTCTCCCTGCTCAGTGGAGAGTCTGCTTGCCATTCTCTCCATCTCTCTCTGCGCCTCCCACCCTTCTCATATGCTCTCTCTCTCAGATAAATAGATAAATCTTAAAAATATATATATTAGTATGTATTATTTCTATGATAACAACAAAACTAACTCCTCCCCCATTTGTAAAGAATCATCTAATGCAGGTCTGGGAGTGAAAGAAACTATCCAGCGGATTTTGTCAGACTGTCCCAGCAAAAGTCCTCTGCATTCCTATCTCCCATTATCTTGGCTTGTTTCCCTGATTCCTAATCTTCAACACTAATGCCCAAGCACAGTTTTTAATAGCTCCCCAACTGAGTTCCTGGCATTTCCATGTGACCTTCTGCTATCAGCTTACGTAAGCCCTTAGAGTGGCCACCTATAGCTGTGTAGGTTGTCTACTGCACAACTCCAGGGGTTGCAACTAACATAGCTGCCAATGTGAATGGTACCTCCCGAACTGTGCAGTGTCCAGTCCACATGACCATAGGGGGCGACCCTGCCTGGCTTTCTGATCCTTTAAACCTTTTGCTGAAGTAGAGTGCTACTCAGAAGATGAAAGTACCTGGGCTTGGGAAACAGCACACCTAATGTATCACAGAATGGGCTCCAAAATCAGACCATCTGGTTTATACACTGGTTCTGCCATTTGGCAGTTGAATGACCTCAGACATGTTATTTAACTTCTCTGTTAATACAGTTTCAGTTTCTTTACCTGTAAAGTAAAGTAACACTAGTACCTGCCCCTAGTATTATTCTAAGGATTAAAGGCACTTCAAATATAAAGCACTAGTCAGTTTTCTGTCTCATGGTGAGCGCTCAGTAAATGTTAGTTATTAGAACTATGATGTCCTCTGAAGTCACACAGACACCTAGAGACACGGTCTTCAATATTAGTTAAATCTTGCATTCGTATTTACCTGTGTGTAGGTGGGATGTGGTGGGGGGGAGGCCAGCCAGGGTAAGAACGAGTTTCCTGGGGCCAGAACTGCATCATGGGTGCTCACCAAAACAGCACAGGGTTCAGAGAGCCAGAGGGTCAAGCTGAATCAGGGTCAGTGAGGGTCGCTGCTGAAGAACAGGCACTAACAGCAAAGGAGACTGGATGACTTTGAGGGCTGCAAAGCCAAGATGGCAGCCCCAGATGGAAAAGACCTTGGGGGCCCCAGGAAAGAGTTACAGATCAGGGAGGGACTCCCAAATCATCCTTAGAACACCCTTGGGATGCTCTCACCTTGTAGAGACTTGATCCATTGACAGGTCAGTGTTAATGCCTTTTCTCTCCAAAATAGTTAGGTTTGGCTCCGGCTGTGAGTCTTTGAAGGCCCCCATAATAACAGTGGCTTGAACAAGATAAAGATTGACTTCTCACTCATGACATGACTCATGTCAAAGCATTAAGGTAGAAATTTCAAGGCTGCTCTGTGGCTCTGCTCCTTCCAGCTCATACCTCCACCTTCTATAGAGTATGGCTTCATCTTGGTGGTCCAGCTGGCCTCCACGTCTAGGGAGCAGGATGGAAGAGATAAAGAGGGAGATGAGAGGGCACTGCCTGCTGCCTGAGAGTCCCAAGAAATGTCACAAAGCCACTCCCCCTACACCCAGGACTCAGTGGTAGCCATGGTTGGATGCAAAGAAGGTCAATCAATGTCTTTATTCTGGCCAGTGTGTTAATTTCCTATGGCTGCTACAAACATAATGGTTTAAAACAACACAAATTTATTCTCTTACAGTTCTAGAGATCAGAAGTCTGAAACGGTTCTCGCTGGACTAAAATCAGCAGGACTAGATTCTTTTCCAGGGGCTCTCGGGGAGAATCCAAGTCTAGCGTTTTCTACCTTCAAAGTCACCCACATTCCTTAGGTCATAGCTCCCTTCCACCTTCAAAGCCAGAAGAGTCTTCCTCGCAATGCCATCTCTCAGGTTCTGACTCTTCTGCCACCTTCTCCCCCCATTTAATAAAGGACTCATGGTTACATTAGGCCCACTTGCCTCATCCAAGATAATCTTATTTGAAGGCCACCTGATTAGAATCCTTAAGTTAATCTGTAACCTTAATTCCCCCTGCCATGTAACATAAAAATATGCATAGTTTCTGGGGAGTAGGATGTATAGACATCTTTGGAGGAGCATTATTCTGCTTACCACAGGCAACCAAATTCTATCACTCTACAAGAAAAGCAGACGACAAGCCATACTCCCCAACAAGACTATGACCTCAGAGAGCAGTTGTCATGGTCCTTCAGTTCTGCCGTGCCAATGGCATAGAGATTCTTGTCTGCCCAGAATCTCTGAGGGATCCCCATACCCCTTGGGCAGTCCAGGTGGTTCAGGTGGGACAGCCCCATCCTCTCAAGCTTCTGATGGTACCAATCAGAATTCTCCTGGGTAGAGCAATTGCTTCAGGAGATGGGACATGTGAACCAAACAAGGTCAATCATGTCATTCCTGGTACTTGGCCTGGAATTTTGGAAATGATGCTGTCCCTTATTTCTAGGAGCACCAGCTCTGAGTTCCACAAAAGTTTGGCTACCTTGGTCACCAATGAGACAAGCCTGCCTGGTGTTGAACTAGCACAGAGGTGAGCAAGGATGTGAAATGGACAGAAAGACACAGAGTCACAAGGGATCTGAAGCCATGCCCATAGCCCAAGAGCCACTCCTGGGCTTTTCATGCATGTGGGTCAATAAATTCCCTCTGCTCTTTAATTCTTCCTCATGTCTCTTTCACTCACAGCCAGGTGTCTTGACTAATAAACTCAACAGACTAATAGACTCAAGAGACACCTGTCAGGGCAAGTCACAACTTCCCAGGGCCTCAGAGTGTCTCCTGAATCCAAGCTCTCAAATGCTCTGACTCTAAGTAAGACCCATGAGACCCTCCCAGCTTTTCTATGCCCTAGTAGAATACTTGTACATGCTGCGCTCACTTGACCTAACTCAGCCCAAAGGCATATACAATTTCCCCAAGTCACTTACTCTGCATGGGAAATGTCTGTGTAACCAGAGGCCCTTTCTGGCAACTCTCCTTCTTACACATCTGCTGGGAACACTAACAAATACTCTGGGGTAACTGGAGACCTCCATGGCTCTTGTTAAGGACAACCATATGGAGGAGAGGATATAAGAGAGAAAGAACGAACAGCTTTCTTCCTTTGAGTGGCAGCTGCAAGGGCCCATGGTTATTTCCTCTCTGCCTCAGCCCCATCCCTAGTACAGTTTTCCTGGCCCAAGTCCCTCTCTGCAGTCCAACTCGTGGCTCTGCTCCAGGGGAAAGACACTCCCTAAAGTGTAACCTGAAGCAGGAATACTACCTTCAGGGAATCCAGCCATTGAGAAAGAAATTTTAGGAAAAATAACCATCCCCCAGCAATCCACTGTCTGGGATGATGTCAGCATCAGAGCCTTCTGAGTTGTCATAAAAAGCAACTGAACTAAGGGATTTTACAAAGCACCTGGGAAGTTGGAATAAAAATGTTCCATTTCAAAGGTAGTGCGACTGGCTGGCTCATGAGAGCAGCTGTGCGCGTTTCTTCCCAGACTTGACATTTACTAGCACCCTTTATGTTTTCCCAGGTGGATGGGACCTTCCCTGCTATGCAAGGCAGGAGAGCCTCTAAGGTCCACCTGGGTTCTGGTGTCTTTAAAGAAAGCAACACCCTCTTAGGTCATTCAATAAATGAGAAAACAGTCTTTACTATCTTGGAATTGGTCTCCCACATGCCATCACCTTACCCAATTACCCACTCTAAACCTACATTCAGCAAACCAGGAGGCCTTATTATTCCCATTTTACAAACCCAAGGAGGGTGGATTAGTTGCTTACAACAAGGGACTTGCTTACAACAAGAAGGTATACACTCAAAAATAATCCAATCCCGTTGAATTAATTAATAAATAAAATTCACCTTGGACATGAACACAAAACAAAAGTCGGTCGACATATGATGAGTGTCCATCACTGCTCTCCATGGAACAGCTCCACCTCCAATCATTTATCTTCTATGTCGTATATTTGTTCTGAGAAAAGTCCTATAGTGCCACATAGTTTGATACATTGAGTTGCAAATTGTCCAGATCTTAGAGAGAGGGAGGGTCTGGGATTAAATTCTGGCTCTGCTTCTAGTTAGTTGTCAGACGTTGGATAAGTCAAGCAACCAAATAAACTTCAGTTTTCTCATACGAAAAATGGAGCTGGGAATAACCATCTTTGGGGGATTTTGTAAGGATTTCAGATATTATTTGTAAAGCACACTTAGCAATGAGCACATAGTAAGCGTTCAATGCATGATATTAGCAGTAGTTAGGCGTTAATATTGATTGATCTGAGACAGAGTGATGGGCTTGATAAGTGGGAGGATGGTGAGGGCAGAGAATATGTTGAAGGAAAGCCTAGAAGATGGTGCTCTTAGGGGATTGGGTGGCTGGTGAGGTGGGCAGGGAGGTTACAGAGTGGACCATGGGCAATAGAAGAACTGAGAGCCGTGGGAGATAAATGGGTCCATTATCAGTGTGCCAAGGACTCCATGGCGTGGAACCCAAGAGCTACCTAGAGGCAGGACTCACTATAACACCTCCCTTCCAGAAGGACCACTAGCCCAGAATCTAACTAAGACCCTTGAGTTGACTTTCTATGCAAAGGGGCTAGGACATAGGTCACTTGCTCACTATCTCTTCCGTCACCAGATAAACAGCACCTCTGCTTCCTCCTTGCTCTTTCCCTCCATCACTCTCTAGGATGCCAAGGAGAAACATTCCTTCGAGCTGCCTTTCCTTGCAAAGCTGTGGGAAGGAGGCTCTTTAAAAAGCAAATATTCAGTCTCATAAACATGTCATAAATCCATTACCAGTTCTCTGTGTTCTTTGTGTTCTTATGTGATTCATCTACTATCATTCTACCCTTGACTTTGAACCCACATCTTCTGGGTCCAGGTTACTAAGAAGTGAACTGTTCACAGGAGATTTTATTACTTTTTATTACTTTTGTGTGGATGGGGCAGTTGCCTCTTTTTGATTTATCTCCAAGAAGAATACATTCTCTGATGCACTCAGACAAAAAAGTGATAGTGATTTTTTTTTTTTATTTTCTGAAAAAGCTGCTTCCACTTCTGGTAAAAGATTATCCAACCTGGATCTCCCAAAGTCCAACTTGCCTTGATGGTTTCAGAGCAGTGACAACTGAATGGCAACGCACGTCACTTTCCTTCCCCAGAACAAACGTGCCCGAGACAAGTACCATCTGATGTCTAGCAGGTCCCTTGCGAATTCTGTCCACGAATACACATGAGCTACAAAACAGGAGGGGAACCAACTCTTGATTAACCAGCCTTCAACCAACCAGAACTCTCAGTCACCCAAAACTTTGTACTTGGCTTCAAAGGAAAAGACCAAGACCATGGAGGAAAGAAGCTAAGACCGGTTAGCTTTAGAAACAAACACCTTCCAATGGCTGTTAATATTATAGCTGATCCTTACTAGGAGCTCATAAGACACCAGACACTATGCACTATCTAATTTAATTCTCACAACAACCCTGGAAAGAAATATTGTTATTGTCCCCAATTTATAGATCAGAAACTACACATTTGACAGAGACATCTAGAACTGAGAAGAGCCTTTTCACTCCCTCTTTTTGCAGTTGAGGAAATGGATGGCCAAAGAAAGGAAAAGGTTGGCCTATGGACACCTAGCCAGCAACTGAGAGAGCCAGGATTTGAAGCCAAATCACCCTTCAGGACGGTGCCCAGCGGCTGCACATACAGAAAGATGGCACAGCCGTGTTCCTTAATTTCTATATCAGCCTTTGCCACTGTCTCTGGGGCTCATTAAAATGGGACAGTGAGAACTTAGCTTTTGGATAGATTTTCACAGGAAAATTTGGAGGGGAGTAGTTAGCCACATAATTAACTTTTTAATTTATCAGTCAAGGAGCAGGACCTAATTGAAGCTTCCTTTGGGTGACAGATTCAAGAAACCAATATTTATAACTAGCATTCACTTAGCACACACAATGTGCCAAGTCTTACCCTGAGCAATTTACATGTTTTCACTTGGCTCATCCTCCCACAACCTGGTAACCCAGTACCAATAAGATTATTCCCATTGCACAGGTGAGAAGATAGAAGTGCAGAGAGATTACACTTGCTCAGGGTCTGCTAAATTTACCTAATATGTGTCTAATACTACTTCCATATCTATTTTCTTCTTTGTTGTCATAACACGCTTGTGATGGACAAACATTTTATTACTTTTATATGTCTGTTCTGGAGATGGAGAACCAAAGCTCTCCCTTGGCCCCGTCACTTGTGAGCTATGTCAGCTGGAGCAAGTGCTTTACCTCTCCAGGCCCCAATTTCTATAAAATAGCCAGGGGAGAACCAGATTCTCTCTAAGATCTACCCCCACCTCCCACCCCTGCCACCAGTTGGAAAGCCCAAGGTAACAGGGAGAGACAGCCTTGTTGTCTGGAATGTCCACCCCCTATGTTCCAGCAAACCTGAGGTCTCTTGGCTTAAATACAGAGAGGTTAGCACCCCCTTAGTGGTTGTGAATGATTGTGTGGCTTCGTTATCTATGCGTCCCGGGGGGCAAAGGAGAGCGGGTGCATTTTTTACCCAGATCTCCTCAAAGACTACTTAATTCAGAATGGGGCCTCTCAGATAGTGCCACCAGTCTGTTTCCATGGGCCCCAAGATGGAAGGTCTAGGGCCAGCGTGCCATGAGGGGATGTTGAAGAAATGCCACAGGTGGTTCATGCATGACAAGTCCTGGGGACAGTGACAAGGAAAAAGCCACGTGTTTCTCAATACAGTCCATTTTGGTATAGAGGGTGGCACAGAGGTACAGCCGTCAGGAAAACTTCCCAATCACATGTGCATGACAAGATCAGAGGCTGAGGTCCTCGTGTTTTTCTAGGTATTTTTGGTTTGGTTTGGTATGGTACTGTTTGGTTTTGCTTTATTTTAGGCACTCAGCTCTGCTTACACTTAAAAAGGTACTATGCTCTGGCAGGAGTTGCTTTTTATTTTTTATTTTTTTAAGATTTTATTTATTTGACAGAGAGAGACACAGAGAGAGAGGGAACACAAGCAGGGGAGAGTGGGAGATGGAGAAGCAGGCCTCCTGCCGAGCAGGGAGCCTGAAGCGGGGCTCCATCCCAGGACCCTGAGATCATGACCTGAGCCGAAGGCAGACGCTTAACGACTGAACGACCCAGGCACCCAGGATTTGCTTTTTAAAATAAAAGGTGGGGGATAGATAAGAAATTAACAGGCCTCCCTCAGTACATGATGACCTATCATAGTTTTGACACCTGACATTTGGAGAGTGGGGACTGGATGGCAAACAACACGGTAAAAGTAAGGGTTTCACTGACTCAAAGTTTCAGGGGACTGGGCATCTTGTCCGAAGCTATCAAACAACTACACTGTATTCAATTTGGAGATCTGGCTCTCCGCCTATTACTAAAGTTATTTTTTTCTACCCAACACTAAATCTTCCTGTTCCAGAGACTCCCCCACTAGGAGTCCTGGGGTAAGGCAGATCCCACCTAAAGTATAAAAGCGGAGAAGACCAGACATTCATTTTCCCAGCTTTCCTTGCGGTAAGTCACAGCCGATCAGATGGACCCAGGGGTTTCCGTCAGAAGCTGGTGCTGCAAAGAAGTAGGGACAGTAGAAAAGGCTTTCTGGTGAGGCCGGTCACCGTAGCAGCGATGTCTGGTATCCAGAGCCAGAGACCGTAGCAGTGTCGTGCTGGTAATGTCCTCTGCTCTGGGGGGGAACATGGGGAGGTCAGCCATGTCCTCATTAGGCTGCTCCTCAGGCATCATTTTGGCCTTGGCCATGACTGCCATCTTGCTTCCCTTGTTCCAGCTCATTTTGTAAGCCTGGGTTTTCCTGGTGATTCTGTGCACTCCCCAACAGGCTTTCCATAAGGTCCTTTTCTTCGATCAGCCGGAGTTGGCTTCTGTTGTTTATAGTGAAGAACTGTGATGGACACACTAGTTGCATGACTTAGACAAGTTAATCTCCTTAACCCTCAGTTTCCCTGTCTGTAAAATGGGGATCATACTCTTATGTTCTTCCCCTTATTACATAACCACTGAACACCTACTAAGCATTAGGCACTATGTAAGCTGTTCTGTGCTCATACATAATAGTCTGATGGGAAAGACAGACATTAACAAATTGTCATGGAAATAATTTATTACAATTGTGTGAGATTCTGGGGAAAATTCATAGCAGCATAATTCGTGACAGCCCAAACAGGCCAAATGTATAGCAACAGACACTGAAGAAACAAAATGTGGTATGTGCATGCAAGGGAATATTATTCAGCTATAAAGAGAACTGACACACAGACACATGCTGCCATATGCATGGACCTTGAAAAATTACACTGAGTGAAAGAAAGCAGACACAAAAGACCACAGATGGTATGATTCTATTCAGATGAAATCTCCAGAATTGGCAAATCCATAGAGATAGAAAGGAGATGAGTGGTCTCCAGGCACCGGGGACGGGGGGAACGTACTTGGGAGTGACTGCTAAAGGTGACAGAGTTTCCTTCTGGGGTGATGCAAACGTTCTGGAACTAGATAGTAGCGATGGTTGCACCAACCTGTGACTACACCAAGAACCACTGAACTGTATGCTTGAAAGGGTCTGTTTCATGATGTCTGGAGGATCTCTTTAAAGAGGGCTCCCATTCCTATTCCATTCATCACTGTTCCCTTTGTGCCCTGACTTCTTTCCCTTTTAATGCCCATCATTTTTCTCAGTACTGCTAAGACACCCTCTGGTATCCCTAGGTGCACACATTTCTGATTTAGCAGACCCACCGCAAGGACCCTCCCTCTCTCCAGATTCCCCTAAGTCAATTCCAGAGAAGACTCTCATTGTCTCCACTTAGGTCACATGCCTAATGCCCATCTATGGACAAATCACCATGCAGGATAAGGGATGGGGGATGGGGACTGTGATTAGCTCAGCATGGTTACCTGGCAACCCGCATAGGGAGGTAAGTGGTCATGTGATTAACAGCCCCACTGGAACCACACAGGAAAGGGGGAGTTTGCCCCAAAAGTGAAGGAGGATCTGTTGCAGAAAGGCGGTGGTGGGGGGATGGGAATGAGATGGTGTGCTTGACAGCCAACATCTATCCTGCTTCACCATGATTACTTCGGTAACCAAGCTGTTCTAAGGCATGCCAGTAAAAGCTCCATAGCAACATTTAATAAAAGACCTGAAGAATTAGTGGAAATTAGTCAAATAAAACCCAGTACCTAGGGAAGCATGCTACAGGTGAAGGGAATACATATGTTAATATATGTTAAAATGTATCATCAACTCTTAACCACTAAGTAATGAAGTGCTTGCTATGGGACCCAGGAATCCTGCCTCCCAGACAAGGAGAGCTGTGGTTTAGAACACATTCTGGGGGTGCCTGGGTGGCTCAGTGGGTTAAACCTCTGCCTTCTGCTCGGGTCACGATCCCACAAGCCCTGCAGCGGGCTCTCTGCTCAGCAGGGAGCCTGCCTCCCCCTCTCTCTCTGCCTGTCACTCTGCCTACTTGTGATCTCTGTCTGTCAAAAAAAATAAATAAAATCTTTAGAACACATTCTACCTCAGTCGCCTGCAGAAGCTCGCCCAAAATTTGTCCCTGCCGAAGAGCAACATAACCTGATTCATGAAGACTCTCCAGCTGTTTCATATCACAAGCAAAATAAATACCATTTCATGCCTAGTGTTCCAGCCCTCTTCCCACATAAAAGTTGCAAGGAGATATTCTAATAGTCCTCACTTTCATCTAGGTAAAACTGCCAAGGGATGATAACATCGGCTCAAGCAAACTGCTTGGATCTTGGAACGCTCAGCACAGCAGGTTTGTTCTGTTTTGTTTTGTTTTGTTTTAATGTTAAGAGGTGGAGGGGGTGGGGGTTTGCAAGACTGGGCTGAAACAGAGGCATCAATTTTATGGGGCTGGGAGAGGACATAAAAGTCATCCAGCCACTCATCTTAAAGATGGGGAAATCAAGGAGTACTGGAAGACTTTAATGATTTGGTCTAAATGACCCACATGCTCCTATCCCGTAAGCTGCCCATTCCTGACTCAGTCGGGACCCATCTGGTTGCAAAAGAAAGAAGCCAGTGAAAGTCCAGAAGCAGGGCTGGGACTTGGGGCTCCAATGATGTCACCAGGACATACCTCGCTCTGTCCCTGAGGTAGAGACTGTTTCAGTCTGCCCAGGGCTGAGGGGGCTCCTACGATGTGGGACTTTAAGTTTTAACCACAGGACAGTCTGGCATTAGTTGGTCACCCAAGTCTGTATCCTCAGCCAGCCATACTCTGTGTTAACTCCGTTCTCTCCAGCTTCTCTGTTGGAAACAAGAAGGCTGCCAGCATGTCCCACCCTCTCTGCAACCCAGGCAGAAAAGAGACTTCCTAGCACCATAACATGGGTCCTGCAATTCATTCTGTTTGGGTCACATGCCCTGAATGCCTCACTATATCCAAGACAATGATTGGCTAGGGTTGCACTCAGCCCCTCCCAGACCTTCTAGAAAGGCTACAGATGCCTTCACGTTGGTCATCATTTCATGGCTATAATTTTAATGCCCATTGTGATACCTGGCATTACATAACAAGTTATATTTATGTGAGATGATTGAGAGATAGATAACTATATAACAAGATGGTGTTCGTGGCCCAGTAAGAAATTGTTCCCAGAACCTCAATGTCATACAAATGGCTAGCAGACACATGAAAAAATGTTCATAATCATTGGCCATCAGGGAAATTCAAATCAAAACCGCATTGAGATACCACCTTACACCAGTTAGAATGGCCAAGATTAACAAGGCAGGAAGCAACAAATGTCGGAGAGGTTGTGGAGAAAGGGGAACCGTCTTACACTGTTGGTGGGAATGCAAACTGGTGCAGCCACTTTGGAAAACAGTGTGGAGATTCCTCAAAAAATTAAAAATAGAGCTACCCTATGGCCCACAATTGCACTGCTGAGTATTTACCCCAAAGATACAGATGTAGTGAAAAGAAGGGCCACATGCACCCCAATGTTCATAGCAGCAAGGCCACAGTCACCAAACTGTGGAAAGTCCCGAGATGCCCTTTAACAGACGAATGGATAAGGAAGATGTGGTCCATACATACAATGGAATATTATGCCTCCATCAGAAAGGATGAATACCTAACTTTTGTATCAACATAGACAGGACCGGAGGAGATTATGCTGAATGAAATAAGTCAAGCAGAGAGAGTCAATTATCATATGGTTTCACTTACATGTGGAGCATAAGGAATAACATGGAGGACATTAGGAGAAGGAAAGGAAAAGTGAATTGGGGGGAAATCGGAGGGGTAGACGAACCATGAGAGACTGTGGACTCTGAAAACAAACTGAGGGTTTTAGAGGGGAGGGGAATGAGGGGATGGGTGAGCCGGTGATGGGTAATAAGGTGGGCACAGATTGCATGGAGCATTGGGTGTTGTACATTAACAATGGATCATGGAACACCATATCAAAAACTAATGGTGTACTGTATGGTGCCAAACATAACACAATTTTTAAAAAAAGAACCTCAGGGGCTCCTGGGTGGCTCAGTGGGTTAAGCCGCTGCCTTCGGCTCAGGTCATGATCCCAGGTCCTGGGTTCGGGCCCCACATCGGGCTTTCTGCTCAGCAGGGAGCCTGCTTCCTCCTCTCTCTCTGCCTGCCTCTCTGCCTACTTGTGATTTCTCTCTGTCAAATAAATAAATAAAATCTTAAAAAAAAAAAAAAAGAAGGTGTAGCTCAAAAATTTCCCTTAAAAAAAAAAAAAAAACTCAATGTGAGGTTGACACGAACTACCTCAACAAAGGCACTTTTTGCAAATCAGGAGCTTCAATGGGACCTCACCCTGGATGGGCAGAATCCCATCACCACAAACCCAAATGCATCTCCTAAGAGGAAACAGGCTGGCTAAAGGTGTGGCTCCCCCAGCACGCCCTGTAGCCTGAAACCCCCTTGTCCCCATTGTGGAGAGTGTACCTTTGGTGCTAGTCACAGGAAGTTGTGACATTTTGAACATTCAGGGTGGGTTTCACCAAGCCACCAACCCTGCTCTGTGGAGAACTGCCTCACTTGGGCCACGTGCCCACCCTGTCACCTCCACACACACACACACACACGTGGTTAGTATCAAGGAGGGGTGCTGTTACCAAAAGAAGGGAGACAATGGACATTAAAAACAACACGTGTGGGGTGCCTGGGTGGCTCAGTGAGTTAAAGCCTCTGCCTTCGGCTCAGGTCATGATCCCAGGGTCCTGGGATCGAGCCCCGCATCGGGCTCTCTGCACAGCAGGGAGCCTACTTCCCTCTCTCTCTCTCTGCCTGCCTCTCTGCCTACTTGTGATCTCTCTCTCTCTGTCAAATAAATAAATAAAATCTTTAAAAAAAAAAAAAACACGTGTCCACCCCACTTTCCTGTGCTGTTTAATCCTGCAGACAGGTAATTGTGAAGGTGAGCCAGAAAGTCAGAAAAAGTGGGGGGTTCAACCCCCTCTTTATGCCTCACCAGTTGTGTTGGCTATTTCCCATTCGCCTTTCCAGACTCAACACTCTCCCCTTCTCTGCCTTGTTCTGGGCCCCAGGAGGCTGCATCAGTGGCATTCTTGCCCTTGAGCTTCCTGGTTGGGTTTATCAATGGGTGGGAGATTGAAGGGTAAGAAGAAAGTGAGGTCAAGGTCCTTACTCCCCTTTGACTCCTTTGTCCCAAGTCTTGGGATTGACCGTATCTTTTATCAAAGGCCACTGGTCTTCTCTGGCCGCTTCTCCTACAACCATCCAGGTTCCTGTAACTCCTTCCTCCACTTGTTCTTCGCAGTCTTACCGTGGGAATATTCCTCCCCACCGCTGTCCCCACACTGCTCCGCCATCCCTTGTTGGTTTCCCTGTCCACACCATTGTAAACTGTCCCTCTAATGAACTGTTCTCACTTACCCACCTGAGTGTTTCATCTGTTCCCTGCAGGGATCCTTAGTGATATCCCAGCTATGAAACGTCGGGCCAATACCTCGGCTTCCAGAAACTTTTGTTCTCACAGCTGAGAGTGAGGATGACTATACTTGCTTCTCGTGGTCATTACGGGATGGCAGACGGAAACCAACACCCTGCCTGATACAAGGCAGACACTCGGTGTAAAGACACAACTGTCTCGTTCGCTAGTCTGTGAGCTCCTCCCAGACCAGGGACCTCATTTTGCTGTTGATCTTTGAATCAACAGCAGCTAGCACTATACATGGTCCACTCTATGTGCTCAATAAATTGTTATTTTATGGACTGTTGATCTGTTGTTTGGCCCCTGTGCCTTCCCTTTGGTTCTGGAAGATAGATAAGAAAAATAAAGGAGCACTTGACATCAATTCTCTGACACCTTCCAATCCCAGCAGCTTGTAGTGGTGGTCTTCGTGTTGTATCTTATATTTTTGCTACGTCACAAATACAATGATTTTGTCACACATGATCTGATCTGTGTGCTTTCTCTGGAAAAGTCTTGCTGAGGAGGGATGCCATTTAAACACGTGATCCTATACCACGTTTGGAGAATGTACTGTGGAACAGCTGTCTGGATCCACTGGGCTCCCCAGCTTTAGGGACTCCTAATGCTGCTTCAGACTTCAAAACTGTTGAGAGCACAAGACCACAGAGTTCCCACCCACAAGGATAGACACACTCATTCCGGCATGTCTCCAGCGCTGTAGGGTTGAGCACTACGCAAGACGCTCACCTTCCTTCCAAAGGGCTCTCTGCCCTCCATATCATAGACAAGGGTCTTCACAATCAGGCTCTGACTTGCCTTCCAGACTCATTTCCTGTCTCCGTCTGTGCAACCTCTGCTCCAACAACACTGAGTCAACAGCTTTTCCCAAACACCCAGGGCTCTCTCACTCCTGCACAGCTTCGCCCTCTGCCTGAATGTCATCCTCCCTTTCCTTTCTATGGTGAAATGAGATTTGTCCTTCAGCTGCCACCTCTCCTCTAGAATCCTCCATGACTTCGCCATAACAAAGTAAGTTCCTTCCTCCTCTATGCTCCTCTACTCTTTTGCACAGATATCCTACACATCCATTTCAGCGCAACAGGTCTGTCTCCCCAGTAGATGCTCATAATCTCTAGCATTCATTAAGCATCTACTACATGCCTGCTGCTCCATGAACATCTCATTTATTCCTCATACCATCTCTGCACTAGCTCCCTAAACTGTAAATGCCATGACTGCCGGAGACCCTCTGAGTATGTGTTTTGGAGTGCTGGTCCTTTGGGCAGTTTTATTTATTTGTTGGGTTTTCTCTTTTTGCTTTGTTTTTGTTTCGTTTCATGTATTTTGGAGACTTTGTTTTCTGCATTTTTCCTTTCAGTCTTATACCTCCAGAACCTAGCACTGGCACATTGCAAGTGTTCAACAAAAACTTGTTGAATGAATGGAAGTTCGCTTTTTGTTTTGGGGAGTTGTTTTGTTGTTGTTGTTGTTGTTGTTGTTTGTTTTTGTTGCTGTTGTTTTGTTTTTTACTTATGGAGACACTCAAAAGCAAAGACTGGAATGGATTTACCCATGGCTCTCTGCCTGCAATTAGCCTATGTCTAGGGAGCAAGGGCCGTGCCCCATTCATCTTTGTTTCTCCAATGGCAGGACTTTGTCTAAGTACAAAATAAAAGCTTGAAGAAGGAATAAATGATGGAATAAATATGATTACTGCATATCCCAGAGGATTATAACTTGATGACAGGCAAAAACTTTCTCATTTAACCAAAAAAATGATGTTATTTGCCATAAGTAATGCTAGAAGAAAAGTCTATTTTCCTAACTTTCTTAGGTAAAAGAGACTTTTAAAATAGCCCCCCCCTTATTTTATATTATTTCTGACTTGCCTTCTTCCTGGAAGGTTGTACATAAATCTAACATTTGTAGATCAAACTGATTTAAATATTGTAGGAATCCTTGCTTTTTCAAGAAACACACTACACAGCCTCTGGGAAAATGAAGACTGCATCAATAAAATGAATAAAATGATCATTTTATGCTTCAGAAAAATGAAATCAGTTCCCAATTTGTTTCACGCAGGGGACCAGCAGGTTACCAAACTCTGCTCAAATGGTTTAACTTCAGAGGTTTTAATGAAGGGATCAGTTGCAGAGGTGTGGGTAGAGTTGAGGGAGCCTACAAGAGGGAAAGGCAGTAGGAAGTTGCTACTACCTCTGGGTCCTAGGGACAAGAGGAGGCAAGTGATTTTCAGAGTCCAGTCAGAGCTGAAATCAGGGCAGAGCAGCTGCCTTCAGCTCAGGTCATGATCCCAGGGGCCTGGAATCAAGCCCCGCATAGGGCTCTCTGCTCAGCAGGGAGCCTGCTTCCCACCCCCGGACTCCCCCACCCCCGCCTCTGCCTGCCTCTCTGCCTACTTGCGATCTCTGTCAAATAAATAAATAAAATCTTAAAAAAAAAAAAAAAAAAGCTGGCAATCCCTCCACCACCACCATTCCACCTTCTCCCTCAGCATCTCCACTGGTTAGAGTTTGGGTACCCGATAGGATATGTCAACTCTTCAGTTCCTGGCAATCAGCCTTTAGTGACCCTGTACTGATTGGATCACCATGGGTTTCCACTAACCGTTATTATTACATATGGCAGTGCTAAGAAGTGACCCAGAGAGCCTTCTGGGCTCTGGATATGGTTTCTCTTGCCTTCGTTGGGTAGTGGTAACCTATTTCCCTTGATAATTAGGATCAGTCCCTCCAGTCAATACATTAACCCTCTGTCTGTAGTTGGCTCCATGGCAGGAGGAGACTCAAATGGCTAAGGATAGTTAGAGCTTCAACTTGAACGGAACCGTGTTTGTGCTCTCTGATGGAAACCAGAATCTGCAAGCCCACCAATGGAAGATTTCAGGGATGGGAAGCCAAAGTGCTCTAGGTGGGGCTTGTCAGGTAAAATAGATTAAAAATGAGATGGGGCTACTCCCACTTCCCCCCTCTGGACATGGGGGGAACACTATATTTACTGCGTTCTGTAAGATGGGAGCCCTGAGCTTTGAGAACAGTATTCCCCAGCAGCCTTTAGAAGGTCATTCGACAGTCTTGGCAAGCTTCTGAGTGATGGGTTACACACTCACATCAGCTCACTTTGCCAGCAAGCACCCAGTGCCATACTTCTTTTGTCATAAAGTTAAGTTCCTTGGTAATTTAGAGGTAGGATACCAAAACAATCGAAGTCCCTCCAAACTACACAACGGCAGCGATGACAAAAACCAGTTGGCCATGTCTCCGGTCCTGAGTCTCACTTTCACGAAAGAAGGATTTTCTTTCCAAGGTCTCAAAGTCGGCTTTTTCTGTCCTTATTTTCCCTCTTGCCCTCACGTCAACTTTGGAAGGCAGAATCAGCTCATGAAAAGAGGACAAGCTTTAGAATTAAAAGTCCTGGATTGAAATCCCAGCTCTGCCACTTGGGAGCTTGTGGTTTCTAACTGTGCAGGTTCCTTGTGAATAAAATAAGGATATTATACCTACCTTGTAGGGTTTGGGGGTGAATTAAATAAGCCAATGTAGACAAAAGGCACACAACAAGTATTCAATAAATGTTACTCCTTCCTCCTGCCTTCAAGCTAAATTCGACACCCAAAGCATCAATTTTAAAAAATGTTTGTAACAGAATGTGTACCTTAGGGGAATTTATAAGATATCACCAGGTGAACTTTCTCGGGGTTCAGCCTCGCTCTCCTGATGAGGTTCATACCACAGGTTTATAAGAAAAATCTATAGCTCTGGGCTTTTCAGTTCCTCAGCTTTTACTTTCACACAGGGATAGTTCAACATTCTTCTCTGTCTCCATATTTCTACATCTGCCCATTTTGTGCAAGCCAAATCCCCTGTCTGGGCTTGAGTCCAGTCTCCTCAGCAGATGATTTCTTTAGGTAAGTCCTAATACTTACAAGTCATCCTCTCTGGTCTCTTTCAGTGGTTAGCCCGAGCGTGCACTTAAGGACAGGAGACCACAGGGGCTGGGAGGGGTGATGGGCAGAAGAGACAGTGTGTGTGTGCGTGCTCCGAATGCCTTTCCCACATGGAGTCTCCACACTGTGACAGTACTCGTAGCAAGCAACAGACACTGACCCCGGCTCTTCTAAGCGCAAAGATTTTACTGGGAGACTATCGGGGTCCATAGCATCAGCAAGAGGCTGGAGAAACAGGCATGGGAAACTGAGGCAAGAACTGAGAGCTCCAGAGGACCAGACAGCAAGGATCATGGCAAAGCTGCTGCAGCAGGGGCCCCCCGGGGTCAGCATCCCTCCAACGACGCTGGCCAGGAATACCCTCCCACCAGGAACCACCAAACCTGCTTCCGTCACTTCTGCAGGAGAGTGCCTGCCCCTGACCGGAACACAGCAGGGACAGAGAAGATCCAGTCCCTTCAGATCCTGAATTTGGAAGTCAGCACTACCTCCCACCAAGATACGTGAGGCATCCCCCCTCTCCACCCCAAATCAGGGGGCTAGCAGGCCGTACAAACTAGATGGTAAAAATACATACATAAAAATATATACGTAAAACACATTTTCACCACCCACCCTTTTACTTGCTGGTGTTAGGCAATTTCATTCTTTGCTTCTTTTTTTTTTTTAAGATTTTATTTATTTATTTGACAGACAGAGATCACAAGTAGGTAGAGACGCAGGCAGAGAGAGAGAGGAGGAAGCAGTCTCCCCGCCGAGCAGAGAGCCCGATGCGGGGCTCGATCCCAGGACCCCGGGATCATGACCTGAGCCGAAGGCAGAGGCTTTTAACCCACTGAGTTACCCAGGTATCCCTCCTTCTCAGGCACCTCTGCTTCTTTGTTTAAAAGAAAGTTTGTTATAACTTATTTATAGTGAGAAGAGCATTATATATATACGTAACATTTTTTAAGGAATTTCAAGATGGATCAGAGATTGGAGGACAGAAAGAGAAGATCTCCTTTGAATGTTGTTCTAAACATTCCTGCAGGTCCTGTCTCTTCCCTAGGCAGGCCTGGGCAATTAGAAAGAAGTCCCTCCACGGATTGCATGGAGCACTGGGTGTGGTGCAAAAATAATGAATACTGTTATGCTGAAAAAATAAAAAATTAATAAAAAATAAATAAATAAAATAAAATTTAAAAAAAAAAAAAAAAAGAAGTCCCTCCCTCAACACAGGCAATCTTCCCAGGGCAGAGGAAACAGAGTTCCTCTGTTGGTGGCCCTGAAACCAGTGAAAGTAAGGTCTCGCTCAGAACCTTGAGACTCAGTCCTCAGCCATCCACCCAACCATTTGTTTCTTCTTCCACCTGAAGTAGAATCTGACACTTGATGAGGTCATGAGTTCAAGCCCCACATTGGGCATAAAGGAAAGAAAGAAAAAGAGAAACAGGAAGGAAGGGAAGAAGTAAGGAAATGGGGGGGGGGAGGGAAAGATGGAGGGAGGGAGGAAGGGAGAAAGAAAGAAAGAATGGAAGGGAGGGAGGGAAGAAAGAGAGGAAGAGAGGGAGGGAGGAAGGAAAAGAAAGAGAGAAAGAAATCGAGAGAGAGAGAGAGAGAGAGAGAAAGGAAGGAAAGGAAGGAAGGGGGAAGGAAGGAAAGGAAAGGAATCTGGAAAGCCCTCCTTGGCACTGCCCTTTCTTCATCACTTGCATGGACTCAATCACCAAGTCCTGGGTGTTTGCCCCCTACAGGAGTCTCAAGTTTATCCCCTCCTCACCATCCCAGCTACCACCCTCCTGACTCTGGTGCTCATCAGCTGCCGCCCGGAAGCAGTGACATCCTCCTGACCTGTCTCTTGTCCATGCAACGTACTTCTCCCATCTGTCCCTCCACCCTCCCACCAAGGGATATCTATTACAGCACAACCTCACAACCTACCTGAGTCATTCCCCTGTTTACAGATCTCCACAACTCCCACCACTTGAGATAAAGCCCCAGCTTTCTCCCAGACCACATGGAGCCTTCTGCAACCTAACCCACCCACCCCGCCATCCCCAGCTCGCCTTATCACACTCTGTCCTTCAAGACCCCCCAGGCCTTCAACCCTTCCCACCCCATCCCACCACTGTTCCTGTTGTCTTCTTTATCTGAATGCCCACCCCATTCTCAACTTTCTTTCCATTTGCTTTGTCACTTCCTACTCATCCTTTAGGACCGAGCTCAGGAGCAACTCCTAGCAGCCTTACCTGATGGTTCTAGGTTGGGTCACATGATTTATCCTTGCGGGTGTCCCAGAAAACCCCATGCAAATCCTTATTACTGCAGATGCCACATAATTTTAGGAATACATATTTGTATGTCTCTCTCTCTCTTTCTCTCTACCCTAGACACTCCCCGAGAGTAAATGTTCTAAGGAACATAGCAAAGGAACCAGGAACATAGCAAAGGCATGAAGTACTCTGTTGAGACAAGGAATGAATGATATTCTATAATAAATTTTATAGTCTGTAAAATGATCAAAGCCAGAACTAAAGATAACTCCTCCTTTCACTTAGTTGACAGAAGAGAAAAAATCTAATTTATGCCCCATCTCTTTAATAAATACACAATTTGAAGACACTTAACAAAAGCTTTTATACAATATCATTTTTAGCAAAGCAGATGTTTAAAGGACTAAATTATTTCTTAAATTACTATCAACAGTAAACCCTGCTTGAAAATATTATGTCCCTTAAGGGACTGGATTTCTGAGGCTGTAGTCAGAATGGGAAAGGAGATGAACATTCTGTACTTATTTTTAAATTACATTCTTCTTCCTGAAATGAATGTACTGTTGTTAAAAAAAAAACAAAACTCACGGGCTCATTTTATTTTTATTGAATCATATGAGACAGGCTGGTAAAATGGTTTTCATTTTCTGGGCCACAACTTAGAAATTCAGTTCCATGTACACTGAGACCTCCTTGACACCTTGATTCTTTGATACGTGGCAGCCATCAGGCCTATAGTAGTGAGCAGAACACATCCATAGACTTTGCTCTCTGTGAGAAAATGACGGGTATGGCAGGCAGCCACCCAAGAAAGACAGGAGAGACTTGTGTTTTCCTATTTCCCCAAAGAAAATTTACAATCGGGGTTAATGATAACCCTTCAATCAATGATGCCCAGAGACTCCTACAACCATCTCTATAGCAGGTGTGCCTATCAATGGAAAACCAAACACTGAACAGGTTAAGTGACTTCTCCAGGATTTGACAATTCAGTATTTAACTCATAGGAGGAAACACACTCCGTATGACTCACGAACCACTTCTCCAGTCACCAGGGTGGACGAGTCAAAACATGCAGTGATTACGACAATCTGTCAAAATGTAACAAACCACAGATCTGCTTTCAATCCGACGGTCAGGTAAGAACCTTACAAGATGCCTGATTTTTCAACTCTGCTCTTTCTCTAGGATCCTGGTTAATTTGGAGGAGAAGCCTCTTTAGGGGGTCAAGTCGTTTTTCTTGTACCCTCCCGAACAAACTCACTGGTGACAAGTCCTAATAAAATCTGGTCACTGGAGTGTGTAAATAATTTCACATCAAAATTTACATTTCTCGGGGTGCCTGGGTGGCTCAGTGGTTAAAGCCTCTGCCTTCAGCTCAGGTCATGATCCCGGGGTCCTGCAGGGATCCCCGCATCGGGCTCTCTGCTCAGCCGGGAGCCTGCTTCCCCTTCTCTCTCTCTGCCTGCCTCTGCCTACTTGTGATCTCTGTCTGTCAAATAAATAAATAAATATTTTTTAAAAATTTACATTTCTCAGGGACATTGGTCAGTCCAGCAAGATTAATGGAACATTCCAACCCCGTTGATTTTGTCTCATGGTGCCTAATTCCCAGGCCCGCTACTAACTAGCTCTGTGTTCAAGAGAGCTCCTCTTCTTTGGGACTTAGCCTTCTCAAGGGTAAAAGGAGGGAACTGGATTAGGTAACCTCTCTAAAAGTTTGTTCTGATTTTTCAGCAGAACTGTGAATAAACGTTTAACATATCTGAGCCTTAGTTTCTTCCTCTATAAGATGGGGATAAAAATATTTACCTTGCAAAATTATATAAACACTAGTGATAATAAGTAAGTAAGTAACCCACAAGACCCAATGTCTAGATGGAGTTCAGGCCAAGCTACTTTTGTACATGAGAAATCTCAGAACTAAAACGTGTTACTCAACTGTTCAAGATCCCATTTGAAAGGTTGTAGATAGGATGGTTTTAACCACTGACACGTATTTAAAGCTTGACATCCATAACAAATTTAACATCCTCATTCTAAAATGTGTTTTTATAAAAACACACTGGAAATCTGGGCTATTCATGTAAAATGTGGTTTCATTCATTTCTCTACATTGTACAAAAGTGAGCAGCCTCACCTCCAAATCCTATTTACTACTATTGAAAGGGGGGAAAAAAAGAATTTTCATTAAAATCGAACAACGGGGCTATGAAAGAAGGAGGATTATAGCAAAATGCCCTTGACCGTCTCTCAAAAACAGAACCAGGCCCACATTTGAGGAATGCCAAGTGATTCTCATTAAAGTAATGAGAATATTTTCAGTGACATGTGTCTGACCGACTTTAATTTAGTTGGCAGGACTCAAGGCAGCCAGAGACCCAAAAATAACGCACAGCCAACAGTTCCTACTCAAACACACCTAACAGACGTAGCTCACACTGTTTCAAGGATGCCCCACCCTAGACAGACAGGGTGTAAGGTCAAATGCAAATTGTTGTGGCATTAAACACACAGTCCTGTGACAACACTGACAGGTCAAATTTAATAGCCTGAGTCCCTCGGGCTCCCCCCCCTTCATAAAATTCGCTCTGAGCCGACAGATTTGCTGGATCCCAACCCCTGCCCCACCCAACAAGCTGAAGTTATTTTTAACTTACAACTACTGCTGATAAGTATTTTAAAAAAAGAATACCCTTTCAGAAAGAGAAACTATGAACAAACAAAATACCAATGCATTTTAGTGAGAAATAGTCCGTCTATCAGCCAAAACTATAAACGAATGTCATTTTGGGGTAGAAAAAAAACAGAGTACTTTGTATTTATCACGTTTTCCATCATTTCTACAAACAAATTCCCTAAACAGCCTTGTGGGGCAGTGGGCAGGCTGAAATTATGTTGAGCTTACCTTTGGAAATGTAGTCTCCTGAACAGAATAAGGCCCATTTCCATAGGTCAAGTGCAGTCAGTAGTAACGTATAATAGGCAAGCTATCATTTCATTGGATAATTTACTCCAACATAAGCTCTTTTTCCCACATCTGGAAATTAGCCAAGTGAGCTAGGCTCCATGCCCTCAAAACTTAAAATTCGGTGGATAGACATGAACGTAAGCAAGTCAAAGTTGGAGGAATATTCACGATCATTGCCTAAAGGTAAGAATATTCATTATCATTGCTGCTGGCCCCTTGATAGGCACTTTTATATATATTATTTCAATAAATCCTCCCAACACCCTTTGAGGTGGACACTCTCATTATTCCCATTTCACAAATGAGGAAATTGTGACACAGAGAGGTTAAGTAACTTGTCCAAGGTCACACAGCTATTTAAGTAGAGAACTATGATGTGAGCCCAACCTGGCAGCAGATAGGGTTGGAGAGAGACCTGGATACCAACTTGAGTTTCACCACATACTGGCTGCCTGACCTTCGACAGGCTACCTAAATTTTCAGAGCCTCAGCTTCCTAGTCTACAAAATAGGGCACATAGTGTGTCCTGCTCCAGCCATAAGGCCACGCTGGTCCTCCCAGTCTGTGCCTTGTGAAATTCTTGGAGCATCCTTCTGCCTCTAGATCTTCAGTCCAAAGCGAAGACACTGACACTTTGCCTGTGGGGTTCTCAAGGCTCAGTCATGATAAGGCCTCCACTCACAGAGACTTTGCAAAGTCAGGCCAGGAGCTGATGGAAGGTAGCTGTTCTACACATGGCCTAGCACATTCTTTATCCTGAGGGGCTCAGCATGCCAAGGCTTCCCAGCAGAAACCATGCGTTTGAAGAAGTGTCAAGTCAGATTTTTCAGGGTGGAGGAAATCTACAGCAGTCACTGACACTTCAGAAGAAGGCTGGGTTAAGATAGGAGAGCCACACTTTTTTTTTTTTTTTTTTAAAGAGGATAGAACTGAGGGACTAGAGACAAACACTGAGGCTTCCTGAGGTTAGTTCTTAGCCAAGGGGTTGGGGGCGGGGGAGTGATTTCCTACTTATGCTTGAATTTTAAAAGTTAAAAAAACTTTGACAAATTTTCCGGCACTCAACTCTTCATAGCTACTGGCTATGTAACAAAAGACCACAGCAGTCTCAGTGGCATTAATAAACACTGATTTTTTTTTCCTAAAGTAGCTGTGGGGCAACTGGGGTGTCAGCTCCATGTGTCCTATCCTGGAACCAAGATTGGAGCAATGGCTACCCACGGTATATTCATGCCATGGCATTCGCAGAGACACAAGAGGGCAAGACCAACGAGACAAGCACACACACACATCCTCTGCTCACAACACATCCACCAGCCCCCCACTGACCAAAGCAAGTCACGTGGTCAAGTCCACTATCAAGAATCAGAGAAGTTTAAGGGCAGCTGGGTGGCTCAGTCAGTTAAGTATCTGTCTTCAGCTCTCAGGTCATGATCCCAGGGTCCTGGGATGAAGCCCCGCATTGGGGTCCCTGCTCAGCAGGGGAGTCTGCTTCTCCCTCTCTGCTCCTCCCCCTGCTTGTGAGCTCTCTCAAATAAATAAATAATCATCTTAAAAAATCAGAGAAGTACAGATCGCTAGGAGGCCATGGGTCATGTGTATAACATTACCAAAGAGGAGTAAAGAGCTATTACCACCAATCCCATTTACAACACTCACTAAATAATCCTGCAAGGGAAGCATTAAGGCTCTATCTTTCTTCTGAAGCTCAAAAAAACTGAGCCTCCATATTTTAAGTCATTCATCCAGGTCAGATAAGAGTATGATGCTCTAGCAGATTGAGAACTCAAATCTCGCCTTCTGTGGTATCTAGAGTGATGTAGCTTGCCAACATGTAACTAACAGGCATCCGTAATAATCACATCCCTTAATGATGCTCCCTCGCAGAAAACAGTTCTCCAACAAAGGCCAGACCCAACTTTGTCCCATCTGTTAGCCTGATCATAGAGTTTATCATTTGTTTAGGACCTTCTGCAGTTTTTTACAAGCTTGACTATCACCACACTAATAAATTATGGTGGGAAACCTGAATCAAAAGACTCTGGCTACTTGAAAATAGACTTTATGAAAACATCTCTTCCCCCCTCCAACATGCACCCTCCCAGGGCACGCACAATTTCTAAGCCTGAAAGATTGCACAGAGTCTGTGGAACAGAAGACGCTTGCAGATGGCTGCGAGGAAGGAATATGGAGGAATTCTTGAGCATGCAATTTTAACCTGAAGCGACTGCTTTGTGCAATTTAATCGCTCAATAGATCAGACTGTGAAGCATCACAGCTAGAAGTTAGGAAGGGCACGAAGCTATCCTGGTGCAGCCTCCCACGACCTCCCATTCATCTACACACACAACAAATAGCGATGGAAGGTCTAGTTTTGGCCTGGCAAGGTGCTGGGCTGCCCGCTGAACCAAGACCGACCAGCTCTCAAAGGGTTTACATTCTGCAGAGACGGATGGAGAGGGACGGATTGTTACAAACAAAAAGTAAAACTGAACAGGCTAACTTCGGACTGTACTGAGGGCTGTGAAGCAGCTAGCCATCCTGGGGAAGTCACTGGCTTAACTCATCTATGGGGCCCTCTGTGCCCTCATCTGGAAAACCGCGTAGCTCCCCCACCGGCCGCCTGCCCCAGTTTAAGACGATTAGGTTAAGGAGCTAGTCTGTGAGGGTCTGGGCACCTGCGCCGGGGCAGGGCCTGCTCGCCGCACTTCTTTAGTCCCCGTCGGTCGGGCGAAGGGGCTTTCTGCGTCCCTGTCTCTGAAAGCTCACCGCAGCCAAAACGAAACTCCTGGCCTGGTAGCTCCCGGAGAGACATTAACAGCCCCGAGGTTGCCGCGCCGCGGGAAGGAGGGGAGGGTGCAGAGGTTCCTCCAAACAAAAGCTCAGCCCCCGGCGCCTCGAACGTGCTCGCGACGGCGCGGTACGCGCCCCGGCGCCCCGGACGTGGGCGCTGCGCGCTCAGGGCGCCGAGAGTAGGGTGGGGGACTGTCCCTGCTCTCCACTCCCACCCCGCGGGCCTCAGATGCCGCCTGGCCTCCCTGTCCTTCTCCTTCCTTTGCCACCCTCGGACCCGGGCTGGCAGCGGACCCGCTAATGACAGTTTGGGGGCTGGATGGGGTAGGGGCTACGTCCCCTCCCCGCCTGACCGGGGGTGGGGGTGCCGCTTCCGCTCCAGAGCTGGGTTGAGTCCAGGAGGCTGTCGTCCCCCTCCCCCAGCCCTGTGTCCAGCCGCGCCTTGCTGTCCCCCCCACCCGCCACCCCACCCCGTTCCCCAAGGGCTGTTGTGATTGCGGGACTCGATGTGACAGCTCGGGGCTGGGGGGAGGGGGTAATCCCTCCTCCCCACCCCCGCCCAGGAGTGACCCAGACGCCGCGCCGGCCTCCTCCCTGCACCTCGCCAGCCCCGCAGCCGCGGGAGGACGGGGCGCGGCTTCCCGAGAGCCGGGCTCAGCTCGCCCGGCGGCGGCAGCTGCTGCGCCCTGGGGGCGGGGAGCGGGCGCTGGGGGGCCTGGAGCGGAGCGGCGGCGGGAGCCCCGGCCTGGCAGCGCGGCTTCAAGTTTCCACCGGCGCGTGGTTGTGCAACCGCCAGAGGAGCGGGAGCCGCGGGCGCCTCGGAAAACAAGCCGAGCCCATAAACAAAGCCACGTGGGCTCGGGCGGGGGGGCCGGGCCAGGAGCAGGCGGCTCTTCCGGCAACAAAGGGCCGGAGCCAGCGGCCCGGGATAAATACTGCGGCCGCGCTGGCCGCGCAGCACTCCCGCCGGCCCCGCGCGCCCTGCGACCCTCCCCAGCGCCGCGCCCTCTGCGAGCACAGGACCCGGCTCCGCAGCCCCGAGCCCTCCACGCCGCTTCCCTGCAGCCGCGTCCTCGCCGACCCCGGCCCCCGGAGCACCCGTCTGGGGCGACAGTTCCCCGAGGCCGTCCAGCCGGTACGGTCCATCAGTCCGTCGAGTCCGTCGCGTCGTCCCCGGTGCCATGCCATTCCTCGGGCAGGACTGGCGGTCCCCCGGGCAGAGCTGGGTGAAGACGGCCGACGGCTGGAAGCGCTTCCTGGATGAGAAGAGCGGCAGCTTCGTGAGCGACCTCAGCAGGTGAGTGGATCCGCCACCACCTTCCAGCCCAGCGAAACAGACCTGGGCTGATTTTGGGGTCGCGAGGCGGGTGAATGGGGGCGGGGGCAGGCCGGACTGGGACAGAGTAAGGAGGGAGCCCCGGGCCGGGAGGTGGGGTGGAGTGTGGAATGGGCGGGGGGGGGGGGGGGGGGGGTTGGGGGGAGTCGACCCCTTTCTGCAGAGGTCTCCAGAGCACGGGATTTGGGGAATTTGGTTTCTCTTGTTGTTCAAGGTCAGCGTCTCCGAGTGGGCACAACTCTACAGAACCCCGGTCCCTCTGAGAATCTGACGACAATCGCGGATCTTGTCCGCAAACGTTCAAACTTAAGCACACAACTTCAGGGGACCCCTGTCTTAAGGACACCAGTCGCGCAGGGTGCCTGTGTGGGGGCGCGGGCGAGTGGGCTGCGCACCTTTCACCGCTGGGGCGGTGGGGCTCGGGGCACCCAAGCGAGGTGGGCACAAGTCGGGTGACGCGATGGGACCTGGGACCAGCGCCTCCAGGCTCTTCCCACGCACAGGCGACCGCAGAGTGGGCAGGGAGGATGAGTAACCAGGAGGGGCGGCCAGATGGTCCCTGGGGCACCGGCGCTTGCGGGGCGGACTTGAGGAACCGGGGTAAAGACTTGGGCTGCAGGGCTGCGGAGGAGGGAAGGGAGGCGGGACTGAAACCCACAAGACTTCTGCTTCTGAGAGGACGAAGCATTTGCACCTGTTTCCTCAGTGGCCCTTTCGGTCAGTTTCCTGGGGGAATAATTTCAAGTGACGGCTATCCACTGCAGAAAGCCCACCTGAGCTCTGTCAGTCTGGTGGAAAAGCCGAGTTACCCTCGATCGCGTGCTCTGCTTGGTTAATAATAACGCAGGAATGCTGTCTAATAAGTGGTCTGGAATCTGTCAGTCCCGGATCTGAACAGTCGACTTCCAGATCCCCGCCATTTGGCACAGGTGAGGAGGGCAAAGAAAGTGGGTCCCCAGGGGACCAGTGCAGCCCAGCCATCCTTGGGTGCCTTTTCTCTCAGCCTTTGGTTGAAACCACTGGCACCAGAGCCCTTAAATTGGTTTTGGTGGAGAGTTCTGTAACTGGACGGGGTTCCCATTTACCAAGATTTACCAATGATTTTTTTTTTCCTGAGCCCCTGGCACTCAATTTTAGGAAAACTATCACGAAAGTATGGTTATTTTGATAGCTGGACCTCCAGACTGCCCCCCCCAAAGTGTCTGCGATTTGTGAAGTGTTAAAACTCCTTAGTCTTCAATGAAAAAACAGAAAACCAGAAAGCATTTAATACTGGGGGTCTTTCAGGAGAGATGAGAGCATGTGTAACTCTTATGTTAAAGACACTTTGAGGCAGTTCCTGTGGAATTTGGGGAGCAAATAAGAAATCTTACTTATAGAAAATCAGATAATTTACTTAGAGCAAAATAAAAAGACCAATGGCTGTCACTGGACTCTTCCCTTTTAGGGATGCAAGTCACCAATATTGCCTAAATCATTCTCCCTAGACTAGAAGGTTCCTTCCTCCTCTTCCTAAGGAATGATCTGATAGTTTGGTACTTTATTTCTGTACAGCAGTTCTCAGTCTTTGTTGGGGGGGGGCATCAATGGTCTGCTGAATGGTATCCCCGTGGCTCCCCTACTTGTAATTGTAGGTTGCAGACCCCTAGGCTCACTCAGCAGGAGAGGATTCAAACACCGGAGCCTCTGGTTCTTATAAATAGTCACACTTTATCTGCTCCAGGAGATAAACTGCTATCAATCCCCTTAGAAGCAAATAGTGTGCCTCTCTCGAGATAGTATGGGAGACCTGAAGTTGGTTTCAACTTACCCAAGTTTAACTGAGGCTGGGATCAGGTCGCTTCACAATCCTCTGTCCCCTTCCTGAGCCTCCTTTCTTTCCTCCCATTGCCTGCCCTCTGAGCCAGAACTGTGGCACCGCTGAAGTTATCACAAATGGTGATCAATACACAGGTCCTGACCCCCTGAGCTCTTGGATGAGTCAGAGTTAAGGAATCATTTGGTAGCTCCCAGCAAAGCAGCCGCTGTTTGTTTGTGGAGTACTTTTTTTTTCCTTCACCAATTGTAAACAATCCCTTCCCTACTTAGCCTGAGACGTCTGCCAACTTCTGAAAAGCAGTTGGCCTTCTGAGACCTAAGTTTGTAGTCTCAAATATCCCCACTGTTTTTAGCCTTGGTGATGTTTCTCTGTGATGTAAGGTTTGGGCTGAACGTCTGCCTACACAGGTGAAGTTGAATGCCTCTCCTGTTAGAAAACAAAAGGCAGACCCTTTCGAAAGGGGGAGGAACAGGTAATAAAACAGAGAACTACAGAGGCAGGGTACACTTCTCTAGTTCCAAGTAACCATCCCGTGAGCTGCCTGAAGGAGAGTCAGGAACGAAGGGCGCCTTTGGTGTGTTCTGACCTGGGGATAATGTTTAGTGTCGAGCACACCGTGTCTGCACCACACACCTTCTCTGGACTCTGCTGGCCATTGTCTCTGTGTTCCAAGCCCCGTCCCTCTCCAACAGCAGAACAGTACTAAGTCCATGACAGCTAGGAGCCCCTTCTCACCAACAACCCCCTTGCTTCCCCCATCCCCAGGATGAGTCAACTCAGTGGTGTGAGAGCCTCAGGCCACACTTCTCCAAGTCTCCAGTTCTGCACTGAAAACTCCCGTGTTGCTTTCCAGGATAGCTGAGGCTGAACCAGGAAGCAGGAAGTTTACCTTGGTACCCTGGATGAGTAGTGCAGGAGATAAAAATAATAGTTCAGATTTTTATGAGGGCTTACTGTGTGCCGGGAAGCCACTGGTTTGTGAGCTTCATATATTAAGCTGTTTGTTTTACCAGAACAATCTGGCTGCTAGCCAAGGGAGTTTGACCGTTTGGGTATGTAGGGGAGCAAATTAGCATAGAAATCTCACAGGCCTCACTCTACAACTAAGCCCTTTGGGGCAGGCACAGCTTTCTTAGATGGTCTGTTAATGCAAACAAAATGAGAAATAGACCTCTTTGTTCCCTTTCCTCCCTTTTTATCTCATCTCTGCCCAAATGGTCTTAATTTTGAAATCTTTCCACCTTTTCTAAAGTTGTTTTTCGGTATCTTGGTTATGTGCCTGTTGACAGTATAGGGCTGGGAGAGGTCTTTTTTTCTTATTCTAGGCCTGTGTCTATAAAAATCAAGATTAGTAAAAACAGACCACAAAATAGCAACTTTAGTGGATATTATTGAATTTAATGAAAAAAGTAGACTCTTTAAATAGTTTTGCTTAAAAAAAAAAAAAATTAAATGTCATGGTTCCTAAATGGTGGTGGCTTTTCTTGTTAAAATTTTCAGTTGTAATTTTCCATTGGCTTTGCATTTCCTTGAGATGGATGAAATTGAACTCTCAAAATAGCCTCTAACTGAATAAATTATTGCTTGACAGAAAACCTATAAGCAGGCAACACAAATGAATCTCCTAGCCCTTCCTTCCAGGACCTACCTCTGGAGTCCAAAACCTAAAAACCAAGAGAAAAGTGCAGGCCTTGTCTTTGGTTGAAGTTTATCTACATACAACAGTGGGAGAGCATCCTCAATGATGTCAAATTCTTCTTAAGCTTAACTTTGAAAATGAGTCACTTGGGCTTAAAGCAGATTATTGTCATTTCAATAAGGAAGGCCGGTGCTCAAATTCCTTTGAGTAATGTTCTCAATTAGAAGAGAGTAAGAGAAACTATAAATATTTAAAATTTCTGGAGAATGGCCACAGTCTATGGTCCAGGCTCTGAAAACTTTCTGCTAAATCTCAAATGTGTGATTAAGAGAATAAGGCTGATTTATTTTATGGTTCTCTACAGGTGGAATTTAGGCTCTCAGTTTTTGTTCGGAGTGCAGAAGTATGTTTTCTTTAAAAATAAGCCTTCACGTGGCCTTTTTACACACAAAAGGCTCTCCCTTTGCTTTCTAAAGCTGTTCTCAGCTTTGGTATATCCTGGACCAGTCAAGTGACCTTCCCTCTGTTTCCCTTCTCCTCAACTTTGATAGAAATTTCTTGTTGGCTTTAATGACTCACTGTGAAACCTAAAAATATCCTCTTTTGCCTGAATGAAAAGAAGAAGGCTGTAGCTCTTAAGAAACCCAGTAAATGGTATTAAACATGACCTTTATAGGGCAGATTAACAAATGATTATTTGGCTCAGGTCATGATCTCAGGGTCCTGGGATCGAGCCCCTCATCGGGCTCTCTACTCAGCAGAGAGTCTTCTCCCCCCCCCCCCGCCCCGCCCCAACCTCTGCCTGCCTCTCTGCCTACTTATGATGTTAATAAACAAATAAAATCTTTTTTAAAAAAATGATTATCCATCAAGCTCCTCCCCATGGGCCCAGAATATTGTTGGTGATGTCACATGTAAGCATTTATGTAGCAAGATACTTACAGAAGTGCTACCTGAGAGATTGATTTCAGCAACAGGATACTGGAAATTATTTTAAACACTCTTTTCTCTTTTACTATTTACATAACGTCCGTGGAATGGAGAAGTGCAGGTGTGCCTCCTTTTACCCAATAGCCATATGTCAGAAGATTTAAAGCAAATCCCCTTTTAAATTCAGCAGAGGGACTCAGAAAATTAAAGGACTCTGATATATTGGTGATAGAAGAAAAAGGCCCTAATTTATGTTTACCAGTGGGCATTAGAAATCCTGCCTCTCGCATCCATACCCATGGGGTTTGGAAGAGCTACTCACTATTCCTCAGTATTTCTCTGGCATCCCTTCTGCAGAAACTCTTCGGAGACGCATTGCCAAAGTTACATGGTTGTACTAGCCTAGAACTCAGCCTACTGATGGAAATATGCACCTGACCCCAGGTGAACTTGTGTGTCCTTTAGTCCTGTGATGGGGGCAGTTCTGTCTTTTCAGCCCTTATAAACTTACGAGCTGTGAATTCAGCTGGTTTCATTTAGGACCCAAGGTCTTCACCCCATAGCATGATGCCTAATGTTAGTCACAGAATTACCTGAAACCTAAACGATTAGCACTGTACACAAAACATCGCCTAGAAATGGAGGGTGTAAGTCCGATTTTGGCAAATGTGATCATGTTTCAGAGGCATGACAGAAGCATGCTCGTTAAAAGCCACTTGGGCACACTTTCAATGGGTGGATTGTATGGTATGCGAATTATATCTCCATAAAGCTGTTTTTTTAGAAAGCCGCTTAGGGTGGGTGCTTTCGCAAAATGAAGGCATTGTGGACTACAGTGATACCAGTAATCCTCCCTCTCCCTCCCCCCGCTGCAGTCATCATTTTTGCTTAAAGTAATATTGTAGTGCCCGGCATTGCCCTTGGTTAAAGGGTACAGGGCTGTGTGTCCGACACAATGGCAGGCACTGTTGGAAATTCAAAAGACGCAGAAGCCCCCATCCCTGCCTTCACAGAGACACGAGAATATTTCACCCCCAAAGAGGGAGGTCTGTGCCTGCACAGAGTTCTTTTCATGGGGGTTTATTGTTTTGTTGGAGAAGATGTATGTTTGTGTTTTATAACCCAGCGAGTTATTTATAGAAACAGTGCTTACTAGAGGATCGCTATCCCAGCTCATCCCCTCCTCTGTCATTCCTAGTTACTGCAACAAGGAAGTCTACAACAAGGAGAATCTTTTCAACAGCCTGAACTATGACGTTGCAGCCAAGAAGAGAAAGAAGGACATGCTGAATAGCAAAACCAAAACTCAGTGTAAGCCATTTGCTTTGAACTTGGAAGAAGGCTGTTTGAAGATCGCTAGGATGGGTTCTTGGTTGGGGAGAAAGAAAATCAGACCCCAAATGTGAGACATCTGCTTTAATGTTGACGGTGACATTGACAGAGGTCCCTGGGATCTCTGCAGTCAGAAAGCCGGCTGTGCATGTTACAAGCAAGATTGTGTTCCTTATAGACTTGTTTATAAGTCAGCAGGTAGTCGGGGTGTTTTTCTCCTGCTGGTCACTTACATCCGACGTAGTTAATTTAGTTACGATACAGGGATAGGGCCAGCTGAATCCGTTCCAGCATGTGCTTTTATTTGACACTGAGCTTTGAGGCTTTGGATATAGATCTGTTTCTCCCTCTTTCCTTGCATAAATCCCATTACGCTTCAAAATGCCATACATAAGAGTATAAAGTTCTATTAATAAGCGGGAATTACAGCTCTTCGGTTCAAGCCACCTGGACAACATGATTTCCTCATGTTATCTGCTTTATTTCCACTTTTTATGGCCTTGCCTAAGCTGTAGGCTTGGCATTTAAAACAAACTTGTCTTTGGATATTCGATTTTTTTTCCCCAATTGGGAGCTTTGGTCCTCTAAGTCCGATGATCCAAGATGTGCAGTGCTTCAGACCAAGTGGGCTGTAACACCAGTACAAGTCTGCTGCAGAAATCAGGCATTTGCGTCTCTTAGATTGTCCGTAGAGTCTGTCTTTTTTGTCAAAATGTTTGACACATTGGATATGTGAAAAAGAAACAGGTTTAAAATTTGGGGCATGCTGCAAATTTTAAAGCTGGGGGGGTTTATTTTTAATTTTTTTAAGTTTTTATTTATTTATTGCCTCTATAGATTTCCACCAAGAAAAATGGATCTATGTTCACAAAGGAAGTACTAAAGAGGTGAGCATCCGTCCGTTTGTTAAAGAATATGCGTGGCTTTCGGCCTCTCCCAACAGGGTAGAGAGGGGAAGCCGGGCAAGAATATTACTTCAGGTCACGGCCGTTGTCCTGGGTGCCGGTGATGATGGCTGGCAGCCCGCCACCTAGCCAACCATCAGAGTTTAGGGCTACAGAGAGAGTGAGAAGCAAAAGTCGCTAAGTAGACTCCCTAATCACTCGGTGAGATTATGTAAGATGTTTTATAAAGATTAATATACCCATGGGGCGCCTGGGTGGCTCAGTGGGTTAAGCCGCTGCCTTCGGCTCAGGTCATGATCCCAGGTCCTGGGTTCGAGCCCCGCATTGGGCTTTCTGCTCAGCAGGGAGCCTGCTTCCTCCTCTCTCTCTGCCTGCCTCTCTGCCTACTTGTGATTTCTCTCTGTCAAATAAATAAATAAAAATCTTTAATTTTAAAAAAAAAAAGAAAAAAGAAGATTAATATACCCATCTCAAATGTATTGTTCTAAAGCCCTGGCCTTTCCCCCAGAAAAGTGCCTCTCTTTTGTTCTGAGATCTCTTCGGACTCCAACTTTGTTAAGGTTTAGCCCTGGAAGGGCTCATTGCCAAACACGGCAGAAGTTTTTAACAAGAGTGTGCAGGGGAGAAGACACAGTAAATAAGTACATTCACATGACACTTTATAAAACCCTCTTATGTATATTTTCTCTCGGCACGGTCATCTGCTCCAGTACCTAGGATACAATACAGTCTGGTAGAATGATAGAATCTCTCTGTGTCAGGGACCTTGGTGAAATGTACATCACTGCCTGTTTGAGGCCCTGCTGGGGGTGGTGGGGGGAGCAGGGACCTACCCACGACCACCCAGATACTGGGAGCAGAGCTGGGACGGAGTCAGGGCTCTCTGCTCCCAGTTCCTTGTGCGTTCACCGGTAATAGAGCAAAACTTCCTTTTGCTTCCTCATGAAACCTTAAAAATGCTTGTGATGATCACAATGAGAAAAGCACTAAAGATCCGAGGCAGGGTAGCAGGCAGGCTGACCCTGGGAAGTGTAGTTCCCCTCCCAGGAGATGTTACAGTGACCCGCTAGCATCAGGTCACCCATCATACATCCAACTCCCAACCTTCCCTTGATAAGCAGCTACTGATGATCTCCCCATTCAAGTCTGTGCAAGGGCTCAAATGGTACAAATCTTGAAGAGAGGTGTGTAACGCATGAGTCACTGGCTAAAGCAGCTGCTGGCTATACCCCGCATCGTTGTGGCTCGCAGGGGATTCCCAGAAAGAGCTGCTCATGACGCAGGAAAGCCACAGGTGGCCATAGGTTACCTAAGACCGGCATCCAGCCTATCAGTAGAGTCCGGGGAGGACTGTTCTGGAGAATGACCTCTGCACCCCCTGTTTTCACGTCCAGCGCCATGGATATTGCACTTTGGGGGAAGCTTTCAACAGGCTGGACTTCTCGACGGCCATTCTGGATTCCAGAAGGTTTAACTACGTCGTACGGGTAAGTCTCCGAAGGTTACGAGTGTCGGCTGAATTGTCTTTTCAGGTTGTCTTGAGGTCGTTATCTGCCCCACCCCCCGCTCCTGCCCCAGCAAAATAGCTTCTTAGGACCCTGGGAATTTTGAGGAAAGCAGAAAACAAACTTGTCCACTCCCTTCTCTCCAGATGTACTTCAGGTCCTTGTGTGGGTCCCATTAGGGCATTCCTGAGATTGGCTGTGACAGACAGCAGTGGCCATAATGCTCATGTGAGCCACTCCCAGCCCCCATGGATAAATGGGGACACACTGCGGGCAGCAACAGGAGCCAGAGCAAATCCAGCAGAAAGCAACACCACGACTTGTTTTAAAAACCTTCCTTCCTCGGGTCATTCTCCCTGTCCTCCTCCTTGTCCTGCTTGAGCGGACTCTAGGTGACCCCAAGGCAGTCGTGGTTTAGGCTACAAAACCAGATGAGTTCAAACACCCCAATGCTTCCTACCCATGACTCCCTTCCACCCCGTGGGATGACATATTCAGTCTCGTGCTCACCAAAGCTTGAAACTACCTGTTTGGGTCACTTGCTTTCCATTTGAAACCGTATGTTTGGGGGGGTGGGTTAATGAGTTTTAGCAAAATATTAGTGATGAATGGAGTAAAGCAAATGAGTCTACCCATGCCCCTCAAGTCCGTGATTCTTTTTAACTGGTTCATTGTTGTTGCTTCCCCCGTTCTTTGGTCTCTTGTGCGTTTCTGTCCGTGGTTCAACCAGGGAGGTCGCGGCTCAGATGTTTTAGGCTCAGAAGCAGGAGAGAATTTACTCACAAGGGGTGTTGATTTGTTGGGTTTTCATTCTTTCTCCTGGGTTGTTGTGCTGCTCCGTGCCGGGTCACTGAGTCAGATGATAGCCACAGCTCAGCCAGAGTGATGACATCAAGCCCCCTTGAGGCCCGGGTCATTCACCTGCCATCTGGGCAGATACAGGCCTGGCTGTCCCAACCGACCTGATACCCAGACCTCCTTGGAGGTAAGAAGCTCTGAGCTGAGCCTGTGACCACTTGAGCAGATCTGTCTGCTCTCAGCTGAGCCCTTATTGCTGTCCAAAAGGGATGAACATGAGAGACCTTCTGGATGAAATGTCCGTGTCATTCAGTGTGACTCTGCCACTCCAGGGAGATCACTGTGGCCTGCAACCTGGCCCAGGCTGGCTGGAGGAGGCCCAGCAAGAGCTGGAAACTCTGTTACTAAGAATATGAATAGTTTCCATGTTCTAGATGTCAGGGGAGGACACCCAGTTCTGATGTCTTAATTACAAATGGATCAGCAAAATCGGTCCAGTTTTAGATGGTTCTCCTTCCTACCTGTTTTTCCTTTCCCAAGAAATAAAGCAAAGGGACTAGACTACAATAGCCAAAATCTATTTCCGTGTAATTCCGTACATTCACCTTTATCCTTCCATGAACCCTACAAAGTGGGGGGACTTTGCTGACCCGTTTAAACAAATGGAAGTACTGCAAGGTAAAATGACCTGCCCAAGGTCATGGAGCTGTTAAGCAACAAAATTGGAATTGGAAACCTAGTCCGTCTTAGAGTCCACACTCTCTGCTGTACAGTGGGTCATCTGCAAGCAGAGGATGGAAAAGTACAATGGTCTGAGGTCAAGCTATTTCAGGCCCTACTTTCTGCCTATTTCAGCCTTCCTAAGCCTCCTCTGCCCCTTCGGCAAGGATTTACAACCGCGTCGCAGGGTGGCTGGCCACTCGGTAATGTATTTTCTATGGAGATACCCTGCAAACCAGAACCTGTTATTCAGGGTCAGCTACAATATTTATTACTACCTACTAACCGAAATTATTAATTCTCCCTAATACGCCTTTTCAGGCCAGCTGATAAATGTTTTTCTCCTAAAAAAAAAAAAAAAAAGGAAATCTTGCACTTGATAAAGACCCAGGATAGAGAACTTGTATCTCGTAGTATCTAGTTGTAAACTATGAGCACTTTTCTGTAAATAATCCTTAAGTCAGAGAAACTGCTACATGCTTTCGGAGTTGTCAGGTTCAGCGGTAGTGGAAAAATGTTTCTATTTTGGAAAGAGCCATCTTTTTTTTCCCCTTCACTGTTCGAGTCCTCTATAATTTGAGAAATAATGTTATTTTTATAAAGAGCTTAAAACATTTTAATGATAGGCACTGCATTTTGAGGGTTTTCTACTAAGAAACTCTATGCACATCTCATATATTCTTCTTATCCTTAAACCAACTTTGCAGAGTAGCTTGCCATTATGTCCCCGCCCCCTCCCCACTTGCCCTGCATCTGACTACTTCTACCTAACAGCGTCCTAATACAGTATTACAGTGACTCCTTAGTTCCAGTGAATGACTGAACCAGCTTCAAAAGCCTTAAAAAAAAAAAAATTTTTTTTTTTTTAATTTCTTTAAAGCCAAGTACATTTTTAAAAAATGGGTTGTGTTCATGCTGGCTGTCATCTTCAGAAACAGACCATGCAGAGGAAATAAAAGAGATGGCTAACACCCCTATTGCAAGATTTCATAATTTTTATCAGTAAATATGAAAATTTTATGGAATTTTTTAAATCAAAAATTTTAACATAAACTGGAAAGGTTTTCATACAGCATCTGTACCTTATTTCAGTAGGGCTTCAGGTTCTACTCACTGTCTTCACCTCTTCCCTACACACACCCGATGGCTTAAATACAATTTTAACTGTGGGTTTTAAAGAGGATTTAAACCCTTTAGAGGCAACGACTTACCCATTTATGAAAGGTCGTTTTAAAAAATTGGTTTACACTGTGCCTCAAGGCCAACACAGCTTGGAGCTGGCGAGGATTCCAGGGGCTGGGCTGGTGGCGGGCTTGGCACTTGGTCACTACGAGGAGGGGAGAGCTGATTAACGCAGTCAGGGCACAGCACGGCTAGTGGGGAAAATAGGTCTCCAGTAAACCGGGAGAGGGTTTTGGAGACCACACACCGACTCCTGGCTCTCTGAAGTGAGCCTGCGATGGCCCACTGGTTCTCATTTGAACTGGCTGTCCATTAGAATCGCCTGCAAAGCCTGTTGGTCTACAGACGGCCACCTCTAAAGCATCGATTTAATGAGCTGAAGGTGGTGCCCACACATTGCTTCTTAAATTTATCCTTCAAGTGATCCCTGTGTTTTCAGGTTTGAGAACCAGCTCAAAAAACTCCCGGGAGCCCAAATGCCATAGTTTGCACACAGTGTTTTCAAACAAGAGACAGGGAGGCACAAAAGAGGAGAGGATTTTAATGCTTTAATGCCAGGATGACCTCTAAACTGGTCTCCCAGCTCACTTGCGCGCTCTCTCTCTCTCTCTCTCTCTCTCTCTTTTGGCTCTTGATGCCCTCTCCAGACCAGCAAGGTCCTGGAGAACCCTGAGGGCCACTTCCTGACTGGAGTGAACTGACCCACAGGTGTTAGCAGACCAGAAAAGGATAAGCAAACGCTTGTAACCCCACTCTCTAGCCCTCTGCAGCAAAAACGAACATCCCGCGAAACCCAGGCACATTCTTACTTCTTTTCTGCATTACCACCCTAAGATCATTTGAATGTTTCCAACAAGTTACTGCATTCCTACCACCCCTAAAAGTCTCTTCCAAAAACATGTTTTAGTTTAAGTTGACTGGCGGTTTGGCCAACAAAAGGCTGAAATATGGCACTGTGACTCAAATTCAAACCCAATGCCTTAAATTAAGGGCGTGCTGTTGCCAACCCCCTGGTGGGTCATGATGTGCCTGACAAGCCCAGCCCCTTCACCGGGTTCCTCGGCCGCAGTGACCTTGGTTTAATTTGGCACTGCCCTAGACCCGGCGCCTTCCTTGGGTGGAGGGTGGCCCCTGCCACCTGGGTCTTAAAACCAGGGGTTCTTTTTCCCCTGGGACAGAAAAGCTGGGATAGAGGGAAAGAGGCCTGTCACCCAGACACAGCAAAGTCAAAAGAACAGAGCCATTGTGAGCCTACTTGAAAGTGACTTGCAGAAATGATTGGGAGTTAACATTTGAAGGCCCAAGGTGGGGATTAGGCTGCCAGTGCTACCAGAGAAAGTCTGTGTCTTAGAACTCCTGGGTTTCCCATTATATGTTAATTTAAAAAAAAAAAAAAAAAGAATTCCTGGCTTTCCGTCCTAATAAGCATTCAGACTTTGCATAGCAGATCCTGCAATGTCTGGGTACCCACAAAAGTGGGGAACACTCACAGGCACGGGGGTATGCCCAGACAAATGGGGAGCACCTGTGAAAATGAGAGGGATGGCCAGGAGCCCAGCATAGTGGTATTTTGGACCATGGACCCCAAACAATGTCAGCATGGACTCCCCATATATGTGTGTTCATAAATTCATCTGTGAATCACCTACCTATTAAAGGTGCTAATAATGGTATCTGCCCCGTCATGTTGCCCAGAGAATTAAAACTTGATTTATATCCTTTCCAACAGTGCCTGATACATGGTAAGAACTCGAGAAGAATCTCTTGTTGCCATTAATATCCTCATCTGTCGGGTCCTGATTACAGGCATTAGAAAACACACACATAGAAAGAAGATAGAAATAAGAGATATTAAAGATGAAATGGAGAGCTTGATGTTTTATGGTTTTTCTGCCTGCTTTCCTCTCCCATCCCACTTTGGAGACCGCAGGATCAAGTTTTTTTCTTAAGGACTCTGATTCTAAACCTTATCCCACTAGGGGCCCAGAAATAGATTTTATACAAAAATACAGTCTAGTTTCTAGGATAAGTCAGGGACTTACTATGTGGGGGGTGGGAGGATATCATAAATTGGACAGGTGAGCTGACTTTTGAATACCAATCAGCAGACTTTTCTCCCATTCAAGGAGGTAAGTTCCTGAGAGCATAAGTGCTCCAGTTCAGGATAAAACAGGTATTTTTTTCCAGTGTCTGTAAGCTAGGACCGCAAGTCCCCTCAGGTCCACTGACAGAGGCTCTCCAAATAGCAAGGAGTTGACAGCTCCCTCTTGCTAGATCCCCAGAGATCACAGGCTCCTCCAGGTGACTGCTTTCACTTTCCTACACAAGGATTTCTGGATGCAACCCGTAACATTGACCTAGTGTTGCCAAAGACACTTGAGAGTCAACGAACACCTGGCCCCCGTTTGTCAGGAGCTTCTGGGCTACTCTGGGGGGACAAGGTTCCACCACTGAGATGCAAATGGGGTTTTAGTCCTGTGTAGGAGAGTGGACGAAGGGGATATTGGAGACAGCTTCTTGGAAGAGGTAGAACCTGAGACCAAAGAACCAGCCTCCTTCCTTGTAGGATGGCCAGGACTCGGCGAGGTAGAGAGGCAAATGGCAGGCTTTGCGGTGCAAGTGGCAGGAGCAGAAATCTGGAGATGGAAAAGAACGGGACTTGGCAGGGGGGAGTGCAGATGGACCAGAGACCGAGGGCAATGTGACATCCAGCCTCGTGGAATCCCAGGGTGGAGGGGACGATGCTGAGCCCAGTCTCAGCAGGAATATGGAGGCAAACAGAGCCGCTCCAACTGCTCCAACGGGGAGCAGGGCACCGTTACAAGTTCAAAAATATCTGGGACGGATGGAAGACAGGCGAGTTTCTCTCCAGTGAGAATACAATTAATTTGTATAAACTTGGCCCTCCATCTTAGGATTTTAACGCCCTCAGTTAGAGAGATGTTTCCCTTGCAAATAATATTTACCCGATCTTGACGTGCCTGAAGATTATTCATGCCGCTGAAATGTTCCTTCTTCCAACCTGTCAGTGTTCAAGCTCAAAATCAGGACAAAACTTTCCAGGTTTTTAATCTGTGTTGTCCACTGAATAAATAAGGGTCTTGAAAGGACAAGGCACTTGGTACAAGCGGAGGCAGCGCCTGATGTAACCAAGGGTTTCTTCCAGAACACCAAAAGCTTCCTGGAGGCACCCAGCTTTGGTACGGAGCAGTGAGAACCACAGGCTTCTGCAGCTCTGGCCTAGCTTTGATAGCCCGGAGGCATGCTTCTCCATCAGACCTACAGCTCAAACGTCAGGGCGCACTGTCCTAGGACATGGAAGAATTTAGAGATAAGTTCTGTTCTTAACCATGTTCTATGCAGGACAGAGGACGCTTTGAGCACCAGCCTATGATTAACCTCCAGATGGTTTTGTCTTAAGGGGGCAGGCCAGCTACTGCTTCTGTTCAGTGTCCCTCTAGATCTCGGCTGCTTGCCTCTCTGCAAGGTGTCTGGGATATGTATGCAATATAAGTGAATTAACTCCTGAAACATCAGTCTGGGACCAGACCCCGTATGACTCCCAGCCTCACAGTCCAGACCATCTGCCATTGACCGTGATGTGCCTCATCTGGAGAGGAGGGACTTGGGTAAACTCTTGTCCAGGTCCCTTGCAGCTACAACATGCATGGGTTGCAAGACAGATGTATTAGAAAACAGGTATCAGTTGCCCACCTACCATGTGCCAGGCTGGGGGTAGAGTGGGTGGGAACAAAACAAGCCTTGCTGTCTTGAGGCTCAGATCCCAATTAGAGCGTCCTTGAACAAGGAAACAAAATCATTTCAGAGATGTGTAAGTGAGACAGGGAGACCAGACAGTTCCCATAGAGGACGGTCTGAGCAGGTGACCTCTGGACTGAGGGCTGAGGGGTGGGTCGAAGCCAGCACAGGAAGACATGACAAGGGCAGAGGCTGGGAGGGGGATCCTGAGCCGGCCGGTGCAGGGAACCCAGGACGGGCTGCGGGGCTAGAGCAGAATGGGTCGGGGAAGTGTGGTGCAGAGTGACACTGGAGAAGGGGCACAGGCCAGTCACGGAAAGGAGTTTAGATTCTTCTGGATGTGAAAAGGGGAGCCACTTGAGGGTTTCAGGCAGAGAAATGACAGGAGCTCATGTGTTCTGTAAGTACGAATGCTCTGATGAAATGAAGGGGAGAGAAGAGAGGAAACCTCTTTCCGCAGCGAAGTGAGAAAGGAGGGAAGTCTGTCTTGTGCCCAGTCGTGGTCCACACACCACTTCAAACCGTGGTGGGATCCGCCCCGAGGTTTGCTATGCGATATTGCTTGCAACTTGGTCTTTCTCCTACTCAATGTCTCCAAAACCAGCATGAGCCAAAGCTGAAGGGCAGGATGTGGTTTCTGCCTGCGGTGACCAGCATCCCTTCCTCTGGTAGCCCAGAACCTTTTCTATGATGGCACAACTAGTCTCTGCACATCGGGCCGGGTACCCAGGCTGCCCACGCGGCGGTGATACCGTGGAATTCGGGGCTGGGGGGTGGGCAGCGGTTGAGTGCCCTCCTGCCACTCGTCCTCCTCCTCTTGACCCTCCCCCCACAAACACGGCTGCAAATTACTGGCACCTGGGCTCAGATCCGCCCAGCAGAAAAGAAACCACTTTTCCCAACAAGACATTTTTCTCTGCTCTCCTGTGGCTGGAGGCAAAGAATCCAGTTGGCTAGGTCCTCTTCATAAATAAACAGCTAGAGAGAGTCCTGCTCCCCTAGGCACACAGCTCTCAGAAGTAAAAGGAATCGATTCTGTCATTTTTGCCACTAGATCTACACAAAACTACCTGCCCATTCGGGGCCTGCAGAGTTCTGCTTCCGTGGAAAGTAGACTTAAGTGGCTCACCAAAAGCAACTGCCCCGTCCCAGTCATGTTAGTAACACTTTCTGGGAATTTTTTCTCCCTTCCTGGTAAAAGCTGATCACCTGTCACGATGTCCTATTAATAGGGAATTTCCACACTCTTGTTTCCCAGAACATCGCAATACTACTAGTATTGTAGTATTAATAAATAAAACTAGTGACATTGCTACTAGTTTTAAAGTTTGGCCCTAGGTGCCCGTTTGATTGACCCTGAAAAGCTGAAGTCCTTAAGTCCTCAAAATACATGTCCTCTGTTAAGACACAAATGGGCACGAGTCCTGGCTCTCCCACTTACTACTGCTAGTGTGACTTGAGGTACTTGACTTCTCTGAGCCACAGTGTCCTCTCTTATCAAGTGGAGAACCCAACCCTTCGGCTCACCGTGGAAGACTAAGCAAGGTCAGATCATACATGTAAAGTTCTTAGTGCTGATGCGTAGTGACCCTGATGCATAGTGACCCCTCGTTACTGTTAGCAAAATAAGACCTCGTGGTAAATGCAACAATGTGAGACGTGAAATGTAGCAACATTAACTCTCACCAACAGATAGCAAGCTATTAAATGTATCACAAACATAATAAAAATGACAGAAAGGAATGTTAAAATTTGAAACCATTTAAGCATTTGGTTGACAATGAATAAAATTGAAATATAGAGATTCTAAAGATCTTTAAGCCAGGTGTACTTTACTGATCGACTATGCCCTCCTTAGCAGTGATTTTACCTAGTACTAGTCTCTGCATTATGATAAAAACTAATGAATAATAATGAGTATATTCTTTGTACCAGACACTGTTGTGTTTTATGAACACAGATCTTCACTGCAGCTCTAAAGTGGATGCTATTATTATGCATATTTTACAGATGGGGGAACTGAAGCAGGAAGTTTAGTTCTGAAACCCTCCTAAACTCTATTTATACACACACACACACACACACACACACAAATAGATATTTCTTAAATTGTATGATATATCTATGATATATATTAAATTTATATATATCATAGATACAGATATATATCAGAAGTTGGTAAACTATGGCCCAAGGACCAAGTCTGGCCCTCCACCTGTTTTTGTAAATAAAGTTTTATTGGAACACAGCCACATCTACTCATTTACATACTGCCTAAGGCTGCTTTTGCTCTACCACTGCTGAGCTAAGTAGGTGAGTACTTGGGACAAAGAGCATATGGCCCACAAAGCCCAAAATATTTACTATGTGGCCCCTCACAGAAAGTTTGCTAAACCTTGATAGCAGCTATAAACTTCACTAAAAGACTAGGGTCTGGAAGAGGACAAAATAATACCTTAATAATGCCTTGTATTTGGAATTTAGAGTAGGTTTTCACATATTTATCTCTGTAATTCTCCTAACAACCGTGTGAAGTAGGTAGTCTTTTTATTTCCATCTTTGAAATGAAGAAACTAGGGTTTTGAGAGGTTAACTGACTTACACCAGCAACTAGACCATAAACGCCATGAGTCTAGCCATCACGTGTCTTTATTGCCATAGCCATGTCACCAGCACTAGGGCAGAGTGGACACTCAGAAAACACTTGCTAATGGGAGAGAGTGGTAAAGGTCACCCGGCTAGAGAAGCTGGGTCTCCTCCACGGTTTTTCTCCTGACCCCACCACTGCCTGGCAGTGGAAGGAGGGACTTTCTCTTGAGATAGGGCTAAACGCAGGGTGTTTGACGTGTCCTTCTGCTGTCAGTTGAGAAATTTTCGCTGCTGCATTCCTCCTTCTGCTTAGTCAAACATCATCTCAATCAGAAAGGGCTTTTTGTTTTCCCTCAAATGCATAGTCATAGCCTGGAGAGTTTTCTGTCCTTGTGATTGGTGCATTTTTAGACAAGATTAACACTGACAGCTTCAAGAGATGGTAGTCACATGGAAGCTGGGTTTTGGATGGATTTCAGGCAGAGAGCTGCCTGCCCTCCTCCCACCCCATGGTGAGTCACAGCTCAGAGCTAACTGCCCTTCGGAGAGGGACTCAAGGCTTTTGTTTTCTTTCATCTTGCCTCATGCTGGTCATGTGAGGTGCGGGGTATTATTAGACCATCGGGTTGGCCTTCTGAATCTGGTTGTTGTTGGTCCGGGAGATAAACGAAAGTTCTGGGCCGTCCCTCCGAGCCATTTGTCACTCCTCTCTTGCCTGTCATGTGCTGGTTGGTGACAGAGCTGAACCAGACAAGCAGAGGTCATCCATGTGGTCACCGCCCATGGATGTGGCCTCTACAGATGGACAGACTTCTTGCCCCTCCTTGTGGGTCCTGGGTCAGCTCCTGGCTTCCAGCGCTGGATCGCCAGTACGAATCCTAACCAACCAGCCTTAGCCTGGCCTCAGCTCCCTCTCCCAGTGTGTGCGAGAGATACAGAAGCCAGGCCGGGAGAGGTTTCGGGGTGTTTTGTTTGGGTTTTTTTTGTTTTTGTTTTTTGGTTTTTTGTTTTGTTTTGTTTTTACTTAGAGTAAAATTATGTTCAGGAAATTAAAAGTCTGTATGTGGTTTGACAGGCTCTTAAGGGGCTTCAGGAGGACAGAAGTTTTAAACAAATGGAAGCAGAGGTTCTTTGAATTGCTTAGGGCTTTGATCCAAAAGTTTTAGTTCTCCTCTGCAGCCCAATTTTTGGAATACCACTTTGCTAGTTCCCTCAGCCTTGAGTCCAGTGGCCCAGCACAATGTCACGCTCGGTGTTTACTGACCTGAAGTGGAGTTGGGCTGGGGCCTGGCCAGTGGATGAAACTACCTTGCAAAGTTTCCGGGGAGCAGAAATTCAAGCTCTGAGATAAAGAAGCGGTCTTGGTTCTAAGTCTTTGGCTAGCTAGTTTTAGTTGGGGGCCCACTGGGCTCTGGTAAAATTGTTTTCACTTCACATCAACCTCTTCTGTTTGACAACTCTGTGAAAGCATGAAGTGTATTGAGGCGGCCTCAGCTGAGCCTGTCCACTGCACAAAATTGGTGAGACAGTCGCTTGAGCCTCACTTTGCTCAGCTGTTAAATGGCCTGATTACCTGATCTCTAAGACGTCCTTCCAATCTTAAGTTTCATTTTTCAACAGAATTTGTGATCGACTTTTTAAAAAATATGACCACCTCTGTAAATAATTTTGTTACCAAAGAAAGTAGGATGCAACAACTGAAGTTATTACCTTTCTTTCTTTTTGTTTGGCAATAAATGGGGTAGTGGGATTAGGACACACACCTTCAACCAACCAACCAATCTTGATTTTCCTAATCCATACCAGGCACTATGCTTTTGGGGCAGTCCCTCATTCAAATCTCTCAGCAGTCTTGGGGCCTCTGAGTATGATTAGCACAGATGAAGAAATGGGGGCACCAAGAAATTTAGTAACTTGCCCATAGTCCCAGAGGATCCTAGTTTCTCAGTAGAAATATGTGTGTGTATGTATATATATATATATATATATATACATACACTATACAACCCTGAATTCCTCTCTCTCCCTGTGACCGGCCTCTTTCTAAAGGAAGATTAAGTAAGTGCAGTGGGAGATTCTAATTAACATTTGTACTGAACACGGCCTGAGCAAGAGATTTCTGGATAAGACTGGCCCCTTCCTTGGAAAGTACGCATCTTGCTGACCATGAGCTTTCATGTACCTTGAAAACAGTTGGCACCAGTGGGGAAGAAGTTCAAGGAGGGATAGAAGAACTCCTGCTAGGAGTGATTGTGGAGAACTCAAACATTTGCCGGTCATAGTCGGCTTTGTTCCCTTTGGAGTCCCTCGGTTTCACTTACTGAAGTAGGACAAGCAGAATGAATTCACCCTGGCTGAAGCCAAACTCTTTATATTTAAAAGAAAAAGGGAATTAAATATTCAGTCTGATTCCTGGGTTTTGAATTACCCCCATTTGTCTTTCACTGTGAGCATCTGCTTTTTATTCTCCTGTGGGCCTGACTGCCGTTTATCTCTCCCTGTTGGTCCGTATCTCCGCGTCATGTGACTCAAAAGCAAAGATTAGAGGAGAAAAATGTCTCTGTGTTCTAAGCCTGGCAACTTCTATTTTTACCCACAGCTGTTGGAACTGATAGCAAAGTCACAGCTCACGTCCCTGAGCGGCATCGCCCAAAAGAACTTCATGAACATTTTGGAAAAAGTGGTACTGAAAGGTGAGCTTTAGCCCACCCCACTCCCCCACCCCCGCCACCTCGCTCCCCTTTTTACAGAGATGGGGATGGGCAGATGGATTTTCCAATCGAGCAGACATGTCCTGAGATTTAAGGAAGGGTGAGTGGATGGACGTGAATAACTCCAGATGCATTTCAGGGGTGCCAAATTCCAGTTCAGAGAGGAGTGTCACTGGTGTTCAGGACAACGGGGAGAGACCATCCCCTGCCACCGTTTCATCAGGAGCACCCATTTGCCCTGCTGTACGCCTTTCACACTTCTCAGTGCTGGCACATGTCCCAAGCTTGGCTACCAAGCCTCTGGATTTCAAATTCCTAGAAAATTGAGCTATGCACAAGGCAGAATAGATTCACAGACTATTTGATCTAGAAGCAGCTTTCGATCTTTGGCTTATCTGAGTCCCTGTACATGCAGGGAAACTGAGGCCCATAAGAAAGAGTAATTTATCTCTAATCCCACAAAGACTCAGGCAGACAGCATCATAACTCACATTCCTGACTGCTGACCAGCTACGCAGGACATCACTGCTGGGCCAAAGAAACTGCCCTCAGATCAGGTGAGCCAGTTGGCACTGGGGAAACAATGAAGAGAGAAAGAGGCTTTGTCAGAAAGTAGGGAAAAGAGAACAAAGAGGGACCTAGATGATGGAAACTCTACCCAGTAACCTCAAGCGTAGAAGCTTGGCCAAGTGTCGAATAAATAACAGCGAGGAAGAAAACCACATCCCCAGAGGCAGTACCCACGTGACAGGAGCAGAACGGAGGAGAAAAAAGGCCCGCGCACCAAATGTATGGTGTCCTAGTATCGTGACTGCTCATGCCTTTTTTTCCCCCACTCAAGTCCTCGAAGACCAGCAGAACATCAGGCTCATCAGGGAGCTGCTGCAGACCCTCTACACGTCCTTGTGCACGCTGGTGCAGAGAGTCGGCAAGTCTGTGCTGGTCGGGAACATCAACATGTGGGTATACCGGATGGAGACGATTCTGCACTGGCAGCAGCAGCTGAACAGTATCCAAATCACCCGGGTAAGCAGCATCGCCCGCCTCCCTCCGGCGGTAAGGACTTCCGCCGCTGCCTCCCCTGAGAGGCTGGGCGGCCTCCCAGGACTTTGTAGATCTTCCCTGGTGGAGGAAGAGTGTGGACTGTCCCGATCGGATGCCCTCTCCCGGGCACCGAGAGTGGGCTGGGAAGTCCCAATAGAGAAGGGGTGGGGGTCAAAGTCTGCGGATCGCAGCGTGGCAGGAAAATTGGAAGCCTGGATTTGGGGAGGAGGGGCGTGGATCGCTTGTTTTTCCCATTTCCTCCCGAAGGACACGTGCTTCACAGCTGCAGGGACGCTGCCTTGAATACGACAGAGCTGGGACGGCCATGGCTTGAAAGGCCGCCACCAACCTTTGCAAATTCTAGTTCCAGTGATTAAGAATTATGACAAGGAAGCGTTTGGGTCCAGACTGTGAACATGACATGTAGGGGAAGAAAAGAGCAATTCTCGCTCGAAGTGGAAAATATCCCGAGAGGCCCTCCTATTATCAGTAGTGTCTTTTGGCTTTTAGAAACTAACCTGGCCCTCAGCTCTTATGCTTTTAATAGTGAGCAGGAGGACTGAGGCCCACAAACACTGTAAGAAAGACAGCGCCCTGCCCTCCTGCCGCTCGCTGACGGACAGGCACACTTAGACGGCTCAGGCGGCGCCGGCCTCCCTTATCACGGACCGGGCTGCTCTAAGTGGTTCCGGGGCCCAAGCTGATAACGTCTGGGTCTGCCCCATCTCTTGGGAAAGTAAAATGAAGAAACCTCTTTGACCTCTTTTAAATACTTATATGAAGTTTTCAAAATGCAGTGACCTTGATTTGGCTATTAATAACCTCTGAGTTTCTTAAGCTCTGAAACAAAGGGAATAATGAGAAGCTTCAGAATGATGTGACTTCCTTGGAATCACTGTGGCTACAACTCCCACACTTACACACACACAGAGCATAGCACAAGCCCAGAAAAGTTATCTCAATTGTTTGATTATTTTAAGAGCTTATGTTCTGAACATTTATCGAATTTATTCTAATAATTTACCCCATTCTCTTCTCTTAAGTGTAGGCATAGTTTGACGATGTGAATTTGAGACCAGATTCCCAGCTTATCTCTCACAGAAAACTCACGTAGACCTTCTACCTGATTTCTGGTGTTATATGCAGCCTGGACGTTAATACTTTCTCTTTTGGTCTAAGCCCAGGAGAGAAGTTTCCAGCCACGGATCTAAATGAGCAAGTCCCATCTATCCCAAGGGCCTCTTCCTTCCAGCAACATTGGCACACTATTTAAAGGATCACACTTGCCCAGAGTTTGCCTCTGTTCCCTCTGTCCACATCCCAGGAGTCTCCTTGGCCACAGCTGCTCACATATTTTGCACGCCCATGGGCTCGCTTACCTAGAACCCCCCTTAACTGATCCACAAACACGCCAGGGAGGAGGTGGCCCTTGTCATTCCTATAACCCTTCATGTGGTGAGACAGAAGTGGGGACCAGAGAAGCTCAGCGACTCAGGCCAGAACTCCTTATTCCTTGAATGGCAAAGCTTTCTTAACGTCAGTGGTTTCCAAACTTCTTTTCAATGCAGCTTTCTTCCAACTATGTATTCAGTGATCCAGCTTTTTGTAAACCCTTTACATCCAATGCAGTCCCATGCAGGACAGATCAAACACTGAAGTTCATCTCAGCTTCCCCTCTGCTCCTGGCACTCCTGTCTGGCCAAGCTATTCTCTGCCCATGCCAAGCTTGGTCCTGCCTCCCCGAACCATCCAATCCCCTGAAAACACTCTCATCTCACCCTCCTCAGAGGAGCTGTTGCCATCTGAGATTATCTCAAACGTGATTCCACTTCCCTTTGTCCATCCACTGGCTTATGAGCGCTGCCAGGAAAGACTGCCATCTTGCTCCCTGCTCATCTCTCTGCCATGCACAGGGCAGAAGGCAGTCAATAAGTTTTAGATGAGTGAATGAATGATTGAAGGGAAGTAATGCCTATCTCCTAGCCCTGGTGTAAGATTTAATAAACTAACATATAGAAAATATTCGGAACAGTGCCTGGCATGTAGTAAGTCTTTAAATGTGTCCGCTCTTATTATTACAAAGGGCTCTCTCTATGGCGGACACTCTTCTAAGTCTTTCACGTGTATTAATTAACTCATCCAGTGAATAACTGTAAGTAGGGGTCTTTATAATAGCCAGTTTCCACTGGGCACTATGCTAAGTACTTCCGTGCGTCATCTCATCCGCTCTGCCCAGCAACACTGTAAGATGTGCTTTTCTTCATTTTGTAAATGAGAAAAATCAGGCTGAGTAGTTAAGAATAGTGTGGCTGCGGGCGCCTGCGGGGGCTCAGTCAGTTGAGCATCCAGCTCTTAGTCCCGGCTCAGGTCGTGATCTCAGGGTTGTGGGATCGAGCCCCACGTCAGGGTCCATGCTCAGGAGAGTCTACTTGAGAGTCTCTCTCTTCCTCTCTCTCTCTCTAAAACAAAGAAATCTTAGGGGGAAAAAAAAAAGAAAAGGAGAGAACAGTGTGGCTGGTGCCTCAGCGGAGGTAAGATGTAGTAGTAGGGGGACTGAACCCCGGCCTGCCTTCAGAGGCTGCTCTTCTCCCCACTGAACTCTCCTCCCCTGCCCTCCTTCCCAGCCCTCCTTGCTCTGAGCCCCATGATCTTGAGAGCAGTGATGGGAACCCATGGAGCCCACAGAACTTGTCACACAAATGCCCAACTCTCCAGAGGAAAGAAAGGTCAAGAGAGAGAGAAAAAAACGGGACTTAATTACTTCAGTCTGGACTATATTTTAAAGCCAGTCTAACAGCTTGGACTAAAGAGAAGTATGTTATTACACAAAAATGTTAAGGTGACATTTACAGTAATTGCTTTCTATCTGCCAAAGTTCTAGCGGTATCTTCCCAGCATATAATCTTGTTTTGCTTCTAAATTTCATATCTAATTCTATGGAGCCAATTTTTATTGGCAAAAATAATTAATAGAATAAAAGACGAAAGGGGAAAAAGGCCAAGAGAACTGGCTTGGAGGGGGGAGAAGTCACATAGAATCACTGTGGGTAAGGCAGGGTTTGGGGTTAGGCAGGGTTTTGAAGCAGATAGAGGGCAGGGGTGGCCATAGAAGGATTATAGCCAAATGCTTGAGTGACTTATTGTTCTTTTATATGTTTATATTCAAAAAGAAGGCATGCAAGCAGTTAACCATTTATCAGGAGCAAGGGCTCAGCATGGGGTCTGGGCAAGGATTTTGGAAAAGCTCAGGTTTGAAAATTTGAGCGTGAACTCTGCCAAGCGGACTTTAATAGGAGTTCAATGTAATAATTGGCCTGGGAGTTTTAACCAAAAAAGTAGATGCTTTGAAGTACTGGAAACAAAAAGAAAATGTCATGGCAGTTTTATTAGCCCATATGATCAGCAGCAGATGATAAACGACAAATAGGTCTAGAGCCTTCCGCGGTCCGGCAAAAGTCCTGAATTTTGCAAACAACTGAAAGTTCAGGCCAGCAGCTTGAACGATTTAAACTGTCAGGTCATAGTCACTTCTGATGAGTTAAGAGGCTGGAGCTGATCCAGATCTGAGATCACTGGAGCCAGAAGGGACCTTCAGAGTCTTCTAAGCCTATTCATTTTGGAAACTGAGACCCAGAGTTCCCAAGGGCACCTGAGGTCCACATCTGCTGCTTGTCCGTCAGGTGTTCCTCCCATGCCACCTCCCATTCTTCTCCTTAGTCCAGCTTCCCGAGGCCCCATGCTTCTTCCCACCTTCCCTCTACACACCTATCCTGCTCTGCAGGGGACACAGGTGGGGCCTGGTGAAACCACACATTCCCCCTGGAATCCTGTGTGTGGGGGCTCTGATGTGCCTTGAATAGAATAGTTCCCTAAAAATTTGAGGATGGGACTCAACACCCATCAACGGGATATTTTCCCCTGAGCTCTAAGGAAGGGATTCTTCATCCTGTATCTTTTCCTGTGACTCCCGGAGGTGACGGAGCACTGAGCTAAATGGCCATAGTCCAAAATCAAGAGCTCTCCCAGGTCTAGCATGAGAAGAACAAAGAACCCCAGTCATAAGGGACTTGCGCCGACTGCTTACCCAGATGGCAATGCGGGTTGCTGTTCAGGACCTATCAGTAAATACTAGGGAGGACCTCCTCTGTCCGGACGGTTCCCAGAGCACTCTGTGCTGACTTAACGCACGTAACATACTGTTCTCTAATTGTTTGCTTTTGGTTACGTTTCCGAGTCTCTCGCCAGCCGAATGAACCCATTCCAACCCCAGTGCCAGGCCACGGTAGGCCCTCAAAAGAGGTTGTTTGTGCTGGGCTCGTCTGCAGGGGCTATGAAATTAGGCCCCACTTTCAAGGGTCCAGGTGTGGGCGGGTAACACGAACCCATCAAAATTTAAATCATAAATATAAAATTAACAGTTAAATATAAGTTCAGGGTTAAGCAGAAGCCGCTTCTGATTAATTGCCAATGTATTACCCACAAAGAGTTTTTTTTTTTAATAGTCCATGGATCCCCTAGGTTTGAATAGAGATGTTCTAAAGATGGAGGCATTTACACCAAAAGGTTCTGGACCAGTCATTCCTAAAGGACACATGCGTGCACACACACACACACACACACACACGCATGCATGCACACACAAAGATACACAAATATACACAACAAGCACAGGGTCTTTTTGTTTTTTTTTTTTTTTACCTACTTGATTATGAGGGTTCCATTCACCCCTCAGATATTTTTTGGGTACCTATTATATGCTAAGTGGTCTTCTAGGCACAAAGGACACAGCAGTGAAAAAAGGCAGAAAGTCCTGCCTCCATGGACCTTATATTCCAGCAGGAATGTTCCATTCAAGTTTCCTTTTGGAAGCAGTTAGCATTACATAACATAAAGGGGCTGGTTCAAAAAGTCCCTGGAAGAGAACATAAGAATTCCAGGAAGATGTAGTCAGAGGCCTGGGGTACCCACAAAAGGCAGAAAAGAAATTCCCTTTCAGAAGAAATAGGTACAAGCTGGACCTGAAGAAGAGCACCGTTTGGACGGGCAGAGCAGTGAGGGGACAGCTGGGGGCCTGGGGCAGCAAGTTTGGGCCTAGGCAAGAAACGCTCCCTGGAGGGATCCGTGGTCAGGGGCTGGTGCTCTGTCCAAGGCACAGAGCCCTTTAGGAAGGTAGCGAATCTGGTCAGTGAGTGAACTGAACAGAGTACAAGAATCCAGCATGCGCCGTTCGAGAGTTGTTGAAAGGATAATGCTTTGTGAAATGGGGGAAAATCCCTCTGGCACCATTTAGCCTCAGCTGGTCCAGGCTATTCCTGTGGGTGTCCGTGGAGAATCGCACCTCTGGATCTGGGATCAGTCAGCCAGCTTGAGGGTGGAGGCCGAGGGGACAGCTGGATCCTTGGAGAGTGTCACCTGGTGATCTGCGGCCCGCCAGTCCCCCCCACCCCCCCACCCCACCCCACCCCGGCAAAGTGCTGCCTAACATCCGCCTTCTCCCCACAGCCCGCCTTCAAAGGCCTCACCCTCACCGACCTGCCCCTGTGCCTCCAGCTGAACATCATGCAGAGGCTGAGTGACGGGCGCGACCTGGTCAGCCTCGGCCAGGTGGCCCCCGACCTGCATGTGCTCAGTGAGGACCGGCTGCTGTGGAAGAAACTCTGCCAGTACCACTTCTCCGAGCGACAGGTCAGGGAGGCCCCGCGGGCAGTCCCACCGCCCCCTCCTTTGTCCCCCACCCTCCTGCTTCCTTGGCATTCTTCTGGAGCTTGAGGCACGGGTGCCCACCCTCCAGGGCTTCCCCGCTGACTAGAGGGCAACAGAACGAGGGGTTTCTAAATCACATATGTGATTCCAGTTCGGCGGGGGGCATTCTTAACCTACATGCACACTTGCACAAATTGCTTTTAAAAGTAACAGAGTAACTTACAAAGTAAATTACAGAGTAACTTACAAAGTAAATTACAGAGTAACTTACAACTTAACTTCATATTGTACAGCTAAGGAACTTTTATAGATAGTATTTCATTTTAGTCTAACAACCCAGTGTGAGGTTGGTATCCTGACCCTCACTTTAAGCAGATGAGGGGACTCAGACCACAGACTGGGGAAATGGCTCCCAAGGGAAAGAAGCCGGCCTTGAATGTGAGTTTGAACTAGGGCTTTCTGACACCAGCTCTAGGCCTGTATCCCCTCCTCATGCTGCCTCAGATTTTTTTTCCCCCACCTTCTTTATATAGATGTGTGAGTTCAACAAGTTCTGTTCATGAAGCCACTAATATTTAGATATAAAATAGTGCCACCGTGCCAAGCAGTGACTGCATCTCCCTGGAAATAACCGCTCAAGTCTACAGCAGAGAAAAGATTGAAGGTGTTTACTGAAATCACCTAAACTTTAAAGGACCATCCAAATACAGTTTAGTAGAGGTCACCAGTAAGATGTCACCAGACCCCTGTGTCTTTTAAAGACTGATAAAGCTACTGTCTCACTGGGTAGAGCTCAGAACAGCCTTCTTTCTATCTTGGCAATTTTTTCCCTGGCAAGTGCAGGGCATAGATGAAAAAGGGGGAAGGAGAGGGTGGGAACAGAACTTTTCAGAAGCATAAAACCACAACCGTCTTCTTGATGAAGTCTCCTGCAGTCGTCTGCAATTACCTGTATTCATTTGTAATTTAGATCCGCAAGCGATTAATTTTATCAGACAAAGGACAGCTGGACTGGAAGAAGATGTATTTTAAACTTGTGCGCTGTTACCCACGGAAAGAGCAGTACGGAGACACCCTTCAGCTCTGCAGACACTGTCATATTCTTTCCTGGAAGGTATGTGTCTTGAGGTGGCTGCCACAGACCCCTAGCCCAGCGCCTAAGAGTCAAAGGCACCAGCATTGCCATGCGAAAGCCCTTCCGGCTCCTTTCCTACTCTTCCCTACGGCAGCCCCTCGCTGAAGGTGTAGGGGACACTGATTCAGTCCCTGGGGAGAAAACCTTTGAGAGACCTTAATTTCCTCCACCCCTATTTGTGTGTGTGTGTGTGTGTGTGTGTGTGTGTGTATACTTGTACATCCCACCCACCTGCAAATTCTCCCACCCTCTTTGTGCAGAGGTACACACACACACACACACACACACACACACACACACAGAGTTCTTTAGTTTTTGCAGAACTTATGGCATTCTTGACATAGGAATGTTGTGAGATTGGGCACAGCCTCATGGGGCTACAGGCCAACATGGTGCTTCTGAGAACTCCAACCTACAACCGTGATGTTCCTTTCCAGGGCACTGACCACCCGTGCACAGCCAATAACCCAGAGAGCTGCTCCGTTTCCCTCTCACCCCAGGACTTTATCAACTTGTTCAAGTTCTGAATCCCAGCTCGGGACAACACTTCGAAGGGCTCCCCAGCTGATCGGATGGTTGGGAATACCGTATGAGCTCGGACACTTCCTTTGTAAATAGTGTACATTTGAAACGCTGGCTCAGAACTTGTGAGCTAAGTCACTGAGAGGACGTTGGAAGGGGAGAGAGATGCAGCTGCCGGCTGGGAGTCTTAGAATACAGACTTCTCATTAGAACTGGTATGGAAAAGCGGAAATACTGTCCATAAGCTGTTTTCCTAACTATTTGCCGGCAAGACTGTAAGGGCAGGAATTCAGTTTCGTCGGTGAAAATGGAATTCTCGTGTTCACTGAGACTCCTTGGTAGTTCCCTAGGGATATGGAAAAGAAGGGCAGAACTCGAATTCAAGATAGAACACTCTGTTTACAATGTGAAAATTTGCTTTTTAAAGAAAGAGAAGAGGACGACATACGCGAAATCCCTGTGCTTCGGTTTCAATTGGGGGGGGAGGGGTTGTTTTAAAAAGGCAAAGGAAGCACCACCCATCTTAAACCCGCGTGGGCATAGGGCCTTGTCTTCCAAATATCACACAATACTCTACCTCGGAAAGTACACAGCACCCCCTCTGACAAAGTGCATTGTCCCGCAGGCAGTGTCTGTTTTTCTTGGTTTTTCCTCCTGGGAAAGTAGTTTCAATAGGAAGGGGTCCTGGAGGCAATCCTCATCACCTTGCAGACCTCCTTTTTACGGGAATAGGCACTCCTTGGCATTGACTCCTTTCTAGAACAACTCCACAGCACATTAGCCTTTTTTTTTTTCCTTTCGTGTGGTAGCTCATTCAGGGGCAACATAGGGCCGACTAAAAACAGCCCCAGAGGAAGAAGTCCCACCGCAGACAAGATAGAAGGAGTCACCCAATAGCTGTGAAGACTTTGTTATTCCTGTTAAACTTCTTGGCTTGTCTGGGCTTCCCAGAATATCTTCACAGATAAGCGTTCATCTGTGGACTTCTGGGAGCCGGAGGGCTGATAAAGGCTTGTAAAACAGGTTTTACGTATCAATTAGACATTTTAGTAGCTGCTGTCCCTCCTGGCAGGCGATGAGCGGAGGAGCTTTCTTTCCTTTTATGCCCAACACCAAAATTTACTCAGCCCAAGCTATAGGACTTCCTGCGAGGATGACAAGATAAAACCTAGAGTTCCGATCCTAGGGAACAGAAGTACTGTGTGTTCATCCTAAACTTACTCCGTACCCCTGGGGATCTTGCTAGGCAAATGCCAGCAGGTGACCGTGTGGAAGACAGGACATCTCAGGACTTCATGAGTTCATTGTCAAATATTCCTGGGATGGGGTGGGGGATGTTTTTGTTTTTTACTTTTTATAGAACTTTGCTTTTCTACAACAATGTACATATTTTGGCAGTTGTATTTGCTTTGTGCTTTTTTTCCTCTTTTGCAAATAAACTGGCCACCCTGCATGCCCTTGGCAAGTAAGTAAAGCAGAAATCGGAACTTGCTCACGTTCACGGTAGAGAACAGTGTATCCTTAGGGGGTGAACCTAGGGGTGACCTGGGGAGGGGACAGGTGGGTAAGCAAGGACAGAAACAAGGCCAGGCACCAGCTGGAGATGCACAGCCCCTTGCTGCTTATCCCTCAGGGCACAGCCCGGGTACCAGCAGGCTGAAGAGAAGTCAATTCTCCATCAACCCTCCTCACTTTGCTGCGTCTGCGCCTACACGCCGGGGTGTCTCCGTATTTATTTTCACTTCTGCCCCCTCTATCCGAGGAAAACATTAAATTGCATTTAAATTCTCCCCCACTGAGAAGAATCAAACATTAAAAAATAAGACCTTGTTGCGTAAGGTTGACCTTCTGGAACCCCTCTAAGACCCAATGGGCTTTTTTGGTCTTCCCTCCCTGCTGAGTCCACGTCACACTGAGAACGCAGGGCCTAGATGGTGGAATAAAAAAAAAAAACTGGCACTTCCAGAATTCAGACAGCTTCTCTCAGATGTCTCAGCTTCCTGAAAGATGCAAGGCAGAGCTGGGTTGATTGTAGCTGAGATCTCTCTGGAAACTTTGACTCTGGCATTTTTAGGTGTAGGCGTTCATGGCCTTCCACATCTGTCCATCAACTCATGACCTCTGCCACTTCATGCTGATCAGGGAGGTGGGAACTCCCAGGCACCCTTAGGTTTGCAGCCCCAGAAATGCTGTCTGCTTGAGACCATCAGCACAAAACTGGCCAACCGGTCTCCTTTGGACGGTCTGCAATGCCGGCGACTGCGTCTCCTACCCTAGGCAGCAAGGCGTGCCTGTGCAGGATGACTGCTACCACAAGTGGCTGGGAGATGGTCTTCTGAGATGTTTCCCTTGACGGTGCCTCTGGGCTCTCTCCATCTCTGTTGGCATTTTTGGACGTGGTATGTGACAGAGCCGAGGAAAATTTTTAAGGAAAAAAGAGAAGAAACCAACATTGGTGGTTCTCCTTCATTGGCAGACGAGACTAAGAAAGGAAATGGCAGGTGGAGAGGGATGGGGGAAGGAATAGAAATGGCCTCTCTTTGATGCTGTGGTTCGTGGGAAGGTGACGGAGAACATAGCAGGTGAGAGCGTCTGTGCTGGCGCCCCACGGTAGCTGTTAGCATAACCAGAGCCTCACATATAAGTAAAGTGAATGAAAAAGAAAATTCTCATTCCCTGGGTACTAATCATCTTTAGAATTGGCAAACCCTCTGGGGACAACCCAACCTAAAAAACAAAGACAAAGAATCCCCATCTCAAAACTGCTGGTCTAAAAGCCAGAGGGACAGGACGATGGAAATGGAAATTGCTGGAAGAGATAGGAGGCTCCCTTCTTGTTGCTGTACCTACCTAGCCACTGCCCCTACCCCCTCCCCCGACCCCGGTAACGTAGATTTTGACATTGATGTCAGCTAGGAAGTACTTTGGACTTCTGGAGAAGGGAGGAGGAAGTCCAGAGCACTGTGCGTGAGCACAAGTCCACAGGGATGTTAGGTCTGATCTGGTCCAAAGTAAGGGTATACGAGCAACAAGCCTGGAGTCTCTTGAGAGTCAGGCACAACATTTAGGGAAACAATAGGTGAGCGCTCACTTCATAGCAAGATCTAGAAAAAAGTCCATGGCATCTTCAACTAGAGTGCATGATTACTTGATATTACTTTGAGCAGCGGGATTGGTAGCATGGGAGGGCGAGGGGCAAAAGTACAAGTAAAAACATACCCAGTGGGTCAGCTGTGAGATGACATTTGTTTAGTGATGATCAGTTTTCTGTGGAAGTGGCCTGGAGGAGATATTTGAGATGGGCTGGGTTGATTCTGCAAAACACTCAGTACGGCCGTGGGCTTTCCTGGGTGATGGAGAAGGAAGGTGACAAGCAGGTACCACGTTATTGCCATGATTCCCTGTGGATTCGAAAAGTGTTTTTCATGGGGAGCTTACAATTTAACAGAAGCTCCTTTTTTTCTGTGGTTTCTGTGTGGGAGAAGGGAGGGGTCTTAGAATTTTACTTGTCTAAGCAAGTGGTGTGATTTACAAGGTCAATCATTTTAAGACATGTTCAACAGTGTAGCGTTTGTAGCATTGAATACAATGTTTATCATAAACTATACACCTGAGTTTATAGTTTTCTGCCGGGCTATAGGGTAATAATGTTTTGTTACGCACTCGATTTTATGTGTGAATTTTTTTAACTGTAATTTTATGTGTGAATTTTTTTTTTTTTAAACTAAACTATATCAACATTTTCTATGTGGACATCTGGGCGTTTCGTTTTTTGTTTTGTTTTGTTTTGTTTTAATCTGTTTCCAACTATCTGAGTCTGTGAACCATCCTTCTGACTGGATCCTGGCCTAAAATCCTATTAGTGTTTAAACAGACCTCAGAAACACCCCGAACCTCTAGACAAATGCAAAGACTCTTTGATATATCTTGGGCTCTTGATGTCTTCAGTAAACAAGATCATAATTCCTTTAAACTCCACATTTTCTTTAGATGCTTTCTTCTCTCCTTTGTTAAAGAGAGTAAACCCTCCATAGTTTCCCAAAGGAAGGAAACTCCCATCCCAGACTTTGGTGCAGGAAGGGAAGTTGAAGATGGCGGAGTGTGGCATTCCTTCTGCCTTTCAACATGAGATAGCAGGTCCAGAACATTCGGGGGGCATGTCTGAGCCCATCTGGTACTCAGTGGTAGACCTGAGTACGAACCCAGGACTTTCTGAGGCCTTGACTCTGTGCCCCCTACCCAGCATTCATTGGTATTGTCTGGAGACGAGTGACACCTGACCTGATTGTTCTCAACACCTTCACCGTGGAAGGCAAGCATGAGGGTACAGTATGAGGTATCTGACCATTATCTTTTCCAAATATTTCTAGTCACTGGTTCTCCATGGAGAAGTTAACATTTCTCCCTGGAGCCACTTAACATTTTTGCAAACCTCTGACACTGTTGTGAGTACAGCATTCTAGGGAGTACAACCTGCTGGCCACAGAGCAAGCAGCACGTTCTGACAAACTCACTTTTCCCTGGGTACCCACATTTTAATTACAGAAGTGGCCCTTATGGCAGAGAGATCATGGCCGAGTAGCCATCTTGCTTTCTAGAAACTGAGGTTCTGACGGTCAGCAAGCAGGTACCTCCTCTCAGACTAAGAAGTACATTTAATCCATACCCTTCTCCTCCCTACCCTCCAGCACCTGCCAACAGATCTGGGGAGTTTCTATCCTGGGGTGGGGGGAGATCCTCCCACTCTCTGCTAAACCTCATCTTCACCAAGCAAAGACAGATTATTTTATTCCAAGAGGCAGCAAGGAGCAAGGGACCACAGATACTTGTGACTCTGTCTACTGGACATTTTTCAAAGTGTCCCTGAACTCAGCAAACAAAGCTTCCTGAGAAAGCTCCCAAAATCCCGGCCCTGCCCCATTTGTCCAAAAATGGATGGCTGTTCCAAATGTCTGAACTTCTTAAAACTCCATCTGCTACAACATTACTTCTGGAGTTTGAACATGACTTTTTCAGTCTCTGAGTAGAGCAATGTTTGTTTAATTAACGAGGCACGAGTCTGTTAAACAGAAGGCTCCACGGATTGCCACCAAGGGCCTGAGAGCTCTTGGCACCATCTTTGTTCTACCAAGTGCCCATAACCCTGGCTAAAGGGGATGCACGTGAAAGCCCATGTCCTAAGCTTAGAAGCTTTACTCCTTTTACTAAAAAGTGCTATAGGGGGTTGGACATGTAACTAAAAGTACAAGGTTAGTCTCATTTCACGCAAAGATGTTCATTTAATATTGTGTGAGCTAAGTCCTTCTGTGTAAATTATTTGCACACTTTCCTTGCATGATGAATTGATTTTTTTTATAGTTGTTTGTACCAGACGGTGGCATATTTTTGTAAAAAATTTTTGACACTGAATTGCAATAAATGTTTTTCCAACAACACACGGGCGCATTTTTGGTGTGTGCCAATTCAAGTTGGCTTTTCAGCATACTGAGGATGTTTCTCTTTTGCCTCGTGAGGCTTAGACTCCTTGTAACAGAAACTTATCATTGTTATAAAATTTCTAGGAATGTGTAGAGAAATAAGCTTGCTGCTGAGGGCGGACCTCAATCAATAACACAGTGTTATGCTTCAATGGGATAGTTCCACATACGGTGTGTGTACTACAATGATTAGGGAATAATGAGCTATCAAATCAGGATCAATTTATTCATCAATAGACATTTACGGAACAGGTATTATACCCTGGACCTGTGCAAGGGACTGTTAACACGATAATGTACAAGACGGACAGAATGCCTGTCTTCACGGAATTTAGATTCTAGTAGGAAAAACAAAGACAAACACACAAAGCAAGTAGGAAAACACTTAAATCATAAGTGCCACGGTAAGACTAAACAAGGGGCTGAGATGCAGGATAACAAGGGAACCTGCTTAGGATGGGCTGAGCAGTGGGGGTCTCTCCAACAAAAGAGAGTGAGTCTGGGACCTAAAATGTGAGGAAGAGCCAGCTGCGAAGAGTGAGGTCATGAGCATTCCGGGAAGAGGGAATGGCTTGTGCGAGGTTCCGATCACGGTCCTGCCACTTACCTACAGTGTGACCTTTGTCCCCTTAATTCCTCTAGGTCTCAGTTTCCGAGATTCCAAAATGGTGACAATAAACCTATTACTCAGGGTTGTGAAGGTTAAGTGAACGAATACAGAGGAAAAGGCACAGAACCAGGCACACCACACATGTTCCATAAATGTTAATAATCATGATTCCCCAAGAAACGAGGGTCTGAGAACTAGGTTAGGAAGTGCTCTGCATCTCGAGTTAGGTGTGATGCGCTCAGGTGACCGATGTCATGGCTGAATTAATAATACATTTACCCTGAAACACACCCTGATTCTGCCCTAACTCTCCATCAGAAAACTACATAAAGGGGCTCCTGGGAGGCTTAGTAGTCAAGCGTCTGTCTGCCTTTGACTCCAGTCATGATCTCAGGGTCCTGGGATCGAGTCCCACATTGGGCTCCCTGCTCAGCAGGCAGCCTGCTTCTCCCCCTCCCTTTCCCTCTGCTGCTCCCTCTGCTTGTGTTCACTTCCTCACTTGCTTTCTCTCAAATAAATCAATAAATCATAAAAAAAAAAAGAAAACAACACAAAAGGCAAATTTCAGATTTTTTTTTTTTTAAATTTTCACCAGGATCACAAAAGCTCAACACTCACTAAATATCCCAGGCAGTCTTTCTTCCCCTGCCTCTGTCTGATAAACATCTACTTATGGCTCCTTATGGCTAGCTCCTCCCTAAAGCCTCCTCTGACTGAGTAAATCTCACCTCCCATACCCCTTCCCTGCATCTGGACTGCAGTCTCACGTGGGGCTGTGTCACAGTACCCAGCCCAGGGCTGGGCTGAATGAATTAATAACATACACTGACATTCACAAAATGCTTTTGAAAGTCTCACTGATCACATGCTTACCCTTTACTCGAATAAGAATCAGTGTGAGTTTATGGGCATAGACAGAACTATTTATAGCTTCTTGGTTAAAAATTAATGGGAGCTGAAAAAGTAACAAATGTGAAGACCTAGTTTTCATTAAAGTTTAAGTTCAACTACATCTTTACAAGTCTAGTAAACTTTCATACGAAATAAAAGGGGCTCTATTACTGTTTGATAAACTCAAATTGAACAGACTAAAGTCTCTTTAAAAAACAAGTCCCTTTTATACACTTAATACAAATTCCTTGGAGGCCCTGGGTGGGCAGTCAATTAAGTGTCCAACTCTTGGTTTTGGCTCAGGTCATGATCTCAGGTTTGTGAGATGGAGCGCTGCCTGGGGCTCTAAGCCCAGCTAGGAGTTTGCTGAAGTTTCTCTCTCCCTCTCCCTCTGCCCCTCCCCATGCTCACTCGCTCTCTCTCAAATAAATAAATCTTTAAAAAAAAAAAAAAAGAAAATTCCTTTAAACATGTTAAAGCTACAATTATAAATCTGACACATTTGCTTTTTTTTTTTTATAAGTACTTCAAATACCTGCTCGAGTAAGCATCAACCCTAATAAGCAAAACATTCCCAGGTAAATTAATAACCTATAAATTTAATAAATTAAGCATAAATATATCTCAGAAACTCTAGCATTGTTACAATGAGTGAAATTATTGTATCTTTCCATTTAAAATCCTATCTTACATTAATTACTTATTTTAAATGGAAATCATAAGGCTACTACTGTAGGCAGAATAATGACTCTCCAAATATGTCCCCATCCCAATGCCCAGATGCTTCGACTATGTTACACGGCAAGGGAGACTTTGCAGGTGTGATTAAGTTAAGTGCTTTGAGATGGAGATTATTCCAGACTACCTGGGTGAGCCCAATCACAAGGCTCCTTAAAAGTGGAAGAGAAAGGCACAAGAGGACAGAGTGATGTCACGGACCAAGGGCCCTTCAGCCATTACTGGCTTTGAAGAGCGAGAAACAGGGCCATGAACCAAGGAACCTGAACACCACCTATAAGCAGGAAAAGGCAAGGAAATGATTCTCTCCTGCAGAAAAGAATGCAGCCCAGCCAACACCTTGAACTTGGTCCCCTGAGACCTGGGTCAAACTTCTGGAATTCTGATGGATCTGCATTGTCTTAAGCCACTCAATTTGTGGTAATTGGTGACAGCTGTCACAGGAACTAACACAGTTCATCTGACAGATTTGCTAGCCTGGGTCCAGCAGCCCGCCCTACCAAGTTATCAGTCCTGACCCTTCAGCTGCATGTCCCCTGCCGCCAGGCTGAGTGAGGGTCTGTCTGCAAATGAAAGGCACAACTGTCTTGAGAGCCTAACTCAGTGGCAAGAGCTATGCCCGCATGTGTGACCTTCAAGGCTAGACAGGAGAGCTCTGCCTGCGGTGCGGTAGGTGTAAAGTTGTCTCCTGTCCCTCTGACACAGACTTCATTGAGGATAACACCCATCACATTCCTGCCCAAGAAATGTCACAGAGGATCAGCATTTCAAAGTCTCTCCAAGAAGCCATGTTTACGAAGCAGCAGTGTCCTGGCAGGAAAGCAGTCATTTAGAAGTGTGAGCCCAACCCCTGCCTTCAAGAACTTTCATAGATCTGGGGGGGTGGCGGGGGGAGGGGGAAGGCAGAGCTGGGAGGTCCAAGAGAAGGTACGTCAACTACAACATAAGATTCGAATTCCAAGTACCCCGACTGAGGTACAAAGTACCAGAAGAATTCAGAGAGGAAGGACTGAGTTCATGCTTCTGAAAAGGAAGCATGTGGGATAAGACACAAGCCCACAACACACTCTTCCTGAATCCGTATAAACGAGGGCTCCTCCGGAATCTGGAAGCCAGGGATTGTGGCTTAAAAGCCAGAGACCAAGACTTACTACCCAAGCCTGTTGAGTGCTGTCAAGAGGTTTCTTGAAAAAAAAAAAAACAACACAAAACACTGAAGGTTGGGCAGGTTTCCCTTCTGAAGAGAACTGAAGAAGGATTCTGTATTCCCTGGGGTCCCAGGGCCTGGGCCTAAGCCTTGCTTAACCAAAGATCAGTGAACCCCAGGTCCTTTCAACAAACTCTGTGATGATCCATTTTGAGTCAACTTGGCTAACCCACGGTACCCATTGTTAGGTCAAACACCAACGCGCAGACATGGCTGTGAAGGTAGTTTCCAGCTATGATGAACATTTAAATCAGCAGACCTTGAGTAGAACAGATTAGTCTCCAGAAAGTGGGTAGGCCTTCGCCAATTGTTGAAGATCTTTAGAGGAAGAGGCTGATGTGCCCCCCAGAAAGAAGGAATTCTTCCTCCAGATGGCTTCCAGACTGCACAAGACTAAAACATCAGCTCTTCTCTGGGCGTCCAGTCTGCCGGTCTTCCTTACAAAATTTGTTTTAAAGATTGTATTTATGGGCCACCTGGGTGGCCCAGTAGGTTAAAGCCTCTGCCTTCGGCTCAGGCCAGGATCCCAGGGTCCTGGGATTGAGCCCCACATCGGGCTCTCTGCTCAGCGGGGAGCCTGCTTCCCCCCCTTCTCTCTCTGCCTGCCTCTCTGCCTACTTGTGATCTCTGTGTGTCAAGTAAATAAATAAAATCTTTAAAAAAAATAAAAATAAAGATTTTATTTATTTACTTGAGAGAGAGAGAGAGCAAGACAGAGAGAGAAAGCATGGGCAGAGGGGCAGAAGGAGAGGGAGAAGTACTCCCCAATGAGCAGGAAGTCTGACTCGGGGCTCGATCCCAGGACCTTGAGATCATGACCTGAGTTGAAGGCAAACGCTTAACCAGCTGAGCCACCCAGGAGCCCCCAGCTTTCCTTACAAATTACAGACTTGCCAGCTCCACACCTGTGAGATAGATAGACATACCTATATTCCTTAAAGATAGACATAGATGAAAAATTCACAGATTTTAAGGAATAAAATATATCTATACACATATACAGAGAGAGAGAGAGAGAGAGAGAGAGAGACAGAAAGAGAGAGACTGTGTATATCTATATGGAGATAGGGGGAAAGACAGAGCAAGAGAGAGAGATACATCTGACTGGTTCTCTTTCTCTGGGGAACCCTAACTAGTACAAGCTCCTAGAAAGAGAACAAGGGCAAGGCAAGTCTGCAGGAAGGCTTCAGAGGGCAGGAAGGAAAGGGAGAAAACCCAGAGAGACAGTGGAATCTAGTGGCTATAAGGGGCTGTCTGCCAACTACCACATCCTGAGAAATCATATTTGGCAGATGCTAGAAAGTGCAACGAAATAGTCACTCTTACCCCACATAAAACTGAGTGGCTCCCCTTTCTCTGTACTTTTTAAACCGGCATTCATTGTTTTAATTATATTTTGTTTTTTTTCTTTTGTGTGTGTGAAAGAAACGTGAGCCTTCCTATATCCACTAGCAGCCAAAGTCAGCTATTTTTTCTCTCAAGTTTTTATTTAAATTCCAGTTAGTTAACACACGGTGTAATATTAGTTTTAGTGTACAATAGTGATTCAGCATCTGCATACAACACCCGAGGTGCTCGCCCCAATGAGTGCCCTCCTTGATCCCCACCACCTAGTCCCCCCATCCCCCTACCCACCTCCCCTCTGGCCACCATCAGTCGGTTCTCTGGAGTTAAGAGTCTGTTTCTTCGTTTGCCTCTCTCTCTCTCTCTCTCTCTCTCTCTCTCTCTCTCTCTCTCTCCCTCTCTTGCTTTTCCCCCTTTGCTTGTTTGTTCTATTTCTTAAATTCCACATATGAGTGAAATCATATGGTATTTGTCTTTCTCTGACTTATTTCATTTAGCATAATACTCTCTAGCTCCGTCCATGTCGTTATACATGCTAAGGTTCATTCTTTATGACTAACATTCCATTGTATATAGACCATATCTTCTTTATTCATTGGTCAGTGGACACTTGGGCTCTTTCCCTAATTTGGCTTTTGTAGATACTGTTGCTGTGAACACCGGGGCACATGCATCCCTCTGAATTAGTGTTTTCATGTTCTTTGGGTAAACAGCTACTAGTGCGATTGCTGGGTCATATGGTAGTTCTCTTTTTAACTTTTTGAGGAACGTCCATACTGTTTTCCACAGTGGCCACACCAGGTTGCCTTCCCACCAATAACGCACAGGGGCTCCCTTTTCTCCACATCCTTGCCAGCTCCTGTTGTTTCTTGTGTTATTGATTTTAGCCGTTCTGACAGGTGTGAGGAGATAGTTTTGTCTTAATTTCAAAATTATTCCAAGAAGCCCCTACTTCCTTCAGAGAGGCAGCCTAGCACGGTGATCCAGAGCAAAGACTCTGAAGCTGGGGTTCAAACTCTGTCCTGCCCGCTCCTTGCTGTATCCGGCAGACTGCTCAACTTCGACGGGCCTCAGTCCTCTTATCTGTCAGGTGGGATTTGTGGTTAGAGCAGTGCTCAAGGCGTAGTGAGTTTTATATAAACATTTTTTATTATTATTCACTAAGGTCACTTTCCATTTTCTGTTTCTGCCTTACATGCTCTAGGCAGAAAAATCGTGGAGGCTTTGCTGTCCGTAAAGAGAAGCATAATTATCACAACTGTAGCCTTTCTTTATTGTTCAAACCAATGGTCTCCGATCATCCCATGAGTAAGCATTTTTCACATAAACCCAATATATGTGTGTTTGTTTTATTTTTAAGACTTTATTTACTTATTTGACAGGCGGAGATCACAAGAACGCAGGGAGGCAGGCAGAGAGAGAGGGGGGGAAGCAGGCTCTCTGCCGAGCAGAGAGCCCAATGTGGGGCTCGATCCCAGGACCCTGAGATCATGACCTGAGCCAAAGGCAGAGGCTTAACCCATTGAGCCACCCAGGCACCCCTATGTGTATTTATTAAATACAGGCAGCGATGCCAGGTGGCTCAGTGGGTTGAGCGTCCGACTCTTGGTTTCAGCTCAGGTCATGATCTCATGGATCGTGGACTGAGCCTCACGTTGGGCCCCGCATTCAGCGGGGAGTCTGTTTGAGATTCTCTGCCTCTGCCCCCCTGCCTGCTCCCCTCCCGCTCACACTTGCTCTCTTCCCCTCTCTCTCAAATAAATAAATAAAATCTTTTTTTTAAAAAAGTATACGCAGGCCTTATTATCATTAATATTTCAAAACATAATGAACACTTAGGAGGACAGTCAACATTACTAATGATGGAAATAAACCTGTACTTCAAATAGTTGTGATCATTTTGAATTTTTGAGTCAATTTTGGGACGGTTTTCATTAGCTTATCACTGTAGCAGATACTGTAGCCCATGAGGAGGCCTTCCCAGGAACAGCCATGCTAGGGCCGACACTTTCTTGTTCCTTTATGCACAACTGCAGTATCTTCGCTCTGCTCTGTCTTTGCAAGAACCTTCTTAAAGCATCTGTGCATTTTGTGAGATTTCATTTAAAACTAGGTACTGTAATCCATAAATCCACGTGGTCAGGCAGAAAGAAGTTGCAGTCTGTTACAATATACCAAAAACAAAAGACTGACTCAGGGTACCACTGGCCTCCGCTTTGCATTGGGGTCAAAGTGCCTTGGGTACTGACTGACATGACACCTGATGTCTGACAGGTGGACAGAGAGGGCCATTAGCAATCTGGATATTAAATATTTGGAAAGCTTCTGTGCTGGTTGTTCTCTGTTTGTCCCCAAAGATCCATGCCCAGCTCCGTGCCCTGGAGGGCTGATCGAAAAGGGCTGGATCCACATTGGATTGGTGTGTGGTGTGGCTTGGTGTGTGGTTGGGTTTGCCCAATGGGAGGAGCTAGCAGAGACCAGAGAGCAGAGAAAGAGAGAATTTGGGGGTCTTTCTTGCCTACTCCCTCCTGGCTGGCCACTTGTCTCTGATGGGACTGTTTCCTTCCTCCATATAAATCCTCCCTGTGGCTCCAGCTACCCTGGGTCTCCTCTCCAAGCCTGGGAGAAGCAATGCTCTTTGTGGCTCACCTCTGGGGGCCTTTGTGTCCCCTTACCCTGCCCACACATCTCCAAGCAGTCCTTTCACTAATGTCCCTTCACTGGAATTACATAAGGAGATCATTTCCCATCAGAAACCATGGAAAATTGCTTTATTTCTTTCTCTTCAATAAAGCAGTCAATGGCAATTTTCATTTTTTCCTTCCAGGACCCCACTTCGGAGACCACTGGTTTTATTTTAAATATTGATCTATTTGTTTTAGCGGGTAAGGGACAGAGGGAGAAGGACAGAGAGAATCTCTAGCAGATTCCCCATCAAGTGTGGAGTCAGACTCGGGGCCCAATCCCAGGACCCTGAGATCACAACCAGAGCCCAAACCAAGAGTCAGATGCTCAACTGACTGAGCCACCCAGGTGTCCCTGAGACCACTAATTTCTTTTTTTTTTTTTTAAGATTTTATTTATTTATTTATTTGACAGTGAGAGAGCAAGAGAGAAAGCGAGCATCAGTAGGGGGGGTGGGCAGAGGGAGAAGGAGAAGCAGACTCCCCTGCCAAGCAGGGAGCCCAATGTGGGGCTCGATCCCAGGGCCCTGGGATCATGACCTGAGCCGAAAGCAGATGCTTAACCAACTGAGCCAAACAGGTGCTCCAGGACCAACAGTTTAAAGTTATTTTGAACATTAAGCCAAACTATTTTCCTGATCAGTATGAATATAAGCCTGAGAATTCCCATTTCTTGAGTCAATAAACACCTGCTCAAAAGGGGAGGACTCCCAGAATGAGCCCTTGATAGACAGCCACTCAGGAGCCCTGGCCTCTACTCAGGGGTCTGTCCCACCAGGCTGTTGACGAGACAGGATAAATATAAATATGAATATAAATTTCGGCTTTCTGACTCAATTTCCTCATCTATAACATGAAGGTATGTTGGATCAGCTAGTCTCTAGGTCCTTTTTAGCTCAAATATCCTCTTGTAATTTTAGGAAGTCATATAGTAGCTCAGAGGGAACTATGTTATTTGGTATTTTTGTTTTCTTTTATGCTTTTCTTCTTCAACACCATCACTACCCTCCTCTCCAAAACAAGCACATACATACCCTCCAATGGTTAGAATGTTGCTTGAGTGAATATCCTTTAAATTGTATAAACTCCTCAGTAGGTGTGCCTGGGTGGCACAGTCAGTTAAGCGTCTGACTCTTGGCTTCTTGGCTCAGGTCCTGATCTCAGGGTCATGAGATCAAGCCCCACATCGGGGCTTGACATTCTCTCCCTCCCCCTCTGCCCTTCCGCCGCCTCTCTCTCTCTCTCTCTCTCAAATAAAATGAATACATCCAATCTTTAAAACAAATAAACTCATAAGTAGTAAGAAATCCCAGATGTAATATCAATATTAAATTGAATCCTTGCTTTCAAATACATTATTCTTTTTTAACTGTCAGAGCAACCCTGTAAGGTGTATGCTAGCACCAACCCACTTCACAGATACGGAAACTGAGGAGGCTCAGAAAAACAAAATCTTCTGTCCTAGATCACACAGCACAGGGTGCTGGAGCTGGCTCATGAGAGCTGACCTGCACGGGTTTGTCTCTTCCCAACTCCGCGTTCAGTGGCATGTCGGTAATTTAATATTGGCCTTAGTGAGAATATTCACACCACAGAAATCAGAAGGAGCTACAGATCTGCTGCTTCTTCTCCTCCTCCCCCTCCTCCCACTCCTCCCACTTCTACTTCCTCCTTCCCTCCCCCCTCCTCCTCTCCCTCCCTCCTTCCCCCCCTCTTCTTCCTCCTCTTCCTCCTCAACCTCCTCCTTCTTCAGAGCTGTTTCTTCAACATTTACCATCATACTCCGGCCACACACTTTCAAAACCACCGAGCTACGGTTTAAGCTCAAATCTGTGTCACCCTAAACCCAGTGTGGTTTTTATGACACCAGAACCGTCCTCCCTGCACAGCACCTAATACAGTGCCTCGGGAAAAGTCGTTGTGAAATACATATTTCCTGCACCAGACACCCAGAGGTCTCCTGGATACATTTTCTTTAGCCTTGCCATTCCAATGGGCTTGCTATTAGATGAAGACTTGCCGACAAATATCTGAAAGAATTCTTGGCTTGTGCTAACAGCCCTGCCACTGGGAGATGGAACAGATTAGACACAGAGCACTGCTTTGTTTCCATTCCCTCATATATGTAAGCACAATACTCTCCTCTCCTCTCCTAGTTAGCACTGTCCCCCTTTCCAGGTCTGGCTTCACAACCAGGAAATGCCTTGACACGAATGCGATTTTAACTTGAGACAAAACAAAGAAGGAGAGAAACCTTGAATTTGGGCAAACCTGAAACCATGAACTTCACAGACTTAAAGATGTTAAAACTGACAGAGACCAGAAGAGGTGATCTGGTCCAGCTTCTATCAACTTCCTATAAGCACACGGCCCACCCCGTTCCGCATTTCACTGAGACAACTGAGACCTAGGAATGTATGGTGTCTGCCCCCAAAATGATACTCTGTAACTTGATAATTACTATAACAGGATGCTGAGTGGGGTTTTTCTGGTCCCAAAAACTTTGCTTTTGTTTTTTTCCTAGTCAATCGATTTTAACTAGTTTCACTAACATGGATCACCTCATTCCCCAGCTCTGGGGACAGCTGTGCCTTTCAAGTATTTCTAACATGTGCCATATTTCTTAGCTCAAAAAAAAATTTGTCTGTGTATATAATTTGGAAAAACTTCCAATGACTCATTGCCAAAGACCTACAATTCACAAAGTCATAGCTTCAGGTATGAGGAGGAAAAAGAAAGATACACATTAAATTTTACGGCCTGTTGCATAGAATCACTTAGGAAATAAAGTGTCTCCTAAGTTATTTCTGGAAGATTTTTTTAAGTTTAGAAACGTCCTCCCCACTTTTGCTGTGGTTTTTGCTCCAGGTTTATCCAGATATAACTGACATATAACATTGTTCACATTGTTCAAGTTTAAGGTGCACGACCTGAGGACTTGACACACATGAATACTTGAATTGATGACCACAATAAGGCTACTTAACATTTCTATCAACTCACATAATTACCATTTGTGAGTGTGTGTGTGCGTGATGAGAATATTTATGATCTCTAAGATTCTCTAAGATTGTAAGATAGAAAATCTCTAAGATTCTCTGAGCAACTGTCAAATATCGAATATACAGCACTGTTAACCACAGTCACCATACTATGTCTTAGGTCTCCAAAACTTACTCAGCTTATGACTGGACATTTGTACCCTCTGATGAACAGCTCCCCATCTTAGCCCATAGCTCTGGCAACCAGCATTCTAGTCTCTGTTTCTAGGAGTTTGGCTTTCTCAGATTCCATGTATAAGTGAGATCAAACAGTATCTGTCTTTCTCTGCCTGACTTATTTTACTTCATGTAATGCCCTTAAGTTTCACCCATATTATCACCAATGACAGGATCTCCTTTTTCATGGCTGAATAACATTCCATCATGTGTCCGTACACACAGTACACACCCATACACACCACAGTGCACACCCATACACACCACATTTTCTTCATCCATTCATCCCCCAATGGACATTGAGGTTGCGTCCACGCATTGGCTACTGTGAACAGTGCTGCTATGAGGTCCCAGAACTTTGGCTAAAACCCAATGCAGAAGACAAGTGGTGCTGAGAATCCTGACATGCTAAGTGCAACGGGGGTGCCAGCTACCTCACTGCAGGGCTTATGGAAAGGCTAGAATCAACCATCCAGAATCAATATAAAGAAGGAGAAAGAGGGGCGCCTGGGTGGCTCAGTGGGTTAAAGCCTTTGCCTTTGGCTCGGGTCATGATCCCAGGGTCCTGGGATCGATCCCCGCGTCGGGCTCTCTGCTCAGCGGAGAGCCTGCTTCCTCCTCTCTCTCTCTCTCTGTCTGCCTCTCCGCTTACTTGTGATGTCTCTCTCTCTCTGTCAAATAAATAAAATAAAATCTTTAAAAAAAAAGAAGAAGAAGAAGAAGAAGAAAGAGAGAGGAGTTCAGCCAGGAGGGGAGAGAAGTGTTCAGGGAAAGAGACTATCCCCTCCCTTAAGTCACAGCCGGGACTCCAGGAGAATCATTCATAAAGCCCAGGGGTTCCAGCCATCTGGAATACTAGTGTTTCATTCGCCTATGGTTGGCTGCTTAGGCAATGGGCTTGCAAATGGTGCCTGGGGCTAAGGAAAAGAGCCCTAGAGAGAACACGGGCCTGCACGAGACAGAGGGGCAGCAAGGCAGCCTGCGTTGTGCCCAGGGGCATGCAAGGGTGTGCGAGGTTTCCTTGGGTAGGCTGGATGCTAAGAAGGTAACTAGGCTTGAGCCATCTTTCCTGCATCTCCTTAAGAGGGGGCCCCTCAGGTAAGTGCCCCAGCAGCCATTGACAGCCGTGAGGACTGAAGCAAGTCATGGGGAAGAGGTTTTGCTGGAGCCACATCTCCGTGCAGGGAAATGTGTGGGGAGAGACTCCCAAAGGGGACTTGGAAGGACTTGCTCCCACAGCCCACAGGAGAGCCAGCTTTAGAACCTGCCCCCAAGGGAACTGACCACAAACCAGTTAGCTAGACAAGCAGCCACAACCCACGGAGAGAGGATGGAAACCTCCTCTGAAACTCAGTAAGGAAGAGCCTCTGCCTCCTCCCATTCCCGCCCTCCCACTCCCACCCTTCACCTAAGCCCCAGAAAGGGGGACAGCCACAAAGAAACCAGGCAGCCCCCGGAGCCCTGGTGGGGCAGAGAGGAGAGCTCAGATCTGAGGGAGATGCTGTAAAATTAACCAGGCTGAGGCTCGCACACCGGAATGAGATTGTTAATAACTGGCGGGAGCTAGAAGGTTGCAGGACTTGGCCTGAAGGTCACCAAGGGGGCCGTTTCCATGAAACCTCGGAAAGAGCCATACAATCATTGGGAGCCAATACTGAAAAAAATTTTTAAAATCTTTTCATGGTATTACCATGAACTGAGATTTCCCATTCAGCCAGATCCAATGTACTCAACATTATTTACCTACTGGGTGCCTGGTACTAGGTCTATTAAGTGGAAAAGGGCAACTGGAGTCATTATATTTAGGAGCCCACACATTTAACGGAGAGACTCAGACATAGGAACCAACAATTTTAATATTCCACAATTAGGTATACATGAAGTTCAGCACAGACACACTAATATGTATTAAATAGACTTTTTTGCTTCAATTTCCTCACGTATAAGATGGGAATGACAAGCGCACCTATCTCATAGGATGGCTGGTTGGACCAAATGAGCTATTTCATGTAGAACAGTGCTTGGCACAGGAAACTGAACACTTGTTAGTGTTCGATATTGTTACAATTATTGTTTTATGTTAAATAGCTAGGCACTGTTCTAAGCACACTAAATGCTTGGTTATCTCAACAATTCAATGAAATAGATACTATTTATTATTCCCATTTTACGGAGGAGAGAACAGAGGCACAGGAAGGATAAGCAGCTTGCCCTACGACATACAACAGAACTGGGATTCAAATGGAGGCTGCCTAAATCCAGGGCCTGCACTCACGGCTCAGGGGTCTAGAGGGGCCAGTTTTGCTGGGTACTTCCGGGAACACAAAGGCTAAAGTGGTTTTTTTCCAAAACAGTGACCGATAAAATGTCCTAAAATAACTTGCAACAGAGAGGTCTGGCTCTGCGTGAACTTTCTAAAAAACGTTCGCATGAATTCTTCAATCCTATTTCAGATTAGAAAAGGCAGAAATCCATTTGGGGGGTCCTGGGTGTGCAGATACAAGCCCCCTCGCTGTATGACTGGGGCCTACCCTGGCGTGTCGATCCTTCAAGCCTGCATCGGGCTCTCCTTGCAGAAAGCTGCGCCCCGCCCCTCCGCCAGGTGCCTTGTTTGAGTTGGATGCGGTGCCCTCCAAAGGGGAATTTCAGGTCCTCCAAGTAGAGCCTGGGAAAGCAATGTTTGCTCTCGGTGTTTATATAACCATCCCAGCTCCAAAACAAGGGATGCTGGTCCCCTGTAATTACAGGCTTAGTAGGCCTGTCACTGGGGAGAGAAAACAAGGATAATAGCTCCATCTGCCTGTGGAATCCAAGCTCTCTCTAGAAGCCCAAGAAAGCTCCCGGAAAAGGATGCAGCAGGCCCTCCCCTAGCACCACCATTCAAAACATCCATTTTTATTAAATAAACAGAATCTGGCTGCTTCTAAACTGGACATGACTGTGGCCTTGCAAATGACATCATCACATCTGGGTAGCATTTTGTTAAACTCAGAGCTCCTTTAAGTTCCCAACCACACAACCCACCTCCCAACATGTCCTTTAATCCAGAACAGCAGGAGTTGAACTTAGGAAGCATAAAAAAGACACCCTCCTTCATCCAGACCATGTATCAGGATTCTAGATATCAATATTGGTGTGTCTTTTACACACCAATAAATTGTGAGCTGGTGTCCAGCATTCCCATGCGGGGTTGGCGGCCCCGATCTTTGATTCTAGTGCATTTCATCCAATCCAAGATGAACATCCTTCTCATTCTTAATACCTTTGAATTCAAGCTGCATCTTATAACCCCTGGCATCTCAGATTCAATGAAGCCCAGACTCATGACTGAAATTCATGTGCCTCATCAATTCTACTCTTCAATCCGTCCCTGATGGTTCCCCTCCTTCTCCACTGCCTCCCCCAACTAGAGCTGTTAACACACTTGCCCGGAAGTCTGCAGGAGGCACCTAAAATGCCCCCTCTCCAGCTTGAACCCCTCGAACACAACCATCTTACTGTTTCTAGAACATACATCTAATCATATCTAATTGTTGGGTCTGGAGAATAGGTAAATGATTCTTTTCGCTGTTTGGTTTTTTGTTGTTCGTTTTTGGTTTTTTGTTTTTTGTTTTTTTTTCTTTTTTCTATATTTGGCAGGTATCTTGGTCTCAGGCTGCTGTAACAAAATCCCCTAGACTGGGACCTTAAACAATAGAAATGCATTTTTCCACAGTTCTGGCAGCCAGGAAGTCCAAGATCAAGGTCTAGCCGCCTCCGGTTTCTGGTGAGAGCTCTCTTCCGGACTTGCAGACAGCCGTCTTCTCACTGTGGCCTCACATGGCAGATACCTGACCTCATCTCATCTGAATTTCCTCCTATCTCCAAATGCAGTCACAGGCGGTGCCTGGGTGACTCAGTGGGTTAAAGCCTCTGCCTTCGGCTCAGGTCATGATCTCAGGGTCCTGGGATGGAGTCCTCCTAGGGCTGTCTGCTCAGCAGGGAGCTTCCCCCTCTCTCTCTGTCTGCCTCTCTGCCTACTTGTGATTGTTCTGTGTCAAATAAATAAATAAAATCTTAAGAAAAAAAAAAAACAAATGCAGTCACAATGGGGATTAAGGCATCAACATATGAATTTCAAGGGGACACAATTCAGTCCACAGCAGTAGGTTTGAAAATATACATAACAGGGGTGGTTCCATCAGTTTGAGCATCTGAGTCTTAATCTTAGGGTCCTGACTTCAAGCTCCATGTTGGGCTCCAAGCTGGGCGTGGAGCCTACTTAAAAAAAAAAAGAAAAAGAAAAAGAAAAGAAAAAAAGGAAAATATACATAATAAAATGTGTAACAAATCAGTGAGGATACCCCAGACTATTAACAAAGGCTACCTCTCTGGTGGGTGGGGAGCTGATTTGGATGGACACAGAGGAGAGCTCCATGAAAGGGGACTTTCACTCTTTAACTGTAAAATTACTCTGGGTTGTTTGAAAGTTTGGCAAGAGTTGCTTTTGTCATTTTTATAATAATCTTTCAAATCACTTCAAGGTTGAGTGCTGTGACGTGTGTAAGCCTGACGAGTCACAGACCTGTACCCCTGGGGCTAATACTACATTATATGTTAGTAAAAAAGAAAATAAATAAATCACTGGTCCAACACTGAAGTTCACTGTCATGGCAAACACAAAGCCCTTGGCCCCCCAAAGCCTCATTAAGAGCTTCATCCATCCTCTGTTCCAGCAACTCCAAGCCACTCGCGGCTCCTGGAACTAGCCGCCAGCTTCACGCCTCTGTTGCGTGCACTGTTCTTGCTGTCTGGAATGCCCTTCCCTGCCTTGTAAACTCCTTCTCTCCCTACAAGGCCCAGCCCAAATGTCACCAGTTCCGCAGAGAATCCTCTGAACATCGCCTCCCAATTCCTGAGGGCCTATGCTCATGGTCCCACCACACCGATGTCACTGTATTATAATTACTTGTCTGCAGAGGCCTCCCTCCCAACAGATTAAAGCCCTGAAAATCCCTATTAGAATCCCTTCATCTTTGTGTCCGGAGAGCCTGATCCGGTGGCTGCCCCCTCTTGGTGGTTCATCACATGCATTCAATGTGACCATCACTAATGAAATGGATTTTCTGTTCACAAAACTGTGTTTGGTGAATTTAATTCCAATCTCAATCCAGCTAACTGGGAGTAGGACCGAGTAAGCTTTTGAAGAAGGTAATTTTAAACTAAAAAAAGAAGTCTGCTTTCACACAATATATAACTAAACCTATAGTCGTTTTGCCTGAAAAAATAGTCTAGGACTCAGGCACCTGTTGCTCATAATACTCTCTGGGGCACTTTTTTTTTTTTTAAAGATTTATTTATGTATGTATTTATTTATTTGACAGATAGATCACAAGTAGGCAGAGAGGGAGGCAGAGAGAGAGGGAGAAGCAGGCTCCCTGCTGAACAGAGCCCGATGTGGGGCTCAATCCCAGAACCCTGGGATCATGGCCTGGGCAGAAGGTAGAGGCTTAACCCCTGGGGCACTTTTTAAAAAAAGATTTATTTACTTATTGAAGGGGATGGGGGCAGAGGGAGAGAATTTCCAAGCAGACACCTGCTGAGCACAGAGCCCAATACAGAGCTCGATTCTACCACCCATGAGATCAGGACCTGAGTTGGGTGCTTAACCCAAGGGCCCCTCTGGAGGCACATTTTATTTTATTTTTTTAAAGATTTTATTTATTTTTTTGACAGACAGAAATCACAAGTAGGCAGAGAGACAGGCAGAGAGAGAGAGAGGAGGAAGCAGGCTCCCTGCCGAGCAGAGAGCCCGATGCGGGACTCAATTCCAGGACCCTGAGATCATGACCTGAGCTGAAGGCAGAGGCTTAACCCACTGAGCCACCCAGGCAAAAACAGATTCACGGTCCTCACTGAATGAGAATTTCACTGAATGAGAATCTCCGAGGACAGAATCCCCAAATCTATAAAATCTTAAAACATCCCTGAAAATGCTGGTGTAGTCAGTCCAAGGACGGAAGTTTTGGGACCCCGGTTTTAGGGAAAAACAGGACAAAGTTTAGGTCAATTCATTCATGATACTTTGATGTCAACCTGTGTTTTGGTCTTATATTTACAGTAAATTATCGGTTAACTTTAACAGATCATTTGCTCTGAGAACTTGCTGCCTCACCGTGAGGAGTGAATTAGACATTAGAAACAAGTGCCTCGACGTCATATATCTGCACATAAAAATACGAGAAAAACCCAAAGAAGTTAGAAGGAAGTTCTAAGTTAGAAGTTAGAAGTTAGAAGGAGAAAGAACTCACAAAAGAGAAGGCCCAGATAAGTGAGGGAACCACTTCAAGCTCCAGATAAGGGGCAAACCACTCCACCGACATGAGCCTGGATATTTTCCATGTGCTGCTCTGGATCTGCTCTCCACCCTTCTCCATCCTCTTTGGCGCCTGAGAGGCTGACACATGGAAACTGCTTCTGTGGGTCCCCTGCCTGTAGCTCTGGTTCGATGAGGCCAATGGCAGAAAGACAGAGCAGGGCAGTGAGAGAGGGTGAGGGGAGAGCACTTGTTCCCGCTGACACCTCCCTGCCAGGCCACAGCGGCTCTCAGTGGACCCTATCCTGTGGCTTTCTCCCTGGGTCTGGTCATGCCCTCCCTCTCCTCACTCCTTTAGGCTTAAGGGCTGCGAAGTTTTCCTATCACTGCTGTAATTACCTACCACCAACCTAGTGGCTTAAAGCAATACACTTATTATGTTATGGTTTTGTAAGTCAGGAGTTTAAAATGGGTTGGCAGGGTTGTGCTCCTTCTGGAGGCCTTAGGGGAGAATCCGTTTCTTTGCCTTTTCCAGGGTCTAGGGACTGCCCACGTTCCTTGGCTCTTGGCCCCCTCCAACCTCTGCTTCCATCATTCTGTGGTCTCTGACCATCCAGCCTCTGTCTTATAAAGACTGCTTGGTTCCAGCCACCACAGTCTTTGGTCCAGTCCATCTCAACAGAATATCTATCCTGTCTTGTTAACAGCAGCAAATCAGATCACATCACTCATCTATTTAGGACCCCTTGGTGGGTTTCCATGACACGCCAAATAAAGCCCAATTTCTTAGTAAGAGCAGATAAGACCCTCCACGGTCTGCTCCTGCCTATCCTCCTGGTCCCATCTCATGCCCTCCTCCCTGTTAGGCTCCAGCCTCACCCATCCTCTTTGAGCTCTTCCAACTTGTCAAGCTCTTTCCTTCCTTAAAGCCTTTGTCTGTATTGTTCCCCTTCCTTGGTTCTTATCATCAAGTCTTAAATGCCACCTACTCAAGGAAGCCTTCCTTTCCTACTCTACGCAAAGTAGGATCTGACCTCCCCTTTCCTGTCTCATTTCCATTCTTCTCTATCTCAACCCTCTGATTATTTCCTTGGTGACACTTACTACAATTTGTAATGATTCCATTTGTTTCTTTGAGTTTAAATGTATTCCCTACTAGATTGTAAATTCCAGGAGCAGAAGGCTTATGTCTTATCTAATATACTCTCCCTACAGCCATTGAGTCTGAGGAAGCAGGCCCATAATGTCGTATTTGTTGGATGTGGTATGCGGCCATTTCTTAGACTCTAGGAGGCAATGGGTAATCAGGCCAAGACTGCAGACTTTATGGCAGTGTGGGCCAGTTCCCTTCGCTTGTTTACCAACCCTCCAACCTGACCAGCTGTCACCATCACTGTGTCTCCAGCCTCACTACAACACTGCATGTCCTACAGGCACTGAGTAGAAATCCTCACCGCCATTATTCGATCCACTAGCTACCTAAGAACACTGAGTGTGTCTTACATCAAGAGATGAGCAGCATCACCTACTTAATGCTGAAGAACAGCATTATGTCCCTTATATGTGCAAACAACAGCAGAAATTCATTAGGATCCTTATTCTGGGCCGGGAACAGTGATACGTCTATTACACGCATCACCTCGTTAACGTTCACCCATGATGCTACAGCATTCCGACAAAGTACAAGATTCTAGAATCATACTGATGTGGGTTCAAATGCCAGCTCCGCTACTCTTGTGAAGTTCCTTAACATCTCTGTGCTTCCATTTCTTCACGGGTGAAATGGGGGTAACAGTCGTTACCACATTTTAGCGTTGTCGAGAGGAGTAAAGGAGATCGTGTCTGTGATGGTCTTTGCTCGGTGTCTGGCACACAGCAGGCGCTCCATAAGTGCCAGATGCTGCTGCTGCTTCTTCTTGGCTTGCTCCGCCTGCAGCATCCAACTCCGCATCCAGCCCAGGGAGAGAACGAACGATCCAGGCTGAGCTCCTGCCCTTCGGCTGCACACAATCAGAGACAGCTGCAAGCGCATACTTAGAATTAGGGAGAAGACCGTGAATGTGTTCCTCCAAGTGGCTGCGTTCATTTTATGGTGCAAAGCACAGTAAACCCATGTTCTCATTTCCTCTTTCCCCGAAATAGCTATCTCTGCTCCCTGAAGAGGCCCTGAATTATTCCGGTCCCTTGAATGCCCTGAAATTCTCAGGAGAGAAGGAATGTTTTTTTTTTTTTTAAAGCAGGCACAGCTTGGAGCTAGAAATCAAAAGGTTAAATTCTCTTAAGCTACGACAATGTAACTCATTTCCTGTTTTTCTCAACTGTCTAGACACAGATCTCATAAGCATTAGCCATGAATCCCACCATCACGTTAAAAATAGAAGGTTTAAATATGAAATGCTGTGGTGGAGGAAAGATTGTAGGTTTCTACCTTCATCCACAAAATGACTACTTTGAAACGGGACTTCTTGTCTTTGGTGTCAGCTTAGCCCTAAATTCTGTGATGCTGTATTGCGACGGCAGGAGTACAGAACACCGCTTTTTTCTACAGAATATATCTGCTCCTCAGTAAAGTGAATGCCATTTTCCCTCTAGGTTTGAAAAGCCATTTGAAAATGAACTTATGGCAGCTTCTCTTAACAAGGAATACGGTCACACTTTGGAAATTTCCAGGTTATTGCAGAAACCAACATTTTGTCCCAAACCAATTTGTGCAACAGAAAAGCCATACATATTTTTTTAAAGATTTTATTTGTTTATCTGACAGACAGAGATCACAAGTAGGCAGAGAGGCAGGCAGAGAGAGAGGAGGAAGCAGGCTCCCCGCTGAGCAGAACCCCCCCCCCCCCCCCAATGCAGGGCTCGATCCCACGACCCTGGGATCATGACCTGAGCCGAAGGCAAAGGCTTTACCCCACGGAGCCACCCAGGTGCTCTAAGCCATACATATTTCACACGCTAACCTTTTCTTCTTCTTATCTCTTCCCCTTTCATAAAGTTGTCTGACAAATGTTTTGTTCTGAAAATATATTTTTTTCTGGAAAATGCATTTAAAAAAAAAACCACTCCTGTAAGAATCCCTGGGCAGCGTTACACAAGTGTGGGGGGAATCTACCATGACAAGTCTCCCAAATTTACTGGACTACAAAGCCCTTTTATCATAAGCCTTTTAACACCTCCCCAAACACTATGCCATGGAATAGTTTAGGAAACATGCATTGAACACCTCTGTGATTCTTTCTGGTTTCAGAATTACATAAGGTTAGGCCTCTTCCCTGACAGCCTCAGCTATCTGAATTATAACATCAAACTGGAAGTAAATAGTACTATGGACTCTGCAATGCTGTAATGGGCCTGTTGTTCTCTTTATCACTGGGAGGCAGATACAAGCCTGCCTTACAGACACTCGTGCATTTACTTGAGAAGGATCATATTCACCACGGCTTTAACGTTGGGACAGATACATGTTTAAATGTAGATGTGTGTGTGTTAGTACATATACAAATAAGTCCCAGCTCTGTCCACTAAAAGGACCAAGAAGCAACGAGCACACCCACCACCAAGATCTTGGTTTCAAAACTGATACTCTGATAAAAGGAACGAACACTTTTCCGAAGGAAAGTTTGATCACAAGGCTGGGGCAAGGAAAATAGAAAATGAGCTAAGGGGGAAAAGGGAAGTGCCAAAAAGTAAAAGGTACTCATGAATGACGGAGCACGTTGAAAGGATACAGGACCCAACGTAATTAAGCTCCTAATGGGCAAAGCAGGGACAATTTGAGCAACAAAATAAATAATGATAGTATGAAACTGTAACCCATAGAATAAAATAAATATGCATAAGCCCATCCTAATATAAGTATGTTAATGAGGGAGAAGGAACAACTCTTCCTAACAGAGAAATTACAATTAATAAATATATAAGGTGCGAAGGACATAGAAAATCATCAATAAGCAAATATCACAGTAATATCTTCCCATCCCCCACGCTCAACAGCCAACCATCCCAGTCATTTTCATCCACTGAAATTAAGATAAACTAACTCCAAAGTGTCCTTGAATGAGCAAATAACGAAAGCACAAAGGTAGGGGCAGAGAGGGGCAGGCAGATGGGAAGAAGGAAGACATTTTGATTAGTTAATGGTTAAGAATACGCATGTACCCTCAGCTCTACAACTTTCTAACAGTGACCTGGGTAACTTCACCTTTCTGACTCTTTCTCCTCAACTAAAAAAAATGAGTTTAATTGTGTAGTGGGTTGAAGAGTGTATGCCCCCAAATTCACATCCACTCACAACTTTAGAATGTGACCTTGTTGGGAAACAGGGTCTCTGCAGACATTAATAAATTATAAAGTCATACTGGTTTAGGGAGGGCCCTAACTCCAATGACTGGTGTCCTAATAAGAAGACAAGACACACAGAGAAACGGAGAGAAGTGTGAAAACAGAGAAAGAGATCCTAGTGAGCCAATGGCGAGCCAAGGGAAAGACACCAAGGATCACCAGAAACCACCAACAGCTAGGAAGAGGCAAGGAAGGATTTTTCCCTGGAGTCTTCAGAGGAAAGATGGCCCTTGATTTCCGACATCCAGCTTCCAGAACTCTGAGAGAATAACTTCTGTGGTTTTAAGCCATCGCGTTTGTGATCGTTTGCTCTGGCAGCCCTAGGAAAGTCACAGAGTAAGCAATGCAGAAGGCAAGGATATAAAGGGGCTAGCAGAGGGCAATTAATCATCTCTGAGCCACATCACAGCTCTGCTTTAGTCAGGAGGGAGGAGGAGGAGGAAGGTCAGGCTTGATTACACTGTTTCTCAGCTTTAGATATTTTAGCTCTAGTTGGCACCCTCCCTGCCTTTTCCCTACCCACAACTACTCTGAGTCACTGCCCAGCTACCAGGAACTCTCAAATTCTGGAAAACAGCCTCCGCCGCTATCCATTCCAGGCGTGGGAGTGGGGTAAGACCCCAATCAAACAGTAACACTACAGAGCAGTGCATACAGATTCGAACTGATCCTTCTATCTCATCAGCTAAAAAATTGGTCTCTGGATATGAAGTCCCTGTTATGGAACTGTGCTCCCCAAAAAGGTGGGTTGAAGCCCTAATCTCTCCAGTACCTCAGAACGTGACCTAATCTGGAATTAGGGTCATTGCAGATATGATTAACTAATTTACGATGGGATCACACCAGAGTACGGTAGGCCCTTAACCCAATGAGCAGTGTCCTTATACAAAGAAGAGGCAGAAACACACAGGGAGAGGAAAATGATGTGACTGTGGAGACAGAGACTGGACTGATACATCTACAAGCCAAGGAATGTAAACACCAGAACCCAGAAAAGGCAAGAAAGGATTCCTTCCCACCAGTTTCAGAGAGCATGGCCCGATGATATGCTGATTTCAGAATTCTCGCTTCCAGAACTGCGAGATATATCTGTTTATTTTAGAAAGAGACGGGGGCCTAGGTGGCTCAGTGGGATAAAGCCTCTGCCTTTGGCTCAGGTTATGATCCCAGGGTCCTTGGGCTCTCTGCTCAGCAGGGAGCCTGCTTCCCTGAGCCACCCGCCCCCCACCTCTCTGCCTACTTGTGATCTCTGTCTGTCAAATAAATAAATAAATAAATAGATCTAAAAAAATTTTAAATTAAATTTAAAGAAAAGAGAGAGAGAGTGCATAAGCCAGGGGGTAAGGGGTTGCTGAGTTAGAGGGAGAGAGAGAGAGAATCTTAAGCAGACTCTCCACTGGGCACAGAGCCTAACGCAGGGCTCGACACAGGGCTCGAACCCAGGACCCTAAGATCATGACTTCAACTGAAATCAAGAGGCAGTCATTTAACTGACTGAGCCATGGAGGCACCTCTGTCGTTTTGAGCCAGTTTGTGGGGCTTTGTTTTGCAAGCCTGGGAAACATAGATAATTGCTTTAACGAGTATAAGTTTTGACAGGTGATGTCCCTGCTCTCCAAAAGTTTACCTTATGATATATGCGGATACTATCAGCCTAGTTACCCTTGCAAGTGTCTGTGGTGGTTATTCTCTATTTATACATACCCTTCTCCATTTTCTACCCTTCTCTGCGGTCTGCAGGGCTGTCTCCCAAGGACTGCAGTATCCAGGGTCCCTTGTCCTTAGTTTCTGGTTGGGTTTGGCCAATGAGAGACAACAACTGGGAATTTGAGGGTAGAAGACAAAAGGTTAGAGATTTTTGCTTTCTCCCTGCCTCAGTGTTCTGGCAATGTCTTCATCGCTCTACCACTACAGTTCCCGTTGGGCACCGCTACCCACTCTCCCCAGACATCTTCAGCTCTCCCTGAGCTCCATGACACATTTTCCTCCTTTTTCTCCTTCTCGTGAAAGAGCTTCCCTCTGCTGCCGGTCCCTGAGAACCTCAACATCCCTCTTGGTTCTCTCTATCCCTGCCGACTATGGAATGCATGTTTGTATCCCCCAATAATTCCTATGGTGAAACTCTAACCCACCATGTGATGGAGTTCGGAGGTGGGCACTTGAGAGGATTATAGGTGTAGATGAGGTCACAAGGGTGGGGTCCCCTTGGTGGGATGAGTGCCCGTTGAAGAAGAGACACTAGAGTTATCTCTCTCCATATGGGGACAAAGAAAGAAGGCAGTTCATCAACTCATCAAGAACCAGTTGGCTGACACCTTGATCTTGGATTTTCCAGCCCCCAGAACAGTGAGAAATAAATGTCTATTGTTTAAGCCACCACGCTATAGTATTTTTTTTCTAGCTGCTCAAGCTAAAATACTGTCCCACCTGGGTATATGATCCCTTCATTAAGTCCTCCTCAAAACCCCAGGTAAATATGCCTTAGATTTCCTTCCAAGACCCTGACTAACACAGTAACCATGTTACAAAACCAAAGGCATATAAACCTGACCAAGGCTAAACTCGAAGGGCAATTCAAAATTGGAGTTGTCCCCTCCTGGACACTGGATTCTTAACTACAATAATTAATTAGTTTATGAACTGCAAGGGTTCGTTCAAGTCTATCCAACCCAGAAAACTACCTTTGACAACAACTGAAGAAGTGTCTTAACTCTAGGTTCTAGGAAGACCACAAAATAATGCACTAAAAATTACTGAACCCAACATTCTACAAAACACATGCCCAATTCTCCTCAAAATTGTCAAGGTCATGAAAAACAAAGACAGACTGAGAAATTGTCACAGACCAGAGGAGACTAGAGACATGACAACTGAATGCACAGTGGTATCCTAAATTGAACTGTAGAAAAGACAAAGGACATTGGTGGAGAAAAACTGGTGAAATCCAAATAAAGTCTAGAGCTTAGTTAATGGTAATGTACCAATGTTGGTTTCCTGAGTTTGGGTTTTGGTTTTTTGTTTTGTTTTTGTTTGTTTTGCTTTGGTTTCTTAGTTTTGACAAAAGTACCATGATAATATAAGATGTTAACATCAGGGGAAATTAAACATGGGTAAGGGGTATCTAGGAACCCTACAACTTTTCTGTAAATCCAAAATATTACAAAAGTAATAATTAATTAATTAATTAATTAATTAATGTAATAAAACTTTATTCCAAAAAGTGATTAGCCCCACGTTATGGAGTGAGAACTATATGCAGGTCAAGGGACAATTCATTTAAGCATATATAATTTGTTTATGACAAGGAATATTACAAACCGGGTTCCTTATATAAATTTGATATGCCTCTTCAAGGATATTTAAAAACCCTTCAAACAGAGCTGGGAGAGGTTGTGCTGAGAGGAGTCGATGCAAAAGATACTCCAGTCACACGTGCATACCCCCTCCATTGGGAAGAAATAAAACACCTAACCAAGAATCTGCAGAACAAAGCATTACCTTAACTCCTACACAATTGCCATTGTTCCACCCGAAAGAAGGTGCTATTGAATGTCTCAGTGGCTTGCAAAACCAGTATCTCTTTTGACGCTATTTTCTGTATTTCTGGAGTGGAGCACTTAGGTTACTGAAATGACAAAACCTTTGGTTTCCACCAAAGTGGAATGCCCCTGGGTAGGTACTAAGAAACAGCTCCCCAGAGAGCAGCTCCAGATGGACCACAGACTCCTGCAGACACCTGGACATAACCCCAGTCTTTAAGTTCTCCTTCCTTTCATGAGATGACGTGTCCATCACACCAGGTATTAGCCCACAGCAAAGAGCAGTGGACACAGAGGGTCCCTGGGGGTCCTGGTAAGAGTAAAGTTCACATGGGCCCTTGAGGGAGGGCATGGAAAACATCTCACAGTTGCTTATGCCTCTCCAAACTCCTAGCAGAGCGAGGGCAGGCATACATCGTTTTGTTGATGCTGCTAAAAGGTAATGAGATCCCTCGCAGAAATACACACAGCAGGGACTTGTCTCTAACACACACCTGGATTCCCCGGGCCTGGTTAGTGCAGCCACGGTAGGCCCTCAGTAATCCCTCGAGTGGTGAAGGAGCTTGTCATCAACAGCTACCCCCAGGCACTGATGACATCTTAAGAAAGGTGTTACTAGGTCCCCATCCAATATTCTCAAGATTTTATTCACATTTTGTATTTTTACTTTACTTCTCTCTATCTCATTCAAAACTCATGCTATGCCCCCAAGTCTAGCTTAAAAAGAATGTAACTTCACCATTTTTCTATCTATAAAAAATAATAATATTTGATGATCTTTGACAAGGTCGCCAATACCACTTAATGGGAAAGGAACAGTCTCTTCACAAATGGTGTTAGAGTTGGTGCTGGATATCTACAAGCATAAGAATGAAGTTGGACCCTTATCTTATACAATATAAAAAAAACAACTCAAAAAGGAATAAAGACTTAAATATAAGACCTAAAACTCTAGAACTCCTAGAAGAAAACACAGGGGGAAAACTTAGCAATGACTTTTTGGACACAACACTAAAAGCACAGGCCACAAAAAGCAAAAATAGACAAATGGGACTACATCAAGCTTAAAAATGTTTGTGCATCAAAGGCACAATCAACAGAGTGAAATGCAATCCATGGAACAGGAGGAAATATCTACAAATCATTTATGTGATCCTTTAAGGAGTTAATATCTAGAATATATAAAGAACTCTAACAATTCAACAATGAAAAAAATCAAATAACCTGATTTTATTTTTTTTAAAGATTTATTATTTGACAGAGAGAGAGAGATCACAAGTAGGCAGAGAGGCAGGCGGAGGGGGGAGGGGTAAGCAGTTTCCCTGCTGAGCAGAGAGCCCAATGAGGGGCTCAATCCCAGGATCCTGAGACCATGACCCGAGCCAAAGGCAGAGGCTTAACACAATGAGCCACCCAGACGCCCCCTCAAATATCCTGATTTTAAAATGGACGAAAGTCAGTGCTGAAAATCTTCAGAGAGCAAAGAGAAAAAAAGAAAGAAAAAAGAAAAATAAATAAAATATAAATAAATAAAATGGACACAGGACTTGAATAGACTTATCTCCAAAGATGATATACCAACGGCAACAAGCATATGAAAAGATATTCAAATCACTAATAATCCAGGAAACGTAAGACAAAACCACAATGAGATATCACCTCACATCCATTAGGATGGCCAACACTAAAAAAACTGTTAAAACAAACAAACAAAAAATAAAACATAAAAATACAAGTGTTGGTAAGAATGTGGAAAACCTGGAACTCTAGTATGGTGCTGGTGGGATTGTAAAATGGCATAACCACTAGAGGAAAATGGTATGGAGGTTCCTGAAAAGTGAAAAATAGAAATATCACACAACCCAGAAATCCTACTTCTGGATATATATGCAGAAGTATTGAAATCAGGGTCTCAAAGAGTTATCTGCACACCCACACTCATAGCAGCACTGTTCACAATAGCCAAGAGAGCAAAGCAACCCAAATACACACCAGCAGATGAATGGGTAATCAAAGTGTGCTAGTACGTACAATGGAATATTACTCGGCCTTGAAAAAGGAAGGACCTCCTGTCAAGTGCTACACGGTACTGATGAACATCAAAGACACCATGCTACATGAAATAAGCCAATCACAAAAAACACAAATACTACACACTTGCCTTTATATGAGGTATCTAAAGTAGTCAAACTCAGGAACAATTAGTAAAATGATGGTCACCAAAGGTCAGGGGTGGGAGGGAAGTATTGTTCTTCAATGGGTAAAGCATTTCCGTTTTGCAGGATAAAAAAGGTCTGCAGATCTGTTTCAATCAATGGGAATATACTTCACACCATGGAATCATATACTTAAAACTGGTTAAGATAATAAATTTTGTGTTACATAAAACACATGCATACATAATTTCTCAATTAATTTTTTAATTCATTGATACCTGGTAGGGGAAGAGGCATATTTCCTACCCTACTGCTTTGTTTGGAGGCCATTCCAGAATCTTTGTCTCTCCCAAGGTCTTTTCTCACCTCATCTCCTGACCTCATGGCCACCTCCTTGTTCCCAGTCCCTTGCTTCACGTGTCACCTCTTGCAGCCCTGAACCTGTCCCTTGTATTCACTGTTCCTCTGGCCTTCACCAATCTCTCTCCCTTTCTTCCTTGCCTGCAAATCCTACAGAATTTGTTCTTCTTCTAAGTGGTCTGAGAAAGCCCTTAGAAGCTACATATGAATAGCCAGTGATTAATTTATAAAGACAATATTAGCAATATTAGCAATATTCTATACTCAAGATATTAATGCCAAGTTCAAAGAGATTGATAAAACATCGAATGCAAAAATTTTCATATTATAGGGGCGCCTGGGTGGTTCAGTGGGTTAAAGTCCCTGCCTTCGGCGCAGGTCATGATCCCAGGGTCCTGGGATCGAGCCCTACATCAGGCTCTCTGCTCTGCGGGGAGCCTGCTTCCTCCTCTCTCTGTCTCTGCCTGCCTCTCTGCCTACTTGTCTGTCAAATAAGTAAATAAAATCTTAAAAAAATTTTTTTTTCATATTATAAAAGCACTTTAAAAATTATTCCAAACGTCAAGTAGAATTTAAACCTCATTACATTAGCAAACAATCTTATGATACTATCCTGTACCACTGAATATATGATAAAAGTTTCATACAGTATCTGGTGGGAATATAAATTGGTATGAACCTTGAGAAAAGCCAGTTGGCCGGGTGCCTGGGTGGCTCAGTCGGTTAAGTGTCTGCCTTCAGCTCAGGTCATGATCTCAGGGTCCTGGGATTAAGCCCCACTTCTGGCCCTCTGATCATCTGGGAGCCTGCTCCTCCCTCTCCCTCTGTTCCTTGTCCCTGCTTGTGCTCACAACATCTCTCTCCCTCTCTCAGATAAATAAATAAAATCTTAAAAAAGGAAAAGAAAAGCAATTTGGCAATATGTTTTGAAAACCATAAAAATATCCTTGCCTTCAACCTATTAACCCCATTGCCAGGAATTTGCTCTAAAGAAATTACAGTATAAAAGAGGGGAAAAAAGGCTTATGTATAGATGTTTATTTTCAAGTTATTTCTGTACCACTGTGCGGACATTATCAAAACACACTGTCTGTCATTTTTCTCCCACCATCCCTTTAAAATGTATTCAGTGTGGGAGGCAGGGGAGAAGCAGGAAGAAGAAAGGAGGTTGTCTTCGATTCCAGAGGAGAATTATCACAGGATCCTGCCTGCTCTGATCACGTTCCAGTAATGACACTCTAATGGTCACATCAAGTCACAGACGTGGTCTTCATAGAGTAATTCGATGTGTCATGACGTGCATTATATTAAGCAACAATTCCGGTTTCATTCCAAAGATTCTCCCACTTCTCAGCTAGAGACATCCGGTTCAGTGAGAGCAGCGCGGGAAAGTGGGGGCTTGTATGCAGTCAGCTTCTCTCTCCCAGCACCCCTTCACATCTCCTCCCCCACTCACTGGCTGCTGCTGTTTTGAATGCCTCTTCAAAATGGGTGGAAGGCAAAGAGGTAAGTGGTTATGTCTGCAAATACCCCAGCTGGCTTGTGATGGGTCCTGTTGTGAGCTGACTTTGTGCTCCGTGGGCTTTGCAGCTCTCACACTTGTGGCACTCCTCATGGGATCTGTGGAGAGCCCCATCCCTGGGGACCCCTCCAATTTGAGTTCTCAGAACAAGGGAGAAGCAGTCCATCCCAGCGGCCACTGCCTCCTCTGCCCTGGTCCCTGGCACTCCTCTCCACTTGGACTTCATCACTGGGACGTCCTCACCCTCCCACGGGGTCCTCCCGGCCAGGACTTGAGAGACTCCATTAAATGATGGATAAAGAAACTGTGTGTGGATATTCAAAGGCATACTACCAAGACAAAAAAGAGAATGAACTACTGATTCGTGCCACAACGAGGATGGAACTCAAGGATGTTATACGCAGTGGAAAAAGCCAATCTCAAAAAGCTACATAGTGCCCGATGGCATCATATAACACCCTTGAAATGGTAAGATTACAGCGATGGTGAGTAATAGATCAGGAGTTGCAGGCGGGGGGTCGGGGGGTTGGGTGGCTATAACATCAGGGAGTTTCTTCATAGTAATGGAGCCATTATGCACCCGGATTGCAATGGTGAGTACACAAATCCACAAATCTACACATGTGATAAAATTACGTAGTAACCCACACACAAGCGCATGCAAACATTAATGAAACCCAAATAAAGTCTGTAACTTAGTTCACAGTATCATACCAATGTCAACGTCGGTTCCCTAGTTTTGAAAATGTACTATGGGGGCGCCTGGGTGGCTCAGTGGGTTAAGGCCTCTGCCTTCGGCTCAGGTCATGATCCCAGGGTCCTGGGATGGAGCCCCGCATCGGGCTCTCTGCTCAGCAGGGAGCCTGCTTCCTCCTCTCTCTCTGCCTGCCTCTCTGCCTACTTGTGATCTCTGTCTAATAAATAAATAAAATATTAAAAAAAAAAAAAGAAAATGTACTATGGTTACGTAAGATGGTATCACTGGGGAAAGCAGGGTGAAGGGCACATGGGAACTCTATTTTTGCAACTTATGAATCTTAAATAATTTCGTTTAAATGGCTCTGGCCCAGTTTTCTCTTCCCAGGGGGCCCATCTTTGAGCCCCAGGAAACGTTCTCTCATGCTTTGCCCCAACAGAGCCTGGGAGGGCAGGACCAAACCTTGCCCTCTGGGTTCTCCTTGTCCTCAACTGTAGAAAATACATTTCAAGCTCTATGTGGTTCTAAGGAAGCCCCCATCATAGACTTTCGAAGAAGCCCTTTCCCCTGGGGAGTTAGGAAAGAGTCCCAGCACACACGCCCCCTCACTAAGCTGACTGCTTGCATATTCAGTCTGGCTGCAGTGGTCAAGGACTTGGCCCACAGCTTCGTGAGAATTCCCCTAGACTGGATGCTCTCATCTCTGCCCAGACCTCCTCTCAGGAGTGAGGCCCTTATTCCCAGCCCGAGTCTCTCTGAAAACCGCCCTAAATTGAAGACAGCTATCTCACCCAAGGTCATGTCCCCTTCCCAGGGGCAACCTGGACTCAATGACTGGTCCACATAGAGGCTTAAAGAGCTGGCCTCCTTGCTTCAACAGGGAACACCTCTGCAAGACCATCTCAGCTTCGGAGCTAGTGGAAGGGCAGCTGAGGCCTTTGCCCTGACTCTGCCCAGTCCTGCTTCTTCTATTCCCCACAGGTGTTGATCCCCAAGCACTGCCCTGTGAACCTCCTACGCGCGAATCTCCATCACAGAGACTTTCCTGGGGAACCTGACCTTCGACACTTGGTGAACTCCATGTATGATGGTCAGCCTCACTCTTACTGTGGGATCTGATAACTATCGAATAGGTGCCTGAGTCAAAGTGAAAAAGGAAAAGGCCCAGTTAACACCATAGGAATAACCAAAGAGATATTTATTAATAAATCATGGCAAATCAGCTCCATGGAATATTAAATAGCCAGTAAAAATTGCGAACATTTTGCATCAAAATATTCTGGACCATATTAGACCATGTTCTAATACTGAGAGAATACAATGTTAATTCGGGACTGGGAGGTGGGGGAAGCACTAAAGGCCATCTTGGGAATATTTGGAAAAATTTGAATATAGAATGGGTATTATATAATATCATTGCCTCAATGTTAAATCTCCTAGACATGAAAATAACATTGTGATTATACAGAAAAATGACTTTGTTCTTAGGAAATCCTGCCGTAGTATTTATAGGCAGTCTCCTGATATCTGCAACTTGCTTTCAAAGGGTTCAGAAAACAATTTTGAGTGAGAGAGAGAGAGAGAAAGAGAGAGAACTCTTTTCCTACAAAGAGCAAGGATACTTTCTGCAGCGATCTTATTCCCATTCCTGTGCTAAATGCTCCCCCTTGTGTACCAAGAGAGCAGAATGCATTCATTAAAATGCACTTTAAGCCTCCTCTGTGCCATGGGGAAGCAAGACCCTAAGACTTAGAGAAGGCAGTCAAAGGATGGCCCATTTTAGTCTACTCTCTCCTGACCTGCAACCAACAGTGTAGTTCCTAGGCCCTGGTTTGCTCTCCAGAGTGTCAAAATTGGAGTTTCAGTCCTGGTGGAGGGAAGGCATAGTCAGCAAAGGGGTGGGTAGGAGGGTACCTATAGTCTTGTCTGTGAAGGGCATGGGCTCTAGACTCCAATAGTCCTGAGAATGAATCCTACTTTGTCCACTTGCTCGCTGAATGACCTCTGTGAGCATCAGCATCCTGGTCTGTGAAGAAGGGATGATAAGAGCACTTATTACCAAAGGGTAACTGGGAGGACTAAGTGAGATAATGCAGACCAAGACATAGTCTAGTGCATGGCCCACCAGTTCAGAGTTAGAGTCCAGTATATACTAATCATTGTTATGATCTATTAACCTCTTCTTGAGGAGGCTTCCAAGAGACTTCCTTGGAAGTCCTGTCTTGTAGGGCATAGTTTGAAAAAAATCTGATTTGTAGACTTTAATCTTTGGTGAGAATCCATCCAATTTTTTTGCCTATAAAGCTATACTTACTAATATTATACCGAAAACAAGAAATAATTTTTTTAAAACTCCCTTTCAGGGATACATGCACTCAAAAGGACTATTTCGCTAGTGATCTTTCCTCATAAATGATTTCCAAAAAAATGGACATTTTAAGTTCTCCGCCGATTTTTCTGCTCACCATTATGCCTCCTCTGGGTCTTCTGTCTTTGACACTTTCATCATGGCTTCCTCCAAGGCAAGTCACTCTCATGTCCCATGTCAAGATGCCTGAAGAATCACTTTCTTGCTCCCCAAGGTCATGCACCCAACTGCCCACTCTTCCTCCTTCCTCCCTCTTCCTCTCACTCTATGTCTTCTTTCAACAAATCCTCACGGAGCATCTATTCTCTGAAAGACACAGTTCTTACTGGTCTTGGGTACAAAATCATTAAGACCATTGTTCCTGCCTTTTATGAGTTTATATTAGAGTTAGACTCTTGCAGGAAAACCATACATGTAAAAAGTCCCAGGGAGGCATCATAACAGATACTATGGTCTAGCAGAAAACAACATCAAGAACCCAATGGGCTCAGGAGACCTGGATTAAAATCCTAGATTTGCTACAGACTGGATTTGTAAACTTGAACAAGCAAAATCACTTCTCCGGACCTAGATAGTATCATCTGTAAACTGCCTTAGGTTGGGTTCCCCCAAAGTCGACCTTGAGACAGGGACTGGGGTACAGGTAGTTTACCTGAAAAGGGGTCCTGGGAAGTAGCAGCAAGGAGTAAGGGGGTGAGTTAGGAGAGGCAAGAAAGTGAGTTACTGAGCAGGTGCAAAGCAGGTGTGCCCCATGGGCAGCTGGGGACCAACCCTGCTTGGAACCCCAGGAGACCTGAAGCTCCTCCCTCAAGAGTTGTACCCTCTGAGGAACAGGAAAGCTGAAGCATTCCCCCTCCAGTTCCTGAGCGTCAGCTGCTGAAGGCAGCTCCGGGGCGGATTCGCTCTGCCACACATCCAGCCAAGCATGTTAGAACAAGGGAAAGCCTCCCATGGACACACAGGTGCTTCACTTAGGTAAGGAAGAGGAAGGGGAGGTAGGAACTATCAGGGAGATGGGGATTGACAGCATCTGCTGTGTCCTCTGGGAGAACTGTTTTGGCAGACAAGTGATAGAGCACGAAGGCCTGGAGCAGAGTAATTGGCAGAAGCACTAAATGCACCAGAATGTACAGGAGGATGAAACACCGCCTCAAGGACCTGTCCCTAGGCGCCTGGGTGGCTCAGTGGGTTAAGCCTCTGCCTTCAGCTCAGGTCATGATCTCAGGGTCCTGGGATTGAGCCCCACATCAGGCTCTCTGCTCAGCGGGGAGCCTGACTCTCTGCCTACTTGTAATCTCTGTCAAATAAATAAATAAAATCTTTTTTAAAAAAAGGACCCATCCCTACATGACAGAGTACACTGACCCTGTTATCCTCTACTTGCTTCCTTTTCAGCCTTCAACTAGTACAAACCCTACCAAATCCTTGGGGAGAAATCGCCCAGATCCGTCCTTCCAGGTCCATGGCACCCTCCCCACTCCTGACCCCATCGGTTTGCATGTGGAGGCCCTTCCCCCCAACCGGTCTCCCCACTCCCACCTCTGCCAATGCCATCCTGCCAACGACCCCAGTCAAAGAACACTCTGCAAAGTGCTAGTCTCCTCACAGTCCTCCGCTGTTCAAGAGCTTGCCACCATGGCCCCTTTTCTCCAACATGAAGCCCTAAATCTCATCCTGTGGTTTGAGACAGGCTACCCCGTTCCTTCCGCAGGTCTTCACTTCTAGAATCCACCCTGCTTCTCAGAGAACCATGCCCTAATGTTGCCTTTGGGTTTATTCCAATGTGCCTGCACCTTCATTTTGTGAGGTAGTAGTAATTCTGGAGCCAGACCCAGGTTTGAATCACGTTCCTCTGTGTATTAACTGTGCTCCTTTTGTTAAGGTGCCCATGCTTGTTTCCTCATCTGAAAACTGGGGATAATACTAATTCCTACCTCATCGGGCTGTTGCAAGGATAGTAATTTTATATATAGAAAGTAGCTTTAAGCAACGCCAGGTACAAAATGAGTAGCCAGTGAATGTGAGCTATCATTATGCGTTCCCTCGAGGTGTTAAGATTCTTACAAGAGGAATCTACTGAGAAGGGTTAGTTTCTTTGCACAAGTTCATGGGCCTCCTGAGCCTTTCTGCACACAAAGCGCAGCTCCAGGCCCTATGCGGCCCAGAAACCCTTCCTTCGCCAGCACGCAAACCACCCCTCTGCTCCTCGGAGGTCCCACCTTCACTCCCCGCAGCAAAACCACGGTTAGAGCTACTGAACCCTAGGCCGAGAGCATACAATGGAAAACCAGGTGGGGGGGTGTTTCCCCATTCCTCAGGCTCTCATCACACAAACATCACTTCCAAGTCCAGTGAAGTGCGCCTCACACACCCTGACTGGTCCCGCTGTTGGTCAAAGCGACTGTAACAACAGAGCACACCTGAAGCTGGCCTGTTAGAAGCTGTGTGTGTGTTTAAAAAAAAAGTTATGTGGATAAACGTGTAAGTGATGGAAAGTGTGGTTTGTTGTTTTTTTTTTTTTTTAATTTTAAATCTATTTCTAACAAGTAATATATTCAGAGAGATCACAACTCTTAAAAAACAGAAAAGGGTACACAATGAACTTTCCCTCCCTTCCCGACCCCAGCTACCTGGTTCTCATCTCCAGAGGCCACCAAAATTACCAGTTTCTGTTGGATACTGGATGTTCTTTTAGATGTTCTGTCCGAATACAAGCAAACACATACATATTTTTCTCTTTTAATACACCCTGTTTCCCTTGCTTTTTAAACTTTACTAAATCTCTAACTGGTACAGAAGAATATAATGTAAGTTAACACAAAATAATAAAAACATCACCACTCAGCTTAAGGAGCAACCTTGCTCATTTATTTTCACAGCTTCATACTATTTCCTCTCCTGGTGGGTTACAGTTCATCCCATCGGGCCCCAGGGAACAGGCCCATAGGTGGTTTCCAATCTCGTGTGGTTACCCCCATGCTACAGTGAATAACTTGTTCATCCGTATCTTACATATGAGCAGTAAATCCAGAAGACAAATCCCTATGTGGGGAATGACTACTAAGTCAAAGAGTATTTTTATAAGTCATTTCTAAAGATAAATATCCTGGTTACCTTCCATAGAGGTGGGTCCAAACTGATTTGTTTTTAAGTTTCCAAGATGCCTAGAAGTCCAAGTCCAATGGGTGACAACGTCATCTGAGGGATAGAACTAAGAGGATGGGAAAGCAAAAGGATCACTTTAAAATGACATTTAAAGAAAGATAGGGCACACAGTACGTATGAAATGAGTGTGAGCGGGGCGCCTGGGTGGCTCAGTGGGTTAAGCCACTGCCTTCGGCTCAGGTCATGATCTCAGAGTCCTGGGATCGAGCCCCACATCGGGCTCTCTGCTCAGCAGGAAGCCTGCTTCCTCCTCTCTCTCTGCCTGCCTCTCTGCCTGCTTGTGATCTCTCTGTCAAATAAATAAAGAAAATCTTTAAAAAAAAAAAAAAAAAAAAAAAAAAAAAAAAAAAAGAAATGAGTGTGAGCAATTTAAAACACTTTACCTTTCAGAGTATGAAAGCTTCTCTCTTAAACACACACACACACACACACACACACACACAATCTCAAAATAACCTTAAGTGAAGCAACCAAGGCCCAGAGAGGTTAAGGAATTTCCCCCAAGATAACACAGCATGTGGTGAGCAAAAAGCCCACGTGTAATGGGGACTACAGACTGCAACCTGATTTTTCTGGTATTCTGAGTGCGGGAACTAGGCCTCCTCCGCACCTGGACTTGGAGATCACAACAGCGCCGCACCCTGCGGGCCTTGAGTGGGAAGTGACGCATCCATCACCCATGATTCTAGAAACGGTGTGTGCCAGAACAGTGTGACTGGATTAACATTTTGCCTCTCAATTTCTTTCCAACGTTCTTCCCAGAAATTGCTCTAAAACTCCGGGTCCCCATGGAAACCTCAGGAAAGCCTGCCTGTTGACACGAAGCGAAATTCAGCTCTGACTGCTCACTTGATAACAAACGGATGTTATTAAAAGCCTGGGCCCAGCAGATGCCTGCTGTAGCTCACGGGCACAGCCACACTCTCCGTGGCTAGGAGGGTGAAAGAGATGGTCTGTTCCGGTGCCAGGCTGCGCGGTCAGCTCAGAGGAAAGGGGGACATCCGTGAGCCCCACTGTCACAGCCAGACACAGGACAAGGTGTTTTCCAGGTATATTTGTGGGGTGAGGAGCCCAGTGAGAGTGTGGGGGACACTAATAAACCACATCGTGAGATCTTGGCCACCTGCAGAAGCCACCTGTGATGTGTCCTCCAGACGGAGAAGTGAAAGAATGAAGGCCAGAGGGTCTGTCAGAGGAAGCTGCATGGACGGGGACGGTATGATCTGGAAAGGAACAGAACCTAGTTGGAGGTAGGACTCCAACACGCAAGAACTGAGCAGCATTTCCCTGGCGTTATCCAGAGATCCAGTGGCTGGGAGGCTCGATCCTTAATGAAACGGTCAAGGAATGCTTGCAGAGCACCTACAGGGCCAGACGGATGCCGCTGGCCTGAGTAAGGCGGAGCCAGCCCCCGCCGCCTGGTGGGGGGACACAGCAAACGGGCTCGTAAATAAACATAAACACAAGCTCGTTTCCATTAGTGACAACTGCTATGAAGGGAAGAAGTGATGAAGTGATGTGCCCTTGCCTGGTCTGGCAGCTTGGATTCGTGGACTTGGAGCTACGACCTAAATGTCAGGGAGTGGTGGGCCCAGAGAAGACACAGAAAAGAAGGGGCAAATCAGAGCAAGTAGCATGCGAGGTCCCTCCAGAAGGAAAGCACTTGGCCTGGTTCACAACAGAATCTTCGTGGGGGTGCCAGGGCAGGGAAAGCACCGGGGCTCGTGGAGCTGGAGCCTCAGGCGCCGCCACAGTCCAGACCACACGGGGCCTCAAGGGGCTTCGAAAAGACAGTGGGTTTCGTCTTAAGTTCATGTTGAAGCCACCATAGAGTAGGAGTGGCGGTGGTTTGTGGTTGTTTTTAAAGCAGGGGAGTGAGGTGCTCTAGTCTGTATTTTTAAAGACTGCTCTGGCTGCTTCATGGAGATACAGACTGCAAGGTGGGGAGGAGACAGAAAAAAAGCATGGAGTCCTATAGGGCTAGTGCCCAAGGATGAAATATCCCAGCAGGCCATCCAGCATTCTTGCCTCCGCTTCGATGCTCAAGAAGGACATTGTTGGGCGCCTGGGTGGCTCAGTGGGTTAAGCATCTGCCTTCAGCTCAGGTCATGATCTCAGAGTCCTGGGATCGAGTCCCGCATCAGGCTCCCTGCTCAGCAGGGTGTCTGCTTCTCCCTCTGTCCCTCACCCCTGCTCTTGCTCTCTCTCTATGTCTCTCAAATAAAATCTTGAAAGGAAGGAAGAAGAGAAGAGAAGGGAACCATGGGACTGATCTAGTCGTAGGGAATTAACACACCCCCCCGCCCCCAGAGCAAGAGCTGAGTGGTGTCAGCCCTGTATACAAGGACAACAGGCCTGGAGGACAGGTCTTTGGAGGGGTAGAATTAATCTGTTTGTAAAGGAGGAATTGCATGAGGGCCAGGGACACAACAGTCTCTCTCCGACCCCTTTCGCCTCAGCAGTGGCCCATTTCTCTGCTCCCTTTACCAAGTACTCTGCCTCCTTCCTTCCGTTCTCTCCTGAAGCCATCCAACCACTTCCATCCCCATCACTCCACTCAAATTGCTCTGAAGAAGCTCCATGTCGTCAAAGCCAACAATCACCTCGGTCCTCAGCTGACTCCACTAACCAATGACATCTGATCTGATCCCTCTCTCTCTGAAATCACTTCTCCCCTGAGCTTCCCTGGTCTTCTCCTTATCCTCTAACTCCCACTCCTGACCCTGCCCATCCTCTCTGTCCCTTTCTGGCACCTTCTCCTCTCCAGACCCCTAAATGTAAAAGTCCCCAAGACTAGGTCCCCAGACATCTTCCCCATCTACACCCAGCATCTCCACTATCTCCTAGAGTCCTGTGCCTTCAAATATTATCCAAGCATCCCAGTTGTACATTCGCACCCTGAACCTCATCCCTGAATCCCAGACTCCTCTACCCAACTCCTATCTGACATCTCCTCAAAGACATCCAACTGGCATCTCAGGTTTAACGTCCAAAATGAAACTCCTGATCTTACTCTCCCAAAAGGCTCCCCCCACAATCTTTCCCCAACTCAATAAATGGCTACCCTCTTTTCACATGCCGTACATGTTCACGGTCTGTCCTCTCCACCAGAATGTAGGCTCTGTGAGCACATGGGCTTTTTCTCCGCTGCTCAGTCACCGGGGCAGGAACACTGCTTGGCACTGAGTAGGAGCTATCTGTTGGATGGATGCGACACCTCCTCCAGGAAGCCTCCCCACCCCTTTAACCGGATTACTTCTCCCACCGCATGTAGCTGTTACCTCTCCTTAATAGCACGGGGCACAGGGCCATTGTGTGGTCATTTGCATGGTTCTTTGATGGACAGCAGTCCCTACTGTCAGCCCGTAACCAACAGGAGGGCACGTGCTACTCTGGTTTCAGTTACCAGCATCTAACCTGGAGCTGGCACAGAGTAGCCCCTACGTAAATAAAAATATTTTTAAATAAATAAACAGATAATACAAGCTATGGGTCCTCTCTCCAGAAACATGTGCTCCTATCACCACACACAGTGTGTGCTGGGACTTGCAGGTTAGGAATTCTTGTCTCGATCCTTTTAGGACGCCCTAACAAAACACCACAGACTGAGTGGCTTCCAAACAACAGGAAGTTACTGCTCACAGTTCTCGATGCTGGAAGTCCAGTCAGGGCGCCCTCAGGGCAGTGAGGTCGTGGGCTGCACACTTACCGTTGCGTCCTCACGTGGGAAGGGGTTGGGGTGACAGGATCTCTTTCATGACAGCGCTAACCCCAGTCACAAGGCTCCACCCTCAAGAACTAATCCCCTGCCAAAGGCCCCCACTTCCTAATACCATCACCCCTGTGGGGTAGGATTTCAACATCTGGATTTGGGACAGGGAGAGGGACACAAGCATTCAGACCATAGCACCCCAAACTTACCCTGTGGAAATACAGGGATATTGTCCCCTCCCTCTGGGATCTTCAGCCATGGCACACACGGAGTAAATCTCCTGACAGAATGTTCTAACTAGCTGGAGATACTTGTGAATGCTCTCAGAACTGACACAGACAATGTGTCAGCAAGACTGGGAGGGAGCCCAGTGAGACAAAGGGCAAAAGAAGACCCAGAGAGAAGCCCTCCCAGAGAGCACTCTTGTCATTTCTTCATCAAGAGCAAAATGACTCTGGTCGTGTCGGTTGTGTCCCACAACCAAATTTGATCTCATCAGCTGGTTACAGCTGCCTTAGGGGTATAACCACACACCATTTCATTGATTTTATAACAACACCGCTAACAGAAACGCATGGAAAGATCCTCATAAACATAGATTCGTTCCCTCTGCAAATGTTTACTAAGCAGCCACCATGCGCCTCACACTGCAAGAGACTGTCTTACGGGGGGCGACTTAGCCCCTTGTCCCCGTTGAGTGTCAGATGCTGGACTGTACTTGCTCCAGCACTCAGCCCGGATACTCACTGCATTATAACTAGACAGCCTCATTACCTCAGTGTTCTGGGAAGGTGCCAGAAGGACTTGCTTGCAGAGACTGTCACTCATCTCCAGAATGTGTTCTCTCTACTCAACAGGTACACGTGCACCCAACACACAGAAGCAGCAAGGCCCAGAGCGAGTCTCCAGCAAGTCTCTCTCCAGCACGTCTCCAACGAGTCTCTCTCACCAGAGAGCTGCTGGTCAGCCCTCAAAAGGAGAGCTAAGTGAGTAATTCTGGCTCAGGCTGGACTTTCCTTCCTGGTCCTAGGGATCTTCACATATTTCCACATCTTCTGGTTCTACACCTTCTGTGCTACAACAGGAACTTCCTTCCTCCAAGGCCCATTTAAGTAATAACAGGACAGTTCTTCAGTTGGGCTCACATGTTTGTTCAAAGTGTAATCTTTTAGCTGGCGAGAATGCGGAGAAAGGGGAACCCTCCTACACTGCTGGTGGGAATGCAAGCTGATGTAGCCACTCTGGAAAACAGCATGGAGGGTCCTCAAAAAGTTGAAAATAGAGCTACCCTACGACCCAGCAATTGCACTACTGGGTATTTACTCTAAAGATACAAACGTAGTGATCCGAAGGGGCACATGCACCCAAATGTTTATAGCAGCAATGTCCACAATAGCCAAACTATGGAAAGAACCTAGATGTCCATCAACAGATGAATGGATAAAGAAGATGTGGTATATATACACAATGGAATACTATGCAGCCATCAAAAGGAATGAAATCTTGCCATTTGCAACGACATGGATGGAACTAGAGGGTATTATGCTTAGCGAAATAAGTCAATCAGAGAAAGACAATTATCATATGATCTCCCTGATATGAAGAAGTTGAGAGGCAACATGGGGGGTTTGGGAGGTAGGAAAGGAATAAATGAAACAAGATGGGATCTGGAGGGAGACAAACCATAAAAGACTCTTAATCTCACAAAACAAACTGAGGGTTGCCAGGGGGAGGTGGGTAGGGAGAGGGAGGTGGGGTTATGGACATTGGGGACAGTATGTGCTATGAAGTCTGTAAACCTGGTGATTCACAGACCTGTACCCCTGGGGCTAATAATACATTATATGTTAATAAAAAATAAAAAATGTATAAAAGCAAAGTATAATCTTTTAGGCACCAAGTTTTTATCAAAAGATTTCTGTAGCACAGACTCTGCAAAGGCTAGCTTTCTGCTTACTTGCTACGGAGAGTGCCACGGCAGCCCACTGTCCCTTGGCCCTGAGCACTCTGCATCTATCTTCTTTTGGACAGTTCTGCCTTGCTCACTGTGACCTAAGTTTGCAAGTGGTAGGCATGCAGTAGACATGGGGTTGATGGAGGGATGGGTGGATGGAGGAAGGGAAGATGGAGAAAAGAAGGGAGAGGCAGATGTAGGAAAATTATCTCCTTGTAACTTCTACCTTTGTTGTCCAAAATTTATTCAAGGCAAATGAGTATGACTTCCTCTTCCCTTAATGGTATGTTTCTGGTATGTCCCAGGCTTCCAACCACTAGTAAGTACAAACCTATCACATTTATAGTAACCCCAATTCTTGATTAAGCACGCCTTCACCAAGCCCAACTTTTTAGGAAAGCATTCTCCACCTAAAGTTTCTGCGAAGCATCAGGGTCGCTCGCTATTACCAAGCTGAGTGTACACAAGCTCCCACCAGCTTGCGAGTCCCATATAAGGTCATTTTCTACTTCAAGGTTGTGATGAAATGGGTCCAGAATCAGAGCCACAGCCTTCAGGCTTCGTAATGTTCCTGCTCCTTGGCTCTGAACCGACCACTCAACCACCGAAATGCCAACCTTTGTCAGAATGCTGATCTCCTCCTCCTGCCCAAGACCAGCTCCCTCCAAGGTTCCCACAGACCCATAGAGTGGGCCAACTGACAGTCCCCTCTTTTCATTCCCGGAAGACAGGGCTTTCTTGAAGGTGGAGGAGTTAGGGTCAGAGTGCACCATGAAGGGGGAGCAACGGGGAGGCACACCTCACACTGTAACTGCCACCCGTGGTCCCTCTGACCTCCAGTCATCGTTCAGTCTGAGCCACTCGGCCACATGTTTCCCCAGCTCAGGTGTCATTCTTCTTTCAGGAACCTGTTTTCCTCTCCTCTAGCGAGGACTGCTTTTAGGACTTCTAGGTCACCTGACAGGCGTGAGCATGTCTGAACCACAAATGGAAATAGGGCTCATTTGGCATCTTTCCCACAAGGTTCCTAACCTCACGCAAAGCAAGAGGTATTAATGGGCATCTGTTTTTCAGTGTTCCTGAATATTCTGTGAAGGGCAGTAATTCCACCAACACTGCAGGACACCGAGGGGTTTGGCTGGAACAAGCACACAGAGGCACTGACTCCACAAGGAACATCACAATTTGTGACCCAGTCAAAAACATATCCTGTCACAAGGGCCTGAATGGCCACTGTATTATTTAGGGAGGGCTAAACTGCTAGATCAAGACTCACCCAATAATTCTGTGACTTCCAAAGAAATACACAGGTTTTGTCTTTGAGGATCAGTTCCACATCATACTTTTCAAGTAGGTGTAGGACGGCTCCTTAGGGTCATTTGGGGGTCCAGGCTGATGGTGGCTCTGCTATCTTCAACCAGCAGCTTCCGAGGTCATTCTAGTCCCCAACCGTTCATCAGTAGGCAAGGGGGAAAAGGTGTAAAGGACTGGGTAGGCAGTGTTTCACCATCAGCCCCTTACATTCCAATGGGGAGAACCTGTCACATGGCCACACCTCACTGCAAAGGAGGCTGGGAACTGTAGTCCCTTGCCAAACAGCCACATGACAGCTGTAGCTCTTACTCTAGAACAAGGGACAGCAAATTATAGCCCAAAGTCAAATCCTTGAGTCCCCGGATTTGATAAGCCAAGTTTTACTGGAGCACAGCCATACATTCATGCAGAGTTGAACAGTTATAGCAAAGACCTTATGTCATGCAAAGCCTAAAGTATTTACTATCTAACCCTTTACAGAAAACATTTGCTATTTCCTTCTTCAGGAAAAGAAAAAAACATGCACTTGGCGGGACAACTAGCAGTCGACACTTTCAAAATTTATCTCGGAAACTGTCAGAAAGACACATAGACAAAAATATTCCTTCAAGCGGTTCTGTCATACCAAAAAACTAAAAACAACTTAAAAAGGACTTTGAAATTATGGACCATGCACACCACAGAATACAATGTAACCTTTAAAAAGAATGAGGAAGTTCAACATGTACTGATTAGAAAATATCCAAGTATTTTAACTTTGAAAAGTAAAATGCAGAACAATGTTTAGAATGTTACCGCCTGTGCGGGGAGGGGGAAACGAACTTAATCTATAATACCTATATGCTAACATGGGCATAAAAATTCGGGGAAGAGGGGCGACTGGGTGGCTCAGTGGGTTAAAAGCCTCTGCTTTCAGCTCAGGCCATGATCCCAGAGTCCTGGGATCGAGCCCTGCATCGGGGCTCTCTGCTCAGCAAGAGGCCTGCTTCTCTTCCTCTCTCTCTCTGCCTGCCTCTCTGCCTACCTGTGATCTCTGTCTGTCAAATAAATAAATTAAATCTTTAAAAAAAAAAATTCCTGGGCGCCTGGGTGGCTCAGTTGGTTGGGCGACTGCCTTCGGCTCAGTTCATGATCCCAGACTTCCAGGATCGAGTCCCACACCAGGCTCCCAGCTCTTTGGGGAGTCTGCTTCTCCCTCTGACCTTCTCCTCTCTCATGCTCTCTCTCACTCATTCTCTCTCAAATAAATAAATAAAATCTTTAAAAAATAATAATAAAAAATTTTTTTTTTAATTTTTAAAAAAAATTCCTGGAAGAACATAAAAGAAACTGAAGACAGGTTGTTTCTGGACAGAGAAATCAAAAAGTGGAAGGACGGAGGACTTTTTACCATATACTTTTATATATTTTGAATTTGTATCATGTGCAGGCAGCACCTATTTTTAAAATAATTAATTAAAAATAAGCTCAGAAAACCACATACACAAAACAGTTCCCCTTTACTTCCACTGCTAACCAACCCTGCTGATGAAATACATAATCCTTCTTATGAACCCTGGTAATCTCTCCCATCACAGTCCATTCCTCTGACCTAGGAGCCGGTTTACCTTGTGGAATCTGCTTCCCTGCTCCGTCATATGTCAGATTCTCAGAAATACCTCATTCTTCTTATTTTCCGAGTCAACTCACAAATTCTATTTTAGTCCCCTGCTTTTCTTAAAAGTTCCTCTTTCCAAACAGACAGCATTTGTCAGTATTTATTCAGTTCTCTCACACATGATGAGTGTAAAGAGAAGCAACTCTGACCTCAGGGAAAAATTAAGCATCAAAAGACAAAAGTACAGTTTCTGATAAACAACTTTCAAAGAAAAATCTCACAAGGGAACTTACCTTTCAGTTAAAACTGACAGCAATCCATGTCACATAAGCTGAAGAGAAAAAAAGAATCCACTGGTTTATGTAACTAGAAAGTTCCAAAGTGGCCGCTGGCTTGAAGCGACAGAAAGATCCAGGAACTCACACATGCCTTCAGGGTTTCTGCTTTGCTCTCAGCTCTGCCAGGCTGCATTCTGCCACGGGCCCTTCTGCGACAGTCAGAATGCCCACCACGAGCCCCAAACTCCCAGGCCCCTAGTTTAGCATTCCTCAAGGAGAGTTTTTTTTTTTTTTTTTTAATCCTTGAATGTTAATACAGCAAATCCAGAGGACTCTGTGACAGGTCTTTCTTAGACTTGTCCAGGGGTGGGCTCCAGGCCCCTGCCAGCTTAGGCCAAACGCCTTTACATATGCAAAGAAGGGGTTCCCAAAAGGAGCTGTAGGAGGGGAGTGGTAGGTAGAAAAGAAACAACAAATATCCTCTTTTGCTTCTAACTCCAGATTGTGACCACTGGACACTTTAACAGGCTTAAAACTATAAACTCACTCCCTATACTGGCAAGATATAAGGGGTTTCAATTTCAAGACAAGTTGGCTGCCAAGTTCAAACTTACACACACACGCACTGTCTGATTCATCTGTACTAGACACAGTTATGAATACCAGATTGGAAACCTGCTCATAAAATGGCAAAAAAAAAAAAAAAAAAAAAAAAAAAACCTCCAAAAATCCAGTTTGTAAATCAGATTACAATCTTTTGGTCCCTCTGAAACTTTCTGCTCAAGACAAAGCATTTCCATAGTACAGCCTGCCAAAATTTATCTTCCTCATTTTAGCTGCATGCTTTTTAAATGACCATCTAAAAGCCAACAAAGATATGCAAGTATGAGGGGTGCCTGGGTGGCTTAGTGGGTTAAGCCTCTGCCTTCGGCTCAGGTCATGATCTCAGGGTCCTGGGATAGAGCCCCGCATCGGGCTCTCTGCTCAGCAGGGAGCTTGCTTCCTCTTCTCTCTCTGCCTGCTTGTGATCTCTGTCTGTCAAATAAATAAATAAAATCTTAAAAAAAAAAAGATATGCAAGTATGAGATCTATAATTAGTTCTAAATTATAAAATAACTTAAGAGGTTGTGTTTGTGTTCCTCTTACCAAAGGTTCACTCACTTTCTCCCAGAATCCTCCTGGTCAGCTGACCCAAACGGATATATGACATTTCCTTTGACTGATTCTTGAGTAACGGCTGCAGGTATCCCGCCATAGCACAAGGCAGAGGATCCACATTAAATGAAAGTTTCTCAATAAGCAGAAAACTCATCTAAGATCAAAAGCCTGGACATTCTTGCTTTCAGAAACTGTTCATTATTACAGGAGAATCATGTCAAGACATGTGTGAGAGTTAACGCTGTATATGCCAGTTTAATGCCAAATATCTTTTATTTGGAATTATATGATGAAAGTCAATTTCTAAAACATCTTCAAGAAGGAAGATTGATACACGTATTTTAAAGCAATGGTTCCCATCTACAAGTGAGATATTCTTGGGTATCTCCGATCATCAAGGGTGACACAAAATCTTCAAAACAAAATTACTTTTCAATCAATTTTATTTAAAAACATATATAAATAGACCAAATAACACTCAAGGCTGAGAGGGCTTCAATCTTTTCTTAAGAACATAATAGTCCAAAAAGACTACTACTTATTGCTGATTCAGCTCACAGTACCAGCCCTCTTCAAGCTGCAGCACAATCACCAGCAAACATTTTCTGGGCACCTTGGAGGGACTAGAGGGAGTCACAGAGCAATGAGCCACAGCCTTGCCCTCAAGGAGCGTACAGTGTAGCTGGAGAGAAATGAAACATCCAGAACAAACACAAAGTCCACACATCTATCATAACAAAAGCAATTACTGGCATAAGTTATCACATGTTTTAACAAATGAGTGTTGGAATATCTTAGCAAATATACACTACATCAAGTTTCACCTAACATATCCAAAAAAATTTTTTTTAATTTTCTTTTTTGTTCACCCATGTTTCAACTCAACTGAATTAAAAGAGGAAAATATAATTCCAAGCCAAAGGTACCATAGTGTTTGCTGTCCCCAATGAAGGGATGGACTGATCATGTCCTAGAATTTCTCCATGGTTCTACATCCAGATGTCAAGTTCAGTAGTTCTGACTGCCAAACCGATGTACGAATTCAGATAGGGAGTAGACAGCTCCCCATCCTACCTCGGGATCCATACTGATAAAATCATTCAGGTTCATTTTGGAATCTAAAAAATTCATGAAAGAAATGTCCATTGAAAACACAATAAAGCAACCCAGAAGACCAAAGGTAGGGGAAAGTATTCAAATGGAGAAGGGCTCTTGAACGCTTAACTCAATCTAATCATGAAGAAACATCAAACAAACCCAAATTGAGGGACATGCTACAAAATAACTGACCGGTACTCTTCAAAACTGTAAAAGTTATAAAAGGAAAGGGGAAAAAAAAAACTGTCAGAGACTGTAGGGGACTGAGGAGACAGGACAACTAAATGTAGTATCACGGGGCAGACTCTGAACCAGAGAAAAGAAATTAGTGGGAAAACTTGCAAAACTTAGGTAAGGTCTGCAAGTCAAAAGGACTAGACCAATACTTCTATGTCAAGGACATCATTTTCTTAGTTTCAGTTATTATATTATGGTTATATAAAATTCAACATTAGCGAAATCAGAGTAAAGGGGTATGGGAATGCTCTAGTGTTTAAGCAAATTTTTCAGAAGTCTAAAATTATTTTTATTTTATTTTGAGAGAGAGAGAGAGAAAATGAACAACGAGGGAGGAGGGTCAGAGAGAGATGGAGAAGCAGGCTCTCTGCTGAGCAGGGGGCCCGACTCGGGGCTCGATCCCAGGACCCTGAGATCATGACCTGAGCCAAAGGCAGACACTTAACCAACTGAGCCATCCAGGCGCCCCAAAAGTCTAAAATTATTTCAAAACAAAAATTTAAATGAAGGGGTACCTGGGTGGTTCAGTGGGTTAGCCCTCTGCAAAATGCACGAATAACCAAACTACCAGTTTATTGGACTCAACTGCCAAATTATAGGAAATTCAGAGGCTACAAAAGAGATAAAATCAGCAATATCTAGACTGCTTCTCTTGGACCCAGTTTCTTCAACAAATAAATTATAAGAAAAAAAGAGCTGGGCAAGGAATCTATATATTTAAAAAAAACTCTTAGGAGACATAACCAAATACAATGTAGGGATCTCATTAGGACATTGATTCAAATAAACAAACTGTATAAAAAAAGAGGATATGGGGGCGCCTGGCTGGCTCAGTTGGTAGAGCATACAGCTCTTGATCGCAGGGTAGTGAGTTCAAATACCATTCTGGATGTACAGATTATTTAAAAATAAAATCTTCAAAAGAAAAAAAAGATGGGGCGCCTGGGGCGCCTCTGCCTTCAGCTCAGGTCATGATCTCAGGTCCTGGGATCAAGCCCCATGTAGGGCTTCCTGCTCAGCGGGGAGCCTGCTTCCCCCACCCCTCCCTCTGCCTGCCTACTTGTGATCTCCCTCTCTGTCAAATAAATAAATAATCAAAAAAAATTTTTTTAAATGATGACTTTATGACTTTATAACTGTGAATGTGAACACTGGCTAGATAGCTAGATGATGATTTTAAAGAATTACTGTTAACTTTTTTAGCTAAAATAATGGTACAATGGTCATTTTTTTTTCTTTTTTAAAGAAAGCCTTCTATTTTAGAGATCCATTCTGAAACATTTAGAGTTGAAATGACATAGTATCTGAGACTGGCTTCAAAATAATATGAGAAGGCGGCAAGTGGATGGGCATTGACTGGCCATGAGCTGGTAACTGTTGAAAATCTGACACACGATTTAGTCCAGTTCAGTATATGATTTAAATTCTCCACACTGAAGAAAATGTTTAAGTGTGTACATATTGCTGTTTCTGCCCAGCAAAAAATTGTTACAGAAACTACTCTTCCTCCGTAAACCTACAGAAAACCATGCAAATATATTGGGCAACTTTTCCAGATGGTGGGACAACAGGCAGCACGCACCTAGGGTTCCTAAGGAAGTAGAAACAAGTAAGGGGAGCCCTGGGATTCCTCCAGTGGACCTCAGGGGCAGTTTTCAGACCCCGGCACACAGAGGGGTACACACCCAGCATGGCAGTCTCCCTGAGGTGAGCAGACAGACATCCTGGGCAGCTGGACGCAGGGGGTCCAGGAGAGGGAGGTGCAGAGCAGACTCCCCCCCACTACTCCCCACCCACCCTGACCATGACACACACCCAAGACTTTGGCTGGGACTGACCTCCCAGGGCCAGGAAAGGAGCACCGGAATGTAACCGATCTAAGAACTGGCAGAACTTCCAGTCCCCACCAGCCTGGGGAGAGAGAACTTGTAAGGCACAGAGCATTTGTAGAGTCCTTAGAAGGGCGGCACCAGAGCCCTGGGGCTAAATTAGCACTAGATGAAAGGCTGCTCTGGACCAGCGCTAAAAAAGCTTAAAAACAAGCATGGAAAGGACCCAGCTGACTCCCAGTATCGTAACTGCATGCCAACACTGTTTTTAAAAAAGACCTCAAGACCCAGCAACTGACAGCATGAATTCAAAGTCCAGCCTCCAACCAAATTTTACAAATCACACAAAGAAACAGGAAAATATGACCCAAAACCAGGGGAGAAATCAATCAACAGAAATGGACCAAAATGACAGAAATAATGGAACCAGCAGACAAGGAGCAGCTATTAAAAACATGTCCCATATGTTCAAAAAGGGTAAAGAAAAACATGAGCATGATGAAAAGAGAGAGAAACAAAAGATATTAAATCAATCCAAAATGGAATTTCTAGACATGAAAAAATAAAATATGTAAAATGGAAAAAAAAAGTGTGCTGTATGAGATTAACAACAAATTCGTGAATGCAGAAGACAAGAGCAACGAATTTAGAGCCAAAATAGAGGAATTATTCCAAACGAAGCATGTAGAGAAAAAGTCCAAAGAAAAAAGAGAACATCACTGACCTACAGGAATAATACCAAGCCATCTAACACATGTGTAGCTGAAGAACAAGAATTTAAGGGAGGGGGGCACCTGCATGGCTCAGCGGGTTAAAGCCTCTGCCTTCAGCTCAGGTCATGATCCCAGGGTCCTGGGATCAAGCCCCACATCGGGCTCTCTGCTCAGCAGGGAACTGCTTCCCCCTCTCTCTCTCTGCCTGCCTCTCTGCCTACTTGCGATCTCTCTCTGGCAAATAAATTTTTTAAAAATTAAAAAAAAAAAAAAAAGAATTTAAAGGAGGGTGGGTGGTTCAGAAAAAAATGTGCAAGCAGGTGCGCCTGGGTGGCTCAGTCGGTTAAGCGTCCGCCTTCAGCTCAGATCATGATCCCGGAGTCCTGGGATCGAACCCTGCAATGGGCTCCCAACTCTGCAGGAGGTCTGCTTCTCTCTTTGCCTGCCACTCCCCGTGCTTGTGCTCGCTCTCTCTCACTCTCACTCCACCTCAAATAAATAAATAGAATCTAAAAAAAAAAGAAAAGGAAAAATGTGCAAGGAAATAACAGCCATAGTTTTCAAATTGGATGAACGCTATAAATCCACCAATCTCGGGATCTTAACAAACCTCGAGTGGAGTAAACTTAAAGGAAACTACACTACAGTCCATCATAATCAAAATGCTAAAAACTAGTGACAAAGAAAAAAAAAAACCTTTAAAAATACTGGGAGGGGAAAACACGCAGCGTAACAAAAGAAGATCAGAGCCCAGGCGAGCAGAAAACAAGAGAGAGGTTGCTTTAAACAACTGAAAGCAAAAACATGTAGGACTAGTACATGCGACCCCACAACTGTATCTTTCGAAAATGAACATAAGCACTGAGGATGCAGAAAACTAGAAACAGAGTTGCTAACACCCTTCTAACACAAAAGCTAGATACTCAGCAGACACAGAACTTTTATTGAAGTCATCAGAGAGCTGGGAATGCCAGATCCCCATCTAACCAGAAATAAAGGGAAGACAGGCACCTACCAGGAAAGATGGGGTGGGAGTTCCCTCTGACCTGGTCAGGGGCCAGACTCCGCAGAGGCCAGCAGGCTTGCGAAAATTTTTAACAATGCCTTTAAAAAGAAATCTCAACTTTTGAAATATAGCATTTGTTTTCTAAGGCATCCCCCCTTTTCTCTTTTGTTTTCTAAGACTTAACATAACTAAATAAAAAATGATTACTATCTGCAGTCATTCATCATGTAAAAAGATCAATGTATTAAAAACAAAATATAAATAAAAATTATTTTAGAGAGATCAAGGTATAACAAATAAATATCTGTCTCTTCTAACCTCGCCCACGGGGGACTGTAACATTTCTGTTCACCTAACACTACTGGTCCTCCAGCTTGGTTCAAATAAACCACTGTTGCTATAGGAAGCAAGAGAATGGGAGGTATATGCAGACAAAAGGCAGGAAAGGACTCAGAAAAGAGAGGGGGAAATTTGGTGTGCTCTACAGTTCAGCCCAAGACTTAGGAAATGTCTTTGAAAACTGAGCCATCAGTGACCAGTGCTGGATCTAACTCTTCAGGACAAGGTGATACGATTATAAATTTCGGTTTCCTTCCCATGGCCCCGGGGGGGGGGCGACACTAAATGCTGAACCAAAGAATGGTCTTGCAGACATATGGCCACCAAAATTATTAATCATATAATCCTAACAGTCAACATACCAAATACACTCAATTCAAGCCCTAAGAGTCAATCCCACCACAGAGTGCGGGGGACGCAGGGAAGTGCTATTAAAGTACCTGAAACAGGCATTAAGGGTCAGTATTTTCCTTGAACCATTTTTTTCTTTTTTAACCTTCATTTTTTTTTTTATAAAACACTACTTATCAGCTAAAAGTAATTCTTCCTTATCCTAACTTCAAATATAATCCTTTGACAAACACAGGATTTGAAGTACTGAGTTCACCACATGAGAGGACGTTACAGTGTGGTCACATTCGGACGTGGGAAACCCATATGTTCGCCCCACACTTCAGAGCAGATTCCTTTCAGTTTCAATCTCAAGTTCAGGAGGTCCCTGATGAACTAAGCACACACAAGGCAGAAACCGCCTGCACCAGGCCACCCGCTCATCCTGCCTGGCTGTGCACCCGAGGCCAAGGGTGTAACCTCCATGCCCCTCACTTTATGCATCCACCAAATGTGGAAAATAAAGCCTGCCTGAGCTGTGGGGAAAATTCTATTAAACGACTATGTAAAGCGGCCGGCATCAAAGCCTGACACAAAATAGCACCTACTGGGCAGTAGTCATCAAAACTGAAAGGAATGACTCAGAGAGGATCCGGGCTGACAGGCTGGTGTTTACTGAGTGCTTGCTACATTCTAGGCTCTGCCTTGGGGCCTCATGTCTGAAGAGAAAAGGGGGAGGGCGGTGGCAGAAGGCACACTGTCCCAGGCCACACCATATATGGCAGCTTGCCTGAGACTAAAAGGAAGATCTATGACACCCCCTCCTAACCTAGGAGCTGTCCCAGTTCTAATGCTGAGGCTAGCAAGCAAGCAGGTTGGCAGACCCAAAAGCAATTCCAGTATAAATGTTTAAAATCCTGAGAGAGAGCTTTTCACAGAGAGCCTCAAAAATCCATTTGAATCCTCTTTCAGTGTTCAAATACACCAAACAGATTTACTTTCTTCCTTGCTCAACTCCGGATGCCACTGTCCTATTTTTCTGGTGTGTTGTATAGCTTAGAGAGCAACCTGCACGCAGAAGGTCTCATCCCTGGGACGGGATGACCCCACCCAGAAATGGCAAACGTTGTAAATTACGTACCAACATCAATAACGTTTCAAGCTCCTGTGAATGGCAAACAATAGTAATAGGGTGAAGAACTCTTTATCTACTTAACTCTCAGAAAATTATTAATTGGACGGCTGCCTAAAAGCACATAAATGTGATGAGTGGTACAATAAAACCTGCCAGCTCTCACTTTCTTCTAATGCAGATTTTATCACAGAGCCAGGAAAATGACATTTCACATCACGCAAGGATGCCTAGGGACTTTCGCCTTAACGTGAAACCCCACCACGGCAAGATTCTACTTGTCCCACTGTTAAATGACCCAAGCACGCAGACCTCCTGAAGCCCAGTGTCCTGGCAGTAGGCACACCCAGCACGCTAGCGGTGTGCAAGTCTCGTGGTTCTGCTCCTGAGCACCTCCCCTTTCTGCGAGCTCATACAATTTCCAGTCCTGCTCTCTGGGCCTCAACTCCTGAACCTAATAAACACACACATCTGTGCCCCCTCTGACCTTCTTACAACTCAGGGAGTGTCATACAAAGAGTAACACAAAATTTTTGTCCCTGGTTAAGGGGCAATGCTGATCTGCACGGTGGTCAGAAACCTCCCGGAGAAGGCACCTCTGGCTCACCTCCAGTTTCAATGCAGGGGTACGAAGGAGGAGGTTCCCTCCAGTTCCCACTGGAATCTTTCATGTGAGATCGGTCAGAAGCGAAGTTCTTCAAATATGAATCTGCACGGATCACTCTAAATTTCCTGCAGATAAAGCAACATTCGTATACATTAGGAAGGTTTCACAGCGAAATATCCAGTCGATTTTTATACAGCCTCATTATCTAGGACACACACAGAAGTACCCAGGCATTTTTGTACGATCAGTAATACACAAATATCTATGTAGTTTTATCACATGTTAAAGGAGCCATGAGAAAGATCAGCTGAAATCCAAAACTACACAGGCACAGAAATATGTCCAGGGGCCTTGATTTACTCAATTGTGATCAGGAGTAAAGGGCAACATGAGTTCAGGTGTTGCCATCACAGACCTCTCAATTTTCTCATCATTAAGGCCACACCCCACCCACCCACTCACCCACCCACATACACGTGGATGAGAGAAATCCCCAAAATGGCTTTCAGAAAATGTTTGGGATCTCATCACACCCATTTTTTAAAGAATGCCGACCTTTTATATGTTGGACAACTTTTAAATATGTATTTGTTTCTTTCTTTCTTTCTTTTTTTTAAAGATTTATTTATTTGACAGACAGATCACAAATAGGCAGAGAGGCAGGCAGAGAGGGAGGGGAAAGCAGGCTCCCTGCTGAGCAGAGAGCCCGATGCGGGGCTCAATCCCAGGACCCTGGGATCATGACCTGAGCCGAAGGCAGAGGCTTAACCCACTGAGCCACCCAGGCGCCCCTATGCTGGACAACTTTTAAAACTTCAAAACATTTTGAATCTTTTGTACAGCACACATCATTTTCAAATATCAACTCAATGGTGATGCCAAATCAAGTGATCTTTGCAAAACAAATGCCAAAAAGAAACCCAGAAAATCACATACATACATACTCACACAAACTCTCCATACAACTATCAAGGTCTAACTTCAGAAAGAAGGTAAACCCATCCTGAATCTCCTCACCTTCTGAACTGTGGATGGATGTCCTCATCAGACTTAAAGGCATCTTCCACATAAGTGTCAAAAGGACAGGGAAATGGCAGCACAGTGTCAAGATCATAAATGAAGCTCTGTCCTCCACTTGAAACATGAAGCAGGACAACATGGTAATCCTAGAAGTAAAAGTTGCTGAAGTTAACCAAGTTACTTCATGATGGTGAATTCCAAGGTCATAGCAATAATGCATATATAATCATTAACAATGAATAAAAAGACCAGTACAACACTTCCTAAAACAGCAAAATAAAACAAAGCAAACACAAAAACCCTAAAAAAGGACTAAATGTCCAGTCACAGAGAACACTTAAGTAGGTAGTGGAAATGTTCATATACATTAACTATATACTCTTTGACCTAACAATTTTACCTCTAGGAACCCATCCTAGAGGCCCTACACATGTAAAGGTCTATATATACATATACATATATAGGCACCCCTATGTATTATTTTTTTAAAAGCTATGTGTGGGGGCGCCTGGGTGGCTCAGTGGGCTAAAGCTTCTGCCTTCGGCTCAGGTCATGATCCCAGCGTCCTGGGATCGAGCCCCGAATTGGGCTCTCTGCTCAGCAGGGAGCCTGCTTCCGTCCTCCTCTCTCTGCCTGCCTCTCTGCCTACTTGTGATCTCTGTCTGTCAAATAAACAAAATCTTAAAAAAAAAAAAAAAAATTTTTTTTTAAAAGCTATGTGTCGGGGCGCCTGGGTGGCTCAGTGGGCTAAAGCCTCTGCCTTCGGCTCAGGTCATGATTCCAGGGTCCTGGGATCGAGCCCTCCATCGGGCTCCCTGCTTGGTGGGGAGCCTGCTTCCCCCTCTCTGCCTACTTGTGATCTCTGTCAAATAAATGAATAAAATCTTTAAAAAATAAGTAAATAAAAACAGAAAGAAATTGTTTAAAAAAATAAATAAAAATAAAAATTTTAAAAAGCTATGTGTGTATAAAGACACACATGCATTCCAAAGTACACACGCATGCATATGAATACAAAGGAAAAGCTATGCAAGGATATCCTCCAAAGTATTAACCAAGGGGATTGCTTGGGCTAGCCTGGAATGTGAAAGAACTTTAAAATGTTGTTGTTAAATCGGCCAACCCCCATCTGTAGCCATTAAGGAGGAAAGATGAAGACAACTTCTCCTGTGCAGCTCGGCTGTGAGGCATCACTGAGTCCCCGACGCTGGGCACTGCCCAGCACCAGCTACCAGCTGGAAGGGCCGGTGGGGGCAGGGGGGTAGTTATGAAGGCGCCTCCCAGAGAACAAGACTGGGAGATGAAAGGCTCAATCACATGAGTGTGGCATTAGTACCACTACCTTCTATTTCCAGGACATCAGGGCTTACAAAGCACTTTCTCGGACGTTGTTCATTGACCCCATGATGAGGGGAAGGTGATTAATTGAGACTGGAAATGCTCTGCCATCAAAGCCAAAAGAGCCTGCGCTGGCTCCAATGCTATCTTCATAAGGCAGCAACAGCCTCAGAAATGGATGCTTACGCCCTGCACTCCCCTTAATGCATGCTACCCTCCAGATAAATAATGGACGAGCAACCCCCCTTCTACTGGCTGTGTCCGTACTAGTCCTGTCCTTCCGCAGCAAGCTTTCCTCCTCTCTCCCCACTGCCATCCCCTGTGGGCTGGCTTTCTCTCCAGGAGTCTCCCACTTCCTACCACAGCCAGTCCCTGCCTTATCCAAAATCTGTTTCCGCTTGACATCCTCTACTCCTATTCCAGTGGCTTTGAAGTGCACACTCTCTATTGTTTGTGAGAAACTGTGTAGCTGAAATAAAGATGCAAAGATGAGAAAGGAAAGTCCTGACCCTCCAGGAGCTCGAGGAGCAGAAAGGGGGAAACTGTCAAATGCTGAGGGCAGTGGGACGGCGGCAAAGAGCAGGTGGCTTCAAGTGAGGGCCCTCAGGTCAAACCTCCGGCCTGTCCCTTCTAGCCTGAGCTTCCTCATTTATAAACTGGAGATAAGCATAGTGTTGGTTACCACAGACTGTTGCTGGGACCATTAAGGAAAGGGAAAGCAGGCCTCAACTCCAAGTGGCCTTTATAGCACAGATGGGTAGTCAAGGAATACGGACCCAGAAGCAGCCTCACTCTCGGAGTGGGGTTCAGCGCCTACCCAGATGCCGGGACAAAACCAAACTGGGCTAGGGGGAGGGAAACCCACCTAGAAGGCGATCAGCTTCTTGGGACTAGGTGTCTCTCTCCACTCAAGGTACCATTTCCTATAACAGGACAGCAGCGAGGCAAAGATACATTTGCCGGCAGGTATGGGAGGCCTTACCATAACAGGAGTTATTCTGGGCTGCCATGAGACGCTGTGTAAGAGGGACATAACCACAGGTCCTTTCCCTGCAAGTTTCTCTAAACCAAGAAGACAGACCATGACTCAAAGTCAGCTGAGTGGCTCGGCCACAGGGATGACTTCCAGGGCACGTGGACAGTCTGCAACAAGGGTTACGTAGCTATTGTTGCTAAGAAGAAAGGCTTGAGCACCAGAACCAGGTACCAGGACAATGTCTCTCACAGGTTATCTAACTTAAGACTCGAAACACCAGCTGCACCCAGGTGGCTCAGTGGGTTAAAGCCTCTGCCTTTGGCTCAGGTCATGATCCCAGGGTCCTGGGATCGAGCCCCAAATTGGGGTCTCTACTCAGCAGGGAGCCTGCTTCCCCCTCTCTCTCTGCCTGCCTCTGCCTACTTGTGATCTCTGTCCATCAAATAAATAAATAAAATCTTAAAAAATAAAAAATTTTTAAAAAGACTCGCAACACTACTGGCCAGAGGAGGACACTGAAGAAAGAAGGTAAATAACATGTCCAGTTCATAGGGCCACCACTGGGAGGACTGGGACTTAACCCCAAAACTGGATTTGGGCTTTAATATTAGCACAGCAAAACACCTGTTGGTAAAGGAAGCAAGAACATGTGCTCTGTGAGACCAGGGATTTTAGTCTATTTAAATATAGGTTAAATAAATGAATGAAACCAATTCAAATGATAACTTATTTTAAATAAGTATCAGAAATAAGATGCTTGCTACATTATCACAAATGGAGTTTTTCTTTTACTTTACTTCATGTTATTAGCATAAACAATTCTTCAGAGGGACAGGTTAAGGCAACACATAGATGTGTACTGGAAAGGATCAGCTAGATAACTTTGAGCTTCTCACTCTGTCTTCTGGGCTTGTTTTTTTTGTTTTGTTTTGCTTTGTTTTTAAAGATTTTTTTATTTATTTGACAGAGATCACAGGTAGGCAGAGAGGCAGGCAGAGAGAGAGAGAGGGGGAAGCAGGCTCCCTGCTGAGCAGAGAGCCCGATGCGGGGCTCAATCCCAGGACCCTGAGATCATGACCTGAGCCGAAGGCAGAGGCTTAACCCACTGAGCCACTCAGGCCCCCATTGGCTTGTTTCTTCACCTGAAAAACAGAAGAGCTGGAGTAGATCCGGGTTTTTCAAATGTTAGTCATGGTGACTCAGGAGTCTGCAAAGAACACTAACTCCTGAACCCTTCTCTATATCAACTAAGTCAGAAACCTATACTTTTAACATGATATCCAGATAATCGAATGTACAGCTGGACCAGATATGGCCAAAGTTCCTTCCAGTAGGTTAAATGGGTAACAACCTAGATCACAAACACATCTGCCACATCAGCTATTTAAAATATTTCCTATATGGGGCACCTGGCTGGATCAGTCTGTAGAGCACGTAACTCTTGATTCTGGGTCGTGAGTTCAAGACCCACATTGGGTGTAGAGCTCACTAAAAGAAAAAAAATAATAATTAAAAAAATAAAGTCTTTCCTAGAATAATAAAATTAAATAAAAACATATCTGTAAGTACTACCTTAGACAAAATAAAATCTATTCCCAAGAGGTCAATTATCAATAATTATCACAGCCTTTCTCTACTGCGCCATCATTTCTGCTTTACCGAAACACAGAGACAGCTTGGGAATTACAAGTACTAACGCACCAAAAGTTATCTGTATTGCTCATCTTACCCAGATCACAGGTCCATCTCCAGGTCTTGCCTGTTGTTTCCAAATAGGTATCTACAAAATACAATCAATTTCGTAAACCAAGACTTCAGTTACACCACTACTAAATTCTTTAAAGTAATAGGTAAAAAAAATATAAAATATTTCTAAGCAACCAACTATCAAGGTGAATGAAGAAGAAATCTAAATCCTTCCAAGTGTTCGTAACAATGAAAATGCAAAAATTAATTATCTGATGTTCTTTGGAGAGTAGAAAGAGACCTCAAAAGGGAATCAGAAGGCCTGGCAGGTTCAAGTCTTGCTTTCCCACATTATTCGTGGGACCTCCCTGAGCCTCTATTTCCTCATCTATAAAATGGAGATAGTTGTCTGAACCCTGCCTACTTTACTGTGTTTCCATTAGCATCAAATGAGATGATGTTTACAAAAGTGCTTCACGGGGGGGTGCCAGGATGGTTCCTTTGGCAGGCATGTGTGATTCTTGATCTCAGGGTTGTGAGTTCAAGCCCCGCAATGAGTGTAAGGATTACTTAAAAATATAAATCTTTAAATATTTTTAAGTGCTTTATAAAATATTAAGGGCTTACTTTTTCTAAGGGCTTGCTTTTTTAAGTTACTTTTTTTTTTAAGGGCTTGCCTTTTTAATACTTCATGTCAGTTTACCATAATTCTATTTAAACTTCAGAGACAAAAACATCTTTACTTCAAACCTGAAAGAATGTGGCTCTAGCCTAAGCAATTTAAAAAGCTCTAACTTCATACCTAAAGAGAAGGGACTTAATTTGTGCAGACCATCATCTATTTCTTGACCTACAAATAAGGGACTAAACTTTTCTAACTCAACTATGCCCTGAAAGGGGTAAAAAAAAAAAAAAATCTCATTCAGAAATAAATTTTAAAATGTTCCTGTATTTTATAAAGCACATTTTGGGGCCGTGTAACCCATACTATATTTAGTTCCTATTGTCACCCTAAATCTCTTGTTCTCTTTCTACAATCACTCACCACTTACCATCTTCCTCTCATTAGATATGAAGACAGCATAACACTCTTCTAAAGGATACTGGTCATGATTTTTGATGTATTCACAGAGCTTCCAAATATTTTCTTCACTGAAATAAAATAAGTTTAATCAATACAATTAAGCAATGGGTCTTTCAAACTTGAACAGAAGACTGATGAAGACATAAAAAAGTTGGAAGAGACTTTAAACACCACCTCATCCAATAACTGATGGATGTATGACCCTCCTCTAAAACATCCCCCAACAAGGTGTGACCCAATTTATACCATGTGCCAACCTTTCTCCAGAGTGCTCGCTACCTGCCCCAGCAGTGCTCGCAAAGAGAGGCATTTTATAGCTGATAATATGCTACATCAATACTCCACAAGCTTTGGATCCAGGGACTTGAGATACAGCTGGAATTCCAACTCAGCCACTTATGAGGTAAGAAGCTTTGAACATCTTGAAGTGCGTATCTGCTTTTCTCATATGTAAAATGGATATAATCATACCGTATTATAAAAACTTGATAAATCTTAGTTAATATTGGTTCACTGCTCCCCTTAGCAAAGGGGCAAGATGAGTGTGTTGGGGAGGAGGGCTTCTGGCTGGAAAGGCCCGGGGCACAGTTACATGATATGCCAAGGAATTCTTTCGGAGGGAGACTCTGTGAGTAGGATTCCCTGCATCCCTCTGATACAAGAGGTCCTGATTTTTAGGAAGTCCTTTCTCAGGCTGAACTGAAATCCATCTTCCTATACTTCTGCCCCAGATCAATCTCCTTTCCTCTATGACAGGCGTTTAGATATGTAAAGCAGTAGACAGAACCACCTAAGTAAAGCAATGCCCAGCGCATCAAACCCAGCCACGCTGGAGGCCAAAGGCACACTCCCACACAGGCACAGTCATTGCCGGCAGCGAATATTCACAGCTCAGCTTGGGATTCTTATCTTTTTCTGATGAGCCAACACTGAACCTTCGTTCAAAATGAGCCACAGCAACACTCTGCTCATACTCGACTCAATCTGCCAAAGCCTAATTTCCAAACATCTAAACCACGTTACCTGAAGATGAAGTAAGGTGCGCCTGGCACTAAGAACTACCACCAATTTATGGAGACACACTTTCAATGCACGGATTTGACCTTGTCTACCTGCCTAAATGTTCCATACGAGTACACTTAAAGTACTGAAGCGAAGTGTATATTTTTCCTGTGATCTCTAAAATGCCTAAGAAATCTTACAGAAGGGGCGCCTGGGTGGTTCAGTGGGTTAAGCCTCTGCCTTCGGCTCAGGTCATGATCTCAGGGTCCTGGGATCGAGCCCCACATCGGGCTCTCTGCTCAGCAGGGAGCCTGCTTCTCCCCCTCTCTCTCTGCCTGCCTCTCTGCCTGCTTGTGCTCTCTCTCTCTCCGTCAAATAAATAAAATCTTTAAAAAAAAAAAGAAATCTTACAGAAAAAGTAGCGGTAGAGGTAATAACAGAAGACTGCGACTGACTACTTCCATTGGATATGCAGTAGGGAGTAACAAAAAGGAACTGTTTCATTATGATATAAAATATGTGTTAGCTAATTTTTTTTTAAACCTGGATGTTCTTTGTTTTAAAAGATTTATTTACTTGAGAGAGAGAGAGAGCACAAGCAGGGAAAGCTGCAGGCAAAGAGAGAGGGAAAAGCAGGCTGGATGCAGGGCTAGATTCCAGGACCTGGAGATCATGACCTGTGCCGAAGGCAGACACTTAACTGAGTCACTCAGGCGCCCCAAAATCTGGATGTTCTAAGACCAAGTTATCAGAAGACACTTGTCTGTCCAGCCTGTAGACATTCTGGAGTTGATCACAGACATCTTCAAGAGCCTGTGATATAAAAGCACTATGCTAAGTGCTTGAAGGATGTAATGATAAATGAGCGCTCACAGACAATGAGAGGAGACACACAGATCCATAAATAAGCAAGCATCATAGAAGGTCATAAAAGATGCATAGAAGAGAGAGTCATTAATTTTGAGAGACATGGGAAGATAGAGGAGGTAGAGGTCAGTGGTTTCTCCTGGTTTCTTCCCCCTCCCAGTCCCAAGGATGAGCAAAGAATTAACAAGAACAGTCTGAGAATCCATGTGTACCACAAGTACTGTGGCAAGCTGAATACATATGTGAATGGACAAAGTTTGTCTATTATTTTTCAAGTGTGTATGAATGTTACAAAGAGAAAAAAATTTTTAAATATAGGAGTTACTGAATCTGTAGTCCTTTTTTATCAATTTTTTTTTCAAGAGTACAATTAATATCATGTAGAAGGATCTCAAGAAACATTTGATGTTTAAAAAAGGGGGCCTTGGGGCACCGGGGTGACTCAGTTAAGCATCCAACTCTTGATCCCAGCGTAGGTCTTGATCTCAGGATCCAGAGTTCAAGCCCTATGCTGGGCTCCATGCCTAAAAAGGAGATGAAGGGTTTATTCTTAGAAATGCAGGGAGTTACTGCTGGGAATAAAAAGAACCCAGATTTGGTGTGAGTTCTAGAACCTCTTTAAAATGAGGGTGGGGGGAGATTATAATAATTATGTTCCAACCTACTGGTTGATTATTTTGTAGCAGAAAGACTAACAAAGCAGCATTCAGGTCAAGATTGTGCAAGGGTTCCTGCTGATGGGCTGAGGTCAGAGAAGCATGCAGAAGGGAAGGATCCCTGACACACAGCGGGTGCTCAACCAACATCAGAAGAGTACAAAACAATTACAAGAGAATCAGACGTGCCCCACCAACCACCTATGCCACACAGAAATACTGGTTACTGCTATTATCATTCAGCTGGTTCTAAATAGGTAACAACTGACAGAAGCTGAAAGCAGCAGACAGGAGGCATTGATTTCCCATCATATGAAGCTGTGAGGGCAAGCACAGTAAGGTGTGCCTACCTGATAGGTTAGGACAGGGCAGAATACTGGTCTTCAACTAAAGGCGACTTTGTCCCCCAGGGAACATTTGGCGCTACTGGTGACATTTTTGGTTGTCACAAATTGGGTGAGGAGGCTACAGGCATCTAGTTGAGTAGGGGGCAGGGATGCCACTACATGCCCTACAATACCTGGGAGGCCCCCCACCACATTAGCATGCTTAAAATGTCAATAAAGATCTACAGCTGAGAAACCCTGGGTTCCAGCGTAGAAGGCAGGTTCGAAATGAGACTGGAAAAACACACGGTGACCAGATCTGAAATGACTTGCTATGCTCAGGAGACAGACTTTACGGTCTATGACTGTATTCCTGAAAGTGTGATCAATGGACGAGCCTAAGACTCCTCGACTGCATTCCTGAAAGTGTGATCAATGGACGAGCCTAAGACTCCTCCACGGTACCGTCCACACCTCCAGACTCTCTGGAGTGGGACCCTAAGATCTGCTGGCTTTATAAGCCTCCAGGTGATTGTAAGGCTCATCAGAATTTAGAACAGCTTTCAGCAGTGTGAAGCCAGCTAAGGTTCAGGACCCAAGGGGATAGGGGAGATCGCGGCAGAGGCCTCTAAGGAAGGACTAGAACAGGCCCCTGCCAGCCAAGGAGGGCCTGGCCCATGGCTGAAGGAACTTAAAGGAGACCATCTATTGAAGAGACGTCCATTCTCTACCATTCTTCCACCAGATGACTGCACTCTAGCTGTGCCAGCAACCTTGTTTCTGGAACTCCTGCACGCTTCCTTCTGAGTCTTTGCACCACTACTCTCCTATCTAGAATGATTTTCCTCCAATATCCACAAAGCTCCCACCCTTTTTTTCTTCAGATCTCTGCGCAAATACCACTTTATCAACAATGCCTTCCTTAAATATCCATGATTAAATAGTGAGTCACCATCCTTACCTTGCTTTATTTTCTCATAGTACTTAACACCAAACATGGTTTACTTGGTTTTGCCTGCTTTCCCTGAACCAAAACATATGAACCATGAGATCTTACTAGGAAATTTGTCTACCCTGCCCTATATCCCAAAATCCCTACAGCTGTGCATCACAGTCCAAGTGCCTCATAAACATTTATCTAATGAATAAATAAATAAAACAATGAATGGACACTATAGACGAGAACTAAAGGAATTTAGATGAGAGGTAAGGCAGAAATAAAGTGTAGTCATTAAGAACATACACTCCTGCACTATGGAAGTTCCATAGTGCATCACCTCTTGCTAGATGTTTGATCTTGGGACACAGCCTCTCCCTGGCTCCCTCTTTTCATTAGTAAAATGAGGTTAATGATAGAACCTATCTCCAAGTCATGGATGAAAACACTGACACTGGCCCTGACTTGTAGTCAGTCAGAGCTGAACAAATGTTAACTTCTTGGTGACACTGGTTTGATGACCAGCTAAAGGTTGGGAAGAAAGTCATTACTCAGGTGTGGGAGTGAAAAAGACTAAGGTAGGAGGGGTGATTCAGCCACACAGGTGGCCTGCTACAGGTGTAGAGTGTGTGGACTCCAGAGTCAACTCTACAAGTAAATCCCCATTTCTTCATTCACAAGATATGTGGCCTTAGGCAAATTAGTTGCACCCCTCTGTGCTTCAGTGTTCTCATCTTTAAAAACGGGGATAACAAAAGTACCTACCTGGTAGGGTTACTGTGGGCCTCAAATGAATTAGTTTACACGAGCGAATCAGAACAATGTTTGGCATACAGCAAGTTCTACGTAAATGTAATGGGTATGATAACAACAACATGGTGGTTCAGATCATGGTTTCTGGTACCAGAAGGCCTGAACTGGATTCCTGGTCGCTGTTAGCTGATGACCTTGGGAAAGTTACTGCAAAATCTCCGTTCCTCCATTCTCTTCCAAAATTAAAACGACCTTCCCACCAGTGTGAAACCACAAAAGCTTCAGTAATCTGCAAAGCTTCACCGCGTTCCACCCTTTGCCTCCCCTTCCTGGCCCCCAAGCACTGAGATCTGCTGAGAAATGTCCAAGCGAAAAACGCGAAAAACGCTGGGCATCAGTAATGGAGCACCGACCCTACCATTCGTGGGAATTCCGCACCTCCCCCTTCTCCAAATGCCTACACTCCACTCCAGAGACCAGGGCTGCCATTCCCGCTCCCTCATCCCCCAAGCGGGAAAACCCGCCAGTCGAGGCCCAAAGCGCCCCCAGGGAGGGGCCGAGAGGAGGCGGGGCCCGGCAGCGACGCCGAGACCTAGTGCGCCAGGGAGATGCGGGGGGCTGCGCCCGCGCCCCCTCACCAGTAGCAGCTGTTGTAGACACAGGCGTCCCGCGGGGGGCTGGCCGGCTGGTAGCGGGCGGCTGCAGCGGCGGGCACATCCCCCTCCATGGCGGGCTCGCTTGGGCCAGGGCAGGGGCCTGAGGCGAAGCGACTGGACCAGTCCCGCGGGCAAGCTTCGGGGGAGGAGCCGGCGCTCGGAGGGCCACACAGGTCCTCGGGGCGGAGCCCGGGGCAGCTGGTGCAGTTCCCGGGTGGTGGAGCCAGGGACGGGGTAGGCGGAGTCTGGGGGGAGCGAGCGACGCAGGTTCCGGGCGCGCAGAGCCCGGGAGGGAGGCGCAAGTTCCGGGTGGATGGAGCCAGAGGCTGCGCGGGTTTTGCAGATTCTGGTGGGCGGAGCCGGGGAGGGAAGCGCGGAGCCTGTTCCGGGAGGGTGGAGCCAGGGCGAAGTGGGCGGACCCCGGGGTGGGGGGGGGGTAGCGTTGAGCCGTGAGGACTCCCAGTGGGCGGAGCCTGGGACGGGGGGCTTGAATGATTCCGGGTAGGCGGGGCCCGGGCAGGTGGGTGAAGCCAGTACGGGGCCGTGCCCCGGAGCTCGGTGTGCTGGGGCGGGGCCCGGGCATGCTCAGGGTGGCCGTGACGCCGTGGATGGGGTCAGAGTGCGGAGGTCAGAGGTCGCCCGCAGGTGGCTTGAAGGAGGCCTGGGAGCGCTTGGGGTTGGTAAACCGTTCGACCCTGACGGCGCTTCGGTAGTCTCCCGGAGGCGCCTGAGACCCTCTTCAAAGCCGGGCTAGGGGTTGCTGGCTGTGGAGGACCCAGACGGGACGCGGAAGACTCGATTTGTGCAAGTGAAATGAGAGAATCTTGTATGTGAAAAACGAAGCTTTAGCAGTTTTATCCTCGAGCCCGCGGGAACCCAGGGGGAAAGGGGGCATGGGGCGGTTTTAGAGAGGGATAGCAACCCCAAATCTCACCGTGTTGTAACATGTCTTATAGATTTGTGTGTGTCGACTCAGAAAGATAGAGTGATTCCTTGGTAGAGTAAGTTTTTAAAAGTTCAAGAAGAATCCGCAAGGCATCCATTTTGTGTTAGTCATGTATTTAATTGCCAGCAGTCTGGAAGGAAGCAACCAAATAATTAAAACTGTTTATCTCTGACGAAGGAATGGTATGAAGGACTTTCACTTCATACCTATTAGCCTTCTGAACTGCTTTATATTTGTAATGAATATACATAACTGATCAGGGTACTTCCCATTATGAAAACTGAAATTCTTAGTTGGTTTATAGGCCATCTGCAATCGGGGGTTTGAAAGCACCTCCTCAAATCCTAAAGACTTCAAGCCTAAGTCCTTGTGTCGTCAATGCATTATCATTTCTTGCCTCTCAGCTCTGACACACACTTCAGTATAGGCTCTGTGATAATTAACGGAAATCCTTTATGCATTTCTCCTTCAAAGTGGGCACCGAGTTAAGCCTTCTCAGTAAAGTGTGCTGGAAGAAGAAGCTTCCTGCAATTTCTGGGGCAGTGCGAAAGTTGGGAGTGTGGTCCTGAGAACAGCCAGTGGGGTCTGCCCCGGTCACAGGCTCAAACCCGATTCCTCTGTGACCGTACAGTTTTGGTTTGGCAATAAACTTCCTGCAGCCCTCGTAACCCAGAAACCAGAGTCCTGTGAGGCCGGCAGGCAGCCACCTGCCCACACTTCTTTGACAGGCCCTTCAATGGCCTGTGCACAGTTATCTGTGGCCCCCAGAGTCATACACTGAGCAGTCATTCCCTCACCAAGCCTCCCCTTCCTCTCTCAACCCCACCATTCCCGTCTAGGCATTCTGAGAGCCTTCTACTCCAGCTGGCTCCCAGGCTCCTAAGGCATCCCCATGCCACTGTTGGTGATTCCTCTCCTTTGCCCCCTTCTCTACCTTGCTAAAGGGAAGTAGAATGCCAAGAATTAACTCCAATAGGGGTGCCTGCGTGGCCCACTTGGTTGGGCAACTGCCTTCCACTCAGGTCATGATCTTGGAGTCCCAGGATCGAGTCCTGCATCAGGCTCCCCGCTTAGTGGAGAGTTTGCTTCTCCCTCTGACCTCTCCCCTCTCATGCTTTCTCTCTTTTTTTTTTTAAGATTTTATTTATTTATTTGACAGAGATCACAAGTAGGCAGAGAGGCAGGCAAGGGGGTGGGGGAAGCAGGCTCCCCCCTGAGCAGAGCCCGATGTAGGGCTCAATCCCAGGACCCTGAGATCTTGACCTGAGCCGAAGGCAGAGGCTTGACCCACTGAAACAACCAGATGCCCCTCTCATGCTCTCTTTATCTCATTCTCTCTCTCAAATAAAATCTTTTAAAAAAAATTAACTCCAATAAAAGTATAACCAAAGAAATAAGGAAACTCTATATGGTACCTAGGGCTAAGGACAAGTACTCAAGGAAAGTTTGCACCCGCTTGGAGTAGGCATGGGTTGCCTACCCGATTTCAGAGTTCACTGGTTTACCCAGTCTGGAGATGGTCTGAAGTTGCTGGGCAAACAACAGAGACGGGGGTGGAGAAGAGCCAGCAAGTCTCTGCCATAACATACTTTTTTTGCTTCAAACTTTCTCAAAAGTAGGAATTTTTTAACAAAAAAAATATTGTGTTTTTATATGCATGTGACTTCATAGTAGAGACTATAAAAAGGTATATGGTTTCAGAGGAATAAAGTTCTAATGCTTAGAAACAGATTCTGACCTATAAACTCCAAAGAGCTGGTTGAAGAAGAAATAAGAGTACAGTCAAAGAACCCCAATCCCAGTGAAATCAGGATGTTAAAGGGTTGGGGTTTATAGAAAGGTCACAGAACAAAGGAAAGTATAAAAGAGGACCACAGATGTGAACGGGGAGATCAAGAAGTAGGCAGCACATAATACACTGAGGTTTAACCACAAAAGGGTTTTTTTTTTTAATTGGGGGAAGAGGTATTTTTAACGCTCAATATTAAAAGCGAGAAGGAAAAAGAAAAAAATAATCCTGTCGCTTGGGACCAGCTGATACGTAGTAAGGGACCATATAACTGAAAGAAACAAATGCCCAATGTCTATTTTGATGGTGTTTTCTCTTTTCTCTATCAAAGAAAATGATCCTCAGGCTGTAAAGAATAAGGGAAACAGCAGTGAGAGCAAATTAAAGCCAAGATAGGTGCAGCAGAAGAAAGCACCAATTTGCCTTAAACGGGTTAAAAATCTTCAGGCCCAGATGAGTTCTATCCCAGCATATTGAAAGTGCTGTAGATTATGACCCCAAAGCCTTTAACTCTGGATCTTGGAGAAAGTCTGTTGGAGGAGATGACATGAGACTAAATAGGGATACTTGCTGTCCTAAGTTTCATAAAAAGGAAAAATAAGTGTTCCAGACGCTGTATTCTGTGAACCAGATGCCTATTCCCAGGATGATTTGTGACCGTGAAAAAAGGGGATTATTTAGGGGCCTTTAGTGGTTTACCAAACCCATTTCATGCTGCATGGACCTCATTTCATGTTGTTGGAAGAATTAATTGATCATTAGAATAGAATTATAGCACAAGCACTATAATTTGATTCCAACAAAGCAGCTGGCCCAGTATTAGTCATGACTCATTCAGTTAGAAGTCAAGGCAGAAAGTCTGTTTATTAGCTCCTTTAATGGGAAGGACGCTGAAGTGGCTCTCAGAGTCAAAAGACTAGCTGCAGATACCGAGGTCTCAAGGGACCGGAAGCAGAGCCCTCTTCCCCACCTTCTTTCTCCCCAGCTCTCAGACTGCTTCTCAGTGCTTGGCTTCATCCCCAGGTGACTTCACTTCCTGCTATGGGGAGGATGGCTGTCGGCAGCCCCATATTCATAGTTTCCAGGCCTGGCAACCCCAGTGGAAAGAGAAAACTCCCTTTTCCTCGTAGCAATCTCACAGAGCAACTCGTACCTTTACTTTTTACGTTTCTGTACTGCCTGACTTTTTTATATGTACAGTGGACCCTTGTACAGCATAGGTTTGCACTGCGCGGGTCCACTTACAGTCTTTACAGTATAGTTCTGTAAATCTATTTTCTCTTATGATTTTCTTAACATTTTCTTTTCTCTACCTTATTTTATTGTAAGAATATGATATATAATACATATAACATACAAAATAAGTGTTAATTGACTATGTTATCATTAAAGCATCCGGTCTATACTAGGCTATTAATAGTTATGTTTTTGGAGGGGCGTCTGGGGGACTCAGTCATTAAGTGTCTGCCTTCGGTCAGGTCGTGATCCCAAGGTCCTGGGATCAAGCCCCTCATGGGGCTCCCTGCTCAGCGGGAGGTCTGCTTCCCCCCCCCTTCACTCTCCCCGTCCCCCTGCTGTGTTCCCTCTCTCACTGTGTCTCTCTCTGTCAAACAAATAAAAATCTTAAAAAAAAAAAAACTTTAATAGTTATATTTTTGGGGAGTCAGAAGTTATATGCAGGTTTTTCACAGCATGGATCTTAGTGCCCCTAAGCTCCATGTTATTCGAGGGTTAACTGTATTACTTTCTAACAAAATTTTTTAAATAAAAAAAATTCTTAAAAATCAAATTTATCAACATTACTATAAAGAACTGCATAGGGGCGCCTGGGTGGCTCAGTGGGTTAAGCCGCTGCCTTCGGCTCGGGTCATGATCTCAGGGTCCTGGGATCGAGTCCCACATCGGGCTCTCTGCTCAGCAAGAAGCCTGCTTCCCTCTCTCTCTCACTCTCTCTCTCTGCCTTCCTCTCCGTCTACTTGTGATCTCTCTCTGTCAAATAAATAAATAAAATCTTTAAAAAAAAAAAAAGAAGTCTGAAATCAAGGTGTCAGCAGGGTTGGTTCCTTCTAGAGGCTCTGAGCGAGTCTGTTCTGTATCTCTCTCCTAGCTTCTAGAAGTTGCCAAGTTCATTGGCTTAGAGATGCATCATTCCAATTTCTGCCTTCATCTTCACATTCCCTTCTCTGTATCTCTTTATGTGTCAAACACCCCTCTCCTTTCTCTTATATGGACGCCAGTCATTGCGTTTAGGATCTACCATAAATCCAGGATGATTTAAAGTCCTTAATTATACCTGCAAAGACCCTGTTTCCAAATAAGGTCATTTCAGGTATCAGAGTTTGGGACTTGAACATATCCCTTCGGGGTACACAGTTCAACCCATTATATCAACCAAAATCTGAAGTCAGTGTGTTTATTCTTAATATTGTTGGAGAGAAAATAAAGGGACAAAGAAAACCCTTTGGCTGACTCTGTCTTTTGGTGTTCTAAAATTTCTATGTCTTATTTTAAAAGAACTAAAACGACTACTACCACTTCTGTGGAGGTCAATCTGGTAATATCTAACAAAATCTCAAATGCATATGCATTTTCTGGGTAGAAGTTCTTTTTATAACTTTTTTGAAGTATAACATGCATAAAGAAAAGTGCACATATCATAAGGGTAGACTATGCTACCCTACATATTGTTCTTTCCTCTTCCACTTATATTAGGTAAACAATCACTTTAAAGCTTTTTTTTTCCTCTTGTAAACATGACACATATTTAGTGCAAAAAAAATCAGAAAAATTGAGAGAAGTACAAAGAAATGACACAACTATAGTATTACAATCCAGAAATTAACCATTAACATTTTATTATAGTTTATTCTGGTTTTTTTCCAATGCAAGTATACACATGTACTTTTTCAAAACAAAGATGGAACAGTATGATACTTACTTCTTTGTAGTTTAACAAGTTACCATGCATTGTGCCCATTTTTTAATATACTTAACACAGTTACATCGTAATTTTTAATGACTGTATAGCATCCTTCTTTTAAGAGTTTATTTTTTAAAGTAATCTCTACACCCAACATGGGACTCAAACTGAGATCAAGAGTTGCATGCTCTGTCGATGAGCCAGCCAGGCACCCCTATATAGTATCCTTCTTAAGTGAAGTCTCTCTCAGGGACATTCAAGTTGTTTGCAGTTTTTTTTTTTTTTTAAGGTTTTACTTATTTATTTGACAGAGAGATCACAAGTAGGCAGAAAGGCAGGCAGAGAGAGGGGGAAAGTAGGCTCCCCGTTGAGCAGAGAGCCTGATGCGGGGCTCGATTCCAGTACCCTGAGATCATGACCCAAGCTGAAGGCAGAAGCTTAACCCACTGAGCCACCCAGGCTCCCCTGTTTTCAGCTTTTTTGATATTATAAATAACACTGCGGTAAGTATTATGCTGCATAACATGTTTGAAACTTCTAAAAGGCCAAATTTCAAGTACAGAACATATATACAAAAACTTGTGTGTCTTAAATGTGCATCAAGAGAATTCCTGACATTCTCTCCAAATTTGCTGTAGTCATAACCTTTTCCATCCCAGTTAAGTGTAGTGTCCATTTCCATTTGCTGAAGCCAAAAAATAAAATAAATTAGAGTCATCCTTGATACCTCACTTTCTCTCACACCTAAATCCAATTAATCAGCAAATTCACTTGGCTCTTCCAAACACATCCAGAATTCAACCATTTATTTCCTCCCCTGATCTAATCCTGGCCCATGTCACCATCGTCTCTTGCCTGAACAACTGCAGTGGCTTCCTAACTAGGGATGCCAAATTTAGCAAATAAAAATACAAGATACCCAGTAAAATTGAAGTTCAGATAAGAAGATATTTTTTAGTGTATATAGAAACCCAAATATTGTGTTCTCCATGCAGCAGCCAGAGGGATTTTTTGAAGAAGTCAGAAAAAGTCAATCCTGTATTCAAAACGCTGTAATGTCTTTTTACCTCAGTTTTAATAAAAAGTAGAATGACTGAAATTAACAAGTCAGGAAACAACAGATGTGGATGAAGACAAAGGGGAACCCTATTACACTGCTGGTGAAAATGGAAGCTGGTACATCCCCTCTGTACAGTATGGTGGTTCCTCAAAAAGTTAAAAATAGAGCTACCCTATGACCCAATAATTGCACTACTAGGTATTTACCCAAAGGATACAAACAGTAATTTGAAGTGGCACCTGCACCCCAATGTTTATATTATAGCAGGAGTGTCCACAATAGCCAAAATATGTCATGAGCCCTGATGTCCATATATAGGTAAATATACATAAATGAATAATGGAATATTATTCACCCATCAAAAAGAAGGAAATCTTAACCATTTGCAATAGCCTGGATGGAACTAGAGGGGATTATGCTAAGTGAAATAAGTAAATCAGAGAAAGACAGTTATCATATAATTTCACTCACATGTGGAATTTAAGAAACAAAACAGAGGATCATAAGGGAAGGGAAAGAAAAAATAAGATGAAGTCAGAGAGGGAGACAAACCATCAGAGACTTAACTATAGGAAACAGGGTTGCTGGAGGGGAGGCGGATGGGGGGGATGGGGTAACTGGATAATGGGCATTCAGGAAGGCAATTAATGAGCACTGGGCGTGATTTGTAACTAATGACTCAATAAACTCTACCTCTGAAACTAATAGTACATTATATGTTAATTAATTGAATTTAAAAAAATTTTAAACAGAAAACCTTAAAGCTAGGGCCCACAGCCCTGCAAGATCTACTCCTGGAGGCTCTTTCCTTTTTAGTCTCATTAGCCTCCCTGTCCTCCCTTTTCCTCTGCTTGCATCTTTCTTATCCGAAATATACCTAACTTCTTTAGGTCTTTGCTTACACTTACCTGAGAAACCTTCCCTAATCATCCTCTCTAAAATTGAAGGATTCCCTCTCCCCCTCCCTGCTTTATATTTCTCTTCAGCACTTATGATAATAAACATTTATTTCATTTATTTTCTCTTGCCTTCGGCAAGAATTGAAGTTCCATAAGGGCACTTTTGTACTTATTCACTGCTGTATCCCCAGTGTTGAGAATACTACCTGTCACATAATAGATGCTCAATAAATATTTAACAAATGTCAAATTAAGGAAATGTAGTTATCCAAATCAATAAAACTTATTTCAGTTTCAGGAGAACTCCTCTCACATTCTGATCATTCAGCATGCTGTCTATTTCAAAGTAGTCGAGTAACTGCTGTATCTTAGAGAAGCTGTTTTCTGTAATTCTTTAACAGTAGCAAACATTTATTGAGCTCTTACTAGGTGCAGACACGGTTCTAAGGTATTATATCTTAGAGTCGTTGGTATTCGGATTATTATTACTATTATTACGTTAATTTACAGCTGAGGAAATTAAGACGGGGAAAGGTGAGTAATTTGCTCAAGATCATACACACGGATAGGGCAGTGATGGGTACAGAACCTGCGCCCTTAACTACAGTATTCTGCAGGGTCATTTTCAGGTCTCTTTCTGTTTTCTTTTGATAGGTAAATTGTTTGAGTTAAGCTATCCGTAAAAAGTTCTTAAGGATCACAGTCAAAACCTGCCTAACGCCCAGTGCTTTATGCCGCTACAGTCAAAGACTCAGCATTTTGCTTTTGAAACCTGCGTGGCGGGAAGCTGACATTAGGTGGAGGGCGGGGCTGGGCGGAGCCGCCAAGCCCCCTCTAGCCAATCAGAGCAGGCTGGAGCCTCCCTGCCCCCCCCCCCCCCCGACCCCCGACAGCCACGCGCCAAAATTCCAAACGGGACCTCTCTCCGCTACCCGTCATCTCCCTCCGCCGAGTTCAGCGAGCCGGAACTATATAAGAAAAAGAAGTCAGCGTTCTCCCGCCACTGTCCGCTCAGGTCCTGGTCACTGTCGGTGCAGGCCCTCCTCAACTTCAACCCGAAGTCCTTCGCCCGGCAGAAGGGCAAAAAGTTTCGAGCCGGCCGTTGCAGGGACGCGGCGTGGGCGGGACAGGCGGCGGAGGGATTCCGGGTGCGCGCGCTGCGGCCGCTGGCGCGGAGCTAGTGGCGCCAGAATTCGGAGCGCGGAAGAGCCTGAGCGGCTGCCGGTCCACCTGGGACCCGTCTCCCGCCGCGGACGCTGGGCGAGGAGACAGGGAAGATGGTGGTCCTCCGCAGCAGCCTGGAGCTGCACAGCCACTCCGCCTCTTCGGCCACGGACCCTCTGGACCTGTCCAACGAGTTCCTCAGCCTGGAGCAGATCGGTCGGAGGCGGCTCCGTTCGGCCCGAGCCGCTGAACAGTCCGCGGTCACCGCGGCCGCCGCGGGCGTGAGTGCCGGCCTGGGGCGGGCCCCTCGGGCAGGGCCTGTAGGACTGCCTGCGGCCGGTTGGCCGGGTGGGGCCTGGGGGTGGGCGGCGCGGTCCGGGTGGCAGTTGGTGGGGGGAGGGGGCTGGGAGGAGTGTTGTCGAGGACAAGTAAAATGGAAGGCTTCCGAACATCGGAGCCCCAAGGGATGTGGGTCAGGGCAAGAGATCGGGCAGTCTGGAACAGGGCTAGGCAGTTCGACACTACCTCATTTCACGCAAGAGGAAACCGAAGCCCTCCGGAATTTTGGTTTGTGGGGCTGCCCCACCCCCATCTCACACACCTCCCTAACCTAGCGCCCCGGCCCCTGCCCTAGGTTCGCATCTGTTGAGCGCAGCACACGTTAACTGACTCCCTGCCGGATGTAGGATAGATGTTTTAGGGGCCACGGGATTAGAAATATTGTAATTGAGGTTTCCTGACCTTCATTTGCGATCCAGAGAGGTTCGGATATAAGATAGCCGTGAATAGTACCAGGTTGCATAATGTGGAGCGATGGAGACCAACATTTCACGTACAGCTTCTTCACTTAAGCCTCGTTAAACAGCTCCATAAGAATGGATAGTTATGATATCTATGTTACAGGCGAAAAAATGGACTCAAAGTAGCCAGTGACGGGTAGATCTAAAATTGGAACTTGGATCCTCTGCCTCCAAAACCTTTCTCTATTATATCATGCTGCAGTTATAAACAATGTCTATAGGGGATGTTTCCAAGGGGGTGGAGCAGTGAAGTCTTGAAAGAGTTGCTTCTCTTTCTAGGTCTGCAGTACAGATTGGATCTTTGATTGCAGAGGTAAGGCCTGGAGGGAGAGTCCGTCCCTCCACCTCCCTGTGGCAGCTGCTTAAAGTGGCGCAGGTGGAGGAGACCCCGTTAACAAAAGGCTGGAGAAGTTGAGGAAGCAGCACTAGAAAAGTTAAGGCAGCAGGAAGTAGTCTAGTTCTCTTTGAGGGAGGGTAGGCAAAGGGCTGAGAAAAACAGGACGGGAGAGAGGGTTAGGAAGTGGCAAGTCAGAATGAGAGGCCAAGGGAGAGAGAGCACTACAAAACATAGTTAAGAGAGTGACCACTATATGAAATTAGTTGTCAGTATCCTCTGAAGACAAGCTGTACTGGTTGCTCCTCTCCTGAAGGGAGTGGAAAAGTGTTTCATCTCTGCAGTTGTCATGCTGAATTGAAAAAAAAAATTTTCCTGACTTTCAGGGTCATTTCTCGATCACATGTTGAGATCTGAGGAGGCCAGACACTTCTTCAGTGTACTGGGCTCCCTTGACTTACTAACGTATGTTCAGAAAATCTGATTATTTCAATAAATATTTATTGAATATTATTTTCTGTACAGTGCTAGATCCTATGACTGTAATGATGTATTGAGCAGTAAGTAATATAGACACTTAAAACAACTGTTTTGAATCTCAGCTTACCAATAATCTCCACTTGTTAAAAAAAGGTGATACCACATTTCTAGTGAGGATTAAATGTGATCATGCATGTAAGGAGATTACCTGAACAGTTGGCATATAGTTAGGACTCAGTCATTGTCAGCAACTAAGACCACTGTTAATTTGAATGCCCAAGCCCATCTTTCCAGTTCTTCGGGCCAAAAACCTGAGATTTGTCCTGACCCAGCTCTCATTTCATAATAACAAATTTTTTTGGTTCTACTTTCAAAGTATATCTGGAATCTTACCACTTTTCAGATCCTCTGTTGTTGCCATGTTGGTCCAAGCCATTATCTCTTCCCTAGGTTGTTAAAAGGGATTTTTGACTGGCCTCCTGGTTTTCCACCGTTGTATATAATGATCGCCTTCCACAACTGTCAGTTCTCAGTATAGCTTACAGAGTGAATTTTTTTTTTTTTTAAGATTTTAAAAAATTATTTATTTATTTGACTGACAGTGATCACATGTAGGTAGAGATGCGGGGCGGGTGCAGGGGGAGCTGGCTCCCAGCTGAGCAGGACAGACCGATGCGGGGCTTGATCCCAGGACCCTGAGACCATGACCTGAGCCAAAGGCAGAGGCTTTAACCCACTGAGCCACCCAGGTGCCCCCAGAGTGATCTTTATAAAAGTTAGAAAGTCGGGACGCCTGGGTGGCTCAGTTGGTTAAGCGGCTGCCTTCGGCTCAGGTGATGATCCCAGCGTCTTGGGATCGAGTCCCTCATCGGGCTCCTTGCTCTGCAGGGATCCTGCTTCTCCCTCTGACACTCTGTCTGCCTGTGCTCTCTCTCTCTCTGACAAATAAATAAATAAAATCTTAAAAAAAAATAAAAATAAAAGTTAGAAAGTTGATCATTCCTCTGCTCAAAAATCTCTAAGAGTGAAAGTTGAAAAGTTTGGGAGTAGCCCTACACCCCTTTTTCTTCATGATGACATCCTCTTCCATTTTTGCCTTTTGCAAAACCTAGTCTATTCCCATTGTATTGGTCTAGCTGCTTCTTGAATACCAGGGCCTTTGTACTTGTTCTCCCCTGTGTTGAGAATACTCTTCTCCTGAATATCTGCATGATTTGTTCCTAATTTACCTTCGACATTTTTATCATTTTTTTTTAAAGATTTTATTTATTTATTTATTTGACAGAGAGACAGCAAGAGAGGGAACACAAGCAAGGGGAGCAGGAGAGGGAGAAACAGGTTTCCTGCTGAATAGGGAGCCCGACGCAGGACTGGATCCCAGGACCCTGGGATTATGATTTGAGCCAAAGGCTGACACTTAAGAACTAAGCCACCCAGGCTCTCCTTTTATTTTTAATTAAAAAAAAAAAAAAAAGTCTCAGAAGTCGTAGTATTTAACATTTTCCAAGAACTCAGTCCTCCTACCCTTGTGAGATAGATATGATCATCTTTGTTTTGCAGGTGAGAGAACCAAGACAGAGAGACCTAAATAACGTGCGCGAATTTACTTTTATAATAAGTGATAGAGCTCTAGGTTCTACCTAGGAGAACCTAGGAATCTGTCTCTTTCAAGTTTTGCTAAAACTTTACCTTTTCAGTGATGCTTACCCTAACCACCTTATTTACAATTACAGATCACTCTCATTGACATACCTCTTTACTCTGCTTTATGTTTCCTTATTACTTATCATCTTCTTACATGTTCTATTAACTTCCTACTTTTTAAAATATTTTCTCTCTCCCTAAGTCAAAATGTAACTGTACAGTTCTGGAGTTTGACCTTTTCTTCAGTATTATATTTCTAGGACCTAGGACAGAACCTAGAGTGTAGTAGAGGCATAATAAATATTCGTTGTTAACTATCCTTGGTCTAAAGGAGCTAGTCTAGCAGAGTAGAACTAACACATCAATATACAGAGACTCTTTGCCATTCTTGTCATATCAATGGTATGTGGTGGCTGAGCAGGTAGCACTCAGATGGATTTTGTAGGGTGAAAGGGATTTATTTACCCCCAGGCTAGAATTTCCATTAGGGTTTATACCTTTTTGAGACATAGTACTTCTATCTTCTATAAATTCTCCATAGACCAAATTATAATTAAAGGGTTACTTAGCATGGGATTGGATCAAAAGAAATGGTTAGCCCTGATCGATAATGTATTCATGCTGTCAAAGCCTACCAATACCAAAAATGAAACATACCTTTGTGATTGGAATATTTTCTAATTTGGGGTCTTACATTCAATTCATTTGACTTAATTACAGCTTGCTATTTACATCAGTCATGCATTTCAGAAACTTAACTCCTGATCACCCTGATTGTCTTTAGGTATTCTTATCTGCGAAGCTACATATCTATTGACAGATCACTTTTTAGGTTAAGTTACTTTTAAAGATGATTAAATTTATTCCTATTTGTTAACTTGGGTTTTCCTTTATCTCAGCTCAGAAGGTGACCTTATATTCAATTTCTGAAGGTACTTATAATCACCTGTTTATTAACCTCTTTCTACCTTTATAGTTTGAATATGATCTTAATCAGGTGGGCTTAAGGATTTGCTTGTTTTGGGGTTTTTTTTCGTCCTTACTTGTATGGTTTCCCTGAAGTTTTGTTTAAATTTTTTTCTTTCTTAAACTTTTATTTTCATCCTAATTGGATCATGAGATCTAGCATTTTCATCCATTCAGACGCCCCTTCTGTGGTTTCTTTTTCTACCAGAGTCAGACTAGGCATTGCCTATGTCTGTGCTTTCACGGGTCTGATGTCCTTTGATTCATATTAAATTTAGGGTTCTCATGTAATAGTAGGGGATACATAAGGAATAGTAGTGCATTACTTTTAGGTTGCATTTATGTACATTTTTTATTAGGTTGTATTTATGTACATTTTTTATTCTATATGTTTGGTAAAATAAAATATGCTGTGGTATGTAGAAGTTTTTAAGGTGTCTAATTTAAAAGTTTGAAAAGTACTATGAATGACACATATATACAACATATGGAAGATTCTTTAAAATGTGGTATATAGGGGCGCCTGGGTGGCTCAGTGGGTTGGGCCTCTGCCTTCGGCTCGGGTCGTGATCTCAGGGACGTGGGATCTGCCCCGCGGCGGGCTCTCTGCTCAGCGGGGAACCTGCTTCCCCCCTCTCTCTGCCTGCCTCTCTGCCTACTTGTGATCTCTCTCTCTGTCAAATAAATAAATAAAATCTTTTTAAAAATTAAAAAAACAACTTGGTATAATACACAACACAGAAAAATGAAAAGTGTACAGTTTAGTGAATTATCACAAAGCATAAATAGGAATATTTTGACATGTTGCTATGACTGTTGCATCCTGAAGTTGAGTGACATGGTTCTCTGAATTCAAGAGTGTGTACTTGTTTGATGTAGTGATAGGCAGTCCATTTTTGTCAGTTTGTATTAAAGACTGGCCATTGATTTTATGCTTAGAAGTTGCAATTTTTAGGGACACCTGGGTGGCTCAGTCGGTTGGGCATCTGCCTTCGGCTCAGGTCATGATCCCAGAGTCCTGGGATCAAGCCCTGCATCAAGCTCCCTGCTTGGTGGGGAGCCTGTGTCTCCCTCTCCTGCTCCACCTGCTTGTGAGTGTGCTCGCTCTCGCGCGCTCGCGCTCTCTCTCTCTCTCTCTGCCAAATAAATAATCTTTAAAAAAAAGTTACAACTTTTAGAACAGGGATCTGATGAAATACTGTTCAAGATGGATTATACTGAGGGGTGCATAGGTGGCTCATCAGTTAAGTGGCTGCCTTTGGGTCAGGTCGTGTTCCCCGGGGTCCTGGAATCGAGACCCGCATTGGGCTCCCTGCTCAGTAGAGAGCCTGCTTCCACCTCTCCCTCTGCCTGCCCTCTGCCTACTTGTGCTCTCTCTATCTCTCTGTCAAATAAATAAAATCTTAAAAAAAAAAAAAGATGGATTATAGTGAACAAATATGGAGTTTGGAAGACCAATTAAAAGATTATAATATAGGGCTCCTGGGTGGCTCAGTGGGTTAAGCCGCTGCCTTCGGCTCAGGTCATGATCTCAGGGTCCTGGGATCGAGTCCCGCATCAGGCTTTCTGCTCAGCAGGGAGCCTGCTTCCTCCTCTCTCTCTGCCTGCCTCTCCATCTACTTGTGATCTCTCTCTGTCAAATAAATAAATAAAATCTTAAAAAAAAAAAGTTTATAATATTAATAGCTATCAGTTACATAGTAGTCGCTGTGTACCAGGCATGGTACCTAAGATACACACATAAATTTGCCTTATTAAGTAACTATTATTATTATCTCCATTGCAGATATGGAAGTCAAGACACAGAGACCTTATGTAACTTGGACAAAATTGTACAGTTCTAAGTGACATCCCAAGGATCAATCCAAGGCAGTCTGTCATTAAGAGTTTGGGCTCTTAATTGATACATTATTGTCACAATAGCCCAAAGAATAGAAAACTAGAAGCTAAGTTAAGGTGATACTAGAAGGAACAGAAAAAAATGCTAAATAATACTGCAAGGGGTCAGAGAGTTTAGATACAAATAGGGAAGGCAGTGTTGTTTCTAAAGAGGTGAGCAATAGGGGCGCCTGGGTGGCTCAGTGGATTAAAAGCCCCTGCCTTCAGCTCAGGTCATGATCTCAGGGTTCTGGGATTGAGCCCCGCATCGGGCTCTCTGCTCATCGGGGAGCCTGTTGCCCCTCCACACACCTGCCTCTCTGCCTACTTGTGATCTCTGTCTGTCAAATAAATAAATAAAATCTTTAAAAAAAATTTAAAAAGGTTAAGACTATATATCTTTGGGAGTCACCTACATAAAACTGGTAGTTGAGTTCTTAAAGGTGAATAGAAAACACAAATATATTTAAGAAGATCTGAAGTAATGGCTCTATTTTAAGGATGAGAAAAGGATGAATTGTTTTTAAGAGAGTATCATATGAACCACAGGGTCAAAGCATTTAAAGAAGGGAGTGATCAGTTGCGTAGAAATCAGTGAGGTAGAGCAGAGGCCATTGGATTTAACTTTCGGGTGATCGTTTTGGGGCTATTGTAAGAGCTGTAGAGGTAGAAATCAAATTGCAGGAGCTTTTGGAATGGATCCGTGGTGAAGACTTGACCATGTCTATGTTTAAAGATGAAGCTAAGGAGGGATATCACAGCTCTACTGGGTTAGAATATTCTGATGAAGTTTTCAAGGAGCCCTATGTCTGCATGCTTATTTAACTGTGATTTAAAACATTAGGTTTATACCTCATTTGTTGGGTTGATATTTGAATTGATTCAGCCAACTAACCCATATATTTTTTGTTATGAATTAAAGCTTGGATAAGCGTGGTCTTGTTTGGGAAAACAACATATTACTTAGTATATTTCTATTATACAATTGTGTCTACTTTGGGGAAAAGATTTTGTTACTGTAGTTGCTTCTTGTCTACTAACTTACTGATTCTGCAAGATTATAAGAGACTTAAAAAGCTAACAAAATATATTTTTTCCCCTTTAAAACTCCACTTTGGAAGAACTATCAGTGCTCTCAGTGTTTAAGTAGATTTTAACAAAACAATGAGGACACTACATCTGCAGGTTTAGTTTTCAGATTAAGTATGTTTTCTTTTTGCTTTTTATTTCATAGGATATTCTTTCTAGTAATGCAAGTTGTAAAATGTTAAAAATAGAAAGTGAAAGTCCTCATTTCTATCATCCAGTGTTAATTACTGTCACCGGTTGATATTTAACTTCCCTCTTGAGAATTATTTTGAAAAGCCGTATTAAAATGTGACTTTGGTTTAATAACTGCTACGTGTACAGGATAGCTCATCTAGAGGTATTTATAACACAAAAAAATTGCAGATAGTTTAGATATACATTAAGCAGTTTCTTAAATTGATTCATGTAATAGCTGGAATACTAGTCATTCATTTTATTTTATTTTTTCAGATTTATTTCCTTATTTTGAGAGAGAGAGAATGAGCAGGGTGAGGCAAAGTGGTGGAGAGAGTCCCCAGTAGACTCCCTGCTGAGTGCAGAGTTGGGGGCGGGGTTTGATCCCACAACCCTGAGATCATGACCTGAGCCTAAAACAAGAGTCAGCCACTTAACGGAGTCACCCAGACACTCCTAGTCATTCATTTAAAAAGATTTTTAGAATAATATTTGATGGCATGAGGAAATGTTTTGTATTACTAGAAAAAAGTTACAAAACATAAATAATATCCCAATTTAAAAGTCATGTGAATATGATTGCGTAGGAAGAGAATAGTTCTTCTGTACCAGAAGATTAACAGTGATTATCATAGGTAGCTAGAGTTAAGAGTGATATTTTCATCTTTGTGCTTTTCTTCTTTTTTCCCAATTATAATGGTCATGTTTTGCTTTTATTTTTATACTGCTTTTTTAAGAAGTATTTTTGAAAGTTATTATTTTAAAATTTCCCAGTGTGTACATCTATATAGGTGATTCCCCAGGAGCCTGTTTTGTTTATTTGTTTTTTCATGCTGTTAAGGAAAGCCTTTCTTGATGCCTAGTACTTGTTTGGAGAGTATGAACGAAGCCACTCACTATGCAAGTCAAAGATTCTCTTATACCACTTATAAAATAAAATCTTCCAAGTTTTTCAGGGAATCTTTTTTCCCAGTAGTTAGCACCCCCCTTTTTGCCTATGGAAACAAACCTTTTTTATTATTCCCAGGAATAGAGTGACATTTACTTTCTTTTCTTTTTTTATTGTAATAATTGTAGATAATATAAAATGTGCCATTTTAACCATTTTTAAGTGTACAGTTCAGTAGCATTAAGTACAGTCATTCATTCTGCAACCATCATCACTGTCCACCTCCAGAATTGTTATGTTCCAAACTAAAACTCTGTACCCATTTAATAACTCCCATTCTTCCTTCCTCCTAGCACCTAACAACTACCTTTCTTTCTGTCTTTATGAATTTGACTACCCTGGACCCTAGAGGAAACATACAGTATTTGTCCTTTTGTTACTGACTGATTTCCTTAGCATAATGTCTTCAGTTTCATACTTATTGTATCAGTATGTTAACATTTACTTCCTTTTTAAGGCTGAATAATATTTTACTGTAAGTACCACAATTTTTTAATCCATTCATCTATCAATGAACTTTTAGATCACATCTACCTTTGGGCATTGTAAATAACGCTGCTATGAATAGGAGTACACAAATGTCTGCTCTCATTTGTTTTGAGTATACCCAGAAGTAGGATTCCTGGATCACATGGTAATTCTGTGTTTAATTTTTTGAGGAATTGCCATATCATTTTCCATAGTGGCTGCACTATTTTACATTCCCACCAGCAATGTACAAGGGTTCCAGTTTCTCCACATCCTTGCCAACACTTATTTTCTCTTTTTTATAATAGCCATCCTAACAAATGTGAAGTGACATCTCATTTGTGGGTTTGATTTTGTATTTGTCTATGACTGGTTATGTTGGGCATCTTTTCATGTGTTTATTGGCCATTTGTATATATTCTTGGGGAAATGAATTTCTTGGGGAAATTCAAGTCTTCTGCCTATTTTTTGTTTTTTGTTGTTGTTTAAATATAGGAGTTCTTTATAGATTATTATTATTGAATAATAATAATAATTATTATATTTTAATTTAATAATAATAGATTATTATTATTGGATAATAATAATAATTATTATATTATTGGATAATAATAATAATAATTATTATTATCCATATAGATTATGGATATCAATCCTTTGTCAGATACATGATTTGTAAATATGTTCTAGTCCATGGGTTTCCATTTCATTCTGTGGATAGTGTCCTTGGCACAAAAGTTTGTAATTTTGATGAAGTCTAGCTTATCTTTTTTTTCTTATCTATGCTTTCAGTATCACATCTAAGAAATCTTTGCCAAATCCAGTGTAATGAAAGTTTTCCCGTATTTTCTTCTAAGAATGTCTAAATTTTTAGCTCCGTATTCCCTTTTACATTTTTTTTAAGGGTTTTTATTTCTTTATTTGACAGAGATCACAAGTAGGCAGAGAGGCAGGCAGAGAGAGGAAGGGAAGCAGGCTCCCTGCTGAGTGGAGAGCCCGATGTGGGGCTTGATCCCAGGACGCTGAGATCATGACCTGACCTGAAGGCGGAGGCTTTAATCCACTGGAGCCACCCAGGCACCCCTCTCTTGTAAATTTTTAAAGTTTCCTTTAAAATGCTTTTGCTATCTAAGGTGTTCCCCATTCCCATTGGTTTAAATAGTTAGAAAGGAGATCATTTCAGTCATTGTTTAGTGTTGACATTAAAAAATGAAACTATTATACCAGTTTTCTTATCTATTGAAATTTGAAAACCATAGTTATGTGATACCTGTCTTGGAACATTAAAAAGATAATACATAAGCATGCTTCTTTAGCAATCAGAAATGTTATCTTGATTCTTTTTTTTCCTCCTTTAATTTGTATTTCTAATTCATGGAAGCCACAGCATTTTTTTTTTTTAAGATTTTATTTATTTGGGGTGCCTGGGTGGCTCAGTGGGTTAAAACCTCTGCCTTCGGCTCAGGTCATGATCTCAGGGTCCTGGGATCAAGCCCCGCATCAGGCTCTCTGCTCAGCGGGGAGCCTGCTTCCCCACCCCCCTCTCTCTATGACTGCCTCTCTGCCTACTTGTGATCTCTGTCAAATGAATAAAATCTTAAAAAAAAATTAAAAAAAAAAAGATTTTATTTATTTATTTGTCAGAGAGAGAGAGAGGGAGAGAGAGTGAGCGCAGGCAGACAGAATGGCAGGCAGAGGCAGGGGGAGAAGCAGGCTCCCTGACGAGGAAGGAGCCCGATGTGGGACTCGATCCCAGGACGCTGGGATCATGACCTGAGCCGAAGGCAGCTGCTTAACCAACTGAGCCACCCAGGCGTCCCAAGCCACAGCATTTTATCTTGATATATTTTTATACTTAAAACTAATTTATTAAGTATCCTTTCATACTTGTAAAACAAAATTTAAACTTTTTAATACTTTTCTGTGATCACAAGTCTCTAAGAAAATACAGCTTATAATATTCAATTGATGCAAACAGCAAAAGCATACTTACTTTGATTAAAAATGATGAAACAGAAAGTGAGATTTCATTGGGATTTCATGTGATTGAAGTCCCAGCAATTAGTTCATATGTCTGTGGAGGAATCTTACTGCTGAAGCCTGTGTTTGGCATCAGTTCCATTGTTCTTATAAGTGTAAGCACCGGGAAACATTGTTCATATAAATAAGTAGGCAGTAATGAAAGGAGTTTAGCAGTGCCACCCAGTTTTTCTGGCTTATATACCAAAAACACTTGCCAAGATTATTTTTCATGGTCTTTTAGCTTGATTAGGTCTCTTTTCAATTTTGTTGAAAGCAGAGAATGAGAAACTGCCTCACAAAGGAAAGGATTTGTTGCCGATCTCTGTCATTCAATTTCTTAACACCTAACACTAGTTTTTTTCATTGTTTGGCTTTAAGAAGATTTTTAGGGCCTTGAGGCAGTCCATCATAGTAAGATTCAGAATGAGTGAGTGAGGTGACTTTCTTTTGTAAAGTGAGAGAAAGGTAAATGAAAGAAGATGCCTTCTCAGGCAGATCAGTTTTAAGAAAAAGTACATAGGAAGTTAAGAATCTGGAAGTAGATTCCCATAAAATTTTTCTTAGAAAGTCTGTTATATTACATCTAAGATGTAGGTGTTCATTTTAAAAATAATACACCTACTTCAAACATCCTTACGTATTTTTTCAAACATCTTTATGTATAGGTACACTGATAAAAGTAACAAACCCATACATATCACTAATATTTTATGAAGTACCTGTTTAATTTTTTTTTTTAAGATTTTATTTATTTGACAGAGAGAAAGAGAGATCACAAGTAGTCAGAGAAGCAGGCAGAGAGAGAGGGGGAAGTAGGCTCCCTACTGAGCAGAGCCTGATGTGGGGGGCTCGATCCCAGGATCCTGAGATCATGACCTGAGCCGAAGGCAGAGGCTTAACCCACTGAGCCACCCAGGTGCCCCAATACCTGTCTTATCAACACAAATCCTTGTGGATTAAATATCCTTATTTTACTTGTGAACCAGTGAGATATTCTGCTCAAAGCAAAATTAAATGACAAAATGTCCTGATAAAACAAAATGAAATGACTATGTAAAGCCAGCCTAAAGGGGGGGTGGGTAATACTAATATTGCAGGTTTTTTAAAATATCTGTCTGTTTTTTTTTAATTACCAATTTTCAGAGTAGTACAGCGTGTAATCAGTGTTGTTAGGTACTTTTACCTTCTCTTCTTATGTGAAAGTTGCATTTATATGGGGACTCTTGCCTGGGTGCCTCTGTCGGTTGATTCAGCCTTTGGCTCAGGTCATGATCCCAGGGTTCTGGAATCAAGTCCCACGTTGGGCTCCTTGCTCAGCAGGGAACCTGCCTCTTCCTCTGCCTGATGCTCCCCCTGTTCATGCTCTGTATCTGACAAATAAATAAATAAATCTTTAGAAAAAAAAAAGAAAGTAGCCTTTATATGATTTCAGAGAGATGTGTGTGAATTTTTGGATACTTTCCGACAGAACCTCTGTAGCTCATAAAGTAGCCACTAAGAGAAACTCTAGTCTATTGAACAATAATAAAGTCACATAGAGCACTGTGGCTTTTACAGCAGATGAACCATACATAAACAGTCTTTGAATTCAGATGTTGCATCATCGGGATGAAACTGAAATAGATGGTCGTAACTCCTTTTTATCATCCAAGGCCAAATTAACAATTCTGCTGGTCTAGTCGAAGGTTGCTGCCAGTGGGTTGCATGGCAGGCAATGGTTTGCGTATCTTTCTAATTTCTGTAGCCTCAAAATAAAGGCGTATTTAGTGTCATGAGCTGTTACAACTTTTTGTCAGTTGGGGAAAACCTTTTTAGACTGCTTGCTATGAAACAGAACTATAAGCCATCAATAAATCTTCTGTTCGCCATTTCATAGACATTGCTGATACGTGTTTATCATAAAAATGATTATTTAGTTTAAATAATAACTGTTGTAGTTTCTTGGGGAGATGCAGAATGATGCTGCCCCAAAAGCAGTTGTTACAAACTTGTAATCAAAGAAAACTCTCAGAAGGAGTTGAACTTGGGGATTTTGACTGAAGAAAAACTTAGATCCCTTTCTCAATTTCTCTTAAAGGATGCGTCTTCAGTTAAAGAAGTTGAGACCTACCACCGGACACGTGCTTTGAGATCTTTGAGAAAAAATGCCCAGAATTCTTCAGATTCTAGTTTTGATAAGAATTTGGAAATAACAGAGAAACATGCTAATGGAAGGCATTTTACAAGGTAAAACAAGATGGTTGAATGCTAATTCAAAACAGTTTTAAAATAATTTAGGATTTGCATTAATTTTTAAGTGTATTCTTGCCCCATCATCAAGATTCCAGGGTTGTAAAATATATTTTGAAATGAAATTGCCACAGATGAATATTACTGAGTTAAAATTTTAATATGTGCTGTTTTTATATTCTTGTTCAAAGATGATATTTGAGATATGTGTGAGCACAGCTGACAAAGTTGCTTGATAATTACTTGAGTATCTGTGTGACTTTGTGATTTCAACTTGCTTATGATATGTGGTTCTGCTTCATACTTAATACAAAGTCTTTATTTAAAATAGTAGTTATTTTTCTCATCATTTGCTATCAAGTATTTCATCAGTTCTGAGTCATTTATGAATTTGTGTGTTGGTGCACTTCTAAAAGCAGTCTTTCACGTAGGAAGTGGAACATTTTTTTTTTTAACTCGTCTGAGGGGACTAGATGATTTATACATATGTAAATTTCATTTCTCAAGAACCCTGAGCTAGATGGCCTGAATTCCACGTTAATATTCAAGAAATTATTTTCAGTGAATTAGGTAGTTAGGTAATCCAGGGAACTTGGATTTGTTTGGTTTGGGACAGATTTAAATCTAATTAGCTAAAAACCTTCACCTTTCCTCCCACTTTGGTGGGCCTGACATAAATGTGAGGGGTGCCAATTAGAATAAAATTTCTTTGATGAAATAATTGCTTTATACATTAATTCTTCTCATAAAGAAATTTTTCATAGTAACTCACAAGACTGGAACCCTCCTACTTTTTTTTTTTTTAAACTTATTAAATAATCTTCTACACCCAATGTGGGACTCAAGCTTATGACTCTGAGATCAAGAGTCACACGCTCCACTGTCCAAGCCAGCCGAGCACCCATAGGGTGCTCCTATTAATTAAAACCTTGATTATTTTGTGTAACATTTTCCAGATAAGTGACATCGTGCCTTTTGCTTTTTGTTAGTATTATTTAAGTAGTCTCTCATTATATAAATTTGCATCATTTCATCCATTTATTTTATTTTTTTTTAAGATTTAAAAAAAATTTTTTATTTGACAGACAGAGAGATCATAAGTAGGCAGAGAGGCAGGCAGAGAGAGAGGGGAAAGCAGGCTCCCTGCTTAACCCAGTGAGCCACCCAGGCGCCCCCATTTCATCCATTATTTATGGTGTGTTTACTACTGTATTTCACAGGATCCAAATAGCAGAATTGAAACACTCATTGTTTTATGAGACAGTAAAAAAGAAAAAACTCTGAAAGTTAAAATAAGATATTCCATCAATTTTAAGACATGTTAAAATTTCAGAGATGTTAAAAATGGAGGGAAATGTATGATTTACAGAACTGGTGAAATACAATTTAAGCTACCCTGTATTTCTGAAACTTGAAGTTTTTTGGGGGTCAGGAAAGTGGGCCATGGATTCTCTGTGAGAATTTTAAACTTTATTTTATGATCTGAAGAAAAAATAAACATTCTGGATCATCTAAATTGCTACCTTCTAGAGAATAATCAAAATTTCAGGCCCTACATTGGTGTTTACAACTAAGTAGGCACCACCTAGTACTGCTTGAGTTAGCGCAGGTTCATGAGGTAAAAATTAAGTCTGACCTTGATACATAAGTGATACTTTGAAGAGGAAGCCATGGATTTGATGTCATGACATGCTGTTCAGATGAGATTTTGGAGCACTTGAAATAAAGAGAAGTGGATGAATTGAGTCATGATACACAACAAACATGATGTACAACATACCAAACTCAAGAGAAACTGTACCACAGTTACAGTGTGTCTGTACCACATTCACACAACAAAGGGCTATTTTATTTCAGCAAAACCTCATATGTTAATATTTTTGTTAGTGGTTTTATTGGTTTTATTTGTATAAGATATAAATGAATTTCTCTTTAGTTTGGCTTGTATATAGTCACAAAAAAATTAATGTGGGGGGGGTACCTGGTGGCTCATTCGGTTAAGCATCAGACTCTTGATTTCAGCTCAAGTCAGGATCTGGGGTTCTGGCATCTAAGCACAGCGTCAGGCTCTGCAGTCAGCAGGGAGTCTCCTTAAGGATTCTCTCCCTCTGCCCTTCCCCTTGCTCACTCTCACATGCACTGTCTCTCTCAAATAAATCAAAATTTTTTTTAATAAATCAATCTTTTAAAAAAAAAGAATCTTAAAAATGTAATGTTGGAAGTCCTTAAAAGTCTTTACTTTTAAAAGTATATGTACCTTACTCAAGTTTATGAAACATTGTCCTGGCCTTTATGCTCAAACACTATTAGAGGAGTGTTAAAATAAGTGCTTTTTCGATCTAGATTTAGAGATGAGTGACTTGGTATTTTGGAATTTGATTCCTTTTAAAATATATTGAATTGCTGTTTTTTAAAATTTTTTTATTTTTATTTTTATTAGAGAGGGAAGAGAAGAGGGAGGGGGAGAAAGAGGATCTTTTTTTTTTTAAAAGATTTTATTTATTTGTCAGAGAGAGAGGAGAGCGAGCGAGCACAGGCAGACAGAATGGCAGGCAGAGGCAGAGGGAGAAGCAGGCTCCCCGCCAAACAAGGAGCCCGATGTGGGACTCGATCCCAGGACGCTGGGATCATGACCTGAGCCGAAGGCAGCTGCTTAACCAATTGAGCCACCCAGGCGTCCCGAGAAAGAGGATCTTAAGCAGACTTCACATCCAGTGAAGAGCCTGACCCGGGGCTCCATCTCATAACCCCTGCGATCATGACCTGAGCTGAAATCAGTAGTTGGATGCTTAACCAATTGATCCAACCAGGCACCTCTAAAATTGTTTTTGAATAACAACTTAATGGAGATGTAATTGACATACCGTAAGATTCACAGTATTGTGCTGTCATCGCTGCTGTCCAGTTTCGCAACATTTTCATCACCCCGGAAAGAAACCCTCTAACTCCCACCCCCATCTCCTCCTCCCCACTGGCCCCTTGGAAGCCACTAATCTACTTTCTGTCTTTATGAATTTGCCTATTCTGGACATTTTATGTAAATGGAATCATATTCATGGCCTTTTGTGTCTGGCTTCTTTCCCTCAGTATGATGTTTTGAAGGTTTATTTTACTGTAGTACCTCTCAGCACTTCATTCTTTTTTTGCTGAGTAAGATTCCATTGCATAAATACATCATGTTTTGTTTATCCACTCATGAGTTGATGAACATTTGGATTATTTCTACTTTGTGGCTGTTTTGAATGATATTGTGAACCTTGGTGTTCAAATTTTGTGTGGACATAGGGTTTTGATTGATTGGAGGTATATACCTGGAAGTGAATTGCTGGGTCAAATGGCAACTGTTTTAACATTGAGGAACTGCTGAGTAGTTGGCTAAAGCAGCTGTACCATTTTCCATCCCCATTAGCAGCAAACGAGGGTTCCAATTTCTCCATTCCTCATCAACACTTGTCATAGTCTTTGGCTCTAGCCATTTTTAGTGAGTGTAAAAGTATCTTTGTGGTTCTGATTTACATTTCCTTGATGGTTAATAGCATTGGATATCTTTTCATGTGCTTATTGGCTATTTATATGTCTTCTGTGGAGAAGAACTTCTATTTTAAAAAATAATCTGTGTATTCAGATCTTTATTACAAAGACTGTTATTTTACATAGTGATAACATTAAGCTCTGTTTGTATAAGACTTAGATAAACTGGCCCTCAGTATTGAATTTTGGTTTATGTAGTTTCCTGCTGCTTATTAGGGTGACCCTTTTTGCTGTTGCTAGTTTGCTTGACTGTAGTAATCTCTCTACTTACTTCCTTTCTGTGTCCCTCCATCTGTTTTGTTTTCTGTCTGAAGCTCAAAGACCAGGAGACCAAAACTGTTAGAATAATATAGAAAGATTTGAGTAACTGTACCTGAGGGCAGGATCTATATTTCTTTGGTTCTGGAGTTCTTAACTAGGGTCCAGTAATTGTAGTTTTCAGGGGGCACATGATGAAACCTCTGAAATAATGTATAAATTTGTATGTGTGTATATAGTTTTCGAGGTAGAAAAGATCTGTAGCTTTTATCAGATTTACAGAGGTTAACAAAAGTCCAGGCACCTGTTTCTATGAACAGTTTCACTGGGACACAGCCATACCCATTCGTTCTAAGGCTGTTTTCCTGCTTCAGTGTCAAAGTTGTTGTATGACAAGAGACTGTGTGACTCACAAACCTAAATATTTACTATCCAGCTGTTTAAGGGGAAAGGTGCTCCTGTTCCCCTAAAGGCAAGAAGGAAAGAAAGAGAGGAAGGGAAGGAAGTAAAGAAGGGCAGAGAGGGAGCGAGAGAAAAAAAGAACAAACATTGCTTTAATCATTGTGTTCCTAGCATTTAATAGGGGCCTTGTTTATAGAAGTGTAGAACTACATGGTATGGAGGGAGGGGCCTCCTTTATGAGAAATGTCTATGAGCCCATGAACAGACGAGGCCTTGACCTGTGGATGGATTGCTCACATGTTTTTATTTTGTTCTTGGTTCTTACCAAAAGAGAGAATTAGTGATGACTTACATTGCTGTAAGTATATATGATTTAACTCTTCTGGGTAAGATGGTTCCATTTTATTTTAAAGTGTCACATTTGAAATCACATGTGTATAATGAGCCCACTTCGAAATAGCTTGACACATGGGTTGTTTAATAGATGTAGCTATCCAAATATGGATAATTGAATCCCTAAAAATAAATTAATGAGATAAACGGTTTTGTTTGCTCAATGGGTTTTGGAAAAAAGATGAGGAGAAGATAATTGTTTTTTTAAAACCTTGGAAAGTTTTCTTTCCTATTTCAGTAGATACTGTCTGCCAGTTTGTAAGTGAGATATCTGATTCACAAATGGGATTGTTTCTGCGTATGAAAGATAATGCATGTCATATAGAGATTGTAGCCAGCAAATGTTTTTAGAAGAAAATTAACATATTTTTAAGGGATATTAGTTCTGTTTATAGTAATAAATATCTCAAGGATGTAGGATCACTATATCCCTGTGGTATAAAATACATTGTCTTATTTTTGCTCAATACTTACAGTTCAATTAAACCTATTTAGGCTAAGGATATAATTTCTTTTTTTTAGGTTGGATACTTTGATTTGATTAATTCTGTTTAAGAATTAATATATATATCATTGCATTTCACAACAGGGTTGTCAGATTTTGTTTAGCCCTAACTGACATAAGCATAGATACTCTAAAGCTTTTTAATTTTTGGTGTTTTTTAGGCTTTTAGGTATCTAGGAGTATTTACTCTCTAAGCTGATATACCTTTTTACCCTACTTTGTAGTATTATGAAATATAAGATTTAAAATTATGTCAATTATTTTTAATTATTTAATATATTTTTTCATATAGGCAGTTGGCCAGACAGCAGGCTGATAAGAAAAAAGAAGAGTGCAAAGAAGGTAAGTAATGTTAAAGGCATTTCAGATTGAAAACATGTAAGTCATATTTTGTTTACAGATATATTGAGGTACATAAAATAAACTGTACATATTTAAAGTGTGTAGTTTGTTGGTTTGTTATAAGTGTATGCTGTGAAGCCACCACTACAATAAGATAGTGGAGTGAACTGTCACTGCCAAAAACTTCCTCAGGCCTCTTTATAATCACTCCCTCAACTCCTGTCCAGGCCTTCCACACACCAAGATTCCTGAGTAATCACCAGTCTGCTCTTTATCACTGTAATTTAGTTTTCATTTTCATTTTCATTTGCGTGTAAATGAAATTATGCAGTTACATTCTTTTTGTCTGGCTTTCTTTCTCTTAGCATAATTGCTTTGAGTATCATCCACATTGTAGCGTTTTCTTGCCAAGTATTCCATTATATGGATATACCACAGTTTGGTTCCCCCCAGTTTTATTGTAATATATTGACACATAACATTGTGCATGTTTAAGGTATACAGTAAATGTTGACTTTTGGTACATTTATATCTTGTAAAATGATTACTATCATAGCTTTAGCTAACACTAGCATCATGTTGCATAATTACCATTTCTTTTTTGTGGGGACAACAACATTTAAGATCTACTCTCTTAGCAACTTGTCTTATAGGTGGAAATTTATATTCTGACCAACATCTCTCCTTCTCCCTCACTTGCCAGTCCTTGGTAACTAAGATTTAGTCTCTGTTTCTGTGAGTTTGGCTTTTTTTAGATTCCACATTTAAATGATGTTACACAGTATTTGCCTTTCTCTGACTTCTTTAATTTAGCATCCTGCCCTCAAGGTCCATCCATGTTATTGCAAATGGCAGGATTCTTCTTTCTCGTGGCTGAATGGTAGTCTATTGTATAATATGTATATTTTACGTCTTCTTTATCCATTCATCAATTGAGGAACACTTGGATTTTTTTCCCGTAATTAGTTTATTACTCTTTTGGTGGACATTGAGTTGTTTCCAGTTTGGGGCTATCACATTTGAACATTTGTGTACAAATTTTTGTATTACATATCTTTCCTTTCCTCTGGAAAGCAGAATGCTGGATCATACGGTAGGTGTATGTTGTGACTTTATTTTTGTTTTCTATTATTTTTAAGAAAAGTAAGTTCAAGATCTTGTGATTTGTTATATGAAAGTGTAGCTATTCAGTTGTTGATTTTAGAATCAGTTGATAAATGCCATTACTTAAAATCTTCCCATTTTATGTACACATCTTGAAGACAAAGTGATTCCAGTTACTCGGTCACTGAGGACTAGAAACGTTGTTCAAACTAAAGAACACTTGCATGAAGAGAATGGTGATGTTGAAGTTCGCCGCAGTTGCAGGATTAGGAGCCGCTATAGTAGTGTGAACCAGTCTGTGCTGTTTGACAAACTTATAACGAAGTAAGTAAAAATTATTTAGATCAAGATGATTTAGCTGGAAAAACTTTTTGTTGGGGAGGGGTCATAAATTTAAATTTAAACTAGCTTGCCTATTCAGCCGTGTAAAGCATAAGGGAGACTGATTATTAGAGGGCTTTGTAATAGTTCTATATATGTATTTAAATTCTCGGGAGGAAATTTTAGAATATTTTTACGCAGGTAAATTAGTGCCTCGTATAAAGATATTTAAAATCCCAGCACTCAAAAATACAATGGAAGACAAATAAAGTTTTTTAAAATGTACTACTCGGGCGCCTGGGTGGCTCAGTGGGTTAGGCCGCTGCCTTCGGCTCAGGTCATGATCTCAGGGTCCTGGGATTGAGTCCCGCATCGGGTTCTCTGCTCGGCAGAGATCCTGCTTCCCTCTCTCTCTCTCTGCCTGCCTCTCCATCTACTTGTGATCTCTCTCTGTCAAATAAATAAATAAAATCTTTAAAAAAAAAATAAAAAAATAAAATGTACTACTCTTTAACAGTTTTAGCTTATATTATGTCAATTTTCTTAAAGCACTGCCGAAGCTGTACTTCAGAAAATGGATGACATGAAGAAGATGCGTAGACAGCGAATGAGGGAACTTGAAGACTTGGGAGTGTTTAATGAAACAGAAGAAGTAAATCTATCCTTCCTCAGCCCTGAAACTAGTGTAACATTGTGTGTCAACTATACTGCAATAAAAAAGAATATATATATATATATATATATATATATATATATCCTTCCATTTAGGGGATGATTTAATAACCTCCAGTTTAACCAGTTAACTATGATACCTGTCCATTTTTTGGTTAAATTATTCATCATTTTCAACATTTTTAAACTGTCCAACATTTGTTTGATCAGTCACTAGTTAATTGCTGTAGTTGTAAGAGTTTGTAGATATAAATACCTTCATTTTAAGCAGGATAGGAAGATCCTACTGAATTTTTTTAATACACTGAATGTTAATGGCTTTTGTTTAAACATTTTTAGGGGAATCTTAATATGTACACAAGAGGAAAACAAAAAGGTATTCAAAGAACTGATGAGGAAACGACTGACAATCAAGAAGGCAGTGTGGGTTAGTCTTTTGTTCTACTTCTGGTTTTGAATTTCAGCACTTTTTATTTAGTAAGAGATAGCTTTTTTATTCAGAAGTTCTGACATTTCTGGTAGTTTGTGAGAGGTCAAAGGATTGGTCATAATTGAAAAGTGAGGGCAGGGGAGTGTTTTAAAAGATAATAGGTCCTATTTGGGAAAGTACTTGAAATCAACAAATCTAAAGCAAACAAACCTGGTTTGCATATATAATACATCTGCAGACAACACATCTCTACCTGTTAAAAGGTGATTAAAATTAAGTTTCGCTCTTCTGTTTAGAAGTTGCTACTGTAATTTATTAAAACTTCTCTTGAGTGAAAACCGGTTTTCTCAAATGCATTTTAAATATTTGGTGAGGGTATTTCACATTTTCATAAGTAGATTATTTGAGTTACGCTCTGTGTAACTCAGTGACAGCCAGAAGGGCTGGATGGAATTTAAAACTTAAGTATGAAAGGCAAAAGCTAGATAAGGGGATTCTCTAATTTGTCAACATGTTAAATTAACTTGGAAACCTAAGTATAGTCACTTATATTAATAAAATAAGCAGCAATACCGTAAACTTTAGCTTAGTACTAATGACAGTAGCCTTTAAACTTATTTCCCTACTTCCTTTTTTCCTTCCTCTGGTTATTTTTAATTCTGCATTTTACTTCCTTTTTAAAAATCTTCATTTAATGCTGCAAAAGACTTTTAGATCATTTTCATGAACAATCTAGAGGTAAAAAAAATTTTAAGTCTAAATTTTTAGACCCTTGTCTAAAAATTTCAATTCCATTGCGTTAAAAATCGCTAACATTTTGGTGACTGTCTTGAAAGTAAATGTTTCTTAACTGTAGAATCATCTGAAGAGGGTGAAGACCAAGAAGATGAAGATGATGGTGAAGATGAAGATGAAGATGATGATGAAGATGATGAGGATGAGGATGAGGATGAAGATGAAGAGGATGGGGAAGAAGATAATCAGAAACGATATTATCTTCGACAGAGAAAAGCTACTGTGTACTACCAGGCTCCACTGGAAAGTAAGTGCTTATGTATATTTTTCCAGGAGAAGCTATAATAGATTACACTTATCTTTACTGCCTTTTCTCTATCATTCTTATTTTTCATGTTTTCATTGTGCAGAATACTCATGGCTGTTGTCTTTCATAAACGATGTTAAATGCACAAGAAGTCATTTCTTCAAGAAAGTTAGATGTTAGCCTTGACCAAAGCAAATAATTGGACTATTTTGAAATTTCATGTCTGTCTGTAATTTTTTTAGAGTTATTTATTTATTTAGATTTCACAGCTTTCTTAGTTTATTTTCCCACTTTGTGTAAATAGGACTGTTCTTCATTTATGTTAAAGTTCTGCCTCAGGACTTGTGAGCTTATATATGCAGGGCTGATCACCAGCTGTTATGCATCAGTATAATCATAATGGTTGTTTATGGCCAGTGTATGTTTTGGTTGGTTGGTGTCTTGTGCTATACATATTTTCAGCAGCAACGCTGCAGATATAAATGGTTTAAAACGTGAACAGTAAAGCAGTCTATAGTAGATATGTACTAGTATTTTCACGGAAGGCAGCATCTTTGTGAGTATTTAGATGAAGAGCAAAATTATCTTCATACATATTTCTATATCACATACCTATAATTCTTCTTTTTAGAACCTCGTCACCAGAGAAAGCCCAACATATTTTATAGTGGCCCAGCTTCTCCTGCAAGACCAAGATATAGACTATCTTCTACTGGACCAAGAAGTCCTTATTGTAAACGAATGAACAGGTTTGGTTCTGAAGTAGTGATTGATTTATGACAATATAATTATGGCTGTGTTAGGGTAGGATTCTAGAGTCTTAGGATTGCTTGTATCCAAATAGAATTCTAGAATCATACATATTTGGGAGAGTTGGTTCTATGCCTATAGTGCTCTTACCCTTACTACCACTGACTGGTTTTTGCTTTTGCTTGCATTAATAGGAATTCTTAATAACTACCATGGTAAGGTAGTTTACTCCATTGTTCCACACTTTAATAATAGAGGCTACCTTTGCTTCAGTGTTTACTGTATTCCTGGCTTGTGTTAAGCATCTTACATAGACTGTTTTACTTAATCCTCACATTGTTCAAGTGTAGGTGTACTCTTGTCTTCACATGGTATCACAGACCTATTTTCTCACTATGACATTCTAGATTACATAACTTTCTAGACTTTTCATGATACTATCCTTTTATAGATCTGGGGTTTTTTCCAAGTTTTACTTGCACTTCTTAAAAATTTGTTTCTCTCATATAGTAGGAAGCATTGATTTTCTTTGACCATTCAAATTATTTGTAGGTTTTTTTCCCCTTCTACATCCTAACATTTGTTGATTGTCATTTTTAAGTCCAAAAGCGTAATTCTTTTTATTTTCTCATTCTCCCAAGTAATAAAAGGTTTTCTGATTCATTAGAATTTTTTGGGTAATAGTAACATTATAGTAGTTCATGAATGAAAGAACTAGTTAGTAAAGGTTAAAGAAGCTCCCCTCCCCAAAAAAGGACATTGATGTGGAAATGGTACTTCTTTTTCCTAATATAAATTTGCTCAGAGGTAAGACTTAAATCCTACAAGACTCAACTATTCAAACAGTTCTTGGAAGTCTGCTCATTGAAACAGAGTAATCTGATCACGGAAAGCAACACTTTTGTTGACAAATTTTGTTGACAGATTCTTCTAGGAAAAATATGAAATACGATTTGTGTCCCTGGGTCTTTTAATTTCATTTTCTGAGTGTCATAAATCACAAGTATATATCTAGATTTCCTGTTTCGTCATCTCTTTACATAAAACCAGAGCCCAGAAGGATGGAGGGTAAACTGTCAGGGTTGCCCATGATCAATTGAAAGGAGGCCACACAACAGAATATTGTTAAAGACCTATATTTTGGTGGTGAAATCTAATGATCTACAGAAAAGCAGCATAAGGTGTGGTGTTTCCTGGAATCGCCACCAATCATAAGACCCAGGGCAGCTGTCTTGGTTGCCTGACTCAAAGGACAAACCTCTATTAGATCCAACAGAAGTGAAAGGCTGGCACTTACTTTGAGATTTAGTTTCTTTTCTCACTCTTAACGGATATGTTTCTGGAAGTAACCCACTTAATTACTGATTGCCTCTGTAGTCGCCACCTACAATGTTACTCTAGAGCAGGTGGGAATTTTTTTTTTTTTTTGCCTGTTTGGTGCTCAAGTTCTCATATCTGGTTTGCAGAATCTACCCTTTATGGAAAGTGTCTCTAGCTCTTTGGGTAGAGGATTTTTTTTTTTTTTCCGCTACAATTATTAACAAATGTTTTGAGTTCTACCACGTGCTAAGCACTATGGATATAAAAATGGCTAAGTCAGGATTCTGGCCCTTGGGTCACATTGACTAGTGGAAGATTCTGACATTTATTTTTTATTTATATATTTAATTTATTATTTGAGTGTAGCTAACACATGATGTTACATGAGTTTCAATTATGCAGCATAGTGATTCAGCAGCTGTATGTTATGCAATGGTCACCACAAGTATAGCTACCATCTGTCACTATAACAACGCTATTGAAATACTATTGACAATATTCCCTATGCTGTACCTTTAATTCCTGTAATTTAATAATTTCCATCATTGGAAGCCTGTATCTCCCACTCCTGGTCACCCATTTTGCCCATTCCCCCCTCACAACCCCCTGTCTGGCAACCATCAGTTCTCTGTATAGGTCTGATTTGCTTTATGTTTGTTTATACATTCTGACCCATTTAAATTAAAGTATAAACTAAGAGATTTAAATTGTACCCAAGTCACATTATTTGACTTAATGATTTTGATTTTGGTTCTGATAGCCTTGTAAAGATTTTTACTTTTTGATAAGTTTTATCGAGATATAATTCACGTACCATATAGCTCACCCATTTAAAGTGTACAAGGACTTTCAGTATTTTCACAGTTGTGCAGCTATCACCACAATTTTAGAACATTTTTCTTGTCTCAGAAAGAAACCCTGTCCTCTTTAGTTCTCTCCAATTCCTGCATCCCCCACCCCCTCAGCCCTAAGCAACCAGTAATCTATTTTCTGTCTCTCTAGATTTGCCTATTCTGGGTATTTCATTTATGTGCACTCTTCTGTGAGTGGCTTCTTTCACTTGGTACAACATTTTCAAGGTTCATCCATCTTTAGCATGTACCAGTACTTCATTCTTTTTATTACCAAGTAAGATTCCATTGTATAAATATACCATGTTTTGTTTATCCATTTATCAGTTGATGGACATTTGGGTTGTTTCTACTTTTTTGGCTCCTGTGAATACTACCATGAACATTTGTGAACACCTTTTTGTGTGAACTTGTGTTTTCATTTCTCTTAAGTATGTACCTAGGAGTGGAATTGCTAAATCAAATGCTAACTCTATTTACTGTTTCAAGAGTTGCCAGATGATTTTCCAGAAAGGCTGCTTTATTTTACATTCCCACAAATAATGTATGAGAGTTCCAATTTCTTGACATCTTAACTAACCCTTACTATTACCTGACCTTTTGAATATAGCCCTTTAAGCCTTTTTTTTCTTTTCTTTTTTCTTCTTCTTTTTTTTTTTTTTTTTGATAACACTAGCCAAGGCTGTGTAAACATCTCTTCCCTTTTAACAACCTTAATGGTGATTTTGCTCAGCCTTTTTTACTTCTTCTTGAAGAGACCAGCTTCTGTTTGTAGTTCATGTCCTACTTCACCTACCTAGGCATGGAAACAAAGCACCCATTCAGAGAATTGTCTGAACGTTGCTCTTAGTATGGCAAATGGTCCAGAAACCTTGCACCCACAGGACAGGATCTTACAGGGGTCTTTGGCATGCTTACAGCCGAGCTTTAGGACTGCTGCCTGTAAGCAGGATTTTCTTTCTTATGATTACAAACCTCTACTCACTTAAGCTTTATTCTTTAGCTTCAATCTGCAGTTTCTGGAACAAGCCTAGTCCTTTGAACGCAAAGGTAACATAAGAGTACAGTTGCTTCACCAGTATTCCAGAGTATTCCATACCTGTTGTCAAGGTGCTAGAACTGGCAGCTCTAGACACTGGTTAGATTCACAGTCTGATCCAGTGCTTATCCATGTCAGAAGTTCAGTTGTTTTTAAAAAGCAAATTGGGAAAAAAATAAGTGAATGTGGACATGTGTGTTTAGAATCCTTTTAAAAGTGAAATAATGGCCTTTCTACAGTGTAATTATAAAGAACCTGGGCCCGTGACTAGGACTGCCCAGGTTGCAAGCCCAGCTTTTCCATTTATTAGTGACCTTCAGCAAGTTACTTACCCTCTCTTGTGTCAGTTTTCTGACCCATAGAATGAAAAGGACAATATTATTTATCTCATAGTATTGTGAAAATTAGATGAGTTAATGCATGTAAAGCATTTAAGATACTATCAGGCTTATGTTGAGTGCTGTATGCTTTTGTTATCTTGGCTGTATTTTGATGCTTAAAAATCCTACTTTGCAACTCAAATGGAAAATTTATGTCAGGCCACAGGTTTTATTGTTTGCTTCTAACTCTTTTGGCTCATGAAATCAACAACTGGGAATCACCAGTGTATATATAATGTGGATTTTTGGAATAGAAAGACAGTGGTTTGAATTCTGATGCCATCATTATCTTATTCTTACATTTTGAGCAAATTGTTTAAGCTGTGAGCCAGCCACATTGGCCCCACTCTAAGTGAGCATGCCATATGTACTTGTCCAAAGTTTAAGTTTAAGATTAAATACGCTAATATGTCTACTAACTGGTCTGGTAAAAGGAGCACTTAATAATTGTTAGCCCTTTTTATTAATTGTGAAGTTGGTCTTAATTATGTGAATACATACTGAATTCACACACAGTTATGTGAATTATATGTTTACAAGTTAATCTTTTCATAATATTAATGGGAATATTAAACAAGTTTGTCTTTCATATAAAATTGCAGACTTGTGCTTGATAGTTTTAGTTTCAGGCTCATCACAAAAATAGTGTTGGGCATCTTTGGGAGGTGAGTGGAGGATCACTTTCTCATTTATATCTGTTTTTCCATAACCCCTATCCAAAGTCCTAAGGGCCATTTGTGTTTCAGAATTCAGGATGGAGGGAAGGGTGGGGAGTCACAAAGGTAATGTGCAACATTAACATCTCTAGGACTGTCTGGGCCAGTAATGCCTAGTCACATGTGTTCTATAGCAGAACATATGAATAATCACAGTAAGTGGGACAAATAGTGACTGTGAATTGCCTTTATGACATGTCAGATTCTGGTACGTGAATAGAGGAAAAACTTGTTTTCCGAGTACAAGATTCTGGACCCTCCATTATGCAGATAATAGATTGTGAACGTTTTATAAAATTTTTGGAAATACCTACTTACTGTGATGGTACTCTAACTCAGGAAAAGCTCTAAACTCTGACCAATAGAATGATTATTAAAGGTTTTCCCAGCTAGATTCTTTGTCTTTCCTATGGGTCCTTTGCAACAGTGCAAAGGTAGAAGTGATTTAAAATTTTTTTCAATATTTGTAGCACTTGGAATCTTATTTAATCCTACCAACTAGCCTAAGAATTTGAATGTAATCAATTGATTATATTCTTATCCCTTTTTTGAAAGTGAGAAAATTAAGGCTTATATGGGTTAGGTAGCTCATCCACATTTTACACTTAACAGCTGTTAAGTGGCTATTGTGAATTTACAGTCGGTGATAGCTGTAGATGAAGGACATTGTATTTCTCACTGTTTCCTAGTATTTTTAACTTGATCCTTTCTGGTTTACATGAAAACTCCTGTGTTCTCCTTTTGAGGTTGACATTTTAAAATTCCCTTCCAAATGCGAAATTATATATAGTATAATATTGAAAATACTTTCTGAAATTAGTCCCAAAGAGTCTAATACCCTCTTTTTCCCACCTTTCTCTTTGAGGATAACTGATTTATATCAAGACTTAAGAAGTCATTCTGCCTGAACCATTCCTATCATAATGAACATTTGATTATCAGCTCTACCCCAGCCTCCTGCCTATCTTTTTTTTCCCCTTCCTCTCAGTTATCCAGGACTTGTATTCTTCTCAAAAGATTCAACCAACAAAGCCTACTTAATTGGTTCAGCAAATGTATTAGTTTTAGGATAAATGTCTTTGGATCATTAGGTATTTCTGATGTTTGCATCTTACTCCTCTGTTTTTCCTGCTCCCCTTCGTCATAATTTCAGTTTTCCTCTTTACTTTAGGCGAAGGCATGCAATCCACAGTAGTGACTCTACTTCATCTTCCTCTTCTGAAGATGAACAGCATTTCGAGAGGCGAAGAAAAAGGAGCCGTAATAGAGCTATCAACAGGTAAGTGTCATACTGATGCCTTTTGAAACTACAAGCTATTTTTTCTTAAGTGGTGAGAAGGCTGAATAATTTGGGAATATATACAGCTTGACCAAATTTAAGAATTACGTAAGAGGTAAATGTATAAACCAAAATGCCATCTTTTTTTGAAATATCTGTATTTGAAACTAGTAATAGATTAGAACATATGTTTTCTTACACAACCAGGGTATAACTCAAAATGGTGCTTGGTACACACTGATTTGAGGAAATAAACTTTTTATTTTATTTTATTTTATTTTATTTTATTTATAACTCTTTATAGTGTAAGTGCATTTCTAAGTTCATAGCAAGGATTTTTCCCATTTTACAGATGTGGCTGGGTGAGTGAAAAATGCGGTGCTTGTATCCTAATAAAATAATATTTTTATAGAGTAGAAAACAGTGTTGGATGAAACAATTAGAACATAATAATTGAAGGGATATGCAGACCAACCATTCTTTGTATCGTAAGCTCTGTTCTTTTGTAACATTAGATCTGCCCTAATGTGGTAGTCACTGGTTACATGTGGCTATTTCAGCACTTGAGATGTAGCTGATCTGAATTGAGAAATACTATAAATTTTTGCAAAAAATATACTCTTGGATTTCAAAGACTTAGTACAAGAAAGAATGTAAAATATCCCAATTTTGTAAATATTTATTTTGCACATTGAAATGGTATGTTTTAGATAAATAAAATATATTGTTAAAATTGGTTTTACTTTTTTGTTTAGTGTGTGTAAAACAAAATTTTAAATTACATTTTGACTTGTTTTTCATTTCCGTTGGCAGTAGTGAACTAAATCATCCACAACCTGTATTATTTAGACTACTTGAATTTTTCTTTGGCTTCATTCCTAGAAATGTGCATTGAATCCTGTGGATTTTATAGCATGCAGTTACACTTCTGTTAAGGATTGTTTAAGAAATACCTTTTAAGGGGTGCCTGGGAGGCTCAGTGTGTTAAGCAGCTGCCTTTGGCTCAGGTCATGATCTCAGGGTCCTGGGATGGAACCCCGCATCGGGCTCTCTGCTAAGCAGGAGCTGGCACTCGAGGTGGGGCTGGAGTGCTTTCACGAATGTTCAGCCACAGCATCTTTCTTTGCTTAGGTGCTCCAACCTAAGTGTCTCAGCCTCTAGCAAGAGCAGTTTGCATTCTCCATCTGTAAAACAAGCAGGTTCTTCTAGGTGTGCTCTGTGTAATCTACCATAACTGTTTCTGAAAGTAGTTAGGAAAGCAGTGATTCATTCTTGCTTGAGAGGATTGATGTGGATCCAAATGCTTGGTGGACCGTGAGACTGTTTCGCTGAGAGGTATTGTAGCAGAATTGTTGCAGGACTAGAGGCCCACTGCTTTGGTTTGAGTCCTGGATCTGCCACTTTGTGTGACTTTGAGCATTTTAGTTAACCTTTCTATGCCTCAGTTTTCTTTTAAAATAGGGGAAATAATAATGCCTACTCCATAAGACTGTTGTGAGGACTTAATGAATTATTACATGTAAAGCCGCCTAAAACAGCCTGGAAAATAGTAAATACTTTGTATATGTTAAGCCTAGTCAATATGAAGTATATTGATACAAACACGAATTTACTTTATGTTGCTGTGGCGTTTTGAACACTGGTATTTCATTTGACTGTATATCTTTAATGATAAAACTTCAGGGACAAATATTTCTAACATTGAAGTTCTCACCCTATATAAAGAAAATGAGGAAGTTGAAATAGGTAGTTTCACAATGATTGTGATTGAAATTTAACCTTTTTTAAAAGATTTTGAGGAAAATGTCCATATTTTAACATGGAATTCGGGGGAGAAAAGTGAACTAATGGGGTGGGGTTTTTTTAATCTTTTCTAAATAGGTGCCTCCCGCTGAATTTTCGGAAAGATGAATTAAAAGGAATTTATAAAGATAGAATGAAGATTGGAGCAAGTCTTGCAGATGTTGATCCAATGCAACTGGATTCTTCAGTGAGTTATACTACCTTGAATTGTATGCTTGAACACAAATACTGTTTGCTTCAGTTTAGTTTTAAAGTTAAATAAACCAATTTTCTTTAAATCAGAAACTTTACAGACATTTTTTCTTTTTTTCAAATCTTCGGGCTACAGCTAAAATGCTGTTACTCATTTGACTGTGTATGGGTTGAGTACAGTTTAGGGATGGAATGGCATTTTAACTGTAACTCCAAATCTGAGAATGTCCGTGTTTCCCTTCCATTGTCAGGTACGATTTGATAGCATCGGGGGCCTGTCTAATCATATTGCAGCTCTGAAAGAGATGGTGGTGTTTCCATTACTTTATCCAGAAGTCTTTGAAAAATTCAAAATTCAACCTCCAAGGTAATTTTAATTGTACATTTTATTTTAGCCAAATTCTGGGCTATGCTACTATTGTCCAGAAAGATAACACTTGTCTGTTGAATTTTTTTAGGCCTATAGTAATCTATTATGCTTTCCTGGGTACTTTGAATATTTTTACTTTCTTAAAGTTTAACTCAAAAAATGGTTTCAAAATTGATTCTCTATTAAAAGAAAAATAGTTTTCAAGGCTTTTCATACATTTAGTGAAATTCTTCCCATACGTATTCTTTACTTTGTTCTTTCACTTTTATACTTTAGTTTTAGATTTATACCAAAGTAATACATATACATAATTTTAAAAGTCACATTGCACTCTAAGTCTTACAAAGGAAGAAATGATAGTAGTTCCTTCTCTACTCTTCCTCCTCCCACTTTCCAGAGCCAACTACTTTCATTCCTGTTTATCTGTTTAAATACATATTTAAATAATACACTTATACTGTAATTTTTGGTCTGTTTTAGAATCTATTGACTTGTAACATGAACAGGCTCTTTTGGTTTCCCTTATCTCCATACATATACATTTTTTTCCCGTCCTCATATGCTCCTGGTAGCTTCTTTATGCACATGTAAAATTGTTGAGTCAATTTTAAGTGTGTTCTTTATGATTATGTAAATATTTCTTACAGCTGAACCATATATAGTATATTATGACTACATTTTCTCTCTTTTCCAACTCTGTTCTTTCCCATCAGCTTTAATATTGTTTGCCTGTGGGTGGGGTTTTTTGTTGTTGTTGTTCTTTAGGGTTTTTGTAATTAGTTTTATATGTACTTTTCAGTTTATGCTAGTGATAAAACTCTTCAGTACAGTTAAACATAACAAATAATTTATTGACTCCTCATTTTTCTAGACACATCTTGGAGCTTTGTTCTCTTGATTCCATCCAGACTGGTTATTCTTAGTCTTGAAGCACAGCTAAGCTTTGGGACTTCTCGTCACAATCAGTGGGATTTCCTTTATCTTTCAGGATTTCCTGCTTCCTGGAATCAACTAAGACCTTTTTTTTTTTCTTAATTTTTAAGTAATCTTCACCTCTAACATGGGGCTTGAACTCACAGCCCCAAGATGAAGAGTCTCACCCTCCACTGACTGAGCCAGCGAGGTGCCCCTAAGGCCGTTTTTTACAGCTGTGTTTTGATGGGGTACATTCCAGCAATATCCTGAAAAAAAGAATGGAAGAGAGGTTATTTTTATTTTCTTTTTGAGAATGGTCTTGGAGCCACAGTCTGTTGATGTGTCTTTTTTCCCCTCCTGCTTTCATTGTGCTGTGCCTCTACAGTACGGAAAAGTGTCCTTTGATTTCTAGGCAAGTTTTTTTGTATCACTTCTTCAGTAATTTTTCCACTCCATTTTTTCTTTTCCCTCAATTCATGTCAACTGAATGTTGGACTTTCTAGATTAATCTACTTTTTTTCTTGTTTCCATCTCTTTTGATCTTTTTTCCTTAAGTGTCTAGTGGGGATTTCCTTTTAAGTGTATAGTGATCCTTGGCTCTTTGTTAATATTTAAGGGTGAAGCTTTTTTTTTTTTTTTTTAAGATTTATTTATTTGAGACCAAAAGTGCGTATGCCGGCATGTATAGGGACAGAGGGAGAGGATCTCCAGCAGACTGCTGAGCACCCCCATGGAGCTTAATCTTACAATCCTGAGACGATGACCTGAGCAGAAATCAAGAGTCTGTCTCTCAACTGACTGAGCCACTCAGGCACCCCCAGAATGGAGCATGTTTTTAAAAGCTCACTTGTAGAGCTTGTTAATTTCTAGGCCTTACCTTAGGATGATGGTTGGGTGGTGATTCTTTTACCGGAAGTCCTCAAAGTCAGTATCTAGGCTTGTTTTTCCCCACCAGAGACAAATCTTGCAGTTTTCCGTTTGAAACTTATGAGTCTGGCTGCCAGCATTTTAGCAGTAGGCCTGGGAAAGGGTTAGTAGTCTACACTGTTCAGCATGGAGTTCTTAACTTACTTTCTGCAGCATCTCATCTTTTCTCGTACGGGCAAGTAAATTAGCCAAGCAATTTGCCTGCACAGAGTAGTAAAAGAAAGTGGGGGGGGGGGTCTCACCAGTTTTTAATAATAATGTCTTATTCCATCCTCCTCAAACTTAAGCCCAACCCTTCTCTCCTGCCTGGAGATAATATTACCTCTAAATTTCAAGAGGTATTTTGCAAATTAATTTTTTTGTTGTTTTTTTTTGTTTGTTTGTTTGTTTTCTTTTAGATTTTTATTTATTTATTTATTTGACAGACAAAGATCACAAGTAGGCAGAGAGGCAGGCAGAGAGAGAGGAGGAAGCAGGCTCCCTGCTGAGCAGAGAGCCTGATGCGGGGCTCAATCCCAGGACCCTGGGATCATGACCTGAGCCAAAGGTAGAGGCTTTAACCCACTGAGCCACTCAGGCGCCCTGTTTGTTTGTTTTTTTAAGAGAGAGGGAGGGCTATGGAAGTTGCAATACAGAGGGAGAGGAAGAGAATCTTAAGCAGTCTCCTTGCCTAGCATGGAGCCCGATACCATCATTCTCACTACCCTGAGATCATGACCTGAGCCAAAATCAAGAGTCAGATAGATGCTTAACTGACTGAGACACCCAGGCACCCCACAAATTAGCTTTCTTATTGGGAGCTATTTTATTTTAGTTTTCATATCACCACACTTAGTCTTTTTTCTTTTTCTTCTAGTTTTTATACATTATTAACCCATTTTTAAACCCTAGCCCCTGATTCTTTTTTCCTTATGAAACTTTTCTTCCTGAATCATCCTGTATGGAAACATTGATTTAAGTAAACTTTTTTAAATTAGTACGCTTTTTTCCCCTTTCCCATACATAGTTAAACATTGGTGAATGAAACCTGTTTTTAATTAGAAAGATATTAATATTAAATAACAGCACTTGCTGCTTATAAGAAGTACTGGTTAATTTAGTAAATTGGGTCTGAGGAGGGGAGACCCATTATGACCCAGCCTTTCCCTCAGTTTTCCCTCTCTGCCCCTACTGTGTTTTGCCGCTGAGGTGGCAGAGCTGTCAGGAGGAGCATGAGTGGGCATTTCAAGGACCCAAGACTGTCTAAAGCCAAGGAAAATGGTGGAAAATTTACTGTCCCCATTGCCACAGAGAGCAATTTATGGCTTTGTTCTTTTCTTAAGCTCCCAGTCTGGCTTCATACTACATTTTGTGTGGGCTTTTATTCCTGAATCTTGGCTAACCTTCTTAGGCTAACCCTATTGGCCTTAAAAATATAGGGCAGTTGCATTGCCTGTCTGTCTCCTCATTACTGTAGTGACTGGTTATTTACCTTTATTTGAAATAAACGTAACGAGTACCTCTGTCCACTCAAGTCCATTCATACAATCACAGGTAATTATGCTAAAAACAACAGCAGAAGAAATACCAAGAAGAGGCCATTCCAGCATTAAACAGAGCTATTCCTATTAGTGAAGTAAATCAGATGTTCTTCCTTGCAGCCGAAGAACTTTATGCCAAAAACTGAATAGTATGTAGACTAATACCAAGCATTTGTTATAAGTTTTTGATGTAATTTGGCCACATTTTGTTTGTATGTTTGTTTTAAAGATTCTGTTTATTCATTGGAGAGAGAGAGCACAAGCAGGTGGAGTGACAGGCAGAGGGCGAAGCAGGCTTCCTGGGAGCAGAGTCTGATGTGGGGCTCAATCCCAGGATGCTGGGATCATGACCTGAGCCGAAGGCAGATGCCCAACTGACTGAGCCACCCAGGCACCCCTTATTTTTGTTTTTTAGAAATTTATTTATTTGAGGGAGAGAGAGTGAGAACGGGAGGGAGGGGCAGAGGGAGGGAGAGTCTTAAGCAGACTCCACCCTGAGCATGGAGCCTGACACAGGGCTCAGTCTTACAACCCTGAGACCAAAACATGAGCCAAAACACTCAACCAAATGCGCCACCAAGACAGCCCTGTATTTTGACTCATTTACAATACCCAATATTGAAGTGTAAAAAAAAATTGAACTGGGGTGCCTGGGTGGCTCGGTGGATTAGACCTCTGCCTTCGCTCAGGTCATGGTCTCAGGATCCTGGGATCAAGCTCCCAGTTGGGCTCTCTGCTCGGCGGGGAACCTGCTTCCCCTTGTCTCTGCCTGCCTCTCTGCCTACTTCTGATCTCTCTCTCTCTCTGTCAAATAAATAAATAAAATCTTTAAAAAAAAAAAAGTTGAACTTCTCTTAAAGTTCCGTTAATATTATAAATGTTCTCAAATTTTAGTTATTAATGGACAGAATAAAATACTGCAATACTGTAAAAAAAAAAAAAGTAATTAGATTTAAAAAGAAACATCTCTTCTAATTTTTTCTCATTTCCCTGTCCTTGTAATATATTTCCCTTTATAATATCAAATATATAATTGCGTTAACCTACTGTTTTCATATGGTGTGTTGTTTTTTTTTTAAAGATTTTATTTATTTATTTGACAGAGATCACAAGTAGGCAGAGAGGCAGGCAGAGAGAGAGGGGGAAGCAGGCTCCCCACTGAGCAGAGAGCCCGATACGGTACTTGATCCCAGGACCCTGGGATCATGACCTAAGCCGAAGACAGAGGCTTTAACCCACTGAGCCACCCAGGCACCCCCATATGGTGTGTTTTTTAAGTTTTATTTTTTTCTATTTGCATTTGATCATGTCCATTTCTTATTTTTTTTTATATATTACTCTTTTAATAGATTTCATCTATTACGTGTGAATTTTCCCTCACAATTCTTATTTTGTCATTTTTGCTTTTCTGGAATCTTTCTTAATGTTATTTTTCAGGAGCAGTTATATGATGATCTGAAATTGATTATTTCATGTTACTTTAGTAGCACTTAATCCCTGACATGTTCTATTTCTATATCCTTTTTACATTTCTAATAAGAATTATGAGTACAATCCATTTTGGGGGGAATTCTATCCAAAGAGCAATGAATAACTTTGGAAATATGTGAAAAATTATAGATTACCCCATTACAGTGATATCACCAAGAATGATTCCAAATTATTTACATTGTCCTAGTCCCTGGAACTGAAACACCTATTTTTTTTTTTTTTTTTAAGAATTTATTTATTTGACAGTGAGAGAAGGAGAGAGCACACAAGCAGGGGGAGCAGCAGAGGGACAGGAGGAAGCAGGCTCCCTGCTCAGCAGGGAGCCCAAAGTGGGGCTGGATCCCAGGACCCTGAGATCATGACCTGAGCCGAAGGCAGAGGCTTAACCCACTGAGCCACCCAGGTGTCCCCACCTATTATTTCTTTAAGCTCTCTTCTTTTATCTTTCTTTTCTATTCATTCCCATCATGTTTTCATACAGAACTTCTGGTCCCATGTTACTGGCACTGAAACCAAGGGTTGTAGGTGAAATCTGCTATTCTTTACCCTGATAATGTTACAAAAGTAAACTATCAAGCCTGTCTAAGCCTGACTTCTGTGCAAGGTAAATAATATGATGAGCATGGTGAGTGAATAAAAGAAAACATGTTTCAAATAGAGGGTGTTATTAATTTCAATTTTGTAGTATTGGTATTTTCAGGTTTTAAATTGTGCTCTATGGATTGAAACAATATTTCATTTGTCTTACTTTTTTATTCACTAACTGCATTTGTGAAATTGATTTCTAACTTTCTTTAAATAGTCTACTTTCTAATGTAATACTAAAATAATGCTTATTCTATTATAGAGGTTGTTTGTTTTATGGTCCACCTGGAACTGGAAAAACTCTGGTTGCTAGAGCACTTGCCAATGAGTGCAGTCAAGGGGATAAGAGAGTAGCATTCTTCATGAGGAAAGGTGCTGATTGTCTGAGTAAATGGGTAGGAGAGTCTGAAAGACAGCTACGATTATTATTTGATCAGGTATGATATTAAAATTCATTTACCTATGTAGACCTATAATCAATGTAAATGTAAGTATGGGAGGATTAGATAAGTCTTGTATTTCATCATATTTCGTAGAAATAAACTCAGAAGAATTAGACCAAATATATACTCTATGGATTATTTTCTTTTGTATGTCAAGATAATACTGACCTATGATGAACAGTTCTATAGGAAAAAGACAAAGAAATGATTGAATCTTAAGTTCCTTGGAGTCTTAAGTCTCATATCTAGAGAGAGACTGAAACTCTCATACCTAGCATAGTGAGATGTCTCAGTGTGTGAGCTGAAGATTAGTTCTGCCCTAGAGACTTTCAATTTCATATCCCAGATTGTATCGATAGCACATTGTGAGATAATACATTCTGATCTACTGAGGCATATTGCTGCAAATGCCCTTAAATCTCTTTATATAGCTCACTGAGTTTCTTCGACTTTATTGAAGCAGACTTTTAAAAAAGACAACAATGGCATCTTGCTTAATATTTTACCATCCTGACCTAGAAGAAGGCTATGTCATTGTCTTCTGGTCTTTGTCTTGTTTTAACTTGGTCTTGAATAGATAATTTTATTTGTCCCAATAACTATAGCTATATGAAACCTGAGGTATGTGGTCAGGGAAGTATGTATTTTGAATATCTCCAATTGAGAATGCAAGTAAAATTAAATTATATATATTATATTTTAGTTTGGATCCTTAAAATCTGGTTCTGGGATTTACATTTAGATTTATGAATTATAAATAAATTCTATAAGCAAGTTGGAATGAAAGTGTATTAGAAGTTATTCATGATAACATGCAACCACTGGACCTGTTTTCTAGGCTTATCAGATGCGCCCATCCATTATTTTTTTTGATGAAATCGATGGTCTGGCTCCAGTACGATCAAGCAGGCAAGATCAAATTCACAGGTAAACTTTGCTTGATGGCACCTCTGCCTTTCTTCCTGTTTTCTGAGCTATATTGATGTTGCATGAGGAATAGAATGTTAAACAGTGAAAGATACTTTACAAAGCAATAGTTTCCTTATTTTGGTAGAACCTTAATATATAGTACAAAAAGATAAAATAGACCATTTCTGCACGGCAAGGTTTTCACAAGCACAGTATAAAAATATTCATTTAGTTCATGATGCAGGTTTAATTCATGATACAAACTTAAAAGCCCATGGACCAGTGAGGTGTAAAGCAAATGGAATAAGTGAGACAGACCAATAGTGAGAGTTGGGCCATGGCTGAGAATGTAGCCGAGCATCTAATCATAAGTCATTTTTAGCTCCAACCTGTTAACTGAAGTGCAGAAGCTGACTCAGATTTGAAAAATTAATTTGTTCTCTTTCTTAAATGTTAGTTCAAATTTTTGTGTTAAGTATCTTTTAAATGTTGCCAGCTAATTAAGGTTTTTTAAGACACTGCCTTAGCCAAACAAAATATGTCTTTGCGCATGACTACTAGTTGGAGATTCACAGATTGGGTCAACTTTTTCATTTTTAGGATGGGAAAATTGCAACTCCCCTGTGATAAGCTGACTGCCCAAGTGGGGCACTTTCCCTTAGCGCCCCAGCCTCATCTTGAATCTAAACTACTTTTAATCCTAGTTCATCTTCAGTTTTTCAGAACTTCTTTTTAGCTGGTCTCATGTATTATCTGTAATTGCTTAATTAATTTGGGATGCCCTAAAGCAAATGTTTGCATGCCTTCATATATACCAGTATTGCATTGTCTTTTTATTGTAAATAATATAAAGAGGAGCAAGACATAGTGATGTGAATGATAGATAGGTTTTTATTTTTCTAATAATACCTAACAATATTTACTGTAGCCTGATAGCCTTCTTTGACTTGACGCTACACGGTTTCATTTGTTGCAGTCAGTAAATTAAAATGTTAAATACTATGATAAAAATTGTTGTGTCTGTAATACCCTACCAGTAATCATACAGACTTTTTTTTTTTAATTTAAAGATTTTATTTATTTATTTGACAGACAGAGATCACAAGTAGAGAGGCAGGCAGAGAGAGAGAGGGAAGCAGGCTCCCTGCTGAGCAGAGAGCCCGATGCGGGACTCGATCCCAGGACCCTGAGATCACGACCTGAGCTGAAGGCAGCGGCTTAACCCACTGAGCCACCCAGGCGCCCTCATACAGACTTTTTATACATGGCACATGTCGTCGTCATCAGCCATACTGGATTCATTGTGTTGAACTAATTGAGTGCTTACCGTGTTCTGCAACAGTTCTGTAAGGAATTGGACAAATTTTAGCAACAAAAATTATAGCGCAGTTTGGGAAGCACATGCCATCTCACATGCCATCTCACAGCACATGTGATGTGAGATACATCACATGTATCTCAAGTACATATGTTTTTTAATTGAAGGATAGTTGACATACAATATTGTTAGTTTAAGGTGTAAAACAGCGATTCCGCAATTCTATACATTAAGCTATGCTTATACCAGGATAAGTGTAGTTACCATCTGTCACCATACAACACTATTACAGTATTGACTATATTCCCCATGCTGTACTTTTCATCTTCGTGACGCATTTTATAACTGTAAGTTTGTGCCATTTGATCTTCTTCACTCATTTTGCTCGTCATCCAGCTCCCTTCCCTCTGGCAATTACCAGTTTGTTCTGTGTTTATGGTTTCGTTTCTGTGGTTTTTTGTTTGTTTTGTTTTTAGATTCTACATACAACTAAAATCATATGGTATTTGTCTTTACCTGACATTTCTCTTAGTATAACATCCCCTTGGTCAATCTATGTTGTTGCAAATGGCAAGATCCCATTATTTTTTGTGGCCGAGTAATATTCCCTTGTAGACCTGTATACCACATCTTTACCTATCCGTCACCTATTGATGGACAGCTAGGTTGCTTCCATATCTTGGCTGTTGTAAACAATGCTTTATTAAACAGAGGTACATGTACATTTTTGGACTAGTGGGGGTTTTTGGGGGGGGCAGTAAATAACCAATAGTGGAATTATTGGATTAAATGGGGGGATTGGTATTTTTATTTTTTAACTTTTTTTTTTTTTTTTAAGATTTTTTTTATTTATTCATTTTACAGACAGAGATCACAAGTAGGCAGAGAGGCAGGCAGAGAGAGAGAGGAGGAAGCAGGCTCCCTGGTGAGCAGAGAGCCCGACGTGGGGCTCGATCCCAGGACCCCGGGACCATGACCCGAGCCGAAGGCAGCGGCTTTAACCCACTGAGCCACCCAGGCGCCCCTATTTTTTAACTTTTTGAGGAACCTCTGTACTATTTTCCATAGTGGCTGTACCAATTTACATTCCCAAAGGGTTTTATTTTCTCCACATCATTGCCAACAGTTAATATTTCTTGTCTTTTGATATTAGCCATTCTGACAGGTATAAAATGATATCTCATTGTGGTTTTGATTTGCATTTCCCTGATTATTAGTGATGTTGACTATCTTTTCCTGTGTGGCTATCTGTATGGCTTCTTTGGGAAAATGTCCTTTCAAAGAATGTGCTCTTCCCATTTTTTTAATCAGATTATTTGGGGTTTTTTTGTGTTGTGTTGTAGAAGTTCTTTATATATTTTTGATATTAACAACTTTTCGGATATATCATTTGGAAATATCTTCTATTCAGTAGGTTACCTTTTTGTTTTGTTGATAGCTTCCTTTGCTTTGCAAAAGCATTTTATTTTGGTGTATTCCCAGAAGTTTAACTTTGCTTTGGTTTCTTTTGCCCAAGAAGACACATCTAGAAAAATGTTGCAAAGGCTGACATCCAAGATATTACTTCCTATGTTTTCTTTAAGGAATTTTATGGTTTCTGGTCTCATATTTAGGTCTTTATTCCATTTTGAGTTTATTTTTGTGAATGGTGTAAGAAAGTGAGCAAGAGCAAAGATTTTGCTTTGTATAGAGCACAGTCCCAGATTTCAAAATATGCTACAAAGCTATGGTAATCAGAACAGTATGGCACTGGCACAAAAATAGATGAAAGGAACAGGATAGAGAGCCCAGAAGTAAATCCACGCTATAGGGTCAATTAATCTGTGACAAATGAGGCAGGAATATGCAGTGGGGACATTGTGTGTAAGACTATAGGATAGACAGTCTCTTCCGTAAATGGTATTGGGAAAACCAGGTGGCTACGTTTTATGAGGCTGAGTGCTACCTACTGCACTAATGAGGCACCTGGTGGCTACATTTTATATATATGTGTGTGTGTGTGTGTGTGTGTGTGTATACATATAATTTATTTATGGGAAATATATATATATATGGGAAATTTAGTGTGCAAGTTTGGGGGGGTTGTTTGGTTTTTTAAGATTTTATTTATTTATTTGAGAAAGAGGATGAGAGAGGGGAGAGTCAGATGGAGAAGCAGACTCCCCACTGAGCAGGGAGCCCAATGTGGGACATGATCCCAGTACTCATGACCTGAGCCAAAAGCAGTCACATAACCAACTGACCTACCCAGGCACCTGGTTTTGTTTTTTTTTAACTGAAGACTTAAACAATCTGAGCATAAACATTTTTGTTAAGTAAGCATTTTTAAAAGTTACATGATTTGGGGCGCCTGGGTGGCTCGGCGGGTTAGGCCTCTGCCTTGGGCTCAGGTGATGTTCTCGGTCCTGGGATCGAGCCCCACATCGGGCTCTCTGCTCGGAGGGGAACCTGCTTCCCCCTCTCTCTCTGTCTGCCTCTCTGCCTACTTGTGATCTCTTTCTCTCTGTGTCCAATAAATAAAATCTTTACAATAAATAAATAAGTAAATAAGTGTTACATGATTAAACTGTATTTTTTATTTGTTAGTAATAATACCAGTCAGATAATGCAAATAAGCAAGCTTGTGAATGCCTTAGAATATATATGATTTTTAGCCTAAGAAAAGGAGGATTAAATATAAAATAAGTTAAATTAAAACCTTAAAATCTTTACTTTGAATTGGGAGTATCAGTATGAACTCACAATGAATTTTTTGAAGAAAAAATAGTTTCTAGCTCTGGACACTTTAAAAGGCCTAGAAGCTTTTACAATCCAGTAACAATTCGTACCCCTAGTACCCAAAATGTGGTTTCTAAATACTATAGCTCTTAGGACGGATGGTAGATAATGGAAATAAGTCTGGAAATAAAGACAAGCCTGGAATATCATGTAATGCCTGGAAGCAAGGAGGCAATCAAAAACTACCGGAGTCACATCAGAATGACATAGTCAAAAAATTTTGAAGGAGTTTCCATGAACCAAGATGGGATAATTTGAGCATCAAAAAGAATGACTAAAACAGAGTGAATAGTATCAAATACATAAAAACTGTCCGTTTTTAATGATTTTTTAAAAATAAAAACCTAATTGGTCACTCCAGAGGATTCTTAAAATAGTGACTCACTACTCTGAAAATTGATAAAAAAGATGAATCAAGCATTTCTTTTTCCTATCCTGTAACTATGATTCAGACCATGATTCAGAGTAATTTAATAATTAATGGAGTAACATTATTCTTTATAGGAAAATCATAGTTTGTAAATGCAAGGAAAATTATTGAAAATAGAAAATTGCCCTTTCGCAAATAGTGGATCTAGGCCTGTGGTTTTTAGCTGGTAGTGGATTTTGCCTCTTCCCCCTACATGGGTCAAATGTCTGGAGACATTTTTAATTGTCACAAATTAGAGGAGATGGGTAAGGACCACAGGCGCTGCTAAACATCCTGCAGTGCAGAGGATAGCTCTGTACAACAAAGAGTTACCTAACCCAAATGTTAATATGTGCCCAGATTAAGAAACCCTGATCTAAGCAATCAGAGGCTATAAAAACAGGTAATAAGGTTGGTAGTGAAGTTTATGGTGAATGTTGTAAACTGGTAACACCTCACTTAAACCCAGTTCGCTGATCTTAAAGGGAAAACTGGCATTATGTGCCTTCTGCATATACCATAGCAAGTACACAGTATGTTCCTATGATATATGCTATCCCAAGTAGTTCAGCCTGCATCTGTTAAGCTTCTAGATCTAATTGCCAGTTCATAGAAAATATGAAAGATAGAGGACAGGTTAAATGACCCTATTAGGAGGCAAGCAGACCAATCCAGAATATGGGAAGGAAATTTTAAAAGGCAAATGACCCAATTTCTTCAACAAATACATGGCATAAAGGAATAAAAAGGAAGATCCAATGGAAACTCTTGATTTGAGGGACATTTGACCAAGTGTAGTATATGGGTCTTGGCTTAAAAAAATCGAATGTGAAAAGATATTCTGAAACGATCAGGAAAATTAAATATTAGGTGATGTTAAGGGATTATTGTCATTTCCATTGGTATCCTAGTAACTGTGGAGTTCTGTAGTCCTTATCTCAGAAATAAATACATTATTTAATATGAAATGTGTACGGATTAAATGATGTGTGTGAAGTTTTGGGGTTTTCTTCCTCAAAGAACTATTGGATTACATCAGAAAAAAAAAGACACTGATAATTGTTGAAAGTGGGTGATGAAGGGGTGCCTAGCTGGCTGAGTTGGAAGAGCACATGACTCTTGATTTCGGGGTCATAAGTTCGAGCCCCATGTTGGGTGTAGAGATTTAAGTAAACTTAAAAAAAAAAAAAAAAAAAAAAAAGGATGGGCTCCTGGGTGACTCAGTGGGTTAAAACCTCAGCCTTTGGCTCAGGTCATGGTCCCAGGGTCTTGGGATCGAGCCCCACATCAGGCTCTCTGCTCAGCGGGGAACCTACTTACCCCCTCTCTCTCTGCCTGCCTCTCTGCCTACTTGTGATCTCTGTCTGTCAAATAAGTAAAATCTTAAAAAAAGTGGGGGGGAGAAAGTGGATGATGAAGATGTGGAGGTTGTTTTATTGTCTATCCATAATTAAAATGTAATTGAAGTTCTATTTTTATGATTTGTGTATATTTCATTTTATTTGGGCGTTCTTTGATAATGTATACACAATGGAGCATTTTTTACATAAAGTTTGTCCAGTATTTTTTTTTTTTATATTGTATCCTTTTTGGGCGACTTTCATGTTCCTATGTGAAGTTATGCTTCACCAAATGTCTTCCAGAACCCATTGTGGCATTCTAAAGGCCATTTATGTTTTTCATTGATTGTAATCTCTGTATGCCATTTAGTGTGTTATTTTACAGTTTTTAATCTATTGGAAGTAATGGCATGCTCTGAGAAAATGTGTTCACATGTTTAATCTATTAAATCTTAGCAAAAGAAGAAATAACATATTCAGCATCATATGTTTAATCTCTTCTCTCTTATTTTTACATTTAGTTCCATTGTTTCCACCCTGCTAGCACTTATGGATGGATTGGACAGCAGAGGGGAAATTGTGGTCATTGGTGCAACCAACAGACTGGATTCCATCGATCCTGCTTTGCGAAGGCCTGGTCGCTTTGACAGAGAATTCCTTTTCAGCCTACCTGACAAAGATGTAGGAATTTAACATTATTCAGATTTTGACAGAATGTGTTGTCCATATCATGGACAAATCTTGGCACAGTAAAAATTTGAAAATTGAGTTTTGTATGTTCTGAAGCAAAAGTCCTATGTGATTAACATCCAAATATATATGTGTGTGTTTTTTAGGAAGGCATTATTTTATTTAAAGAAAAGAACTTGGATTTTTTTTTAATTCTTTTTTTTTTTTTTTTTTTAATAAAGTAATGCCTTCCCAAAAAAATTTTCTCAGTTTGCGGGGCACCTGGGTGGCTCAGTCAGCAAAGCATCTAACTCTTGATTTCGGCTCAGGTCATGATCTCAGGGTTGCGAGATCGAGCCCTGCAGTGCATTTCATGCTCAGGGCAGAGTCAGCTTGAGATTCTCCCGTCCCCTTTCCCTCTGCCCCTTCCCCTACTCACCGGCTCTCACTCTTTTTCAAATCAATGAATCATCCTTTTAAAAAAAGTTTCTCAATTTGAGTGTGGCCTTTGGTTGTTACCATACAACTTTATTTTGCTTTAGAACATGTGGCCCAATGAACAGTCAGTCCTCAGCCAGTTTATTAGCATTGGCTTTTTCATGGGTACTACCATATGATCCTACACAGTTATTTTAAAGCTGCTTAATATTTTGGGTGCCTGGGTGGCTCAGTTGGTTAAGCCACTGCCTTTGGCTCAGGTCATGATCCTGGAGTCCCGGGATTGAGTCCCACATCGGGCTCCCTGCTAGACAGGGACTCTGCTTCTCCCGCTTGACCTCTCTCTTCTCATGCTCTCTCTCTCTCTCTCTCTCTCTCTCAAATAAATAAATAAAATCTTAAAAAAAAAAACAAAAAACTTCTTAATCTTTTGAGAACCAAGCAGAAAAATATGAGTAGAGCTGCCAGTGCTTTAAAGAACAATTCTCGGGGCACCTGGGTAGCTCGGCTGGTTAAGCATCCAACTCAGTTTCAGCTCAGGTCATGAGATCAGGCTCTGCCCTCAGTGGGGAGTCTGCTTCTCTCCCTCTGCCCCTCTCCCCACAGGTGGGTGCTCTCTCTCTCTCTCTGGAATGAATAAGTAAATCTTTAAAAATACACAATTTTTAATGCGTACCAGAATGAAGACTAGTCCCATCATTATTTAATTTGTCTCATACACATTTATGGTGACTAGAACTTGAGCACTATAAATGGAAATATTATTTAACATAAACTCCTTAAATGCTTGCAAATAACATCATCTTCTTTTCATTTTTAGTGTTTCATATTTTTTATTATAATAGGTATTGATTTCTTTACGATTTTAGATAAAATTATTTTAAACTGAAGTTATTCAGATCTGAATAGCACCTTATTACTTAAAAAGTTAAATTGTTCTTCTTCGTAGGCTCGAAAAGAAATTCTTAAGATTCACACAAGGGATTGGAATCCTAAACCACTGGACATATTTCTAGAAGAACTAGCAGAAAACTGTGTTGGTAAACATTGCTTTACGCATTAAAAGATAAAATGCATGCGTTTCAGAGATGAAACAAGTTGTAGCCTTGCATCGTTATGTTTAAAGAAATACAGGTTATGTTTGTTTCTAATCTCTTATTTGTGGCATGTTTTCTTCTTAAAAAATCCTGGATATTAAATAGAGAGACTTGATGAATTGGCTGTTGCGGAATTTGAAAGCCAAGTTAGACAATAATAATAATAATAACAACAGCCATCTTTGGCTCGTCACATTTCTCTAGTCATTCTGTTCGGCATTCTACATATATTATTTCAAGAAATTCTCACATCGGTCCAGCGAAGTAGGTAGCATTATCCCTATGTAGATGTAGAAATGGCTGAGAGAGCATAAATGTTCCTCCAAAGATCATACGTGTAGTAAGTGATAAGCTGGAATTTCACCCTAGTCTGTCTGATTCTAAAACTTGTTCTTGAATGCTTTGTGTATTTAGTGTTTGTACATTACACTTGCAAAAGTTGCTAGATTTGTTGACGTAATTATTACTACCATTGTAAGTTCACTGGGTGAAAGAGAAATGTTAGCCTTATTCTAAGTATTTTTCTAGTATATTGCTAGGTGGAGTTTTAATCTTCTTTTATCCATGGTCATGCTAATAGGGTGATGATTTACATTTAAAAATTTTTTTGGGGGGGCGCCTGGGTGGCTCAGTGGGTTAAGCCGCTGCCTTCGGCTCAGGTCATGATCCCAGGTCCTGGGTTCGAGCCCCACATCGGGCTTTCTGTTCAGCAGGGAGCCTGCTTCCTCCTCTCTCTCTGCCTGCCTCTCTGCTTACTTGTGATTTCTCTCTGTCAAATAAATAAATAAAATCTTTAAAAAAAAAAAAAATAAATAAAAATAAAAATTTTTTTTGGTTGCCTTGGATAGGATACTGCGGTGCAGATATTAAGTCAATATGCTCTGAGGCTGCCTTATGTGCTCTGCGTCGACGCTACCCGCAGATCTATACTACTAGTGAGAAACTACAGTTGGATCTCTCATCAATTAACATCTCCGCTAAGGACTTTGAGGTAGCCATGCAGAAGATGATACCAGCTGCCCAGAGAGCTGTGACGTCACCTGGGCAGGCACTGTCCACTGTTGTGAAACCACTCCTGCAAAGCACCGTTCACAAGATCTTAGAAGCTCTGCACAGAGTATTTCCACATGCAGAAATCAAAGCAAATAAAGCACTGGACTCAGGTATGCAACTTGATTGACCGTTTAAAGTTAGCTTTCATAATCAGTCAAGCTAAATGTTTTATACACCCGAAATGTTTCTTCACAAAAGAGCCTCTTCAGGGCGCCTGCGTGACACGGTCAGTTGAGCGTCCGACTCTTGGTTGCAGCTGAGGTCCGATCTTGCCGTGGGACTTGGGATCAAGGCCTGTGTCGGGCTCTGCACACTCAGCACGGAGTCAGCTTGAGTTTCTCTCTCTGCGCCTACCCCCTGCTCACACGCATGCTCTCTTTTTTTCCTCCCTCTCAAAATAAGTAAATAAATCTTTTAAAAATAATAATAAAAAGAGCCTCTTGAAAGGAATTTAGTCATGTTTTGCCTGGGTAGTTGAAGGAAATTTACTTCACAGATTGCCCTCAATTAAATCTGTTTTAAGTTTGAAATGGCATTTTTATATTTATTTCTTATTCATGTCTATACAGATATTTTATATTCTTAAAAAATTTTATTATACATTTCCTGTATATTGATTTGTTAATAACTGAAGCATTACATAAACATTTGCTTTGTAATCCAGAAAAGTTACTAATGCACAATTCTTTTGTTTTATAGATATTTCATGTCCTCTGCTAGAAAGTGACTTGGCATACAGTGATGATGAAGTTCCCTCTGTATATGAGAATGGCCTTTCTCAAAAATCCTTAAATAAGGCAAAAGAAAATTTTAATTTTCTTCATTTGAATAGGTATATTTCCCCTGCAAATGAATGTATATAGCTTTTTTTGGTGTATAAGTTCCCTAAAACTAAAAGATGGTGATTGAATAAGAGATACTAACTGATCTTTTTTTAAGTAAAAATATCAAACATTTTTATCATTACAGTTGTCACTGTAATAGAAATTTCACTGAATAAAGTAATCCTAAATCTGTGAAGGTTAATTAATTTTAATAATTAATTAATTTTCCAGAAACCATGTGAACCATGTTGTTATGGATTAACAAGCTGCATAGTCAAAAAATTTTTACCTTAAGAGAGTTAAAAATGGGTAATTTGGGAGGAAAAATTTAAATTTTTGCTTTTTCTAAAATACAGCTACTTTCTTTCAGAAATGCATGTTATCAACCTATGTCTTTTCGACCGAGAATATTGATAGTGGGAGAACCAGGCTTTGGGCAAGGTTCTCATTTGGCACCAGCTGTCATCCATGCTTTGGAAAAATTTGCAGTATATACATTAGACATTCCTGTTCTTTTTGGAGTCAGTGCTACATCTCCTGAAGAAACGTGTGCTCAGGTAAATTCATCGTTGCCCAGACAAATAACCTGGAAGAACAGTCTTCTAGAGACACAATCTAGAATTGCTTTACCCTTTTTGAACTGGGTTTTCTTGTCGTTCTGATTTCTGCCTCCAGATTTATGAAATAGAACTGTAGGGGCACCTGGGTGGCTCACTGGGTTAAGCCTCTGCCTTCGGCTTGGATCATTGTCTTAGGGTCCTGAGATCGAGCCCCGCATCAGGCACACTCTGCTCAGCGGGGAGCCTGATTCCCTCTCTCTCTCTGCCTGCCTCTCTGCTTACTTGTGATCTGTCAAATAAATAAGATCTTTAAAAAAAAAAAAAGAAAAAGAAAAAAAGAACTGTAGGTAATGGCCTATTCATCAAAGAGTATGGATTTAAATCACATTTCCACCATTTAATGTCTGTGTAACCTTAGGGAAGCTGTTAGATCTCTGCCTTGTTTTCCCCTTGTACAAACTGGAGGTAATAATAGTACCCTTGTGTGGCTGATGTGAGAATTAAGTGAATAAAGTACTTAAAACAGTAACTACTATGTGGTGTGTACTCAGATTTTCCACTGCTTCTGTTTTTGCTATTTTCCTTTTAAAATTTTTTAAACGTAGAAGTTTTATATTTTTATATTTAACACAAGTCTTCTAGACTGATTGAGATGTTTTCTTTCTAATTGCTTGAAGCAACCCTGTTTTCCTAAAAATGAGACTTTTACAAAACATTTTAAACATAAGATTATGAGACTAGAGAAGCATTTTAAAAACTTGAGTGTTTTATATGATAATTCTAGGAAGTTAAACATTGCTCCAGACTAAAAAAGCAAGCATTACTAATATACTGACTTTAACTAAATATAATTTTTTTTCCCTCTACTAGATGATTCGTGAAGCTAAGAGAACAGCACCAAGTATAGTATATGTTCCTCATATCCACTTGTGGTGGGAAATAGTTGGACCAACACTCAAAGCCACATTCACTACATTGTTACAGAACATTCCTTCATTCGCTCCAGTTTTACTACTTGCAACTTCTGACAAACCCCATTCTGCTCTGCCGGAAGAGGTAATCTGAGGGGGGGAAATCACTAGACTTTGAAAAGAGACTTATTAAAAATTTATTGTAAAAATTTCAAGTTTACAGAGGTGAATAATAGGATATGGAAAAGTTTTTTTTATCGGAAAGGTCACGTTAACTATCTGGTATATAGACTTGTTGGGCAGGATGGTATGTATGTGTGTGTATGTATGGTAGGGCTACATTATAAATTTTTTTTCTCTTACAAAAATAGGAGTTATTTGTTGTATACTATTTTGCAATTTGCTTTATATGTGTATCTATATATAATGTATTTTTCAGGACACAGTCTCATTCCTTTTAAAAGCAACATGGCTTTTTCCATTATCTTGATAAGCTGCATAGCTTTTTCCATTTTTTTGATGTACCAAAAATTATCCAGATTCCTGTTCATAGATGTTTTTGTGGTTTTTTAGTTTTTTTTCTGTTGAACTGCCCAACTGGGCTACTGGGTTTTATTTTATATGAACATTACTGTGTATTTTTCTAGCGTCCATTCCTAAAAGTGTAATAATTGTAGCTTAGTAAAGAGTATGCTCATTTAAATTTTTTTTTTAAAGATTTTATTTATTTATTTGACAGAGAGAAATCACAAGTAGACAGGCAAGCAGAGAGAGAGAGGGAAGCAGGCTTCCTGCTGAGCAGAGAGCCCGATGCGGGACTCGATCCCAGGACCCTGAGATCATGACCTGAGCCGAAGGCAGCGGCTTAACCCACTGAGCCACCCAGGCGCCCCTCATTTAAAATTTTTGATGGCACCAAATTACTGTCTTTCGAGTTTATGCCCATCTAGACAACTACCAGTGACAGAAGTTCATGCTTTTTCTGCCTGGAATACTCTTCTAGATATTTGCCTGGCATGACCCTTTATTTTTCTCAGGTCTCTGCCAGGTGTCACCTCAGAGAGGCCTTCCCTGATCAGTTTCTCAGTTACAGTGATTAGCTCCTTTTTCTATCACTCTCTTTTCCCTTACTCTACTTTGTTTTTGTCACTGCCTGCCATTAAATATTTGTTTGCCTTTCTGTCTCCTAGCAGAATGTAAAATACATGAAGTAAGACTTCCCCCCCCATCTTTCAATTATCAGAGTACATAATAGGCATATTGTAGGCATCTATGTGTGAATAAGTTTTTCCATACCTTTGACAAAATTGGTTTGCATTTTTTTAAGACTATGGGTAGGAAGATAAATTCAGATATTTTATTAAAGGAATATTTATTGAGTACTTATTCTTTGTTAGGCATAGTTCTAGATACTGGGAATATAGCATTGAAAAATAGAGACAAAAATTTCTATCTTCCTAGGGCTTACATTTTAATTGTAGGGGGAGAGAAAAAGAAATAAAATATATAATATTAACCTCTTGCTATGGAGGAAAATTTAGCCAAGCAATACCAAAAGAGTGTGATTGGTCACAATGTTAAACAGTCTTAGGTAAGACCTCACTAAGAAGATGACTTTTGAGGAAAGACCTGAAAAAAGTAAGGCAGTGAGTAACCCAGTTGGGCATCTGAGGGACAAGGGTTTCTGGCAGATGAAAAGGAAGTGCAAAGACCCTGAAGCAAAAGTGTGTTTGGTGTGTTGGAAGAAACAGCAAGACCAGGGTGGTCAGAGCAGTGAGTGAAGAGCAGAATGAAGGAAATGAGCTCAGGGTATCGGAGGACAAGATGTTGTCCCTGTTACCTCTGTTCTAATAGTTGATTGTGAGTTATTCAACTGAAAATTGAATAATCCAGGAAATAAGCATGTGTATGTTATAGACTCAAAAGCTTCTAGTTTAGTTAATCTGATTCTGGACACTTCCTTTAGATTGGCTTCTTCATATGGATATTTTAGCTTTGTTGAGACACTTTCCTCACCGTTCGGTTTGTTAGCACTGACTTCTAAAAAAATCAGCTTATTTTGAAAGATTTTCTTATCTTAATCTCTGTTTTCCGGGTACTATATAGAACCTGTTAAATCTCTCTTCATCATGAAAACTCTTTGTATATATGATTACTCTGTTTATTTGTATCTTCCCAATCTGACCCAGGCTTCTTCACACTAAACATTTCTTCTGTGATAGGGTATATTCCTTAGTGTTATTAATGCAACAGAAGTTTATTTCTCGTTCACTTAACTATACGCAGATGACTACATTCAGGTCTATCCTCCCCCATGTAGTCGTTCCACATACTTGGGCTGGGAGAGCTTTCCCCTTTTCATCACCTGGCTTTCCAGCTTGCTTTCATTCCACCTCACTTCTGCCATGCCAAGCAGCAGTCACCAGAGTTGTTCGTCCTTAGCTAGAGCTGAGAGGGTGGACCCAAAGACTACCATGTTAGAGCAGGGACTATCTATGGCTGCCAATATCCGGAAGAATGGGGAGACCCTGTTGCCCAGAAAGCAAATTACAGGTACATTCTATTTCCAGTATAGACAGGCTTCTTCCTAATCACTGGAAGTAGAAGCTAGAATAAACAGAAGCATCATCTATGGGTAGTTAAGAATTCAAAGGCAAAGAGGAGCTATAAAGAAGTGTTTGAGAAAGACAGTTCAATGAATAATCATATCCGTGCATCACCAACAGACTGTTGTAGAAAAGAACCAATTGGAGATAATTATGCATGAAATAACTCCCCCCCCCCCACAAATAAAAAAAATTCGATGAAGCTTTTGAAAAGGAGCAAACACAGATGAAGAATCAATTATTGAAATGGAACATCACAGGACCAGGAATTCTTATGGTGTATGATACAAAAGGACAGGGATTTGAAAAGGGAGGAAAAAAAGCTAAAATAAAGGCAATCAATTCGCGTCTAACCCCCATTTATTGGGCCTTATGAGAAGAGAAAATAAAGTAGAAGAGAAAATATTCACATACTAGAACATTTTATAGAGTTAAGGAATACCTTAAATTCAGATGTAAGAGTTTCTGTGTTCTAACTGGTGGATATTAAAAGGCCCACATCTAGATAAACTTTCAGGATTTCAGAAGTACAGAGGAAAATTTAAAAATCTACCAAGAGAGAAAATATCTACCAAGAGAGAAAATAGGAAGAACTGAAAATCAAATTGCTTCTACCTTCTCATTCGTAACACTAGCTACTAAGGAGACAAGTGAGCAATATTTATTTCCATAGTTTTGAAGGAAAATAGTTTTCTTTTCAACAAAGTTAGCATTTGAGAGAGAGAACAAAGCTAAGATTTTTTAGAGAGATAGGCTAGGGGAGAGGGAAAGAGGGAATCCTAAGTAGGCTCTGTGCCCAGCGCAGAGTCTGATGCAGGACTCAAACTCACAACCCTGAGATGATGAGATGAAATCCGGAGTCATATGCCTAACCACCTGAGCCACCCAGATGCCCCAAAAGACATTTTTGAATATGTAATGCCTAGGAATCTATTACTTATAAACCCTTGACTGAAAGAATTAATTATTAAAGGATTAGAAATTTCTCTTGGATCTTTATTTTGTAGAAATAAGAAGCAGTGAACAAAGAAAACAGTAAAACTTACTGTCACAAAATTGTGATAGAAAAAAATGTTTAAGGAATATGAAACTAAGTTGGTCTTAGTCTGAATTTGATAATGCCAGGAAGAGCATAGTGGAGGAGAATAAGGAAGTAAAAGCACGTTCAGATTTTTTGTGGTATGTAGATATTAACCTTACAGTTTGCTAGAAAAAGTTTAACTTTATCTGTTAAAACTTAGAGTAATAAAAGAGTAGAAATAGAGCATATAACATTCAGGCCACCAGAAAGGGGGAAGAGACACAAATTCCAATAAATACCCCAGCAAAATAGCTAGGATCCTAAAATTCAGTGTTGAAGGAAAAAAAGTGCTTGAATTTCCAAGAAAATATTGAAAAAGCAATGAGGTTCTTGGCCTACCAAATACTAAAGCATACCTCAAAATTAGAAATTAAAATTGTGGAATTTGGGCTGGCTTAGAGAAATTAACGTAATAAAATCCATGAGACTCTTGTTTACAAAAAAGTTGAGTAAATGAATTAGCAAAAATAGAGACATTTCATAAATGATGTGGAGATAATAGGACAAAAAGCTTCATATAACATACCAGGAACATTTTCTTATACGGGAGCATGGAAGATCCTGTAAATGAGGTAATGCAAAAGCTATGAATGTAAACTTCTGTATGTCAGAGATACCCAAAACAAAGTACACAAACATCACACAAGAAATAAACATTATTTTCCTCTAATAGTAATAATGAATAAAAGGGGGGGCACCTGGGTTGTTCAGTCAGTTAAGTGTCTGCTCTTGGCTCTGGTCTTGATCTCAGGGTCCTGGGATCGCCCATATCGGGCTCCCTGCTCGGCAGAGAGCCTGCTTCTCCCTCACCCCCTGTCCCTCCCCCAGCTTGTGTCCTTGCACTTTCTCTCTTCTCTGTCAAGTAAATAAAACCTTTGTAAAAACTACTGGAAAAGGTCAAGAGTTGTTTAGAAACATCCTTTTGGGATTTTTTTTGCCTTTCTTTTGGCAGTAAAATATGCATAACATAAAATTTACCATTTTAACCATTTTTAAGTGTATAATTCAGTGACCTCAAATACATTGCATTGAGTACATTCACAATGTTGTGCAGCTATCACCACTATCTTTTCCAGAAATTTTCATCATCCCAAACAGAAACTTTATACCCATTAACCAGTTACTCCCCATTCCCTCCTTTCTTTAACCCCTAGTAACCTCTGTTATAATAAATTTCTCTCTGAATTTCTACATACCTTGTATAAGTGGAATCATATGGTATTTGACCTCTTGTGACTGGCTTATTTCACTTAGCATGTTTTCAAAATTCATCCACGTTGTAGCATGCACTACAATTCCACTCCTTCTTAAGGTTGAATAATACTCCATTTTATGTACATATCACATTTTTTATATTCACCTGGTGATGAACATTGGGATTGTCTCTGCCTCTTGCCTACTATGAATAATCCTGCTGTGATCATTGGTATACAAGTATGTGTTTGAGTGGTGGGTTTGGTGGGTTATTTGGTTTTTTGCTTTTTGTTTTTTTTTTTTTTTTCAGCTCTTCATATCTGTATACTGGATTGCATGGTAATTCTATGTTTTCCACAGAGGCTGCACCATTTTAACATTCCATTAGCTCAGGGGTTCTAATTTCTCTACATCCTCACCAGCACTTGTTATTTTCTAGCCTTTACTATTTTTTTTTTAAATTTCTTTTTAAAGATTTCATTTTTAAGTAATTTCTACACCCATGGTAGGGCTCAAAACTCATAACCGCGAGATCAAGAGCTGCATGGTCTACCAACTGAGCCAGCCAGGGTATCTCACTGGGGCTATGAAAGTGAATCAGCTGATCTCAGAAAAGCCCTTCAAATTAAATATTGCCATGTCAGTTGCCACATGAATTATATGTTGGAGTCTTGAATTTTAAAGAAGATCCCATATATTTTAGTTCCTAATCTGTTGCATACGTCATTTATATGTAACTCCAGCATATATAAAAGATCTGTTTTAAAAACATCTCTTTCTTACACAGTTCAGGTCATTAAAAATATGTGTGTAGGGGCGCCTGGGTGGCTCAGTGGGTTAAAGCCTCTGCCTTCGGCTCAGGTCGTGATCTCAGGGTCCTGGGATCAAGCCTCACATCGGGCTCTCTGCTCAGCAGGGAGCCTGCTCCCCCCTATCTCTCTGCCTGCCTCTCTGCCTACTTGTGATCTCTGTCTGTCAAATAAATAAATAAAATCTTTAAAAAAAAATGTGTAATAACCTACTGTTGCATTGAATGATATTTACATAGTATTGTGTATACACATATGTAATCATATATTTTCTCTTTTAAGGTTCAAGAATTGTTTATCCGTGATTATGGAGAAATTTTCAATGTCCAGTTACCTGGTAAAGAAGAACGAACAAAATTTTTTGAAGATCTAATTCTAAAGCAAGCTGCTAAGCCTCCTTTATCAAAGAAGAAAGCAGGTTAGTTTATCAAAGTCTGACATATAATAATTTTGAGAAAGTGGGAATAAAATATTAATGGCATCATCATCTTCTAATAACTCAAACTCAGAACTTCAGTCATTAGGTTTGCTTACATGTCTCTAAGCTTCCCATTTAAGTGTACAAGGTCTTTCCTAGTGTAGTCCTAGTCCATGGAGAATTTGAGCTAGAATTCATAATAAAGCTCCAGCCTGTCTTCCCAAGCCCATTTTTGGCACATTTGTTCTCCCCACCTTCCTCCATCTCTTTCTTCGCAAAACACTCCGTCTTTACACTACATGCAACATATTCTTGTCTTTTCGTAATTTCATTTATGCTTGCTCTCTACCATCAATGCTTCTATCCTTCTTACCTATCTCTGCCTAAGGAACCACTTGTCCTTCTACTATAACTCATTTTTTCCTCCTTCACAGAGCTAGGCAAAATTAATTTTCTACCATTATGACCCATTGTACTTTTTTTCATCCTACTGATATGACATTAGTGATGTGATCATTGTCTTACCCCCTTATAGATTGTCAATTTGTTGGGGCAGCACTCTCATATGCCTTCTTTTATCCTGAGTATTCAGTGCATGTCTGTTTAAACAAAATTAAACTTATTACATTGGAAACATACCACAATTTTTTCTTAGTTCAGAAATTAACTAGTAAAAAGCTTTTTTAATAGAATTTTCTTGTGCTGGAAATAATGCATTTTCAAAGTTTTAATAGCCTCTTAAATGATCTTAAAATGGAAAAGAGGTAATGACCTAGGAATTAACATTAAAAATTACAAATTACCAGTTGTTGCTGGAGGGGAGCTAGGGATAGAGATTATGGTAGCACTTGAGTATTTCAAATCCTCTAAATCCTGACAGATGTAAGGAGGATAGCCCCTAAAGCCTGACCACTGAATCATTTGTCACTCTTGTTGTGATGGGAGAGTAGTAACTAAAATCTTGCATTCGCATGAAGTTTTGCAGGCCTTGGAGGTACTCCCTGTAGCACCACCACCTGAGCCAAGACCACTGACAGCAGAAGAAGTGAAACGACTAGAAGAACAAGAAGAAGATACCTTTAGAGAACTGAGGATTTTCTTGAGGAATGTTACACATAGGCTTGCTATTGACAAGCGATTCCGAGTATTTACTAAACCTGTTGACCCTGATGAGGTATTGCTTTAATCTTTGACTCGAATGTGTTCTAAACTATAATGAACTAGAGAATATTTGAATTGTTTATGTGGTTCCCTGTCTACTCTCTGAGCTTATTTTATGTAGAATATACTGAGTAGTGTCCTAACCACGTGGAAGCTTCAAAGCTATGCGTAATGCATTTTTCTTTCTCTCAAGAGTAGTCAGTTAACTTTGTCTGCCAACCCAAACATTCTAGACATGATTTAAGATTGACTTAATGGTACATAATATTATTGTGACCTACATGGTTTGGAGTGAGCTAGAGAGTGAAGCTGAAGTCTTAAGTTGACATTGAAGGATGGGTGACATTTGGATAAGGAAAGAGGAATAAGATATTACTGGAGATATAAGTGCCTAAGAACAGAAGTAAATACAAAACAAAACCAGCTTTAAATAGAGTCAAAGGTTTCATATTAATACATTATTGTTATTTCTTATGTATTTGTTCTCTCTCCCCTGTATTGCCTGGCAGAGCAACTGGACTCAGATGTTTTTTTATGTTTAGAGTTAACTTAGTGATTTGGTCATTTGCTTGAATTTTAGGTTCCTGATTATGTCACTGTGATAAAGCAACCAATGGACCTTTCATCTGTAATCAGTAAAATTGATCTCCACAAGTATCTGACTGTGAAAGACTATTTGAGTGATATTGATCTAATCTGTAGTAATGCTTTAGAATACAATCCAGATAGAGATCCTGGAGGTGAGCATTAGTGGGTTTTTTTCCCCCTGGGGGGGTGGAACAGGGACCGCTAACATGTAGTGAGTTGACATATTATAAACATTTTACATTCACAGTGCCATTCAATACAACATTATTCTCACTTTACAGTTGATGAAAATGAAGTTAAAAAACTTAGGGGGCACCTGGGTGGCTCAGTGGGTTAAAGCCTCTGCCTTCGGCTCAGGTCATGATCTCAGGGTCCTGGGATTGAGCCCCGCATCGGGCTCTCTGCTCAGCAGGGAGCCTGCTTCCTCCTCTCTCTGCCTGCTGCTCTGCCTACTTGTGATCTCTGTCAAATAAGTAAATGAAATCTTTAAGAAAAAAAAAAAAAACAAACAAACAAACTTAGGGTCACACTGCCAGGAAGTGGCAGAGGCAGAATTTGAATGCAGGTTTCTTTGACTACAGAATACCCGTGTTTACAGTTCTGTGGCCTACCTTCTAATGACACAAAATTGCACAACAATTTCACTTCTTTCCTTTATCAGCGCTCTTTGTCCAAGTGGAAAATAAACACTCTGCAATAAAAAAGGTTTAAAAGAATTTTCTTAGTTAAGACCACTGTGATTTTTATTACAGAAGTAATATAGGATACTTGCCAATTTTTTTTTTAAGATTTATTTTAGAGAGAGAGAGCAGTGAGAAGGGCAGAGTCTCAAGTAGACGCTGCATGGAGCCTGATGTGGGGCTCCGTCTCGGGACTGTGAGATCATGACCTGAGCCAGAACCAAGTTGGACACTTCACTGAGCCACCCCGACACCCCAACGTGCTAATGTTTTAAAAACTAAACCCTCTAGATTTATTATGGTGATCACTTCATAATGTATATAAATGTCGAATCACTGTGTTGTACACTTGAAACTAATATAATATTGTAAGTCATCTATACTTCATAAGTCCCTCATTTCCTCTCTCCAAAGGTGGACACTGTTAAGTTTGGGGATATCTTTTTAGACCTTTTCTATACCTATACCTATTCTGTCCTCTCCTATGCAATCTATTAAAAAAATAAAACTTATAAAGTAAGGGATTTTTAATGATTTATTTGTTCATATATATAATGATATAGTCAACTATATGTTTGATATAAACTTATTCATATCAAAAAATATTTTTCTTAAAATATTTCTTAAAATATTAAATATTGATAAGTAAATATTGAATGTATTTATACTTATTTTAACTATATTAATATATAATATAATAATCAATATAAATAATATTTTAAATTTTTATAAAATATTTCTTTTTTTTTAGATTTTATTTATTTGACAGAGATCATGAGTAGTCAGAGAGGCAGGTGGGGGCCGGGGGGAAGCAGGCTCCCTGCTGAGCAGAGAGCCCAACGCAGGACTCGAACCCAGGATTCTGGGATCATGACCTGAGCCGAAGGCAGAGGCTTTAACCCACTGAGCCACCCAGGCGCCCCAAAATATTTCTTAGAAAATTTCTTTTTCCTAGCTTACTATTTTTGTTTTATGGATAGTGTCCTTAACACTCTCAGTGGATAATTCTTTAATAGTCCTGTTTGCTGTGTTAACTCCCTCCCCGAGTACATTGGCTTTCTGTTTTTCTAGTTGGTAGTGTTTATAAATTAGACCAATTAGCATAGGGACCTACTGAAAGTTTCTTTGACACTTGAAAAGCTCACTGTTCTGCTCCGGGGCCCCTGCCCTCACCTCCCCTAGGCTTTTCCCTACAGTTCAGCGTTCTGTAGGTTCATGCTGGGGAGCAGGCTACCAACCTGAGAACACCCCTTAATTGTAGAAAGAAGGAAGCATTTATGCTGGAGGCTGTATCATGGCAGTCATGCTGCTGCCACGTCTCCTGTCCGTGTGACAATCTAAAATTACTTGAGACCAGTGGAGTGCCTGTAGCAGCAGTCAGCATCTCCTTACAGGCCTGTTAGGATGCAGCTTGCAAGGCCTCATCCCCATTGTGTCTGATTCTGTAGATGTAGGGTAGAACGTGAGAATTGACCTTTCTGACAACTTTCCACGTGACGCTGATGCTGCCACACCTGGGGAACCAGGGCCTGTGCCTTTCTTCAGGCCCAAATGTGATGTTCGAAATCCCTTGAGGAATCCTTCTGATGTGACAGCTGTTGCTGCCAGGCTAAGCTGGGTGAGAACAGTGCAGCCTGCTGCCCTGGGAGGGCACCAGTCTAGTTGTTCAAGCAATTTTACACTCACCCATTACCTGTCCTCGGCCTCAAAGCATGTTCGGTTCACAGTGCTTAGGCTCTTGAGTAGAGGGGCGTTCCCAGTGTTTCCTATGTCAGGTTGCTGTTCCGTTGTCTGTTTAGTTTCTCTGTCAGTGCAGTAGCATCCAATCTTCTAAAATTCCTTGACATCTCTAGCTCAGTAATGACACCAGTAGCCTTCCTTGCTGTTTTTGTTGTCATCATGTTGTTGTATAGTCTCGCTGTTGATTGATTTTTTTTTTTTTTTATGATATTTCAAGGGGAGCTAGATAGGACAGAGCAATAAATTCGTTCAGGTTTAGTCTGCTATATTGAATCAGATGTCCAGAACATTAGAGTAACAGTAAAAACAGAATGATACAATTGCAGTAACACAATTCATGGTAAAAGTAAAAAAGGAATTTTAGTGACTATAATCTTAGCTCAACATGTTGAGTTTATTTTTGGTAAATTATTAAAAGTGATTTTAGAGTTGAATTCTTTATTCATTTCTCAGATCGTCTTATTAGGCATAGAGCCTGTGCTTTAAGAGATACTGCTTATGCAATAATTAAAGAAGAACTTGATGAAGACTTTGAGCAGCTTTGTGAAGAAATTCAGGAGTCTAGGAAGAAGAGAGGTAGGAAAATGATGTGGCATCAGAAAAAAGATGCTTCTGATGTAGTGTATTGAGTCCTTTACATTAACCCTTCAGATAATTTTGAAATCTAGACATTTGACTTGATATCCCATGTCTATTTATAAGGTTGTAGCTCCTCCAAGTATGCCCCATCTTACTATCATGTGATGCCAAAGCAAAATTCCACCTCTGCCGGTGATAAAAGATCAGATCCAGAGCAGAATGAAAAACTCAAGACAACCAGTACTCCTGTGGCTTGCAGTACTCCTGGTAAGTGCCCTCGGGTAGCTTTTCCTTAATGAAACTAGCCTTTATTTTCTGCTGATGCCATTTACTTTCTCCTTAGTTTCCTCTATTTATATCGATGCAATAAATTACCTTGATTTTGTTAATGTTAAGGCAACTTTGCAGTCTTGAAATAAATCCAGGTTTATATGATACACCATTTGCAGTCCCAGTCACCATCACCTAACTGCGGATTGACTGATTTGAAATTGATTTTCATTTCTATAAATTCTAGTCTATTTCCTCTTCCTCCTTATTCTTAGGGTATAACTCCAGAGGGTACTAACCCAGAGCCCATGGTTTTTCCCAAGGCCTGCCTGCCTTGGCAGGCTCTTAATTCCAGTTTCGGTTCTTTAAGCCCTGTGAATGCCCCAACTCTCCTCAGCAACTTAGACTCTCAGTTACTCATTTGTTTTTCCAGATTCTGTATCATAATTCCTCAGTGCCTTGTTAGATCTCAGATGCTTTTAAATACAATTTTTAAAATTCTGTGTGTGTGTGTGTGTGTGTGTGTTGCTGGGGTTGGAACATTACGTATTGCATGCTTGTCCATCCTGGGATAAGTGGTTTGAGATTGGTGGAGTAAGCCCTTTTATAAAATGGGAGTTGGCAGCTGAGAAAGGGAGAATTAGAAGGGCAAAGGAGCAAGAGGCCTGTACTACCAGATACTCTTGGTCAAATCAGCCTTGAGCAAGTATGTATATATGGAAATTGAGCACATGGAAATGGTCTCCTTTAAAATAGTCCATCCCTAGCTGTATACCCAGCAGGACTGCATACATTATGTTCGCTGAAAGACATGTATGAGAATGTGCTTAGAACCAGTATTTATAATAGCCCCAAACTGGGACCAACCCAAATGTTCATCAACGATAGAATGGGGAAATATGGATTTATTATACGACAGTGAGAATGACTCAAATGCGAGCACATGCAACAGTGTGGGTGAATCTCCCAAACAGAATATTACAGTGTAGTTACTCTGTATCTGGTCCAGGCGGAATGTTTCAACTTCATTTTCTTCATCTGTGAAACAATATTGATAATGGCAGCAAACCCAACCAGGTGAAAGTGAAATTTCAGGGGGTCGGTACTCGCATAAAGAGCTTAGAAGACTCCCCACTACGTGGTCCTACACAAGTGTAGGCCAGTTTTAGTCTTGCCGTTCCTCTAGTTCCTTCCTCATACTCCCGCCACAGCAATTGTAATAGAGTCGTCAGAGAGTTGGTATCCTCGCCCTCCTTAAAGTTATTCTGGATAAAATCCACACTCCTTAGAATGACACGGTATTGCCACATGGTATCGCCTGCCTTCTCACAGTACTTGCTACCCTTCTTGCTGTGTTCCAACCATTAAAAAAACTACGGCAGTGTCTCAAATTCTCTACCTTCTTAGATCGCAGGAGGTATTTCCCACCCCCCCCCCACTTGCTTACACCTTAGGAACTTGTCCAATTGTCCAATGTTCTTTTATCCTTTTTCTTCAAATTCTTTGAAGCTCAGCTGAAGAGAAAAATCCGCAAAAAGTCAAAGTGGTACTTAGGCACCATAACAAAACGAAGGAGGATTTCACAGGTGAAAGATGAGAGCCAGAATGTCACAGACGACAAAATTGAGAGTGATACAGAGGAAAATCAAGATACAAGTGTAGACCACAATGAGACTGGAAACACAGGAGAGTCCTCTGTAGAAGAAAATGAGAAAAACCAAAATGCCTCTGAAAGCAAAATAGAATTGGGGAATAATAATTCAAGTATCTGTGGTATTGAGAACGAACTTGAAGAATCTGGGAAGACCACAGCATGCACAGAAGTGAGGAATAAAATTGTTTGCAATGGAGAGGCTTCTGGTTCTCAGATAATAGATATTTCTGATGAAAATGAAGCAAAAGGTAAGTCTTTCTCAATTAAGCAACTTACTATTTTTAATTTTATTTTATCTTTTTTTTTTTTTTTTAAGATTTTATTTATTTATTTGTCAGAGAGAGAGTGAGTGAGCAGAGGCAGACAGTGGTAGAGGGAGAAGCAGGCTCCCTGCAGAGCAAGGAGCCCGACGCGGGACTTGATCCCAGGACCCTGGGATCATGACCTGAGCTGAAGGCAGCCGCTTAACTGACTGAGCCACCCAGGAGTCCCCTATTTTTAATTTTAAAAGATGTTTTGGGGCACCTGGGTGGCATAGTCTGCTGGGTGTCTGACTCTTGGTTTCAGCCTGAGGTGGCAATCTCAGGTTCGTGAGGTGGCTCCGCACTCAGCTCATTCTGCTTGGGATTCTCTCTGCCTCTGCCCCTCCCGCTCATATTCTCCCTCTCTCTCTCTCAAATAAATACATAAATTTAAAAAAAAAAAAAAATTCACTCAAAGTTTTTAAATGACTAATTACCATCTCAGTTTATTATTTTTCCTTGTCTTTGTCTTTTAGAATGCAGGTGTTAATTAGGAAAAATAGCAATTTCCTTACTTGATAACTATAGAGCTTGTAAATCACTGTCGTTAAAAGCACAAGGTGGCATCAAATAGACCTGGATTTGAGCCCTAGTCCTCTACTTAGTAACTTGTGACCTTGGACAAGGTTTTGACCAATCACTATCGGTTTTCTCTTCTGTAAAATTTGGGTAGATAGTGGTCAGGTAATGAAATATTTTGAAACTTGAATAAAATAATCCATCTAAAGCATGTAGCAAAGTGCTTGGCTATACAGTTTTCAAAAACTGGCAGGATAGCCTCTTCTTTTTAAGCAAAATCAGCAGTTTTCTGTAGTTCTGGCTGAGTGATATAGAACAAATGTTACTCACCCCTATCATTGCTCTATTTCTATTGTAGGTTAAGTCCAAGATTATTTATACTTATTCTAATGATCCTTCCACCAAAGGTTTTCATTTAGAATTGTCTTCTCTCTGGATCTTCTTGGATCCTTAGCAGTAGATTTGTTTGGATTTTGGAAAAGTCAAACAAGTAAAAAGCAAAAAGAAGAGTAACAGTTAAAAATTTATTTTGGTCAGATGGGGTGCCTGGGTGGCTCAGTGGGTTGAAGCCTCTGCCTTCGGCTCGGGTCGTGGTCTCAGGGTCCTGGGATCGAGCCCTGCGTCGGGCTCTCTGCTCAGCGGGGAGCCTGCTTTCTGCCTGCCTCTCTGCCTACTTGTGATCTCTCTCTCTCTGTCAAATAAATAAATAAAATATTTTTTTAAAAAAAAGAAAAAAATTTATTTTGGTCAGAAACAAGTATTGATGATGAGACTGGTGTTTTTTCAGTGGCTTAATAATTATGGGCAGTTCTTTTTCAAGAACTTCCTTGAAATGAGTTCTAGTGTGTTTGAGTAATCATAGCAGAATAGACATGGAGTATAGCCTTTTCAATGTGGATATTTTATTTTATTTTACTTTTTTATTTTTTTTTTAAGATTTTATTTATTTATTTGACAGAGATCACAAGTAGGCAGAGAGGCAGGCAGAGAGAGAGGAGGAAGCAGGCTCCCTGCTGAACAGAGAGCCCGATGTGGGGCTCCATCCCAGGACCCTGGGATCATGACCTGAGCCGAAGGCAGAGGCTTTAACCCACTGAGCCACCCAGGCGCCCCTCAATGTGGATATTTTAAATCTTAATCCTCTAGCTGTTGGTATGTTTTGTTTGGGTTCGGAATTGTTTTATTTTTCTTCTATCATTTTTTTTTAAAGGACACTAAAGGGGGACAGGTACTTGTTTACATATCAGCAGATTTGGGGTTCTTGTTCTGGCTCTTATAATAATTAGGTACGTTGATATTTTAAAAAATTCCTTCACCTCTCTTGGCTTCATTTTCCTTACTATCAGTGAGTAAATTATTCTAGCTCAGAGATAGACAAACTTTTTCTGTAAAGGGACAGATGGTAAATATTTAGTGATAACAGTCTCTGTCCCAGCTACTCAACCCTGTTAGAAAAGCCACATTGACACACATGTACAATGGGCATGGTTGTGTTCTAATTAGACTTTTTACCCGTAGGGCAGATTGGGCCTATCCATGGCAGTTTGCAACTCCCAGATTACTGAGGTCCCTTCCAGCTTTTACATTCTAGGACTGTTGTGCCAAACTAATTTAGTGCAAAGGAGCCTGCTGAGGATCCTTTGAAATACTCCATTTGAAAAGTAATTCTTTTTTTTTTTTTTCTGAGAGTAGAAGTGGTAGCATCTTCATCTTACAGCAGAGCCAATAAACCAGAGTTGGTGATTATGTTTTAGTAAATATGTCCTGCCTAATGTGTATTTTAAACATAATGTCTGTGAACCATGTAATAGTTACTAAACTTTTCATTCTAGAAATGTGTGTTCTGCGAATGACTCGAGCCAGACGTTCCCAAGTAGAACAGCAGCAGCTCATCAGTGTTGAAAAGGCTTTGGCAATCCTTTCCCAGCCTACACCCTCACTTGTTGTGGACCATGAACGACTAAAAGTATGTAAATTGAAATTGTAATGCTTTCATTGTGCAGATTAATAACAGAACCCACCAAAAATGAATTTGGGATAGAATGTTTTATCAATCTGACATGCAGTAAATAATGATCTTTAATAAAAGGATGAACTTGGTATAGAATCATTTTCATAAAAGCAGTGTTTGGAGATGTCTAATATCTTGATATTCTGGTTTTTAACATACTTATCTGCATTACTGATCCTGTACACTTTTTTAAATTAATTTCTTTAGAGACAGAGGGTGAGCATGGTGGGTGGGGAGAGGGAGAGAATCTCAGGCAGACTCCCCACTGAGCATGGAGCCCGTCGCAGGGCTCATTCTCACAGTCTGTGAGATCCTGACCTGAGCCAAAACAGGAGTCAGATGCCCAACCAACTGAGCCACCCAAGTGCCCATATGCATTGTTTTTTGACCATCACCAGTGATGATTTAGCTGGTTTTTACTCAATCATAATGGCTTTTGTTTTGTTTTGTTTTGTTTTTGTTAACTGAGAGGTAATGGCATATCCTTGTAGGCCCAGACTTAAGGAATCACAGAAATCTAGTGAGTCCATTTCAGTCCTTAAACACTGAGCAGATGGAGTTTTATAAAGTTCTTATAAAGATGGTTCTTTATAAGAAAAAGAACCAGGATGCCTGCGTGGCACAGTCTGCTAAGTGTCCACTCTGAGTTTTGGCTTAGGACATGATCTTCGTGTCCTGAGATAGAGCCCCATGTCAAACCCCACCTTGGGCTCCGCATTCAGCAGTGAGTCTACTTAGGTCTCTCTCCCTCCCCTTGTGCCCCTCACTCACTCATTCATTCTCTCCTGCTCTCTCTTTCTCTAAAATAGATAAATAAGTCCTTAAAAAAAAAAAAGGAGTGGGGCGCCTGGGTGGCTCAGTGGGTTAAGCCGCTGCCTTCGGCTCAGGTCATGATCCCAGGTCCTGGGTTCGAGCCCCACATCGGGCTTTCTGCTCAGCAGGGAGCCTGCTTCCTCCTCTCTCTCTGCCTGCCTCTCTGCCTACTTGTGATTTCTCTCTGTCAAATAAATAAATAAAATCTTTGAAAAAAAAGAAAAAAAAAAAGGAGTAATAAGGTGGCTCATCATTTATGTACTATCTCCTTTGTTTCACATTATAATGTAATTGCATTGCCATAAAATACCCTGCAAAAATGTTGCTTTTTTTCTTATTAATCTAGTTTGAGCTTATATTTTAATTTGTCTCTAGAGATTTATGGCTAAAATTGAGATTGGCTACCTCCTCGGCTATAGTCTTTAGGTGGGAGTTACCTAGGGCAGAGATCAGGACCACAGGATGATGGTTGAGTTAGCTACTGCTAAGTGTCAGAGGTCACCATGTCTCATCAAATAAAATGGTCTGCCCTCTCTCTGGTTTATATGCTAAAAGTTGCCCAAATCTTCAAAATTAAAATATCTCGTGGAATTTATCTCTCACATGTGTAAACACTCATGTTTTCTTTTAGAATCTTTTGAAGACTGTTGTGAAAAAAAGTCAAGAATACAATATTTTTCAGTTGGAAAATTTATACGCAGTTATCAGCCAGTGTATTTACCAGCATCGCATGGACTATGACAAAACGACACTTACCCAGGTAAGGTGATCTATATAAGAAATTAAAAAATTATTGGAATTTTTAAAGACCATTTTTTAATATATGGACTATGGATTATTTCTAGATACAACTAAGTTCTGTACTTTTTAAAATCTAGCACTTCACTATGTTATGTTTCTTCAATAAACATTGGAACTATCGTATCAGTAGACTATGAAAAAAATCTGTTTTGTGTGTGTGTTAATGAAGATACACACCTCTTTTTCAGGATAGACTTAAGACAGACCTATGTCTCTTCACTTAATCTTGCTTATCTTGCTTTGTATTGGGCATTAATACTAATTTTTAAAAACAGATATTGGATAATAACAGTATAATATAATATATCTGTAACAATGTAGTATAACATATCTATAATATGTTTACTATGATACTATAGTATAATGTGTTAGTAGGTACCTACTAATGTATCTACTAGTATATACATAGTAATTATTATACCTACTAAGTATACTGTGGAACCTACATGGTACAATAGGTATGTAATATTAACACCTATAAATACAAAATATTAGTATCTAGAAATACACTAGTGCCTTGATTATAACTATTTGAACTTAAGATGAATGCATCTCAGACTTATTTCAAAGGGATTTAAATAATCAAGTCCCATTGGTGATACTAGTTTATGTGATAGTCATAAATACTGACCTAAGTTTCTATTTTAACTCTCAGATATATACATGGGTTAATATTCTTGAGGTTAATGTAAAAAAAAAAAAAAATAGCAATAATGTTTCTTTAACTTTTTTCATACTGAAAGTTACTGTTTTTCCTTTTTGCCCTTTATCCAGAAAATGGAGCAGGAGGTAGAAAACTTCAGTTGTTCCAGATCATGATGTCCTGGTATTGAATATTCTTTATATTCAGTTGCTATTTAAGTCACCGTTGTCATGTCCGTATAACTGATGGAAGATGAAATCCTGCATCTTTAAGGAAAAGATTAAAATAGTAAATAAAAATATTTAAACTTTCCTGGTATTTATGTACATGTGTAAGATATATTACAGCTATAGCTGATAAATATTGGAAGTTTGATTAAACAAGGCACTGTAGTAATAGTAATTCTGTAGCGTATTGGTAGTTGAAATGTATGGCCAGCTCTTAATAAAAGTTATTTTGCTAACTGATATTTTATGGCACTTAAGAGTAATTAGTGACATTGACAATTTTTTGTTTTAAGCACTTTTAAGGTTTTTCCTTCCTAAAAATATTGTCTTGTATCAGACTAAAAACTGACTGAAGTATCGTGTCTTTGTGTCTTTGCCAACCTTTTGTCCTTTTTTTCAGTGTCCATCTCCCATTTGCTTTTACTTTCTCTCCCCATTTACTTAAAAGCCAGGGTTCAAGTCATCTGTGGGAAGGCCCCTGAACAACTTGTGTACTTGAATGTCAAAATTTAGATAAAAATTTTTATGATTCTAATTTGGGTTAATAAAGATTTTAAATATTTTTTGGTTTATTTTTGTGATTATACATGCAGCAAATGTATTAATAACTATTTTGTTAAATATCCTTTTAATAGCACAAAGGTTTTATATTTGAAAATTATATCTTTCTAAATTTGTGTTTAGGTTATATTCTATAGATAGCTTTTATATATAATTATATAAATATAAATATTTTAAATTTTGTATTAATGATACCAAAAATACATTTCTTTCTTAAAGCAATAAAGTCATTCACTGCCATGCATATTCTGTTGTTTTGTTTTTTTCACAGAGATATTCTAATATTAGTTTGTAAAATAGTTGGAAACTTCCTTCAAAGGGAATAGGAGATAATGATCTCATATGAGAGATTCTGGATTCTAACACTGTTTCAGAGTTGAGCTGCCTTTTGTTGTTTATCTGGATATTGTATTTAAAGCCTTATAGAACCTAGTAATTTAGATACCTTAATTAATAGATATCCTCTTACATAATGCATAAAGCAATGGAGTACTATAAAACCTTAAAGTGTGTATTTCTGTACTTACGTATACACACATACTCATTTTTATTGAAGATTATAACTCCAGATAGATCTTTGGTAACTAGGCTTTTATTTTGTATGTACAGCTTCTGTAATAAATTTTAAAAGTGAGAATTGCTTCTCAAACTTTTTTTTTTTTTTTTAAGATTTTTTAATTTATTTGACAGAGAGATCACAAGTAGGCAGAGAGGCAGGCAGATAGATAGGGAGGGATGCAGGCTCCCCACCGAGGAGAAAGCCCAATTCGGGCCTCGATCCCAGGACCCTGAGATCACGACCTGAGCCGAAGGCAGTGGCTTAACCCACTGAGCCACTCAGGTTCCCTCAAACTTGTTTCTATTTCTTCATTATTTTAAAATATCCCAAAGATAACCCAGTGCAAAACAAATACAAAATCTGTTTTGTTACTGTGCATAGTTTAAAATGCTGTTGACACTGGAATGTTCATATGTGTATGTTCATTAGCTACAAAGACGAGTGTGCTCCTGTACTTTTCATGATGTACTATCTACAGACATGGAAGTAGTATGTATACATTTCCTATGTAGACTTTAAAAATCATGCTGAAATTGCAGGCTGAGAATGTTTAACATTTTTTGCATAAAAGTGCAATCAGTCTATGGTACTTAAGAAAAAGAAATAAAAGGCATCCAAATTGGAAAGAATGAAGTAGAGCTATTCATGAATGGCATGATTTTATGTGTACAAAATCCTAAAGAATTCACAAAATATCTGTTAGAACTAATAAATTCAATAACGTGGCAGGATATAAGATCAGCATAAAAATCCATTGTATTTCTGTACAATAGCAATAAACAATCCAAAAAGAAAATTAAGAAAGTAATTCCTTTTACAATAGCATCTAAGATGATAAAACATCTTAGAGTAAATTTAACCAAGGAAGTCTAAGACTTGTACACCATGGTACAATGGTACCAAGTGTTGCTGAATGAAATTAAGACCTCAAGAAATGAAAAGACATCCTGCATTCATGTATTAGAAGACTTAATGTTGTCCCAATGGTATTATCCACCAAAGCAATCTGCAGATTCAATGTAATACCTATCAAAATCGCAGTGGCTTTTTTTTGCAGATTTGGAAGTCAGTAGCATAATGGAATTGCAAGGGACCCTGAATAGCCAAAACAATCCTGAAAAAGAAGAGAAAGTTAGTAGACTCATACTTCCCAATTCTAAAAGTTACACAAGTTACATCAATAAAACAGTGTTGTATTGGCATAGAGGATAGATACAAGATCAATAGAATTGAGAGTCCAGAAATAGATCCATTAATCTATGGTCAATTGATTTTTTAAAATAATGTCCAAGACCATTCGATGGGAGAAGAATAGCGTCTTCAACAAACGGTGTGCTGGATAAGCTGGCTAGCCACACACAAAAGAATGCCGTTGGACCTCTGCCTCACACCATATACAAAAATGAACACAAACGGATCAAAGACCTAAATTTACGACCTAAAACTATAAAATCTTTAGAAGAAAACAAGGACAAATCTTTCTGACTTTGAATTTGGCAATGATTTCTTAAATGTGGCAAAAAAAAAAAAAAAAAAAACCGCTAGCAACAAAAGGAAAAGTAGATAAGACTTCATCAAAATGAAAAGCCCTCTTTTCTCTTTTATAAATACTGTCAAAGGACTATTAAAGCTCAACAACCAAAAGGTAACTCAGTAATAGGGTTGTTTTTGATGACTTAACAATTTTGAGGTATTTGGAAGACACCTCTCTGTTGAAATTAGTCTGTTTTTCTCATTCGAGTGGGATTTTGAGTTTGGGGGAGGAAGATGACAGAACTGAAGTGGTTCTATCAGGTTGCATACTGCCAATGTGATTTATGGCTGTTGACTGCCCTTGATCACCTGGCAGAACTAGTTTTTCTCCAGTTTCACCACTGTAAAATCGCTTTTCCTTCCCTCTCAGTAGCACACTCTGGAAGATCACTGTGCACAGCCTACTCATAAGCATGGGGAAGCTCTTCTGCTCCCCCTTCTGCCTTTTTTAAAATCTGATTTTATCAGGGATCCTGATAGGTATACACTGTGGGATGAATTGAGGGTATATCAGATTTACTTGTCTTCTCCCCACTACCCTCTCAACCACACATACACAGTACTTCTTTGCAACTGAGTCCCACTTCTTGCCAAAGGATATTGTGGGGCTAAAAACTCACTCTGTATTAGGACATGGAGGCAAAGATAGTTGCCTCCTAATATCCATTCTCTCATTCCTTAGAGCAATACCCTCAGCAACCTGTCCTGCTGGAAAATTAGATTTTCTTCCATTGCAGCAAAATGTGGCTATGAAACCACAGGAGATACAAAGGGAAGTGTGCACAATTTCTAGGAAACCTGCTGAGAAGGAAGGGGGTGAGAACACTTTCCATCTTTCTGTGCTTTCTTTTACCTGCTGCCTAGTGTGTGTGTGTGTGTGTGTGTGTGTGTGTGTGTGTGTGTGTGTGTGTGTGTAATGGCTGGAACTCCAGAAGCTGTCTTGGACTATGAGGTGACCGTAAAGATGGAACCCATGCCCTACTTCATAAAAGTATACGAAGAAAGAACCTGGCTTATAATAACTTCAGGGGATTGTGATTCAAGTGCTTAACTATATCTGGACTTCTTAATTGAAAGATACTTTCTTGTTTAAACTGCTGTTAGGTGGGTCTCTATTATTGATAATGGAATGCAGTTCTTAGCCAGCAAAGGCATATAGGATACATAAAGAATCAGGGACATTAATATTTTCGATGCTTAAGGTCTTGAAAGGTCTTATTCAGGACTTGCTGTTCATAGGAAGTGAAAGCTAAAAAAATAGAGCCAGTGAGTCCTTGAGTACACAGGTGGCATGATCAAATGAACTTGAAAGATTTTCTTAGATGATGTAGAAAAGTGACAGGCTAGAGGCAAGAGAGACTAAAAGAAGCTCTCAGAGGCAAAAGAAGACTTAGGCCTTATTTGGTAATACGGCACACATTAAAGATAATTCCATAGTTGTAAAGATGAACGCCCAGGGGATTTTTTTGAGGATATTGACAGTAATAAGAGTTGTCAGTTTTAGGGATGAGTTGAATACAGTAGGAAATAACTTGGTTTTCAGGTAATATAGGGATGCCAGGAGGCAGAAAGGAATACAGCCTTTGTAGTCCCTGCTTGTCACATAACTTTTGTGAAAAGCAGCCACCCAAAAGACATCTTCACCCTAATCCCTGGAATCTGTACATGTTTCCTTCTCTGAAACTAAAAAGAGGGGGTCTTTAGATGTAATTAAGGATCTTGAGATGTGGAGATTGTCCTGGATTATTTGTGTTGAACCTTAAATGCAATCATGTATCTTTATGGAAGGGAGAACAGAGGGAGAATTTAGAAAATCTTAGAAGATGTGACCATCAAGTCAAAGACTGGCATCATGCGGCCAAGAAAATGCTGACAGCCCACCCACCACCAGGAGCTGGAAGAAGCAAGGAGCAGATTCTCCACTCGTTCCTTCAGAGGAATGCAGCCCTGCCAACACTTTGATTTGAGCCTGGTGATCCTGATTTTGGATTTCTGGCCTTCAGAATTGGAGGGGTGATGTAATTGTCTATAAGGAATGATGGTGAGAACCTATTTCCTTGAGATGAGTTTTCCTCAGGAAATAAGTTTGTCATATGAGAGTAAGATGGCGAAGGAAAGAAGGGTTCTGAATCAATTTTATCAATCTCGCCTTGGAGGAGTGCTCTAAGTTTCAAAGCAAAAAGAATAGTTTCTGCTTCCTTTTGGGTTTTGATCAGGCGTTAGGGCACGTTTGGAACAGGGCATACATAGCAGGTTGCAAAAATGCTTTACTCTTAAATGAGGGGACCAATGATTGCCATTTCACTGAATCACATATGGATTTCTTTGTCATCTCATCACCATCCCATGCCACAGAGCACATCTTTCCTGAAACAGTTTTTGTTTTTGTTTTTCCTGCCTGCTATGTAACACTACACTCATATGGTTTTCCCTCCAGATTCCAGGACTGCTTTTTTATTTATTTTGCCTTTTGCCTTTTTGATGGCCCTTCTCTATCCTTGACCTTCATATTGTTCTCCAGAGCTTGGTCCTCAGCTCCCTTCTCACTCTACACTCCTTCCCGGCTCTTAAGGCTTTAAATACTACCTGTATTTCAACAACTCCCAAGTGTGTGTCTCCAGTCCATAATCACTTTCCTGAACTATAGACTAACAACATACCTTGATCTTTCCCTGAAATCCACTGTTCCTTCAGAATTCCCATTATCAACAAAATGCCACTACCATCCTTCCAAATGCTAAAGCCAGACACCTAAAGCTTCCTTCTTCAGTTTCCAGTCCATCACCAAGTCCTGATTTTCTGCCTCCCACATACCTCTCAGTTCTGGTTCTTCCACTAGCTCTCTCACCTCATAGTCGCGTGACGATGCTACTGCAGGAGCTTCTTGGTTGGCCCTGCTTCTCTTCTTGCCCCTACCAGCCATTCTCCATTCAGTAGTCCAAATGTTCTTTTAAGGATCTTAGATCTGGGATATCATTTGCTCCTACTCATTAGGGCTTTCCATCGCAGTTCCTTATGGCCCCTGCCTACCTCTCAGCTTCATCTCCCCACTCTTTTGGTCTACAATACTCCAGCCACCCTTAGCCTTTTTTCAGTTATTTTTTCCCACCTCTGGGCTTTTTCATATGCTATTCCGTTTGTCTAGAATGCCCTTCCCTCCACCACTGCATGTCTAACTCCTACTCCTATCCTCCATTTCTCAGCATAAAAGTCATCATCTTAGAGAAGTTTTCCTGATGCCCCTTCAATGTAAATGAGATTTCCTATTTTAATCTTCCATTTTTAATCCCCAATATTCGTACATGACATTTTTCACAATTTGTAACTATATATTTTACAGTGTTTACTTAACATTTGTCTCACCGTGAGATTATAGGCTTTTTAAGTCAAGAACTATTTGTTTTGTTTTATGATTTTTTATGTGTGTGTGTGTATATATATATATATATATATATATATATATATATATATAAAAGATAGTATTTATTTATTTAACAGAGAGAGAGCAGCAGCAGCAGAGAGGGAAAGGGAGAAGCAGACACCCTACTGAGAATGGAACCCGATGCAGGACTCGATCCCAGGATCCTGTGATCATGACCCAAGTCAAAGGCAGACACTTAATTGACTGAGCCACCAGGCGCCCCTATTTTGTTTCATGATCATAGATCCAGCACTTACATAATGTGCACAGCTGACACTAAATAAATATCAGTTGAGTTGACCAAATGCCTGGGTGATGGAAAAGGAAATCTGGAGATAAGGAGCAGAATAGGAAGTTCTGAAGTTGACAGAAAATGGAGGCCCGTGGGGGTTACAGTGAAGGGAACCCCATACCTCAGAAAAAGTAGGGTCTAGCTAACAGCATCTAAGTTTTTAAAAGATACAAAATCTTCTTGATTATATTTTTAGAAGCTGCTTCTCTTAGATTTATACAGCTCCAGGACTGTAAAAGAACAGATTTGGGGGCACCTAGGTGGCTCAGTTGGTTGAGCATCCCAACTCCTGGTTTTGGCTCAGGTCATGATCTCAAGGTCATGGGATCAAGCCCGCATTGGGCTCTGCACTGGGTGAGGAGCGTGCTTGAGGATTCTCTCTCATTCTCTCTCTGCACCCCCCACCTCAGTCGCTTGCCCATGTTCTCTTTCTCTCTCTCTTAAATGAATAAATAAATCTTAAAAAGTGAAAAGAGATTTTCACTTCAATGTGCTAACAGTTCATTGTCCACAGAGCGGGCATTCTCATGAAACTGAAACCCATCTAAGGACTGTATCTCAGCTTTGCAACCGGTGTCCAGGTCATCAGCACAATGACTGGAGCGACTGGAAGGCTGTGGGGTTTTTCATTTTTTGTTTTTCACTAGCTCTGGAGTATTTACATATATAAAAAATATTTACATATTTAATAAAAGTTATATTCATGCATGAAAAGATATCATTTATATGTAATTAAATTGTTTCATGTGTATTTTTAAATTATGTTTATATATAAATGTTGATGAGAGAGCAGGATCAAAGTTTTGAATTAAGAACAGATGGATTTTACTGGCTGAGATTGTTTTGGTTGCAAGCAACAGAAATTCTCTCTGGCTAACTTTAGCAAAAAGGCATATTTTTAAAATGTTTTAAGTTACCTCACGGATGGTCAGAACAACCAAAAGTCAGTAGAGAGAATCATGGCTGCTCCAAGCTTTTGCAGGAGTTCTTAAAATAGTCGTTATTAATTAATGTAACACAACAAAGACACCATGCTTACTGATTCCATTTGATTTTTTTAAGGACTTATTTTTTAGAAAGGGAGAGAACACGAACAGGGGGAGGGGTGGAAGCAGAGAGAGAAGCAGACTCCCGGCTGAGTGCAGAGCCAGGAAAAGGGGGGAGGGGCTCAGTCCCATAAGCCCGAGATCCTGACCTGAGCCAAAATCAGGAGTCTGATGCTCCACTGACTGAGCCACCCAGGCGCCCCAATTCCATTTCAGATTTCAAAGTGCCCCCCATCAAAGAATTAAATTGGTTTTGATATTCCCCCTAGCTATGGCCAGAGGCCAGGGCCACATGATTCCGACATTGTTAAAATCACCGTTATAAGGAAGGGCAAAACCAGAAGGCACCCCCAAGAGTTGTCTGTCATACAGGTTAACAAAGTCACAATTTGCTGACATAATTTCTAATCTGTGTTTGGGTCCATCCTTTGATACATATGGTGAAATTTCATGTTGTATGTAGTATATACCCAGTATCTGATTTAATCCTTACAAAGACCCTAGGAGGTAAAAATCTGTATTATTTTTATTTTACAAATGAAATGGCTAGATGAGGTAATCTACTCAATTTCACACACACTTGGCAAAAGCAGGACCCTACTAGGTGTGTGTGATTGAAACCTATTTAAGCACCTCCCCTAACCAGACGCTGTGGTGCCCTATTCATACAGTCTTGGCTCTCAACATTCTGGTGTGTGCCATTGGTAACCTCCTGCCAACACCTGTGACCCCACCTGAAGGTGTCTTCATGGGCCATGCTGGATGTAGGCTGGGGGTGACAGAAAGTACAACATCCCTGGGAATAGCTACCAGAGAGGCTGATGAATAATAACACCCTAGCTCCCTTGCACTTTGTCGCTAGTCTCCACTGGGCTTGGGCCCTAGATCTTGAAACCACAGTCTCTACTAGTGGCTTCCTTCCCTGTCTTGCTTCTCTCCCCCGTCCGTACTTCTTGGCACCACATCCCAAATAAGCACTTGCTCTTGCATCCTTTATTCAGGGTCTACCTTAGGGAGAACTAAATCTATGACACTCCCTTTATAAAGTAGAAAAGTAGAAAAATATGAAATTCCCTAATTTTTTTCTGTTTTTTTTTTGTTTGTTTCTCAGCTAGTATCGAACCTCACAAACCAGCATTAATTTCCTCAGTATTGTGACAGCTTAACAATTTTCAAATGCATTCCCATTTCACAGATTGTCTTAATTATTTTGTAGCAATGTTAAATTATGTCTCTATTCTGTTTTCAAGAGGAAAAATCTGGAAGCTTCATGTTTGGGCTATGTAATTTTAGTATGCAAAGGTTGGAAATGAAATCACTACATTTGAGCAGTCAACCCTGCCAACATCCGAGCTCTGGCTGAGAGTCAGAGAACAGCACTTAACATGCAGTGAGAGGGCTCTTGGAATGCCACTACCTTCAGACCGCATGCCAAATCAAAGTGATTTAAACATCCAAAATATATGGGACTAAAACAGTTACTGGATCAAAGAGTGCCAAACATGGGCACCCTGGACATGCAGACATTGTGAGCTACAAATACTGGTTTAAAAGACCATTGTGAAACTTCAACTTGCTTAAAGATTGACTTGGGGGGAAAAAGGAGGGGCCTGTTGCTGTAGATAATGTATTCATGAAATAATTTGGAAACTGATTACGTGTGATGAATCTTAATTGCAGCTATTTACCGTGGTGAACATTGAGGAAAATCAGGGTCTTAAAAAAAGACACAAGCTTTTGCCTTAATTATTTAGGAAGAAAAATAAGTTACCCCAATCTTATGTTCTGTGATTATTTTTTTCATTCAATTTACATGTTTTATATTTAGGACCACAGCATATGTCTCTCTTCTGTGTCTTCCGCAAATTTTTCCTAAGTCTCCTTCCGCACCCCACTAGGGAGAAAATGTAATTTACCATCATCACTCAAATGAATTGCCTGGTTTCTTCTGAACCTTCACCTCACAGCTGTTGCATGAAATAATAATCACTAAAATACAAGCTAAATGAAAATGTCTATCCAAAATGACAGTTTTCTAATTTCTTACATGAAATAACCCTGCAGGAGAAAAAACAAAGATAACGTATTTTCTTTCATCTAAAAATAGCTAATCTGGAAATACACCAGAATGCTAATAGTGGTTAGGGGAACTGTAGATGGGTTCTTACCTCTGTTTTTGTTTTTTAAGTTTCTGAAAGTGATTATATTCCTTTGGTAATGAAAATATAAAAATTTTAAAGTTGCTTTTAAGCTATAATTCTTAATTATGAAATGTGAGCTATCTAAAGGCAGGCAAAAATAAAAAACCCTTGTGTATCTAAACTGAAAAATTATGTATTTCTTATATTTTTATATTGTCCCTCAACTGTCTTTGGGCAAGTATATCTCAAAAAAGTTATTAAGAGCCTACATATCTCTGCATGATCAGAAAAGAGGCATGTAACATGCATAACATAAGCATAGCATTATATCACCTTGTCGGCTATAAACGACATACCTCTCATCCAGCATGAAACAGGAAGGAAAGAAATGGAGGTAGGTAATAAAATATCTGACAAAACAGCTGAGAAATTAATGAGAAGCCCAAGCTAATTGGTCTATATTTTAAATTTATGACATTCATAATTAAAATGAGATAATGGTATAAAGCACATTACTCATGACAAGACACAAAACCAGTATGTTATTATTAGGATATTTTCATTGTAGTCATGAAGGCAGAGACTATGTCTGTCTTGCCCAATTAACATTTGCTGAATTTATGTATATGTGCACATACATATGATTATTGAGGACCTACTGTGTGCATTAGAAGAGAGAAAAATGAGATATGATCTCTGCCCCCTAAGAAATGTATAATAAGGTAAAATTACATGTTAACACGCCTAAAGTGCCTCAGACCTCAGTTAAGAATTTAGGCCTTCACAGAAGAATGGATCGTAGGCTGCGCTGTGGAATGGAGAAGGAAGGCTTGTGGGGTCAAACATGGGTTTCAATCTTCTTGAACATGTTCTCCAAAAAAAAGATGCCTTTTGTTAAGGTAACATCACAGAGACATTTGCTGTTCACCAAAATGTCCGCATGCTCCCCCGAATTTCCTGTGATCAGGGCTAATCAAAGAGCTCTACGCAGAAGGGCCATGTGTCACTTGTAAACCGAAATATTTGATAGCTCGTAGAAATCTCCTACCTGGGGCGCCTGGGTGGCTCAGTGGGTTAAAGCCTCTGCCTTCGGCTCAGGTCATGATCCCAGGGTCCTGGGTTTGAGCCCCACATCGGGATCTCTGCTCAGTGGGGAGCCTGCTTCCTCCTCTCTCTCTGCCTGCCTCTCTGCCTACTTGTGATCTCTGTCAAATAAATAAAATCTTTTTTAAAAAAAGTAAAGGAAAAGAAATCTCATACCCACCCTCTCCCACCTCCCGCCTGAGCAACCTAGAAGACAAGTATTCCAAAAGGTATAGCCAGAAAGAGGGAGCAGCCTAGAACCCCAAGTAACCGTTTGGTAGGAACTGATCCAGAGAGGTACTGAGAGCTATAAGGAAACTTGATGAATGAGAAATAAATCACGATATGTTAAACCAAGATTTGCATGCATTTGTTATAGCAGCATAGCTTTGTCTGTTCTGACAAATAGAATATATTCCTTTGATGGTGGTTGAGTCTTGCCATGGAAAAATCAGTGTGAAAGTAAGACAGATCTGTTTGTTTTTGTTTTTTTTTTTAATTATTTATTTGAGAGAGAGAGAGAGAGAGAGAGTGAGTGCACAAGTGGGGGGAGGGGCAGAGGGAGAGGGAGAAGCAGACTCCCTGCTGAGCAGGGACCACCCCCCCTCCATGTGGGGCTTGATTCCAGGACCCTGAGATCATGACTTGGGCTGAAGGCAGATGCTGACTGAGCCATCCAGGCGACCCCAGATCTGTGTGTGTGTTTTTTTAAATGGCCCAAAATTGTGTTTTTTTGTGCTGATGGTCTCTGCAATGGAAAAGGCCTAACCAACCTCCTGCTCTAGCCAGGCTTCTACGACCCAGCATTTAAACCTTCTGCTTCTACAGCTCATGGGACTTGAGTAAGGCAACCTTCTCGAACCTCAGTTTTCTTGTGTGGGAAAATGGAGGACATAGTACTAATATTTACAGGATTGTTTTGAAAATTAAACTACATAGCAAAGCACCTTAGCTCAGGGCCTGGCAGGTTGAGGTGCCTTTATAAGAGTTGTTTTCCTCCCCTATGTTTTATCTGAAGCCACTGGTTCTCAACACTCACTTTACTTTAGAATCATTTGGTAAGCTTCAAAAAAAAAAAAAAAAATCAGTGCTTATATCCCAACCTAAACCAAATAACCAGAATCTTTAGAGGTAGGAATGGTTGAAGGGGGCTGTTTTTTAAAAGCAACAGATGATTCTACTGTCTACCCCGGGTTGAGAACCATTTTCTTAGGCAATGTATAAGCAAAATGCTGTTTGATAACAGAATTTTTTCAAAAGTGCCTTCAAAAAGTACATTGTATGGCCGCTTTTTCACAGAGTTGGAGCTTTAAAGAAGGCTTATTTATAAAGGACAGATGAAAAGAGTCAGTCAGTAGTTACTGGATGCTCTCAGGGACTGAAGGGCATTCCGATAAGTAGAACCATAGATACGCGCAGTGATGTTGCAATGGAAAGAACAGGCTGAAATGGGCTGAATTACTGTGTCTTCCTCAGAACTCATGTGTTGGAAGTTCTAACCTAGTCAGAATGTGACTGTATTTGGAGATAGGGTCTGTGCAGAGGGAATTAGATAAAATGGGGGCATTACGGTGGACCCCTCGTCCTATATGATTATTGTCCTTATAAAAGAGGAATGTGAACACAGAAAAGTACAGAGGGAAGATGATGTGAAGACTGGGGAAGAGGACAGCCATCCGCAAGTCAAAGAGAGAAACTTGGAACAGATCTCTCTCACAACCCTCAGAAGGAAGTAATCCTGCCTTGACCTCCGGATCTGTAGCCTCCGCAACTGTGAGAAAAATATATTTCTGTTGTGTAAGCCACGACAGTGTCCTTTGTGGTCTCTGGTACTCGTGATGGCAGCCCTAGCAAACGAATACACATAGGCTTACAGCGAAAGCTTGTGATGGGTTTTTGGTGAGTGGGTGGGAGAAACAGCCACCCACGTCCACTTCATTTAGAGATTTCAGAAAGGAGATGGATTTTTATAGAGTCCTTGAACTTGTGTACTTCGACTGTTTGATAGGAAGGTAATTTAAAATATTAGAGAAGGCTGCCTGGGTCCAGAAAATGTGAATCATTGTGTCTGCTGGTTCAGAGCCATCTCCTGAAGGAACTGCTTTTGCTAACAGTCTCTGTTGCCCACATAAAGCTGCCCCTTCCCCCCAAGACTGCCCACCCCTCCCGCCATGGCGGATTAGACTGAACTGACCTTTTAAGAAGAGATGTGCTGGACCAAGCAGATTCTCTCTGTAGATTTTGGAATTGGGACACTGAGAACCAGGCCATTTAGCTCTAATGAACAAAGCTGAACAGTCATATTAGACTCCAGGGCTCAGGACACTTGGCTGGGGCATGTTCTAGAGGAGTCTTAAAAGAGAGTCAAGGGAGGAGAGGATGGCGTGAACACGGAGGAACAAACAGTAGCTTTGGCTTCTTTTATTGAACTATCTTGAATGGGTTTCTGTACCACAGCCTGATGAGTACTAAGTGGAACAGCATGAAATCAACAGAGAAAATCAGGACCAAGGTCTTGCCCTAAGAGGTCACCAAAAAAATCCACCTACTCTCTCTCTCTCTGCCATGCAGATTCACAAGACTTTCAGGCTAGGAAGGCCCTAGAGGGCAGTGTCAGCATTATCTTGGCCAATATTTTCTGAAAAATTAAGGTAACAATTTTAATATCTCCATTTTGAAGATGAGTAGAAATAGAAGTTAAGAAACTTGCCTTGAGTCATGTAGTTCATTGTGGAAAATCGATTACAAAAAGCAGCGACAATCGTTTACCCCTCCTGTAGCCTCCTCCTTTGAAGTGTGACTTTGCAGCTGCTCCCATCAACAGGCGGCATCTGGGGCACCTGGGTGTCTCAGTGGGGTAAGCCTCTGCCTTCAGCTCAGGTCATGATCTCGGGTTCTGGAATCAAGTCCCGCATCGGGCTCTCTGCTCAGTGGGGAGCCTGTTTCCCCCACTCTCTCTGCCTGCCTCTCTGCCTACTTGTGATCGCTCTCTGTCAAATAAACTAGTAAAAATTAAAAAATAATAATAAAAGAGGTGGCATCTGGGCAAGTCCTGTGACTTGCTATGACTAGTAGATGTGGCAGGAATGACCGTGTATCCATTCTGAGGCTACCCATAAGAAGTCTTAAACACCGCTTCTCAATTGCTTCGAACGCTGTGCACACAAAGGAGTCCAGGCTACATTCTACTGGAAGATGAGAAACAGGTGGCCCATGACTGACGCCATCCTACATGAGCCAGCACCTAGATGAACCACTGACCATCAGCCAACTGCCAGCTACATGAACGAATCTATCCTGGACCAGGCAGCCTCTGGATGACCCATCTGCTGACCACAGCGCATGAGTGAGTCCAGCCAAGATCAACCAAACCTGGCCCAGATCAGCAGAACCACCCAGCTGACCTACAGACTTATGAGCTAAATTAACTGCTTGAGCTTTCAAGCCACTAAGGTTTTATAGGTTTGGGATGAAGCGACAGCTGCTGATGCAAAAGATTTGGGACTTGAACGGAACACTGTCTGACTTCAACACCCGGGAATGCTCTCAAATCCTATGCACACTGTAGCCAGGCTAAGGCAATACCTTCTCCCCCTTCTTTTTTTTTAAATTTTATTTATTCGACAGAGAGAGATCACAAGGAGGCAGAGAGGCAGACAGAGAGAGAGAGAGAGAGAGGGAAGCAGGCTCCCTGCTGAGCAGAGAGCGGGATGCGGGGCTCCATCCCAGGACCCTGGGATCATGATCTGAGCGGAAGGCAGAGGCTTAACCCACTGCACCACCCAGGCACCCCCTTTCCCCCCCCCTTCTAACAAGGATTGCATGTAGCATCTTCATTAGATTGTAGGATTGGTCACGGTGGGTTCAAAACCCCTTACCTTGTAGGTAACTGGGCAACTGACCAGCAGCTTAACCTCTCCAAGCCTTGGCATTCTCATTATGTTACCTTCAAGCAATAGCAACTACTTTGCAGAGACACCAGGAAGGTAAAATGAGAGAGTATATCTAAAAGGCCCAGGGTTTAGTGTGCCGCACGTGTTTTCCTGGAAGATGGACGTCTGCAATGGGTCTAAAAGTTCTTGAGGACTGAAGTAGGATTCCGCTTTCAGTGTTGATGTCCAACCACCTGACAGGTGTAGGAATGGATGTCTCCGAGATAAAGACCTTTGATGACTTGTAACCTTTAGTTCTACAAGAATGCAATAACTTTTCCTCAATTATAAGCATTTTTCTAGATCACGATTTCTCAAAGTGAAGCCTACAGGTCACTTACCTGAGTGTCACCAGCTGCCTGGCAGATTCATGGCCTCATCCCAGACCTACTGAATTAGACTCTTCCAGGAGTAGAGTCTGAGAATCTACATCTTAAACAAAGTTCCCAGTAATATTCACGCACATTAACGTTTAAGAGCCACTGCCCTAGACTTCTCTGCTAAGACGTTGAAATACAGTGAAATGTTTCATCTTCTCATTTTTAGTTGCTTTTTAGTTGGGTGTTCCTCTAGGATTACTTATGTCCTAAGATTTTAGGTCAAAGAAGATAATACTGGCACCATTTTTTTCCCCAGAGGTAGTGCTGACATAACCACTAACTTTTTGGTGAAAATAGAATACATAGCAAGGATTGAACCAACCCAGATGATGTCATGATTAAAAAAAAAAAAAAAAGTGTATCAACATGTTACTCCTTGAATAAATACTGGGAAATCAGTTTTTCCTGTTTTTCTTGTTTTGCATCTGTATCCCATAGTCCTGTATGTATAATCTTACGTTAGATGTAGAAACAGGGGAGGAGGGGGCTGGGGAGAGCATTACTAAGAATATTACCTTGTTTTTACTGTTGTTATTATTAACAACATTCCTATTTTCACAAAGCAAGCATTCAGAGGAATAGGAAATGACTTGACCCTAAACTGACTTTGAAAGTTTGTTCAGTCTGAACCAGCTTCAGCCAGAACGTTTTTGTTTACCTTTGGAACTAGCCATTGGAGAGAAATGTGGGCGTATTTCACTCCGGCTAAATTCTTGAGTTCACCTACCTTTAATTAAAAGTGTAAAGTGTCTTCGTTTGACGGCTTCTTGGCTGATCTGTTTTCACAGTATCATGTTTTTTAGACTTTGTCACCAAAAGTAGAAAAAGGAAAAATAACAACAGAAGGAACTACTACAAAAAAGGCCTGTTGGAAGCCTATTCCTCTTCAGAGGACACCAGAGCTTAGAACTTTTGATTCAAAGCTCTTCATTTCCTACAAATATTTTTTTTTCACTGTTCCAAATACGGAAGAAACTCTGAATAGCAAAAGTGCTGTGCTTTTTAAAAACCTGCTGGACAACTTTTCATCTCTAGCAGCACTGAAGTTTTGCCATACCAGACTGTGTATGACAAACTGCAAAACATATGCATAAAAAATCTAGACTCTTCTAATTGTGCCAATCCATGGCGCAAAACTTACTTCTGGAGCCACACAGCTGTTGAAATCAGTCATATTTACAATTTTTACAAATGAGTTTATTTTAATAAAAACAAGTTACTCTGTGAGCATGATCTCTAAACAGATTTATGTGGGCTAGCACAATCTGCTATGCTAAACATATATTCATATTGCTTGGGTCTGCAAGCAGTTTTTTTTTTTTTTTAAGGGTGATAATAGTCTTGCTTTGTACAAGGATACCAAATAATTGGCAGCAACTCAGCCAAGGACACTGTTCTAAGCACTGTGCTATTGAAGTTGTTTTCCTGGACAGAATTGCCCTGTGGGCATGGCCCTAAACTGGGAGGACTCTGGGCTGCCGGCACTGGGCAGTGAACCAGGCAGACAGCTTATAGTGAGAAGGAGGTGACTCTATTAACTGGTGCTAAAGAAGATGAAGAGGAGGAGGAAAAGAAGGAAAAAACGAACGGAAGGAGAGGGAAAAGGCAGAGAGAGAGAGAGTGAGATTTACATTCATCAGAATATACCCTTAAAAGGGATTTCTTTTTGGATTCCATCATGATCTCTTCTTCCCTCTCACCTTGACTGATGTTTTTATGCTCATGTTTTTCACTTGGTTACTCGACTGTAGCCTCCTTGAAGACAGAAATATTGCCTGAATCAGCTTTGCATTTCCCAAAGTGCCTGGCGAACGGTGGTGCTCAAAACCTGGCTGTTAAATGCATGAACAAAAGAATCCATTTCTGTATGTGAAGCATTTCCTCAGAAAAAGTCCTAAGCAGTGTCTCAGTGGGCACAGTACTGCCCCCTAGGGGGCGTCCTGAAATTTGGTAGGGGCAGTTTTTGTTCTGTAGTTCTCATATTGGGGCCAGAGTAGTTACATAGTGAAAAACGTATTTTATTATTCTTATTGATATTAGTATTTTAGAATAAACGACTTTCCCTTTTCCCGCCTTTATAACGTTACACTGGTTTATTGAACTTATTTGCGTAGTTTACACTATCTGTGAATTTAATTCCAGGAGAGTAAAGTGGTGGTGTTACATTCGTGTTGTAAATAAGGGATGTTTAGTATAGTAGGGTTGAATACCTCTCTTTATAGGATCGTTAAGCTTAGCTTGCTTCTGCTTCCCCAAGTTCTAGGAGTCTAAAGTGAAACATACAAATAAAGAAGCTGGTGTGGATTTCAACAATCAGGCTTTCACTTTAAGCAACAGCACGTTTTAGGGTTAACGTGGCTCAGGGGAGCATTGCTGTCAAAGCACAGAGGGTCCAGCGTCCAGGCCCATGAATCTGTGCAGAGTAGCTTGGAGGATCTGTGCAGAGACGTTTCTTTGCGCTTTGGTTTGCAAGTTTCATAATTTTGAAAGTGAGGGGAGGGTGAGGAGGGGCGGTGACGCCGTTCTGTTTTCCCCAAAGCCTGGGTCCTTGGCGGGCCCCCTCTGCGGGACTAGTTCCCATGGAAGCTGTCCAAATTTGAAGACCATGGCTTGAAAAGAAAGCCCTTGAGCAGAGTGGCTCGCAAGGAGGGAAAGGAGGGCTTTCGGGGAGCAAAGGGTGGCTCCATCTTCAACGGCAGCTCTTAGTGAGGCTGAACTGAACTTTCGGGGTTAGCGGGTGGAGCTGCTGTTTGGGTTGGAGCAGAGACCCAAAGGCGAGAAGAGGCGGAGCGGCGGTTGACAGAAGGTGGGGCTTCGGGCTTGAATCCAGACGGGTCTCGGAGAGGCGGGGCTTTTTTTGACAGTAGGCGGGGATTCGGAGGAAGGGGCGGGGCTCGGGTGGACTGCCACCAAGAGATGGGGCTTAGGATGACAAGGGGCGTTTCTTGCGATCCCGTGGTGACATTAGCAAGGCGGAGCGCCCAGAGGGCAGGGCCACAAATGACAGAAGGCGGGGATTGATCCGAGTCTAGAAGAGCCTGCTCTGGGAGCTACCTCCCGCAACGGGCGGGGCAGCTTCCAGACCTGGGGAAGGCGGGGCTTCTGCTGATAGAGGGCGGGGCTATCGCGGGCCGGGGCGGGGCTTCTGTTGACAGAGGGGCGGGGCGGCTCCCTACCTCGTCGCGGGCCAATCCAGAGGGTAGAGGCCGGGGTCGAACCCCAAGGGAGCAGCGGGGTACGGGAGTGGAGAGCCTGGCGCGGAGCGGGGTGGGGGCGCGCGGACGGCGCGCGCGCGGGAGGGCCCCGCCTCGGCCGGCTCCTTCCCTCCCTCCCCGCCCCGGTCGGCCGCTGGGGAGCGCGCCTCGCCTCGCACCCCCACCCCCGACCCTCCACGCTCCGCGGGCCCCGCCGAGCTGCCGAGGCCGTGTGCCGGCCCGCCGAGCGGTTCCGGGTGTAGGGTTCACAGGTCAGAGTTGACTCCCTGAAAAGTGCAGCCGGTTTGAAATGCAAGATGGCGGCGGCGGGGCGCTGAGAGGCGCGGCGGCCCCTGCAGGTAGCGGCGCGAGCCGGCTCCGGGACGAGTGGGCCGGGACGCCGGGGGACTGCGCGGGGGAACCGGCAGCGCTGAGCCCGCGAGCGGAGCGCTGGCCGGGCCAGGCTAGTGGCTCGCGGGCCGGCCGGAGGAGGGCGGCCCCAGGGCAGAGACCCCGGGGACTTAGCGCGCCGGCGGCGGCGGGGTGGCGAGGCGGCCGCGGCGCGGGGCGTCCGAGGGGGAGGGACCCGGCCTGGCTGCACCGGGGAGTCGCCACCGAGGGAGGGCCCCTGAGGCTCCTTCGCTCTTTCGGGGTGTCTGCGGCGGTGAAAAGAGCTGGGGGTGGACTCCGTGAGGGAAAAATCTCAGCCCCCGTCTTTAGGAAGAGCACTGAGCAACTTGGGACTGTTGAGGGGAGTGAAGACGGGGCCTCCGGGGGTTGGGGGGGGGGGCGCCGCAGGGACGGAGGAGCCCAGCGATGCTGAGGGTCCTGGAGGAGGTCGGAAGGCCTGCCCTGAGGGGGCGCGTGGCCTCGTGGGGACTGCCTCCCGGACGGGAAGGAGACATCCTCCTGCTAGAGCTGAACGCATTGGCATTGGGGTTGGAGCCCCGGGAAACCTTCGCGGGGTGGGGGGGGGCTGTACCCCACTGCAGAGAAGGCTAAGCACCCACTTCGGGGCAAGACTCCGAATTGAGTCCTTAAGAACTGTATTGCGTTTTGAGGAAGACTGGGACTTAGAAGTTAATTAAGGAGAATGGAAACGTTGTCCGTCCCTTCCAGAAGGGAGGAGACAAGGGAGGCCGACCGCGGACTCCTCCGGGCCGTGGGGCCTAACGGGAGCACTGTCCTGCTCGTGGCGGGGATGGAGGGCTGGGAAGGAGGTGTGACGGCCCAGGGAGCGGGCTCTCCCGGCAGCGAGGAAGCGCCCTGGCGGATGCCCTTTCCCTGTGGATTTACACCAAAGTTCTAGGTAAAGGGACTTGAAATTCTTTGTTTCGTGCATCTGCCTCCACCTCTCCCCTCTGTAGGTAACAGTAAAGAAAGAGCAAAACCCCAGAGAAAGAAAAGGTTCCGCTTGATATCCTTAGTTTAGATTAACGGAGCAGCAAGCTCTGGCCGGGCTTCAATGAGAGACTCAGGGCAGGGGAAGTAGGAAGCGGAGAAAGAGGGGGATCGAGAAGGAATCCAGGGGAGAGATGGGGCAGAGTGGGAATTCCACAGGCGCTCCTCTGTCATCACTCCCCATAGGAAAAGCATGAGAAGGAGCTAATCTTTCTGGAGGGGACATGGAAAGAAAGAAAAAAAAAAAAAAAAAAGGAAAGAAAAAGCTGATAATTTGTGATGGGACTAGGTTGGGATTCCACGTAACTTGAAAAAGCAATTGCCTTGGATATTAAGAGGATAACAGAAAAGGAGAGGAATGACAGGACTGGAAGATACAGGGTTCCCAGGGAGGAAGCAGCAGCTTGCCCTCCAAGAAGAGTGCCTGTTTGTGGGTTTGCAGTGTATGTGTGTACCCCCTACCTAAGCGCACCTTTAGAGTCGTTGGTATTGGTCATTGTATCTCAGTCTTTGTCTGAAAGCTTTAACTTGTGCTTTATGGTGTCACATGAATTATCTTCGTTTCTGAAAAATTATCCAAAAACAAAGTCGTTTGTTTTTATTCCATCAGTGAGGATGAACGGGAATTGGTTTTAACAGGGATATAGATTTTTAAAAATTTCTTAAGTAACAATTCTGACTCCTGATTTCAAGCTTAAGAAATGTGGGCGCTGCCAAAGCCAGTAATACTAACAAGATGAAAAGGGCCCTCATGAATATTTTTTCCTCTTAATCCGTCTCTCCTTAATCTAAGCATTTTAGGGCAAAGCTGACTAATCTTCATGCAAAATAAAATGTAAATTCTTGGGTTGTTTCAATATAGAAATGATAGCATTTCCCTTAGTGAATCTTTTTGTAGAAGTACCTCTTCAAATGCTCATTTAATGATCAGGATTACAATGAGAAAAAAAAAAGAAAGTAAGACTTGGGTACCTGATGACAGCTATGATTCATACAGATTTCTTGAACCATTCTAGTATTTTTAAAAAGAGCTCTCATGTCTTTCATGGAAATGTCTTCTCAAACACATTTCAAGTATAAACTAGTTGAGGGCCGCGCATTTGGAGTATTATTATACATATGAGCTATTCTTTGGTTTCCCCAAAGTGCATGTAGCTCTAGTTCTGTATTCAATTCTGAACAGATCAGGCTGGATGAACCAGAGTGGCACTGATGCCAGATGGTTTGAAAATATGCTCAGGCTGAAAACATAAATGTGCTTGTGCTGTGCTTGTACTCATTAATAGTAGATGTCTTTCGCTTATAGCGAGCTTATTATTTCACTGGATTGGGAGGACAGTTCGTGAATGATGTAGCAATTATTTCACTTCTCGTGATACTTGTGAGGGTTTTTTTTTTCATTAAATGTGAATAAAGTTTTACAGTTATTTTATTAATGAACTTAATAACATAGGTGAGGTGGTTCATGTTGGAGATTTTCTCTCTTTTGTATTATATTTTACATTAAGGCTGAAAGGTGATGTTATCATGCATTTATATTTTCTTTCTTATAATGTTAATTGGGCACAGAAATGGGTTATTTGGAACTTAATTTGCTGTAAATCATGGCTTTATGTTTAAATGGAAATACTATTAAAATTACCAAAATGATTATAAATTTAGCTTAGCAAATAACCTTTTTATGTACATTGCATCATCGTGGATTTGGGCTCAAGAGACTCTACTTATTTAAATATTAGCAGTGTTAAAACTCCAGTGCCTAACCTAGGTTTTTTTGGTTTTTTTTTAAGATTTTATTTATTTATTTGACAGGCAGAGATCACAAGTAGGGGGAGAGGCAGGCAGGAGAGGAGGAAACAGGCTCCCTGCTGAGCAGAGAGCCCGATATGGGGCTCTATCCCACGGTCCTGGGATCATGACCTGAGCCGAAGGCAGAGGCCTCAACCCACTGAGCCACCCAGGCGCCCCTCCCTAACCTAGGTTTTAATCTAATATCATGTTCATTAATTTAGGGAGGTGTTTGGAAATATCTATTGTACTGTAGCCAGTGTAACACATACTTTTACTTCTAAATTTCTTCTAACTTAAAATCCTTCTAAATCATCCTATGTAATCTCAAAAGTAATTTAAATTACATTTAATTGAAGGGGGGATAAACCGTGATGCTATCCTTTGAATAATAGCCAATGTTTCCATAATATTACTGATCTTATATTATTATATCCTTGTTGCTCTGATATATTTGTGGTTGTGAGTAACCAAATTTGAATGGCTGAAGCTGCTGATTTAGATTACTGATCAGGATATACATTTGAGTTTACATGTTGGAGATCTGTATTCCATAGAGTTAATTTTTACAGTAAATATTTATGTAAATGTTTCTATAGTTGCCAGGTTTTGACCTTAAAGGACACTTAATCTTTGCAGTTTATACAATCGGTATTCTATGACGTACTCAAGAGGTAGTAAGATGGTCTTTTATACCTTTGATCTAAATAAAAATATGATAGACTTTGGAAAAGGAGTTTTTATGAGCAGGTTAAGAATGACATTTATTCAAGACAGTCAGTATTTTTTACCTTTTTTTTTTTTTTTTTTTTAAAGAAGACTTTCTTAAGAGTGGAGCCCAACACAGGGCTTAAAGTCACAACCCTGAGATCAAGACCTGAGCCTAGACCAAGAGTATGTCTCGCTCAACCAAAGGAATTTTTACGCAGGATTTTGTTTTCAGTTTTTAGATTTCGATTTTTAAAAAATAGTATTCTCAAAGCCTATCTGAAAAAATCAAAAATTAGTTTACATATACATATTATTTTAAATAAAAGAATTTTGTTTTTGTTAAATTTTAGTGATTTCATATTTCCCATAGAATTTCTGACTCTTTTTTCCCCCTTCCTGAAGGTCTTTCTTTCTCTTTTTTTGGTTATTATGAGGAATGAAAGGAGATAGAAAGATTTTGATTTTGTTTTAAGATTTTATTTATTTATTTGACAGAGAGAGAGAGAGATCACAAGTAGGCAGAGAGGTAGGAGGAGGCTCTCCACTGAGCAGAGAGCCCTATGTGGGGTTCGATCCCAGGACCCCGAGATCATGATCAGAGCCAAAGACAGAGGCTTAACCCACTGAGCCACCCAGGCGCCCCAGATATTGATATTTCTAAGTACTTCTTTCATAACTGTGTTTTTCTTCTATGCTAAGTCTGCTCCTTTTTACCTTCAAATATTGTCAAAAAGAAGCTTGTTTAAAACTTTGCTGGGTATGGGCCCTGGGTGGCTCAGTCAGTTAAGTGTCTGCCTTTGGCTCAAGGTCTGCCTGTGGCTCAAGAAGTGAGCCCCACATCAGGCTCCCTGCTCAGCGGGGAGCCTGTTTCTCCCTCTCCCAATCTCCCTGCTTGTGTTCCCTCTCTCACTGTCTCTCTCTGTCAAATAAATGAATAAAATCTTTAAAACAAAGAAAAAAAGAAAGAAAACTTTGCTGGGCATGGACTGTATTTGAAAGTGAGGGCATGGTGAGAAGAGAACAATTTCTCTTCATGACTACAAGAAGATGATTTATGTCAGAACGTCGTTAGTACTATGAAACACCTTTTCAAATGTGTTGTACATTAATGATTCTCCTTGAAGCTAAGGTCAGAGGAAGTATGTGTATATTGGGGTGGGGGGTATAAATTATGATTGATTAATGTCTACCTGTTGAAGCCAACTTGTTCTAGCATTTCTTAATATATTCAAAGGTATGAAATGGAAAATAAAATTGATTGATTGTTGCCCAGAGCTTTAAAATTTTTTTTGTACAAAGTTTATGTGAAGACTTCCTTCATTGTATAACTTAAATACCTTAAATAAAAGTCAGGGAAATCTAACTGTGGGCTTACTAGTGCCAGACACTTTACATGAGTTAGTTTAAACACATCATAGTAGAGCCCCATTTTAGATGAGGGGGCGATGACATAGACAGGGCAAGTCACTTGTCAAAGACCACAGAGCTAGTAAGTGACAGATCTGAGATTTGAATCCCTGCAGTCTGGTTCCCAAACCCAAGCTCTTCATCTTTATTTACAGTCCATCTTCTGCCAAAACAACTCATCTGTTTTATTATGCAATGTATATAGCTGAGATGAGTTCTTTAATTTTTGAAGTTCATTCTAATCTTAAAATTTAAAAAGATACTTTCAGTTAGAGAGAAGTATTTTAAAATAATGCCAGTATCCAGAGCTGAAATAACATCAGGCAAGTATGCTTTCCATCCAGAAGTATCAAGGAGCTCATTTGTTGCTCCTCTAGTTGCCTTGTGCCCTTACTTGTCTCAGCTGCTCTTCTCAAGAGACTCTCGTTCGGTAAAACATCTTGCAATTACTGTGTGATTCAAGAATGGATTCAAACAGGTTACCAATTTCCTATAGTATTAATAATTCATTTTGGAAAATAACTTCCCCTCCTTAGCAGCTGTTTCTTATCTTCTCTTCTAGTCCACATCCTGTAGATGGATAGTAAAGGAGTTTCCAAACAAGGAGATACCAGGAAATGAAACTGTAGAATCCCAGGCTGCAGATCACAGGATGCTCCACGGAGCCTACTGGGAAAATGCTCTTTTCCTTTTCATGAAAATACTGTAGCCATTCAGCCCAAGCTTTAACTTAACCTAGAAGTATTTTACTAAAGGCTTGGGGTATTTACATTATTTCTTAAGAGCCTCTTCATGAGCATGTGTATAATAACAGGCAGAATCACGGGATAAGGTATTTGGAAGAAATCATCTTCCTTAATATTTATTCATTTTGTCTACAGTTTCAGTGTTTAAAGAACAACAGCTAAAATGCTTCAACCCTTCAAATGCACTATTTACTGATATTTACTAAGAGAAGCAATCATAGTTTTCATTAAATTTTCCTGATTGGTTTAAGTACTCTGAATAATACGCCACATTTTTGGACTTGTATCTCAATTTTTGGAGAATGATTTTCGTTTGTTTGTACAATCTCTGCTTCTCAGCACACCAATTGAAATGCCATTTGGTAGTAGCCTTCTTGCAAAAATGAAATAAACACAGGTCATTCTATTAGATACCACATGTTTTGGGGTAGAGTACCACCAGTTTCTTTAAGTTGTATTGGCTTGTTGCCAGCATTTATAATCTACTCCATTCCAATTAATGCATTGTAAACCAGGATACAAATATCAATGAGTTTATGTATAAACATACGGAACATATATTTCCTCCCACCTCTTAGTTTAACTAAGTTGTCTTTCATAACTTTTGTGTACTTAATATTTACAATTCCCAATTTCTTTATCTCAACTTTTATACTAGAGTCTGCATATATTCACATTTTGATAATTTTTACTGAAAATAATACAATAGTGAAAATAGGATTTGGTTGTTTTATATACTATAAATAGAATTTTTGAGAGTTTTAAATTTTGTGTTTTTTACTAACATTGAGTCTGGCATTTAAATGATTCTTTTATAATTTTATGAGGAAATTACATTTTTTTTCTCAAAACTACTTTACTTTTAAAAAGCTAAGGCATAAACTTTAAAGTCCTAAGACTGAATTATATCCAGGATATTCAAGTGTATTCAAGTGATTTTTTTGTTGTTGTTTTTTTGTAGGATATGGCAGATAGGTACTTCAGACCTGTTGGTAATGATGGCCTGAGCTAAACACCTAATTTGAAGGGACACCCTCCATGTCAAAGAACAGAATGCTGAAGAAGCTATGGCAAGTATGTGTTTCATAGGATATGGTGAAACTCAGATTCTGAATATGCTCACTTTAGATCCCATGATACTATATTTGGCTAATGTCTTAAAAGCTTTCCTTAAAAAAGCAGCACTTAGTCTTGATGCTTTGTTAAGAAATATACTTTTAAACTTTAAAATATAGGAGTATTGGCTGCTTTAATGACAAAGGAAGCAGCATCACAATTCATGATAAATCTGTGGATATATTAATAATTGATTTTTCAGTTAGTATTTGCTGAAATACACTGTGTGTCAGGCACTGTACTGGTGGTGTGGTAACAGTGGTAAATAAGACAAATGAAGGTCATGAAGGCAGAGAACTTTTGTGGGGTAATTGATCTAGAAATTTTACTTTTTTTTTTTTTCACCTGTATCCAGAAAAATTCTTCAAGACTTAAAAGAACAATTTCTGAAAATATATTTCCAATATATAGTCTACTAATAATAGTTAATTATAATTCTAAAAATTAGGATATTGATGATTAAGTACTTTGTTTTAGGTTAAGCATATGATTTTATATTTTAGTTAACTGACATAACTTGGCTTTTATAAGAAGCATTAGATCACATGCTGTAGTGTTGAAATAGTCACACTTTAGTCCAATTGTTATTTTATTTTATTTTATTTCTTTTTATTTATCTGTTTGTCAGAGAGAGAGGGAGAGAGCACAAGCATCGGGAGCAGCAGGCAGAGCAGACAGAACAGACAGAGGGAGAAGCAGACTTCCCGGTGAGCAAGGAGCCCAATGTGGGAATTGATCCCAGGACCCTGAGATCATGACTTGAGCCAAAGGCAGATGCTTAACCGACTGAGCCACCCAGGCATCCCTGGTCCAGTTGTTATTTTATTTTAGTTAATTCCAGAACATACTAGGAAAGATTTTTTTTTTTAAAGGTTTATTTTTGTATTTTTGAGAGAGAGAGAAAGAACTCTCTCTCATGCATGTGCACACACAAGTGGCAGGGGGTGGGTGCAAAGGGAAAGAATTTTCAAACAGACTCCCCGCTGAGAGTGGAGCCCAAACCGGGGCTTGATCCCACCACTCTGAGATCATGACCTGAGCCGAAACCAACAGCTGGACGCTTAATGGACTGAGCTACCAAGGAGCCCTGGATTCCATAGCTATTAATGTGGTGGTTCAACTTTCATTTTTTAAAAAATTATTAGAGTCCTTACAAGCTGGCATAATTATCTTTCAAAGTATTTTTTAGTAATCGAATGATTATATCTTGAGTGAAACATGTAACAGTTATTTTATAAGTAGGGAAGGTAACAAACAGATAAATGATTTTTCAGCCTCTTAATGATAATCTCATTTGTAATCAAGCATAGTGTTCTCGTGTAAGACTGTCTTACACGAAAGATTTAACATACCTCCTTGAGAAAAGTAGGGGAAAACTATTTCCAGCAAAAAATTACTTTGGGGTAATACTACAAACTTTAATAACAAAGATAGGAGATTTCATTATAGTACTTATTTATGTATCACTCTCAGTATTTACATACGTACGTACATGCCAGCAGAAGGCAGAGAAACAGGACGTTAGTGTTGTAGAGACACTTCAAAAAGACATTTCACTCCTCAAATCTAGGATCAGTGCTTATCAGGAGAAATCTGTCTGACTTGGATTCTTCTCTTAATCTTTAGCAGTATTAAGGTTGGCTTTCTCAGGTGGAAAAAAAACAGGTAGAGGATAGAATTTCTACACCCTTAAAGCTTAGTTTAGCATTAGCAAAAGGATCTTCTAAAATTAGATAATTTTTGGCCAGAGTTTCTTCGATGCTTTCATTTTTATCACATTTACTCCTGTCTATATACACCTTCATACTCAAATTTTGATTGTCTTGAGATCATTTTGTCAGTTTTCTTGAGATTTATCTCTTAGGTAATGATTCTAGGCTACCATAATTCTTAAAAACATTCGCTGTGGGTACAAATTTAGGTTGTCACATTTCTCATTTAATTTTCTAAGGAACTTGACCATTGTTTCTAAGTATTTTTACATTTTGGCTTTGAAAATGGCCTGAAAATGGCCTTTTTTAAATTAAAGAAAGCGTCTTCTCAGACACTTTTTTCTTTAACATGGTGAATATTCTTTATTTTAATTTGACCCTGTTATTCTTTACTTCAATTATTATTTCATGCATTCTGTGATTTTGGTGGATTTGTAACTTTTAGTTTGAATACAAACATATTAAAATAAGTTATTTTCAGGTTAAACAGAACTCTGACTCAGAGAATAAGAAGTGAAACTATATAGGATACAGAGTTCTAAGAATTCTCAGTATAGGTATGAATACATATGCCAAAGGATTCTGAGTTTATGTTTTAGCTTCCCTGAGAACAGTTTTCAGCTGGTACCGTCTCAAAACTAACATAATCCTTAAAAATTATAGTTATTTTATGTGTTCATATTTGACTAAGAATCGGTATGAAAGTTGTTTTTATTCACATAAAGTCTTACCAATATAATATGCTTTTGTGGCTAACGAGGCAAATTGTCTGTTAAGCATTTAATTTGAAGTATAAGACAGCCAAAGAAACAGAGGCATAGAAATTCAGTATAGTTATAGCTCTACTTAACTATAAAAAATTTTAGACTTTTTGTAGCCCTAAGTATAGAATTTGAAACAATGTACTATTATAGTGTATTACATTGAGAACTTATTTTTTAATCTCTTTAAAAATGTAGAACACCATTAGAGTATAGTTTTCTCCAGGAACAGAAAAATAATGATTCTAAGTTGAGATTTGCATTTGCTGTTTTTACAGGAACAATTTTCTCCTGAATTTCACTGCAGGACTAATTCTGTGAATGAATTTATCTCCCTTGTTTCATTCTTAAAAAATCCACAAATTTAAACATATACTACTCATATATAAAGCTGATTTGTTACAACAGAATTATAGATGTTGGTAAATGTTTGTTGCATATTCATTGCTATATTTTAATAAATAGAAAGTTCTATAAATAAAGATGTTTTAATATTCTAATGACTAAGGTAATTTTATTAGTAAGGATTTTACCATTGGAAGTAATCCACTCTAAAGTAAACACAGTTGTTCTTTATAACTCCTCTATAAATAAGTGTTTAATGAAGTAAAATATTATAATACACAACTTTGAAGGGTTTCTTTTTCCTGCAAGTCTTAATGAGGCCTTGAGAGGCCACGCGTTGGCACTGGGGATCTACCGTGGAGAGCTAAGTAGACATTCTTTCACGTAAGAACTGCTGTTAGAATTGTCCCCAGTTTTTATGTTGTGATAAAGCGAATTTTGCTTTCATGAAATGCTTTTCTGTAGGGAAACTTTGTTGTAATTATTTTGATGAATTAAGAATCATGAACTGTTTAAGGGGTATCCTACCCTCAGGAGAAGAGCCAAGATGCAGAGAGAACTATGGAAATTGGCCTGACCTAGATCCGTACACTGCAGATTCTGAGTACTCTTGAGGGTTCATAGAACTAGTTTGACTTCTCAGACCATGGAGCAGCTCCCAAAAATGTGTGGAATACACTTGAATGTTTTACATACTCAGGGATTTCTGCTTCCCCTGAAAAAAACCTTTATGTAGCACATGTTTTTACCTTAAAAATAGAAAGTAAATATTGTTTCCAGCTCCAAATGACCATCAGAATATTCTAGTCTAGGGCTGCCTGGGTGGCTCAGTGGGTTAAAGCCTCTGCCTTCGGCTCAGGTCGTGATCCCAGGGTCCTGGGATCCAGCCCCGAATCGGGCTCTCTGTTCTGCGGGGACACTGCTTCCTCCTCTCTCTCTCTGCCTGCCTCTCTGCCTACTTGTGATCTCTCTCTCTGTCAAATAAATAAATAAAGTCTAAAAAAAAAAAAAAAGAATATTCTAGTCTATTTGCAATTTTAAGGCCTTGAAATTATTTGTTTGTTGTATTTTATAATAAAGCAATATTATAATAATATTAAAGAAAATTTGTAAATAGCACTCTTAAAAATTTCACCCATAATCTCATGTGAAAATTTCATTTCTTTATATTCTCATCTAGTTTTTTCCCATATGCCTACATATTTTCCCATAGTTATTTTGTAATTAATATGTAAATTTTGTTCTGATTTTTTAAATTTAACAGTAAATGAATAAATATTTTTTTCATATTCCTACACTTGATCTTAGCCAAAAGGCTGAGAAGCTATTTTTTCCATATTCTTTAATTACTCTTGATTACCATTTTTAATGATCATATAACAGTTAGTTGATCAGGTCGGATTGTTTTGTTTTGTTTTGTTTCCATTTTTCTACCGAAAAGTTAACTGAAATAGCTTTCAAATATAATTATATTTACAGTGCTGGATGCATTTAGAGCACAATTTTTAAATTTTTTTTTTTTTAAAGACTTTATTTGACATAGAGTGAGCTAGAGAGACACAGAGCAAGCACAAGCAGGGGGAACATCAGGCATGGGAGAAACAGGCTCCCTGCTGAGCAAGGAGCCTGATGTGAGGCTTGATCCCAGGACTCTGGGATCATGACCCAAGCCAAAGGCAGACACTTAACAGGCTGAGCCACCCAAGCGCCCCCATAACTTTTTATCTTATTGGCCGTCTTCACTTTGTGTTTTAATTGCAAAACCACCTAGCTAGTTAACTAGTCAGTTGTGCAACTGAACTCTACCCTCTTTTTACAGGTAAGTAGTGCCAGGTTCCCCAAATTTTGAGCTTTTGATTTTGAGCTCTGTTTTTAGTTGACCTTCAAGTAGAGGATGAGATGCTGTCAGCTAATAGCGATTTCTGTATGGCAATTTTCCTATCTCAGACCCATTGCACTTTAATGATAAAAGGAGATAAATTGGACCTACACCAAAGACATTCTTATTCTTTTTACCCTTTCTGCTTTTTCATTCAATTTGTGTGCCTTATCAGCTGATTAAGTTGAGAGAAAGAGAGAAAGAGACAATAATACTAGATAAGTGGTATTTCTTCATCTCCCAAAAGAATTTTTCAGAGACTAGAAAATAACACTAATTAGGCATCTCCTGTGTATCACAGTGTGTGAAGCATTTTTATTTGATCAGCCTCTGAGGTGGATAGCACCCTTCTTATTTTCTCCAGGGCAACTGGTTCTGTTTCCTTTCTAGAAACCTCCTGCAGTGTGCTCGTAGAGTTCCTGATGCTTCCTCTCATAGCATTGATCACAGCTATTTTAAGTGATTGTTTACTGCCTGTTTTTCTTGTTCAACTGCCAGTACCTGACAGACCTGAGGCAATCTGTCGCAGTCATAGCCTTACAGTAGTACCTAACACAGTGCCTGGCCCATGGTCGACAGTCAACAAATAGTTGTGTGAATTTATTGAATTGAAGAATGCCGGTTTTATAGGTGAGAAAATTGAGGTCAATACTGAGTAACTTTTACAGTCACTGGACCACTGAGTGACAGAGGAGACTCCAGAAACAGTGGTTTGATCCTATATCACAGTGCCTCTGTGAATGTGTTCCTCTGGGCCTTGGTTTCTTCTGCCAGAAAAACGGGGTATTTGTCCTGAGTTCCCTGCTTCCCCCCAGATCATGAATTTATATAATCAGGACCCTGAAGATGCTTTTATTTGTGCTTTGGTCTGTTTTTGAACTATATACATTATAGTAGAACTGAGTCAATGGCCCAAACCTTGAGGTTCTTTTGGGAATTCTCAGTCTCCCTTTAGAAATATGTTAGACAGTACAGTGACTCTGGTTTTGTTAGGTAAATGTAAACAGTATCAGGAGTAAAGTGGACAGATTGTTTTTTGTGTATTTGAGTGTAGCAGTCACCTGAGCTTGAGGCTGTGTTTAATACCAAGATAATCAGATTTGAGTCTTTTGCATTATTGAAGACTTATTTTTAAAAAGTTTCATTTAAGGGGCGCCTGGGTGGCTCAGTGGGTTAAGCCGCTGCCTTCGGCTCAGGTCATGATCCCAGGTCCTGGGTTCGAGCCCCACATCAGGCTTTCTGCTCAGCGGGGAGCCTGCTTCCTCCTCTCTCTCTGCCTGCCTCTCTGCTTACTTGTGATTTCTCTCTGTCAAATAAATAAATAAAAAATCTTAAAAAAAAAAAAAAGTTTCATTTAAGTAGCTTGTTTTAAGTTTATATTGCCAAAACCAGCGCTTCCAAAGGAGAACACACCATGGTGCGTATACATCATTAGATTGTAAAATAACCTATGAATATTTTGTAATTTTTATGACTTTAGCAAAAAATATTTAAGCTTTTAAAATTTGTTTATATCTGCGTAAGTTCTTATGAACTGACCTTTCTGAGCTAGTAAGCTATAAGGAAGAGAAATAAAAATAATAATTTAGCAAATTCCTATTTTTAAGCAAGACAAAATGAAACGTAAGCAGTTTAACATAAGACCTAGAGAGCCAAAGTAATAAAGGGATCTTAGCTCCTCAAGTTTCTCTTCTGTATCTCTTATTAGTCCTGGCTACTCTGTTCTACCCCTAGGTGTCCAAGCCCTGCCTTCTACAGTGAAACAACCTGAAGGACACATTAAATTCAGTTTAGGTTCGTTTTCAAATTTCATGTCTCAGTAGTGATAAACTGAGAAGGATTTTTGGTGACATTGGTACATTGTCTTGAAAGTAATTTTTAAGGCACAGGCTTTCAGACACATCTCAGAACCCTTCAAAGGTAGAAGTAGGGTTTGTAGGATCCATGGGATGGGATCAGGAAGTAGTTTAGCCTCTCTCCTTCTCCAGCCAGACAGCTGTTCTTTTATCTGTTTTGCCCCAAGGCTTCTCATAGAATTTTGTTTGAAGAAGGGGCTCTGCTGCTTACAACAAAAAGTTTTGAAAACCATCACCAAGGAAAGGTAGTTTCAGGAAAAAAAAAGAAAAACCTTCTACCTTTGATTTCTAACTATAGTATACTCCCAATTAAATATAATCTGAGATTCTAGGAGAATAACAGTTATAAAATAGCTTACTCCCCTGCCTTTCAACAATTCTCCTTCACTGCCAAAAATGTAGGTGCTGCTCATTTGTTACTCTTCCTTACTTCAAGCTATTTGAGGAATTCCCTGTTTCTAATGACAAAGAAATGATCAAACAGCTGCACTAGCACTTGAACGAAATAGTTAAAATCCTACTGAATTGAATGGGAGAGATGGCATTAGCTTTGTGTAAAATACTCAGTTAAGAAATAGTTTTAAATATCAGTGATTTCTTCATATCCCCTTAGTTTTAAATATCAGTGATTTCTTCATATCCCCTTAGAAACAAAGGCTTTTTCCACGGTGAGGGGGTGGAAAATCACCTTCGAGAATAGGGATTCTTTGAAAATTGGATATTCTTATTACTAATCTGATGCGTTTTGCTTTGTAATATGGGAAATCAGGGAGTGGGGGACATTTAGGCCAACTTCCCATCTGTCGCTTGGATCCATCAAATGGATATATAGTATATATTTAAATAATCCCAGTGAAGAGGATCTTGCCCCTTTCAAAGGCAGGGCACTCTCTCTTTGGACAGTTCTGTTTCCTAAAAATGTTTGTCCTTTTCCTAAAGTCAGTACATCTCATACAGACTGGGTTTTGCATTATAATATTTGAAGTAAACTTTTTCTCCTCAGTTCAGCTAGGACAAGGATTATACAAATAAATGAAAATAGTTCTAATTTGTGATAGAGAATAAACCACTTAACTCATTTAATTCATTTTCCTTTGGTTTAGACTTCAGAAGCACAATACTTTTCACTGGTGTAGCATAAGTATTTGGGTGCAAAATTATTAAAATGTGTGTATATGAGCATAATTCACTTTTTCTTGATAAGTCACAGTCATTCTTGTGAATTTCAACTATGGTTCTCTATTGTGATGCTCTCAGGGCTTATTGAGTTTCTTTTCTTTATTTCAATTTTTTTATGTAAATAGTTAATGTATATGGTAATATTAGTTTCAGGGGTAGAATGTAGTGATTCATCACTTAAATATAACACCCAGTGCTCATCACAACAAGTGTCCTTCTTAATCCCCATCACCCATTCCAGCCCATGTGCCCCACACCGCCTTCCACCAACCTTCAGTATTGTTAAGAGTTCTTATGTTTTGGGGGCACCTGGGTGGCCCAGTGGGTTAAAGCCTCTGCCTTTGGTTCAGGTCACAGTCCCAGGGTCCTGGGATCGAGCCCTGCATTGGGCTCGGGAGCCTGCTTACCCCTTCTTTCTCTGCCTACTTGTGATCTCTGTCAAATAAATAGATAACATCTTAAAAATTTAAAAAAAGAGTTCTTATGGTTTGCTTCCCTCTCTTTTTCCCCCCATCCCCTGTGTTCATCTGTTTTGTTTCTTAAATTCCATATATGAGTGAAATCGTATGGTATTTGTCTTTCTCTGACTGACTTATTTCGCTTAGCATAATAGCTCTAGCTCCATCCACATTGCTGCAGATGGCAAGATTTCATTCTCTTTGACAGCTGAGTAATATTCCATTAAATATATATACCACATCTTCTTTATCCATTCATCAGCTGGTGGACATTTGGGCTCTTTCCATAATTTGGCAGGGCATGTTGAGTTTCATAGGACTGTTTTCCTATTCATTCTAGTTCAAGTTAATATTTAGTGAGTCCCTTATTCTAGGCTTTTTGTATGCAGAGAGGATACAGAAACGAATGAGAAGTCAGCGAGGATAGTTGAGCTAAAAGAGCATTAGACTGAAGATATACAAAGGTCCTTGGAAGAATGAGATTCACCTATGGTAAGGAGACCAGGAGTATGGATAGGCTGTGGGACAGAAATGTAATACTCCTCTGGCACAGTACGGTAAGTACTAGAATAAAAGATGAACTGAGGAGGAGGAGGTCGGATCCAAGTTAAAGGGAGGAGGTGATCTATAGGGCAAACAAAGATCATCATAGTGCATGCCCAAACAAGGCTCCTGGCACAGGGAACAGCCCTGTTGTGTGCTCCTGGAGCAACAACTGGGTCTGCTGTGCCCAAAGCATAAGAAATAAGAGTCAGGAGAAAGATGGCAGGAAGTTGAGGTTGAGGGCAGGTATGAAAAGAACTGCTTGTGGCTCGAGGAGTTTGGGCTTCATTCTTCCTGTACTGGGGAAACTTTAAGTCAGGAGACTCTTAGGATCAGATATGTCTTATAAATCCTGGTAACACCATGAAAAATGATTTAAGAATAATGTTTCTAAAACGTCGATCATTCATATCCGTCTTTGCTGCTCCTGTCGTACTCGGCTATGCTACTGGAATGATAAAACAGACCAGCAGGAGGAAGAGGGCATATACACTTAATGGCCATAGTCTCTGAGTACCTGTGACTGTCTTTTATAGTTTTACGTTTCCTTCCTTGTTATCACATTATCGTTTCACAATGATAATAGTGTGCTTGCCAAAGCCGACCCTTCTCCCACTTCCCTGTCAATACAGGGCTGGCTGAAAATCCAAGTAAGCAGGCCTGGGGGCTGACTGTGAGTACAGTACGTGACCTTCAGTGATTTGGCTTGGAGATACGTATTTTGCTCCTAGAGGACTTTTTTCCTGGTTCTGGTCTTATTCTAGATCTTTATAACTGAGCTGTCCAACAACTTCAGGTAAGTGAAATATAACTGCAGTTTGTTTACAAGATCAAAATCATGCGTTAAAAACACTTTTAATTTTATTTTAATATAGGTGTTTGGAGTTGGGCTTCAAACATTTCAGCAGTTCAACAGTATATTACCTGCCAAGAATAAGCTCTTTACTTGATTGCACCATGAAAAAGCTGCTAATAAAACTTGTTGAACACAAAAATGGACTTGAAGAACCAAAAGCCATTGTTTTCAAATGAAGAATACTGAACAGTTTTAAGCCTCAATGCTTTTTAATCACCGCTGAGATCTTCCTCATAACATCAGAATGGCAAGCAGGCGAAAATCCACAACCCCCTGCATGGTCCTTGCCAGTGAACAGGATCCAGACCTCGAATTGATATCAGACTTGGATGAAGGCCCTCCTGTACTGACACCTGTAGAAAACACCAGAGCAGAGAGCATCTCAAGTGATGAAGTTCATGAATCTGTGGACTCCGACAATCAGCAAAATAAAAAAGTTGAAGGTGGCTATGAATGTAAATATTGTACTTTTCAAACCCCAGATCTAAATATGTTTACTTTCCATGTGGATTCAGAACATCCCAATGTCGTGCTAAATTCATCCTATGTCTGTGTTGAATGCAATTTTCTTACCAAAAGGTATGATGCACTTTCTGAGCATAATCTGAAACATCACCCAGGAGAAGAGAATTTTAAATTGACTATGGTGAAACGAAATAACCAGACAATCTTCGAGCAGACAATAAATGATCTGACTTTTGATGGTAGTTTTGTTAAAGAGGAGAATTCAGAGCAAGCTGAACCTGCAGAAGTTGCGTCTTCAGGAATATCTATCAGTAAAACTCCGATCATGAAAATGATGAAAAATAAAGTGGAGAACAAACGGATTACAGTTCACCACAACTCAGCTGAGGACGTTCCCGAAGACAAAGAGAATGAAATCAAACCAGACCGTGAAGAAACTGTGGAAAACCCAAGTTCTTCGGCTTCTGAATCTAATTCAAGTACTTCCATTGTAAATAGAATACATCCGAATACTGCCAGCACGCTCGTGACCCCCGCAGCAGTTCTCCCTGGGTTAGCTCAGGTGATAACTGCTGTATCAGCTCAGCAGAATTCCAGTTTGATTCCCAAAGTCTTAATCCCTGTTAATAGCATTCCCACCTACAATGCTGCATTGGATAACAACCCCCTTTTGCTCAACACCTACAACAAATTCCCTTACCCAACAATGTCAGAAATTACTGTTCTTTCCGCTCAAGCAAAATACACAGAGGAACAGATCAAGATCTGGTTTTCAGCCCAACGCCTAAAACATGGTGTCAGCTGGACTCCCGAGGAGGTAGAGGAGGCCAGAAGAAAACAATTCAATGGAACAGTACACACTGTACCTCAGACCATAACTGTTATTCCTACACACATTTCCACGGGGAGTAATGGTTTACCATCCATTTTACAGACATGCCAAATAGTTGGTCAGCCAGGTCTGGTCCTTACACAAGTAGCTGGAGCGAACACCTTGCCTGTAACAGCACCTATAGCCTTGACCGTGGCAGGGGTTCCAAGTCAAACAAATGTACAAAAAAGTCAGGCGCCTGCTGCTCAGCCGAATGCAGAGACAAAGCCAGCCACAGCAGCCATCCCACCTTCTCCGCTCATCAAACATGAAACCGCAGCTGCGAACCCTGATTCCTTTGGCATTCGGGCCAAAAAGACTAAAGAGCAACTGGCTGAATTAAAAGTCAGCTACCTTAAAAACCAGTTTCCCCATGATTCAGAAATCATCAGACTTATGAAAATCACAGGCCTGACTAAAGGAGAGATTAAAAAATGGTTTAGTGACACAAGGTACAACCAGAGAAATTCAAAGAGTAATCAGTGCTTACATCTCAACAACGACTCCTCCACCACTATTCTTATAGACTCCAGCGATGAAACCACGGAGTCCCCCACTGTGGTTACTTCACAGCCGAAACAATCCTGGAATCCTTTTCCTGACTTCACTCCCCAGAAGTTTAAAGAGAAGACCACAGAGCAGCTTCGTGCCCTTCAGGCGAGTTTTCTCAACAGTTCTGTACTCACCGATGAAGAATTAAATAGGTTAAGAGCACAAACCAAACTTACCAGAAGGGAAATTGATGCTTGGTTTACAGAGAAGAAGAAATCAAAAGCTTTAAAGGAAGAGAAGGTAGAAATAGACGAAAATAATGCAGGTAGTTCCAAAGAAGAAGCTGGAGAAACTTCTCCCAGAGATGACTCTGGTGCACCTAAGCCAGGGAGCACAGGCAAGATCTGTAAAAAAACACCCGAGCAGTTACACATGCTGAAGAGTGCTTTTGTCCGAACACAGTGGCCGTCACCGGAAGAGTATGACAAGTTGGCTGAAGAAAGCGGGCTTGCTAGAACAGACATCGTCAGTTGGTTTGGCGACACTCGTTATGCTTGGAAAAATGGAAATCTAAAATGGTACTACTATTATCAAAGTGCCAATTCGAGTAGTATGAATGGTTTGTCCTCACTTCGGAAAAGGGGGAGAGGGAGACCCAAAGGAAGGGGAAGAGGAAGACCACGTGGGCGGCCAAGAGGAAGCAAGAGAATGAACAACTGGGACAGGGGGCCATCACTCATAAAATTTAAAACTGGAACTGCAATACTCAAGGATTATTACCTGAAGCACAAATTTCTTAATGAGCAAGACCTTGACGAACTTGTGAACAAATCACATATGGGTTATGAGCAGGTCAGAGAGTGGTTTGCAGAAAGACAGAGGAGATCAGAGTTAGGGATAGAATTATTTGAGGAAAATGAGGAGGAAGATGAAGTTATTGATGATCAGGAAGAGGACGAAGAAGAGACAGATGATAGTGACACTTGGGAACCCCCACGACATGTGAAACGGAAGCTTTCTAAATCAGATGACTGAAATGTAAGTTTTTAATCTGAGTGTATATTCATCAACCACATACATTTAGAATAGTCATCTGGTATCTGACACCTTCACTTTTGACAGTTTTTCTAAAATGGTTTTTTTCTTTTAGCTAATAAGAAGACTAGGGACCTTGACTGTGACCACGAGACATGATTATTATGTGTGGTCTGATTATTATAACTATTACATTTATTATGTAGAATTTAATGCTGCTTTAATTATTTACTTTTTTAAAATAAAATGTTTTTTCACTTTGTTTTAAGGGAAGGTTACCCATTCTCATAGAAGGGAGACTGATGGGGGGGGCAGAATTCATGGATACTAAAGATAACTAAAATGTATTGCTTGCAACCCTCCTTCACTAAAGCTTCATTTTTTGCCTATTTAAGGAAAGAATTCAAAAATGAAAACTAAAAAGAAGGGGAAAAGTTACTGAAGGACAGACTTACCACAGGGGCGAGGATTGCTCAGTTTTAGGAAACTAGGTGAAAAATGGGTATCTTTTTAAATTCATTGTATTGCCCCCAAACTATTAGGTTTTTAACTAGAGTTTAAAATGCTTTATGTGTTAAAATTATTCAGTAATTTTTTGTTGAAAGCCAAAGGTCTGTTTTAGGCTCTGTGTAAATTCATATTTGCTTAGATGGCATCTGTTTTTGAAAACTGTGATATAAATTATTTCTGTCTTAGAGATCAAAAGGTAAATAACAGATTTGATATTAAATTAACTCAGTTGCCTAAAGTGTCTTTTCATTCTTTGATAGAAAACAAACCTGCTACCAGCAGAAACACTGTATTTGGTTAAAAATATATCTCTTGCTATAAAAGTGCAAGTAAATATGCTTTAAATCTGAAAGGTTTGGCATGTTCCTTACATTTTAATTCTTTTATAGATTGAATTAATTAAAATTTCACTGTAGCTGCAAATCAGATACCTTATTTAAAGTTAGGACGTCAGTTCTTAATACTTTTGGAATTTAATAGCATAGTTCCATTCTTCTCTACTCTCCGTTTTGGAGTCTTCTAGAATAAAACTATACTCTATTGAGAATAACGCACTTCTCATGAAATGTTTGTCTACATCTATCAGTAGTCCAAAAGCATTTAATTATCAAAACTACTGAGGTGTTCTCGAACAGTAAAGAAGGAAACGAAACATAGATCCTCATGATCATATGTGCGTATTTACCTACTTCCGTAGCTGTTTGCATCCCTATCTATCTTCTAATTTATGCTCTGTTATTCTGCACAGTATTTCCTTAACTCCCCCATGTCTTCCTCACTGGTTTTATTTATTTTGCTAAACAATTATTTATAGAGAGCTTAATATGTACCAGGCATTTCTCTTATTGTCTAGCAGTTTTCCAGGCTTTCCATGCCTTTTCCAGACTTTCTTTTCATTAACACTTTTTTTCAAGGAGAAAAACAGATGAAACTAAAAATACACCTATTTTAGAGTAAATCTCACTGCGGGTATGGAGCGTAACGAAAGTCACAGGAAGTTAAAGTTTTGTGCAGCTTTATCCTAAAGTACAGCCCTCTGTTTCCTAATGTCAGAAATTTTCAGGACAGGCTTTCTCCTGACCCAGATGCATAAAATATTTTTAACAAGCATTTTTTTTTTTTTTTTTATTGCTAAACACAAGAATTCTCACTCGGCCAAGATTAAATCAACAAATGTGTTGCTGTAGTGAATTGTCCCTGTGGTTGTAGTAACCTCATCAGTGATTCTGCAGGGAGCTGCAGCCTAAAAATAACGGGAACTTTTTGGTACAGTTTTTGACTTTAAGTTTGTGTGGATAATTCTCATGTTCTATACTGATACTATGGATACTATGAACAAAAAAAATCATATAAAGCCACAGTTTTTAAAACATTGTATCATATGTTAGACATACACCTTCATGTATTCAGCCATGCCTTTTAAAATATTCAAAAGTCTGAAATTATAAAACACATTAATTAGCAACTTACTGTCGGCTGAACAAAATGTTTCATCTTATAAAAGGATTCACCGTAAGTTCCCTCTTAATGGTTATTTCTTCACCTAAATATGGTTCAGTTTGCCAAAAATAGGTAACCAAAACTTTTCCAAAGTAGTTATTGCAAAAAGTGAAATACATATATCTCTTTTGCACAAGCCAGACTTGTATATAAAATACAAAAGCCTTTAGATTTCAGTCTGTTTATTACAAAAACTGACAGTGAAATAGATACTTCCTATGAATAATTGTTTTTATAAATTATTACATATAGGTGAAAATGTCTATATGCAGAACATATACGTAGGACTTGCACACAAACCCTAGTGCTTTATGTAAGATGTATATAGCAAGTGATTTCAGTGTTAATAAGCAAATACAGAGGATGTATTTTCGTGGCTAATTTGTATAAATTTTGTTTTGAAAGTGGTAAACATTAAAAATATGGCTTTCTTTAAAATTTTAGTATTTTATTATGTTTTCTTTTATAGCTGCCTAAAATGTTGGAGGAGAATCAATTCTTCAACGCAAGATGTCTGATTTACTGTGAATGGGCCCAATCTTTGATGACACTGAAAACATTTTGGGGCATACACATTCTCAAAAAATAGGATCCAATACCCAAAAGAAATGGAACTTAATGTTGTGCCAAAGTTAAACTACTGCATTTGGCGGAAGTTCTGCAATGTAAATAGAACACTAATTAAACAACTTGTAAAAATTCGAATTTTAATATAGTACATTTTTATTCTGATACGATGGAGATGTTCTGATCCTTAGACTTTCTGAGGGGGTTTAATGACCACTAGAACCTGTCCTCATATTTTGTCCAGCTTAATACTGTATGTCTAGTGAGATGGGCCTTATTGCCTATATTCTTTGATATGTGATTAAGCTTATAGCTTTGAGTGACCAAACATTTTACAGAGTAAAAATTGTTAGAAACAGGAAAAAGAAGAACCTGATTTATTTCTATGTCTTATTTATCAGGCCCTGCACTAAGATTTAAATTTGTGCATGGGCTTGTACAATTTCAATGTACGTGACAAAAAGCCAGCCTATTGACACATGTTGAAACATAAAATTGTGTGATAACAGTGGCCCTTAATGATTGGATCTTTAATTGAACACATTCATGGATACCACTATTACTCTGTAATACTCTGTTCATTTTTTTCATTAGAGGCCGAATTTGCTTTGTATTAAATTAAAGATAATCGATACTGAAGAAGGAAATGAAAATGGCATAAGAATTTGGATAGGGTGAAACTCTGAAATAAATATTTTACCAAAAATGTGAAGAAGAACCATATAGTAAATATATACTTAGTGTTTTCTTACAATCATATAGAAATCAGAAATGTTTGTACAGTTATCAGATCAGAATTTTCGAGAATTGTCTTTCAGGGAAATTCTACTTTATGTAGCAATTTCAGTGAAGAGAGGAAAAAAATTCTGAACTGATCATAATGAGTTAAAGGTTAGCTTTTGACTTATGAATCATGGGAGTGTTAACTGTTAACTCTTGCCATATCAGGAGACTGAAAGTTCATACTAACTTATAAACTTTGTAAAGACCGGTGCTGTTCATTCATTCATGTTGAGAAGGACCCTTTTTTTGTGACTATAGGATTGTTTTTCAAAATGTGCTTTCTTCATAGAGAAAATGTTCAGTTTAATTAGCTCTGGATTTTAAAATGTTTTTCTGAATGACCGGATGTAGTGGGCTCGGCCAGTTTCTTTTGTCTAATTTAATGAATAATATTAAGCTCTTGTTTTTACCTAAATGTTTGTCAGCTAATGAAATGTTATGAAAAAGCCTTGAATATGCATGCTGCTTTCATTTTTATAAACTTTTTATTTTTTAACTATAGCTTTATTAGTAATTCCAAAATGCTGCAATTTAGCTGATTTCTTCACTCAGACAGCTGGCTTTGTGGGTGGCTTTTTCATACTACTGTTAACTTTTTTAAGAAGAAGCAATGTAAAGACTGTAACAATTTAATGCACTAAACTGTTCTTTCTTTTACACATTTAAAAACTTCTTAAAGCACTCTGTATTATAATGATTAAATTGCTCCCTTTTTTAAACCATTGCTAATGTGGTCTGAGTTTTGTTTGACAATTTTCGTATTTTCAAATTTGAAATGTCAAGTATTGGAAATCAGCCTTTGAATAATACATTTATATCATGTTTCCCTTGCAATGTGTCAACTTTGTATAGCCGTAAATAACTAGTAATAATTTCCCCCTCTGTCTCTTTTATAAACTTGGCACTTCATTCTGCTCGATCTTTGCTCGCTTTTAAATATATATATTTGACAGAGCAAAACTCCTCTTCTCCCAGTTGATTATGTCCTTGAATACAGAATAAAAGTTAGCAGCAATTAGTAGTTTTGAGTGATTTTTTTCCATTTTATTAACTGAGTTAAAAAAAATGTGGTAAAACACAACAAAATTTGCTACTATATCTGTTTTTAGGTGTATGAGTCAATGGCATTAAGTATGGTCACAATGTTGGGCAACTATCAAACGTTTTCATCATCCCAAACAGAAACTCCATAGCCATTAAGCAATAACTCTGCATTTCCCCTTCCCCCTCCTGCCCTGGTAACATTTAATCTACTTTCTGTTTCTATGAAGTTGCCTATTCTTGATATTTCAAGTAAGTAGAATCACACACTACTTTTCCTTTTATACCTGACATTTATCATGTTTTCAGGATACATTCATGTTGTACTATATATCAGAACTTTGTTCTTTTTTTTTTTTTTTTTTTTTTTTAAATTAGGCTTCATGCCCAGCATGGGGCTCAGCGTGGGGCCCAGTGTGGGGCTTGAACTCACAACCCTGAGATCGAGACCTGAGCCAAGATCAAGAGTTGGATGCTTAACCAACTGAGCCACCCAGGTGCCCCTGTCCCTTTCTATGGCTGAATAATATTCCAGAGTGTATCTGTGTTTTGTTTTTGTTTTTTGTTTTTTTTGTAGTTGCCACACAGTGTTACAGTAGTTTCAGGTATACAACATAGTGATTAAACAACCCCATTTGTACATTTTGTTTATCCTTCTGTTGATTCTTCTGTTATCTCTTCTTCTGCTTATCTATTCTGCTGTGATGGGCACTTGGGTTGTTTTTACCTTTTGGCTGGAAAAATGCTGCAGTAAACATGGGCATCTAAGTATCTGTTTGAGTCTCTGTTTTCAGTTCTTTCTGATATATATCTAGAAGTGGAATTGCTGAATCAAACAGTAACTCTATTTCTAATTTTTTGAGGAATCATCAAACTTTTCCACAGTGATAAAATGTTTTCCACAGTGTCTGTATCCATTTTGCTATTATCCAGTTTCTCTGTACCTTCACCAACACCTTTTGTTTTCAGTTTTAAAAGGTGTTATTGGAACTATCCTAATAGGTATGAAATGGTATCTCATGGTTTTGATTTGCCTTTCCCTAATGACTTATGCTGTTCTGCATCTTTTATCTGCTTACTGACCATTTGTATATTTTCTCTGGAGAAGTTAAGTGTGTGTTCAAGTCTTTTGCCAAGTTGTAATTGGGTGACCTTTTGTTGTTCAGTTTTAGGGGTTCTTTGTATATTTCATATGACACCTTTATCAGATATATGATTTGCAAATACAGTCAATTCTCATCTTCCACAGATTCTGTTTATAGAAATTTGAATTCTCACTAAAATGTATTTGTAATCCCCAAATAAATATTCATGGCACTTCTGTGCTCATCCACGCACATGTGAGTGGTGGCAAAACATTTCACTTGCCAATCTGCATGTTCCCAGATGAAGTAAAAAAAAAAAAAAAAAAGTGGTGCTTTGTCTCTTTATTTCAGCTCTCAGATTCTAGAAAGCATCCTTTCTATAGTCTGGTAGTGCCGCTTTTTAAGTATTTTTGTGTCTTTTATTGGTGATTTCGCTATTTAATATGACTCCCAAGTGTAGTGCTGGAGTGCTGTCTAGTGTTCGTAAATGCAAGAAGGCTGTGAGATGCCTTATGGAGAAAACACATGTTGGACAATCTTCTTTCAGGCATGAGTTACAGTGCTGTTGGCTGAGAGTTCAATGTTAATCAATCAACAGTGTATATTAAATAAGGTATCTTTAAACAAAAACACATAGAACAGAGGTTATGTGTCGATCTGTTTATGAAAATGTTATCATCCAAAGCTCCCAGGATCTTAACCCTAGGAACATGTGTTCAGTATTCACTAATTCAGTGTTCATGGTGATTTTATAGAATGTAACTATTGAGGGGAACGAGAATTGACTAGGTTTTCTCCCTTTTGTATATTGTATTTTCATTTTCTTTTTTTTAATTAAGGTTTTATTTATTTATTTGACAGAGAGACAGCGAGAGAGGGAACACAAGCAGGGGGAGTGGGAGAGGGACAAGCAGACTCCCCGTTGAGCAGGGAGCCAGAGAGGAGGGGCTCAATCCCAGGACCCTGAGATCATGACCCAAGCTGAAGGCAGACACTTAACGGCTGAACCACTCAGGAGCCCCTTCATTTTCTTGATATTGTTATTTAATGCACAAAAAAATTTTCAGTTGTGATGAAGTTCAATTTATCTATTTTTGTTATTGTTGTTGTTACTCATGTTTTTGATGTCATATGTAAGAATCCATTGCCAGGGGGTACCTGGCTGGCTCAGTTGGTAGAGCATGGACCCTTGATCTCTGGGTTGTGAGTTCAAGCTCCATATTGGGCCTAGAGATTACCTAATAAGAAAAAAATCTGTTGGCAAATCCGAGATCATGAAGATTAACCCCTACATTTTCTTCTAAGAGCTTTATGGTTATATAAAGTTCTTATATTTAGGTCATTAATGCATTTTTGAGTAAATTTTTGTATATGGTGTGAGGTAGAAGTCCAGCTTCATTCTTTCGCTTGTGAAAATCCAGTTTTCCCAGCACCATCTGTTGAAGCAACTGTCTTTCTCTCACTGAATAGCCTTAGCGCCCTTGTCGAAAATCTGTTTGCTGTATATGTCAAAGTTTACTTCTGGACTCACTTCCATTCCTTTGGTCTATGTATCTATCCTTTTGCCATCACCACACCGTTTTGATTATTTTAGGTTTATGATAAGTTTCCAAATCAGGAGTATGAGTCCTTAACTTCTTTTTCAAGATTATTTTGTTTTCTTGGGGTTCCCTGCAGTTCTATATAAATTTGAGGATTGGCTTTTCCATTTCTGAAAAAAAAAGTTATGGGAAATTTGAATTATGAACTATGGAAGCAATTATGTTGAATCTTTAGATTGCTTTGGGCAGTGCTGACATCTTAACATTTAGTGTTCCTATCTATGAGTACAAGATGCCTTTTCATTTATTTAGGTCTTAATGTCTTTCAGCAAGTTTTGTAGTTTTCAGCGTATAAGTCTTTGACCTCCTTGATTATATTTTACTCATGGATATTCTTTTAGATGCTATTGTTACTGGAATTCTGTCTTAATTTGTTCTTCAGATTGTTTATTGCTAGTGTATAGAAACAGCTAATTTTTGTTGTTTGATTTTGTAACCTGCAGTTTTGCCAAATTCATTTGTTAGCTCTAGTAGTTTTCTTGTGATTTTTTTTTAGGATTTTTTTTATATGTAGGATCGTGTCCTCCTTAAATAGATGTCGTTTTACTCTTTTCCAATCTGGGTACCTATTATTCTTTTTCTCATCTAATTGTTCTGGCTAGAACTTCTAATACTATGCTGAATAGCACTGGTAAAAGAGGGCATCCTTGTCTTGTTCCTGATCATAAAAGAAAGCTTTCAGTTTTGCTATCAAAGATCATTTTCTATAGGTTTTTCATGAATGCCCCTTATCATGTTGAGGAAGCTCTAGTCTTAGTAGTTTTTTTTAAAGATTTTATCTTATTTATTTGACATAGATCACAAATAGGCAGAGAGGCAGGCAGAGAGTGGGGGTGGGGGAAAGCAGGCTCCCCGCTGAGCAGAGAGCCCGATGTGCGGCACAGTCCCAGGACCCTGAGATCATGACCGGAGCCGAAGGCAGAGGCTTAACCCACTGAGCCACCCATCTAGTCTTAGTGTTCTGACAGGTTTCATCATGAAAGGGTGCTGGATTTTTGTCAAGTACCCTTTCTGGCCTCAGTTGAGATAATGGTAGGTTCCCCCTCTTCATTCTATTAATATGATGTATTATATTAATTTTTTTATGTGTTGAATCACTCTTGTATTCCTAAGACAAATCCCACTTGGTTATGGTGAGAGGGCACTGGGAGGGGCTGACGAAGGAAATGGGGAGCTGGGACCTGGTAAGGTCAGGGAAGGTTGCAAGATAAAGGAAGGACTTGGGGGTTGGGGGTGGGGGCAATTGGGGGGCCCATTCTGGAGAGGATCAGTCTGGCTGCAGAGCAGGATTCAGTTAAAGAAATGAGGTAGGGAAGGGATAAAACCTTTAGAGGGGATGGATATGTTCATCATCTTGAGTGGGGATAGGGAGGTTTCACAGATATATACCTATGTCAAAATTCGTTTTAAGTATGTACAGTTACTTGTCAATTTATAACAATGAAGGTATAAAACAAGAATACTAAAAAAAAAAAAAACAAATAATAAGACAGTATGAGCTAGTTTGGTAACAGACTGTAGATGGCTTTGAATGCCTGACTGAGGAATGTAGAGTTAGAGAGGTGTCAGACTTTCAAAGTACCTCTAGCATCTCCCTTGGGCCAGGAAGGGAAGTAGTAACCTCAGACATCCGTCTTTGAGGGCTGAATAAAACTTCCTCTTGCTTCATAGAATGTCTGTATTTCTGGATAATTACAAAATCAATTTGAAAACAACCAGCGTTTCCACCTTTGGTTAAAACCTATGGTCAAAGATAATATTTTGGTGTTCTAGAAGGGAGTATCTTTGAGAGGCAGAAATAGAAACTGAGCAGGTCTCAAGACTGGGAGGGGTGTGGAGATATGTAATTTCTAAGGCTAGTGAGAACAGTCTTGTATGCTGGAAGCACCCCTGGGCCTGTGGAATGTTGTACCCAGGAGACTGGGGTCTAGCTCAGGGGCTTCCAGTCAAGGCCAAAGCAAAGACCCCAGCAATCTGTCTGGCGCAGTGACTGCAAATTCCATAGATCACATATATATGTCTACTTGGCTTCCTGCCACCTCCCTGTTCCGCAGCCACCCCTGAGCCACCAGGAGACCACCAGAACCTTCAGCCTTCAGCTCTTTGAAATGGCAAGGGCATCTCACTCTTTGCCCAGTAGACTCCCTTGGCCAATGACCTGGAATGGAGACAAGAGTGATGCTTGTAATTTTCTTCAGGATGCTTGAATTGCCTGGGTGTCAGAGGCCATCTTGGAATTTGTGCAAGCAAGGCAGAAAAAGCCATCCTGCAGAGACACAGAAAGAAGAAATCAGAGCCCCTAAGCCTCCAGAACATGAGGCAGGGAGAGCCAGCCTCAGGTTTAGTTCTCCGTGTCTTCATGAAACCCTGCCATTTTGGTTTTGGGGTATAGTTAAGAACATAGACTTTGATGTCAGATAAAGTTGATGTTGAGTCTGTTTTCTTTTACTCACTACCTGGGACCCTGGGCAAGTTACCTCTCAGATCCTATTTCCTCTGCAAAAAATGGAAATAATAATGACTAATTCGGAAGGAGGTATTGTGAGAATTAGTTAAAATGAAGTTAATAGGGTGTCCACAGCACAACTGTACTACATAATAGATGCTCAATAAATGTTGGTTCCTCCCCTCCTTCTCAGAAAGGACCTCAACGTGTGACTTAGAATTGAGAAGTGCTCCTGTCTGCTCCTTCTGCTACTTTCTGTCCATTCAACAAGCATTGATTGAGCCGCTCTGGGTCAAGGTCTGTCTGAGGGCTGAGTTTCCAAGAGTGAGAAAGACACTATCTCTAATTTCCAAGAGTCCACCGTGTGATAAATGCCACAATGGATAAAAACATGGAAGAATTAGAGGAAAGAGGAAGGAGGGCTGCCTGTAGGGGGTGATATCTTGCAGTGGGGAATTCAATCACACCCCTCATTCAAAAATCAGAATCTTACAAACAAAAATCTATAAAAATGGATTTTTATCAAAATGACACAATCTTAAACACTTGCAGAATTCCCTTTTAGGGTTGCCTGGGTGGCTCAGTTGTTAAGTGGCTGCCTTCAGCTCAGGTCATGATCCCAGGGTGTTGGGATCGAGCCCCACATCAGCTTCCTGCTCTGTGGGAAGCCTGCTTCTCCCTCTCCTACTTCCTCCTGCTTGTCTTCCCTCTCTCTCTGTGTCTTCTACCAATTAAATAAATAAAATCTTTAAAAAAAAAAAAAAAAGAATTCCCTTTTACAGGGCACCTGGGAGTTCAGTCGTTAAGTGTCTGCTTTCAGCTTGGGTCATGATCCCAGGATCCCGGGATTGAGCCCCGCATCAGGCTCCCTGCTCATTGGGAAGCCTGCTTCTCCCTCTCCCTCTGCCCCTGCTTGTCTCTCTCTCTCTCTCAAATAAATAAAATCTTAAAAAAAAAATTCCCTTTTACTCCCTAACAGTGCCCAACATATAGTTTTCCCCAAGTATGTAAGTTGTATTTAATAGTTACTAAGTACCCTTCTCTTTTATTGGTTTGCTCACCTCTTTTTATTTACATTTTAAAGATTTTATTTATTTATTTGCAGACAGAGAGACAGCAAGAGAGGGAACACAAGCAAGGGGAGTGGTAGAGGGAGAAGCCGGCTCCCAACTGAGCAGGGAGCCTGACATGGGGCTCAATCCCAGGACCCTGGGATCATGACCCGAGCTGAAGGCTGATGCTTAACCTACTGAGCCCCCCAGGCACACCTGTGCCCCTCTCTTTTAAAAAAATGACATTAGCGGGACGCCTGGGTGGCTCAGTCGGTTAAGCATCAGGTTAAGTGTCTGCCTTTGGCTCAGGTCATGCTCTCACTGGGATTGAGTCCGGCCGCTCCCTGCTCATGGGGAAGTCTGTTTTTCCCTCTGCCTGCAGCATCCCCTGCTTGTGATCTCTCTCTCTAACAAATAAATAAATAAAATCTTAAAAAATAAAATGACATTATCCTAAAGCCTCTCTATCAAATGAGGCAGTGATTTAAAACTTGGAATCCTAGGGGGGCCTGGGGGGCTCAATGGGTTAAAGCCTCTGCCTTCGGCTGGGGTCATGATCCCAGGTTCTTGGGATCGAGCCCCACATCGGGCTCTCTGCTCTTCAGGGAGCCTGCTTCCTCCTCTCTGCCTGCTTAGCTGCCTACTTGTGATCTCTGTCTGTCAAATAAATAAATAAAATCTTGGGACGCCTGGGTGGCTCAGTTGGTTAAGCAGCTGCCTTCGGCTCAGGTCATGATCCCAGCGTCCTGGGATCGAGTCCCACATCAGGCTCCTTGTTCTGTGGGGAGCCTGCTTCTCCCTCTGCCTCTGCCTGTGTTCGCTCTCTCTCCCTCTCTCTCTCTCTGACAAATAAATAAATAAAATCTTTAAAAATAAATAAATAAATAAATAAATAAATAAATAAAATCTTTAAAAATAAGAAAAATAAAACTTGGGATCTGAATGCCAGGTCCTCAATACTGATAAGGTCCTTTGAGCTGTTTTCATTATTGCCAAAGGCCCGATGTTAATCACGTTTAACCTTTACCCCAGGCTCCCTGGGGTCCCTAACAGCTACCTCTTTGTTTTCAACTAAAACCCTAACACACACTGAGGCAATGCTGGTAGGCTCTGGCTGGGCAGAAGTTTGTATTGGCTGTTATATAGGACTTGGATTCAATTTTTTAAAGGAAAATGAAGTAGTTATAAGTTAATTGATGCAGTTTTATTGTGTGCACAAATCCTGCACAACTTTGGGGGGAAAATAACTGAAAGGGTCCTTAGTGGTAAAAGAAACCCCTGAGGTCCGGAATCCTGAGTTCAAAGGGCAAAGAACTCTCTCTCTCTTACTCATAAGCTGTCTTTCTGTGTCTTCTTGACCACTGCTGTGGAATGCTTGCCTCAGATAGCTGGGCCAGGAGGAGGCTGCGGTGGGGTGGGGTGGGGTGTGGGAGGTGGGGGGCACAGGACCCAGGAGAGTGGGCATTCCAAAACTAGGAGACTTTTTTTTTTTTCCTAAAGAGCCTTTAAAAAGAAAAAACTGAAAAAAGGTTCTCTCTGCTTGCCTTTGCTTATTCTTACTTTGCACCTGAAACAGGAAGTTTGAATGAACACATATTGCTATCTGGCAGGCACTTTACGTGCATTATTTTAATCAATGCCCATTTCACAAAGTGAGTCACACGTGAATAACTGAACCAGGGTCATGAACCCAGACAAATCTGGTGCTTAAGGCTCTTTCAGCACTATGCTAAATTGCCTTTTCTGCTAGAACAGGACATACTAGGATTAGGGCAAATATCTCTACCCTCCTTAGACTCCATTACTTCTGGATGATGATATTATGGATACCTCCTTTTCTCCCATTTTTCTGTAATTTCTGAATTTTTCCTAATTAAGACTATTACATCTCTGGAAAACAAATTTTTCCTTCTCCTTTTCCTCCTCCACTCCCTCCCCCTCCCCTCCTCCTACCCTAATCTTCCTCCCTTCCCCTCCTGCCCCCTCAACGCTGGCTTCCATGGATGAATGCATCAGTAGCTAAAGTCTGCAGGCTGTCCTGGCAAAGTCTTCCATTCAAGCCTGTTGGATGTATGGGTTGGTTCTAGATTTGAGGAGTGATCAGCAGAGAGATGGATTTTGAAACCTTGGGGAATGAATTAGGGTCTCCCAGGGTGATTTTGTGGAATAGAAGACTGGGTTAAAGAAAGAAACTTGTAAGACAAACGGTGGAAAAGGAACGGGTGAGTGAGGAAAAATAGGAGGAAAGCCAGGAAAATCTGCTGTGTAATATGTCTCAGGAACTGTGCCGTGCAATATTGGCCTGTATTTTGTCAGTAATTTTAATGTTCCAGTCTCAAAGAATATCTTGAATGTATAAGAACTCTAGTAAATGTTAGTTCTAGATTTCTGGAATTTGGTGTTTTTCTACAGGTAGAATTAATAGTCTTTGGAGGAGCATCCAGGGTAAATTTCTGTCTTCTGCTCTATAAATGTGTGAGTTCTCTGGTCTTTGTTGTTGGTGGTGATGTCTCTTTTCCGGAGATGAGGAGACTAATGATTGATTTCTGTATTTCCCAGCTCTTAGCCACGTAAAAATTGATCCCAAGCAAGTTACTTAACCTCTCTCTAAACCCCAATAGCTTCATTTGCAAAGAGGGAATCACTGTGCCTTTCATAAATTGTTGGGAGAGGATACAAAGTGCAAAAAATGTGCTTAACCCAGTGCCACGTACGAGTTTTAAAAAGCTACACTGGAGGCAGTGTTTTTGATGCATGCGGTTAACGATCTTTCTGTCCATCTCCTGAAACGGAACAGTCAAACACTCTGTCCCCGGCTTCGGTAAGTGTGTGAGTCAGATAAAAATCTAAGTTACACCACAACTCCAAGCCAGCAGCGGGCCAAATCCAGGTTTGGGCCCCCCCGCACGAAACTACAAGTCCCAGCATGCCGCGCTCCGGCCGTGGCGGCCCCGCCCTTTCCGCGTCGGGCGGCACGTGGGCGCTGCTCCAGGCACCGCCCACTCCCGGTTCCCCGGCGGCGCGCGCGCCATGGAGACCGGGTGCTGGTTGCTGGGAGGCGAGTTCGAGGACTCGGTGTTCGAACAGAGGCCGGAGCGGCGGCCTGGACCGCCGGCGTCCTACCGCGCCAAACGCTGCGAGCCGCAGGTGAGAGAGCGGGACATGGTGGCCTGTCTCTGATCCCCCGGCCTCGGCCTCCGCGGGTCCCGGGCGGGGAGCACCTCGGACGCCCTGTTCCCGCGCCGCCACCCACGGAACCCAATATTCTCGCCCGGACGACCCTGCGCCCCCGCAGGCTTCCCTTCCCTTGTTTACTCCCTCCCCGATGTGGCGGGGGCGTTTCCGGAGCACCACCCCGTGGGCCGACCCACCGGGCCCGGAGCTGTGGGCATTAACTCGCACAGGGCGGGTGTCCCTCAGGCTCCCTATCCTGGAATCTTCAGTAACTCCGTGCGCCCTCACTGAGTCTGCAGCCGGGCGGTCAGGGGCCCCAGAAATCCGGCCACCGCCCACTTTCCAAAACTTGTCTGCTCCCCAAAAGTCTTCGTCCCACCCACCGGCCTGCCCTTGCTCAGTGAATTCTCCCAGCCCCCGTCACCCCAGCTCGCACGGTCAGATCGCTCAACTATATCCATTTCTTAGAGCGCAGCTTGACTGGCACCGCCTCCAGGAAGTCTTTTCTGATTCCTCCTTCCAAGCCAACGTGTTTGTCTTTGAGTGCCTCCCCTCCATTCAGTTTGCTTTACAGCCCTTGTCAGTAACGCAGAGCTCTTCGACCCGGAGTGCTAAATGACCACAGGAGAGTGGGGGCTTAACCTTATGTCTTCCGGTGTCTGGCAGTTTTTGTTCGTAACAGGAGCTCCGTGAATAGTTTGAATTGGTAGAATATTACTTGGTTTTACTGCATATATGTAAATCTCATCTCACATGTAAGAACTACAGCACTATGTATTAGAAACTTAACCTGTTTCAGGCACCGTGCTAAGTTCCTCTACCTCTATTGTCTTTATTTTTCCTTAAAACCATTGTACTTAGGGGGCGCCTGTGTGGCTCAGTGAGTTGGGCAGCTGCCATCCGCTGAGGTCCTGATCCCAGGATCCTCAGCTCCCGGCTCAGCGGGGAGCCTGCTTCTCCCTCCACCTGCCACTCCCCCCTGCTTGTGCCCTCTCTCTCAAATAAATAAGTAAAGTATTTAAAAAAAAAAAAAAAGTACTTAAATATGTCAGGTGCTCAGTAATTGGTGAATTATGTTTGTTTTATTTAACTTATCTTTCCTCCACATACGGTCTTTCAGAGTTACCTGTAGCGGTTGCTCAGGTACACTGAGAACAGGAATGGACCTGGGAAGGCATGTGGTGCAGCAGTAAAAGCCATGGTTATGAGAGAGGACCCCGCATTGCAGCCTTCACTTTAGCACTTGCCTTATTAAAGTGTCAGAGTCTTTTATGTGTAATTTGGGAAAAATAAGATTTGCTGGCTCACAGGGTTATTGTGGAGTGAAATGGGTGAGATACTTGGTCAGGTGTGATGTGTTGTGCACTTACAAAGTAAAATCCAAAAATCACTTGTCTTTAGGATTTGTTTGGTGTGTGATGCTGCTCATAAACTCAAAGAGGCCTTGTTCACATCGCGTTGATTTCCGTGAGGGTAAAACCAGGAGCTTGGGTCGGAAGATTTCTGTTGTCCCTGCTTAGATCCTCTGGGGGACAGAGGTCGGCGTTATCCATCCCCTCACCTCTTCATTCCGCCCTTGCTCACATCTTCCCTCCTTCCTCTTACCAGAAAGGGGGATTGGGAGCCGTGTCCGTCTAAATGGTTGCAGGCCTGCAGGTTACGTGGGAGAATAGAAACAATCATTTGGAAGCCAGTTTTTCTTAATCATTTCCCCATGGGATCGTGAAAACTGGATGAAGATTTGCAGTTGGGCGGTGGTTATACCGCAGGTTGGGACTGGCATTGTGACTGGCAAGCAGTAGAGCACGAAGGAAAATTATGTGGACTTTTGACTTACTCGGTGTTTGAGGGACAACAGAAAAACAGCAGTTACCAGCTTTCTTCTCTGTGATGGATCAGATGAAGGAGAGAAACTATTTTACTGAGATAATAGGAGGGAAATGATACCCAGGCAACACTTGCAGAAATAGAACCAAGCAATTTTGACGCGATTGTGGAATCACCACAAATACGGTGGTGTTTTCATAGCATTTACCTGGGGACAGACCACAGTCAGCCTCACTGTGTTTAATTGTGAGTAAAAGGGAGGTTGAGCTGCTACTTTGAGGCTGAAAAAACTGGCACACAGACTGCTTTTTGTTAGACCTGTTTTTTCATCTTAATGTTCTTTACTCACTAACCAAGAAATCCCAGTCTCACTTTCCTTTCTATCAGTACAGAAGTGAATAAAATATTCCAGATGGGCATTTCCCCAAACTTTTCTTCTTCTTTTTTTTTTAAGATTTTATTTATTCGACAGAGATCACAAGTAGGCAGAGAGGCAGGCAGGGGTGTGGGGAAGCAGGCTCCCCGCTGAGCAGAGGGGTGGGGGCTCCATCTCAGGACCCTGGAATCATGACCTAAGACAGAGGCTTTAACCCATTGAGCCACCCAGGCGCCCCAAACTTTTCTTCTACGAGTCTTTGGCATTTGATTGCATGGAAACCTCCTTTCAGCCTTAATTTCAATCTATTTGGTTAGATTCTACTTTTTGTTTTTACGACATTTTCATAAAAGCGTAACAAGTAAAGGTAATTCCTCTTTCCTTTGTCCTTTTCATAATGAATTGTCAATCCCTGTTCTAACCACTCTGAACACGTCTCTACAGGGACACCTGTCTCAGGCTAAAGGAGCAGTGGGAACTGTGCTAGTTAAAATCCAGCTTCCCGGACACCACGATCCCATCTTGAAATGCTCTGCGTAGAACCATATAGGCCTGAGTTGCTTTTTCAGTTGAGACGTTTATCACTATTGATATGTTTATTACTCACGATGACTTTAATGAAAACTGAGCCATTGCTGCTAAAATTGACTTATTCTTGTTGGATGTTTTCCTGTGTGTCTCATCCTAAAGAAGTAGGTCCGTGTTTGAGATTTCATCAGTTACGTATGGGAAATTGCTTCCACTTGAGTATGAGGGGGAAAAGTGTAAGTTAATTCTCTGTGATGTGCTATTTTCACAATTTCTAGTGGTTCTATGAAGAAACAGAAAGTGGTGATGATGTTGAAGCTCTGACACTGAAGAAATTCAAGGGGGACCTCGCCTACAGACGGCAAGAGTATCAGGTAGAGTTCAGCGTATATAAGCTTACTCTACTTGAAACTGGCAATCAGTTATAAACAGTTACAAATAATCAGTTATAAACAGGTAATCAGTAATAGGCAATGCTATCAGTTACAGCATATTAGTTATGAACATGTTATTTGTGAGGGTGAATTTAATCTTCTCTGGTAAGTGTTTATAATCTTAGAATCCCTAGTTTCTATCCTTTTCTGCATGGCTCTATATCACTTATTTTGTTTCCTGTGTGTACAATATAGGGATCTTTTCGGGATCCTTGCAGGTCTGTTTCCCCAGGTTCTATATCTCCCCATTCTGCGGGAGCCTCTAGCACAGATGCCTCATGGAGTCACAGGAGCAGAGCACCCCGAAATGTGTAAGCAAAAGGAAGAACAAGTAGATATCAGGTTGCTTTACATAGAAAATTTCATTTCCTCTTCACAAGAGTCTTTCTGTTGTTTTGCTGATGAGAGAAGGAGGGTTGTGTAGCAAGTCTGTGGCAAAACCAGTATTCAAACCCCGGTCTGTTTGGCTCCAAAATGCTCTTCCTACCATATGGTGATAATTTCCGTGGTAGTAGCGGTTATATTTTCCAGCCATTTCTTTTCTACCTTTTAGAAAAATGGTACTGACAAATACTCAGGCCTTCCATAGTTCATTGTGGAGTCAGTTAGAATAATGCCTCTGCCAAGAAGAAAATGATACCTATAACTGAATCCTTTTCTCTACTATATATTTGTCTCTTTTTCTCCCTTCTCTTCATTTCCTTTATTTAACAAATAATTGGCAGAAAGCACTTCAAGAGTATTCCAGTATCTCTGAAAAATTGCCGTCTACGAATTTTGCCATGAAAAGGGATGTCCAGGAAGGCCAGGCTCGGTGTCTGGTTCACCTGGGAAGGCACACAGAAGCACTGGAGATTGCTACAAACTTGGTAAGTGGTTTCATTGCTTGTGTTCCTTTTGCTTTCCTGGGATCATTGAATAATTTGTTTTCTAAAACAAAACAAAACTTCTTGCTAGCAGCAAAATCTGTGGGTTTGGATAAGTAGAAAATCGTCAGTGGTGTAAGAACTTTTAATGATAAACAGTTTGGAGCTCTAGACAGTCATTTTCTTGTAATATTTTTTCTTAAAATTCTTCCATTACCTGAAAATCTTGTAAAAAAAATTTTTTTTTTTACTCTTGTTAGGAGTAAACATTCAGAGTAGGAGGATCATCAGTAATTTTTTTCTTTAATTTTTTTTAGATTCTATTTTCCAAAATTTCTGTAATGAACTTTATCAAAAAAATCCTAAATATCATACTGAGCCAAGCTTAACGGCCTTTTTTAATTCTTAAATGGAATTCGCACAATCCTTTTTAAGGGTTAAAGAAAAGCTGTTATTTGCAATTCTAGATTCTGCTTGTTTTTGTTTTCAGATGAAGGCATTTTTTATTTATTTCTGGCTTTTCTGTGTGTAAATTTTATTTGAGGATTGGTCTAAGTTGACCAAGCTTAGTTTATAGATGACCCGTTTTCTTCCTCAGAGGGAATTCATGAGGCGCCCAGACACTGATCGTGAACCCTGCGGATCAGGTTGACCAGAGGTCAGCCTGAAGAATGCATGCAATTGAGCTGTCCTCCTCCATCTCATTAACTAAGAAAAATCCCTAAATTTACTTGCCGGTGGGGTTCATTGCCTAGGACCTCAGCCTCTTGCAGTGAGAAGAAACCTTGGAAATTGTCTTTAGAATGTGGAAAACAGCTGTGTCTGGCTCTTCTTTTTCTCCCCTCTAATAAATGTGCATTAATTCTTAAGCCGGAAGATGAGATTACCTTGTTCAGGAAGCCCACGGCACAGTGAACTTGGCGGGATTTGACAGCGTTCATTCTCAGTCTTCCAGGTCTGCAAATTAGCAGCAGCGTTGGGCCTTTTGGTACCTTTTTCTAGGCATCAGGCACCTGCCCTTCGTTCCTATTCTGTGCTCTCCTGTCCCCTCCCTCTTCCTGGCATCCCTTACATGTCCCCGCTCTGCTCTTCCCTGCCTGACCTACTCATCAGTGGCGTAGTGGCAGCGGCGTCAGTGTCTGGAGAATTCCTGTGCTTCCTTCTAGCTGAGGAAGTCTGTTTCTGTGGCTCAGAGAAACATCTGTTGCCCGCCAGCAGATGCCAGGTGTCCAGAGCTTGGGATGTTATGAAACAGGAGGAAGGACCAGTCAGAAGACCTTCAGCTCCCCTGCCAGGACTGAAAACCTTCCATCAGGCTTTTAGGCATCCTTTTGGGGAAGGAACCAGCAGTGTAGGCCAGTGGGTCTCCCCCTTTCTTTGGGTCTCTTCACATGATCTCACTGGAGCCCGCCGATTTGCATAGTTTTTCATTGCCTGGTACCCTGTGTTTTGTTTTGTTTTTTAAATTTCTTCCCTACTTACAGACCTTTCTCTTTTGTTATTAGCTGTGGCCTCTTTCTGTTTTTGTCTCGGTAGTTGTTGTCCTTTCGTGTTCTGTAGGGGACAGTTCGGTATACAGCGCTGAACAAAATAGCTCGTCCAGGAGTGCCTGTCGGGATATGAACACTTTATGTTCACAGCTTCTAATTCATCTCTCTTCTTAATGATTTTTGGACAAAATTTTGTAATAGAGCTTATTTATGGGAGTGCCTGGGTGGCTCAGTGGGTTAAAATCTCTGCCTTCAGCTCAGGTCATGATCCCAGCATCCTGGGATCGAGCCCCCACATCGGGCTCTCTGCTGAGCAGGGAGCCTGCTTCCCCTTCTCTCTCCGCTTGTCTCTCTGCCTCCTTGTGATCTCTGTCTGTCAAATAAATAAATAAAATCTTAAAAAAAAAAAACAACTTATATATGGGGCACCTGGGTGGCTCAGTCGTTAAGTGCCTGCCTTTGGCTCAGGTCATGATCCTAGGGTCCCGGGATTGAGCCCCACATCGGGCTCCCTGCTCACCAGGAAGCCTGCTTCTCCCTCTCCCATTCCCCCTGCTTATGTTTCTTTTCTCACTGTGTCTCTCTGTCAAATAAATAAATAAAATCTTAAAAAAAAAAAAAGAACTTATTTATATTTTATTTCTTATTTAAATAATTAAACATCTTACCGTAACTGATATGCCCATGTGATAAGTTGTGGTTAAGGACATTGCTTCCGATGGTAAGTGACTCTTTTAAATGCGTGCACTCTACAAACACTGATTTCAGCCTCACCACGTGCCCGATTCTGGGTTCAGTGCTAAGGTGATAGACTCATGTCCATAGCCTACACACACACTCTTCAACGGGAGGGAGAACCCTAAGCCAGCTAACATGCGTCAGCCCTTCCAAAGTACCCTCCATCCTGTGCCTTCTCGTGTGATTGACTGTAGCTCTGCTACTTACGAGCTGTGTGACTTCAGGCAAGTTCTCTAACTTCTCTGTTGTGACTCAGTTCCCTCTTCTATGAAAATGGGGGTAATGATGGAATCTATTTTAAAAGATTGTCATGAGGATTAAATGAGTAAAGTGCTTAGACTAGTGCCTGGCTTCTGTTCGCACCGAATAAATACTAACTCTTATCATCATTATTGCATTTCAGAAGGAGTTGCATTATTCTGGAAAATCTCACAAAGTCACTTAAATGGAATTTAATTTCCAGAGAGTTGTTTACTATTTTTTTTTTAAGATTTTATTTATTTATTTGACAGAGATCACAAGTAGTCAGAGAGGCAGACAGATAGAGAGAGAGGTGGAAGCAGGCTCCCTGCAGAGCAGAGAGCCCGATGTGGGGCTTAATCCCAGGACACTGGGACCATGACCTGAGCCGAAGGCAGAGGCTTTAACCCACTGAGCCACCCAGATGTCCCAAGAAGCAGATTCTTAACAATAGAGAACAAACTGATGGTTACCAGAGGGGAGGAGAGTAGGGGTGGGGAGACGGGTGAAATAGGTGATGGGGATTAGAGGAGTGTACTTTTGTTCAGGAGAGGGTGACCTATGGAAGTGTGGAATCATTCTGTTGTATTCCTGAAACTAACAGCACTGTGTGTTAGCTAACTGGAATTAAAACAGAACTTAAAAAATTGTAGAAGTTTTCTGAAAGGAAAACTTCGTAGAATTTTTTTTTTTTTTTTAAAGATTTTATTTATTTGACAGAGAGAGACCACAAGCGGGCAGAGAGGCAAGCAGAGAGAGAGAGAGGAGGAAGCAGGCTCTCTGGCAGGCTCCCAGCAGAGCAGAGAGCCCGATGCGGGACCCGATCCCAGGACCCTGAGATCATGACCTGAGCTGAAGGCAGAGGCCTAACCACTGAGCCACCCAGGCGCCCCAACTTCGTAGAATTTTATGTCAGAACTGAATGAGGTTGAAATAAATGACTTTTAAAAAGTAAAACCAAAAAACCCCTTTGGAACCTAATGGTCTGTTAGGAAGGACAGAGTGCAGAACAATAATATTAATAAAACCAGATCTGTTCTGTCACAGGGAAGGTGCAGTATCACCAGATAGGTCGAATGGAGCTTTATTTTCTGTATTCTCACTTAATATATAGATATGTAGAATATTCCCCAAGCTTTCACTCGCGGGCCTGTTTCTTCAGGCTGCACACTGGGGAGTTTTACTCGTACTTCCTGCCCATTGTAGCTGTGTGCAGGAGCCTGGTCTGGATATTAGTAGGCCCGGTTTTCTTTAGACTTAAAATTAACTGAAAGGTAATTTTTAGTCGGCCATCTGCTCTCCACAGACTAACGTAGAAAAAGAAACCTCGTCTTCCCTAACCCACAGCGCTTTTGCCATATGGCACGTTAGGCAAGAGGTGGTGGCTCTGGTTAAAGACACTTGAAAAGCATTTTCTGATCAGAAGGAAACCAAGCAATCCCTTCTGGCCAAAAATAATTGGCCTTGGTAATGGTTAGCAGGGACGGCATTTGGATTCAGTTATGGTGCCGCATGAAGCGCTGAGAGCTTCAGGGCCATCCTGTTGAAGACGTCTAAGCCGAGTCACATTTGGAAATGGAGTCCATTTGCATCCTCAAGGAAATCACCATTTGGATTTTTAGAAAGCCTTGAATATTAAAATGGACCATTAGCCCAGGGTAAAGAAAAGTTGGCTTGGGTCTTTCAGCGGTTTGGCTAAAACAGTAAAGATTACACTAAAACTTGAAGATAAACTGACATTTATGATTCTAGTGCTGAAATTCGTCAGGCCGCTGTCATGTGAATTATGCTTCGGTTGTGACAGGATGCTTGGGAGCGTCTGGTGGTTATTTCGGTAGGTCGTATGTATTTCTCTAGGTTTACAGCTTCAAGCAGTTCTCTCTACTTGTAGCTATTGAAAGATATCTCTCATTTCCAACATACACAACTTGGGTTTGTAGGCATATCCGTTTTTACGTGGAAAACGTTCTGCAGGTTAAAGTTTTGAACTCTCGCGCCCCTGGCTAGCTGAGTGGGTGGGGTACAGGTGTTGATCTCAGGGCTGTGGGTTCAGGCCCTGCATTGAGCATAGAGATTGCTTAAAAATAGAATCTTAAAAAAATAATGTTTTTAACTTTTTTTTTTTTTCCTCCTTAGGAAAAGAAAGCAACGAACACAGACCATTTAACCGCTGTGCTCTACCTCCAGTTGGGTATTTGTCCAAGTCTGCCAAACTTGGAGAAAACAATTCTCTGCCTACAGAAACTAATTTCTTTGCATCCCTTTGATCCTTGGAACTGGGGCAAATTGGCAGAGGCATACCTGAATCTGGGGCCAGCTCTGTCAGCATCGTGTGCGTCATCTCAAAAACAGAAAGATTTCACCTCCAGTGACGAAACTGCCAAATCCTCCTTTCCACACTCAGGAAAAGACTGTCTTTTGTGTTTTCCTGAAACACTGCCTGAGAGCTCTGTGTTTTCTGTGGAAGCAAGCAGCGGTAATAACCGGAAGAATGAGAAAGTTCTGAAAAATATTCCAAACTGTGTAGCAGAAAAGAGAGAAGCAGTGTTGCTAGAGACTCGGATGAAAGCATGTGCCTCCTTTATACGAACCAGGTAAATGAAGAAAGGATTAAACAACACACGGTACTAGGCCAAGGATAAAGGTGTTATTTTTCTGATTTTAATCTTCAAAAAGTCCTAGGATAGAATTTGATATGTTTTTGAGGTTTTTTTTCCCTATAGTCTAGATGGACTCCTTTGAACATGTCCTTTTAGTATGTAAGATTTAGAAACATAACTGTATTTGCTCAAGAATATTACTTGTGTCATTACTCAAGATAAAATGTTAAAATTGGAAACCATTAAAATTAGGAAAAGAAAATTAAAGGTATAAAACATTGACAAAGGGGAAGAGATTTTATAAACAAGGTATTTTTCACTCAGGTTCCACAGAAATCTACTAAGGACAAAAATTTGCTCTTGTGTTTGAATCACTATTAATAATATGAATAAACAATGTTTACCTCATTCTACAGAGAATCCCCATGGTTTAGGGACTCCAAGTACTTTAAATCCGTATTAGTAAGAGTTTAAGGGTAAAAAAGAAAAAGGTTTAAGGGAAAAGGGAACATACACTTGACCAAATTCTATAATTTATGAGAGAAACAGATTCTCTTGGGTCCCAAATGATGCCAAAAGTGTGTTGTTGTTGTTATTGCTGTTGTTTTTAACTCTGGAGAATTCTAGAAACATTAACAGTGAGGCTTTCTGAGAAGTGGTATCTGTGAAACAAATTGTAAACTTTATTCGGCAGATGTTTCGCATTGACTATGTTACTTTGCTTCGGAAGTACCTGAGCCAGTGGTATGTGCCGGGCACATGCTGGGTGCTGGGATCATAAGGATTTTCAAAAGAGGCCCTTTTAGGGGCGCCTGGGGGGCTCGGTTGGTTGAGCATTTGACTCTTGGTTTCAGCTTGGGTTATGACCTGTGGGTCATGGGATCAAGCCCCGAGTCAGGCTGGGAGTCTGCTTGAGGATTCTCTCTCCCTCTGCCCCTCCCCTTGCTTGTGCTCATTCGCTCTCTCTCTAAAAATAAGGAAATCTTTTTTTTTTTTAAAGGCCCTTTCCTTTACAGCACGCAGGGTGTTGAGGACACTGGATGTGTAGTCGGTGACAGGCGGCACAGGCGCTAACGGCGTATTAGTAGTGGCAGCCCTACGGGGACAGGAAACAGGAGCTGTTCAGTGTAGCCGGAAGAACACTTTACCGGGGAGTGACGCTTCTGCCCAGTGTTTCTGGGCACCTTCCTCAGCTACAGAGAGAGAAGTGTGTACTAGAGCTTTGCTTGCACTATTTCATTTTAATCCTCACCCCTCCCTGGGGTGGATGTTGGGATGCCATCGTAGAGACTAGGAAACGAACTTAGCGTTATGCCCAAAGTGGCACAGCTCTGAAATGCTGCCATGATCCGGACCCCAGGCCTTTGATTCCACAGCTTGAGTTCTTTCTGGGGTATCTTGCTGACCCTGGAATGTTCCCCAGATGAGAAGAGGCAGACTAGGTAAAGAGGAAGAAAGCATGGGACCCGTGTCATGCGGTGTCGTCACACAGTCTGCTGCAGTGACAGCAGCGTGAGTGGTGGAGCCGGAGAGGTGGGTGGCAGACCACGGGCCAGGACGACATCGTGAGGGGGCGGAGGGGTTTGGGAGTCAGATCTCATTGTAAGGATCTAATAAATTGATACTGAGCGAGCAAGTGTGGACTCCTCCACTCCCTAGTGGTCTGACCTTGTACAAATTACGTAAACTCTCTGCTCTCCAGTTCCTTCATGTTCATCTTCACAGAGAAAACGGGAAAGGCCTTCCTCCTGGGGTGGTTAGGATCCTGGCGTCTGAGTGTAGCGCACAGTGTGTGGGAAGCCTTCGGTAACGGGCTTACTTCCGCTAACAGAAGATGCTAAATGTCATCTTGAAGAATTTGGTCCTTACGCTGAAGGCCAGAATAGTATTTGAAAGTTTTAAGTGTCCAAGCAGGGTGACAAGAGTTGTGATTTCAAGAGAGATCTGGTGGCTGGGAGGAGATTTGGGAGGAAGGAGTGGGGATCGTGCGTCACCAGTGAAGGCGCTGTGGAGTCATTGGTGGGCGGCGGCGAGGACCTGACCTAGGATCGTGCAGCGGTCAGGAAAGGAGGGTGTGGGAAAGACAGGGATAGGGGAGGGGAGCAGAGGAGTCCAAGACAAGTCAAGAGTCTTCCTTGGGTGTGTGGGTGGATGGTGGCACCTTTTGAGAGACAGGACACGTGGGAGGAGGAGCAGAGCAGACTTACGGTGAAAGTAAAGATTTTGGTTGGATGTGCTGAGATTCAAGGACCTACAGGACATCAGTTGGAGCTTTTCCCTCGGAGGAGTTGAGCTCAGAAGAAGGAAGCTGGAGATGAAGGAGTTTCAGGAAGGAGAGCAGCAACCAGATGATAGTGAGAAGTCAGGTAGGATCAGATCTGAGGGGGGACTTGACAGTGAGGAGATCATTTGCAGCCTCTGAGAAGGCAGTTTGAGTAGTGATGAGTGACAAGGCACAGGGCAGAGGGCTGAGAGAACATGAGACGGAAGAAGCAAGTGTAAGCTCTATTTTGCCTTTTTAAAAAATTTTTATTTTATTTATTTGAGAGAGAGAGAGCATGAGCAAGGGCAGAGGGAGAGGGAGAAGCAAACTCCCCACTGAGCAGGGAGCCAGACGCGGGGCTCCCCAGGATCATGACCTGAGCCAAAGGCAGAAGTTTAGCCAACTGAGCCACCCAGGGACCCCTAAGCTGTATTTTCAAGTCCTTTCAGGAGCAAGAGGGGACAGCAAGGACATCAAAGAGAAAAGGGGTCACAAATGTACATGCTTCCAGAGGCCAGGTAGTAGCATAAGCTGTTTTGAGTGAGTCAGGGGAGTGTGGGTCAGAGCACGCTTTCCTTCCAGACTCTCCGGTGACTTCCTGTTGCCCTTACATAAATGCCCTGCTTTCCGGGGCCTGTGAGACGTTGACCTTGCCTTTCCCTTCTCCTCGTTTACTACGGGTTTTTTTTCTCTCTGCTCCAGCCATAGTGATCGTCACGATTTTCAAACACATCAAGCTAATTCATGTCATCGTCCCCTTCCCCCAGATACTCTGGCGGCCGTCTCACCGTTGGCTCTTAGCTTGAGCGATGACTCGGAAAAGTCCTCCTTCACTGTTCACCTGAACAGTGGGTACTTAGCCACCCTGCTTGGACTGATTGAGTGATCGATTGATTTTTTGCATAACACTCCTCACTCCCTGAAGTCCTCTTCCTTGTGATCACTCTCCCTCTGTTCCATGGAGCAGAAACCTGTTTTGCCTGCCAGGATCTCCCAGTGGTTAGAGTAGTGGGTGGTTCATTCAAGACATGAAATGAGTGAACAGGAGAGCTGAGTGCTTGTGGGAATAGAAATAGGGACCAGTGAGTCCTGAGGGAACCTGGAAAATTGACACATTCAATATATTTAAAAAATATCTATTTTTTTTTTTTTGAAAGAGATAGAATGTGACATTGGAGTACACAGTAGTCTGGAGGGGGCAGAGGGAAAGGAAAGAGAATCTCAGGCAGAGTCCCTGCTGTGTGCACAGCTGGCCTGGGGGTCTATCTCACCATCCCGAGATCATGATCTAAGCAGCAGTCAAGAGTTGGCCGTCCGGCAGACGGGGCCACTGAAGAGCCCCCACATTCAGCACTTCAACAGGGAGGAGAAGGAGCCGTGTGCCCAGGACAGGAGCGAGCCGGAAGGAGAAGACCAGGCTATGCTCCTGACGGGAAGTTCGTGGTGAGGCAGTTGCAAGGTGGGCCACCAGAGGCTCGTGGAAGACCTGACCCGGCTTTGGGTAATGGAGGTCTGCTGGAGGCTCTGACTAGTCCTTGAGGTCGAGTGACTCTAGGTTTGGGGGATATAAAGGGTCGCAGAACACAGACTTCAGAGAAGCACGTCCCAGCATTTTGGAGGAGGAGCCTTTGATTAGGAAGCTTGTTCCTTTCACTCCGGATTGTTTGTGCTTTCAATCACTTGACTTCTACAGGAAGCCCTTTGGAGGTTTTGCTCCCTAAAGATCTCTTTGCCAAGCGTTGGTCTAGGAATTTTAGAAAAGATGACTCTCCAGCACAGTTTGCTCAGTTTGCTCAAGTGGGAAGCTTTTTAGGGATTCAAATGAAGGTGAGTCCCCTCCCCTAGCCGCGTAGGACTCCCACCCAGCCGAGTACCCCTGCGAACCCTTCCTCGGCTTTCCCTTCCCTGTCGCCCACGCGTTGGGACTTGCTGTTTTTCAGGCTCTTGCTTCAGCTCACCCAGGCTCAGCAAACGTCGTTTGCTTTGGAGAGGAACTTAAGGACTCAGCAGGAAATTGAAGATAAAATGAAAGGGTTCAGCTTCAAAGAAGACACTTTGCTGTTGATAGCCGAGGTGAGTGTTCACGTGAACCCTGGGGGTTTATGTGAACCGAGGCATCAGAGGTATTTTTCCTGGCGCCGGTACCGTTTTTTAGAAAACAACCAACTCTCTTCTGCGAAGGGACTTTTTCTTTGCCTTACGTGGCTTTTGATCACTTAATCCGCGAGAGCAGCGTCGTCGTCCTCTTGCTCCCGCAGAGTGCTGCGGTCGGGGACTCTGTTTCATTTTCCGGTCAGTGCTTGTGCGCCCCCGCCTGCTTGCACATCCTAAATGCCCGATCGTTGCTTTCTGAGAGCTGATTGAACGAATGAGTGAATGTTGACGTTCTTGCGGCGCTTCTGTACGTTTTTCCTCCATTTGTCTCCTTAACGCTCAGAACAGCCTTTGGGACCCGTGCAGCTGGGAGCGAGGCTCGCACAGGTTGGAACCTGCCTCGGGCGGGATTTTGAGCTGCGGAGCCACACTGAGCCCCGCCCACTGCAAGTCCTTTTTCTTTCTGCTAAGCCTTTCCACTAGCTTGGTGGTTGCGGAGAAATTCAGATGTCAGGGTTTTTTATTTTGTTTTTGTTTTTAACCTTCATTAGCTTTTTTTAAAAAGTGATGTTGAAATTACTTAAGATAGCATTTGGAGATGATCTGTGTTTGTATTTAAGTTACTCACACTAGTTCCTGTTAGTATGTCATGGAAACTTGATAATTGAGGTACTTCTCCTGTGAAATAAGTCGATATAACCCTATCTACCCTAACGTCACTCAGTTTTAAGAAATATTTCTGGCACATCTAAATTGCCAGGCACCTTTCTCCCTTCTCTAAACTAAGCACCCACTTGGACCCCTTTTCCCCCTTATGGGACCGTGTTCTCCTGTCTCCTCTTTGTGAGCCTTTTTCAGCCTTTCCTTTGATCCCACAGACAAGGGCAGTGGATGGCCTGTCTCTCCTCTAAGTTTGCTGTAGCCTTTCCTTAGGCTTTGTTTCCCTTCATCTTCCTGGTGTTCTTAGCTGTCGGCCACCCCCTTTTTGTTTCCTCTTCCCTTTACTTCCGAGGGACCCCAGCAGTCTGATTTTCTCCTATATTCTTAATATTCCTTTCTCTTGGAATTTCCTTGTTTCCTCTGTCTCTTAAGTCATGGCATTCCCTGAGGTTCCACTTAGCTTCCCCGTTCTCTCCGCCACCTCCCGCAGAAATCATACCCACACTCATGGCTTCAGCTGTCACGTCTGGGTCGATTACCCTCTAACCGGTATCTCTAGCGCCATCTCTGAAACACTTGTCTCACGTCTCAGACTAGTAACCTCCTAGGCGACACATCCGAAGAGCTGATTGATGATCCTCCTGTCTCTTCTGGTACAAAATGGAGCTGCTCCTCAGAACACTTTCCAGTCAACCTTCTGTCAGTATCTGGCAGTATCTCTTCATTCTAGACTTCGTTTTTTTCATCAGTCCCGTCTGTCATTCTTCTTTCCAGAGCTGGGACCTCGCTCGCTGTGAGCCGTCTCGGCTCCAGTCTCCCCTCCAGCAGGCAGGCAGCCACCCTCCCTTCGGGCCCACCTTCCGTTTCTCTCGCACCAGCAGCAGCCCCGTCCTTACGACCTCGTGCTCGGCTCCCAGTGACCTCTTGGCTCGGCTCTCCTCGCTTCCTTGCTCTCTCCCTTCAGGTCGTGGGAAACCCTGCTGCTGCTGGGTTTATCTCACGACATCGCTTTGAGCTTGTTACCTACGTGCTCAGAAACCAAGCGTGTCACTGTCACCTTGGAGGTCAGCTCTAGTGCACGTGCCTCCATGTGATATCCAAGGCCTTCCAGAGAGTAGCCCCGAACTTAGGACCATGTAATTCCCTGACGCAAATCTTTTGCATCCTTCTAGACTCCTCTGCCATGTCTGACAAACTTGTCATGGGTTTCTCATCTCCACCCGCTTACTGTTTTCCTCCTCAGAGCCTACCAAGGTCCCACATCCTCTAGGAAGCTTTCCCCAAATGTCCCCGTCCGGCATTGGCTCCCTCCTCTGAGCTCAGGGACAGTCACTGCTTGAATGGATAGCACTTTGCCCCCCCCCCGCCCCAAAATACAAGAGTATGTCTTATCTTTTCAACTAGATTTTAGGTTTCCTTATAATAAAGCAAGTTTATCGTTACAAAGAAGACATCCTTACAAGATGTCTCGAATATCTTCATACTCCTTCCCATGTGCAGCAGATCTGTGGACTGTGTGGAATAGTAGTTCTCCACCTGGACAATGCACGTGAAGTACCTGTGGAGCTTTTTTAAAAAGATGTCTGGGCCCTCATTGGGATTACAGTGTACATTTCATTTTGTGCTCTGTTAACCTTACTTTGTGACACGAGCATGACTCTGTGTCCTTAAATTTCCTTTGCTTGCATACTTTCTTTTTTTCTTTTTTTTTAATCATTGTTTTATTGGAATTAGGATCCAGGGGCACCTGGTAGAGCATCCAACTCTTGATTTCCCGGTCGTGAGTTCAAGACCCATGTAGGGTGTAGAGCCTATTTAAATTAAACAAAAAAAAAAAAAAATTAAAGGATCCATATAAGATCCACAGACTGTATTTGGTTCTTCTGTCTCTTACATCTCTTTTATTCTATAATAGTTCCCCTTTTCTTAAGATAAAAAAAATATGTATAACATAAATTTGCCATCTTAATCATGGTTTAGTGTATAGTGCATTAATTACGTGCACAGTCTTGTGCAACCATCAGCACTATTTCCAAAATTTTTTCATCATCCCAAACCAACTCTGTAACCATTAAGCAATAATTCCCATTCCGCCCTCCCTCCCAACCGCTAGCAACTTCTAATCTACCTTCTGTGGCTATGAATTTACCTATACTAGGACTTCAAATAGTAGAATTCTATAATATATGCCCTTTTATGTCTGGCTTCTTTCACTTAACCTAATGTTTTCAAGGTTCATCCATATTGTAGCATGTGTCCAAACTTTGTTCCTTTTTATGGCTGAATAATATTCCACTGTCCGTACATACACAATGCATTTTATCCATCCATCTGTTGATTGGCACTTGGATCGTTTCCACCTTTTGGCTATTGTGAAGAATGCTGCTGTGAACTCCGGCATACAAGTATCTGTTTGAGTTCCCGATTTAAATTCTCCTGGATGTGTCCCTGAGAGTGGAATTTGCTGGGTCCTATGGTGATTCTGTTTAACTTTGTGAGGAATTGCCAAACTGTACATTTCACTTTATACTCTTGTTATTTTTACCTAATACTGTGATATGATCATGACCCTGTATCTTTACTTTTTAAAAAGATTTATTTATTTATTTTAGAGAGAGAGAATGAGAGAGAATGCACATGGTGGGAAGGGGCAGAGGAACAGGGAGAGAGAAACTCAAGCAGACCCTGCACTGAGCACAGGGTGCAGAGCCCAATGTGGGGCTCAGTCCCACGACTCTGAGAGCACAACCTGCATCGAAACCAAGAGCCGGATGTTCAACTGACTGTGCCACCCAGGCACCCTGACCCCGTATCTTTAAATACTGTTTGAGTATGTGCTTTTTCATGGCCAGATAGTAGTCCAGTTTTAGCTTTTGTCATTTATTTACTTAAGTCCTCTATATTGAACATTTAACAGATATAAAGTACTTATTTTAATAAGTCTTTGCAAAAAAATCAGTGTATGTATTCGGTCCTTTTAGAATAGATTATAGGAGTAGAATCACTAGGTTAAAGTATACAGACATTTTAAAGACTTGAAGCCCATTTCTTTTTTTCTTTTTTTTTTTTTTAAGATTTTATTTATTTATTTGACAGAGAGAGATCACAAGCAGGCAGAGAGGCAGGCAGAGAGACAGGAGGAAGCAGGCTCCCTGCTGAGCAGAGAGCCCGATGCGGGACTCGATCCCAGGACTCCGAGATCATGACCTGAGCCGAAGGCAGCAGCTTAACCCACTGAGCCACCCAGGCGCCCCTTGAAGCCCATTTCTAAATTGTGATTCAGAAAATTTGGTTCAGTTTACATATCCTGTATGAGAACACTGATTTTCCTCCTTCTCGCCTACATACTAGGTTGAACCGTGTGAAATTGTCAATAGTTGATCATTTTTACTTATAAAAATAATTTTATACGTATTAACTTATTTTTCAAAATCTGCAATTTGAGCAATAAAAGTGACACTTTTCAGTGTTCATTTACTGGTTTGATTACTCTTAAGATGAACAGTTTTTTCACATGTTTATTGGCCATTTATATTTAGTGAAATACCTAGTCATGCTTTTTCTTCCTTATTCTATTTGTAATTTTCTGTTTTTCTTACTAATTTTTTAGAGCTCTCTCTCTCTGTTGGGCTTACTCACCTTTTATATGTTGGAGTATTTTCTGAAGTTTATGATTTTGTTTTGTATATAGAAGTTTAAATTTTTTTATATGGTCAAATATTTTTGTAGCTATATTGACAGCTGTGAATGATGTTCCTGCGAATCCCTCTTTTTGGGATATTGCATTATTTGGATATTACTATTATTCAGTTCTCTTTTTTATTTAAAAAAAAAAAAAAAAACCCAAAACACTTTTGGTGTTATATCCCAGATTTTAAAATACTGCATTTCGTTGAGTCCAAGAAATCATCAGTTGTAAGACACATCAGTATTTGATGGGCCAATAAAAGTAAGATGCCATTTATGCTGTGACACACCTGTGTTGTAAGGTACCTCTTGAGGTCAGAAATGTTAAAATACAAGACAAACACTGGCTTAGAATGAATGAAAATACCAGGCTTTAATAAATGCTGACAATTGCCTGGTTAAGCTATTTGTATCATTAGCTCTTGCCTCAAATAATAAGTAGTCTTTGAAGATCTAAAGTCAGTGGAAACCTTTCTTTGAATGGGCTTCTAATGCATTATAATTGGAGTATTCATGAACACATTGGATCTCAGGGTTTTCAGGAAACTTAGACGTCATCAAGTCCAAATCCAAGTGACTTAAATTCCCTTTACAGCATCCCTGCCGGATGGCTCCCGAACCTTTCGTGCCAACAACAGGAAATGTGTTAGGACTTACTTTTAGTTCGCTGTCCTTACCAGAGATGGGCTGATCACTTAGCGGGTTCAGGGGCAACCTTTCCACAACTTAACTTTTGCACGTCTTGTGAGAGAAATTAACAGAAGTTCTGGGCCTGATTCTGACCAGTAGGGAGCAGTATTTTGCCTGCAGAGGGCAGGCAGGTGCCTCAGGGCCTGGAGGTTGCGGTTGCTGCTGGCCTGTTTGCTGCCTTTGACTTCCGTGGCGAACTTCTAAGAGGAAGAAGCTGTGTTCCTGCCCCCACACCCAGCAGCAGTGTTGTGCCCAGGCTCTGCTTTCTGGTGGTTTTATGAGGGGGGAGAAGTACTCGCAGATGCGTTTTCTGGCCAGCGGAAGGTGATCTTTGATTTAAGAATGTTGGCGGCCCAGTCTCTGTAGGCGGAACAGCCGCCATATTAGTGTTTCAGTGATATGTTCACTCAGGGGAGGATAAGAGGAGAAATATGGGGTATTTTATTTCTCTGGTCCTTGGATCGAAACATCTTTTCGGTATGTTGGAATTCACCCCCCCCCCCGCTACCCCCCCGCTGCCAGCTGCTAAAGTATTTCTGTGGTTTGGTTTGGTGTGAAATCCTTTACACTCGATGAATAGCATAGTCTTCCGCCCCTTTTATTGGGACAGGATTGTTTTTTTTTTTTTTCCCCCTCCTGCTGCAGGTTATGGGAGAAGATATCGTCCCAGAAAAAATAAAAGATGAGGTTCACACAGAGGTGAAGTGTGTTGGCCCGACAGCTCTGACTGCCCTGGTGATTGCATCTTCGAAAGAATTCGAAGACAAGTGGTTCAGAAAGATCAAAGACCACTTCTGTCCCTTTGAAAATCAGTTCCATACAGAGATACAAATCTTGGCTTAGTGGCCCCTTAAAAAACATTAGAAAACATCCTGTACTGTTTTAATTGTCCTCGTTTATTTCAGAAAGAATCCACTGCTAATCATGGAATATAGTGAATTTAAAATGATTATTTATGTATTATAAAAACAGCTTTTCTTATTTCTACCGTGTTCAGTTTCTTGATTATTTCTACTGTGTTCAGTTTCTTGACTTGTTTTGTTTATGGATTCTTGCCATTCACTTATCTCAGACCTGCTATCCCTTTAGAGGATATCTTTTGGGAAAGTGTATAAAAGAGGCTCTTAGATATTATATTTTTTTGAAAACACACACTATTATATTATTTTTTTTAAAGATTTTATTTATTCATTTGACAGATCACAAGTAGGCAGAGAGGCAGGCAGAGAGAGAGGAGGAAACAGGCTCCCCGCTGAGCAGAGAGCCCAATGCGGGGCTCCATCCCAGGATCCTGAGATCAGGACCTTGAGATCATGACCTGAGCCAAAGGCAGCAGCTTTAACCCACTGAGCCACCCAGGCGCCCCACACTATTATATTATTATCAGCAGTAAAAGTATCCCATTGTTCAAGTAAATTCATCAGGAAAGAACAAGAATGTTGAAACATAAAAGTAAACCATTTCTAAGAGTGGTGTGTCAAAGTCTGCCACGGCTCCGAGATTCTGTATATGGGCCCAAACAGAAGAGTGCACATGGAATGGGCTGCGTTCTAGAAACTCAGATCTTCTCTAATGGGCAGTAGTCAGCACACTTGCCTTGTGCTGCAGAGGAGGACACCATCTCTTTCATGACATGATGCAAAGATAGTCTGGAACGAAGGGCGGTTAGTGTCTCCTTGCTCACCAGATGCACAGAAACACGAGGCCCACGGGCCAGTCGTGCAGGGTGATGGTCCTGTCCTTCCAGACACACGGATTATAGTCACAGTCTCTAACACCTTCAGTATAAAGGGCCACTACCGTACTCACATCATCTGGAACGGAAGAGCTCCCTTACGAAGAGTGGAATTTAATAGTCAACCAAAAACTTCATCAAGTGATGTCCCACACAGCATTTTATTCTCAGCAGAGGGAAAAGAATTCCAGCCCTGGGCTGGAGTCCTCAGGATTTCCCTTCTGCTGCACCTGCTGCTTCACCCCTTGCCAGGCCCCTTCCCGAAACAGACAAATGTCTGGTTCTGTTTCTGTCTGAATGCTCTTCTAGTACGAGTGATAGCCTGACTAGCAATGGCAAGTTGTCACTTAATATCTCTAATGTGAAACGAAAGCTAGGTATGGTTAATAGACGCTGTGATTTTTAGGAACCATTAACAAGTATGGAAACCTCTCCGCAGCTCCCCCGTGCCCTCCATCCACTCATGGAGTCATGAACAATCACTGCAGAGCCCCCGAGACGTGACAAGCATTGTGCGGTTGCCATGGAGACACTTGCTGTCTCGGAGTTCATGGTCTAGTTGTGAATGACCCCTCGGGATAGTGCCCAGACTACCAGTCCCTTCGCGGTAAAGCCTTGACCCCCAGGCGCCCCCTTTCCCGGCTCCCCGGCTTTAAATGCACCCCAGCTTTTGCGTTTGGGCCTGCGCCCTGGCAGTTTGGTCTGGGCCCTCTCCCCACCCCCCATGGTGGGCTGATTCTGTTCACCTTCCAGGTCTCCACTTCCTTACCGCTTCCCCGAAGTCTTGACCTCCAGGTGGCAGTAGGTCTCCCTCTTTCACGCTCCTTCATGATTTCACTCCCTCAGGGGTTCCTTACTCTGTTGTAATCGGCAGCTTGTCTTTCGTGAGAGACCAGAAAGTCTAAAATCAGGGACTAGGACTGTCTTTTTCATATCGGTATCCTCGGGGCAGATTACCTGGCATTTCATGAAAGATTTGTTGAATTTCTGAATTACCTGGCCAGCATCTCGTTTTGTTTGCACAAAAGTTTAACCCCCCGAAGATCCAGCACAGTGCTGAGGCGGTCGAAACACCCTGCCTGGTTCTCTTTCTGGAGCTAAACCCCTTTCTCCGGTTGGTCTAGGCTTCCCAGAGATGCCCTTTCCCCTCTAGCCTGGCTTGGCTTCCCATCCCGATCCTAGTGCCCTTCTAACCTTGTCCGTGCCTTCAGCTTCCAGCCCTCTGGCTGTCGTCCCGGCTCCGTTGTCTGTGCTGTCCGGAACTGCCCGCGTGGCCTTCGCGAACCTTCCCACACGCCTGCCGCACCTCACTTTCCAGGCAGCGACATGGTGACGAGTGTGAGAAGCCAGGGAAGGGCACTCGGGAATGCCGGGCACCTCAGCTGTCATCACACACGTCATCTTGATCATTTCCAGCACAGATGACGGGTAGGTTAACGGAGCGATGGTTATGCTAAAGAAAAATGTCAGGCCTGCCTCCGTAGACACTCTGCCCCCTTGTCAAGGAGTGAATCGCCGGGAAGGTGAGCAGATGTGACCCGCACCGGTGACTACACTCCAGGTGGGTGGGGTGGGACCCGAGGGCGGTTCTTCCCTCTTGTGACTCCCAAAAGGCCTGTCTTCGACATTTTCTCCTAAGGAGGAGTTTGTACCCAGTCCTTGAACTGGTGAGAGTCCTTTGTCCCTTACTCTCTGACACCCCTGTGGTCTTCATACTGTGGCCAAAGCATCTTAACAAAGATTGTTTTCAGTCCTGCAGTGATTTCCCAACTCATTCATGAAGCCTGTGGGTGAGGGCCTGCGTGGTCCCGCTCTGGCCCACGTGCCCCCAGCTCAATGGCTTTTCTCATGCCCTTGGACTCCAAGCATCTTCCCATCCAAGCCCTTTGCCCCTCCCGTCACCTCTGCTTGGAACATTCTGCCCTGCAGTCTCCCCACCCCGCCATAAGCGTCCCCGTCCTACAGATCTCAGCTCCGGAATCATTCTCAAGATGCTCCTGATCCCAGACTTGCTCAGGTCCCCCTTGAAATTTCACAGTGCCAGTGCCTTTTTTTTTTTCCCAAATAGATATATATACATACATCTTTAGAGCTATATTTATATAGATATAGAGATATAGATACATGATGGAATTATAATTGAAAAAATAGAGGATTGGCATCTATTTGGGACCCGCCATTGTCCTTTTCTCCCGCCTTGGAAGAGTGACTTCATCACCTAAAGCTTCAGCGTTGTGTCTGCTTAGCCCTTGAGCTAACAACCGCCCTACCCGCTCTCTCTGCGAACTACCCTCTCACCCACACACGTGGCTCCTGGTCACCATACTTGTGCTCAATGACCCCAACTAACTGGAGAGAGGGCAGAAGGTTTACCTGGTCATAGTTCCACCACTTCTCGAGGCTGAGAAATCTAACGGCCTGAAAGGGGACTAATGGTGTATGTCTTGAACTGAGTCTCAGAGCCAGAGAACCAGGAGTGCCAATGTCAAAGGGCAGGAGAAAGACGCCCCAGCGCAAGCAGAGAGCAAATCTGCCCTTCGTCTGCCTTTTTGTTCCACTCGGGCTTCCGGCGGGATGACTGATGACCACCCGCACTGGGGAGGGTGATCGTGTTACTCAGTTCGCCGGTTCAAGTGCTAATCTCTACCGGAAACTCTCAAGACACACCCCAAATAACGTTCCACTAGCTAGCTGGGCATGCCTTAGACCAGTCAAGCTGACACAAAATTAGCCATCCCATGGAGGCAAGAGGAGTGGGTCGGGGTCAGAGAGATGCTGTGCTACTGGCTTTGAAGACGGAGGAAGGGGCATGAGCCAAAGAATGCAGGTGGCCTATGGGAGTTAGAAAAGACGAGGAAAGGGACACCTGGGAGGCTCAGTCGGTTAAGCAGCTGCCTTTGGCTCAGGTCATGACCCCAGGGTCTTGGGATCGAGTCCCACATCGGGCTCCCTGCTCAGCAGGGAGCCTGTTTCTCCCTCTCTGCCTGCCTCTCTACTTGTGCTCTCTATCTCTCTGTCAAATATATAAAATATTTAAAATAAAAAACAAAACAAAACAAAAAAAAGACAACGAAATGGATTCACTCATAGGGTGTCCAGGAAGGACTACAGGCCTGCTGACACCATGATCTTAGCCCAGTGAAACCCACACTGGAGCTCTGAACTAGAGCCCCGTAAGGTAATACACTTGTGTTGCTTTAATCTTTGACGTCGGTGGTCGTCAGTTGACTGCTTGAGCTAGTTTCAGTTTCTGTTACTTGCAACCAAAGAATCCGAAGACAGGCCACTTGGGTCCTTTCAATCTCGGTTTTAGAATAAGACTTTGTTTTTCAGAAGGCTGTTGCTTTTATAGGTGCCTCTCCTTTTTATTTTTTTTTTATTTATTTTTTTTTTTAAAGATTTTATTTATTTGTCAGTGAGAGAGGGAGAGAGAGCAAGCACAGGCAGACAGAATGGCAGGCAGAGGCAGAGGGAGAAGCAGGCTCCTGCTGAGCAAGGAGCCCGATGCGGGACTCGATCCCAGGACGCTGGAATCATGACCTGAGCCGAAGGCAGCTGCTGAACCAACTGAGCCACCCAGGCGTCCCATGCCTCTCGTTTTTAAAACCTTGATAGAACATTATCGTGGAGGGGCCCGGCCAAACATGCAAGAGGTGCTTTCGAGAGTTTCGACTCTGCAGCAGCACTAACGGGCCCTCCCCGTGAGGAGTAGGAAACGGGCCGGTGGGAAGGCTGGTGTTGAGGAAGTACGGACGAAGCCTGGGATTTCAGGGACGTTTCGTGAAGCTGGAAACATCGGAGTTGGACCTTGGGAAGGGGACGGTTTGTAGCAGGCTCTGTGGGGAACAAAAGGCAGACACACGTCGGGTTTCTCAGTGGACAGATGAAAGGAGCCACGGCCTGGAGGACAGGAAAACTGGTCATTCGGGTTAACATGCGTGGAGGGGCAGGGCGATGAGGCAGGACAGGTGAGCCACCATCAAATTATGGCAGGTCAGGGGCGCCTGGGTGGCTCAGTGGGCTAAAGCCTCTGCCTTTGGCTCGGGTCATGATCCCAGGGTCCTGGGATCGAGCCCCGCGCTGGGCTCTCTGCTCAGTGAGGAGCCTGTTTCTCCTCTCTCTCTGCCTGCCTCTCTGCCTGCTTGTGATCTCTGGCTGTCAAGTAAACAAATAAAATCTTTAAGAAAAAAAAATTATGGCAGGTCATCGGTGTAGCAGTAAAAAGTTTGACTTTGCTCAGGGGACAAACACCAGCTAGAGAAAATTTTTGAGCAGGGGAATGGCTGGTTTAGGGCTGTGCTTTGGACTGATAAATCTGATTTTGCTTTCCAAATGTTTAAAGTTTTTGAGCTTCATGCAGTAGGTTTTGGGTCTAGGAAAGCCCCGGATATGAGCACTAACTTCGAGGGTAGAGGTGGCCTCAAGACACCCAAGATGTCCAAGCGCCTCAGGGAATTCACAGGGTTGTAGTTTGCTACTCCTCAGGGCTTCCCATTACACTCGGCGTAAGGCCGACTCCAGCCTTAGCCCGCTGTCCCGCACACTCTCCCACCCTCCCATGGTGATGGCTTCTCATGTTCCAGTCTCCGCTCCCGTCCCCCCTCATGCGGGCCTTCTCTGCCCCCGTCACTCTCAGGCCCAACAAACCACAGGTTGGCAAGAGGCAAGCCGCGGGGACAGCGAGGCCCTTGATGCCGTCGTCCTATAACCTCTCTCCAGGCCGGGGGCATATCTGCTTCCATCCACATTGGCCGCCCAGCTCCTGGCACCCCAAAAGGCCAAATTCGGGATGAAATACATGAAACCGGGCCCTTCTGGCGTGGAAACCAAGCCTGGCGTCCCAGGACTTGGGCTAGAATAATTCAGCAACGAAATGTGAACTAGACGTTTCCCGGCTTCCCGGAACAGCTGCGCCCGCTCGCCCCTCCGGGGTGGGGGAGGGCATGGGGGAGGGGGGGCCTGCGAGGCGCTCCCAGCGTGTGGGTGTTCGGAAGACAAGTCTGGAAGCGCCGTTCTCGAAGAGCAGCCGCCAGAAGCAAGCCCCTGCCTCCGCGGGCAGAGAGGCGCCATCGGAATGGAGAACGGCCATCTCCGGAGGCCTGGCGGGCAGACTCAGCCGTCCGCTGTCCCGCAGCGGGACGGGACAGGAGTGCTGTGGGGACAGACGGCGCAAGCAGCAGGGTGGACGGAGCAGCCCGCATGGACCGGCCAGGCCCCGATCCGGCGGGACTCTGCCCACCGCGCCCCCCCCCCCTCCGCGTCCCCAAGTTGTGCGTGGAAGCCCTCGCCCAGCACCTCGGAACGGGACTGGATCTGCGGCTGAGGCCTTGATGAGGCAGAGGGATTCTCTCGAGCAGCAGGACCCGCAGTGTGCCCATCTATGCCTGCGTCCCTAGCTCTGTCCGTCCGTCTGTACGGACAGCTCGAGTAGTGAACCGGGTACGCGGGTATGGAAGCTGGCAAGCCCCAAGTCCGCGGGGTGAGGGGACAAGCCCAGGGTGCAGCTCCGGTCCGAAGGCCCACAGGGTCAAGACCGGGGACAGCCAGGGTTTCAGCGGGAGCCTGATGGCAGGCGAGACCCGGGCGCCCCTCAAAAGCAGCATCCAGCAAGAGGAAGGCGGTCTTCCTCAGGGAGGGCCGCTTGGGCTCCGCATTCGTCCCAAGCTGTCGGGGGGTGAGGCCCGGCACCATGGGGACAGCCCCGCTCCCCCGGCCCGCAGAGGAGAGAAGGAAGGAGCAGTCAGGACGCGGCCCGTCCGTCTCAGTCCAAACCCCATGAACGACGAGGAGGAGGAGGTTGTGTCGATGCCCGCGCGTGTGTCTGTGGTGTTTATCCTCTCCCGAGACAGCTTTGCCCACACACAGACGCTCCCCGCGGGGAAGCTGAGAAAGTGAGTGACAGTCTCTCTGTGCCCAACTGCTTGGACAAGGCCCAGAGAACGAAGCGCTGGAAGATGGGGCTCAGGCCCTCCTGGGACAGGCCAGCAGGCTGGGCGCAGGGAGCTCCCGCCAAGGCGAGAGCAGCAGTGGGCGGGGGGAGAGTCGGCCGTGCTGAGCGTTTGTGTCCCCTGCAGGACCAAAGTGCCTTCACTGGTCAGTGGCCATTCATTGGGCGCTGGAACCAGCCCGGCCCGAGGTCAGGGTCCCTCGGGCCAGCAAAGCATCCTGGGCCCCGGGGCTCTTACAGGGCAGACAGGGAGATGAGCGATCAGTATCTGGTGAGGCCCATATGGACACAAGGGGTAACTCCCAGGAGAGGCTCAGGGGACTGACCCCTCCGGGGGGTCCTGGCTGTGACCCTATGGGTGGATAACGTGATCCCTGACCCCTGGGCTGGGGTATGCATTTGGCTCTCCCTGAACCACCCCCGGGTAACACTCTCACGCTATTTCTCTTATTCTCTCATGGGCTTCCTGGGGGTGGCCCGTGGGAGCCCCACGGTGCCCCAAGGCTACTGCAGAATTACACACTGTGGCAGAGACGCCGTGTGTCTAGGACGGCTCCTAGCAAGCAGGGCGGCCGAGGCAGGTGCAGGGGTGATTCTAGCCCAGAGCAAAATTCAAGATGGGGCAAACTGGGTTTGGGAGGATTGGGAACTTGGGTAAGGGTTTTTTGGATCTTCGGTCACTCTTGCCATGTGTGTAAAACCCTCCTGAGGTCTTGGGGTGAAAGCCCAGGGCTGAGGGTCCTCAGGAGGCCATCCCACAAATAGCCCAGCCTCACATGAGCGTGTCCCTACGTTGTATGAGGCTAGGCTGGCTCGTGATGCAGTAATCAGTGACCCCAGATCTCGGTGGCTTACGTAACAGAGGTTTATTTCTGGCTCCTACGATTCATCCATCCGCGGCGGGGTTGGTGGGTAGGAGAGGGAGGTCCTACCCACCAGAGTCTCCTGGGAACCTGGGCCGGCAGAGGGGCTCCGTCTGAGGCGGGCTACTGCCTGGCTAACGGCTCCCAGGCTCTTGAAGTTCCTGCCTGCAAGTGACCCTCACTTGTGCTCCTAGTCCGTCGGCCGCAGCAAACCGCAGCTAACGCCCCAGCAGGCGGGGGTCGCGCGCGACAGAGTGTCCAGGGGAGGAGAAACAGTATTTGTGGGGCCCTCGGGAGGCCGCGGTGGGGAAGCTGGCTGGTGGAGAGTGATGGGGGCAGGAGGGCTGCCCTTCTCCACCCAGACTGAGCCAGAAGCAGGCAGAAGCAGAACGGCCTCGGGGGCTCATAGTCCCTCACAAGCGTCACCTTCCCGAAGCTTTCTCAGCAGACTGTGGAATCCAGGTTAGAACCTTCGGCGGCACCCCACTGTTCTAACCTTGTCACAGCCGTCAGCAGGAAATCAGCGCATCAGATTAAAGCCTCCGCCTTCGGCTCAGGTCATGGTCCCAGGGTCCTGGGATCGAGCCCCACATCGGGCTCTCTGCTCTGCAGGGAGCCTGCTTCCTCCTCTCTCTTTGCCTGCCTCTCTGCCTACTTGTGATCACTGTCTGTCAAATAAATAAATAAAATCTTTAAAAAAAAAAATCAGGAACCAAAAGGTTTCTTTTTGTTTGTTTGTTTGTTTGCTGTTGTTGGAATTTCGGAAACCAAGGAGGAGAAAAAAAATGAAATGAGGACAGGAATACTATTTTAAAAGAAAACAGAAGCAAAGACACCGTTGCCTTTGCCAAACACTGGGCAAACACAAGGATGGGCTGAAGGGAGGTACCCTCTGGAGAGCATGACTTGGGATGCCGTGAGCTGCTGGGTTCCGAAGCCAACAGGAGGAAGGGCTCTGTCCTCCCAGCTCTCTGTGGCAAAGGCAAAGCTGCTGAGCCAGAGACGGGCAACAGGAAGACATTTGCTGAGGTTGGTGGCAAGGGGAGGTCATAGAAACAGGAAGATGTAGCGCGCCTGGGTGGCTCAGTCGGTTAAGCGTCTGCCTTCAGCTCAGGTCATGATCCCGGGGTCCTGGGATCGAGTCCTGTGTCTGGGCTCCCTGCTCAGCAGAGAGCCCTTCTCCCTCTCCTCCCTGCTCGTGCAGTGTCTCTCTCTCTCTCTCTCTCAAAATCTTTAAAAAGAAACAGGAAGATGCTTGCCGGGCTTCTGTGCCTGCTTCCATCAGGCTGGCGCAGCCTGGGTCCCAGCCCTCCCTCCGCTTTTAAGGCCTTTGTTCGTCAGGTCTTGTTAAATGTCACTTCTCTGGTAAGTGTCCCCTGACCTCTCCAAACTGGACTGCCTGGTCCTCCCTGTGCTTGCCGTATTCTTGTATCCCAGCTAGGCTGCGCCCCTGAGATCTGGGGTCACCTCCGGAATACAGGGTGTGCTGTGAATCTGACCATGAATGAATGATGGGGCCTGGGGGGGCCCGGCATCCTTGCTTCAGGCGTCAACAAGCCAAATGGAGGCCCCTGGGTCTGACTACAAGGGAGCTGCAAGGTCAATGCTGAACCTTTCCTGGTTGCCTTGGGCTGCCCTGGGCAATTGCTGTAGGGCCATTCCCAGATCCTGACACTGCAAACCCCTGGGACTGGCCCAGACTCAAGGACCTCGAGACCAGCCCAAGTCTCCCCGAAGCCAGGACCTGAGTTGATGAACGGCTTTGCCCAACTCCATCCCCTAGACGCTTTGGCTTGCCCCATCCCTGGGGGCTACAATTTCAACCGACCCCACACTAGGGGTTTTAACCCTAATTCATCAGGCCCAGGGGTACCTCGGTATTACCTGAGTATTACCTTTACCACCTTTACCAGAAACACCCTGAATGTTCCCATACCTTTTGTACAGTAGGCCATCCCTGGGCACTGGGAAACAGGAGGACCCTGGTCACACAATCTACCTCTTAGTGCCTCAGTTTACTCATATGTAAACTTGGGCTGCATCTGCCTCTTCTTACATTACACAGATTCAGGAAACATGATTATTAAAGTGCTGGCTGCTCTTTGGAAGAAAAGGACTCTATTTTCATGCTTTTGTCCTCTAGCTCCCCACTCCCCACTTCCCTGGAACTTCCTCAAATGTGCTCCATAGGCCAAACTAGAGCGGAAACCCCCAGGACTGGTGGGTGTTGGCAAGTGAATGGTCACAGGCCTGGGAACAAACACAGGCAACGATGTTGTCCGAGCACTTTTAGTTCAAAGAAAAGCAAGTTCAAAGCTGCTAGTCATTGAGGTGGAGGTCCTTGGGCCAGACAGTCCCGGCATGTCCAGCCCCGCCCCTGGAGGGCTGCTGGGGGAAGGGACCCATCAGAAATGAGGGGAGGCTTGTAGAAATGGCCTCCAGATGTGGGCCGTCCTGGGCACCAAGCCCAGCTGCTCCAGCTGCAGCCGCGTGGGCCTGTAGGCGTTGAGGTTGCTGTAGGGAGCTGGCGTGCTGTCGTGGGGCCTCAGGGAGAAGGGGGCTTGTGGGCTCAGGGCCCCCCACGGGCCAGGGTGGGGCTGAAGCCTGAGGGGCAGAGCGGGGTTGGGGGCCAGGGGACTGCTGGGCCCCGAGGACGCCGACAGACTCTGGTTCTGGGGGTTGCTGCCCGTCGAGTGGCTGCTGAAGGGGTTGGAGGACGTGTGGTCGCTGGCGGAGCGGCTGCTGCCACTGAGGCGGCCGGAAGGGGGGCTGCGGCCTGCTCCAGGCTGCAGGGGTGCCACCAGCCTGGGGGACTTTGGGCCCATCACAGGCTTGGAGGAGGCATAGAGGTGGCGAAACTCCTCGTCGAACAGCTCCACCGCTGGGCCCGTAAACTTGGAGAGGATGTTCCGGTGGACGTGTCCGCAGAGCCAGGTGAAGCTGCGGGGGAAGAGGAGAGTGAAGGGTGGGACGGGGAGGCCTCGCGAGTCCCCTCCCCCACAATACACCCCCCCCCAACCCCCGCAGGCTCCCCTGGGGGAAGTGGGCTCATGCTTGGCTGGGGGGAAGGACTTCACATTAGCTCTCCCCGCCTCTGGTCTGCTCATTTCAACCTGCAGAGCCCCTGCAGGGCGACCTTGGTACCCGCTTCACGGATGGCAAGACCCACAGTGCAGAAATCAGCAAGTGTTTGCAGGTGAACAATAAAGGCACCAGACGGGATCTCTGGCCTCAGGGTTCCCTCCTGGTGCTCAGATCCTGGCTCTCCTGCTGAAGCCCAAAAGGGTAAGTGAGAGCTGAGTCCCAGTGTCCCCAGCTCTGTGCTCATGAGTCTCCTAGCTGCTGAAGCCCCCTGTGAAATGTGGGAACCCCTGCCCCTTCTAACCAAAGAGGGGTCTGGGCAAGGCAGCTGCGTAACACGGGCTGCTCCTCCGTGGGAGTGGGCTCGGAAGAGGGAACACAAGGCGGGCACGCGGGAATGGGAATGACACAGCTCGCGTGCACTTGGCCCAGACACAGGGACGTGGGCAGAGGCCTCGGCCCTTCCTCCATTTACTGGCTTTACATGAAAACAAAATGCCGAAGGCATTTATGGATTGCTTCTTACGATTCCTTGATTTAACCAAATTCCTTTTTCTCTCGGATGGACAAGTCTCCTCATTAACCCCCCCACACACACACCCCTACTCCCACCCAAAACCCTTGAAAAGGCCTGGTGAGAGCACAGAGGCTAATAATGGGCACCCAGGCCTGGAGCGCAACCATGGTAGGATAGTCAGAGGGAGACATGGTCACTCGGAAGTGGGGGGATAGGAATGACCCCCAACCAACGGTCTCAGCCACCCACCCCCACCCCATCCACCAGCCCAGTCTGCAGAGTCCCTGCTCCGAGAGGTGGGGTGGGTCCCACGCAAGGCGGGGCCAATCCTGGGAAGAACAATGAGGCTTTGTTTACGCCTCACCCCCATCCTGGGCCACCCACACACCCCAGAGAGGTGAGCAGCTGATGCGGGTGCGCCAGCAAGGGCACAGGGAAGGTGGCAGACACGGGGACAGCGGGGGACTCCTGGCTACACTAAGACGTCAGTGGCCTTGTGTTGTTTGGAATCAGACTAGATCAGGCCAAGCAACTGCGTGCTTTGCGCAACAAAACAGGTGCAAGGGTGCCCTGGCAACTTTTCAGGCTCCCACGCCCCCTGTGCCCTACACCTCAGCAGGGGCCCCCCTCAAGTCCCTTGGTGTCCCTGCAGACCCCTGCACAACCGTGCACCACGCTGGGCTTCTCCTCCATACCCTGTGTAGCCGTCATTCCATGCCGGAGCTATGACACTTCATCACCACCCCTGGTAGGAAATACACGTCCTTTCCATGGCTATTTGGTCCTTCGTACATGGAACTGACTTTGTCACAATCTTTGGCTCAAGGGCCACTCTCATGACTGATCTATTCCTGGCCTGTTTTAATTTTTGTAGCTATTTATTAGTTTATTTTAAATAATGTAATAAATACCAACAAACCTACCACCTAAAATAAAAAGTTACCATCTAGCCATATGCTCTCTCCCAGCAACCTATTTTCCAGGTCCGCGCCCCCACGAAAGAGGGAATCATCACCCTGAATCCTGTATTCCAGTTCCCATACTTTCCTTTCTCTGTTTAAAAAAAAAAAAAAAAAGTTTTATGTATTCTGGAAAGAAAATATTTTAGTTGTTTTTAACATGTATGTAATATTTTGGGGTTTTTTTCCCCACTTAATATTATATTACTAAGATTTACCCAAGTTGTCTCTGGTTGCCGTACCTCATTCAATTTTTCCTGCTGTATAATATTTCACTGGTGGCTAGATCACGATTTACTCCTCCCGTCTCCCACTGACAACCATTCGTGTTGCTTCCACAGTATTTCCGTGGCGACCAGTGCTGTAATGAGCCTTCTTACACATGTCTTTTACTGTCCCGTGGACTCAGTCTCTTAGAAGTACCTCTAGGAGGGGAATTGCTGGATTATAGACCAGGTGAATAGAGCTTTAGCGGAAAATTCCAAACTCTTTAGAAAGTCATTTGATCAACTTGTAATCCCACCAGCAACGTAAAAAGATCGTGTACACCCAGCATTTGGTATTGTCAGTATTATTTTTTTTGCTACTCGAAAAGGTATAAAATGGCAACTCATTCTAGCCTTCATTTGTATGCTTCTGGTCACGGATGGTGCAGAAGCCCTCTTGGTGTTTTCCCGCGTGTTGGCTCCCAGCTGAGATGCCTGCTCCCGCCTCCCACCTGCTCTGCCTCATGCTTCTTTCTCTCATGATTCACGGGAGTTCTTTGTGGTCCTTGACACTAACCTTGCGAGGGCATCATGAAAACCTGCTCCCACTCTGTAACCCGACTTTCAGTTTCTCTCAGCGTTCTTTCAAGAACCAAAGTTCTTCATTGTAATATCGTTGGATTTAGCAATCTGTTATAGTCAAGGCTTTTTTGTGTTCTGTTTAACACAAGAGAGGGGCGTGTGGGGGCACTTGGGTGGCTCAGTCAGTTAAGCAACTGCCTTCAGCTCAGGTCATGATCTTAGGGTCCTGGGATCGAGTCCCACATCAGGCTTCCTGCTCAGCAGGGAGCCTGCTTCTCCCTTGCCCTCTGGCTGCCACTCGCTCTACCTGTGCTCTCTCACTCTCTCCCTCTCTCTCTGACAAATAAATAAATAAAATCTTAAAAAAAAGAAAAAAGCATCTGCTTTTGGCTCAGGTCATGACCTCAGCATCCTGAGATCGAGTCCTGCATCAGGCTCCTTGCTCAGCGGGGAGCCTGCTCCTCCCACTGCCCCTCACCCACTTGTGCCCTCTCACTCAAATAAATAAAATCTTAAAAAAAAAAAAGGGGTGTCTGTGATAAGACACCCAGTCCTTATCCTAAGGTCTAAAAGATATTCATCTATTCTTTTCTACTAAGAGTTTTAAAGTTTGTTTTTGACATTTCAGGCCTTTTAATCTATTGGAAGGTGGCTTTTTTGATTTTTTCTTTTTCTTTCTTTCTTTTCTTTTCTTTCTTTCTTTTTTTTTTTTTTTTTTTTGGTGTATGTGTGTAGTGGAATCAAATTTTCTGTGTGGGGAATTTATTTTTTTCCAGTTCCCCCTTTCCCCACCACTCTAACACGCCCCAGAGACATCTGGGTTTTCTGCTCTGTTCCATCTGTCAGTCTGTCTGCCCCTCCTCCAATGCCACCTCGTCAGGATTACTCCAGTTCCACAACAACCGAGCCAGTCCTCCTGCCTGTTCTTCTTCAGACTTACAGTGGCTAATCTTGGAGAAATACATTTTACATCATCACCTACTCACATGTACAAACACAAACATCACCACACAACAGTTTCCAGAACATTCCTTACCTCAGTGTGCCCTCAGTATATTTATTCTATCCTATTTCATTACCAAAAAGAAAAAAAAAATTCCAGGCATCATCCACCAAATCGATTTCATGTCCTGCTAATGTGTAATGAGGCACAGGGTTTGAAATGCTTTGTTCCCCTAGCTACCCTGGATGGCCAGGACCTTACGTGGACTTTCATTAATTTGTTCATTCATTCATTCATTCAGCAAATATTATGGTCATATAAAATATTCAGGCACTGGATGAACTGTACTTCATGCCAGGAACGCAACAGAGAAGAAAACAGACCCAATCCAGATTCTGACACCAGGTTTACAATCTTGGCTCAACAAATCCACAGAGAGGCTCTCTAGGAGATGATCTGGAAACTATAAGGTAAGGAGTTAGCGGATTAAGATAGCAAGAATGAGCTCTCCAAAAGAGGGAATACACAGCAAGTGCAAAGGCCCTGAGGCCTGAAAGAGCATGAAAGACTGGAGGAACACAGTGCACCTACAGCACAGTGGAGAGGAAGGAAAATCCAGCTCAGACAGAGGCCATGGTAAGCATGAATTTTTCTTTTTCCCCTAGTCGCAGTGACAAACATGGAAGGATTTTAAGGATGCAAGTAATTTGATTTGGCTTGTGTTTAAAAATTTTTCTCTTCCTGGTATAGAAAGCTCAGAGGTAGAAGTGTGGGTCAGGGCAGGACCGGAATCAGGGCCAGTTAGGTTCTCATGCTATGCCCTCCAAGGCCCAACCCCAAAGGCACCAACGTCCTGGACCTGCCAGCAGACGTGGGAGCTCTGGTTGATGCCTGGGCACCTTCTTAGCTCATGCTGATCTCAGAGCACACACCACGCCGCTCTGTAGCTCTTTACCCATGAGAAAAATATTTTGGAACTAGACAGTGATCACGGTCGCACACAAGCAAATGTACTAAATGTCACTGAATTACACATTTAAAATGGCTCATTTTAGATTATGTGAATTTCCCAGTAAAAATCAAAGAAAGAATGAGAGAGAGTTTCTCAGCTATGGTGGGCCCCTGACTCCAGGCTTGGGCCTTGGATCTGGGGCAGCTGCCCCGACAGAGATCTGACCCTTCCCATCCTGGTGGTGAGCGAAGTCTAGTGGCAGCTTAGTTAAGGTCAGAGGTCAAGGTCAGAGGCCTCAAAAGTCCTGACGAGTGGTTTGAGGCTCAGATCCCACCCAGAGCCTCATGGCTTGATGCCCAGAGGCCTTTGTCACTCTCCAAGGAAAGAACCAGAGCCGAGAAGGTGGCTCTGGCCACTTGGGGAGAGACGCTCAGTCCCACCGCAGCCTCTCACAGAGCAAGCGCGTGCTGGGTGCCGGGCCCAAGGATCGGAAGCCCGTGGGGCCCTCTGCCACAGGTGCCCAGTGAAGCAAAACAAGGAGAGAAGCTGTGGGTGGAAATACACGGGAGGCTCAGTGACCCCTGGATGCCGGAGGTGTCCCCTCAGGGCTGCCCGTCTCAGAGCCCCTCCTGACAGAGGAGTTAGGAACTGGCTTCCTCCCCCTGCAGCCTGACGGCACCTCACTCAGCTCCGCACAGGCCACTGCGCAGCCGGGCAAATGGTGGCGCAGGGAAAGGTGGAGAGAGAGCCAAGGGGAGCCAAGGGGAGCTTTACCCAGCTCGGTTACCCCTTCCCAGGCTCGCTTCCCTCCCCCAGCGCTCTGTCTCTTCTCTGTACTGGTTCTTTTTTTTTTTTTTTTTTTAAAGCAATCTCTACACCCAACAGGAGGCTTGAACTCACAACCCCAAGATCAAGAGTCACATGCTCTACCGACCGAGCAGGTCACAACTGGCTGTTGTTTACCTCCTTGGTTTGAATGGGAGCTCCAGAGGGGCACCCCAGCCTTGAAGCATGCCTGGTATGTACCCAGTAGGTCTCTACAGAATGTCGAATGAAGAAAGGAACAGAGAGGTGCAGTGACTTGCCCAAGGTCACCCAGCCAGGAAGCTACAGAGCTGGGAATTGAACCTCTGTTATCTGACTTCTAGTTGAGGCTGCCACGGCCAGACCCCAGCACCAGTATTAGGTCCCAAGGAGTCTGGACACACTTCTGAAAATAAAATAGAACACAGGCACACATACACACAGAGCCCAAAACGAACTGCACAACTTTACCAACACGCCTGAGACAGCTGAGGAGGGAAGAAGAAGATTCCGTGTCCTATTGCAATCTGCAGGGAAACGGGGAAGTGCCTCTCTACCCCAAAGTGACCCCTGCCCCCCACCTGCTGTGAAGGGTCCAGATGTCTGCCTTCTGCCCAGGCTGGTCCTGCCTCCAGCCTCAAGTATGTGATGAAGTCCCAGCTCTGCCCGAGCAGCACCCTGGGAGCCGCCAGGCAGGGATAAGTGCCGGAGCTGCTGGGGCTGCTCTGTGCCAGGCTCAGCCTTGGCTTCCTCGAAGCCTTCGGCAGGGGAAGCCCAGTGCTCACCTGTACGACCCCGACAGGACGTATCTCCAGTCCGAGATGATGAACTTCTCCTGGATTTGGCCAGCAAACTTCCGGCCTGATTTGGCACAGTACACCTCTCCTTCCACACTCCGGATAGAGATGTTCTGTTGGAAGGGGAGTCGGGGTGTCACGGAAATCCACTGTTTCCGTACATATAGATACAGGTTTGCCTAGGAAAACATCTGGAAGGACACGCAAGACACAGGCAGGGATAATCTCTAATTCATAGGCTCATCGGCTATTTTTATTTTTCTCTTGGCTGAATTTTCTAAATTCTTTTCATTGTCCTGACATTATCCAAGTCATGGGGGGTGGAGGAAGGGAGGAAAAGGGAGATGGTAGAATTTAAACAAAGTGGCAAACAGAAGAAAGAGGAGGACCTAATGCCAAGGAGCCCTCCGTCTAGGCTCCCAGGGACCACAGAGGCCTGGCAAGCCCAGCCTTGCCTTGTTAGTGGCTTTAGTGACATGAGTCCCTGACCCCAAGCTGGTCAGAGGGAAGTGCAGTCAGAGGGGGTACCTTTGTGGAGACTTCAGTGGGCCCTCGATTCTCACAAGGAAAGCTGTGTCCACAGCCCAAATCATGGTCCCATTTGTCCCTTCCCCCGCCCCAGGAACACCTGCTGCCCCAGGCCTCAGCCAGAACCCTTGTGACGCTGGAAAAATGAAAAGGTGGGTCAAGCTTGGGGATCTCTGAGACAGGTGGGATCCTGCTGTGATCCCGTGAATGTCCCTGGTCTCTGGGCAGGCTCTTGGAAGGGGATGCCCAATGCTTCCAGCCTCTCCATAAGCTCTGTGACACGCTGAGAGGAGGGCCACATGCCGTCGTCCCTTGGTGGGCAGAGGACTGGCAGGCGTGGCTGGAGTGGGCCATGGTGGCAAGGCCTGTGCTGATGGCCTCCTGTTGAGGAGGTGAGATCCAGGTCAAGCAAGCCTGGAGGCCTACGGCTTGGGGAGGCGCCAGAAGTTCGGCTTCGTCCCAGGCAGTGAGGAGGGGAAGGGCGGGAGAAAAGGAGGATGGCGGGGTCTCCTGGAGGCTGACGGGGCTGAGCCAGAGCCAGTCACCAAGGGACCCACCCACCGGCGTGCTGGTAAGCACTGGGCGGTCCTACGCTGGGCCTCGAGTCAGCTGCCCTAAATCTGACACGACGAAAACCTATCTCTGGGTTTCTTTTCTCCTTGCCAGAAGAGGGAAGTGGGTGGGGAGTTGGGTTCAGCCCAAGAGGATCAGCTTCCTGTCGGGGCTGTGGAGTCCTCCGCGCCGATGCTGCCCGGGCCTGGGAAGCGCGGCCACCGGGCTTCTTCAGCGGAAAGATCAAGGCACATGCGGCACCGACTGCGGCCCATGAGACACCCATGGGCCCCTTTCAGTTCGCAGCCCCCGTGGATCTTCGTGAGGCCAAAGAGTGGTAGGCAGGGGTGATGGCAATCTCTTCCGGGTCCCGCGGCCTCCCCCTGCTCTCTGGCTCCCTGCCATCTTGGAGACCACGTTTTCCTTACGGTGTAGCTGCAGGAGGAGGGAGGGCTGTCTGTCCTACGCTGGCCTTTGAGCAAGAAATAAACCTTTACTACGCTGAGCCATTGAGATGGGGGTGGTCGGGGGTAAGCACGGCCTAAGCTATCCCATCCTAATACAAAATACCTTCTGGATGCTCGCTGGGGGCCCTACCTTGAGGTGGCAGTCAGAGATCTGGACTTTGTCACACATCTCTTGGAAGAGCGACACACCTCCCTGGTCCAGGAGCACACAGACGAACACCCCACGCTTGTTGGCCGCCTCTAGAATGTCACAGAAGATCTCCACATCCGTGAACACATCCATCAGGATGGCCAGGACCTGGGCCAGGGCAGAGGGGTGGAAACAAAAAGTCAGGGGCCAGGAGCTAACTGGTTTCCACCGAGCTTCCTAGGTCCCGATGGGCCGAAGACAGCAGCTGCCCTTGCTGCTGCTTTGGAGGAGACAGCACGAGGTGGGGGGCTCCGCCAGGGCAGCACTGCAGGGAAAAGAGCTGGAGCGGAGCCCTCGGCGCTGACTCCATCTGTCCAATCCAACCACGGGCCCCCCGGCCTCGGGGCCCACGGCCGGAGCGCAGCATGCACGGGAGGAAGGAGGCAAAGGCAGAGACGCAAAGGCACAAGGAGGGGAGGAGAAGGGCAAGGGGACGTGGTCAGGCAGGTTCGGAGCTGAGGTCTGGAAGTCAAGTCCCGGCTGCTCAGCCACGTGGCGCTCGAAGGCACTCCATGGACACTGGTTTTCCGAAGTTTTTAAGCCACAGCATACTGCCTCGAGCAAAATCCCTGGGGAGACCCTAGAGAGAGACTAGACAAGGCAGAGATGCCCCAGCGGGATGGACAACGGAGTCCTCCTGTAGCCTAACAGAACCATGGGGAGGAGAGAGCCCCAGAATTCCAACAACGGAGGGGGAGACGTGTGCAGGCCCCGCTGCTAAGGACCCAAACCTCCACCTGCCAGCAGCACCCCAACTCGCCGCAAGCAGTCATCTCTCCGGCACAAGCAACGTGTTTGGGCGGGGCCACTGCCAGGCGCCCGATTGGGCGCGAGGCGGGCACATCACCAAGGCCAGACCAATGAGAGCACGGCATCCCCTGCCGGCCCCAGAGATTGGCCCAGGGCCGCTCACATGACCTAAGTTATTCTAATGACAGCCGGCCCAGGACTCGTTCGGGGACTCCCGGAAAGGCGGCGTTCCTGCTGCGCGGGTCGCTCCGGGAGTGGAGTGTGAGCTACGGCTGCCGGCAGCCATCTTGCCGCCACGTGGCCGCTGCCGCCCGAGAACGAAGTCAGCCCCAGGACCAAGCACATGGCCAGCCTCACTCGAGCGTCCTTCGAACATCTGGTTTCAGTCATGTTTTGAAGCCAGTCCTACCCTCGACTTTCCCACTGTAGATGTCAATGCATGTTCTTCTTGTGTTTGGGGTTGTTTTCCACGATATTGTGATTTATAAAAAGAAACGTGTGTTTGATCTTTATCCCTGTTTCCGCACCAAGCTCTAAAGCCTTTGGAATTTCCTAAGTGATGAGAGGGACCGATGAAGGCCCTTTGTTGTGTTAATGAGGTGACTGTCCGATGGGGGCTGGTTGCCAGGGGAACCTACTGTGCGATTAGAGGGTTGGAATTGTCGGTCCTTCCCACCTCCTTACTCCAAGGAAAGACAAGAGGGGCTGGAGGTTAAATCAACTGCAAATGCCAGTGATGTAATCAGTCGTGCCTATGTAACGAAACCCACCTAAAAACCCAAGACCACCGGTTCAGAGAGCTTCTGGGTTGGTGATTTGGGGAGAGCAGAGTGGTCAGAGAAGGCATGGAAGTTCCATGCCCTTCCCCATACTTTGCTGTGTGAATTTCTTCCATCTGGCTGTGCCTGAGTTCTACCCCTTGTAATAAACTGGTAATATAGAAAGTGTCGTAAATCACTGTAGCAGACTGACCAAACGGAAGAAAAGGGTCATTGGAGTCTCCTGTCTGAGCTCCGGACTGGCATGGGTTGGGACATCCAGCTGTCTGAGAATTGCTCCGTGGTGGGGGTCCCCCACACAGTGGGACTAGAGCAGAATTAGACCGGTGTCACCCAATCAAAAGTCTGTCCTAATACCCAAATCATGGCATATTGACAAGTGGATATGGCAGCCATTAGCAATGATAATTATAACGGTCACATGAAAACTGTGAGACATGGTGAAATGTTGAAGCAAAACTGTTGTATGATCCATGCTCGACACAGGTGTATTAGCAATGAATGAATTCAGTGAAAAAGGATAACAGAGCACAAGATGATAGTCTGTCCAGTATGCACTTGATCTTAGCCAAAAGGCCGAGAAGCGATGATAGTCTGTCCAGTATGACTGCGAGTGAGGGAAAGCGGTGTGTAGACACATTAGCAAGCACAAGGCCCAAACTAGTGGACAGGTTTGGACTGGGCAGTATGGCAGTTTTCAACATTACCTATAATAAAGTTCCACCATTTTTCTAATAATTGCTGTGTGTGTGTGTGTGTGTGTATTATATATAGAGAGATATATGTATTCTATAGAGATATATATGTATATACAGATATATAGATATATCGACCATCAACACCTGGGAAGTAGCCAGGACAAGAAGAGGGTCATTGAAGTAGACAAAGGATTGTCTGGTACCCACATGGATCTGACTTCCTGCCCAGATGATGTGACTGTCTGGACAGGGGTAGGAAGGCAGAAAAGAAGTTCTAATAGGGAGGCCACGCTCCTTTAAAACCATGGCCCTGTAAGCACACGATTGTCTCTACACATTTAAACTTACAGTGCCAGCAGCAACCCAGGCCCTCGCTGCTGGAAGAGAAATGGTTCCTCCTTGAGGGCGGTATAGGTGAGAGGGACGCCTCTCTCTCCCCAGGAGGTCAGTAAATCCTCCCCGGTTGTGTTCCAGCAAGTCCTTGGTTCCCAGAGACAGGGCTGGTGACAGACTGAACAGAGAAGCGGCCATGTTTACCAATAACCCCACGTCGTGACTGGAGGGATGCTTGGAAAAACAGGCTCATGATGTCTAGGTTTATCCTGTTGGCCTCCTGTTGGCTCCCAGCGGATTGACTCAAGGCCCATAATCTCTTCAGTCCCTTACAGGGTGTCATGGAATGAATGACGTCCTCCCTAATGATATGTCCACATCCTGACCACCAAAATCTGTGGACGTGATCTCCCTTGGAAAAAGTCTCCGCAGGTGCAATTAAGACTTTCAAAATGAGGGGCACCTGGGTGGCTCAAATGGTTAAGTATCTGCTGCCCCAGGATCGAGCCCCACCTAGGGCTCCCTGGTCAGTGGGGAGTCTGTTTCTCCCTCTCCCTCTGCCTGCCCCCCTGCTTGTGCGCACTCTCTCTCAATTGAATCAATGAAATATTTTAAAAAGAGGGAGAGAGAGAGACTCTCAAAATGACATCATCCTGGATTATCCAGTGGGCCCTAAATCCAATGGCAAGTGTCCTTGTAAAAGACACTCCAAGGGGGCGCCTGGGTGGCTCAGTGAGTTAAAGCCTCTGCCTTCGGTTCAGGTCATGAGCTCAGGGTTCTGGGATCGAGCCCCACATTGGGCTCTCTGCTCAGCAGGGAGCCTGCTTCCTCCTCTCTCTCTCTCTGCCTGCCTCTCTATCTGCTTGTGATCTCTGTCTGTCAAATAAATAAATAAAATATTTTGGAAAAAAAAAAAGATACTCCGAGGAGACACGGGGTGGGGGGAGTGGGGGGGACACATGAAGTCAGAGGCAGAGGCTGGAGTGAGGTGGCCACAAGCCAAGGAACGCCCGCAGCCACCAGACGCTGGGAGCAGAAGACAGGACCCTCCCCGAGAGACTTCAGAGCAAGGAGGGCCCAGCTGACATCTCCATGTTAGGTCTGCCTTTCAGAGAAAGGAGAGAATAAATATCTCTTGTTTTAAACCACCAGCGGGCTGGTAACTTGTCTCTGCAGCTCTGGAACACTGAGACGGAGGGGTCACACACTGTCCAGACGACAGTGCTCTCCTGGGGTGTTAGGGAGCTGTGGCTCCAGACCCCATGCTACTGGAAATGAGCTGAGTGCCTTCGGACAACTCACTTACCCTCTCTGGGGCTCAGTTTCTTTACCCATAAAACACTGCTCAGGGCGCTTGGGTGGCTCAGTGGGTTAAGCCTCTGCCTTCAGCTCAGGTCATGATCTCAGGGTCCAGGCACCAAGCCCTGCATCGGGCTCTCTGCTCAGCGAGGAGCCTGCTTCCCCTCTCTCTCTCTGCCTGCCTCTCTGCCTCCTTGTGATCTCTCTCTCTCTCTCTCTGTCAAATAAATAAATAAAAAATATTAAGAAACAACAAAACACTGTTCAAAAATAGAGCATTAGCTATCATTCAAGCTGCATCTAACCCTGAGCCCAGATAATATAAGTGAATCCAGGTGCAAAAAGTAACAGTTTTTATTCTCGTTTGACTATGATTTTTATGGGCCTTGTGAGCAAGTGTGAATCATGTTAGAACAACGCCATGCAAACATGTTTTAGTCCAGGTTGTAGAAGAGGATTAAAAGTAGTGCGACACCTCTAGGGGCGTAAAAAAGAACTAAAGTAGGCCAGTGCGCTGGACCAGCACGTTGGGGTAGGGTTGGCCGGGAAGAAGGAGGTATTTCCGCCACCCCTTGCTAAAGAAGGAAGCCCAGCCTGGCAAGCGGGCTTGGCAATTTGAGCAGCACAGAGACCCAGGAGCCCCATTAGGGGAGATGCTGGTCCCCTGGGGCAATCCCCAGAAGCAAGGGTCATCCTGTGGGGACCTCAAATCCTGGCTGAGAGTCCCTCACCCCCTGAGCTCCCCGGGGCTGGAAACCCTGCTGCTTTGGGAATAGCAGGGTGGAGGAGGGGAGAGGGGGTTTGGGTCCTACTGGGGCCCAGCCTGTTGGGGACAATCTCAACCCAACCCCCACTCTCTGCCTCTACTTCTCTTCTTGCCTCTTTCTCTTGTCTGTGCTGAGGCTCCTTTGTTTTCCCCAAACAACAGCAATGGCACTGGCACCATGGAGTCAGCGGGAGCAGCCTTTTATGGTTTTGCAAATCTCCCCTCTATCTGGCCTGCCAGAAGCCAGCTGGCTTCTGGGATCTGCTTCTACAGCGATCCGCTGCGCTGGGCTGCGTGGGTGGCGGCGTGGGAAGGCCGGCCAGCCTCTCACAGAGGACCGGTTAGAGAGGGCATGACCTCCCAGGCCTGCTGAACCCATCTGGGAACCCTCAGGGATCCTGACCACACTCAGAGGATGCATTCATTGTGCTGTTTCCATCTTTTAGGATGTCTGCCATCCAAGGCCAGCTCACACCTTGCTAGAAGCACGAGACGCACACCAAGCCAACGGTCCCCCTGCCCTAAATGACCCCAGGGCCATGTCCCAGACCATGAGCCCAAAGCCTGCTGACATGATTCCAACCAGCCACTCCTAAGCTGTTCGCCCTACCTGCCCTCCCCTGCCTGAACAAGCATAATAGGGGCCTGTGCGCCTGCATTCCCTGCGCCACCCCGCCCCCCCGCCCCGTGCTTCCTGTGTGGTCCCTCATGGCCTGCTTTGCCCCCTGCTTCTAGGGAGCTGTGAGCAAAACCTTCTTATTTCATGCCGGTCATTTCCATGCCTGTATGTCATCCCACCCACCCCTCTGACACCTCCTGACCTTTGCCTGGAATCCCTTCCCTTCCTCTCTGCCTGACCATCTCTTACTCAGCCTGTGAGACTCAGCTTGGAGGCCCCCTCTTCCAGGAAGCCTGCCTTAGTCACCCTGTCCTCCCCTCCCAGGCACACAGGCTTGCTCACACCCAGGGCTGCCTCCCAACCCCTGTTGTCTTCTCCTTCCCTACTTGGGCAGGCAGAGGCAGGGAGCTCTCCAGAGGGAGGTCGGCCTCTGGGTCCGTTCCGACACCTGGGTGCAGGGCCCGGCTGTGAATTAGGTTTTGTGGCATAAAGGAATGCGAGCATGGAGGGAAAGGAATTCCTGCTAGTTTAGAAGTGGAAACTGGTCTAAAAACCATGGAGCTTGGGCTGGCTCTGTGTGTTTTCCTCTCTGGAGGCTGAAGCCACAGGGGGAACATGCAAACCTATCAACTCTCCAGCTCTGAGTGGACAGGACAGCCTGTGACTAGGTTCCCAACTCCCTGGCTTCAGGGCCTGGGACAAGAGGGCGTGGTGGGGACTGCGGCAAAGGGGACTTACCCACCAAAAAGCGGGTTTTGGTGGGTCACCACTCAGCGACAGCAGAGCCAGCTCTTCCCATCTGCTGAGAGGAACTGGAAATGCTTACTTTTAGGTGAAATCCTCAGGTTTTGAAGTATCATCTTTTTTTTTTTAAGATTTTATTTATTTATTTGACGGACAAGGATCACAAGTAGGCAAAGAGAGAAGGTGAAGCAGGCTCGGAGCCCGATTCGGGACCTGAGCCGAAGGCAGAGGATTTAACCACTGAGCCACCCAGGTGCCCCTTGAAGTGTCATCTTAAATTCAGAACGTGCTGTACCAGTGAAACAAAGGATACAGGCCGGAGGGCGGGGCTTAGGCCCACAGAGAGACAGAAGCCTCAGCTGGGTGGGGAAGAGGGGACAGGGGAGGGACTCAGCGGCAGGGTGGGGGGTGGGGACTGCTTCACCCGCCCTGACTGGCTTCCTTCCAGGGAGCCTCACTCACCCCCAGAACTGCAGCTGTGGTTGAGAACTTCCCCGACATCACTGGTCCCTACCCCTCGGTGGGCACTGACCTTCCCTCAGACAGACCAGAGCCAGCCCTACTCCGGATCACAGGTAGGCAGAGAGAGAAGGTGAAGCAGGCTTGGAGCCCGATTCAGGACCCGTCACGGAAACATGAAATCCCTGAGACCTGAAAAGCCAGCGCTCCACCCATTGTCACCTTAACTAATTTTCCAGAACTGCAGTCCTTCCCCCTCTTCCACACACAGCCCTGCCACCCGAAGCTGGGCTTTTCCTGGAGCCTTCAGCTTTCAGTGGCAGGACTGGGAGCCTAGCAGAAAATGAGCTTAAATACCAGCTGGTCCTTTGCTGAGTCTACTCTTGTCCCTCTGCAGCTTCAGGAGGGAGGAGTGGGCGGCCAACACCCCGTTCGGACTCGTCATTCATGCAGCCGGGGTGAGTAAGCCGCCGTCCCCCCAGCCCGTCCCCAGCTGCGGCAGGAAGCCACTGATCCCATTCGATCCAGAGCAGCGGGAGAACTGATGACCAAATGCACATCACTGTGCCTGAAATTCTACCGGCCAAGCTCTGGTCATGAAATATATTTCTTCTTTCTTCTTCCTTTTTTTTTTTTTTTTTTAAGATTTTATTCATTTGAGAGAGAGCCTGCATGAACAGTGTGGAATGGCAGCGGGAAAGGGAGAAGCAGTCTCCCTGCTGAGCAAGGAACCCCACCTGGGACTCAACCCCAGGACCCTTGGATCATGACTTGATCCGAAGGCAGACCCTTAACCCACTGAGCCACCCAGGTAGCCCTATTTTCTTCTTCTAAAGTCAAGTATTAAAATGTAAATATTCTGGGGAGAAACCTTCTCTGTGCCTATTCTGTCTTCTGTCTGACCACCGGCTGGATTGAGGGGCTGCTGGGTCATTTGTGGACAGACAGGTCAAACCTGAGTCTGAGAGGACAAGGGACAAGTGTGTGTCTCAGTGGTGGCCCCTTCATTTGGAAGCACAGAGGTGAGGGGCCTGGCCCTAGCTGGGGTGGGTGGGGGGCGGTGGACAGGAAAGGGACTTGGGTGCTGCGTCCTGTGGAAGGAGTAGGCGTTCATCAGGTGGAAAGCAGGGAAGTTGAAGGAGTCCCAGGCAGAGGGAACGGCACATGCAAACCTCTGAAGACTGAGCAAGGAGGGCTGGAGAGTCTGCAGGTCCCTAGGGACAGAGCGGCCGGAGCCGAGAGAGGAGATGGAGAAGTTGTGAGCCATAAGGAGTTTGCTCTTCCCACTGTGGGCAACTAGGAGCCATGGAGGGCTCTAAGCAGAGAAGGGACCCACTTAGACTTGAAGTATAGAAGAAGTGCTCTACGGCCACACGGAGACTGGAAGATGGAAGAGGAGGGGCAGGCAGGAAGCGATGGCAGGAGTTCCAGTGAGGGGTGGTAGTGGTCTAGCCCCAGACCATGATAGGTGGGATCAGAAAGTCAGTAATCCAGGGCAAGACAGACAATAACATCCGCGACCCCTTCCTCAGCCCCAGTCTTCTGAACTCCATGCCTTGGGCAGGACCCACCCCCCTCCTCCTCCTCCACCAGCACCCTTCCTCCCCCTACCCCAAGGCCAAGGAGACACAGGAGCCTGCCCCCCATACCTGGCTGGTCCGGGTGATGCAGCGCCGAATGAGGTCTCTGATGTTGTTGTGCTTGTCCGCTTGGAAGTACACGGTGGCGCTGGACTTTTCCTTCAGGTAGGGCTTCTGGGCTGAGGCCCAGGTGTGCAACAGGGTCGGCTCGCTGCCCTCAGAGGCCACGGGGAAATAAGTTCCTGATGGCAGGGAGCAGGAGTCCAGTCCCCGGGGACTGGCCTCTGCTCCTCCTGGGGGCTCCAGGGCACAAGAGGGCTCCTTGGCCTGGGCCTGGATGTACTGGGCCTCCACCGAGGACAAGAAGTCAACCTCACCTTCCTGGCCGAGTGCCTGCCAGTAGGCCTCGGGCCCCCCATCCAAGAGGGCGTCTGTGGCCAGCCGGGCACTCTCATTGTCGCTGAAATCAGCCCTGGTCGGCCGGACCCACTGGCTCTTGACCTCTTCCAGGCGTTTCCGGATCTTGCCCACATGCCTCGACCAGCTCATGTTGCCCCGTACACCCCGGTCGTGGCAGACAGGAGGCTGTGGCTTGAGCTCCTCCTGATATCAGGGCAAGCGGGCCATGCCACGGCGGAGAAGAGCCCTTAGTGCTCCTGGGAAGCACCCGGCATCCACCTGCCACCTGTCACGCCCGCTGGAGGAAGTGATTTACCGCAGGGCGAGCAACACTTCCCGGGATCAGGATCATCATCACAGCCAGGCCCTGGCTTATCTCAGCGTCACTGCCCTGCCCGCGGGCTGAGGGCCGGCTCTGTCACGCCCGGGCACACTCAGCCCTGGGAGCCGTCCTCTGCACTCATTGCACAACTCTCCAGAGCCCCCGCCTGCCGTCAGAGCGGGGAGGCTCTCCCAGCACCCTCGGGCCTTGGCCCCTCCTGTGCTTCTGTTCCAACGCAGTTGGTTGGAGACAAGAACTCCCCTGCAGGGGAAAGAGGTTTCCCTGAGACTGCGCCAGCCTGGGGAGGGGAGTTGAACGCAGGCCAGGCAGCGCTTGTCTACCAGGCACACTCCTTTCTTCCAGTGACAATGAGGTCCCAGCCTCCGGTCCTCCGAGAAAGCGTTGCTCTGCTCCCTCTCTCCCCTGCTGTGTTCGCCAGAGAAGCTCTGGTCTGGGGACTGCATGACCTCCTTGGAGTACCGCCTGGAGAGGACCCTGTCACTGGGTCTGGGTCCGGGGCCTTGGGACCCGTCGTCTCCCAGCTAGAGGCGGCAGGTGGCAGCAGGTGTGTTTGAAGTATAGGAACACTAAAGGAGAAGGCACATTTCTTTCCAGGTCAGGTCATGGTCACGTCCATGTTGGTGGAATGCCATGTCTGTCTCTGGGTTCAGCCAGAAACAGACTGAGACAGGATTCGAGTATAATAAGTAGCTCGTTGGAAGGTGATTCCAAGAAGGGCCAACGGGGAAGGGAGGAGTGAGACAGGACGGGCGGGGAGCCCCCAGGGGCCATGATTACGAGCAGGCCACTGTGGTGCACATCTAAGATTTATGAACAACGAGGGACCATGTGGGGTCATTCCCGCAGGGCCCCCTGGGAAACGGTATAGAGTACATCTTAGAATTTTGCGATCCAAAGGGTGAGAATTTATCTGCTAGCCTCCATCTGTCATCGGCAGAGGGCTGCTCCTGGGCCCATACTGACCCTCAGGAGTGGGGCCTGCCCTGTGCTCACCAGGCATGACCCTGAAGCCAGAGGAGCATGTGGTCCGACTCTCAGGGGCACAGCCAGAGACTCACCGGAGAGGGGAGGGCTAAGGGGATGGAAGTAGGGCCCCGGGAACATCTGCTGAGAAAACTCTGCCAGAACACCGGGACTGTGGGGGTCCTCGCAGGGCTGGCATAGAGGAGGAGCCAGAAGTCTGTCTGGGGCTCATCTATTCTTTGGAAGAAAATGGCTGTCGGCATCTTTAAGCAGTGGTCCAAGTAGCTCGGTCCAGTAGGAGGCAGTATTTGTAAAGGTACAGTCCAAAGTAGAGAAAAAGAGATTTCTTCTCTTCTTTTGAAGGTCATTGAAGAAATCCAGTTCACACCCTCAGCGACCCTCCCTTCATCAGATGTTATCTAATCCCTGGACCCCTCCCGACGACAGGCTCACAAACTCTCTGCCCAGTGCTCGCTGGCTCTGTGCCCTTCCACCTGTCCCTTCCGCCAACTCTCGCTGTTGCAGATAGGCTTAACCTCTTCCCCACTTTCTCCTCTGAGCCTGCCTCTTCTCTGGCCCTCCTCAGTCCCTTCTCCCGTTCTGTGTCACCTCTATCCAGTGCCAGTCTGATGAAAACCAACCTGGGGAGGGGAGTAATGATGCCTGGGGTTTGTTCTGGGTCACACCCCGGCTGGAAATCTGACCGTGGCTCTCCATGGCCTGCCTTGTTTAAGTACTGTTTCCAAGGTTTGCATCAGAGACGCTGTGTGCTTGAGACCCGTGTCGACATGCCTGCCTGACCTCTCCTACACTTGGCTATGCTTGAGTGCTCTCTGCAGGCTGGCCATCTGTGCTGAGGGAGACACTGATTAGTGGGCCTCATTTCAACAGATGAGGAAACCAAGGCCCAGAGAGGTTGAGTAACTTGTCCAAGATCACACAGCTGCTGAGTGGCATAGCCTGGCACTGTCACCGCAAAGCCCATGTGTTTTCCACTGTGCCAAATTTCACCCTTTCCCTTCTCCTCCCCTTTCTCCTTCTACCCTTAGAATAATCCACATCCTCTTACCAGTTCCAGATGTATGCAGGGGAGAATGAAAGAAGGGGGGGTGGGTGGGATGGGGTTCTCCTCTCACTCAGGCCCAATTCTCTTTGTCTGATGAATAAATGATTGAGGGACCCCAGAAATGGTGGCTGGTCTCCCACACCTGTGGGGACTATTTTTACCTGTGCACTTGCAGAGTAGTTCTAATCGAAGAAAAAAATCTAAATGGAACTTTCACCTGTAGAGCTGCTGGAAGAAGATCCTGTTTCTGCTTTCCTTATCTCCATGCCCTCACAAGACCCAGAGATTCTACTTAAACCCTTCAGAATAGACAGAGATACAGTCTATATACATTGGCATACCTATTCCCTATTTTCTGCGTCCCTGCAGACATGACTAGTGGATCCCAGAACTCTTTCCCCAGCAACTGGGAACCAACCCTCCCTGCCCTTTATGGGGCTGAGAGAGAAGCCCTCCCCTGGAGGAATCTTGGATGTACCACAAGCACTCCATTTGCTGATGAAAGAACAGAAGCACAGAGAGGGGACATCACGCATCTGGTTGTCTATGCAGGTCATCGGGGTTGTCCTTCCCTCCTCTCCCTCACAGCCCCGCCCCTGTGGACCATCACCGTTCCCCTGCCTGGGATTCTGCACCTGGACCGGGAAGTCTGGCCAGCTGTTGAGCTACACCTTCATATGATGAGAAATCCTTACCAAAGACTCCTGAGTTGCAGGCATGGTGGGTTGCAGAGGACTTACCTCCTTCCTGCCTTCTGCCTGAAGCGTAGTCTCCCCGGCAACTGATGACACCCACAAGGAGAGGAAGAATATTAGCCAATGAATGAAATGAAGGGTGGTGGGGCTTGGCAGTTTGGGTTCTTCACCCAGGGGGCATCTGGCAATGTCAGGCATTTTCGGCTGTCACAGCTATGAGAGTGAGTCTGCTGGCAACAGGGGTGTGTAAACCAGGGATCCTGCTGCGTCCTACAATGCACTGGACGGCCTCCATGACAAAGAGCTAACTGGCCTCAAATATTGATACTGCGAGAACCTGGGCAGGTATGGCCTGGACACCTCGGAGGGTATGACGGACCCTCACCCATGTTCAGCATGTCCCCTCTGCTGGAAGTCCTTGTCTCCACCATCACAACTTGGTCTAAGCTTTCTCAGCGTCCGGTATCTTTCTGGATTCTTACCAAGCTGCTGACTTCCTTCCTCCTCTGAACCTACCAGGTGCTCACAGAACCGGTCTCAGTCAGTCTTGTACCGGACGTGCGCCTCATCTTCCCCCAGCAAGGGAGAAAGCATCATGCCTTTGGAACAGGCACAGCTGGGTTCCAATGACACTCCGTGACCTTGGGTAGGTAACTCGGATGTTGTCACTGAGCTTTGCTTTCTGTCCATATACTAACAGCTGACATTCAGCAAACATGTCCCGTGCACCATTCTAAGTGCTTCATGTGTATGAACTCACTCAGTCCTCATAGCAACCCCAAGAGTAGGTGCTCTTACCATTTCTGTTTCATGGATAAAGGAACCCGAAGCTCAGAGGCTACCGAACTAACTTGCCTGAGGTCCCCCGGCTGGGAAGTGGCCGAGCCAGGAGCTACACGTGGGTGGTCTGGTCCCAGAGTCCCACCCAGTAGCCACTAGAGTCTTCTGCCTCCCTCATGGGGTGAACCTCAGAGTGCATGAGATTTAACTGGGAAGCCCTGTGTCATAGGTGTTCAAACCTTGTTCCATTTTTGCTTCCCTTTTCAGCCTGACACAGCTCCAATATTTTTTTCTGAGCTTTTTACATAGCTGATATAGTACTCTACATGCAATTTTCTATCTTGCCTTCTTTAGGAACATAACATTATTCAGAAGTCTGTTTCTCATGTCACTCAAAAATGTCTATGCTTCCCTCTCCCTTCTCCTCCACCCCGTTTCTCGATGAACAGCTTATTTATTTACTTATTAAAGATTTATTTTCTGAAAGAGACAGAGAGCAGGGGGAGGGGCGGAGGGAGAGAAAGAATCTTAAGCAAACTCCATGCTAAGTGTGGCGCCTGACAGGGGGCTCGATCCCATGACCCTGATGAGATCATGATCTGAGCCAAAAATCAAGAGTTGGATGCTTAAGCAACTGAGCCCCCCAGACGCCCCCTTGCTGAACACTTTAGTCCTGAAGCCACTTGGGTGGGCTAGAGCCAGGAGGGTGACGGTGATGAGGAGGGCGAGGTGGCCTGGAGCAGGTGTCAGAGCCCGAGCTGCGTGAGGAAGTGCAGAGCGAGGAGGGTCCACATGGGGAGGGGGTGGCCTGGAATGGGGTGTCAGCACCTGAGCCGGAAGAGGTGATCAGGGAAATACTAGAATGGTTATGTATAGGGACACTAATCGAAGAAATAAATATTTTGGGGCGCCTGGGTGGCTCAGTGAGTTAAACCTCTGTCTTCATCTCAGGTCATGATCTCAGGGTCCTGGGATTGAGCCCCAGTATAGGGCTCTTCGTTCAGCAGGGAGCCTGCTTCCCCCCGCCACCCCCGCCTGCTGCTCTGCCTACTTGTGATCTCTTGTGCTCTCTCTGTGTCAAATAAATAAAATCTTTTTTTAAAAAAAAGGAAAAAAAGAAAGAAATGTTTTAAGGGTGATGGAAACCAAGTCTCTAGCCATTAGAACAGGGAGTTAAAATACAGAAAACGGGGAGACCAGAAAGAAATCTTGAAGGTTGTATATAAACTGGAGATGGTGGTTTGAACTCACAGTTTCAAATATTGATAATTTAGAGGTGTTTAAGTTACCTGAACTCTAATATATAATATATAAATGATACATGTATACTCATAGAAAATGAATGATATAAAATGTAAACAGAACATATAAATATATGTGAGTATTCCCTGGTTCCCTGGTTTGTCCACTGACAGCAACACTCCTATAATGATGTCTACACGGAGGTCCCAGGGCTCTTGGAGAAATGGCTGCCTTCATGTCTGGGGCAGGGAAAACACAAAAATGATCCTGAGACATCTTGTGACAGAAAGTGCCGAAAGGATAACACAGACGTGTCAAAAAGACAAGGAAGCCAGCTCCCACTGGAAAACACAGCACAACTGGAGAACCAGAATAATGGTTAAAAAAAAAAAAGGGGGGGGGGACGCCTGGGTGGCTCAGTGGTTAAAGCCTCTGCCTTCGGCTCAGGTCATGATCTCAGGGTCCTGGGATCGAGTCCCGCATCGGGCTCTCTGCTCAGCAGGGAGCCTGCCTCCTCCTGTGTCTCTCTGCCTGCCTCTCTGCCTATTTGTGATCTGTCAAATAAATAAAAATAAAATTAAATTAAATTAAAAAATTTTAAAAAAAGGATTATAATACCCAAAATAAAATAGGAAACCCTGAGTCTATACTGACAAAAATATAGATACTGAAAATTCGAGGAAGAACAGGTATCGAAACAGTGTCAAAAAAATTGTCCATAAAATACTTTGTAATTACAAAGAGGGAATAAGAAACTTTGGAACAGGGATGCCATCAGCCACCACCCGAATCAAGGGGTCAAGGGACGCTCGTTAGTGGTGGCACAAATCAAAACCTTGAGCCACCTGATGGGACGCAGTGAGAACAGCCAGCATCACTTCCTTGATATTCTTGCCAAAGATGCATAACCTGAATTTTGACTGGCTTTTAAAAAAAAATTTTTTTTAGGGGGCACCTGGGTGGCTCAGTCATTAAGCATCTGCATTCGGCTCAGGTCATGACCCCAGGGTCCTGGGATCAAGCCCCGCATGGGGCGTCCTGCTTAGCCTAGCCGGAAGTCTGCTTGTCCCTCTCCCCCTGCTTGTGGTCCCCTCTCTCGCTGTCAAAGAAAAATAAAATCTTAAAAAATATAATTCATGGGGCGCCTGGGTGGCTCAGTGGGTTAAGCCTCTGCTTTCAGCTCAGGTCATGATCCCAGGGTCCTGGGATCGAGCCCTGCATCGGGCTCTCTGCTCAGCAGGGAGCCTGCCTCCACCTCTCTCTCTGCCTGCCTCTCTGCCTACTTGTGATCTCTGTTTGTCAAATAAATAAATAAAATCTTAAAAAATATATATAATTCATAAAAATGAAAGCATCCTATTCTTTGAAAAAAAAAAAGTTTTTTTAGGTGCTCCTGTAAGGAAGAAACAATCAGACACATCCAGACTATGAAGTATTCTGGAGACAAGCAGGGGGAGTTGGGGGTGAGGACAGGAGAGTGGAGAGTCCCTTCACAGGTGTAGTAAATTCCTGCACGGCCCAACAGCAGAGCCTGGGTGGGGTTTGTCTGCGAAGCCCTTGCTCCGTCCACAGGCGGATTCCGTAATTGCCGGTTTAGGCAAGATTCTCCTCCTTCAGGCTGTGAGCAGTTCAGGGCGGGGGACATGGGGAACGAGCAAGCCCTGACTTAGCTTCTTGACACCCTCAGTGTCTATGCCACTTGGAGCTGGCACACAGCAGGCATTTAATAAATGTATGTTGGGTGAATGGATGGCGATGTGCTCCGGGGGCAGAGGCCCGCTCACACAGAATGGACCCGAATAGGATTCCCGAGCTTGCCTGTGGAGCAGCCGGGGGCTGAGAGCCTGGGCCTGGGGCCCAGGAGCCTGGAGGAACAGGGTGCCTGTTTGACCTTAGGGAGCAGCTGCCACCTCTCCCTACCACCTCTCCATCCGGGCCTGCAGCAGCATGAGAACTGTATAGTCTCATTACCCAGTGACCCAAGAAGTGCAATTAAGTTGAAATTAGTTGGCATAATTAATTAGACGGGTAAATAGCTCCCTGTCAACACCAATCAATCCATTCTGCATGTAATCAGCTCAGCCAAGGCAGGCGAGGCACGGAGGCAGCTGCTCCTTCTGTTGGCGGGTAAGGACAGGGGTGGGAGCGAAAATGGGACAGGATGTCCAGCCCGGCATGCTAAATCCCACCCACAAGGCCTTCTAAGGTTGCTTTTCACTGGAGCAGCCTCTCCCGGGCTGCGCTCAGCGATTCCATCCTGGGCACCCAGCAAAACCCCAGCTTCCCTCCAGGCGCCCTCAGTTGCATGGCCCCTCAGCCTTCTCCAGCTTCCTCCTTTCAAGTTCCCAGCTCAGGATTTCTGGTGTGCATAAAAAACCATAAACATGCCTAAAAACTGTGGGAGCTCCCTGTTTTGGGCTAATTTGCAGATGCTTTTTTCAAGTTAAGGTAGAGCTAAGTGAGTAACATTTACCCTTGTTAGAGTTCAGCTGTCTGAGTTTGGAGAAATGCATATAGTCATGTAACCACAGCTAAGATCTAGAACATTTCTATCCCCTACACTCCCCTGCTCCCCACTCCCATCGCCTGGCAACCATGAATGCATGATCTCTCCCGAAAGTGTCACCTATTCCAGAATGTTCTATAAATGGAATCCTACAGCGTGAATCTTTTGAGTCTGGCTTCCTTTTGCTTAGCAGAATGCACTTGGGATTGATCCATATTGTGATGTGTGTCAGTGGTTAGCTACTTTTCATGGCTGAGTAGTGTCTTAGAATAACACAAATGTATCAGTTTATCTGTTTCCCAGTTGAAGGACTCGGGGTTGTTTCCAGTTTTGAGTGTTTATGAACAAAGCCACTATAAATATTCACATATAAGCTTTTGTACAAACACAAGTTTTCACTTCACTTGAATAAATTCCTAGGGGGGCAGTCTGCTGGGTCTTCAGGCAGGTGTGTTGATAACTTCATAAGAAACAGCCAACTGTCTCCTAAAATCCTGTACCATTTTTCATCCTACCAGCAACACATGAGACTTCCAGGAGCTTCGCATCTTTGCCAGGGGATAGACATAAAAAAAACAGTATTACCCATTGCTGCGGACAGCAGGTCTGGCTGGAAAATTTTCAGGGCCCCATGCAAAATGAAAACACCGCCCCATGATCAAAACAAAAGGAAAAAAGTGCCATTAATGGTATTAAAATAGAAAGCTTTTTCCTTTCTACTGTAGTCTTTCTCTCAAGTTCCCATGCTAGTTGGTTTTTTTTCCTACTTGCTATTCCATGTTTTGAGTAAAGAAACATTAAAATTCAAAATTATTAGCATGAATCTTACCATTCATCTTTATATTGTGCAATGCTATTTCAAATGCAAATGGGAGCGCATTGAACCTGTCTGTAGGATCACTGAAATTACACAATTCCTATTTCGTTCGTACATGCGTATATACTTTGTTTTTCCCAGAAAGTAGAAACGCTGCACAAAAACGAGCTCACCTGTTTTATTTCACTTTTTACTACATACGTGTTCTACCAACACTCTCTACCTCTGTCTCACCGGTGACAAAGGAAGAATCTTCTCTCTCTCCCCTTCAGTGAGCACTGGTAGAATTCCTTGGTTCTTTCTTAGAACACAGTTGCCCTTTCCTGCATTCAAAGCAAATTCCGGTTCCAGCAGAAAAGCGAGGCCTCTCGGGTCTGCCCTCGCCCCCCTGGGTCCCAGAGGTCAGGGACTGACCTCGTCTTTGTGGGGAGTGTCACCGACTCCCCACACACCGTGGGCCCACCGGAGCTCTGAGGTCACGGACACTGTGAATGTCTGTGCTGGAAGGTCACCTGGGAGCTGCAGACGGGCTCCGTGCCTGTGTCTCATGTGCTCACACTGCCATAGGACCTCACTTACAAACCCCAAGTTCAATGATCAAAATCATTTCGAATTTCAAGACGGTGAAAGCAGAACCTTCAACCAAGCACAAAGGGCCCTTGTGAACCCTGGGTCTCTGTGGCCAACCACACAGGCTGCCTGGAGAAAGGAGTTCTTTCCTGCGCTTGTCATTTGTGAGACCAAATTAAAATATTTTATTTATTTACTTTTTAAGATTTTATTATTTATTTGACAGAGATCACAAGTAGGCAGAGAGGCAGGCAGAGGGAGAGAGGGGGAAGCAGGCTCCCTGCTGTGCAGAGAGCCGAATGCCTGAATGCCTGGTCGATCCCAGGACCCTGGGATCATGACCTGAGCCGAAGGCAGGGGCTTTAATCCACTGAGCCACCCAGGTGCCCCTCAAATTAAAATACTTTTATAATATTAAAAAAAAATTTTTCATCCCAGAGATCCAAGCTCATGACATTGTTTGGGGTGTTGTTCCTTAGGTAATTCACTCAAGCTTTGTCTCTCCGCCAGCATTGTTCCTTTTTCTAGAATGCGGAACACAGCTTCTGTTGTTACATTACAGCACAGCTCCTGGCCTGGCCAGGGCACCCACGGGTGCTGAGGAAATTCTAGTCGGTTTTCAGAGAAACCCGCTGCACTGGAACAAGCTCCCTCCACCCCCGTGTAGGGGCAGGATGGGGCCAGAGCACTGAGGTTCCCCCCACACGACCCCCACCACACACAGCAGGGAGTGGCTGAGGTAGGAAGGTTGAAGCTATTGGCTGTTAAAGGAAGGAATGTGTAAGTAGGTCAACCCAGCAGCCCTCGCAACAACTTAGAAATGATTCTCAGGAATTTCACAGAGCTCCTGGTACAGGTCAGCAAGTGTCAGAACCTGCCCAAGGTGCCATCGGGCAGGTGTGGGTCGTCAGAGGGACCCTCCCTCCAAGCCCCACGGGGAAACTCTTCCTCTGCAGGACCCCACCCTGTCTCTTTGCTTTGGAAAATAATTCCATTGGCTCTGCCTTTTGTTTCGTGGATATTACATGTTCCTTTTAAACATTTGTGGAAAACGCAGATAAACGAAAATAAATAAAATGCATTAAAATGAAAAAATAAGAAAACAAACCAACACCCGATCTTCCACAGCCATACCCGCGGCATCATAATTTTTGACATTTGTTGTGCATTGGGGCAAGTGTTGATGGGATCTCTCGGGGACTCACGGCAACTTCCCTCTAGAGCGTCCCCCCCCCCCCCCCCCCCCCCCCCCCGCACTCCGAGGCACGAAGCAGTGAGGCTCCAGGTGTCAGGGGTGGAGAGCGGTGGGAGCAGGGTTTCCACTGGAACCATCCCTGATGGGGCAGGGCCTCATCCTGGGCTTGTCCTCGCCTCTCTGGCACCCGAGCATGGTTCTCTAGCCCTCCTAGAAAACTCGCCCATGAACTGATCCTCTGCAACAATCCCCTTCTGCTCAGCCAGCTAGAGTGGATCCTGTTGTCTGCAATGAAGACCTCCTGCAGGGGCCTCAGCTTCTCTCCCACCCTCCTTCACAGCCCTCACGGGAAAATGCATGCCTTGTTTGTGTATTCGTTTACCTACTTAATAGCTCTCGCTCTCTCTCTCTCTCTCTCTTTTTTTTTTAGATTTTATTTATTTACTTATGTATTTATTGATTCATTTGGCGGAGGAGGAGCAGAGGAGGGACCCGCAGACTCCCCGCTGAACGTGGAGCCCGAGGACCCGGGGCTGGATGCCGGCTCAGTTCCGGGCTCCACCTCATGACCCTGAGATCATGATCCTGAGCTGAAATCCAGAGTTGGATGCTTAACCAACTGAGCCACCCAGGAGCTCCTACTTATCGTTTAATGAGGGAGGAAGCCCATGGACCACTTTGATCCCAGGGCCTCTTACCAGCCGTTGGTAAGTATTTGCCGAGTGAAATATTTGGTCCTTTCCAGCAGCCCTTAGCTTGCCCCAGAGTGAACGTACTAGCACCAGCCACTTCTGTGGGTCAAGTCGGGGGTATTCTTCCTGCATGTATGCCCTCCCTGTCAACACTTGCTGACTGCCTCTTTCACGGAGAAAAGTAGTGTTCTAGAAGATTCCGGCTTGAACCATTCCCTGCCCCCCACTCCCCCGCCTCTTGTGACTTAAGGTTGTACAGATGAATGAGCTCACCATGGCCAGTTCCCTGCTTCCCTTCAATGAAGAAAAGACCTGCTCTGTGATGAGTGTGTGCCTGTCTGTGTGTTAAGTGGGGACCGTTTCTCTGAATAGAAAGAACCACAGACTCAGACGTAGATCATTGATTCCTCAAACACTGACCACGTGTCTATCATGTCTTTTTCTTTTTTTTTTAAAGATTTTATTTATTTGACAGAGAGAGATCACAAGTAGGCAGAGAGGCAGGCAGAGAGAGACAGAGGGAAGCAGGCTCCCCGCTGAGCCACGAGCCCAATGCAGGTCTCGATCCCAGAACCCCAAGATCATGACCTGAGCTGATGGCAGAGGCTTTAACCCACTGAGCCACCCAGGTGCCCTACCATGTCCTTCTGTCTGTATGAAGAGCAGGAGGAAGCCTGGACCTCCAAGTCTGCTTTGTAATCAGACTTCTCCCTGTGGCTATCAGACTGTCACCTAAAGTAATTGGAGCCTCTAAGCCTTAAATTAGGAGCCAGATGACACAAGGTAGTTGTGCAATTTCAGGCTCAAAAGCTATGTTTGAAATCCAGGTGCAGGAGTAGATTTTAATGATACGATTTGAAAGCATTAGTATTTAAGGAGCCCAGGCCCTGCCTGGATGTAGGATGTAGGATGTAGGTTCCTACCTGCAGTGTAGGAACCATGACGCCCATTAGCCCTGTGACGAAGGGGGTCTCATGCCTCTGTGTCTCAACACCAGTTGGGGTGCCAGAAAGCACCCTGGGACCCCTGTCCCTGCCATTGTGTCTGTTGGATCCGTAGGCAAAACCACTGTCCTGATCTAGGTGTGACCCCACCTGCTGGGAGCCCCATGGCTGCTGGACCACACCCTTCCCCACCTGTCTCACAGAGGGCAGGGGCGGGTGGAACAGGAGGGCCCTGAGAAGTGAGCCCTGTCACCCTTTCCTGTCCTCCAGCTAGGGGACCTCGCCATCCGCCTCACCTCGTATGTGAGGAGCGGCCGGTGGATCTTGGAGTCCACTCCTGGCCAGGCCATGGAAAGGCCACTTGGTTATTAAATCTGATCCTGCCCCCATTTTGAACTAATAACAGGTCTCTCATGAGACTAAAAGTTGGGATGTAGAAATGATCCAGCCGGAGTCCCCGCCCTCCAGGAAAGATAAGTAATTACTGTAGGGTGTGAGACGCGTCCCCCACCTCAGCAAACCCTGGAGGGCCCACCCCGCGCTCTGCTCGGCCTACAACAGACCCTGTCGTGGAGGTGCTGACAGTCCACCGGAAAGTCAGCAAAGGAGAAATCACGACGTCAAATTAGGATGAGCATCAAGGTCAAGGTAGCCAAGAGAAGGCAGATTCAGAGAGGCCTGACCTAGTCCAGGGGTCAGGAGGCCTCTCTCGTTCACAGCCAAGTGCAGATGGCCACCAGCAGGACGGGTACGAATCAGCTGGGGGGAGGGGAGAGGGAATGGGCCCCCAGGTCCCATAGAGGTTGTGTGGAGGGTGGTGAGGGGAGGGGACAGAGGAACTCCAAAGCTCAGGCCTCTGGGGACACAGGAGGACTTCCACAGGGTAAAGTCTGAGGAAAACCCTCCTCCAGTCCCACATTCCGATCTTTTTCAGCCTCCCCTCCAGCTGCCCAGCTGGCTGTGCCCTCGCTCCTGGCTTGTCACAGTCAGAATAATGAAATGAGACACGAGGGCCTGCAGCCAGCTACTGAGTTCTGGCTGGGAAGGGGCCAGGCCTGGAAGTCTCTGCTGCTTCCCCAGAGTGCCACAGGCGAACTTACCAGAAATGGCGGCGTTCCCAGCATCCTTCCTTCCCTGATAGCCTTTCCTTTCACTCAGCCTCCTATATGGCGCTATATATACATGTATATATATACATTTAGATGAAATTTTAATTTAATTTTGTTTTTTTAAAGATTTTTATTTATTTGTTTGACAGAGAGAGACACAGCGAGAGGGCACACAAGCAGGAGGAGTGGGAGAGGGAGAAGCGGGCTTCCCGCTGAGTGGGGAGCCCGATGCGGGGATTCGATCCCAGGACCCTGGGATCATGACCTGAGCAGAAAACAGTCGCTTCATGACTGAGCTACCCAGGCGTCCCTATTTTATTTTATTTTCAAAGCAGAGAGAGCTGGAAAGGAGATGAGACTCACAATGAGCATGGGCCCTGGAAGCCGCTCACCCTGACCTCCCTCTGGCTGGAGCAGTGACAGGAGAGCTGTTTGAGGAAAGAGAGGCTGCGGGCTGTGGGCTGTGGGCTGTGGTCAGGTCAGAGGCGGCTCACCATGTGCTTGTGACCCTGCCAAACAGATGGAGTCAGCGGCCCGTGGGTGGGATGGAAGTGCAGGGAGAGGTCAGCGTGAGAAGAGAAGCCCCAGTTCCTAACAGCCGGGAGCGCCCTGGTGCAGACCGATCCTGGAGCTTCTGGTCTTCACCCTCAGGTAAATGGAAAATTCCAGAAAATTCTAGATGTGCTCCCTTGGGAGAGACACAGCAAATCCACCAGAACCCAGGACGGAACGAAGTGGCTGTCCACAAGCTCCTTGGACATCACCTGTCAAACACACGCACGAGAATGTTCACTACAGCAATTGTCACTGACGGGCGAGGATGAGATGTTCCACAATCAGAAGACTAGAGCAGCTGAGGCTGCCACCACAAAGTTACCAGAGATGGGGTGGGTGGGACAACAGACACTGCGTCTGTCACCGTTCTGGAGGCCGGAAGTCTGAGGCCAAGGTATGAGCAGGGCGTTTCTCGGAGGCCATTCTCCCTGGCTTGTCGATGGCCATCTTCTCCCTGTGCCCTCACATGGTCTCCCCCTTCTGTGTGTCCAACCTGATCTCCCCTTCTCAGGGACACTCCTCTATGGTTACAAAGAATAGGAAGATCTATCTACGTTGGCAGGAAAAATAGTTCCAGGCTTGCTCTTAGTCACACGACAATAGGACACTGATATGGGTGGTCGCTCTCCGGAGAGGGAACAGATTGGGCCCCAGGGTGGGACGAGGGGGATTTTCTTTACTTGTGTGCAGACTGGATCACTGCTCTCCCTGCCTCACCCCGTCCCTTGCCCTGGCTTTGCAACTCTTCCACTGCGGGCCGAGTCTCTTTCCCTACCCCATGGACGTTGAACTTGGCCAGGGGCCTTGGTTGGCCCAGTGGAATTTTGATGGATGTACCCAGAACAGAGGCTTTAAATGTGCTTGTTTGGCATAGCTTCGCCTCCCGGGCTGCCATGACCTTCAGTGAGAAGAATATAGGCCAGAAATGGCTGGTCCCAGGAGAACGTGGAGACAACCATGAGTAGAGGTGAATTCAATCTCAGCCTGGAGCTAGCAGCCCACACACCCATGAGCAAGAAAATACATGCTTACCTTGAAAACATTCTGCTGAGCACTGTGAGCCAGACCCAAAGGGACAACTGTATGATTCCATGTATGTGAATGTCTGGAATAGGCAAATCCATAGATTGTAGATTAGAGGCTACAGGGAGGGGGGAGGAGGATAAGAAGCTATTGATTAATGGGTACAGTTTCTGGTTGGCGTGAGGCAAAGGTTCTGGAAACTGATAGTTAAGATGATTGCCTGACATCGTAAATGAACCTAGTGCCCCTGAATTACATACTGTGAATGGTTGATATGATGTATTTTCTGTAATATCTGTGACCACAATTTAAAAAATAATGTAAAAGAGCAAAACCATTGGATTTAACACACTGGGTCATGAATTGGTATCGTGTGTGAACGGCATTTCAGTACAATTATTTTAAAAATGATAAATACATACTTGGGGGTGCCTGGGTGGCTCAGTGGGTTAAGGCCTCTACCTTTAGCTCAGACCATGATCCCAGGGTTCTGGGATCGAGCCCCCCATCGGGCTATCTGCTCAGCAGGGAGCTGCTTCTCTTCTTTTCTCTCTGCCTGCCTCTCTGCCTACTCGTGATCTCTCTCTCTCTCTGTCAATAAATAAATAAAATCTTAAAAAAAAGAAAAAACAAAGAAAGAAAGAAAGAAAAATACATACTTGTTGTTTAAGCCATTGGGTATTGAATGATTTGTAAAAGCAGCACGAGTCCGGCAATTTTTGACAGAGAGGGTATGAATGTGCATATGTTTTCTGTACCGAGTACATATTATTTCCATAATACAAAGGATGCAAAATCAGCATGTATTGGGTTCCCCCTAAACAGGCCCCTCTTTCTTGTTTTCCTGCCTGGTGGTGGCACCAGAATGTTTCTGGACATTATTCCTCTGGATTTGGAGTGACTCTTGGTTTCTCTCTTTGTCCTTGGCTGTTAACCAGATCCAAGTCCTGGCTGTTCCTGGAGAACTTGTCTCTTTTGGCTCCTTAATCTTGGTCTCCAGAGCCATCTCCTGGGACCTGCTCTCACTGCCCTGCGTCTGGATCGTCTGTCTGCTTCCCTGGGTGGCCTCCCTGCCTGGGTCCATCCAGGCTGTGGGAGAGCAGTAATTCGCAACACACTCAAGCACGCATATGTTCCACCCTGTAAAATGGGTTTCCGACAGCCTCTACCTCCTGTCAGTACCCCCAGGGGCATGTGAAGAGGTCCTAAAGCTGACGAGCTGGAAGAGAGGCAGGCCACTGTTTCTTCCCCATCTGCCATTTCCCATCTCTTCTTCCTCCACTTTTAGGATCCTACTACTAGGCAGGTATGGAAACCTCTAGAACCACCAGTAAGGGGAATGTTCCATTCGACATCACTTAGAAGCTGAAAAAGCTGAAGATTCTAATGACTAATTTTTGGGGCTTCCAATTCAAAACACTGCTAGATGGATGAAAATTAATTTTGAAGTGCTTTTTAGGCTAGAACTTGAAACGTGCTAAAGGAATTGAGTTCCGGTGCTGAAGCAAAACTATCTCTGTCCTTTTTTCTTCTTTATGTGAACAGTTTCTCAACTTTCATGTCTGTAAATATGAAAAATAGGAATAAAACTAATGTTGAACTCCATCTTATTCTAGCAAAAAGTAATAGTCCTATACTCTATATGAACAATATAGGATTAAAACATTGCATCCGGGGCTCCTGTGGGGCTCAGTTGGTTAAGCGTCCGCCTTTGGCTGAGATCATGATCTCATGGTCTTGGGATTGAGTCCCTATGGGCTCCCTGATCAGTCTTGAGTCTGCTTCTCTCTCTGCCCCTCCCCCACTTGTGCTTGCTCCAGCTTTCTCTCAAAATTTAAATAAATAAATAAATAAATTTATTTCTCCCTCTGCCCCTCTCCTGAACATGGGTGCCTCCTCTCTCTGAAGAAAAAAAAAAAAAAAAGAACATTGCATCCATGTCTTGGATATTTGTTTTGGATAAAATTTTATATGTTTTTTATTTAAAAATTAGGCTTCACATACATTATATGTTTATAAAAAATAAAAATAATAAAAAAATTTAAAAATAAAAATTAGGCTTCACAGCTATATATTTATGAGTTTTGATTCATTAAGTACTAATAAAAATAACAACATGTCAATTTAGAAGGAAAGTTTGGCCCTTAGAGTCTTATGGTCATGGGAAACAAGAAGATTCCCATTTATGTACATATTTTTGTCACTGAGAGTCATGTTAGGGTGATCAATAACCACTCAAACATGGAACATGTATTCTACAAGGACAAAACTCTGCCAAGGAGGCAGTAGAATGGAAATAGGAGTTCAGAAGGGGAAATAAATGTCAACTTACCAAGCGTTAAAAGGGAGCTTGTTCAGACGTATTTAAAATAGATGATGGGGGGCGCCTGGGTGGCTCAGTGGGTTAAAGCCTCTGCCTTCAGCTCAGGTCATGATCCCAGGGTCCTGGGATCAAGCCCCACATCGGGCTCTCTGCTCAGCAGGGAGCCTGCTTCCCCCCTCTCTCTCTGCCTGTCTCTCTGCTTACTTGTGATCTCTGTCTGTCAAATAAATAAATAAAATCTTTAAAAAAATAAAATAAAATAGATGATGGGTTTCGGGGGCTGGGGGTAGGACTGGGTGGTTTACTGGGATGAGCATTTGACTCTTGATTTCAGCTACAGTCATGATCTCAGGGCCTTGGGATCGAGAACCTCCTGGGGCTCTAAGCTCAGCAAAGTCTGCTTGTACCCTTCTTCCTGTTCCCCACCCCCCAACACGGTCTTTCCCAAATAAATTTTTTAAACATCTTAAAAAAAAAATAGTGGTTTGTATGGAATCCAATAGGATGTTTTTATTTCATCGGATGCATGTTTAAAAAACCATAGTTTTATTTTTAGAAAATCTGCATTTCCTGCAAATTGCATCTTTTTAAACTGAACTTACAATGAGAAAGTTTAGGAATCAACGTTATTCGAGGACGTGCCTAGATGTTTCAGAATTATTTTAGGGGGTGCACGTGAGAAACATGTTGGCCAGTTGTTGCTGGGGGTGAGGAGAGGCTGGAGAGAGGCCAGCGTTGTTTCACTTGCATGGGGTCCTGCCTCCCCTGCAACCAGCGGTTCCAGCTTGAGCAGGTCCCCTCCTTGCCCTCAGTTTGAGTTTGCCCACCTATAAGTGAAGGACGGGGCGGTACCAAGCCCTCCTGGTTGCTCCAGGAGTACGTGAGCGGCCACAGAGGAAGTGTTCAGCCGGGAGGGAACAGCACCTGCATCCACCCAAGGGTGGGGGGTAGAGAAGGAAGGAAGCAGATGAGGAAAGAAATGGGGATCCGATTCTTGCAGAGGGGGTTGTTGGGTCCGTAATCAAAGGAGCGAGACTGATACAAAGTGAAGGTCAAGCAAAGCTTTATTTTGTGCCAAGAACCAAGAATCAAGGGGCGCCTGGGTGGCTCAGTGGGTTAAAGCCTCTGCCTTCGGCTCAGGTCATGATCCCAGGGTCCTGGGATCGAGCCCCACATCGGGCTCTCTCCTTGGTGGGGAGCCTGCTTCCTCCTCTCTCTCTGCCTGCCTCTCTGCCTACTTGTGATCTCTGTCTGTCAAATGAATAAAAATCTTAAGAAAAAAAAAAAAAAAGAATCAAGAATCAAACCTAGCGGCCAAGGCTGTCTCTTGCAAAGAGGTCACCTCTCTCTGCCTTACAGACTAGCTTTTAAGGGCAAAGCCCATGTGTTGGGCCTGGCCACGCACAGGTGGCCAATGAGATTGTAACACACAGAAAAAACTGCACAGTCATGCTAAGTCACACATAAGTGACCAACTGAATTACAATTTACCCTATCGCAGATATTTGAGCCAGCCTATCACCTTGGTCAGAATTGGCACCCAAAAGGCCCCCCAAAGGGCAGGGCCCATACTCCTTGGTAGCTAGGGAGACAGTATGCGCCCCCACTGACTGGATACCTCCACCTGGCCTGACCCACCCTTGTATTTGGGCTTTGTTACCTGGGACTGGTTTCCCCCACTTGTTTTTAAGTTCCCTGAGGGGGGCGGGGGGCGTGCAGGGCAGGGTCAGTTTAAGTTTTCCTGCATAAACAACAAATCACTGTTTGACCCGATGGAGCTGCTCTGGCTCAATAGGCCCTCACAGGGGTGACGGCTTAGCTGAAGAACGGCAAGGAAGAGATCCCTGTCCCAAACAAGGTGCTTGACCGTGGAAAAGTCAGGCCCGGCCTCGCCCGTCCAAAGGGCCGACAGGTGGAAAGGGCTTGTCTGGGGCTCCCCTGCACTGACACCACTTGAGGCCCTGTGGGTCCTCGGCCATCATCACTCACCACCAGCCAGGCCGCGGATCTGCGTCTGCGACCCTGGTGGGCAGGTGACACTGACCACCCCTTACTCCAGACGCAGTCCGGACACAGGCAGTCAAGGGTTCCCTCGCTCCCTGCGCGGGATCCAAGAGCGGGGCGGGGCGCGTGGGGAGTGGGGGTGGGTGTTGGGCTCCTGCCGGGGTTCTGCTGGCGCGTGTCGGCCTTATGGAGGCAGGGAGGAAGCAGGTTGGGCATCCCAGCTCGGACTCGCTCAGAAAAGTCTTTGAAAACTTGTGGCACACGTGTTTAAAACATGAAGATATTTTATTTAGTGCAATACGGGCCCGCTCCTCCCTCCGACCCCGGATCGTCGCCCCTGTGGTCCGCTCCCATAAGTAGGTTTGGACGCCGATGATGCGGTCCCCCGGGGTGGGGGCCCAGCGCGCGGTCGTGGCGCAGTGTCCCGAGCCTGACCAGATGGCCGCGCCCCTCCCTCCCCGCGTCCGCTCCCCTTCCCCCCGCCCTTGTTCCCAGGCTGCGGACCCAGGGAAACTCTAGAACCACACGACGGGCCCGCCTTCCAGCGTCAGGACAAACCCACCAGCCTGGGTGACGGCGGGGACCGCAGGGCAAAGCGCCCCCTGGCGGCCGTGGGTAGACCGCGCGGGAGCCCAACGCAGGGCGGCCCCTCGCTTTCTCTTCTCCCTCCTTCCCTTTCTCTTCACCTTTTCTTCTCCCTCTCCTTCATCTTCACCCTCCCCTCCTCACTCTCCTCCGCCTTCCTTTCCTCTGGTCCCTTCTCCCCGTTTCCTCCCCTCTGCTTCCTTCCTCCCTTCTTCTCCCCGTTTCCTCCCCTCTGCTTCCTTCCTTCTCCCCCTTTCCTTGTTCCTGCAGTTTTGGGTCTTTTAGGTTAATTGATTCAAAATTTTAAATAGGTGAACATTGTTCAAATAGCTTATTTTCAACTACTCAAAGATATACTGTGAAAAGTCTTCATCCGGGAAGAGCATACCACAAATCCCCAAACTGAGGGTCAGTCTATAAAATATCTGACCGTCCTCCTCAAAGCTGTCAAGGTCATCGAAAACAAGGCAAGTCTGAGAAACTAACCCAGCCAGGAGCAGCCTAAGGAGGAGGCATGGGAGGATCCCATTAAACGTGGGATCCTGCAAGGGATCCTGGAACAGAAAAAGGACCTTTGGGGAAAATAAGGGAAATCTGAATCAGGAGGGACTTCAGGCAATACTATATCAGCACTGGTTCATTAATTGTAGCCAACATACCCCACTAATGTCGGATGTTAGTAAAAGGGGAAACTGGGAGTGGTCTTTATGGGAGCTCTACTATCTAGGATTTCTCTGTAAATCTAAAACTGCTAACGTAAAAGTTCACTTTTTTGAAAGTCTTCATCCCATCCTTGCCTTCAACCATGCAGTTTCCACCTCCCCCAGCACGTATTAATCATTGATCTTGGTTGTCTGTGTGTCCTTTCAAAGATTTAACGTGCCAACACTAGCAACTATGAACACTCTTGCCCCCCTTCATACGGTAATGGCAGCGCACCCCACACCCGGTTCTGCCCTTGCTTTCTTCACTCGTTTCACATCAGGCACGGAGCCTCCCCTGTTCTTGTTTTCATTCTGGACGGACCCTCATTCCTCTGGCCACTTCCCTGTTCATGGACGTGGGCGCTTTCCAAGATTTTGCAGTTCTAACACGACTTGAGGGCGTAACCCTGGAGGGGCGAGTTTGTCCGTTGGCCTTCGGGGACGCAGGAGAGAGTCATTTGTAACTGTGGTCGACAGGGACCCCATAAAGTTTCCTATGAGTGTGTGTGTGTGTGTGTGTGTGTGTGTGTTGGGGGCTTCCCTCTCTGTCCCCTCTGCCCCATCCTTCGCCGTCCTGCACCCGCGGGCTGTCCTGGGGCCCCAGCGACCGCACCTGGAGCATAACCCCTGTGAGGTACCCCCCAGCCCCACCTCCCCGGGAGAGTGGGTAGGAGGACTGCGTGATCGTGGGGCTTCCACTGGGGACGGTGAGCGTGGGGGAAACTCCCCCAGGATTGCCTGCTCCACCCCGCGACTCCTCCTAAGGAGACTTGAAGGTGCCCTTAGGAGTTGTCCCCCACCCCCTCCCCCCATCTGGTCACCCCAGCCCCACCTGCCCAGGAGCTCGCTCTGTCTTTCCCCCTGTGGGTCGCGCTGACCTCCCACTCCAGGGGTCTTTCTCCAGTATAGAGATCTGTCACCCACCCCACCTCTGACTTCTCCCCACCAACTCCCGGGAGTTCTGGTGCCCGCTCTGAAGATGACAATGGCATTTCCCTCCTCACACTCATGGCCATTCGTTCCCTTCCACATCCCACCGTAGCTCCCCAGTTCTGGGTGATTTAAAAAACTCCTCCCACAACATTTTATAACGACAAATTTCAGGAAAATAGAAAAACGTTGAAAGACTTGTGCAGTGCGCGCCAGTGTGCCCCCGCGCCTGGATCGACGTGAACATCTCAGGGCTCGCTGTCCTCGAGGCCCGCGGGCCAGCAAACTGCTGGCTTCTCAAAAGCACCCGAAGCTTGGCAACCGTCGGGACACTCCTCCAAAGCCCTTCTGCAAGCCTGTCGCTGGCTGGAGTTCACTCTTAATTTACGTTTTTGAAGGTAAAATTGACATAGAAATACACAGATGTTAAGTGAGCCGTGATGCGGCTGCTTTTAGATGGTACGTGGGAGAGTATTTTCTAGTTTAATAGTAATGTGTTTATTTTCACCTGTGTGTTGAAAACAAACCAACCCACCCATTTTCCATGCATGGTAGTGACATAGTTTCCCTTAACAATGAAGGTAGTTAATGAGCTCATGTAAAGGACTGGGGGTTGGGGGAAGGATGGTGGCGGGGGCGGGGCGGGGGGGCTTCCAAGGTGCTGAGGCTGTTTCCGAGCTGCGGTCGCATCCGAGTGGCCTCGGCCGGCCGGCGAGCTCCGGGCCGCCGGCAAACCTGGGGCGCCGGGAGGGGCGGGGCCCCGGCTGGATCCGGGGTCGGCGGTGGGGCCAGAAAGGCGTGCGTGTGTGCTTGCCTGGATGTGTGTGTTTTTCTTTCTTTCTTCTCTTTCTTCCTTTCTTCCTTCCTTCCTTTCTTTTCTCTTCTTTTCTTTCTTTTTCTTTTCTCTCTCCCTCTTTTTTTTTTTTTTTTTAATGTGTGTGTTTTCAAATCATTATGCACCTGCGCCTCCACTCCAACCCTTGGAGGCTGGGGATGTCCCTGTGAACACCCAGCATAGGGCCGGGAATACAGTAGGTGCCCAGTGAGTGTTTCTCGAGATTCCGAGTATGCAAACGCTTCAAACGCACTATTTAAAAAATAAGACAGTATAGAAGCAGGAAGAATCCCAAATCTCCGTGTCCTCTCTACTCAGCCCAGTGGGGTCAAGCAAACCCCAGTGTTTGCTGACTGACAGTCCAGCAAGCAGAGGAAGACTCGAGAGCCGGCTGGAGGTGGTCTGCACCCGCGTTGGCGCTGGCGTCCGGAAACTCAGAGCAGACCAAATGAAACCGCAGTTTCTCGTCTGAGCATGCGCACCGGGCGCCAGCACTAGCTTCATTATCCTCCGGCGGAAATGTAGAAGTAGGTGCCTCGTTAGCGCAGTAGGTAGCGCGTCAGTCTCATAATCTGAAGGTCGTGAGTTCGATCCTCACACGGGGCACAATACTTTTGTTGGCTCTAAGTCTCCACTCCAGCCAGAACGACGGATTTTATTTGCCCGCGGGTGCACAGGGAGACCCCCGAGTCCGCGCTTTTCCGCAGACGGGTCTCCGGTGCGACGCTGGGCTCGCCTCGCCTGCCCGAAAACCCGGTCCTCGCGCGCTGTCAAGTCTCCCTTCCCTGTTTCGGGCCCGGGACTGAGGACTGGAAGGAAGGCCGAGGCACGACGATAGGGGGACACACGCGGCACACTGGCCGCGACCCCGTAAGCAGCTGGCAAAGAACCGCAGCTTCCCCAGCGCGCAGTACCCCTGCCACCCCGCCCTCCCGGGTCGCTCCGCCCTGGCCCCGGAGGCCGGCCCGTCGCGGGCGGCCAGGCGGCGGAGGGCACTGAGCACCACCGGGCAGCGTGGGCCTGCGGCGCTGGGAGGCGGCGGGACCCGAGGGGGCAGGGGAGGGGGTGGGGAGCGCTCCTAGCAGGGGCTGCCGACGGCTGCCGGCGGGGCGGGAACCCGGGGCCCTGCTGCCACTGCGGCCGAAGCAGGTGCACCGGCCACGGCGGTGGTCCCCACGGTTCCTGCACGGCAAACCCGACGGCGATGTGCTGGCTGTGATCGCCCCTTCATCCTGCAGCCTTCTGATGCGGCACTAATCTCTGCAATTCCCCCGACGGGCGCGAGAGTACTTCCACGGTCCTGATAGGGAGCACCTTCCAGAGGCTCTCCCGGCCTTCTTTTTGCCATAAGGCCCCTTATCCAACGCATCGTGGTGCCAGCGCGGAGATCCTGCCGTTTGTCAGCCAGGTTGGGCCCGATGATGGTTCAGGTACTCGGAAAACAACCACAGCCGGCTTCACGGCCCCCTGCCTCCGCTGTGACTCCTGCTGGGCCCCAAACCACACCACCTGCCACCGATAGCCCTGACTTCGGGGGACACGGGAGTTAGTGTCAATTTGGAGCCCGTGTCTCGGAGCCCCTGGAAGGGCTGGGTCCAGTCCTTCAGGTGAATGGCAACAGGTCCCTTTGGGAAGACTTGGGGGTTATTTATAGCATAATACGTGACACTCGCTGTTGCAGGATCCTTCCTGGGGCGGGGGTGTGGGGGAGCAGGGGGGACCTGGCTTGGCTTGGATCAGGAGACTTTGGATCTGGAAATAAGTTTAGGTCTGGAAAGGGCGACAGGCAGGCTCTCCACTGTGGTGACTCAAGGCAGGTTTTCAGCCACCAGATCCGAAGATTTCCTGTTACCTGCATCGAGCCACATTTTAGGAGAGGCCAACTGCTTCGTTCTTAGGGACCACATAATCTATGACCAACAGCCCCCAACCCCCACTACTACTGCTTCTCCTCTGCCCACGACTCCGAATGATTTGTCCTTGGTAGCAGATCGCTACGGAACCCCCTTAACTCCCCTGAAATCAGGGAGCCTGTCAGCAGAGGCATCTGGCACTGTCTCACCCACAGAACCACCGAGCTTTTCAAGTTGGCAGGTCCTTCTGGAAGGGAGCATCTTCCAGAGCCCATGAGCGACAAGTTCCTACGTGATCCACCCACGCCTGCGTTCCTACCTTCCTAAGCCTCTGGATACCTTCATCTACATCATGCCAGGCAACCTTTGGCATCTGAACCCGATTATAAAGACACCCACACTGCGTCCACATTTCTGTGTCAGCAGGGTAAACTGAGAGCAGCAGTGACCCACGCGGCTCCTGGAGCCCTTCCGCCGGGTGCAGGATGCCAAACTGGCAGTAGGGGACGCCGGAGGACGGCCCAGGAGGAAGGAATGGGCCGTCTCTTCCTCCTTCCCAAGGTGCTGTTTTGCTCCTCTGGCTCCTGCTTCCCTGTGGGTCAGCGGGAGTGTGTGGGGACAGCCAGTGCTACTGCCCCAGCTGTGTGTCCAGAGTGCAGAGTCTCGTAGTGACTTCATGGCCTCTGCAGATGGCCGCGTTGTCACAACCCTCCCATCACAGGGAACATTCCAGGTCAGATGCCAGCGGCAACACTCCACCGCTCTGGGCACCTGCCTTCCAGCCTTGTTTTGCCCCCCTGGGGCCCCCAGGGCGGTTTCCCAGTGCAGAGCCACCCTGACCACATTCAGGGGCGGGCTGCGCTGCCTCCCCATGCCCTCCCACCCCGCAGCCTTGGATTGTCTGTGCCCGGGACACAGACTGACTAACTCTGGCCTGGGCAATCCATAGAACTTCTCCCACCAGGGCTAAACCTGAGCCTTGCGGAGGGAGGGGCCTCCTTTCCCAGTCTATCCTTTCCTCTCCCTCCCTCCCAGGGACCCTGTAGAAAGCTCTTGACATCTTTAACTTCCTCTCCTATCACAGTTTAGTAACTCACCTAGTACCTGAAGCTTTTCCTGTTCGAACTGCCATGTGGTTTGTCTCCTGGCTGGGTCTAGACCTGAACCCCAGCAGCTGTGCCGAGTGCACCCCTATTGGCAAATGAAGCCATTGGTGGCACTTGTTGTCACCACTGCTGCCATACTGGTCAATACGGAATAACTGTGGAAAGGCCTTTAGCAAATGCTCAACTCTTGCTCAAATTCAGAGAATTCATACTGGAGAAAAACCATATGAATGTAATAAATCTGAAAAGGCCTTAAACGAAGTTAATAATTTATTCAACACCACTGAATTCATACTGGACAGAAACTCTGAAGTGTAGCCAATGTGGAGAGTCCAGCTGAAGCCCCAGATTTATCCAACATGGATCACTTCATACCAGGGAGAAACCTTATGGATGTAATAAATATGAAAAGGCCTTTAGGAACCGCTCTGCTTTAACAAGCTCAAGGGAGTACTTGAGAGAAACTTCTAGAAGATAACTGGAGTGGGAAGAAATTTTAGCTAAGCTCAACCTTTCTTCAAGTCCCAGAGAATTTAGATTATAAAGACATTGGGGTTAAGTTGAAGATAGTCAAGAAGCAGGCAGAGAGCATCAGAAATGTAGTTCAGGTATTACATGTGACGGCATCTGAAAATGCCCAATATCTGAAATCTGTGACGGCAGTGACGTGATCAAGATTGTTCCTGGGGAAAAAAAAATAAAGATTGTTCCTGGGAGAACTAGAGTCAGAGAAGACTGAAGGAATTCACAGGAAGAGCTTCATCTGGTTGAGAGTATATGTAACTGCCACTGGGTAAATGGAAACTTTTTATTTTATTTTTAAAGATTTTATTTATTTGACAGAGATCACAAGTTGGCAGAGAGGTAGGTGGGGTGGGGGTGGGGCATGGGAAGGAGGCTCCCCGCTGAGCTGAGAGCCCAATAGGGGGCTCAATCCCAGGACCCTGAGATCATGACCTGAGCCGAAGGCAGAGGCTTTAACCCACTGAGCCACCCAGGCGCCCCAAATGAAAACTCTTAAAAAATGAAATACTAGAGAATCGATTCCATTTACTATAGCACCAAGAACCATAAGATACCTGGGAATAAACCTAACCAAAGAGGTAAAGGATCTGTACTCGAGGAACTACAGAACACTCATGAAAGAAATTGAAGAAGACATAAAAAGATGGAAGACCATTCCATGGTCTTGGATCAGAAGAATAAACATTGTTAAAATGTCTATACTGCCTAGAGCCATCTATACTTTAATGCCATTCCAATCAAAATTTTCACCGGTATTTTTCAAAGAGCTGGAGCAAATAATCCAGAAATTTGTATGGAACCAGAAGAGACCCCAAATCGCTAAGGAAATGTTGAAAAACAAAAATAAAACTGGGGGCAACACATTACCTGATTTCAAGCTTTACTACAAAGCTGTGATCATCAAGACAGCATGGTACTGGCATAAAAACAGACACATAGACCAGTGGAACAGAGTAGAGAGCCCAGATATGGACCCTCAACTCTATGGTCAATTAATCTTCGACAAAATAGGAAAAAATATACAGTGGGAAAAAGACAGTCTTTTCAATAAATGGTGCTGGGAAAACTGGGCAGCTGTATGTAGAAGAATGAAACTTGACAATTCTCTTACACCGTACACAAAGATAAACTCAAAATGAATAAAAGACCTCAACGTGAGACAGGAATCCATCAGAATCCTAGAGGAGAACATAGGCAATAATCTCTTCGATATCAGCCACAGCAACTTCTTTCAAGATATGTCTCCAAAGGCAAAGGAAACAAAAGCGAAAATAAACTTTTGGGACTTCATCAAGATCAAAAGCTTCTGCACAGCAAAGGAAACAGTCAACAAAACAAAGAGGCAACCCACGGAATGGGAGAAGATATTTGCAAATGACAGTACAGACAAAAGATTGATATCTAGGATCTATAAAGAACTCCTCAAACTCAACACACACAAAACAGATAATCATATCAAAAAATGGGCAGAAGATATGAACAGACACTTCTCCAATGAAGACATACAAATGGCTATCAGACACATGAAAAAAATGTTCATCATCACTAGCCATCAGGGAGATTCAAATTAAAACCACATTGAGATATCACCTTACACCACTTAGAATGGCCAAAATTAGCAAGACAGGAAACAACATGTGTTGGAGAGGATGTGGAGAAAGGGGAACCCTCTTACACTGTTGGTGGGAATGCAAGTGGGTGTAGCCACTTTGGAGAACAGTGTGGAGATTCTTCAAGAAATTAAAAATAGAGCTTCCCTATGACCCTGCAATTGCACTACTGGGTATTTACCCCAAAGATACAGATGTCGTGAAAAGAAGGGCCATCTGTACCCCAATGTTTATAGCAGCAATGGCCACGGTCGCCAACCTGTGGGAAGAACCAAGATGCCCTTCAACGGACGAATGGATAAGGAAGATGTGGTCCATAGACACTATGGAGTATTATGCCTCCATCAGAAAGGATGAATACCCAACTTTTGTAGCAACATGGACGGGACTGGAAGAGATTATGCTGAGTGAACTAAGTCAAGCAGAGAGAGTCAATTATCATATGGTTCCACTTATTTGTGGAGCATAACAAATAGCATGGAGGACAAGGGGAGTTAGAGAGGAGAAGGGAGTTGGGGGAAATTGGAAGGGGAGGTGAACCATGAGAGACTATGGACTCTGAAAAACAATCTGAGGGGTTTGAAGTGGCGGGGGGTGGGAGGTTGGGGGAACCAGGTGGTGGGTATTGGAGAGGGCACGGATTGCATGGAGCACTGGGTGCGGTGCAAAAACAATGAATACTGTTACACTGAAAAAAAAAAAAGATTTTATTTATTTGACAGAGATCACAAGTAGGCAGAGAGGTAGGTGGGGTGGGGGTGGGGCATGGGAAGCAGGCTCCCCGCTGAGCTGAGAGCCCGACAGGAGGCTCAATCCCAGGACCCTGAGATCATGACCTGAGCCGAAGGCAGAGGCTTTAACCCACTGAGCCACCCAGGCGCCCCAAATGGAAACTCTTAAAAAATGAAATACTGCAGGGCAGCAGGGAGCCTGCTTCCCCCTCTCTCTCTGCCTGCCTGTCTGCTTACTTGTGATCTCTCTCTCTATGTCAAATAAATAAAAAAATCTTAAAAAAAAAAAAAAAAAGAAATACTGCAACACCATGAAAGAGGTGTGTGTATTTGCAAAACCAGGCTGAGTAGATATGCATCCTGGTAAAAAGGGGACGTGAGGTAGAGGCGAAAATCTGGCTTTATGAAGCTGATTCTGGCTGGCAGGATCAGGATATTTTAGAATTCCAGTCCTTTCAAGTGAGCAAGCAATTTCAAGTTCACCCAGCTTTCCATTCTACCCTATACATTTTATATCCTGTGATTTGCTGTTGCCATACAGGCACCAGCGTGGCCCATGAAGGCCTGTTTGCAGCTGCCCGAAAACGGACAGAAAAGTAGGCTGAAGAAAGTGCTCTTGGGAAACCAATGCCTTGCATTAGGACTTTGCCTGCTGGACAAGAGAGCATTTTGCTTACTGCGAGTATTTGGTCTGCTATAGGATTACGCTTTAAAAAAAAAAGATTATGCTTTATGACCGCAGACACAAGAATTACTTCTATATATTATTGCATGCTCTACGTCACGTACAGTGCTAGAATTTTACATTCTAACTTAATCCCCACATCAGGCCCCTTAGCTATTTCTACTCTCCTTTTAGAAATGGGATCAGGGAAGGTTCTGGAAATAATTACCCAAGATGATCAGGTTCTGAGTAGCCCTGCTGTGGAGCCAGGGCTGTGTGGAGAAGCAGAGACAGAGACGGCGATGTTCTGAGCACAGAGGGCTCACTGGGGAAGAGGAGACCCGGCTGCTGGGTGACAGAGGGGCTCCGGGCACACAGTGGGGCTCTAGATGTCCTGCTGACTTCTCTCTCACTTTTGGCTGCACAGTTGTTGAGATGATTTCCTGTCTTTGTTTCTCTATTTACTTTTTTTTTTTTTAAGATTTTTATTTATTTATTTGACAGAGAGAGATCACAAGTAGACAGAGAGGCAGGCAGAGAGAGAGAGAGAGAGGGAAGCAGGCTCCCCGCTGAGCAGAGAGCCCGATGCGGGACTCGATCCCAGGACCCTGAGATCATGACCTGAGCCGAAGGCAGTGGCTTAACCCACTGAGCCACCCAGGCGCCCTATTTACCTTTTTTTAAAAAAAGATTTTATTTATTTCACAGACAGAGATCACAAGTAAGCAGAGAGACAAGCAGAGAGAGAGGAGGAAGCAGACTCCCCGCTGAGCGAAGAGCCTGATACGGGGCTCAATCCCAGGACCCTGAGATCATGACCCGAGCCGAAGGCAGAGGCTTTAACCCACTGAGCCACCCAGGCGCCCCCATTTACCTTTCAAATAAACCCTCGTCAACTCAAGTCAGACGTTTATGTGGGTCCTTGCAAACTAAGAGAGTCTAACACAAGCTTTAATAGCTTCAAACAAATTTTTCTTAAAGATTTTATTTATTTAAGAGAGAGAGAGAGAGAGAGAGAGCATGAGAAGGGGGACAGTCAGAGGGAGAAGCAGACTCCCCAATGAGCAGGGATCCCATATAAGGGACTCGATCCCGGGACTCCTGGATCACAACCTGAGCCGAAGGCAGACGCTTAACCAACTGAGCCACCCAGGCGCCCCTAAGAGCTTAAAACATTTTATTATGAAAAGTACAAGAAGCCATTTACAAGCCAAAAGCATCAGAATGAAATAGTACACATAATTTTTATACACGTTTTTCCCATATAAAAAGTTGCCCTCTGTAGGGATATAAAATAAATAATCTAAAAATCAGTGTCACTGATTGCAAAATAGGTATCTCTCCGACTCTCTCAAGCCGTCTACGTGGCCAAAACGTGAGGTGTCTGACATCTGCTGCGGGCCTGGGCGGTGAGTCTCTGGCGAAGAGTTCTTACTCTCTCCATAAGATCCCGCTCTGTGGTGTCCCACTGCATTCTTCTTTGATTTAAAGAAACTTCAAAAAGAGTAAAATTAATAGTTTAATTTTCCAATGTTAGATACAGCATTTATTTTGAAGGTAAATACGTTGCCAAAACCCAATAATGAAATGAATATTTGAAAAGTCAAACATCTTGAATGAAAAAGCCTAACATCTTGTTTCCTACATTGTTCCAGTTACAAAGCCAAATACTTATTTGTCGAATTGAATGAAGCCTATCAGAGAACTTACTTGCTTTTGGTTATGTAGCACTTGTTTTTAAATTTGGGGGATATAGATAATTGTTTAAATCAGGAACAAATCTTGTCCAAGAGAGGATGAGAGAGTTCTTTGCAACACTCAAGTTTCCTCGCTAGAATACTTAAAGATAGTGAGAAAAAGCACTCCAAGTCGCCAAAATTAATATTTAGAAAAGTACACCAAGACTACTTTCCCAATGACTAAATAAAAATAAATAAATCAAATGGTTTTCATAGTGGCCAACAGAGGGAGAGTCCAATTAAAATATTACAATGTGTCCAAGTGCAACAGTCATTTCATACTGAGTTTGAGGGGCTAGTAAACACTGGAATCTGAAAAAAAAAAAAAGGACCTTAAAAATACAATTCTTTCAAACTTAGTTACATATTCAAACAGCTCCAATTTCTGAAAACTGTATTTTCCTCCACAGGAATCCCACTTTTGTGTTTCGTTTTGCTGCTAAATACCTAAGCTTACCAAGTATCTTGACTTGATTTTCTAATTTAGAATTATCTAACTAAAAATTTAAGTTCTGACATGTCAGAATAAAGAACAGCTGAAAGTCCCATGGATTTTCATTCAACTTATGCATGACTTTTGGTTTAATTCCTATTGTGACACAGAATCTATAGATACATATAGAGCATAAGTCAGCAAAAATTTACAACACTGCAATCTCACGAGTTATTACTAGGTATATTTCTTATAAAGCCTGTGTTCAAAGGACACTGTATAAGACTCTGTTCTTCTAAAGGAACTCAAAAGATCTCGTTAAATTCTGTTTCTTCTATAGGATAGTTTTGTTGAAAATGTTCCTTGTCCCCTCCCCCATTTTAAAAAGAAATCAAATACTTTATTGTGAAAACCCTCAGCTCCTTTATGGGCTACAGCTGTGACTCTATTTCTGTATCAGGTTTCCACCCTGTCCCTTGCAAACATAAAAACTTGCAGGGAAGCAAGGGGAGGGGATCAAATGTCGTCCAATCAGCATGAAGCTGTTTGGTCTTGGGCGGGTGCCCAGCTAGTGGCCCCAGCAGTCCATCACAGCGCCCCCCACCCCCAGCAAACCCCTGTCTTCAGTGGCTCCTGGAAAGAGCCCAGTCCAGAAGAACATTCAGAAAATTCAAATACACAGTAGCTTTGAAAACTAATGCTCAGATTTTCTTTCCACAAGGGTGTAAAACCTAGTTGTGAATATCATTAGTTTAGCTAGTGACAGACTTGTGTAGGCACCTACAACTAGTATTAGAGAAAGGAAATCGCATCAGTGCCATCCATCTGGCAAATTTTCTCTACTTGGTTTCGGTCTGATCCAGTTTTTTTCACCAGCTGGAAGAGCTGAGAACCCTGCTGTCTCCGTTTCAGGATTTCCATTATCTACGCCTTGGGGAAATGGCATCAGAATGGCGAAAACACGATTCAAGCCACAGTCTTGCTTAAATGAAGGCGAAATTGTAAATGAGAGAAGAAATAGTGCTTGCTTATCAACTCACTGCATGTTGAAGAATCCATTTCCAAAATGTCATTTAGCTGTGAGGTTCGAGGCAGACAGCTGGAGGCGACCTGTCCATTTTGGTCCCTGGACACTGCTGTTGCAACAGGGAGGAGATACAGAAGAGGTTTGGGAGTGAGTGGAGAGCCTTTCTGAATTCTAAATGGTCCCCAGGAAATGACAACTGCCAAGGATGAAAAGTCCCCAACTTCTATTCTGGGAAGAGCGCTGTCCCCATTCTATGGGCAGGGCAAGGGCAGTTATGAGCTGAAGTTTCGGTGACATATTTTAAAAACACCTTTAGCTAAAACAAAGAGCCAACAAACAAACCACTCAAAAACAGAGATGTTAGGATAGAGATCCCAAATGTTTCTTGGACAAGATTATGAGAACTCCCCAGGGCCCACCCCTGGCAGCTACCAGCGGGCGGGGCCTCATGGCGCCAACAGAGAGCACGGGAGAACCAGCGAGAGGCAGGCTGCTCCTGCAGACTTCCAGAACATCGAGCAGAGCAGGGTGCCTCCCCTGTCTGCCTCCCCCTGTCCCTTGATCACTCTCATCTCTGAAGTTTTACTGGCCCCTCAGCTATGTTTTCACCGTTCCCCAACTCCTATGGCTTTTCAATGAAGACACCCAGGTCCTTTTATTATTTTTCAGCCCAACTAGAGTCATGATTGTCCCTTTCTACTCCCATCACAGGGTCCCAGCCTCCAGGAGTCAGGCCCAGACTGTCTGAGTTACACTGACTTATTAAGATGCCTTTTACCTGGTCTCAGGGCTGCAGCTAATGGTTTTAACTCACAGTTTTAGCTCAATGAGTCATTAAGACTGTTTGGGGCTGATTACCAAATGACTAATTTGAACGGGTGTGAGGAAATGGGATGCGAGAGTCATCGTCAAACATCTGAAGGGCTGTCCTGTGGCAGAGGTAGTACATGTAATCTGTGTTTGCTCCAAAGAACTGTTTCTAATGAGGGAGTTTAAAAAAAAAAAAAAAGCTATATTCAATTTTACGTTACGAGATAGAGCTTGTAAATAAAATACTGGCAGAAATGGGATCAGGTAGTGAGCTCGCCAGCCCCAAACATTCCGGCAGAAGCTGGATAACCAGCATTCACTATACATGCAGCTGATACTGGTTCTCCAGATCTTTCCACATCTGAGACCTCACTGTCCCTTGTCTCTCATCTGTCCCCCAAAAGCCATCCTGCCCCTGGCTGTTTACTTCCTCTTCCAGAAGGGCCATGGTGTGAACATCACTTCTGTTCTAGCACGGAATGGTTCCCTCTGCCAACAGCTGTGTTTCAAATACTGGCTGAGCAGAAAATTTTTAAAACAAAAATCCAGCTTCCTAGTTCCTATCCTAGATCTGCCAAATTAATTCACTGTTGGTGAGGTCCTTATAAGGGTCTTTTAAAAAAATCTGCAATTTACCAAAAAATAATAAATGCTAATAGTAACACATTTGAACACATTAAGAATAAAGCAAAAACTCAAAGTTTCTTTCCTGTACTTTTTGTACTGCAACTTATTCTTATTAATGTAATGTATTTTAAAGCCCCAAAGGTGATTCTTATTAGTTTAAATCAGTATTTATTTGCTGAATTTGTATTAAGGGTACAATTTTTAAAAGGTACAAAAGGTACAAACAAAAATTCTTCCGTTCTAACCCCAAGCACCGAGTTCTTTACCCAGGAGGTGAGCCCAACAGTAGAGTTTCCAGGTCATTTTGCTGGGTAGCCAGGTCGGCAGACAGGATGTGGCCCACTTCCTGAGCCTGGCACTGAAGGTCCCTATCCTCTGTCTTCTCCAGTGACATCTCTAAGTATCCTGTACATGAGCTCTCTCCAGCTGGTCTAACAATCCCCACGGCAGGCAACTTTCTGCCATTGATTAATCACATCTAACAAGTTCTGTCCTGTATGAGCAGGGCTCATGGAGGCTGTGGTTGGGGAACCCACAAGAATCATAAAGGAAAATTCTGTGTGTCTATGTGCATGTGTATGTGCATATTTCTGGGAAGAGTCTCAGAGAGGCCCACAAACCATCAATGGCTAGAAAATGGTGCACTGGAACAAAATTAAAGACTACCTGGTCTATAATGTTGTCATTTTACAAATAAGGAAACTGAAGACCAGTTACCAATTCTGAATAAATCCATGACTCTGGCCAACTTTACTTAAACGCCTGTGTTCATTTACCATAAGGCTGGAACTAGGACTCAGGGCTCCTGCCACCTATTCTGGGATCCCACACCACACCGTGAAATCCTCCCTCTGAAGTGTGCTCCCCGTTGCTCCAAGCCTATCCTTTTTTTTTTTTTTTTTAAAGATCCAGTAATTAGAAACCTGGTCCCCACCTGGTAACAGCCATGTACTCATGTCTTCTTTTAAAGTAACAGTTTCATTGAGCTAGAACCCACATGCCATAAAATTCACTCCTCAAAGTGTACGGTTCAGTGTTCTTAGTGTGTTCAGAGTTGCACAACCATCACCACTAACTCTAGAACATTTCCGTCACCCCAGACTCGCCATCAGTAGTCACCCTCCCAACCCTGTGAGACTGCTAACCTACTTTCTGTGTCTACGGATTTGCCTCTTCTACACATTCCATACGAATAACATCACAGGATATGTGTCCTTTGATGTCTGGCTCCTTTGACTTAGTACAGAGATTTCAAAGTTCCTCCAATTTCCAGCATAAATAAGTACTTAATTCCTTCTTATTGCCGACTAAGTTTTCACCGTGTGGATCTGTGTCGGTCCATTCCTCGTCTGATGGCTCTCCAGGCTGTTTACACTTCCCGGCTATTATGGTAGCGGCGCTGCGACTTTCCTGAACGGGTTTTTGTACGCACGTGTTTCCCATCTCCCAGGTACGCAACTGCCGGGTCACATGACCACTTCGTGGTTGACCTTCTGAGAACCTGCGGGACTATTTCCCAAAGTGGCTGCCACTTCGCACAACCTGCAGCACCGTCCCCATTTCTCTTGGACCCTCGTCAACACTCGCTGTGTTCGATTAGTCACGCTAGTATCTCATTCTGTCTTTGTATTTTTGCATTTTTTTTTCCTCATGTGGTTTTGCTTTGTATGGCGCTAGTGACTGATGAGGTTAAGCGTCTTTTCGTGTGTGTACTGTGGCCACCTGTACCTTCGTTGGAGAACGGTATATTCAAATCCTTTGCCCATTTAAAACTGTGCTAATATCATTTTATAGGACATGGCTATTCAGCTACAATTTAAGTTTAGGGACCATGGATTTTAGCGGTAGCAAGGGCCATTCACACTGTCCAGAAGATCCTGTTTTCTAGAAAATAGTAAGAATTTCCTCCTCACTGGTAATAAAAATTTGACACTAAGCAAAATTTTTATTTTTTAAAAAGATTTATTTGGGGGAGAGCATGAGTGTGGGGAGGGCAGAGGGAGACGGAGAATCTCAGGCAGACTCCCCACTGAGCACAGAGCCCACTGCGGGGCTGGATCCCGGCACCCCGAGATCACCACCTGGGCCGAAATCAAGAGTCAGACACTTAACCGACTGAGCCACCCAGGTGCCCCCCTGCCATTTAAAAAATTTTAAATAAATGACCTGTCCCTGGCAGACTTTTACGTGTTTCCTACTTCCCGGTGCCTCCATTCTAGGCCCTGAGGCACAAACAAATGGCGAGCGCCTCCAATCAAACATCAAAATGCCGTTTTCCTAATTACAGCTGATTATCTCCCAGTGTTAAGAGCGAACGACTGATATCACTTATACACCCTGATCAAGAAAGTGACAAATCCGTAGCCGTTTGCCTTTTGAAAAATGGATGATTATTAGCCAAATTATCTCTCATTGGTGAAATTTAGGAAAGTTATAAAAACAGGCAGCACGGTGGGAAGACCCAGCGGGAAGATGACTGAAGACAGAAGGGGAAACTTCTGCTGCAGTTTCCTCCTTTTTCCTATTTCTAAAGCCACAGCTTCCCTAACAGCCTCAAGCATCGGTTCTGTCTAGAGGAGGGGGAGTGTGAGAGGGTCCCGGGCAGGCAGCAGCTCCTCTGCTACTGCCTCTTGTGAGCCACTGGGAAATATTCACTTTGTGCAAAGAGAGAAATTCCCCTCCCTCCTCCCCTGGTGGCGGGGAGCTGTCCGGGACCCAAATCTAGAGCCCGAGAGCTAATGACGAGTTTCAGAAGTACGCATAATTCAATGCCGAGGCGTCTAACCTACATTTCAACTTTTCAAATGTGTGAATTACAGAAGCCAGGCACACAGCGACCTTATTCACAGACGCCCAGAAGTGGACACAGCCTCAGCGCTCATCAGCTGATGACGAATGGATAAATTTCAGAGTGGAAGGTCTCTGCAGTGGACCCCTGGCCATCGGATGGATGACACGCTGATGCGCGGACGAGCCTCAGAACGTCGCGCCACGAGAAAGAAGTCAGACACAAAAGACCAGAGGATGTGATTCCATTTATACGACGTTTCCTGAACTGACAAATCTATAGTGACAGGACGTTGATCCGAGGTGACCAGGGGCTGGGGGGCGGGGAGGGGAAATGGGGAGTGACTGCAAATGCATAGAGGGTTTCTTCTGGGCACTAAAACCGTTCTAGAATTGATTACAGTGATGGTTGCACAACTCCGTGAATATATATGTATTTTTACATATGGCAACTTAATACCATAAAATCACATGGCATGTGAATTATTTATCAGTAAGACTGTTACTAAAAAAAGGTTAATCCATATACAGTAAAAAAAAAAAAAAAGACGGAATGATGCAAAATGTAGTAAAATAAAAATTCATTGTAACTGCATTTGATTAAAGAATTCTAAGTAATTTAGGTTTTCACAGTTGATGCCACTGCAAGTCCGGCACCAAAACCTGACAGTTACAGTGACTCTGCTTGCGCTACTTTGCTATGCTGTTGTTTTGAGGACCAGCTGTTAGCGAAGCACACATTTTTACCAAAAGAAACTAGAAGCGCTTTGGGAGCAAATCATATTCTCATAGATTAAGGAGGTTAACCAGGACCATGGAACCAGGGAATAAAACAGAACTACACAGCGTGGGTGAGAGTTTTCTTGATCGGAGTTTTTAAAAACAAACATACAAACAAACAAACAAAAAACAAGTCCCAGCAACCAATGAAAGGGTGACCAGTGGTCACCTTTTAGCTGAGCATTGATGTGAATGACGGACGCCTTGGGGATTTACTTGTAACAGCAGAGCACACTGAGTGACGGGTCTGTGACAGCACGAAGAGAAAGGCACTCACAGACACTCACCTTTCCTGTACGCATGTCCGGCATGTTCTAAAGCATCATTTGTCTCTTTCTGTAGAAAGCACTTTCTGGATGCATCTGCGAGAGCCGAAGCTTTCTTTTCTGATTTCAAATTAAAGTCTTTTTCTTTAGCTTCCTCCCACTAAATGCAATAAACGAAAGAAAAGAAAAATCACCTAAAAGTTGGGGTCATGGCGGTTCCAACAGCGGAATAAGCCCCGTCTGTCTTCTCTACCCCACTTCCTTTGGGATTCCCACGGCATACAGGATCTGTCTGGTTTTAGGGTAATCTGAGTGCCTGCCTTGGACCTCGAGGGTAGAGGCACTTCTCACGTGCCACCCAGGAGGACGTCAGCAGACCACACGGCACACAGACAGGAGTCCACTGTCTTTGAAATAACAAGTCCTTTCAATACATGTCAGATCTTGCGGGATTAAGCTCTTTTTAAAATACATGACAACTGTCTTATTTAATTTGAACCTATCCCTTAAGAAAATCTGCCCAGCTCCAGTACACATGCTGACTACAGGGACATCAAGGAATTTCTATGAACCCCAACTTTCTTTTTCCTAAAGTGAGAAAGTGATTATCTTGAAATTGGCCCTTGGGTAACAAAAATAATGCAGTTAAGATATCCTACAACTCCTGAAGTTCGTCAGTGTTCTATGCTACAACTCTTGCATCCAAACACACATGTAATTTTTATGTTATAAAAATGCTAATGCATGAAATAACAAAGCTTTAAAGAATCGTTAGGGCCAGCAAGGACCAGAAATCCAGTACTTTCCTGTTACTGAGGAGGAGAGAGAGTCTGAATGATCTCAAGACCACACAGTAGTCAAGCTTTAGAACCCGGGACAGCAGATACAAAGAAGCACCTCTGTGTACTAGGAAAAGCCCTCACAGTGATTCTGAGCCCACTCGCAAATACACCATTTCACCCCACGTCCAGCAACACCTGACATGGCACAATCCGGGGCCAATGTCAGGAATCCTTGAAGATGTGGGCCTCCACCATGACTTTCCTGGGGAGCCTCAGCGGACATCGCCCCCACTGCTCCCTGTCCTTGACTCAAAGTGTGATCAGACAGGGCCATGTGTCCTTTAGCTGGGGTAGCAGGGTAATGAATAGAAGAGTGACCTGAAGGAAATACATTATAAAAAGCTTTCGGAAGAGACATCACGACAGAGCAGTGTGAAGAGGAAGGAACGAGGCCCAGTTCTCCGGTTCCTGATCTCTCCCTAGTTCTTCTGTGTCCTCAGGGAAGTCTGCGTGTCTATGACAAGATCTGCAGCGTATGAGCACCAGAGACGCTCATGGGGAGGGGACATCTGTGTGACGGGACATAAACTCTTAGTTGGCTCCTCAAATCCTTTCGTTCTTCTTCAGGAAAAGAATTCTAATTTTTGTCATTTGATTATGTAAACTTTCAAAAAAAATTTTTTTAAAGATTTTATTTATTTACTTGATGGAGAGAGATCACAAGTAGGCAGAGAGGCAGGCAGAGAGAGAGGAGGAAGCAGGCTCCCTGCTGAGCAGAGAGCCCAATGCAGGACTTGATCCGAGGACCCTGGGAGCATGACCTGAGCCGAAGGCAGAGGCTTTAACCCACTGAGCCACCCAGGTGCCCTTAAACTTTCAAAATTTAAATGAGGAGTAACAAAAAAATGTGTGACACTATTGTTACCTTTCTAGCTTCCTCCCCCATCATCGCATCTAATACTTCTGTTTCGGTCCTTCTGTTTTCCCGAAGGAGTCTGGCCACTTCCCGGTAACACTCGTGGCGCTGCAGATCGTCACATCTTTGTTTACGTAGAGCCTCAATTCGCCAGTCGGCATTCAGACACGCTTGTTCAGCTTCTGCCAAATTTTCTTCAATTAACTAAGAAATATTTGCAAATTTCAGAAACAAGGTCAGACTCTATAAAATACAGTATATCTGTTCAATGCATCCACATGTCTAGGGTGGTTTTTTGTTTTTTCTTTAAGATTTATTTATTTATTGGAGAGAGAGAGAAAGAAAGAGCTCGTGGCAGGAGGGGCAGAGGGAGAGAGAATCTTAAGCAGACTTGGAGTGGAGCCCGGGCCAGGGCTTGATCTCATGACCAAGAGATCAGGACCTGAGCTGAAACCAAGAGTCGACCTTTTTTTTTTTTTTTTTTTTTTTAAAGATTTTATTTATTTATTTGACAGAGAGATCACAAGCAGGCAGAGAGGCAGGCAGAGAGAGAGGAGGAAGCAGGCTCCCTGCTGAGCAGAGAGCCCGATGCGGGGCTCGATCCCAGGACTCTGAGATCATGACCTGAGCCGAAGGCAGCGGCTTAACCCACTGAGCCACCCAGGCGCCCCAAGAGTCGACCTTTAACTGACTAAGCCACCCAAGCACCCCCAGGGTAGCTGTTTGTAACCCTGGTTGCACATTAGAATCACCTCACAGTGTTTAAAACAAACAGTGGTGTCCAGGACCAAACACAAATGAATATATCAATCCCTGGGGTGGCAGGATATTGGAACTTTTTTTTTTTGAAGATTTATTTATTTGACACAGAGAGAGGGAGAACAAGCAGCGGGGGAAGGGAGAGGGAGAAGGAGGCTCCCCACTGAGCAGGGAGCCCGATGCGGGGCTCGATCCCAGAACCCTGGAATCGTAACCTCGGCCAAAGGCGGATGCTTAACCCACTGAGCCACCCAGGCGCCCCAGGGATATTGGAACTTTCACAAAGGTAGTTCTAAGGCATACATTGTCAAGGTTGGGAATTTCGAGGCTAAGCAATGAGTGAGATTAAACAATCTCCATCTTTCAACCTTTTGAAAAGGAGTCAGAAGAGCTCGTTCTTACAGACTGGACGAAAGCCTTCAAGGAAAAATAAATGGTAGGCTCTGCGGGTCCCCCTAAGGGACTGTTGTTGAACAGAAGGGAGGGAGATCTTACACTACTCCTGGCTTTTGGACCAGGGCCAGGCCTGGCCGCAGACCCATTTAGCATTTTGCTAACTGGGTAACAGAGCAAGCTCTTTCCTGAAGCTCCCACATTCTGTTTCAATTCACTTAAGCCAGCGTTTCTGAAACGGTGCTCCGCAGATACTCTAGAAAGTAAGTTTGGGAAATTTTCTTAAAGAGTCACAATATACCATATCCTCACACGTGGCAGGGAAAATACTAACTTTAAATAGCACTTCCAACACTTACTCACCATTCCCCTTTTCACTGAGTAATAGTTATTAATATTCTACAGAATATACTTTGGAAATGCTGGCTCATATACCCAGCGAAGACCTGATGTTTTGCAACTAATCTGCTCGGGGACAATTTCTGAGACAGAACACAGTAGGTCAGTACCTCTAAAGTTACCATTTCCCTTGTATTTTCTCCTAAGTCTTTAAATTCTCAGAGAGTATAAAAGATACATGTGATGTGAGTAACCTCTAAAACTAATGTGAGATTCTAGGAACTGTGATCACTGAAGCAAAGAAATCAATTAATGCAGGTTTTAAGTTAAATCTTGAATTTCTTCTTTTAAAAGGACGACAGAAGCAGAGGGGCAGGGCAGGGGAAAAGAAATGCTTCATAAAAGGATGACAGATGAAAATGTCCCCCTCTCTCTATATACTAAATTTCCCATTACTTTTACCTTTTGAGTTTTTTGGTTCTGAGTTTGACCTGTTTCTATCAGTTTATGAAACATGTGTTCTTCAAGATCCACTTTTCGTCTAAAGGCATCTGCATCTTCTCTCATTTCTTTTGCAACAGCTTCCTGATTTCTAGTAAGATTCTGTTAAAAAAAAAAATCAATTGTAAAAGAAAAAATCACAAATCTCTCTAATAATGCTAGAACACAAAATGGCACTTTTTTTCCCTAGAATACTAGCACACAAATAAAAAACCGTCATCTGATTTTCAAAGTAAAAAGGAAACAGCAGTGACGTCACTGAAAACACAAGAAAGGACCCCTGAAAATTCTCTCATCCAAAAAAGTATTGAGAACATGGCATGACCTACTTTTTCAGAACTCTGGAAATTCACTAAAGGCTTGTAGCAATTTGGGGAGCATTTACTCATAAAAATGGCTGAATCTTGGTAAGAAGAGTAACCCTTAGGGCATTTTTAACTTGCACTATCGCAAGTTTCACTCCATCCCTAAACTCTTCATTAGGCTTGAAAACCAGTAGCCTGGCAGCCAACGGGAGGGGGAAAAATGGAGTTGGAAAAGTAGAAAACTCCCATTCCCAGATGATTGTCACTACTTGACCTATGTGGTCGTTCTGAAAGAACCCATTCCCAAGGCTGTCTTTATTTATCCTCAGAACTCACTCCTTTGAACAGCCTTTTCCCTGGGGACATTTGCTGAAAAACATCAGAGCAAACTCTTGAGCATCTTGGCTGCCTGAGGCAGCGGACCACAGTGCAAACCCCAAGTTAATCAAAAGGCTTTATAGGAAAAGTTGGAGAATTAGATGTCTTCAGGGGACTTTGAAAAGCTCTGATAGATTCCTGGAACCCTAAAAGTCTATGTGCATGTGTAAGGCTGTGCACTTAGCAAGGGCCATGTGAATGCTCAGATCTGAGAAGGTCCTGAGTGTCCAGTCTGGTGAACTGAGGTTCTGCACGGTCAGGAGGCGAAGTGTAAGACAGAGCTGTAAACTACGGAGCTAAGTGCTGAAGGCACGCCCCAACGTAATGCACACAGAGCCCACTGGCCAAGACTAGAAGCTTACTGGTTCAAGGCAAGTATGGAAATCTCTGTCTGGTTACGACTTTAATTTAGTTCCACAAATTAATCTTTACAGAATTAATTCAGACAAGCCACTAAGTAAAGAGACAAGAAAACCCTGAGGAAGGGGGAGAATCTGATTTTCAGAACTGCCACACTTCACTATTTAAATATCTAGTTTTCAACAAAAAATTACACAAGATATTAAAAAACAAAAGTATGGCTCTACGTACTCTGAGTAGACATTAACCACATGTTCTCCAAAGAAGATACAAGAATAGCCAATAAACATATGAAAGCATCACCAGGTAGACTAGCACCATTAACCATTAGAAAAAAAGCAAATCAAAACCACAAGATACCACTTCACGCTCAGTTGTAATGGCGATAATCAAAAGGACAGATTATAACAATTGTTCACAAGGATGTGGAGAAATTAGAACTCTACGCTCTTAGGTACAAATCTAAGAAAACTGAAAATATATGTTCAAACAAAAAGTTGTACATGAATGTTCCCAGCAGTACAACTCATCAGAGCCAAAAGGTGGAAACACCCCAAATATCTACCAATGGATATTTGGATAAACAAAATGTGGTCTTATCCTTACAATGGAATATTATTCAGCCACAAAAAGGAAGGAAGTATTCGCTCATACCGCTACAGAGATAAATCTTGAACACACGATGCTATGTGAAAGACGCCAGGCACAAAAAACTATACATTGTATGATTTCATTTAAACGAAATGTCAGAATAGGCAAATCCATCAAGACAGTATATAAGTGGTTGCCAGGGTTAGGGGACTGGGGATGGGAGTGCTAATGAGTACAGTGGTTGAAGAGAAGGAGAGCAAACAATATTCATGAAAATTTAAGTTAAAAAAGCAAAATATCGGGAGACTCGATCATTTTCCCAGGAGCGTAAGTTGAGAAATATGAGTGCTCGAGTAAGATCAAAATCTAGAGGAAAGGGAGATGGAAAAAAATCTTCTAAGCTGGATGAACCTGGAGTTGCTAAGCAACCAGGTAAAAAAATACCTCAAAAAAAGGAGCCACCTACTGAGGATCCAGATATTGAGCCTGGACAAGAGAGAGAAGAAGGAGCATGTGGGGTTCAAGAACTGGAAGCTGAAAGCCAGGAAAAGGAAAAGGGTCTGGAAAAGACTGGAGGTGAGCGTGGAGATGGCCCTGATGTGAAAGGGAAGACTACACCTGATCTGGCATTTGCTAAAGTTCAAGAAGCAGGTGATGGACAGTCATAAGTTAAAAAGAAGAGAAGCCGAAGCCACACATACAGTTTGTTATATTGATAATTTGGCTTAAATTCTCTCAATAAAGATTTAAAGTTTGCTCTGAAAAAAAAATAAAAAAAAAAATAAAAAAGCAAAATATCAATTGTGTGTACTAAATAATCTCACTTATCCTTATTAATGATATTAGTAGTTACTTCTCGATTTAGGGATTTATTTCTACCTTTCTCATGATCTACTGGTAACATAATTACCTTCATAGTGAAAAATAAAAACGTTTTCCAATTATATGCAGAGAAGATATACGTGTGAAGAAGCTTATTGCCACAAACTGTAAACCACTTAAATATCCGACAATAGAAAACAACGTTTAAGTAAGTTACGGTTCATCAATATCTATTACGAATGACAACTACCAAGATATGTAGTCATTTACAAAAAGGATTTAAGTAAAAAAGAAAAGCAGAATATAGGATTTTAGCTACTCCATAAAGAGGTGCACATTCCAACAAAAAGATTAGCCCTTGACCAGCTCTAAACCCCTGGAATCCCCTGCCTGATAAGAGTGTCTCAGTAGGCCCAGACCCTTGGGCTCTGCCAGGTAGTTTGTGCTAATCACGTGACTTCTGGTAGGAGCTGCAGGACGCACCGTATCAGCCTGACCTCTCAGAGCAAGTAACTACTGTGCACCCTACATGCCTGCGGGACTGACGCCCGATAAAACCCTGGATTATGAGACTCGAGTGAGCCTGCCTGTTGGCAAAACTCTCCATGCGCTGTCGTACATCTCTCCTGGCAGAATCAAGCGCCGTTTGACTCCACTGGGAGAGGACAAGGGGAAGCTTGTGCTGGTCTCTCCTGGGTTCTGCCCTATGTGCCTTTTACCTTTGCTGAGGAGTTCTGTTGTTGCTGTTTGAGTAATCTCTACACCCATCATGGGGCTCAAATTCATGAGAGATCAAGAGAGATCAAGAGTCACGGGCTCCACTGACTGAGCCAGCCGGGCGCCCCCTACCTTCCCTGAGTTTACTCTGTATCCCTTTGATGTAATAAACCATAACCATGAGTGCAACAGCTTTTCCTGAGCTCTGTGAGTCCTTCTAGCAAATCACTGGACCAGAGGGTAGTCTTGGGGCCTCCTGTCAGTGACATACAGACATTAACTCATTTAATCGTCACAGTCTTGGCAAGGGTGGTCCTAGGCCAAGGAGAAGGTACATGTGCCTGAAAGAGAGACGGAGACAGAGGCCAAAACTGGACTTGAGGAAACAGGGTTCCAGGAGACGAAGGGGATGAAATCTGGATCAGAGGTCAGTATGTGCTTATTTGTTTGTGCTTCATTTTATTCTTTTGTTAAAAAAATTTTTATTCAAATTAGATATATATGGACTATTGGGCATATGTTTCCAATAGAGGTGAACACAGTATTGTCTGTTTTTTGGGATATAATTTGTTTACAAATAGATGCAGTTAATCAAACTGATGTTGAGAGCTAAGTTTGGCAGATAAAGTATTAATCACTAAAACCGATGGAAAAGCCAGGAGTTGCACATCTGAATCTAACGGACCTGATAACGTTCAGGAATTTGTAAGTTAGTTTTGTTAAGCAGGCTTGGTCTTCTCTAACCTGTGTGCTTAATAAATACTTTCCTCAGAAGAGGGCAAAAATGATAACGATCCACAGAAAGAAACTCGGCATTGCTTCTGGGGCACTCCTGCCCAAAGCACATAAGCTGAATCTCACTGTGAGGAAACAACAGACAAATGCTGACTGAGGAACACTACAAAACACCTGGCCGGATTCTTCAAAAAATATCAATGTTATAAAATACAAAGACAGACTCAGGAGTGGTGCCAACATAAAGGAGACTAAAGAGACATGACAACTGAGAAAACGATTATCTGAGATTTTCTTTTGCTCTAAAGGACAGTTTTACCACAACTGGTAACATCTGAATAAGGCTTGTACATTGGATAACAATAATGTGCTCATTTCATGATTTTGATCATTGTTCTGTGGTCATGTGATAAGGATTCCTCGGTTTTAGGAAATATATGCGGAAGCATTTAGGGGGAAAGGGGCATCAGGTTTGCAACTTTCTCTTAAAAGGTTCAGAAAAAAAATGTATCTACATGTGTTCAGGTACATACAGAGACAGAGAAGGTTAATGCCAATTTTACCAACATGCTAATACCTGAGAATCTGAGAGAAACCTATTGAAAATTCTTAGTCTTTTTCTTGCAAATCTTCTGTTGATTCTGACACCATGCCCCGTTGGTGCCACCACCTACCTCCGCCAAAGAAAAGACAGTAAAAAGTAATCTTAGGTTTGGTCCAAATGAATTGAATCTAATTCAAAATCACAGGAGACTGAGCCGCAGTGTAAGTCCCTGGCTCAGTTCTAGAAGTAGTTCAGTGTGGAACTTAAAAAGTGTTGCAGATATGAATGGATGCCAAAGGTTTTAAATCTTATTTAAGGTAAGTAACAATCATATGTTACCTGTTACATACTTGCAGTTATCACTAATTTCGAAGTCTCACTTTAAAAGAGGGCTGAAGGAAGTGAAAACTTATGGTTTCAACGTTAAATAAATGAAGAACAAAATGCTTTTTCCAAATAATAAATATTTATATTAACAAAATTCCTTTTTCCAGCATAGTGGAAGCTAAATTATATATTCTAAGTAGGTCCTTGATAATTTATTTCCAGCAGATTCAAATTCAAAGTCCTTTACAGCTCTTATCTGATTTACCTTACTTACGAAGATCCTTATCAAGTACTGGGCTAATTTTGTACTCACTATCACATGGATACAGGAAAACTTAGTAACTTGGTAGAAAATCATGAAGCAAAATCTGGGGCTTACATCTGGTACCTCAGACACTAGACTAAGTCGCTAAGAGAAACATGAATTAAAGAATTACAACAAACTGTACGTTCAGACATTTTGGCTACCTTACAATCCTGGATGACACTATATTCTGCTTAAAAAAAAAAAAAACAACCCAGGGGCGCCTGGGTGGCTCAGTGGGTTAAGCCGCTGCCTTCGGCTCAGGTCATGATCCCAGGTCCTGGGTTCAAGCCCCACATCGGGCTTTCTGCTCAGCAGGGAGCCTGCTTCCTCCTCTCTCTCTGCCTGCCTCTCTGCCTACTTGTGATTTCTCTCTGTCAAATAAATAAATAAAATCTTTAAAAAAAAAAAAAAAAAAAAACCCGGGGGAGTGGGGGTGGCTCAGCGGGTTACGCTTAGGCTCAGGTCGTGATCTCAGGGTCCTGCGATTGAGCCCTTCGTCAGGCTCTCTGCTCAGCGGGGAACCTGCTTCCCCTCTCTCTGCCTGCTTCTCTGCCTACTTGTGATCTCTCTGTCAAAAAAATAAAATCTTTAAAAAAACCCCACAAAACCCAAAAGAGATGATCATTAAAAGTCACGAATAAATACAATCTAAAAAGAGTTTGTATAAGCTCTGCTTGTCTCATGGTGCAAACAGGTGATTTATACCTTCTCATAAAGTCTTTTTTGTGATTCGAGTTCCAGATGTCTCATTTCCAGGTCTTTCGCTGTAGTAGCAATTTCTCGATCTCTCATGTGTACCTACGGCCAAACAACAAAGTGTGAACACCAGAAACAATATACAAGATAATTTCTCTCAACAGATTTAGTAATCTTGTAATCTAAATAACCCACTCGGAGTATTTAAAATAAAAAGTATTGGGTTTTTTTTTTTTTTAGATTTTTTTTATTTATTTATTTTGACAGAGAGAGATCACAAGTAGACGGAGAGGCAGGCAGAGAGAGAGAGAGAGGGAAGCAGGCTTCTTGCCGAGCAGAGAGCCCGACGCGGGACTCGATCTTAGGACCCTGAGATCATGACCTGAGCCGAAGGCAGCGGCTTAACCCACTGAGCCACCCAGGCGCCCCGAGTATTGGGTTTTTGATACCAGAGTAATTGATGGCATATTAACATTCACTGCAGGATCTAGGAATAAAGACTGAGTTAAAGTTAAAGCTTAATTTTCTAAAAAGGAAAGTACAATTACCATAGGCTCATCTACCCAGGCTGCGAGAACAGACGGGAGTTCTTACTGCGCTGTATCAGCCAATGTTATGAGTTAGAAAAACTCGAGCAATTTAAATTTGTGGTGGTTAAAAATATAGAATGTTTAATCTTATTAAATAGAATACTATTTAATGTTCTTTTTGATTAAATGACTCTACTTAAAGAAAATTCTTTTTATTTTTTTTTATTTTATTTTTTTTAAAGATTTTATTTATTTATTTGACAGAGAGAGATCACAAGTAGACGGAGAGGCAGGCAGAGAGAGAGAGAGAGGGAAGCAGGCTTCTCGCTGAGCAGAGAGCCCGATGCGGGACTCGATCCCAGGACCCTGAGACCATGACCTGAGCCGAAGGCAGCGGCTTAACCCACTGAGCCACCCAGGCGCCCCAAGAAAATTCTTTTTAAAGATTTATTTATTTTCTTAGAGGGAGAGCAAGCGAGTGAGTGAGGGGGAAGGGCAGAGGGAGAGAGAGAATCTCAAGCAGATTCCCCACTGCGCACAGAGCCTGACGTGGGGCTCGATCTCAGGATCCCGAGATCATGACGCAGCCAAAATCAAGAATCTATCGCCCAGCCAATCGAGTCACCCAGACACCCCTAAATGACTATACTTCAATAAATTCAGTTTGGCAACTAGTAACTCCAAGTTCAATGGGCTCTGCTTGGACTCAGCTAATGTAAAGTTCACCACTCTCCAAATTTTGATTACTTGGAAGCTTCTCACTCTTATACACTAGAGGGTTAACTAAGGCCCTCTTTAAGTAGACAGAGAATCTTAGGAGTGGTCTTAAATACTTGGCTGCCTAGAGTCCCCATTTTGTAGGAGTGACACGTGTTTCAGGAACAGAACAAAACAAACTATAACCCCATCTTACCCCATTTATTTATTCAGCACACATATAATGACTGCACACTATTTGCATCCGTTAAGTATCAGACATTGTAAAGATCAAAGATCACAAGATCGAATACCTATCTCTGGAGAAACAAAGAGTAAAGATGAAAATACAGTGGGATGCACAAGAAGGACAAACACCTGAGAAGTAAAGAAACCACTGACTGGCAACCAGTGCAACTTAAGGAGGTTACTGGGAGAGCAGTTAGCTCCAAGTGGGGATGCTCGAGTCCACGAAACGAGGGTAGTAAAAATGCCAGTGGGCAGAGGAGAGGTGTAGCACCGTTCATCATGCTGTTCTGGACTTTCAATGAGGGAAGCTCTTCTGCTTATGGATTTTTAGACACACACACAGCTTAGTGCCAGGGCAAACCCAGCTCAGCTCCGCTGACCGCTAATGGACGTGCGCTCACTCGTGCGTGTCAGCCTTCCTGCTGGTGCTTGTGCTGTGAGGAGAAAAGCTCTGGCAGTTGAGCAGGTCAGAGCTGACTATCAGAATAGGGAGATGAAGGACAGGGGGCTGGAAGGGTAAGCAGAGGCCAGGTCATGCAAACTGAAAGGACTTTACAGGATTCTTTGACCAAAAAAAAAAAAAAAAAAAAAAATGCTTCTATCTCAAAGAGTTCGGAATCAAGAGGTCAGAGTTCTAAGCCTGTATTACTCTGGGAGAAGAACATATGCTTTTCCAGAATAATGAATTATCAGCCTCATTTACTCAGTGAGATAGTGAAAAGGAATCACATCTTTCAAAAGCCTATTTAAAATTAACTGGCTTTAAACAAGACAAAAAGTATTATCTCGTGCTGTAGCAGAGATGACAGATTTCTAATACAGATGAATTCAAAATACTTTCAAAGGCTGAAAAAATACTTAGTGTTTTACCAAAACTAGGTTTAAAACTCCCTAAATTAGTCTATAAATTCCATGCAATTCTAATAAACACACCGTTAGGATGGGGTGAGGCAGGGATTCAGAAAGCAAGAAAGATACGATCCTCCAAGTCTATTTGAGATGATACACATCTGAGAATACAGCAGAGAATGCAGAAAAGGCAGATTAATAGTGGGAACGAGGCCCAGCAGTGAGATGATGAAGCTGTCGTTCAGGGGGCTGCTGGCGTAGGAGCAGACAGCACTAAGGAGGAGATAAGACATACACGGGAATTTAACACTGAATAAAAAATCAGTTGGCAAATGACTCTGTTAATCAACAAACGGGTGTGACCGTTCCAATAAAGCTGTATTTATGGATACTGAAATATGAATTTCATGTTTTTAAAAATGTCACATAATATTCATGTCATGAAATTATTATTGTTGGGAGTTCTTTCCATCATTTAAAGAGTTAAAACCAGGGGCCCCTGGGTGGCTCAGTTGGTTAGGTGGCTGACTCGTGATTTTTGGCTCAGGTCACGATCTCAAGGGTCATGGGATTGAGCCCCGTGTGGGGCTCCGAGCTCAGCAGGGGTTCTGCTTGTGATTCTCTCCCTCTGCCCCTACCTCCACTGACACTCTCTCGATAAAATAAATAAACTGTGAAAAAAAAAAAAAGTGATGAGTACAAATTTAGGTGTACTGTAAGTATAAACTGACTGCTGGATTTCCAAGATTTAGTATAAGCAAAGCGTAAATAAAACATCTCATTCATGATGTCTTTATACTAATTACGTATTTAAAAAATTGGGAAATATGTTGCGTTAAACAAAATGCTATTAAAATTAGTATCTTTATTTTTAACACACGGCTGATAGAAAACAAAATTGCCTACATGGCTCACATCATATTTCCACTAGATATTGCTGCCCAAATGGCACAAACAGCCCATGTTAAGTTGGTAAGAAAAAACGTGACAGAAAACTGACATATGATATGGATATACAATTTACAGTTCTTGTACAAATGGAAGGTAAGTAACCAGAGAGATACTTAACCTCACCAGCAAGAAAAAAAAAAAAAAAGTGAAATTAAAATATACAACTTCCACCTATGAGATTGGCAAATATTAAGACTGATGTACTCCCGAACTGACTAGGGTATAAGCACTCTTCTCTATACACTTAAAATAATAACTCAGGTGGGTTCATTTTTGGAGAACAATTTGGCAGATCTTGGAGTGTACTCAACAAAATGACATGTGCAAGTCCTCAAAGATCTGCACTCAGACTGTATAACCTGGCACCATCTCATATAGCAAAGTACTACTTTGCTATATGTCCAAAAGCAAAGAGTCACTAAATAAACCATAACATATTCATGCGATGGAATACTATGCAGCTGTAAAAAGGGGAAAAAATGCTATCATCATTTTTTTCAGTTTATTTTTTCAGTTTATTTATTTTGAAATGAGAGAAGAGTAGGGAAGGTCCATTTTTGACTCCATGTATTTTATAATGGAAATTTTCTGATACTGGCCAGGTGCAAATTTTTATAGGAAAAGAGCATTTTCCCTACTTCACAGTTAATGGTTCACTCATACTTGTATTTTTAGAGAAACAGTCACCAAGGACACCGGTCAAACTGACTCATTTTCTTGGCATTTCTAAAATGTTTAGCTATTAATGAAATTCAAAAGGGAAGAGGAAAGGCTGAGGCTAGTTGGTGTTCCCTGCGAATTCCAGCGAGGACACTGAAGTTGAAGGTAGGAGAGTAAATGGAGCAAATGGAGACCCTGTGTGAGCACTAAGACACGGATTGTAAACCTTTCTCTCGATTTCGTCGTCCAATCGCTTTAGTTCCATTTCACGCTGATCTTGCTGCATCTTGAGAAAGCGCCTTCTTGTAGCATCTTGTAAGTGCATTTCCTTGACTTTCAGCTCTCTTTTCACAGAAGCAAGTCTAAAATACAAAATACATCAAGAGGAACACATAGACACATTGCCCCATAGAGATGTACGTCGAAAAATCACACGTTTCACAACAGTGAAGGACCCGCCACTGACGAGGGCACATCTCCCCTAACCCCCTGGTGAGGCTGTGGCATCACACACGCGGGGCGAAGATGCCCGTGGCTCCCCTCGTGGAAAGGACAAGGGTCCACATGCAACTGGCTCTTCTTTTCGTATTTAAAAGTTCCTAACAGGTCTACTCAGACCATCTCAGTACAATCAATACCCTGTATCTTTATTTAGTACAAGGCTAGTTAATGCTCGATTCAGTACTTGTGTTTTACCCGCAACAGAAATCAGTTTCATAAAATCCCAACCTAGAGTAAAACTCAGTAAACGCTCACAGAAGCGAGTTTCCGACAATTAGGCTTAGTCTCCATGCTCATCCCGTAATGTTAATTAATTTAAATATTTTGCTATATTAACATGTTTTTGAATAAGCACCGAATACTTCTTCTCCTGTCCTCCAAAGTATGAAATGCAAAATGAGATAATCATTTTATGCTTCAATTTTCAAGTCATACAGGTAAGTTTACAACACAATTCTCAAAGTTCTGCTCCCCTAAAGGGGATTTATCCAGCACTGTATTACAAAGCATTTCTGCCTACTGTACAATAATGTTTCCAATAATGTCCTCCAGGGTACATGAGACTTGTCTTACTTCCGAATAATCGGTGCAAAGGTACACTCAGCATAGTTTCAGAACTACCCTGCACCATATGCCGATTCTTGGAAGTGTGGTAGATGCACTAGCTTAAATTTTTTTTTAGCTTAAATTTTTGCTTAATGGAAATGCCACAGCTGGGTGATGCTATGTATATAGAAAAGAAAGAAGGTAAAAATTATTCAACTAACGCACATGTCCCGATTTTCTCAAAGTGGTCACACACACCTCTGTCTTTGCCGTACCATCTCCTCCTCCTCCTGTAAGAGCCGTTCTCTCCTCGTTGCTCCGGCTTTACGAAGCAGTTCCTGTTTTTGGTACCAAGCTTCGTCTTCAACTCTCTGCTGGTCTACCTCAGCTGGCATATCTTCAACCATCTGCCTGCAGTAGGGAAAACTTACTGTTATATCCGGACACCGACAAGGCCCCAGGACGCGTACGTGATTATGAACAGGGAAATTGCTATTTGCCTTTCACTTTCATATTTATCTCATGAAAGTTGTGGAAAGCACTGAAAAGGATGCTATATAAGTCTCCCCAAAAAGTGCAAAGCAAAGAAATTTAAGCAAAGAAAAGTGAGTAATTTAAGTCTAAGAACAACCAAGACACAAAATGTACACCTGATTAATGTCATTGTTTTACTTCTACAAGCAGGAATTACACATCCTTAGATATTCCCAGCCTTCAAACTCTGATTTTACACAAATACTTAGTAATTTACGTGTGCTTTTCATAAAAAAAATTCTGTATGTATTTCTTTTTCTTTTTTTTTTAAGATTTTATTTATTTATTTGACAGACAGAGAGCATAAGTAGGCAGAGAGGTAGGCAGAGAGAGAGAGGAGGAAGCAGGCTCCCCGTGGAACAGAGAGCCCGATGCGGGGCTCAATCCCAGGACTCTGGGATCATGACCCGAGCCTAAGGCAGAGGTTTTAACCCACTGAGCCACCCAGGCGCCCCCGTCTATGTTTCTAGCAGATTTTGCTCCTAGCACACACAGAGCAACTATCCATGATTACCTCTCCCTCAGGTAGTCCAACTCATCGTTCCTTATTCTTTCTCGCTCCTGTGTCTGATAGTCCACGATAAACTTGGGATATTGGTTAAAAACTGGATACTGCCCTTTCGTCAATGCCGCAAAGACATGAAGCATGCCGTTGGGATGAACGTCCGCAGGAGTGGCATCCATGAGACGGTAGACTTCTCTAATGACAACACTTATATCCAGGTTATTCCGATGGTGAAAAAAATACTGTAAGAAAACGCTGTGTTTAAATTGTGAGTTAGCCAACAAAGCAATTACAAGGTAGAATTAAAACAAGGTTAGCTTAAAAAGTGTGAATTAATCTTGTCTTTCTTTCTCTCTCTTCTTTTTTGGCAAATGCACTGGAGCTTTTCTTAAGCCAAGTTTTAAGATGAAGAGTCAATTTCATGTTTTCAAAGTCTAAAGAATTTCAAAACCAAACTTTTGAAATAATACTTTTTAAACTTTAACTCAAACCAAAGGCCTCCTTTGTACCAGAAGAACACTTTAACCAACAATGGAGCACACTCTTCTGCTCAGATTTTTTCCTTGCAAAATCCCAAATAAATAAATTTGAAAATAAATTAGCTTGATTCGTTAAAAATATCTGAAATGTTTCCACATTACCTTGTTCTGCTGGAAGGTCCAAATTCTAAAATATATATAGCTGAGCATCTTGAGAACATTAAGGAGGAATAAAGTTTGACAGGGGTGCCTGGGTGGCTCAGTCTAAGTCTCCGACTCTTGATTTTGGCTCAGGTCATGATCTCGGGGTGGTGAGACTGAGCCCCTCGATGGGCTCCATGCTCAGTGGGGAGTCTGCTTGAGATTCCTTCTGTCCCTCTCCCACTGCCCCTCCCCACCCACTCTCTCTCAAACAAATAAATCTTTAAAAAAAGAAAAACTAGGGGCGCCTGGGTGGTTCAGTGGGTTAAAGCCTCTGCCTTCGGCTCAGGTCATGATCTCAGGGTCCTGGGATCGAGCCCCGCATCGGGCTCTCTGCTCGGCAGGGAGCCTGCTTCCTCCTCTCTCTCTGCCTGCCTCTCTGCCTGCTTGTGATCTCTCAATCTCTCTCGAAAAAATAAAAAAAATCTTAAAAAACAAAACTAAAAACCTTGAAAAAAAAGTTTGTAAAAAAAGAAAAACTAAAAACCTTGAAAAAAACAAACAAACCAGAGTTTGACAGGAACCACAAAAGTAACAACAAACCCAATTCATCCTATCCACCAAAAGAACATCTCTCCTTATTTTTTTTTGAAGAGTGTATTTATTTATTTGAGAGACAGAGATGGAACGTGCCCGAGCCGGGTGAGTGGCGAGTGACAAGTAGGACCCCCCCTGACTGAGTGCAGAGCCCGACTTGGGTGGGGCTCCATCCCAGGACCCTGAGATCCTGACCTAAACCAACTGAGTCAGACACTTAACCAACTGACCCTGTCCTTTTAAAAACCTCCTTTAGCGCTTTTTTTCAAGTAACCTTCCTGCCACATCTCAGAATTCTCAGAGTAACCATTTCTTGTGGGTTAACAGGCAGCCAGACTGTCACAGACCGGATGCGTCACAGATAAAACCACCCGCAGAATTAATGATGACTCAGCAGGTAAACATCCTAAAACAGGCAACAAGCACTGAACTCCAATATTACCTCGTTTCTCTCCTGAATCTATGACTTTAAGACAAATAGTGTGTGGGATGGCCCGCTGGATTACTGACCAACGACGTCAGAGGGGGGATGTGGTACACCTTGCTCTCCACTGCATTTCTCCCACCTGGCACCAGTACCGGGCATGTAACAGGTACTCAAAAAATGCACTGATTCTTCAGTGGAAATAAATGAAAACTTGAGACCTGCTACTTAAGAACAAGGATATTTACCTCAAAATCATCTTTAAGACTGCAGTTGAGCAAAGGCGCTCTAGAACATATGTTGTAGGCCACGACAGTCATCAGGAGGAATGAAGGATGGTTGGAAAAGACATTATCAAATAATTTTAGCCACTCTTCTCTGGTTAGTACTTCTGAAAAAACGGTTTCAAGAAGAGGCCATGCATACAGCTAAAATAAAAAAGGAAAAACTTATTAGTTTTCTATGGAAAAGTCATAAGTCCTTGCTAATACTCTCTTACATTTGATGTAGCTGTTAAAATCCTTATATTCAAAATGATTATGAAAAGAACTACCTTAAGAGGGACGCTTCTTTATAGACTTTTGGGAAAGCAGTTTAATGAAGAAGAAAATGAAATGCTATTAAAAATACAAGAGGTAGTATGTTCTTTTATTATATTCTTTCAAGAAAATTGTCTTATTTATACCCGAGCCAGTGTTAGTTTCCAAAACAAGTCATGTTATCCTAAAAACCTCGTACTTCTTACCTGGGAAGTTACGTCATGAGCTATGTAGTGCTGCAGCAGTTCTCTGTCGTGGAATGCCAGAACATTCTCTATCACACTGAGAATATTGATGGGAGGATTTGGGAAATATTCAAACCAGTGTTGACACCAATTGACTATGAAGAAAAAAAAGGGGATTTATCTTTACCATTCTGTATTATCCAAGGACTACACAATTCTTACATGTACTCACTCTAGGTCCTCAATATGTCCATTAATAAAGAAATCATAACAACTCTTTGAGTTCTAGAACTTTTGATTTTAAACTTCCATCCTGTTAACATTGTATTTCAGGCTTATAGAATTGGCCAATTTCCTCAACTGAGCACAATCAATGAGCGTGTCCATTAAAACAAACAGAACTTTCCAGAGTTTTCCTGATCTTCCCCGGAGGGCACTCTGCTTCCTTCTCCTGGTTAACAAAATGACCCTCCTACAAAAGATTCCTTCTTAAGTCTTCATTAATTGTGATGAATGTTAAGTGATAACCTCCTGAAATCTACTCAAATTCATACCTAATCAAAACTAGAAAAGTTTACAAGAAATGTTCAAAATTACTTTTTTTTTTGAGACAGAGAGTGTGTGGGGGGGGGGGTTGGAGGGTGGGAGAGGGAGAGAGAGAATCTTAAGCAGACTCCATGCCCAATGTGGAGCCCGACGTAGGGCTCTATATCATGACCCTGAGATCATGACCTGGGCTGAAACCAAGAGTGGGATGCTTAACTGGTAGCTCACTACCCAGATACCCCCAAAATTATATCTTACACATCAACACAAACACATAAAAACAAACGGGCATGTATCATATCCCCCCATCCATTAAATGTTAGAATAAACATGTTCCTATTACTAGGACAAGAGTGACTGCTCTACGGCCATAACAAGTAACCACCAGAATTGGTTTTAAATCTAAGCCATTGACAAACAACTTAGTCAGTAAACCTAACTTTGAAAACCCAACCAGTGACTGAGGGATTCTCTGCAAGTCAGTCAGTGGAAAGCGGAATCCTTTCTGCTCATGATGTTTCTAAAGCTCGCATTAACTCACTGAGTAGCCACTAGCACCCCCAAAACATTCCTCAAAAACCCTGGTGAGATCAGTTAGTTTCATTCAATGAACTATGTTTAATCACCACAGCCCTCCTTAATAATTCAAATCAGATTTTTATTTTTTTTTAAAGATTTTTTTTTTATTTGACAGACACAGATCACAAGTAGGCAGAGAGGCAGGCAGAGAGAGACAGAAGGAAGCAGGCTTCCTGCTGAGCAGAGAGCCCGATATGGGGCTCCATCCCAGGACCCTGGGATCATGACCCGAGCTGAAGGCAGAGGCTTTAAGCCACTGAGCCACCCAGGCGCCCCTGGATTTTTATTCTAAACACTGAATTGTGGTTCTGTCCTTTGACAATATGATCTCCTTTCTCATATTAGCAAAAGAAGACTTAGATCGGCAGAATTTTGGATTATATCTGGTTATAAAAGGGCCTACAAGTTCTAGAAGTCAATTCTTTATTAGTAAGTAAATGTGAGTTAATAATTAAGGCATAAGTAAACCCTTACAAAAACTAAGCTTTAAAAGAAATTATTTCAGCTTCTTTAACTGCTGTTCTTAAGTTAACTTTAGAAGAAAAATCCAGTTCAGCAACATGTGCTATGGGTCTACCGTGTCTCAGATACTGCTAGCCCTAGGAATTTTAAAACACCACACACACACACACACGAAGCCCAGATTTTTACAACTAATCTTCATTAAGAGAACACTGTTCTCAATTAGGCATGAGGGAAACCCCGCTTTATACGTAAGCGTTTGCCTTCTATTCTGCGTAGTGTCACCGCAGGAGTGTGTATAGAAGACCCAGACACAGGACTGAAGGAGAACAGGATAAAGACAAGTAACCCAGGCGGGGGCGGGGGTGTTCCTTGATTAAACTGGAAGAACCCCCTCTTGGTCATACAAGAGACTGTAAAGAGCACTTCAAGATGACTTTTATAAACATATTCCAAATTATACATCAAACGGACTATATTCCTTCAGACTTTCTCCCAGGTCCCAACTAGACCGTGAACCTAAAAAGCTGAACAGTGGTTTATTGCGAGCAGTGCTAACATTCAGTCGGAGGTCAGGTAGTGCTCCTTGAATAAAACCGGTTTCAGACCCTTGATGAAAATTCCCAGCTACTCATGCTGACCATGACAGATCTCCTAGATTTAAATCAGGCCTAGAAGAAAAAATCAATTCCTTGGCACAGAACCATACGCCAGCGATATAACAAGATTTTACTGGAAATAAAATATAGTTTTGCATGCTTACCTAGTTATGAACAGCTTTTCTTATGGTAAGATATCATTTGCCATTTTAACCATTTTTGAGCCTGCAAATCAGTGCCATAACTGAATGCACAACGTTGTGCAACCATCACTATGTGCAAAATCTTTTCCCAAAGAGAAACCCTGTACCCATTTAGTACTAATCTCCCATTCCTACCTCCCCCAAGCCCTGGTAACCTCTAATCTATTTTCTGTGTCCATAAAATTGCCTATTTGAGATATTTTATATAAATTTGTTCTTTTGCGCGAGCTTTCAGGGTCCATTCCCTTATACGTCTGAACCACATTCCACTGTATACACAGTTTACCCATTCATCTGTTAACAGTGATGATACTTGGGCTGTTTCCACCTTCCAGCTGTTGGGGATAACGCCACCACCGACATTCACATACAAGTATCTGTTTGAGTCTCTGTTTTTAGTTCTTTTGGGTATATCCCTAAGAATGCAATTGCTGGATTCTATGGTAATTTTATGTTTAACTTTTTGAGAAATTGCCAATTTTCCACAGTGACCACCATTTTATGTTTCCAGCAATACATGAAGGTTAGAATTTTCCCACATTCTTATCAACACTTGTTTTTTTCCCCATTTTTAAATTACAGCCATCCCAGAGGTACCATCCCAAAGTGGTACCTCAGTGTGGTTTTGATTTGCGTTTCCTAATGACTAATGATCTGGAGCATCTTTTCATGTACATTAGCCATTTGTGTATCTTCTATGGAGAAAAGTTTAATCAAAGCCTTTGCCCATATACAAATGAGATTATTTGTCCTTTTGTTGTTGAGTTGCTTCTTTTCCTTTTAAAACTCCGAGTGTTGTTGCCAGAGTAAACTCGGAAAACCTTTTTGAGGAATCAATTAGAATATTTATATTTTTTGACCTAATAATACCAATTCTAAGAACTGACCAAGAGACAATATTATACATATTTATATGTGAAGACAGTTATAACATTGTTTCTTCAGGTAAAAGTTAGAAATAACCTAAATGTCCAACAACCAATTAAACTAGAACCTCTACATTATAGAATATTAGAGTCATGAAGGGGGAAAAGATTACAGTCAATAAGATATTTATAAAGTTTATAAAAAGAGAAATGTATCTAACATATTAAATAAAAGTAGTATAATCACAAAAATTTAAAAACTGCTTAAAAAGTACAGAAAAATTATTTAAAAAACTAATGGTCTAGCAGGGGGACTAAATGATGATACACCTAAATGATGAAATATTATATTACGTGGGGAATAAATTATGTTTTTCAAAAATATTTAATGATTTGGGGAAATGCTTTTATAAGAAATTCATCAATACATTCTCAAAGATTATCAATGAGGAGGAGAAACATGGGTGAATTTTCTTTTCTTTTGTATGTTCTCCTATATTTTCTCCAATCAGTAAAAATTTTTTTTTTTTTTAATTTATTTATTTGACAGAGAGAGATCACAGGCAGAGAGAGGAGGAAGCAGGTTCTCCGCCGAGCAGAGAGCCCGATGCGGGGCTCGATCCCAGGACCCTGAGACCATGACCTGAGCCGAAGGCAGCGGCTTAACCCACTGAGCCACCCAGGCGCCCCCCAATCAGTAAAAATTTATCAAAGCAAATGCAATGCAATTAAATGAACAAAAAAAGGGAGAAATATAGTATTCACAGTATGTATGCTTGAATCTTTTTATTTCTACTTCTCAAAATTTTACTGTAATTACAGTTAAGTGCTTATCTCCTTTGTACAAGAAAACCTTTTAAGGCAATTTAAAATACATATAAAATTGGTTATTTTTGTTAAATAAATCTATAACTGGATTCCGTTTATTGACTGTTTAACTGACCCGATTATACCAATATGAAAAAAGGACTCACTTTTCAGGGTAGATGGCAAGCAGTAAACACAATGGTTGAGAGCACAGGCTATACAGTCTGTCTGGGTTCAACTCCTTGTTCTGTCACCAACCTACCCTTGGGAACTTAAGCTCTGTGTGCCTCAGTTTCCTCAGTTATAAAAAACGAAATAACAATGCCCACCTCATAGGACTATTAAGATTTAGATAAGTTAATAAAGACAAACATGGAGAATAGTATCTGGTACACAGAAAGTTCTCAAGAAATGTTTACTCTGGCTGCTGAGAATAAGGACGGCAGTTAGCACCCGCTACAACAGGCACTGTGTGCTAAATCCTGCCTTACTTACTACAGTCCTATTAATAATAAACTGATTTTCAGTAAGTGAAGAAGCATCTGCTTCCTTACTTTTTTTTTCCCCTAAAGATTTTATTTATTTGTGAGAAAGAACATGTGTGCACGCACAAATGGAGATGGGAGCCGGACAAAGGCAGGATCCCAGGACCCTGAGATCATGATCTGAGCGAGATTCTTTTTTTTTTTTCTTTTTTTTTACAGATTCTTATTTATTTGACAGACAGATCACAAGTAGGCAGAAAGGCAGGCAGAGAGAGAGAGAGGAGGAGGAGGCAGGCTCCCCGCTGAGCAGAGAGCCCCATGTGAGGCTCGATCCCAGGACCCTGAGATCACGACCCGAGCCAAAGGCAGAGGCTTTAATCACTGAGCCACCCAGGCGCCCCCTGAGCGAGATTCTTAATGGACCCAGGGCCACCCAGGTGCCCCTGCTTCCTTTCTACTAACAAAATCTAAGCTGTAACAGTATCTTCTAAAATGCAACTATCCAAATTTTCTTGTAAATGAAAAGGTTTATGTATAAATGTCCGAACTCTCCATTTCATGCTGATTATTTAACACGGGAATTAATAAATGTTGCAAAGCTGCAAAGACATCAGAGAATTATACAGGAAATCCACTCTTGGTTTCATTATTTAATACTTATCTACTTACTTATAAGAGTAGCAACAACTTCAAAACAAATGAGCTGATTGTTCTGGAATAATTTTACAAATGGAAATGCCAAGAGCGGAAGATACGGCGTGTCGCTGAAGATGGCAGACCAGTGAGCTAATGCAGATAGGGTTCTGTGAGTCAGGTAAGGAAATAAAGACCAGAGAACAGTTTATTATGAAAATTTGACTAAACAATACATTTAACTGATAAAAAATTTGCTACAGAAGGTATATTTGATGAAAATTCTCCCTCCTACCTTTATCACTTAGCTTACTTCTCCAGAACCACTGTTAAAAGTATAGATCCTTTTTTAAAAAATCACAAAGGTTTGTATAAACACTGTGTTGCACCTTGTGTTTTTCACTTAATAGCATCTTGGAAAAAGTTCATTATTAGTAGACGCAGAGCTCTGATACGCAAGACAGTTTTGTACAGAGACACCTTAATTTCTTTAACTTGGCCTTACTGGGCATTTAAGTAGTTTCTAACCCTTTATAAATAATGCCATGCTTAATGTTTTATTTATATCTTTCTTCATGCAGGAATATAGATTTGGATAAATTCCTAGATGTGAAATTGCTGAGTCAAAAAACATATGCATTAATTTCAATAGCCAGTGCCAAATTATTCTCTGCAAAAAAGTGTCTACTCACATTCTCAGTAGCAGAGTAAAGGGATGCCCATTTTCTCACTCTGGCCAATGTGCTTTATTATCCTTCTTTTTAAATCTTTGGTCTAGGTGAGAAATGGCATTTCGATGTGGTTTTATTTTTATTTTTTCTAAAGATTTTATTTATTTATTTGACAGACAGAGATCACAAGTAGGCAGAGAGGCAGGCAGAGAGAGAAGAGAAAGCAGGCTCCCCGCCGAACAGAGAGCCCGATTCGGGGCTCAATCCCAGAACCCTGGGATCATGACCTGAGCCAAAGGCAGAGGCTTTAACCCACTGAGCCACCCAGGCACCCCTCAATGTGGTTTTAAATGTATATATATATATTTTTTTTCACTGTAATTTTAATTGGCATTTATTATAAGGGAGGTACAGCATCTTTTCATGCTTAAGAACCATATCTCCAGCTATGAACTACACATTCAATCCTTTTTCCATTTTTTATTGGTTGGCTCTTTCTACACTCATTTACATGAATAGTTCATATAGAAACCAGCCTTTTATTTGTCCTACATTTTGTATATACTTTCTCAGTTTACATGCATTTTTGGGGAATGTTCTTATATGTAGAGATTTGTGTTCATATCAATCTCTTCTGGATATGTCAAGCTTAAAAAGACCTGCCTTACTCTAAGACTATAATTCTATATTTACTCCTGATACTTTTAAGGTTTCTCTCTTTTTTTTTAAACTTTTTGTTTTGAGATAGTTTTAGGTTTACAAAAAGTTGCAAAATCAGTAGAGAGTTCCTGTATATCCTTTAGTCAAATTACTCTAATGTTAACATCTTGCATAAATACAGTACAATTATCAACACTAAGAAATTAACTGGTATTGTGCTATTAACTGTACCAGACTTCATTCAGATTTTATCATTTTTCCCACTTTGCTAGGTGTTATTTTATCGTTCTGCCAACCTAGGGTGCCACACTGCATTTCTTTGCTATGTCCCCATAGGTTCTTCCCATGTGGAAGCTCCCAGTCTTTCGGACACTGACATTTTTGAGGAATGCTACACAGTTATTTTATAGACTGTCCCTCAATGTCTTCTCACGATTTAGAGGGAGGTTCTAAATTTCTGGCAAGAACACCAGGGAAGTGCTGTGTAACTTACTGATGTACATCATTACTGGGGATTTCAAATCTGACTACTTGGTTATGGCGGCACTGGCCGAGTTTCTCTGCTATAAAATGACTCTCTTCCCATTTGTAATTAATAAACATCTAGAGGAAGGTACACACGTTGCTGCACTATACCGAACACACCTCTGTAACACTCTGAGCAGTTTCCTGCTTCTGATGGGGTACTTCTTGTGAAGGTTGAGAAATGCCACATGCACACCCTTGTCTTCCAGGCTGCTGAACGCAGTGTGGTTTTCAGGCAGCTGGAGCAGAGAACGCCAAATGAACATTCTGAAATAAAAACATCATTTTAACCAAGAACAATCTGGGGGGTAACACTGATTTAACATGGAAGAAAGTAAATGGTACCTGTATTTCGTGGGATATTCACCATAGCCTTTTAATAAGATCTGTAAACGCTTTTTGTTTAATCCATCTGACAACTCATTCTTTAAAAAAAAAAAAAAAAAAAAAGTCAGTAAGTGATATAATTCCAAAACTGAAAAGGTGAAATCTAGCCCACAGTGGCTTTCTAGCTTTCCTTATTTATTTATTTATTTATTTAAAGATATTATTATTTATTTATTTGAGCGAGAGAGAGAGAGAGAGAGAGCAAGCAGGGGGAGGAGCAGAGACAGAGGGGAGAAGAATCTCAAGGAGACGCTACGCCGAGCATGGAGCCCGACACGGGGCTCGATCTCACGACCCTGAGATCATGACCTGAACTGAAACAAAGAGTCAGACACTCAACTAACTGAGCTACCCAGGCACCTGGTTGGCTTTCCAACTTTATAACACAACACACAGTTAAAAAAATATTTTTAGGGATGCCTGGGTGGCTCAGTGGGTTAAAGCCTCTGCCTTCAGCTCAGGTCATGATCCCAGGGTCCTGGGATCAAGCCCTGCATCGGGGGGGGGGGGGGGGGGGTTGTCTCTGCTCAGCAGGGACCCTGCTTCTCTTCCTCTCTCTGCCTGCCTCTCTGCCTGCTTGTGATCTCTGTCAAATAAAATAAATCTTTAAAAAATATTTTTACATTATGGGACTCTCTCTCTCTCTCTCTCTCCAGTATGCATATACATAGCAGATAAAGTTCCTGACACATTACTGTAGATCTGGGTTTGACTGACATTTCCTGTAAAGCATCAGAGAGTGAATGTTTTAGGCTTTGTGGGCCAAGAGGCAAAATCAAGGATATTATGTAGATATTTAAAATGTAAACATTTCCCGAGAAGCCAGATGTGGCTGACGGGCTGTCAGCTGCTAACCCCTACAGCAACGGCAATGCATCCCAATACTTTCTTCCTTCTCTCTCTCCCCACCCTTTCACTTTTTCCCCCCTTCTTACTTCTAAGTCAATTTTAAGTCAATTCTAATCTTTTTTTAAATTTCATTTATTTATTTTTTAAATTTTATTTATTTGACAGACAGAGATCACAAGTAGGCAGAGCAGCAGGTAGAGGGAGGAGGGGGGCAGGCTCCCCACTGAGCAAGAAGCCCGTTGTGGGGCTCGATCCCAGGACCCTGGGATCATGACCTGTGTGGAAGGCAGTCGCTGAACCAAGTGACCCACCCACGTGCCCCAAGTCAATTCCAATTTTAATGGAAAAATTACTTTAAAGATTTGGAGATGATAAAGCCTTTTTTGGAGATGACCTCATCTGATGCTAACAACTCAATGAAACAGATGGGATGTTGTTCTTATTTCGAGAAAATGGGTGGGTCAGAGCTCAGTGACACCAACCTATTCAGTATATCTTGGCTAAGACTCAAAGCCAGATTTTTCTGACTTAGTGCAATGCCCTTTTTACCATTAAAAAAAAAAAAAAAAAGGCAATCCAATGTAAGAGGGAGCGAAGGGACAACCGAGATGATGGTGAAGGAAGATTCCTGCTTGAGAGCCTTGCACCAGAGCCGGAAGACCAGGCTGGAGCAATAGAATCAAGGAAAGAGACCCATTCACTCTTGTCATCAGCAAGACACCTACTGCCACCCGATCGCTTTGTAAATGGAGATAAAATACCCAGGTGAGTCTGGCTTGAGTTTTATCTGTTCTTATCTTGACCACGTAAGGATAGAGTTCCTACTTCCCCTTCCACAACCTGATGCCAAGATTAGGGGAAGAGACGCAGTTCAGCCTGTACAAGGGTTCTACTTAGACCTCCTCCTTACAGCTGGCCGTGGACTGTGTAGGAACAGCCCACTCCCTGACCCATTTCTGTAGGATCTCCAAATTTGACTCATTCAAGAGCACCGCCAGCTACCTTGACGGTGGTGGTGCCTCTTTTATTTCCCAGAAGTCAACTGTGATCATCCCCCAGTTATCCTAGAAAAGGCTCCTGATTAAATTCTCAGCAAAGTTGAGGTCAGGCCATGTCCCAGAGGTATCATTCAGCTTACTTTCTCATTAGAACATTCAATGAACAGGAACAATATTGTCCCATCTTTACACAGCAAGATTTGTGCCTGCTACTTAGCTTTCTAAAAGTAACCAATATTTTTGGAGGGGAGCTTGGTGGGGGGATGGTGTAACTGGGTGATGGCCACTAAGGAGGGCACGTGTTGTAATGAGCACTGGATGTTATATGCAACTGATGAAACACTAAATTCTATCCCTGAAACTAATAATACACTATATATTAATTAAACTGAATTTTTAAAAAAGCTAACCAATATTTAGTTAAGGATTATAGAGGGAATAAAACTATAAAGAAAATCGAGGACATAATTTACACAAAAATGAGGACAATAGTTACATCTCTAGGATAGGGAAAGAAATGTGGCTACAGGAGCTACAAGGCTACTGGTAATACTCTGTTTCTTAATGTGGATACAGGTATGTCTAGAAAAGTGTTAACATGGCAGGTCTGTGAATGCTATGCCTTAGAAAGGCATACTTGCAAGGTTGTCTGGGGTCTAGAATCCTGGGTTTTGGGAAAGTTCCCACTATCCGCAGAACCTCTAAGAGTGGCTCACTGTGTGTAAATTGTTCGTACACTGATTTAGGCTGAACACCTGATTTCCTTGTAGAGGCCTGGATTTTGCAATGTACTGAACAGAGGATGCCTACATAACCAGCCTCCACTGAAAACTCTGGCCCCTGGGTTTCTAATGAATTTCCCTGGTAGATAACACTTTTTTCCTCTTTCTTTTTATATGGGTTTCACAGTTTTACAACGCTCCGAGGGAAAAAGAGATCATTAAAATTAATGTGACAAACTTTAAGTGTTGGTGAGAATTTGGAGCAACTAGAGCTCTCTAATACCTCTTGGTGGGAATATAAATTGTCTCAATCACCTTCTTGGGGAAACTGACAGCTTACTACAGCAGAACAGAAGCATTGCCAGCAAGCCGGTAATTCCATTCCTAGGTTTATATTCAGCATAAAGTGTCCTATGTTCACCAACAGAGAAGCCACAATGTGCACAGCAGCTCTACTTCTAACAGCAAAAAAAAGAAAAAGAAAAAGAAAAAGAAAACCATCCAAATGCCTACTGACCACAGAATGGATAACATCTGGTTTATTCACATGATGGAATTTTATACAGCTACGAGTGAATGATTTACAACTACATGGATTTCTCAAACATAAATTAAACATAATGTTGCATGAAAGAAGCCACATGCAAAAGAGTACAAACTGAATAATCCAATTATATTATATAAGAACAAAAAAAGGCAGAACTAAGGTATGTATTATAAGTCAAGAGAGTAGTCATCCTTGGGGGAGAGGGGGGAAGTGTCTGGAAGGGACCAGGAGAGGCCCTTCTGGGGTGCTGGTAATGGCCTATTTTTGGTCTGGGTGTCAATCACACAGGTGTGTCCAGTCTGTAAAAATTCACTGAGCTGTATGTTTAGGTGTACTTTTCTGTTTGTGACTGATTTAATGTCAATAAAAAGTTTTAAAAGTCCTTGAAAATGTTAGCAACCTCTTTACTGATATTTATATTTACTTTCAACTCCAAAGTAAAATATGCTTTTTGCAGAAAATTAGGAAAATAAAAAAATATATATATGAAAGAAGAAAATAAAACTGACTGAAAGCCCTTCCCTTAAAGCTAATCCTATTAGCATCTTGGTTTTTCTTCGAAAATAATACACAGGTACTCCTGTTCCTTTTAAATCAAACTGATATCCAAGTACATAGTTCTTGTAACTTGCTTTCTATATTTAACATACTGTAATTATTTCCCTTTCCTCTTACATATTCTTAGGTTTCTAGTGTCTAGCTCTATCATAACTTATATGCCATTGATCATTTTGGTTGTTTCTAAGTTTTTCTTGAATAAATCTCACACACACACACACACACACACACACACACACACACGGTAACAGATCATCCTAAGGAGAAAGGCAAAGTGGTATATTCTTTCTTAGAACCATTTGTCTTCTACCATCAAAATTTTTGTCCATACTGTGACTTAAAAATTCTCCTTCTCCAGATACATTTGTCCAAATGTTTGAAGATCACTGTATAAGACTATGCACCGCATCACGGACTATATTAACAGGAGACTCACGACACCATCCAAATGCCAGCTAAGCAGAGTAAATTAAGACCAAGGTAGAGCCACAAGGGCAATGCGAGTATTTTTTAAATGTTGTAGCACCACAGGCATAAATGCAAACAGACAGTCAACACATTAAGTGATGAAAGTCACAGAACAGTGCTATAGTATGATTCCATTCACGTAAAAAAGAAGAAATAGGAAGGTTAAGACACGCAGAAGGGCGTATGTCTACACACGCAGGGAAGACTTCTGAAGGAAGCAACGACGACCAGCAGTGGTTACCTCAGGGACGTGGGGAAAAGAGCGGGCAGAAGGGAGAAAGGTATATTTTTATTTTTCCCTTCATAACCTTCTATACTAGCACTAACAGATAATGCCAGCCATGAATGTAATTTTAAGTTTTCTAGAACTACATTAAGAAAGTAAAAAAGAAACAGGTAAAATTAAGTTTAATAATGTTTCCCTGAACCCAACGTAACCAAAATATTATCATTTCAACCTGTAATCAAAATTACTAAATCACTAGTAAGATATATTTCATATTCCTTTTGTAAAAATGTATTTACTTATTTGAGTCATCTCTATAGCCAAGGTGGAGCTTGAAATCACGGCCCCACGATCAAGAGTCGCACGCTTTTCTGACTGAACCGGCCAGGCGCTCCAAGATATTTTATATTCCTCTGCTTCTACGAAGTTTTCAGTATCAGATGAGTATTTCCCCTACACGGCACATCTCCGCTCAGACTAAGCACATCACAGGTTCTCATTAGTCACCCGTGGCTAGCGGCTAGCGTACTGGCCAGTGCACTTCTGTACTGTTTGACTTCTTTAAAAACCATAAACATGTACTAATTATACATTTAAAACTTAGAAATTTAGAAGTTGTCATTTCAGTTACAACTTTCTTCTCTTCCTATCTTTCCTTTAACTTCTAAGACAGGGACAAGTGATGATGGCCTAAGGTATCTTGTCCACAGCAGAGTCTATGACAAACAAAAGTGTAATTATAATATATTCTTACCTCTTTGTTTTCAAAACTACCAGCCAGGTCTTGCTTTAGGATTCTGGTTTGCACTCTGTTTTCTCTTGATTTTGCTGGCTGCTGGACCCTTCCCGTTGTTACTTTCATCTTAAGGTCCCCGGAATTCAGTTTACGCTTGGGCACATCTTCAATCACTTTCACTAAGGGAGGAGGTGGCTGAAAAGGGGGAAAAAAATAAAATCTCGTGGTTATCCTTGGAAAACAGACCTGTCCACGCAGGATTTGCAGAAGTTGTGGTGACCAGTTTCACAATGTACCTTAACATGCATCACTATTTTTCAAGCAAAGTGTCCAAAAATATCCAAGAATGTTCCCTTGTCATTAAATTAAATTTCTGCCAAATTCCTTTGAAGAACACAGTTAAGATACATGACTAACAACAATACAAAATTTAATTATCCCTTGAAAGCTGGCCTTAAATCATAGTCTATCAATCGATTTTTTTAAAAAAGATGTTTTATTTGAGAGAGCAAGCATGAGAGAGAGAGCAAGTGAGCTTGTGCGGGGTGGGGAGGAGGCAGAGGGAGAAGCAGACTCCCCAGTGAGCGGAGAGCCTGATGTGGGACTCGATCCCAGGACCCCAGGGCTTCACGACCTTCACGACCTGAGCCAAAGGCAGATGCCACCCAAGCACCCCTAATCTATTTTTTTTACACTTGTGTGATAAAATTAGTGGTTTGGTGATAATCGGCAGAGAAGGCACAGCTGGACATAGGGCCCTCCTAGAACGGGAAGAGAAGCACCCTAGTATTCTTCGGGCTCAAGTGAACTTCTTTGAGGGAGTTGTCAAACAACATTCCTCTAGAGGCGTGGGACGCCTGCCTCTCTGTCCCTGACTCCGCAGAGAAGGCTGTTAGTCCCCTACGGCATCAACAGCTTAACGAGAAATTTGGACAGCACCTCTCATTTTTATGGGAAAATAACAAGAAAATTAACCCCAACAATTTACTTAAGGGAAAATAATTCACTAGCACATTTTCTCTATGAATAATACCACTTTGAAATCAAAAGATCCGTGTTCAAAGGAAATGAGCAGATAAGGTAACCCAGGCTTCCTGAGTTCTAAATATTATGAAAGTACAATGACTTTCACAGACCATTTAAATGTTCAAGGCCATTATTCTAAGTTTTCTTAGTAATTAGCCCAGACCCAAATCAAAGACAAGGTGGATGTGTGATTTTTAAAAGATTTTTCTGGAAGCCAAAGTGCCTATTCCTTTCATATGAAAACAGAGAAGAAGAACCCAGGGAAGATACTGTATGTCCAAATGGACACATTAGATTTAAAAAAAAAACACACGTTAGACACAGTACCTTGCATTCACATTGTCATGAAAGCCAGACAGTGATCTTCCAAGATAATGTCTAATGAAAATGAATAACCACTCCTCGGGAAAGCTCTTTGAAAAGGATACCAAACTTTTTGACCTCCTCCCCTCATACTCCCAGAAGAAAAAAGCAGAACAAAGCAAACATCTTGACCCTTTTTTATAACATAGACGACTAAAAGACTACTTTGAGGTTTCAAAGATTTTTCTCATGTTATCTTCAGGGGTTTAGGACTTTTGCTTTTGAAACGTGCAGCCTACTGTCTGAGTCCAAAAAAGTCTTCCCTGGGGCACCTGGGTGGCTCAGTCGGGTTACGCAGCTGACTTCAGCTCAGGTCATGATCTCAGGGTCCTGGGATCGAGCTCTGTGTCAGGCTCCATGCTCGGTGGGGAGTTCTCCCTCTCCCTCTGCCCCCCACAACGCCCCCTCCCCAGCCACTCATGCTCACTAGCTCTCGTGCTTTCTCTCAAATAAATAAAATCTTTTTAAAAAAGATTTTATTTATTTATTTGACAGAGATCACAAGTAGGCAGAGAGGCAGGCAGAGAGAGAGGGGAGGGGAAGCAGGCTCCCTGCTGAGCAGAGAGCCCAATGCGGGGCTTGATCCTGAGATCATGACCTGAGCTGAAGGCAGAGGCTCAACCCACTAAGCCACCCAGGTGCCCCTCAAATAAATAAAATCTTAAAAAAAAAAGTCTTCCCTTATTGCCATGATGAATACATAACACTGTAAAATGTAAACAGTAGGTAATGTGATTATATACATGGCATAGATACTAAATTTTTGCTTTGACATTACTATAAAAAGCATCTAAAGTTGTAACTGTTTTTTATTCTTTTTGAAGTTTATTTGACAGAGAGAGACAATGTGAGCAAGAACAGGTAGTCAGAGCAGAAGGCAGAGAGGGAGAAGCAGACTCCCTGCCGAGCAGAGAGCCTGATGTGGGACTCAATCTCAGGACCCCGGGATCACAATACCTGAGGTGAAGACAGACGCTTAGCCAACTGAGCCACCCAGGTGCCCACAGTTGTAACTGATTCTATAAGGATTTTTTTTTAAAGGTTTTATTTATTTATTTGACAGAGAGAGGAATCACAAGTAGGCAGAGAGGCAGGCAGAGAAAGAAGGGGAAGCGGGCTCCCCATTGAACAGGGAGCTCGACGCAGGGCTCGATCCCAGGACCCTGAGATAATGACCTGAGCAGAAGGCAGAGGCTTAACCTTAGAGTCTTAACCCACTGAGCCACTCAGATGCCCCTCAATAAGGTTTTTTAAATAGTGTTTTTCTCAGAGACATTGTCATTTATTCACATCAAGAAAGAACTCAAGGATAATGGAAAATAAAACAATAGCTCTGGTCCAAAAAAAAAAAAAGTATGATTGCCACCTACTCTATGATTTAATTTTTCAATTCTTTCATTTCATCTATGAAATGCAATTAAAACTGGTCTGACTTCTGAATATTGCCCACTTTTAATATCCTTGAATTAACTTCTAAACTCAACCCATTCTTCCAAATCTTTACTAAAATTTTTATTCTAGGGGAGCCTGCGTGGCTCGCTTGGTTGAGAATCTGCCTTCGGCTCAGGTCATGATTCCGGAGTCCTGGGATCGAGCCCTGCTTGGCGGAGAGCCTGCTTCTCCCTCTCCCTCTGCCTACTTGTGCTCTCTCTCTGTGTCAAGTAAGTTTAAAAAAAAACAAAAAAACTCTTTTCTATTCTAGTGCCACATCTTTTTTTCTTGAATTCCACGTGCTTCCACGAAATACAATCTCCCAAAAGTTAGGGCCTAACATATGACCTGCATAGCCATACCCTAGTAGTGTTAAAACTTCAATACACAAGTAGGAATTAGCTTGCTTATTAGCACAATACCAGTGATTAATTCTCCAATGGCCAAAAAACAGACCTTGAAGGAATGGGACATGGGTCAGTTTTGCAGAAACTACAGACCTGAGCCTCCTTGTAAGCCTGCAAAAGTCAGAAAAACACTGACGGCGCTGGGAATGTGTACAAAAGCAAAAGAAAAAAGGATTATCCTACTTCCGTTATACGCTAGCTTTTCTGGTCAGTATGATGTTAATTTGCTTAACAAACAGCAGAGAGGAAGTCACTGACCTACTCTCCGGTTTTTCCCAGGTCTCTCTGCCCGCGTCTATTCATGACCTGTACCTGTAGCTCCTGCAAAATTCAGCTAAGCTGGAAACCCTCCTTAAGAGCAAACAGTATGTCATTACAATTGTCAAAGTTTGCGAGAACAGTAGAGGCTGATTCCATATCGTTAAAGAAAATGTAAGCAATGCGCATGCGCACACACAGAGTAGCTGCTCCGCATGCGCACACACAGAGTAGCTGCTCCACATTCACAGCAGTTCTGTCCTATAAAGAAGCTCCAAGTACGGAGTTAGCGATACTGATCACCGCTCCTGGCGGAGATACCGCTCGGCCCTGGGAGCCAGTGGTCACAGCATTTCTGTCAACCGATCAACACAGAACTTTGTCCAGCGTCTGTCTGTGGTCAAAGACAGTTGTTGCGTACACATGGTTGACTCGTGAGCGCCGAACTCATGCCCACAGCACTATGAGCGGGCGGGGACTAAGCTTACGCACCGCAACCTTCCCGCGCTTAGCATGTCAGCGGTGTGCGGGGGTGAGGGGGGGCATTTAAAGAGCAAAACCAACAACAAAAAGCACAGACCTGGGAAAAATGTGACAGTAAACAGACCGGGCAAAGGACACTCATTTGCAGAATGAGAGTGGAAATAAGAAGGCCGAGCGCTGCCAGGCGTGACCGGGGCAGAGGAACTCAGCCCCTCGGGGCTCCGGGGCTCAGCTGGTGTGAACGCCTGTCAGTGTGTGCTGAGTACTGCCCCGGGTCACAAATGTATTTTTACCAGGAGGCGAATTCACAGTTACAGAATCCACAAAGAATGAGCATGGACTCTCTACGTTTACAAACATAGGGAAAAAAAGCCTAGGAAAATATACACCCCAAAAATCATCTGAGAAACGAGAGACTGAGTGATTCTCATCTCTTTGCTTATCTGTTATCTTTTGATTTTTTTTTCTGCCTTGACATTATCACTTGTCTAATTAAAAAAAAAAAAAAAGAGGATGAGAAGGAGCACACACATAGCAAAAAGACTGTGTCATTTGAAGAACCGAACATGGCCCGGCTGATGACTAGCCGCGTGATGAGGCTGAGGCTCGAGCTTCTTCGTCCATAAAAGGAAATGGTCACGGGGCATCTGGATGGCTCAGTGGGTTAAAGCCTCTGCCTTCGGCTCAGGTTATGATTTCAGGGTCCTGGGATCAAGCCCCGCATCAGGCTCTCTGCTCAGCAGGGAGCCTGCTTCCTCCTCTCTCTCTGCCACCTCTCTACTTGTCTGTCAAATAAATAAATAAAATCTTAAAAAAAAAAAAAAAAAAGGAAATGGTCAGACCAGGTGCTCAGCAAAGTCCCTGTCAGGGCCAGAAGCCTGACTCCGGACCTCGCAAGGCTGCACACAGACAATGAGACTAGGCAACAAGCCAGGGAAATTCTAGATAACCATAAAGGAGAAGTGGGAAGTATATTTTAGGTGAAATGAACACTGCCACAGATGTAGAAATGAGAATGGAGTCTATGGGGGGACATGAGGGAAACTACAAGTCTGGGGGAAGTAAATTAGACAGGAAGAGTAGGCAAGATTAGAGAAGACTCTGACAGGCCTTCGAGTCTGGACTTCAAGCATCAGGCGAAAGGAAGGAAGCTGCTTAGAAACGATGACGACAGTATTCTTCTAGAACCATGCTATATAAAAGATGGACTGATGGGCAGAGGCAGGCCCCAAGGGCTCTGAGTTTTGGTATTTTGGATTAAATTACTGTGAACTCAAGAGCTGTTACTCAGTATAAATACAGGGACGGTTAACATGGAGAGGGACAACAGGCCGCATTTAATAGGTATTATTTCAAATTTAAGAATTAAGACTTAATATTGGCTAGATCTAAAGATATAAAGAAACAGTCCTCGTGCGCCAAGATTTCTAGCCTGTAAGATGGGAAGAAAGACTGGGACAGAAATGAAGAGACCGGGATTGAAGATTTCTTCTGGGAAGGAGATCATGAGAGGCACACTGAACGGGACAGGGACCCACACAGATGCCTATGAGGACAGCAGCAAGTTAAGGAGCACAGCTGAGCAAAGTGTGGAGGGGCCTGGCTGGCTCAGTGGGTAGAGCCTGTGAATCTTAATCTTGGGGTTGTAAGGGACATGCAGCTTTGGGAGGAAGAGGGGAAAAAAAAACAACACCAGATGTATGGATAAGGTCCAAATAATTTAGAAAATCATGGCATAAAAGTTTTATTTGTTTTTAAGATTTTATTTATTTGAGAGAAAGAGAGGAAGGGAAAGCACCGAGGGAGAAGCAGGCTCCCCACTGAGCAGGGAGCCCAATGCAGGGCTCTATCCCAGAACCCCAGGATCATGACCTGAGCCGAAGATCGACGCTTAACCCACTGAGCCACCCAGGCGCGCCGAGATTTTATTTTTGATGATACAGCATTTAAATCTTAAAAAAAAAAAAATTGTGATGTTCTTTACTTGATCACATACCTTATTTATTTCCTGGGTTAGAGCTTGAACTGAGTATATGTTCAGACTTCCGTTTTCCATAATGGATGCAATGTACCGTCCATGTGGGCTAATTACTGATGAGCTAATTCCTTCATCAAGACTCCCAATTTCAAAGAGAAGTTTACAAGTCTGTATATTGATGAATCTCATTATACCATCTTGACTTAGCACTCCAAGAACCTAAGGGTAAAGAGAAACAATATATGAGTTCCAAAAACACATTTAAAAAGTCAAAGGTCTCAGATGTTAACTAGAGTTACTATGTGATCATTATACAATGTATACAAATATCAAATCATTATGAACCTAATGTTTTATGTCAATTATACAATTAAAAACAGTCAACTTCCTGAACATGAAACTACACATACTTACATGTACATATGTGTATATAGTTATATATGGGTTTTTTTTTTGGTTTTTTGGGTTTTTTTTTTTGAGGGGAGGAGAGTCAGAGATTATACTGGTAAAGAGCCGTCACATATTTCAAAATTCCTAATTAAGGCTCATGTAGATTTGCCCCTTTTAGGTCCAGATAAGCCTGGCTCTGACCAGAAGCAGCAAGTGCCCATCCCAGGAGACTGTGGCAGGGAGCATCCGTACCAATCCCTTCAGAGGAATACAGATGATTAGACAGTCCTTCACTTTGACTTCCACTCTGGCTGTCAGAGGCAAGGAGGGAGGAGGGTTTGTTTTCCTTCACCAGCCCCACAGCTCGATCAGAACAAGCACGGGTCCTGCTGCATCCCCAGAAACCTGACTCTGGCAGGTGTAACAGGGAATAGAGAAAGCAATCCTGTGGGCTGCAAGGAAGGGGAACGGGAAACTGGTTTTTAAAGGGGGGAAAACTTAGTTTTAACTCACGTAATTTGAAAAATTAAAAATAAGTACTAAAAAAGTGTAAGTCAATACACAGTAGAGCCCTCTACTGGCTTGTCCACCCCCGGCTTCCCCCCCCCCCCCCCCCCACGACGGGCTGCACCGAGATGCTGACGTCACCTGCTACATGAGAGGCGACGGTCTGGAAGTGGCTGGAAGCAGTCTGAAGGCGGCAATCTCTTCAGTCGGGTCAGGCTGGCAGAAACCCCCCCATTCATAGTTGATGCAACCTTTCTAGAGGGCCATTTGGCAAGATCCTCAAAATGACAGACGCACATCACCTTGACCCTACTGTTTCAGCTCTGGGTGAAATGGGGTGTGTGAAATGGTACGTGCTAAAAGTTATTCGGCGCACCATTATTTGTTTGTTTTTTAAGATTTTATTTATTTGAGAGAAAGAGAACAAGACAGCACGGGGAGGGGCAGAGGCAGATGCCCTGCTGAGTATGGAGCCCAACGCAGGGCTCAGTTTGGGGCTCGATCCCAGGACCCTGAGATCATGATCTGAGCCCAAGGCAGACGCTTCACTGACTGAGCCACCAGGACACCCCTCATTGAACCATTATTTGTAATAAAGAAGAACTAGAAACAGGCTAGGTGCCCAATAACAAAACACTGGTTAAAAAACTATGAAATACTATAGAGATGTTTAAAAAAAAAAAAAAAAAGAAATTCTGTACTGATACAGAACAATCTTCAAGGTCAATTAAGTGAAGAAAAGCAAAAAAAAAAAAAAGTGAAGAAACGTAAGGCGCAAAGCTGCATAAAAAAGTGGGAGAAACACGGGACTTAGAACAACGGTGGTTATGGAGAGTGAGTAATGGGGCAAAAGGGAGAGAAGAATAAGAGATTTCACATCATTGTCTTACTTTTTAATGTTTTTTATTTTTTTTTATCTTTTATGTTTTCACTATCTTTTTATTTTATTTTATTTTTTATGTTTTTATGTTGTGAATGCTTGTCTATTCAAAAACCTTATGTTAGGAGCACCCGGCCAGCTTAGTTGGCAGAACATGCGACTCTTGATGTCAGGGTCATGAGTTATATATAACTTGCTAAAGTACAAGACTCAAAACAGTCAAATTATGATAAGGAAGCTAAAGTCTGACTACTCAACTATTAAAAAGAAAAATGGTGTGAGGGCGCCTGGTTGATTCAATCTGTAGAAAATGTGACTCTGATCTCAGGGTCATGAGGTTAAGCCCCATGTTGGGCGTGGAGTCTACTTTTAAAAAGGAATAAAATGAAATAAAATACATAAGCAAAGAAAATTTTTACAAAATGTTGTGTGTGGTGGGGGTACTCTATAAACTAAGGCAAGTTACAAAGAAAACGTTTCACAAAACTGAGGTACAGTTATGGTAGATCATATAGTATAACAAAAAGAAAAAATTTAATTCTACTCCCCCCTTTAATCCTTACAATTAATAGGAATGTTGACAAATCACTTCATGTTTCTAAGTTTTAATGTCAGTCCACATAATGGTGCAAATAAAAAATAACATGCTAGGGGCGCCTGGGTGGCTCAGTGGGTTAAAGCCTCTGCCTTTGGCTTGGGACATGATCTCGGGGTCCTGGGATCGAGCCCCGCATTGAGCTCTCTGTTCAGCAGGGAGCCTGCTTCCCTTCCTCTCTCTCTGCCTGCCTCTCTGCCTGCTTGTGATCTCTGTCTGTCAAATAAATAAATGAAATCTTTGGAAAAACAACAACAACAACATGCTAAAGCACCCTGTAAACCGTAAAGCCTGACACAAAGTTAAAGTACACTGATTTTAGAAAAAGGGTAAATTGTCAGTAATACACAGAAGCTAATATTGTAAATTTTTTTCAATTTTAGACTCTTTGTAACGTTAGCAATTTCAAATCCTTCTAACAATCAAGGTACAAGAGCAAAGACAGTTCAGAAATGGTGTAATGTTCTACCTTTATATTACTAACCTGATTAGAACCAGCATCAAAACTATCGGGGAGAAATTCGAGGTGGCGGATGGCTCGGACTTTAGTAGGCATCTGAATAATTCTGAACAGCTGTTTAGCTTCCAAGCACCACAGGTGAAGGTGATTTGACTTCCCTCCGGCGGCCAGGATGCGACCATCTCTGCGGAACAAAAGGTAAGGAAGTACAACCACATGGACTGTTGCCAGCAGCGAGGTCCAACGTGACCCAACGGGATCGAAATGTTCTCTCTCCGCGCTGCCCAACGTGCTCACTATGGCCACATGTGACTGAGAACTTGAAATGTGCCTAATGCTTCTGAGGAAATAAATTAATTTCATTTTTTACTAAACAGTCCCATGCAAACAGTGGCTACCATATAGGAAAGCTCAGGTTTATGGCCTGTGTATTTTTTACCTATTGTACTAAGATACCAGCTTAACAAATGCTTGTTTGATGACTTCACTGAGGATTTCTGAGTAACATTTATCTTTTACAGCATAATCTCCAAGTCATGACCACTCCCCAACTTCCTCTACTTCACACAGGACTAGACTGAGTTGGTACCGCACTGCTACATGAAAACCCAAAAAGCCCCAACTTTTCCTCTTCCTGCTCAAACCAAGCTGCTTCTTCAAGGCACAAAAATAATACACTGTACTAACTTGCGACGCTGCGGCTCATTCATTCATCAAGGACTTGCAAAGCGTCTACTGCAAGCCAGGTATTGTCAGGCACCAGGGACACAATGGGAACAAGGCAAGCGGGATCCCTGCTCTTGTGGGATTTTCGGTCTAGAGGAAGGGAAGGAAGCAAATAGATGCACTTGATCTCAGCTGACGATAAGTTCTATAAAGAACTATAAAATGAGATGGGAGTTACAGGGTTGGGAAAGGAGGAAGGTCTACTCCCTAAAAAATGTGAGTAAGCCAGTTACGGGATGATCTGGAGGAAGAATCCCATGCTGGTTGGTATTCCAGACTGGTCGATGTGTGGCTGTTGAGAAAGGAATAAGGTTAGCCACCTAAGGAAGACAGAGAAGTCACGTTCAATTGTGACCAGAATCGTGTTAAAGGGAAAGAAAACAGGAGGACACCGAGGAAAACCGAGGCCAGATGACAGAGGTCTCAGGGATATTATGGGGAGTTTGGATTTTATTCTGACTATAAGGTAAAGCCTTTTCAGGGAGTTCAATAGGGAAGTGACATGATTTGAGTTATGACTTAAAAAGACCACTCTATCAGGGCGTCTGGGTGGCTCAGTCAGTTAAGCATCTGCCTTTGGCTCAGGTCATGATCCCAGGGTCCTGGAATTGAGCCCTGCATTGGGCTGCTCAGCAGGAAGACTGGTTCCCCTTCTCCTCCCCGCTTGTGCTCTCTCAAAATAAATAAATAAACTCAAAAAAAAAAAAAAAAAAGAAAAGAAAAGAAAAGAAAGAAAGAAAAGGAAGGGAAAAGAAATTGAAAACAAGGAGACCAAATAGGGCGACTATTATGGGAGTCCGAAAGGGACCAGTGTAGTCAGAGGAGGGTAATAGCTGTGACAATGCAAAGATCAGACCAATTCAAGATACCACTTGGTGGAACTGATGGCATTTATTCATGACTTCGAAGATGGTGAGAGGAAAATAAGGAAATAACATGTATTTTCTAGCTCTTTCCACTGAAAAGGCCAAGGACAGTGACCAGATCAGTCACACAAGGAGTACCCCCTAGCATCCAGATTGGGTTTTGAAATACCATCGCCCACTAAAACAAATCCAGGCGCTTTAGAAAATGGCTGATTCCAGGTTTGGGACAGAAAATGTGTTAAGATAAGCCTGGAACATCTCATCAGATGAGAAAGAATGAGAGCTTTCAAAACAGACAACTGAGGTTGTATCAGAAGGGTTTTCAGAGCCAACTTGAAAGAATTCCAGTGGTTAAAGGGAAGAGAACCAGAGCACCACTAAGAATAATGTTAATAGATTAAATCACTTCGACTATGATTAAATCCATTCATTCACAAAGATTAAAGACAAAGCCCTCATGGGCCACCTCTGAAAGATGCCAATAAACCAATTTATTATTTTTCATAAAAAAATCAGACAGTCAAACTCAGTCTGACTCTTGATCTCAGGGTCATGAGATTGAGCCCCATACCGGGCTCCACTAAAAAAAAAAATTTTTTTTTTCTTTTAAAGACGGGGAAAGCAAGCATTTATCCTGCCTTTCCTTTGCAGCTATAAAATAACCAAAGAGTGGACGAGAGGAAGTTCCTCTCTATAGAAGGTTTCTAGTAAATAAGGGAAGAAGGAATGACAGAATTAGCCTGGCACCATTTTGCTAACCTCTAAGGCAATACTGGTTCTAGGTCATGATCATCAATGGCCACTAACATCACGAGAGAAGTGTTCTTCTGATGAAAGTATGCAAACCATTATCATTATCATGTCTTCCTGACCCCAAATCAAGCCTGAGTCAGACCAACCCTCCAATTTACAGGAAATATAGGTGTGACCAGTATACAGGAAGTACAGACAAGACAGGATCATATTAAACACTAACACAGGGATACAAAAAGCAAAACCTAAAATACACAGAGTGCTATAGGACAAAAGACCAGTTCCTTAACAAGCAAATAGCAAGGAAAACCTTAGAAAAGGGATATATCATCCAAGACACTGTGTGAAACTTGTTTGGTTCCTGATTTGAACAAAGACTGTATATATGACAATATTAAGATATTGTTCATTTTTTAAAAGTGTAATAAATGGGTTAACTAACTAGAATTTAAATAAAAACTTGGAAAAAAAAGTGACAATAGTACTATGGTTATGTTTCAAAAAGGACCCTTTCTTTAGAGATACACACTGAAATATTTATGGATGAAATGATATTGCTTGGGTTTTGCTTTAAGTTAATGCATAGGCAGTAGGAGGTAGTAACAAGTTGAGTTATAGATAAAATAAAATGGCTATAAATTATTACAGCTAAAGAGAATGCTACAATTAGGGTTTCCTGTGTTTTTGTATTTTTATGTACATTTGAAATTTGCCACAAGAGTTAAAAAGAAAAAGTTCTACAGAACATATATAAGGAAGGAAAATTTTCTCACATGACAATAAGATAGTAAAAACAGAATGAAAATTTTTAAAATTTTACTGGAAGCTAGATTTCTTTAAAATTCTGTGTTTTATTTATTTATTTATTTATTTATTTTAAAGATTTTATTTTATTTATTTGACAGAGAGAGATCACAAGTAGGCAGAGAGGCAGGCAGAGAGAGAGAGGGAAGCAGACTCCCTGCTGAGCAGAGAGCCCGATGCGGGGCTCGATCCCAGGACCCTGAGATCATGACCTGAGCCGAAGGCAGCGGCTTAACCCACTGAGCCACCCAGGCGCCCCTTATTTATTTTTTTAAAGATTTTATTTATTTATTTGACAGAGAGATCACGAGTAGGCAGAGAGGCAGGCAGAGAGTGAGAGAGAAACAGGCTCCCTGCTGAGAGAGAGCCCGATGCGGGGCTCAATCCCAGGACCCTGGGATCATGACCTGAGCCAAAGGCAGAGGCTTAACCCACTGAGCCACCCAGGTGCCCCTAAAATTCTGTTTTAAAAATGTACATTTGGATTAGAGAGGGAGACAAACCGTAAGACACTCTTAACTCTAGGAAACAAAGTGAGGGTTGCTGGAGGGGAGGTGGGGAGGGAGGGGATAACTAGGTGATGGGCATCAAGGAGGACACAGGACAGAATGAGCACAGGGTGTCATACGCAACTGATGAATCACTGAGCTCTCTCTGAAACTAGTAATATACTACATGTTAATCAACTGAATTTAAATAAAATAAAAATTTTAAAAAATTTACATTTGGGGCGTCTGGCTGGCTCAGTCAGAGGGATGTATGACTCTTGATCTCAGGGTCATGACTTTGAACTCCATGATGGGTAGAGGGATTAAGTAAAAAAAATAAAGTTAAACAAAAAAGTGAAATGCACATTACCTGGTCACGGCAAATACTTTGTATAATATACTAGAGCTTTCAGGTGGAGCTGGCAACTGGTATCTGCAAGAAAGAGTATCACATTCCCAGGCGAAGATGGAGTTATCTTTAAAACAGCTGAGGATGGTATTACTTAATGGCAAAAAGAATACCTAAAAAGGGAGAAAAACAGTTCTTGTTTATGTAGCCCACAGCTCTCTTTACATTTTTTACATTTTACATACAAATTATACAAGTTGTCAATTTTTAGTTTGAAAAATTACTTTTTCTTAAACTCAAAAAAAATATACATTTATGACATAGGACGGGATAACACTGAAATCTCGTATACTATTATAAAACTGAAAGGAAAAGGTAAAACCCTTTAAATAAAAAAATCGGGGACTAAAATGACTAGACAGTTCATAAAATACAAAGTAACAATTTAAAGATATTTAACCTTATAAAAGATTCAAGTGAAAATAACACTCTATGTGTATCAAATTGACTTTAAAAATAACATAAACACATATACAAGCTAGACATACACTAACATGGGAACTCTGTTTATGAACTACGTACTATTATAAACATGACTTGAAATAGGAACTACTCATAAAGATTACACATTAAATGCTGCTGAGTAGAGGAAACTGGTAATAAAAACTGGTTACAGACACCATATGACATATCTCAACAGCCTTGAAAATATGTATCTCTTCTGAACCAATCAGTCTGCTTCTAAGAGCTAATCCTTTGGAAGAAAAAATCAGCAAGGTGCTTTGAGATAAATGTATACAAATGTTTGTTGAGCATTATTTATAAAAGTAAAAAGTTGAGGGGCACCTGGGTGGCTCAGTGGGTTAAAGCTTCTGCCTTCAGCTCGGGTCATGATCCCAGGGTCCTGGGATGGAGCCCGCATTGGGCTCTCTCCTCAGCGGGGAGCCTGCTTCCTCCTCTCTCTGCCTGCCTCTCTGCCTAATTGTGATCTCTGTCAAATAAATAAATAAAATCTTAAAAAAAAAAACTTTTTTTAAAGTAAAAAGTTGAAATCAAAACCTTGATGTTTTATTAGAGACTCAACTTCATGGACAATTTCGACTAAGCTTGTAGCGAACTTGGAAATACCATTTTACTCTGATTTCTGTGTTTCTATTACATACGCTCTGAATAATGCTGACTTTCTTTTTTTTTAAAGATTTTATTTATTTATTACCCACTGAGCCACCCAGGCGTCCCTGACTTTTGATAATAAAAAATTTTAGTTAAAACTCATCATTTTCTCCTAAGAATGTCAATGGCCTCTAAAATGATTTTGTGTGTCATTTGTGTAAAGCATACAAAGGGAGGGAGGGAAAAGAAAGAAGGAAAGAAAATGGGAAGAAATCTATGCCCAAAGAACAACATATTCCTGCCCATCATCTCAAAATAGTCTCCTCACATAGCCTGGGACATCTCACGTGGTTGATCCTTAGTTACATCTCTAGCTCTTTATTCTTTGACTCCCAGCTGGAATAGCCTTCTTACTGGCATTATAGCTTATTATAATACTTTATATTTGAATATATTTTGTCCTTGTTTCTGCTAGTTTGTCTTTATAAGCTTTATTATTCTTTTAAGAATATATGATTTGGTCTCGTATTAGAGCGGAACAGGGACTCACCCAGGAGGCAGAACACCTTGAACAATCTGTAGCCTTGCATTCTGACCCCTGACTGGTCACCCACCTTCACCATTTCCTAGTGTGAGAAGGAGGCTCGTCTTCTCTGACTTCTTCTGCTACATTCTTTGGGAATGAAGTGTGCAACGTTTCGAACACTGGAGTATCTCCTGAGTATTTACAGTCTGGAGGCCATCATCATAGTAATGAGAGGGAGCAGACCCAAAACGACTGTCTGCGGGAAAGCAGGCTCAACACCAAATCGCCCGTGGCTTCCTCCAGCGTTAAAAACATAATGAATCCATAACGCACCTAAATGAAATACTTCTGCAACCCTGCATCTAATTTGTGTCATCACCCAGTCCATTATATAAATGCAGTTAAGAAATGATTCTAATAATTAATGTTATTACTATATTACTATAAAAATTTCAGAGGATTGAAACCCATACTTTTTTTTAATAGTTTTGTTTTTTCTCTTAGAGGTGGAGTGAGGGGTAGAGAGAGGGAGAAAGAAAATCTTCAGCAGGCTCCACGTCCAGCACGGGTCTGACACAGGACTCCATCTCAGGACCTTGAGCCGAAATCGAGAATCAGATGCTCAACCAACTGAGCTACCCAGGTGCCCCAAGAAACCTGCAAATTTTATAGTAACAGTTGAAGGCTTTTATCATGAACTATTTTTCTCATATGCATGTAACAGTATCTTTTAAAATAATAATAATAGTAGCGCTAAAAAACCACAACCCATACACACACACACACACACACACACACACACACACACATATAATGCACTATGGGACTTACCGGTTAATTATAACAATCTACTCAGTGTTAATGCTAATAAGACAAAATAAAAAATGCTAATTCAACTGCTGTCCTTGCCTGATTCAACCCCTGCTTTTGTCCTTGGCTCACTTTGTCAAAGACAATCTCTGGTAGATGGTTTGCCAACAGGTTCAGGAAGATTTATGACAGCCCTTATTGAAAGAATATGAAATAAATATATTGTGATCTGTAATTATTGCACTGAAATGCTGTTTGAAAGCTGACGTCTAGGGGCATCTGGGTGGCTCAGTGGGTTAAAGCCTCTGCCTTGGGCTCAGGTCATGATCCCAGGGTCCTGGGATCGAGCCCCGCATCCGGCTCTCTGCTCCGTAGGGAGCCTGCTTCCTCCTCTCTCTCTGCTTGCCTCTCTGCCTACTTGTGATCTCTGTCTGTCAAATAAACAAAATCTTTAAAAAAAAAAAAAAAAAAGAAAGAAAGAAAGCCGACGTCAAAAAAAGTGACTTAAGATTTCTATTATAACTAGCAATATTTTTCTAAAAAAGTAATAAAGTTTATTCCTACTGGCAGAAGCCAAAGCTTAAAAGTTAATGAACACCAACTGCTATTTTAGGGGAAGAGCTGTGATAGATTATTGCCTACATGATTATTCATTACTAGATTTGTGATGTTAATTGCTAGATTTTAATGATTATAAAATTGTTCCTAATGAATCATGTCATTATTCAGATAGTGTCATCTCTTGACAATCATAAAAAGCTTAGAAAAAACTTGAAAAGCACTAACAAAATATACTTTTTGGAGGGTTGGGTGAAAGGTTTTCCTCATAAAATATGAAACTCCTAGGCTTTCCAACTCACTTTTGAGAATTAGGTGAACTCTTTCCAAAGTTGAGAGTTCAGTACAATAATAAAGAGCAAGCTAAATCAAATACACAATTCAGAGGAAATTTAGTGAGCGCCCACTGTATACAAAGACTAAATTTAGTAACATGTTCTTTGTTAAACGTTTCCTCATATCCATCACAACCTTTTCCAATACATACTGAACCACAGTAATCAGAAACCCTAGGATTTATTAAAAAATCCCAAAGTAAATATTTAATTTAAATATTCTACCTCCAACATCAACAAAATAATCAAAGTTTACTAATAGGAAGAGGTGTAATCGGCTTACCCGAGAGGCAGTACGGTACAATGGAGTGACTCTGGAATAAGACAGGCTTAGATTCAAAACACACGTCTTTGGTGAGCTCTGTGACACTGGGCACATTACTTAATGCTTCTGAACTGCAGATTCCCCATTTGTAAAATGAGAATAGCATCTACTTTTAGGATTATTTAAGTTTAAAAATAACCAACTCAACAACTGGTATCTATTGCCATTGGTATTGATTATTCCTATAGCCGGGGACAAAAACCAGTGGAAAGATGTTGGAATGATAGGTTCTTTAAAAACATTTTGAAATCAGGGGCGCCTGGGTGGCTCCGTTGGGGAAGTGTCCAAGTCTTGATTTTGGCTCAGGTCATGATCTCAAGATGGTAGACGGAGCCCCGTGCTGGGCTCTGTGCTCAGTGGAGAGTCTGCTTGAGAATCTCTCTCTCCCTCTGCTTCTGCCCCTCCCCCTGCTGGTGCATGCATGCGCCCCCCCCTCAAATAAATTTTAAAAATCTTTAAAAAAGAAAAAAGAAAAGAAAAACATTTTGAAATCAAAGGTCCAAAGTTATTTTTCTTAAACCCTTGGTGTTAGATGTATTCCTGAATTCAGAATTATTCCCAATCTGAGAAACGTAATAGGAGGTATGTTCTGGAACAGTATGCAGAACCCCTGGGGGACCTGGAGCAACTCTCTGTCACTCAAACATACGAACATTTCAGCCTCCTGGCGGTTCAGTTCAGGTTTTGCTGCTAAATGAGCTCAGGTAAGATTGGATTTTGCCATGAAGTGAGTTACTTGAAAACTTCCGGGTTTCTGCATGGCTAATGAGACACTGTTCATCTGTTTTAGGCAGTTCACAAGAGATAGAACAGTTCCCTTACAGCTTTTTGGAGATAACTAACTGTACTGAGATAATCCCACAGTAGAACCAGATCACAGATGAGAACAACAGACAACAGCAAAAGCCGCAGCAGCTGCAGCTGACTTGGTTATAAGCACTTGCTATACCAGAGCAGGTGCTAGGTGCTAGGTGCTCAGTGCTCTGTATAAGTGATCACATCCCGTCCTGGAGTCAATCCTACAGTACCTGCTGCTCCCATCTGCATCCTACACATCAGGTAAATAGCTCGTCGAAAATGCTGAATGGGAATCTACTCAAGACTTTAGACATAACTTCTGTCTGACAAGAACTACGAATGAAAGAATAAGTTAAATGACATAATGATGAACAGTAAGACAAATTCAGAATTTGGGGCATTTTCCAGGACAACTGGCCTGGTTGCCCTCAAAATAAATAAATGAATAAATAATGTCATGGGAAAAAATGGTAAAAGGCTATATTATTTTATTTTTAAAGATTTATTTGAGGGGGGGCACGTGTGGGGAAGACAGAGGAAGAGGAAGACAAGAGAATCTTAGGCAGACTCCCCACTGAGGGTACAGCCCAACACGGGGCTCGATCTCACCACCTGGAGATCATGACCTGAGCCAAAATCAGGAGTCGGATGCTTAACCAATTGAGCCGCCCAGGTGCCCCAGTAGAAGACTATTTTAGATTAAAAGGAGCCATCATAAAAGGAGACTGTGCACAGCATCATTTGTCACCTTGTATCTCTCTCCCTCTCCCTCTCTCTCTCTCTCTCTCACACACACACACACACAAAGTCACAAAAGTTCTGTTTAAAATATAGAATCGGAAACTGGAATAAAAACATAGATTTAGTAAAAACTTGATAAGAATAAAGTTTTACTTTAAGATTAGTTTAAAATTACTTTCTATTTTCAACAGAATAAGCCAGGAATGGCAACAGTCTGGCCCCTTCAGCTCTTGTATAGCCCAGAAGCTAAGAACGGTTTTTACATTTTAAAATTATTTCATTGTAGGTGGTTATAGAAGTACATACATAATATCCTCAACTTTGCTCTTGTCTGCAAAACCAAGAATATTTATTAGTGGGTCCTTCGAGAAACAGTTCGCAGACTTTTAGTTAGTAGACTAAGTTTGTAGACTAAGATGGTCTATTATTCGAGAACAATATACCTATATGCATGCTGCATACTCTACATATGTTTTCTATATTTTATTCTCATATCGCTAACATTTGGAGTCCCATCTTTTAAACTAAGATGTCTAAGTGACCAAGCAAGGTTAGAATTGGCAACGATCCAGCATCTAGTAATTTTAATTTCATGGTAAAAAGAACAGATGGTTCTGTGTCACTGTTTCATAACTCTGTTTCCATTGTGGGTTCAATTCCCAGTGTGTTCTTCTTTTGAATTTAGAATTCAATTTAATGCTGAAGCAATTAAAGAAGAAAAGACCTACTAAGATATTTGGCCTAAACCCCTAAAGAATAAGGTGGCTACAACTTCTATCTCTTTTTAATTATTAAAGGCAATCTAAAGAACTCTGAGATTTCCATGGAGACTACAAAATACATTTCTGGTTGACATGCACTGTTAGCTGTTCACATTAACGACCAAGAAATTAAAATACCGCATGGATAATATAACCAGAAGCAAGAGAATGAATCACACAGGAGACTCAGATGATCCTGAAAACAATATTAGGCTAATCAAATGGAGAAAGCAAAATGAAGCCTTAAAGGCAAAAGAAGTGGCTATTTTTTTTAAAAAGTGATATATGCATACAAAGGAATAGAGATCAACAATAAAAAGGAATGAACTACAGGTAAGTCCAACACCATGCATGAATCTCAAAACCATCATGCAGAAGGAGAAAAGCTTTACAATTACCATTTCTGACTAGCTCTCTTTGTTTGAAATTTTAGGACAAAACTTATCTATGGTGGAAAGACATCAGGATAGTGCTTCCCTGGATAGGGATAAGAGAGAACTTTCTGGAATGATGAAAGTAATAGGTCTGTACAGGTTACAAAAGTGTATGTACTTGACAAAACTTAACAAATGAATACTCAAGATTTGTGCATTTCATCATATATAAATTCCACATCAACAAATACTGAACCCTGGTCAATTAAATTCAGATTGAAGTATTTTGGGGCAAGTATACTGACATCTGCAATTCACTTTAAAATGAAAAGAAAGGGACACCTGGGTGGCTCAGTCGGTTGGGCTGCTGCCTTCGGCTCAGGTTGTGATCCCAGGGTTCTGGGTTCAAGTCCCACATCGGGCTACTTGGTCGGCGGAGAGCCTGCTTCTCTCTCTGCCTCCGCCTGCCACTCAGCCTGCTTGTGCTCTCTCTCTCTCTGACATATATATAAATAAATAAAATCTTTAAAAAAAAAAAAAGAATAAATGGAGGGACAGAAAGATGGATAGATCCATATCAAGTACAGTAAAAGATAATAAAGGAACATGTTAATGGCAGAATCTAATGGAATATATGGGTTCACTGTGGAATTCTTACAAATCTACTCTGTTTGAATTTTTTTTTTTTTTTTTGACAGAGAGAGATCACAAGTAGGCAGAGCAGCAGGCAGAGAGAGAGGGGGAAGCAGGCTCCCTGCCGAGCAGAGAGCCTCATGCGGGGCTCGATCCCAGGACCCTGGGATCATGACCTGAGCCAAAGGCAGAAGCTTAACCCACTGAGCAACCCAGGTGCCCCTATGTTTGAAATTTTTTAAGACAAAAGCTCAGTAAGTTATAAACTGTAGCCACAGGCAACATCTTCATTCCGATGGGCCACTCCGCTTTGCGTGTTACTGTGTTATGAGAACACAGTACATGGGACAAAGTGAATCATGCATTACTCTCATGTCACCTATAAATCCTACTGACCAAGAAACTAGTCCGAGAAGCACAACGGACCAAGATGCGCCCCACCTCCACTGACCTTTTGGATACCCACAGACTGTCGAATATTCAGCTTTCTTTTCCTCTGAAAGGTATCCAAGTCCCACAGCTGGGCCGTGTCAGAAGAAGTGGTGATGGCGTATCTCCCGGAGGCATGCACGGAGATCGAGAACACGGACGACTCATGTCCTCTCATCCAGCTAACCAGCTCCTTGCTAACTGTGGCAGAAAGTAGAAGTTACACAGGTAGAACACTGTAGCTCATCCCAGCCCGGATTCGCTGATGGCCGGTATTTACGAGACACCTGAGCTCACATCTACAAAAGAAAAAGCCAGTAGCGAAAATGCACAACAGAGCACCTAACATGCCCATCACTGACACGCGAGGCGACGAGGCCAAATGAGGAAGGGCTTAAGAACAGCTTTCAGGGGCGCCTGGGTGGCTCAGTGGGTTAAGCCTCTGCCTTCAGCTCAGGTCATGATCTCAGGGTCCTGGGATTGAGCCCCGCATCAAGCTCTCTGCTTGGCAGGGAGCCTGCCTCCACCCCCCCCACCTGCCTCTCTGCCTACTTGTGATCTCTCTCTGTCAAATAAGTAAATAAAATCATGAAAAAAAATTAAAAAAAAAAAAAAGAAATAAAAGATGAGGTAAGTCTTCAGTGGTTCTAGCTTAGTTATGTAACTAGGTGATACTAGGAGCTGATTTAAGAAGTACGGGAGGAGAAACAGATCCAGCAGTGTGGGAAAAAGTGATCACGAATTTGATTTTCAAAATTGATCCTGAGGTGTGTACATGCACGTGTGAGAGAGAAACACAGAACAGCCTGGCAGAGAAAATACCAAAAATGTCACAGCAATTATCACTAGGTCATAGAATTTTAAGTGATTTTTAAGTTCTCTTTTCATTTTCCTGTGTTTCCAAATTTGCTGTGGTAGGCAAGTTTTACTTTCATGATCGGAAGATTTTCCTCCAGAAAAGAAGAAACTGGGGAGAATAGTCCGAAAGCAAGATATAAATCTGGGAAACATTAAGATACAAAGTAGGTCAAAAATGAAAACAGAGGGAACAGAGAGAAACCCCTGGGGAGCGAGCAGTAGTTTCCAAACACCAGTCTAAAGTCTGGCATTAGTTAATGATCAATTTTTCATTGGTTTTCAGTGAAATGAGAAAAATAAGGATAATGAAATGAAGCTTAAATTTAAAGTACTACCTTTTAATCGAGGATTATATCTTTCTAACTTCCTTTATGTTTTAAAAAATCTTATTTCACGAAATGCAGTTCTATTGTTTTTTCCAATGTCATTTAGCAAAATTAAAAGCTGACAACCCGTGCGAGTTGTTCCTCTACTTTTTCCTTTTAATTGGGTGAAAAATCCCAAAGTCTAGGGACCACTCAAATAACCCAGGAGGGAGCCTAGTAAGAAGCAGTCGGGAGAGTAGGAAGAGAACGTAGAGAGAAGAGTAGGAAACCGAGGCCCTGCCGTGAAGCAAAGTGCTAAATGCTACTGAGAGGCAGAATGGAAAGTACAAAGAAGGTTTCAAAGAGGTTAGTAACCTCTGGTTAGAGGTTACTAACGACCTTAGAGGAGCAGGGAGTGCCTTAGAGGAGCAGGGAGTGCAGAGAGGGAGAATTCTAACTCTGAATCTGCTGCTGGAGGCTACGAAGCCAGGGGCTTTAGCAGTGAAGAGGGAGGTACTCATGGAGGTGGAGACAACATCAGAAGGAGGGGGCTTCACTGGTGGGGGAAGGGGTTCAACTCCCAGAAGAGACTGCAAGATGGACCTGAGAAGAGAGAAGGAGAATGGATGGAATCCGAGGGAAGTGATCACAGATGAGTATCAACATTGAGTGTTTTAGAATTTCTGCGGCAGCAGCTTCTGTAACCGAAAACTGGAGGCGGTTTAAAGTCCATTGAGAGAGAACAGGTTTAATCGTTACGGTACTGCCGACAACTACAGAGCGGAATATTACATGCTGATTTTAAAATGCTGCATGGATTTTTAACGAGGTTTAGAAAATGATTCCACCAAATAATCTAGAAAGGATGGTCATGTGTTTGTTAGAATGTAAAAGAGGGGGCACCTCAGGCGCTCAGTTGGTTAAGCGTCAGCCTTCGGCTCAGGTCGTGATCTTGGAGTCTTAGGATCGATCCCTGCATCAGGCTACTTGCTCGGCAGGCCGTCTGCTTCTCCCTCTGACCCTCCCCCTTCTCATGCTCTCTCTCTCTCTCTCTCAATAAATAAATAAATAAATAAATAAAGGAATGTGAAAGAGGTGGGGCGCCTGGGTGGCTCAGTTGGTTAAGCCGCCAACTCTTGGTTTGGGGTCAGGGCATGATCTCAGGGTTGTGAGATGGAGCCCCCCATCCTGGGGCTCTCCGCTCAGCAGGGAGTCTGCTTAAGATCCCCTCTCTCCCCTTCTTTCCCTCCCCCTCCCTGTCTGTGCCTGTGCACTTTCTCTTTCAAATAAATAAGTAAATAAATAAATAAAATCTTAAAAAAAAAAAAAAAGAATGTAAAAAGGGTATATGCAGAAAAACCAGACTGGAAAGATAAGCCCTGACCATAAAAACATGGACCAGTACAAGGGTCCATGTGTGGGTCTTTCACACACAGAGAGAGCAGAACAGCAATGAAGAGAAGGGCCCCTGGAGCTAGGCTTCCAGCTTAGGAATCCTGGCTCCCCTGCTTACGAGCCACAGGACCTTGGTCAAGTTACTTCTGTGCCTCAGTCTCCTCATCTGCAAAACGGACATAACACTATCTCCGTCCATGGGTCTTATGACAATTAAAATTAATATGTATAAAGTCACAGAACAGTATACCTGGCAGAGAGTAAACACTATATAAATGTTAGACCACATTACTAAGGTTATTATTCTTTCCTCTTAAAAGTTTTTTTTTTAGTGGGGCGCCTGAGTGGCTCAGTCATTAGGCATCTGCCTTTGGCTCAGGTCGTGATCCCAGGGTCCTGGGATTGAGCCCCGCACCAGGTTCCCTGCTTAATGGGAAGCCTGCTTCTCCCTCTCCCACCCCCTCTGCTTGTGTTCCCTCTCTTGCTCTGTCTCTATCAAATAAATTTAAAAATCTTAAAAAAAAAGTATTTATTAGAGAGAGAGTGAGAGAGAGCACCCTGAGATCATGACCTGAGCTGACACCAAGAGTCGAACGCTTAACCAACTGTACCACCAGGCGCCCTGGTTATTATTATCTCTACATATTCTATCAATCACTTTAATCACATGAAAAAACAATACACTTGAGATATCTATTTTCTTAAGAGGTTCAGTTTACAGAACTCTAAGTTCTCTAGAACTATTTGAAGTGGTGTATCATACATAGGATATACTAAGAAGATTATTATTCTTGTACAGAAGGACTAAGGAACTGGGGCTTCAAAGAAAGGTATGGCTTTTGTCCAGGCTCCTGGGAGGCAATCTCTAAACCCCTAAAATTCCCCCAGTGATGGGGTGTCTCTGTTACTCATGGCAGGTCCCTCAGGCAACAGCAGCTGGCTTACCTACGGAGAGAACCTGAGTGGGGGCTGCCGCATGGGAAAGACCAGCCATGGGAGTGATTGGTAGGCTGGGCTTTGGGTCACGTGATATCTGTCCACCCTGCAGAGGAGGGCTGGAAATTTGAGTTCAGACCAGCCGGGCAGTAATCCAATCAGCCGTACCCATGTCATGGAGCCTCCATAAAAAGCCGCAGAGCTCAGAGCTTGGGTGAATTTTCGGTTTGGCAGTACTCTGCATGGACAGCCACTCACGGACGCTGGGAGGGGAACATGTCCCTGAGGATAAGGGCAGCTTGTCTTCTAGGAGCCACCCACATTCTGCCCCATGCACCCTTCCTCTGGCTGCTTCTAATTTGTAGCCAGCCGCCGCATTCAAACTATCATCGCGAGCAGAGGGCTTTCCTGAGTTCTGGGAGTCATTCCAGTGAATTATCAAACCTGAGGGTAGTTGTGAGAAACCCTGGGTTTGTAAACAGCTTATGTGATGTAAGGATGGTCCCGGGACCCCCAAACTTGCAGCTGATGTCTGCAGCGAGTGCAGACTGTACAGACTGGCAAACTCCTCGCGTACCGCCTAAATTTGACTCTTATTCAGAAGATAAAGAGGAGGACTTCTTACCTGTGTCGAAACATTTAATAGAATAATCAGCTAATGCCACAAGGAATTCAGACTTCCTACGGAGATTAAAGGCCAGAGCCGTGCAAGCTTGTGCTGTTCGCTGAACAAGATTAAACCTATTAAGAGATTACTGCATTAGTATCAGAAAGTCTTCCAACAGTCATCAATTTTACGTTGGAGGAGTCCTTAGAGATGAAGAAAATGAAACCCAGAAAAATGAACCCTCACATTGGTAGGCCAAAAATGGATTACGAAGAGTGCTGTCCGGCACGTACAGGAATCTGGAATTTACTTAACAGGTTTTAAGCTTAGCAGAATTACGACCAGCCACGGCTTCCGGGAAGGGGATTCTGTTGGCAATGGCAAACGGACAGAAAGATCATGAAGCAAGCCACTACAGAGCATGTCAACCAGCGCTCCGGGGCTGACGCAGAAGGTACAAACAGGACAAGGAGTCAAGTGGGAGAAGGGCTGGTGACACACTGAAATGAGGTAGAGAGGGAGGAATCAGGAATTTCCTCACGTGCAAAAGGAAGGTAAGAAAAGAGTCATGATTAAGAGATCAAGTGAACTAAGATACTGATCGAATGAAATAACATATGCTAAGTGCTTAGCAGAGTACTTGGCACACAGCTAGAGTTTAATTTACTAAAAAAATCAAGTTTTCAAGATTGGGCAAAAGAGGGACAAGTCTGGGAGGTAGGAAATGAGTCTGGTTTTAAATATGTGAGTTCAAGGCCTTTAAAAATTGTGCTATCCAAGAAACAGAGTGCGGGCCAGAGCTGTGATTTAAAACCTCCTAGGAGCCACCTTGAAAAAGTAAAAAGAAAAAAGGTAAAATTAATCTTAATAGCATATTTTACTTAATATGTACTTACTATCATTTCCACATTGAATCAATAAAAAATTACAAATGAGATATTGTACATTCTTTTTTTCACACTAAGTCTTCCCAACCCAGTGTGTATTTTACACTAACAGCACATCTCAATTTAGACTGGCCAGCTTTCATGGGCTCCAGGGCTCGACGCAGTTAGTGGCTAACGCACTGGACAGCCTAATGTAGAAGATATCCCGTACGTAGTAAGGTAGATCTGGGTTAACAGTGTTCGCACTGCAGCTGAAACCTTAGGCTTGGTGCTGAATGAGGACATGGAAGGGAGCAGGCCAACGACAGATGCCCAAGCAGCACAATAAAGGGGCAGGCATTTGCAGAAGAGTCAGCAAAACGAGGGGGGGGAAGATGATCGGAGAAGTAGAAAACTCAGGAAAGAGCTGTACCTTGAAGCAAAAGAAAAACATTCCAGGGAGGAGGTAGAGATGAGTATTTAGTAAGATGAGAATTGAAGAGAGACGAATGAATCAAGCAAGTCAGATTTCCAAGGGACACCAGCATGGTGGGCGTTAGAATCCGACAGGCTTGATTTCAAGTCTCAGCTCTGACACTTACTCCTCCGCTCGGCTGTGATTATGCATAGACAGAGAGAAAAGGGACAGTGGACAAAATAAGGGAGGAACACTTGTGGTGCTACGTCGCAGGGGTAGCTACCGATCGAGATTAGCATGGGAAGAAATTAGGGCCACTTATTTTATGAATAAACCAACCATAGGGACGGCCATATATGTGAGGCTGCGCTTGGGAAGGGGAAGGGAAGCTGGAAAGTGTCTGTTTTCTTATGGGCTGGGAGGCCAGGGAGTCGAGCAAGAGTGGGGTCGTACCCAAGGAGACAAGGAAGCAGGCAAAGACAAGGAAGCTGGAGGAGAGTGGGAGAAGTAGTAAGTACTGATGAGCAAATGAAGGGAAGCATCATTGATGCGGACATCCCTTATTCAGTAATGCAGTCCCTCAACACCAATTTTTGCTTTCTTCAGCAGTGGGATCAGAGAAGCAACAGTTCTATGAATTTAAGGTTGAGAACGGGCAGGGGGTGTTAGGCAAGAATAAAGGGTGGGAGAATTGTGACGGTTATTTTTTTTGGTAAAGAGCGGAAACAATGATTAACATATCTAATAAATCACAGAGAAATTAATTACATATGACCCCTTCTTTTCCTCAACTATTTGAGGATAAGTTAGCGAGATCAGGATTCCTACAAACAAGAAAATTCTCCCATATAATTACAATACAACTATCAAAATCAGGAAATCCCACTGATATATTACCACCACCTAATCCTCAGACCTCATTCAGTTGTGCCACTGGGCCCCAAGAGTGTCCTTCCGGGATCAGCCCAGATGCATGCCTTTACTTGTCATGGCTCTGGTCTTCCTCAGATTGGAATAGTTCTTCTGGTTTTTCTACAACATTCATGACCTTGACCCTTGGGAAGATGACAAGCCATCTTGTTACACAATCGCTTAATTTAGCTCTCTCCATCTGACGATTCCACTGCCTGGATCCAGGGGCCATGTCCCTGGCCGGAATACCACAGAAGGGATCGTCTGCTCTTTCCACTGCTGCCAGGGGGCACATGAATTTTGATCTGTCCTGCTACTTGTGTCATCATTTGCTCGACTTCTTCACTGCAAAATTAATCTTTTCCCCTCTATAATTAATCAGTATTTGCGGGGGAGCTGCTTTGTGACTATACGAGTATCCCTTCTCATTGAACTGTTGTTTGATGACCGAATGAAGTTCTAGATTTCTATTTTACTCAATGGGTTATGACCCCTTACTATCATTATTTATTTTGATACTCAAAATGTCTCCAATATGGCAAGAAGGAGAGCTTTAAAGCTGACCTTTATGTCCTTTGGACACTCTTTTTTAAAATAATTCCTCCTTTCTGGCTACAAAATGTTCCAGATTCACCTGCCTCCATCCTGAAACTGGCCGTTTCTGCAAGGATCCCTGATTACTTTTAGCAGAGCGTGGTATTTAGAACAGAACCAGGCAATGAATGTATTCATTGCTACTGGGAGGTTGTTGTTCCCAGGTCCTGTAAATGGACAAAGCTAGAAAAAACCCATGTACCTATAGTGCATTCACTCAGTCACACGCTTCTATTTACCTCTATGTCAATATATTCAAATCAGACCGTACGCACAGATATATCCCATTCCAATCCAGTACCCCAGGGTTTGTTCTTGTTCTCTGTTCCTTGTTCCTCTGCCTTTCCATACCTGCAACTCCCCTTTCCCATTGTTAGCTACCTGGCCCCCATTATCCTCAACATATTTACTTACTTTATCGAAGCCTCCGGTCTTTCCCATGATTGCCCCATCCCCCACACAGACACCTTCTGACTCTGGCCAGGCGGACATGGTTCTCCCACCAACCCACCCACCCCCACCGCAGGTATGACTCCCTCCATCAATCCCATCTCACTGCTTCTGTACCAAACTGCTGAGCAAAGGAAGAGGAGGCAGACGAGTGCGGATCAATTCTTTAAAACTGCCAGATGCATAAACTGTGACAATAATGTACAAAGGAAATTATGCTCTTTCTAAATGGCCCGACAAAGTACCAGATGTTACTAAGTGAGCAATAGTAAAATTTTAAATTTAAATAACAAGCTACTGGAGATATTGTGCGAACTGGAAACTTGAATTCTCTTAAAAAAAAAAAAAAAATCTAACCATATTTTCTATGCTTTCCCACTTTCTTCCGTCAGCATTTATGACAGGGTTTTACAAGGTACCTGAAATATAGTAAGAACTTGATGAATCTTGCTGAATGAATAATTAATAGGAGGTACTAAAATTGGCAGTAAATGACTTGTTAAATATGATCTGTATCAAAGGTGTCTGCTCACCTGTTTCCATACAAGTCAAAAACATAGATATTTCCTTGATGGTCCCCAGCAATTAAGCAATCACCTGAGCTGTCAAAAGCCACATTCAAAAATCGCAAGACTTTGGGAAGGTAGTCAGAAGAGCTGTGAATGATGTTCACGATAATCCTGTCAGAAGCAAACAAACAAACAACATACTTAATTCTATGTCAAGCATTACTCACGAAAAACACAGCTTTTATGGTAATTTCACTAATTTTGAAGTTTCCTGCCTACCCATTCTTCCCTCTCCTGCTACTCTCCTAGAAGCCATCCTAGTGATTTCTGGAAGCCATGGAGAAAGTTATTATCCAAGTGGCTACTGTGCATACAGATTCATCAAATACCTGAAAACCCACTATGCATCAGACGCTAAAGAAGCTACGACCTGAAAGTAACAGATGGACACAGGCCCTGTTCTCAGGGAGCTTTCAGTTTCGTGGTGAAGAGAGATATTGAAAAACACAAGCACACATATGAAAAGCTTCGTAAACTGTGATTAAGTGATAGACAATAACAAGATATAAGAGAATGTATTTTTGATTGAGTCAAATCGCTACATGAAGCAACAAACACATGCTAAAAACAATGATGTAATAAGTGAAAAGTAGTTTTATATAAACCACAAGCCACGGTGTGTGAGAAAAATCTCAACTCAATATCTTAATTTTAAGATACCTTAATGAAATTTTGTAATATAAAGTGTTCCAAAGTGAACTAAGTGTACATGAGTTTTATTTTCAGCTATATTGGTCTAAAGGTACTTTTTTTTTTTTTTTTTTTTTAAGGATCACATACCACATATCTGTTGAAAAGAAACCTGTTACAAAGCTTGGAGCACGGAATGAATAGCTTCTTAAAATAGTTTATGTGTGCCTATTCAGGTCACAAAGACCAGAATAATCCCCTTCTTTGTTACAACAATAGTTTCCTAATCATGAACATTTTTATGTTAATTGACCTTTTTTGAGTATCTGAACTCAAGTCTTAGAAATGTTTATCTTCCTCATTATTTTTCATTAAAAAAATACTAAATTGAATTAAATGTATTAAACATCTTCTTCAGTTCAAACATAAGGCTTTTCTCTGGGTGAAACAGCAAAATTCTTATGATAATTCATGTTTATCAAGTCCTGGACAAAGATTCTATGCTTGACCAAAGCTTTAGTTTGGCTCCTGAGCCTTCTCAGGGGCACTTCTCCCTCTGTGGGCTTCCTTGTAAAATCTAATTTTAGCACAAACCCTGTTCAGTCTGTTTAATTAGAACCCCTGATCATCTGTGGTAACTGATCAGCTTCTCATTCTCCACTATCTCCCAGCTGACATCCAGTCACCCTGGCTTGTCTTCTTCAAGAATCTCTTTTAGGCTGGTTTACCCATAACTCCCTTAACCTAGATGTTTCCTCTTAGTGATTTTCCATCTACTGCCTCTCCCCATGCTCCTTGGCAGTACATCCCCACTCACTCAGCCTGTAGCCGGAGCTGAGCCCAGTTCTATACTGAAGTCTCCTTTCGTCTATTGCAACAGAGGAATAAAATCTGTTTTTACTTCAACTACTGCCAAGCTCTGGTTTTCCTCTGACATCCCCAAAGGGGAGAGGTTGAGAATAAATATAGTGAAATGAGTAATAATATCAATGTTCCCAGGCAATTAAAACCAGACAGAGTGAACCACTCTTCCCTCGGGTTTTATTTCTATAACATTTACTATGTGTGTGAGTTATAAAATTATATGATCATTGTTCAAAATAAGGAATGAACAGAAAAACACTAATAAATGAAACTGATTATAACTCTACCATCTAGATAATAATCACAATTAATAGCAACATCCTATCCCTCTGATTTCACATAATACATACCAACACATACCAACATTTATTTTAGAACTGTCTTTACCAGCATTTATTTCAGAACTGCCTTTCAATTGCTCACAGGTTGTGTGACAGTTTCTCAGGCCTTCAACATAATTAAAAAATCAAATATTTACCGAACCAAGATGCATGAAACACTGTTTTAAAGTCTTTAAAATGCCCTAAGATGACCCTGTCCGGTAGGAACGATTATCTTCACCAACAGTCTTGGTGATTAACTTGCCCAAGGTCACAGAACTAGTAACTGGACATTTACTTCAACTCAATCTCTGCCCCTTGTCTCTCTTGAGACCATAGCAATGGGTTTTGATGAACAAAATGAAAGCTATGGTTTAGTGGAAGCGAATAACATTTCCATAAAATTGTTTCTTTCCTTTCTTCGATCTTGCATGTATATCTGGATATTTTATAACAGCAAAAAAACAGAATTACTGTGGGTTGGCAATAACTTTCTAAAACATTTAGAGAGCATCAGAAGTTAGGGTAGTATTTACATAAACTTCAAGTTTGGAAATGAAAATCCCTACTGAAGAATCCCTAACCAAAAATTTTTATTCGATAACAGTTGATGGGACAGCAACATGGCTAGGGGGCTGACAGCAACCAGAAATCAAACGAGCTCTTAGTACAACGTCCCACACCGTGGTTCGAGCAAGGAAAGCTGGCGCGTGAAGTCTGCTGATTTGTTGAGAAGCTACCAAAGGATCAACAGAAAAATTACCAGGAATAAAAACATGAATTCAAGTGATGCTGCAAAGGCCACAAAATCTTTGGAAATTAAAAGCAATGGCATCAATCTGTGTGCAGCAATTGGAACCAAGATGGCACCACTTGGGGCAAAGGTTTCCATTAAAGTCTTGAGTGGCTTTGTATGATAGTACAGTGATGTATACATGTCTTTGTATATTTGCCCAAATCCATAGAACATACAACCCCAAAGTGGACCCTAGCATGACTGTAGACTTTGGGTGATAATGCTGTCCCAATGCAGACTCATCAGCTGCAATTAAAACACCTCTGTGATGGGTAATACTGATAATGGGGAGGCTAAGCATATGTGAGGGCAGGTGTATATAGGAAATCTGTCCCTATCAATTTGTCTGTGAACCTAAAACTGTTCTTAAAAAAAAAAAAAAAAAAAAAAGAAGTCTACTTAAAAAACAAACACCATCAGCAGCAGCAGCAGCAGCGCTAATCACCTTGCACTGTACAATATAGCCCCATGGTCACTGCCATATACGCTAACGTGTAAACTCGACAAACCCAGAAGTTTGTTTTGTTCCACTGCTGTCCCCCAGACCTTAGAAGCTTGGCACAGAGTAGATGTTCAACAAACAGTTGATGGATGTATCCTTGTCTGAATATAAACGATGACTTAAGATGGGTAAGTTGCAGCATTTGGAAGGGGTCGACGTGCACCTTTCCCCTTTCCCTGCATCGTTCTTCCTGAGTTCTTTTCCAGGTGCAATCGTTAAAAAGAGTTACTGAGCATCTACTGCGCGCCGGGAATGCTACTGGGCTGCTCCGATAATTCAGGCAGGCAGAACCCTGGTACCCATCCTCTCGCGCACCTCGCCGACCCCCGCCCCATGACCAGGAAGGGTTCCCGACGACCTCGGCGCCCGGAGCACGGCAGGACTAAGGCTACCTGCCTTTCAAGAGGTCATCCGGGCCAGGGATGCCGGCCAGGGATCAGAGGCATTGCCCGAATCTCCCCCCACCCCCGGCCCCTGGCACTCCTCCCCGAGATCCTCCCCAACAGCGCCTCCAACGCCTCTGCAAGGACGCAGAGCCGCCCCTCGCCGGCCTCCAGGCCCCTCCGCAGCCCGCCGCCTTTACCCGTCCCGAGCGGCCGGGGAGGGCTTGCGGTGCCATAGCTTGCCGCTCTCCTTGTTGCCCAGGTCTCTGCTCTGCATGGCGAAGCCCACCCGCGGCCGCCGCCGCCGCCGCCGCCGCCGCCGCCGCCGGGTGCGCAACAGACCGGGCGCCTTCCCGGCAGGCTCCGGGCGCCTTCCCGGCAGGCTCCGCGCTCCCCGCCCGGGAAATTTAAGCTTCCGACCCGGGAGATTTGAGCTCCCGCCTCAGCGTCCGGGATCCCCCGGACGCCGACCTTTCTATTCACAGCCAATAGGGAGGAAGTTTTCCTCCCAACTCCGCCTAGGCAACCCCTGCAACCCTGGACAATGGAACCGGCCAACGACCCTCTCTTAGACTCCGCCCCTTTTAGGGGTCCACCCCCAAGCCCGGGGCCCAAAGCCTTCTGGGAATGGTAGTTCTCTGCAGGTGGCACAGGGCATCGGCAATCCGCTTGAGAATTCTGCACTCTTGGGGCCTCGCAGGGTTTTAAGTTCCCCACCCATGCCAATAAAAGTGGTTTTCTCCTGTGGTCGCTGCGTTCCTTTCTACGTTGCGTTTAGGGATTAAAGGGTCGTAGAGACCACTAATAGAGAAGGATGCAAATGCTTTGAGAATTGCAGTGTTCCTTTTTATGGAGCGTTCGGGCTTAAAAGAACCTCTACAGAGTCCATTCTTGTCCTTTTCACCGTCGCAATTCCTTTTTCAGTTGTAATGTAACAAGAGGCGCCGGTATCATGGTGTCTAGTTCACCGGTCATGGACCAGAAAAGCAATGTCATCAACAACCAGTGGCGCTGACATCTGAGTTCCTTTTCGTAAATATTCACTTAGTCCTTCTCTCCTGCCTGCCAGGTATCAAGCGTTCTTCTAAGTGCTTTACGAATATTAATCCATTTAATCCTTATAGCAAACCTACAATGTTGGTAGTACTATTATTCTCATTTTTTGTGCTCTGTGAGGCAGTACATTGGTTTCTTGCGGTTGCAGAAATGAATAACCACAAACTTGGTTAAAAAAAAAAAAGTTATTCTCATATTCTGGAGGCCAGAATCAGAAATCAAGGTGTTGGCCCAGCGGCTCCCTCCAGAGGCTCTAGGGAAGATTCCATTCCTTGCCTTTTCCAGCTGGTGACTTCCTTGACTTGGGACCACATCATTACCTTCCAGCCTTCACTCTCTGCCTCCATCTCTGCATTGTTTCCAATCTCTCTTGCTTTTCTTTTATGAGAACACCTGTCATTGGACCTAAGGTCCACCTGGGTAATCCAAGATGATCTCTTCATTCCAAGGTTCTTAATTACACCAGCAAAGACTGTTTTCTTTCTTTCTTTTTTTTTTAAGATTTTATTTATTTATTTGACAGACAGAGATCACAAGTAGGCAAAGAGGCAGGCAGAGAGAGAGGGGGAAGCAGGCTCCCCACTGAGCAGAGAGCCCGATGTGGGGCTTGATCCCAGGACCCTGGGATCACGACCTGAGCCGAAGGCAGAGGCTTTAGCCCACTGAGCCAACCAGGCGCCCCAAGACTGTTTTCTAAATAAGGCAACATTCACATGTTCTGAGGATTAGGTTATGGATATAATTTTGGGGGGCCAGTGTTCAACCTACTACAGGTAGGTACTTCTATCCCCATTTTGCAGACAAGGAATTGAGTTAGTAAGAGAGCCATGATTAGATTTTTAGTCTTTTCATTCTTGGTCTCCATGTTTTCTACAACAGAAAAATGAGTTTTTACAAAATTATAAGGCCATGATATTTGAAAAGCTCAAACTCTGCCAAAAAAGCAAAACTCTCACAAAAATTGACCAATTCAGATTTTATATTTCGTATTGTTACCAAGGGGTGGCTCTGAGAGACCACACAACTTTTAATAATCTATTGCAGGAGATACAATCACATTCCTCATTTTTATTTATATGATTTGAGATGATAATAAATTGTGCGCGTGAATGTTTGCATTTTTCATCAGGAAACTTAGGGTATTAAGCTTATGGGCACTTAACTTGAAACACAGTTATTTCTCACATTTCTATCCCATGCAACATTTTTATCAGTAGCAGAGACAAACGTGCTGAATGATTTCCTTAACTACTTTGGTTTAACCAGACTGAAGTTCAGCTTGTATGGGCTGTCACAGCCCATGTGACTATCCTGTCCAACTTCAGGTATGTGCTAAAGAGGTTTCCATATTACAGATCTTCTGGATGCCCACTTTGCGCTTATCTTTGGATTGAATCTGGGCCATATCTGAAGGTCAGGCTGGTGAATGACGAGACATGCCCCCAAAGGCTGTCAGCCTTCTATTTATTATAATTTCCCAATGTTTATAACCCAAGTTGGTAGACCATTTGCTAGTTCTTTCCTGAATCATTACTCAGTCAATAACTGATGAATCCTATAAATATATTTTTTCAGCCTGAGGTGTAATTGATATTCAATAAGCAGCATGTATTTAAATTGTATAATTTAATGACTTGACATAAATATGCTCTTGCGAAGCTATCATCATAATCAAGATAATGAACATATCCATCACCCCTAAAAGTTTCCTCCTGCCTGTTTGCATTCAATCTCTTTCTATCCCCACCACATCTTGCCTGCAGACAACCGTTAATCCACTTTCTGTCTCATAGTGAATATTTTCTAGAAATTTATATAAATAGGTCCTAAACTATGTACTCTTTTTTGGGGGGGGGGGTGCCTGGCTACTTTCATTCAGCATAATTATTTTGAGAATAACTATGTTGTTGGGTATATCAACAGTTCACATGTTCTTTTAAAAAATTATTTATTTATTTATTCGACAGAGATCACAAGTAGGCAGGGGGGGGGGGAACAGGCTCCCTGCTGAGCAGAGAGCCTGATGGGGGGCTTGATCCCAGGAAACTGGGGTCATGACCTGAGTCGAAAGCAGAGGCTTAACCCACTGAGCCAGGCAGGTGCCCCAGCAGTTTACCTGTTCTTATTGTTTAGTGGCATCCCATGGTATTGATACACCACAATTAATGTATCCATTCACCTTTGAGGAACATTTGGATTGTTTCCAGTTTGGGGCTATTACAAAGACATGTTATGACCATTCCAGTACAAGTCTTTGCGTAAACATATGTTTTCAGTTCTGTTGGGTAAATTCTTAGAAGTGGAATAGCCGGGCCATATAATGTAGGTAGAGACTCAACTTTTTAAGGAAGTGTCAGATGTTTTCAGAGTAGCTGTGTCATTTTGCAACCCACCAACTGTGTAGGATAGTTCCAGATGCTCCCTATCTATGATGAATCTTTGTGATTGCAGCCATACTAGGAGTGTTGTGGTACTCCACAGTGATTTTAACTGCCCTTTCCTGAATGACAAATGTTACGTTCAGCATCTTTTCATGTGATTGTTTTCTGCGTGTATCTTGGGTGAAGTATCTGTTCAAATATTTTATCCTGTGTTTAATTGGGCTGTTTTTTTCTTATTGAGTTTTGAGAGTTCTTTACATATTCTGGATCTAAGCCCTTAATCATATATGCTCTTTGCATATATTTTCTTCCCTTTTGTGTCTTGTTTTTTCATTTCTTTAACAGTATCTTTCAATGAGTAGATCTATTAATGTTGATGAAGATCAACCCAACAGTGTTTTCTTTTGTAAATTGTGTATTTGGCGTCATATCTAAGAAATCTTTACCTAATCCAAGGTCACAAAGATTTCCTCCTGGTTTCTTCTTTATATATATTTCAAATACATCCTCAGAGTGGACGGAAAATTATGTGTATCCAAGGAATTTTAGGGAGTTGTTTTGCAAAGTCCTTTCTCCTTGCCCTCTTGCTTATCCCACTTCTACCACGGCAGAATGACTTCTTTTTTGCGATGATAATCTATCATCCGGAGAGAGAAGCACTTCCACTTTGCCAACTTTGCTAGAGGGCATTTAGTGGACTTTTGTATTGCTTAACATCTGAAAACCCTTTCTGTTTGGGAAAAAAAATCCCAAGATATTTAGAAGGTAAAGGGCAGCTATCCCCTGGCACCCAGTTCTCCAACACCCCCAAACCTACGCCAGTCAAGGAGCGAGCAAGCCAATCAGACCAGTATGGTAACCAAAGACAACTGAAAATACAATTCAAATATTTCCTGCAATCTCTCAAAGAGCACCAAGTAGAAAGCAATTAATAGCCTTTAGCAGATTTCTTCAAATACCCTTTCTCCCCTCATTCAGTTCAGTTAGACGAAGTTATGCCATAATCACTAACGACTCCAAAACTCGGTGGCTTAAAACAACTCAACAGCATGTGTCGCTCCTATTAGTCTCTAGGGAAACAGGGTTGACAGAGTAGCCAACATTTCAAAAGTTTTGGGTTGCTGTCCAGGGGGAAGAGAGTTCTAAAGGGTCTCATACCAGCAATTAAATGCTCTAGAGCCCAGAAATGTCACTATAACTTTTATTCCCAATTCACCACCAGAACCATGGCTCCATCCAAACAGAAAGGGCCAGGAAGCGCAGTCCTACTGAGTCAGTTACCAGCAGCTGCAATATTGTTCTGAAAACGCAGCCACCAAAACTGTGCCATTCAACCATGAACATTTATTGCTCACGCATTCGGGATCCCCCCGCTGTTACTGCAGCATAAGGGAGACCATCCTGTCTAATAGAGTAATTTTGTTCCCATTTTACAAATGAGGAAACAAGTGTTGGCATCCTTGTTTACTTGTCTAAGGTCATGAAACTATCGAGGCCAGAGTCAAATGTTGGGGCTCAGTCAGAACAGAATGTCATTCTTGATCTCAAGGTTGTGAGTTCTAGCCTCAGACTGGGTGTAGAGATTACTAAAAATTAAATAAATAAATAACAATACAAAATAAAATAAAACAAATGTAGACCTCTCTGGCTCCGTTATCTCACTTTGCTGTTCCTGCACCAGATTGGTGTGGTTCTGAATTCTTCCAGAAGACCTATCTCCTGGACCAGAAAATAATTTATTGCGAACGTGGGTTAAAAATCTCTGGGAACTTTTGTAACAAGATTCTGTTTTATCTCCTTGGAAAAAGGGTTTATTTGCATTTGCACATTAAAAGGAGTGTTGGTAAACAAAGATGTTGAGAGCACTTAAAAAAAAAATAAAGCACTGAGTCAAGTGGGGCTGGGGGAGGGTATGGTTAAACAGTAGACAGGGATAATTTTGCCTGTCTAGCACTGTCCCTACCCTGGCCCCCTATCTCCTCAACACTTCCCTGCCCCTGCACTGTTGCACACACTTCTGGGAAATGCTTCTAGCCCACATCTCACTGGTCAAATGATTGGCTCAGGGGTGGGGTCTGACTTGGTTGAGCCAATCAGAGATTTTTGGTAATTTTTTTAAAAAAGATTTTATTTATTTATTTGACACACACAGAGAAATCACAAGTAGGCAGAGAGGCAGGCAGAGAGGCGGTGGAGGGGGAAGCAGGCTCTCCACAGAGCAGAGAGTCTGATGTGGGACTCCATCCCAGGACCCTGAGATCATGACCTGAGCCAAAGACAGAGGCTTAACCCACTGAGCCACCCAGGTGCCCCTCTTTTGGGATTTTTGAAGTTGAGACTGAGTGCTCCCAAGTCTCTGGTAGCAAAGACTGGGAGTTTTGGGAGGAGGAAAAAAAAAAAAAAGGAGAGATAGTAAAAGAACATTTTATTCCTGTAGCATTTATGTCTCTTGCTCCCAGAAGCTTTCCTGGACTCCTGTCCTTCCTATACTCTGGTTATTTGAGCTAAAACATTGCTTTCTATTTCTAAAATAGATGTAATTGGAAGGAAAAAAGAATCAGAGAAGGCTTCAAGAGGGTGATACAGGAGCTGAGTCTGGAAAGATGAATAGAGGTTTAGAGGCAGAGACGTTAGGGAGGGAAACAGCATCTGCAGAAAGACAGGGGCACTTATGAAACAACGTGGACCCTTCTAGAAACTAAAAATGCTGGATGCCTGGGTGGCTCAGTTGGTTAAGCGGCTGCCTTCAGCTCGGGTCATGATCCCAGAGTCCTGGGATTGAGTCCGGCATCCGGCTCCTTGCTCAGCAGGGAGCCTGCTTCTCCCTCTGCCTCTGCCTGCCACTCTATCTGCCTGTGCTCACTCTCTCTCTCTCTCTCTCTCTCTCTCTGACAAATAAATAAAAATAAAATCTTAAAAAAAAAAAGAAAGAAACTAAAAATGCTTAGCGTAATTAAAGCACAGGACTCACAAGGAGATATTATGCAGGTAAAGTGTTCAGCACCTAGAAAACCCTCAATAATAATAACAACAGCAAGTACTATTATTATGTGGATGAATGGTGAAGAGCGAGACACATGTCAAAGTCAGAATATAAGAGACCCAGACTGCCATTCTAAGGAGTTTGGATCTTATTCTAAAAAAGGTTCTAGGGACACTTGTGGTTTCTAGACACATCCCTCTGACCGCAGGAGAAAGATTACTTAAAAGAGTTCGAGGCTTGAGGCAGAAGGAGGGTGGGAGCTGTTGTTTCACTTGAGACAGTCACCATAAAAGGAATCCAAACAGGCAAGAGTTGTGATGACAAGGGTGCATTGATGTATCCTGCAGGAAAGCTGACATTGCAAAGGAAAGAATTGTGTGTCATCAGTGAGACAGAAATGGGTGTTAGGCTGCTAACTGATGCAAACCCAGGCCATGTTTTCCATTTCCTAGATGGCTCAGCTGTTCAGCGTGGTAGGGAAGGGGGCAGATAAGGCATGGGCCATTACAGGTGAACTGTGACACAGCGCCCCTCCCCCACTCTTTCAACACGACTCAGAAGAGAAAAAGAAAATCAAAGAGACATGCTCCAAGTTACTTAAATAACTATTCATGTCTAGGTGTTCTCATAAAACATACATGAAAGCAACCGAGGGCAGTGTTTCCTGTGTCATCAAAAGGATGTGGCGACCACAGCTGGAATGGCACAGTATCAAAGTGGCGGGGGAAATGTGATGTTGATTTTGACAGGCGACAAGATCCTCCCCACATGCAATGATCATGCCCACTGCTGACATAGACTGCGGTTTCTAAAAGGCCTCGGGCAGGCTGAAGGAAGGAGGAGACCAGAGAGTGAAGCTCCCTATTCCACTGCAGAATGGGCCGTGGCTGCAACTTTCCAATCTTTACAGCCATTTCACATGGGCGGGAGAAGAGGAGGGTGTGGAATTCTTGACCCGGATCATGTCCACAACTGTACTAAGAAAGACAGCCGGTGGCCACCCTCTGTCTTAGTCCCAACCGCATCCTATCCCCTCTTACGGATGGGGCGTAATTTTATCATCCCTCTATTGTTGGCAGTTGGGTTTTTAAAAATTATATGCAGACTTTATGCCAGAGACATTAATGTCTAAGTGTGGTAGGGTAGGCACCAGTCAAAGGCAGCATGGGAAGGTTCTATTGGAAGCTTAAACCTTTACATTGTGCTCTGCCGGTGGTAGCCTATCCCCAAGGTCTCCCTGAGCGGAGGATCGCAGGGTCAGAGTGTGGGGAGTACGTCCCACAGAGCTGAATAACTAATCTTGATTCACAAGCTCCTAATGACATTTGCGGGCTCAGAGGACAGGCTATCAATCACATGTGACAGGATGCCAGTAAACTGTGAGTAAAATACCTCGAATTGTGTAAGGGAGGGTAGGCGAACTAGACAAAGTGTTTATTGTGCATTAAAGGATTCGAGGACAGTATGGCCTTCTTCCTCCAGTGCACACTCTGGGCCTTGTGTGACAGCCCAGTGAGGGTGACCCACAAGAAATCTGTGCCTAACAGACCAGGCTCTCCAGTCTCTTCTGATTTTTATGTGGCCTTACTCAAGAGTAAAAACCATCTTTCCCAAGCAATTATTTAAAGATTTTATTTATGTATTTGAGAGAAAGAGAGAGTGCGTGCATGAGCGGGGCTGGGGGTGAGGAGAGGGGCAGAGGGAGGGGGAGAAGCAGACGCCCACTGAGCAGGGAGCCCCACTCAGGGCTCAATCCCAGGACCCTGGGATCACAACCAGAACCAAAGGCATATGCTTAACCAACTGAGCCACCCAGGCGCCTCCCCAAGTAATTTTTCTAAAAGAATTTTTTTAGAGCAGTTTTAAGTTTACAGAGACATTAAGAGAAAGGTAAACAGATTTTCCCATATATCTCCTGCCTCTACCAGAGAGGGATACCTCTGTTCTAGCTGATGAACCTACATGGACACATCATTATTTCCCAGAGCCTCTGGGGTATATGTTTCTCTCCTGGTGTTGTACATTCTATGGACGTGGACATTATAATATCATAGAGTATTTTCATTGCCCTAAAAATCCTCTGTTCTGCACTTACTCGTCCCTCCCTTCTCCCTTTTACCCAAGTACTTCTGTTGTCATTATATTGATGGCTTTGAAAAATACTGCAAGCAACTCTCTGCACGAGGAAAGGGAAAGGTAAGATAGGATATGCACGATGGGACTGCCTCTTTCACTCCTAGAACTAAAAGGGTGTTGCTCTGCCCGTAGTGGCCTAACCTATCTGGAGTCAGAGAATGATGAGGCTATGTCCCATGGGACTGAATAATCTGAATTTTGCATAAAATTAAAATCTCTAACTCATGCGCACCGTGAACACAGAGTCTTAATTTTGCATAGTCCGACCTGTTCTCCGTGTAAGTATGTTGCCTAAGTCCATTGGCTCCAACGTTTCCCAGTACACTAACCTTGGGCATAGCATTTAACTTCTCTGTGATTTCGTCATCTGTAAAATCGGAATTATGATAGGAGCAAGCCCATAGAATTGAGTAGAGTTTAGGACAGTGTTGGCACGTGGAAGTACTCAATGAATGCTAGCTGCTATCATGACTGTTATTATTTTTTATATCTTCCCTTATGAGACCACCCAGAATGTTACAGACTTTGCTGGTTATTATCCACAGACAAGAAATGGGCAACCACATTATGCTTTTCTGACAGTGTAGCACACAGCAATCATTTGGAGGGCTCCATGACCATTACTTAGCACTACAGATATACACGAAACAGTAATCCAATAAAAATTTGCGCACCCAGGATGTCTCTGGTGCTGCCTTCATCTGTATTCTCAAAGCATATTCTGCTAAGCTATGACGGGAATTCATCATCTGCGTGATGATCTCATTTATTCCCTCTCAACACACCACAAACTCCTAAATATTGCATTATTGCTATTTAAGCCTTTCTAAGGAAAGTACCAGTGATGTGCTGATAAATGGAACAACTGACCCTCTGGACAAAAAAAAAAAAAGCCCTGGTTTGTAGCATGTAAATATTCCTACAATTCAAGACCAGTTTCAAGCTAGCAATGGGATGTCATCGGAAAGAGGTCAGCAAGAGTACACTGTTACATAGTATGTTCCCTCTATCCCTCTACAGATACTATGGACACAAATAACCTCAAGACCATTGATAATTGTAAAACGTGGTACAATACTTAAGAAATGATTTTTTTTTTCAAGTCATCCAACGTTTCAGTTGTCGGTGACTGTGTAACAAATTGCCTCAGAATTTATTGGCTTAAAACAAAAATGATTTTGTAAATTCCACTCTTCTGTGAGTTGACCGTGCTCAGCTCAACAGTCCTGCAGCTCCAAGGGTTATAGCCTGGGTCACTAATGGAGCTCATCTGGCGCTTACATATCCAAGATGGCTTCTCGTCTACCAGTGTCTCTGCCCATGGGGCCTCTCCTCATTTGGCAGCCTAGTTGGAGTTTCTTTATGTGGCACTGGGCTCTAAGACAGGAACGCTCCAGTAGGACAGGCCTGCGTGAAGAAGTGTTGACCAAGCCTCTGCTGGCTTCCTCAGGCCTGCTGATGCCCCATTGGCTAAAGCAAGTCACGTGGGTCAGTCAAGACTCAATGTAGAAGGGAACTACACACCTGCATGATCCCAAGAGATGTGTTTTGTTGGAGATTCCTGATGTGATGGTTGACCACAGATGACATCAGGAAATCCCAGAGGCACATTCAGTGGGAGTACATATGGGAATACATCCTCCTTTGAAGGGGTATGGGAGGGTTGTCCTACTGTGCGTGTGTGTGTGTGTGCGTGCGTGCACACACATGCACGCACACGTGAGCGCATCTTGGGGAGGTAAGGGATGTTGCAAATGAAGGAGGAAGAGTGGACAAGCATTGTATGCAACTCAGTGATTCTTAACCAAGAGTTAAGCCCCCAGACCCCAGAGGATATTGGGCCATGTCTGCAGACATTTTTGATTGTCATAACGGAGAAGACGGGTACTACTGCCTCATGGTGCCAAAGATGCTGCTAATCACCCTACCATTCACAGGGAAGCCCCTCACCAACAAAGAACTGTTTGACCAGAGGTGTCAACAGTGCTGGGGCTGTGAGACCCCGCGTGGAACTCAACACATACACAAATCTGGCTGCTTAGTGTGCACGCTTTCTTGCCAACACATTTTTTTCCTACTGCCTTTGACAGCATGTACAAGATATAAAACGCTTTCGGAGCTCTCTAAATGCATGTCCAGTCTACTTGGACGGGCTTCAGACAAACGTGACAGATGTAGCTTTTTCGGTTCCAGTGCCTTGCCAGTCAAGCATATCCATGTTTGCACATTACATCTGCGGCATCAGCAACAACGTCCCGTGACTAAAGGAGTTTGCACAGCCAACTTCCACGAAACACCTTGAATTGCTTTTCCTCCAAGTCTTCTGGCTCACAGGTGCTCTTAACATCTCTCTTTGCTTTTGCCAGGTAAGCTATTCTGTTCCACTCCTCATGGTACTAAGACGACAGCTGCCCTCTCCCTGCAAAGGAGATCGTCATTCACTAGTTCGATAAATATCAGTGGCACTCCTGTGAGGGCAAGGGCTGTTCTGGGCGCTGGGGAAAGGCTGTGAATGAGACAAAAATGGCCCTTAGCTGGGACTTACATTCTGGTTGAGAAGACAGACAACGATTGAGAAAATAAATTATATCATGTCAGGCAATGAAAAGTGAATAATTTTTTAAAGATTTTATTTATTTGTTAGAGAGAGAGAGAGAGACAGAGACAACATGAGGGGGGAGGGGCAGAGGGAGAAACAGACTCCCCGCTAAGCAGGGAGTCCAACGCGGGTGCCGGGACTTGATCCCAGGCTCAATCCCAGGACTCTCAGCCGAGAGTCCCCCATGCACCCCAAAGTGAAGACACATTTAAGCAGGGTAAAGGGCTGAGCAGGAGGGGCAGGATGACACCTGGGTTGAGGTGTGCAAGGAAGTCACTGCTGGCCGGTATTGTCTGAGCATATAACTAAGCGCCGTGCAGGAAGGAGACACAAAGGCAGGTTTTCGACAGCGCACTCTCTGCTCTGTGGAAGACATGTATATCGGCTTCCCAGGGCTGCTGTAACCTAGGGCTGGCTTAAAACAGTGAAGTTTATTCTCTGGAGCTAGAAGTCCGGAAGCAAAGCATTGGCAGTGTTGGTTCCTTCTGGAGGCTCTGAGGGACAGTCTGGTCCATGCTTCTCTCCTAGGTCCCGGTCCTGGTGGGCAATTCTGGGCTTACACACGTGCCACTCCAATCTCTGCCCTTGTCTTCCCATAGCCTTCTCCCACTACATTTTCTCTTTTTGTAAGTATAGCAAGTCATTGCTAATCCAGTGGACAGACTCACCCTCATCTAGTATGATCTCATTTAAATGTGGTTACACCTGCAAATACTATTTTCAGATAACATCACATTCACAGGTACCAGGGTTTAGGATTTTAATATATCTATTTGGGGAACATATTTCAGCTTCTAACATGATTGTTTGGGGTTATCATAATGACTAAGGGTGCAACAGGAGTTTAGGAAAGGGGTCAGGGAGGCTAGGCAGACATCCTACAGTGTACAAAATGGTCCTGCATCCTTTTGAACGTTTCCAACGTATTCCTGTAAGTGAAAATCCTGTTAGTAATATATGAACCAGAACCTGATTCTGTTTTACATGGAAACATAAAGAATATTTACAGGGACTTAATATGCTCTAAATTCTCCCGGAATGCAGCTACTGGATTCACTGAGACGATTGTATTTGTTCTTTTTTGTTTGGTTTCGTTTTTTAAATTTTAATGTATTTGACATGTACCATTGTTTAAATTTATGGTGTATATATTTACTGTTTCCAATGTGTATGTGTGTACAATTTCCTCTGTCTTCCATAAAAAATGGCATATTATATATAAACTATTTGCAGTTTATGTTTTTTTTCACTTACTAAGTTATCCTGAAAATCACTCTGTATGTATTCATAGAGATCTTCCTTATTCTTTCAAATCATTCTGATGTGGGAATGTACAAAAGTCTGCAACCTATCCCCTATGTATGGGCACTTGGGTCCTTTCCAATATGTTGCAATTATAAAAACACAATAAATAACCTGGTATCTGACCTTTGTACAGTTTGTTTGTTTATTTGTTTGTTTTTTGGTACTCTTCCAGCTTTATATTCAGGGTAAGTTACTAAAATTGCCATTGTTTTAAAGGGTAAATGTATATGTGTTTCTATTCTTGAGTGATTATACTATTTTTTTTTTTTTTTTTGCCAACCTGGTAGGTGAAAAATAGCATCTCAGTATGGTTTAAAGTTGCATTTCTCTTATTATGAGAAAAGTTGAATATCTTTTAAAATGCTTCAGGGTAATCTATTTTCTGGTTAATTATCTGTGCATTTTGTCTAATTTTCTATTGGGTTTTGGTCTTTTTTCCTCTCATTTTTTAATAAGATTTTTTTTTAACATAATCTCTACATCCAGCATGGGGCTCGACCTCACAACCCCGAGATCAAGTGTCTCATACCTTACAGACTGAGCCAGTGAGGTACTCCTCCCTCAATTTTTTTTAACAAGTTCTTCATATATTTGGAGATAGTAGTCTCTTACCTGTAATAAATCTTGAAACTATTTTCTCCCACTTTGTCATTTACCTTTTGACTTGATGACTTTCTTGTCATGCAAATAAATTTTATTTTTACATAGCTCAATCTGGTCAGACTGCTGTTTTATTACATATGAATTTTGATGTCTTTTCTTTATTCAGAACTTTCCCAACAGTTGTCATCTTTTATGCATAATCATGTAACCAGTGCCATGCTGTGGTGATGTTTGAGTTACAAATACAACATGTGGGTATCTGTCTGCGTTTGTAGCCTTTTAGTCACATTACTCAGTCTAACTGCAAGACGAGACTATTGCATTACATCTGCTAATGTAGTTGTGCCTGGGAATTAATATATTGGAATGCATATTATAGTATAAATTATTTTCCTTTTTATCATTTATGACAATTAAGCATTAGAGTTATTCTATTGGAACTATAATTCATGACTGATGGTTTTCATTTTGGGAGCTAATATTTGTTTTAAAAGAGGGCATTTGGTCTGATAGAGTTCAGCACCACTCCTCTAGGGGAAGCATGTTTCCAGCTACGGGTCCAGCAAACATGTGTGCTGTCTTGGCTTTTCCAGGGCAGGGAACTCAAATGAGGCTGAAACCGCTGTGACAAGGGGAGATGTGGGAGGAATGAGTCACAGAAGTAACCAGGGTTCAGATCATCTAGGACCTTGAAGGTCATGGGAATAGCTTTTCATCACACTTAGAATAAAATTCAGCGGAGCTTTGAGCAGGGGAGTGGCAGGAGCTGATTTAGGCTCCTGTGTGAGAACGCAGAGGGCACCCTGGGGGGCCGGGGCATCCATCAGGAGTCCTCGAGGAAGCCCAGGTGCTAAGGGATAGGAGGTTGGGATGGAGGATAGCCCAGGGGAGATGTTGCAAAGCAGTTGGTTTGGGGATACATTTTGAAGCTGGAGAGGCCTGGATTCACTCATGAAATTTATTTAGTCTTTTTTTTTTTAAGATTTTTATTTATTTATTTTTTATTTTTAAAAGATTTTTATTTATTTATTTGACAGACAGAGATTACAAGTAGGCAGAGCGTCAGGCAGAGAGAGAGAGGAGGAAGCAGGCTCCCTGTTGAGCAGAGAGCCCGATGCAGAGCTCGATCCCAGGACACTGAGATCATGACCTGAGCTAAAGGCAGAGGCTTAACCCACCCACTTAAGCCACTCAGGTGCCCCAGATTTATTCAGTCCTGCGTGAAGAGTTATACAAGTCAGTTTTTCCACTTCAAGGAGCTTATACTCTAGAGGATGAGACCCTTACCCTACACACACACAAGCAATTATAAAACAATATGCTGAGGGCAATGATGGTGATTTGTGTGGTGTTCTAGGATATGGAGGAAGTGGGGAAGCACTAACATAGGCAGGGGGACGTTGACGGGAAGTGGGGGAGGGGGCTAGGGACAATTTCTAAAATGAATAATTGATCCCTTCAGCAAGTATTTCTTGAGCACCTACTAGGTACTAGGCACAGTTATAGGCACGGGAGATACAGAAGCGAACAAAACAAACATCTTGTCCCCGTGGAACTCACAGCTAGAAGTCACAAACTGAGATCTTCTTTTTTGGTGGAAGCAACCAATACTTGTTAGTGCGTATGGAACATAATTTATTGATGTTGTAAAACTATATATAGTCATAAGATTCTGGAAGGCCATTCCCTCGAGGCATTTGAAATGTTTTCAGATGGAAAGAAAAGGGAAGAGGAGGGAGGGTTTTGGCTGGAGTGGAAGGGAGGGCCAGTAGGGCTGGACTGACTTTTCAAAACAGACCCTAAATTCAGAACCTGCCCTTGCTGGTACCCTCATCTTGAACTTCTAGCCTTCAGAATTGTGAGGAAAAAATTTCTGTTGTTTGTAACCACCCAGACTAGAGCACTCTGTTGGCTGGCTGAATTAAAGAGTACAACCTCAGGCTCTGCGTAGACCTGGTTTTAAGTCTTACGTTTGCACTTGCTAGCAAGTGGCAAGTTACTTCACTTTTCTGAGGCTGTTTCTTCAATTACAAATAAGAATAAAAGTACCTCGAAGGGTTGAAATTTTCTTTCTTTCTTTCTTTTTTAAAAGATTTTATTTATTTATTTTAGAGAGAGAGACAGTGAGAGCGGGAAGGGCAGAAGGAGAGAAAGAGTATCTCAAGCTGACTCCATGCTGAGCGCAGAGCCTGACATGGGGCTCCATCCCAGGACCCTGAGATCTTGATCTGACTGAGCTGAAGCCAAGAGTCAGATGATTAACTGACTGTGCCACCCAGGCCCCCTAGGGTGAGATGTTCTTGTGAAGACTTATTAAGCCCATACCCATAAAGTGTCAAATTATTAATACTCAACACATATTATTAGTAAAAAGAAAAAGAAGCTAGCTATTAGTATACAAAACATACACATGAAGATGTTCAAGCTGTATTTAATATTGCAAAACAGGCATCGGAAATAGGACAACGGTCCAAGGATCATGCTACACCACTAGCAGAGTATTATTTAGTCACTACAATGATAATTATGAATATGAAAGGGATTATTTTTTCCCAAATACTTCCCAAATACTTCCTGCATAAACTCTGGTCCAGCCAGCCTGGTTTACTCGCCCACAAAACATTAAGTGCCTCCCAATTGCTGGCCCTCTGTGTTAGTTACTAGAGTAAAACTAGTATGTGTGAGATGTTTTGGAGTTTATAAAGAACTTTGACATTTGTCAGTGACATTGTCACTGAAGTCTAGCAGAGCGGTTCAAAGATGGACTCAGGTCAGACAGACCTGCATTGGAATCACCAGGCATAGTTATGAGACCTTCGATGAGTTAGATGAGGCCTCAGTTTCCGTAACAGTAATAATTCTGTACCTGCCTATGGGGTTAGTGTACCCATTAAGGGAGACAGTGCTTGGAAACCTCAAGCCTGGAGTTTGGTAAACAGCAGCCTCTCAATTCAAACAGACAAACAACAAACAACTTTGATGTAGTGGCAGATAATACTATTAAATTATTAGGGACTTGCCCATGGTCCCGTAGGATCAGTGAAGGTCATACAGTCAGCAAAGGACAGAGGCAGGACTGGAATCCAGATTCATTCTTTTATGGTTGTAGAAGCTGACTTTATTTAGTACATAAGCACATACATACATGCGCCCACCAGCACATCAAAATAACACATGTGAAATGCTTTATATGGTGCTTAGTAACTGCCTTGCCCCCCAGCCCGGTGTGCCAAAATCTCTAAAGCTTCCCAGACTTATGACTAAAAATATAGGACCGGTTCTGCCAGACATGACAGATAAATGATTATTCTTGCCAGAGCTTCACCTGTAAGATGGGGCTAATGAAATTGCCTACTAGTTCACGTAAGGATTAATTACATCTTTGCAACATGCTTTGAATTTCTCAAAGATGCCACGTAGGTGGCAGGCATCCTTTAGGATGGTGTTCTTGTGTGACTGTTGTGACAGCCCCTGTCTGTCAGCATCACTCAGTGCCAAGCTTCAGAGCTAGGCAATATTGTGCTCGTAATTGTTGGTCTCCCCCCCCCGAGCTTTTTAAAGTCCTTTTTTAAGAGAAACAATTGGAAATACACTTCAACACAGTAGGAAAGACAGAGTTATGGTCATCTTTTCTACCTCTCAATCTTTCTTAAGTTTTTGACATTGAACCTGTTCCTTTCTGAACAAACCTTTCTACATATTTTGAAAATTAATTTTAAAATACATAGTACATATAGTTGGGACATTGAAAAGGTATAAAAGGGGGCGCCTGGGTGGTTCAATGGGTTAAAGTCTCTGCCTTCAGCTCAGGTCATGATCCTGGGGTCCTGAGATGGAGCCCCGCATCAGGCTCTCTGCTCAGCAGGGAGCCTGCTTCCCCCTCTCTCTCTGCCTGCCTCTCTGCCTACTTGTGATCTCTGTCAAATAAATAAATAAAATCTTAAAAAAAAAGGTATAAAAGAATATGCAGTAAAATGTCTCTTTCCTACTCTTGTCTCCCAGCCTTTGAGTTTCCCTTCCCAGAGGTAACTGCTGTTCCAAGCAAATACCATGTGTGTATTTGTGTGTGTGCTTTCTGTACAACACAACCATGTCATGGCATAGTGTGTACATTGTACTGTAACTCGTATGTCCTTATTGCTATATTATTAGAGATCATTCCATTTTGGGGTGTAGAAGTTATTGTTTTCCAGTAAAGGTTGATAGTATTTGATCATATGGATAAACCATAGTTTAATCAGTTTCTTATTGATGGATAATCAGATATTTCCAATCTCTTGTGCACTTAAGAAAACAAAAAGTTGGGAGTCTATCTAAAGCTTAAATTCCTAGAAATGTGTTTCAATATTGCTAAAGTGCTTTCCAGAGAGGCTATACCAATGTATATTCTCATCAATAATTCATATGAGCACCTATTTCCCCCACGCTTCCACAATGTTTCCTAGAACTTACCTAATCATTACCTGCATGTTTTTAAATGATGACTTGTGTTAATGACAGTAACATAGGGACTTCCTTACAAGTTAAGCAATTAAAGTCTAGAGCAAGCTGTTTAGGAACATTGGGGAAGTCCTCTATTTAAGATAGCTAAGAATAAACCACCTTTTTATTGCCCAGAATAGTTTATCACAATATATAGAGATTTTACAGAGAGAAACAGAAAAATCCTGAATGTCCATCTAGTCTGGTGGTTCTCAAAGAATGGTCTGCAGATAACTTGGATCAGAATCACATGGTGGGAGAGGATAGGGTTTTGAAAATGCAGATTTCTATTTCTAAAAGTGATACGCTTTCATTGTAAAACATTTCGAAAAGAGAATAGTAATAATGTTGATGTTCCTTTAAGGCCTAGACATGAATGTATCTCATTTGAATCTTAACAACAATCCTATGAATGCAGTACTATTGTTCTCCCTTCTTCCATTTTACAGATGAGGAAACTAAGGCAGAGCGAGATTGTAATTTTTACAATTTCATCAGAGAAACCTTCCTTAGCTTTTCACAAAAGCTAGATAACCCATTTTCTCTTATTGTACCTTGGATACAATGGGTAGTGGGGAGGTGCAGAGAATGAATCTCAGGCAGTATCTTCAAATATTATGTTATTTATACAATGCTCTGGTTTTATTGTATACCAAAATTATGTTCTAAGGTTGTACTAATTTATATTTCTACCAGCTTTGTATAAATGAAGAGTTTTCTCATATATTCACTATGCTTGATATCCATTAGGTCCCCAAATGTTACAGGTTTTTATCAGACTGTGGAATATTTAGTGCCCTTTTATTGTGTAAAAACTTGTTTTTTGCTAATGGACATCAGGGATGTTGTGCTAAGAAATGTTTTCTAAAATAATATATTGTTCAAAAACTAACGATGTACTGTATGGGACTAACATAATAAAAAAAATAAAATAATCCATTGTTGAATACTTTGCTGTTTGAAATTTTATTGGTATAGGTGGAAAATTCCATTCTCTCCTGAGAGATCTAAACTATATGGGTCATTCTAACATATGATTTTCAATCTAGGTGCAAATCTTTCCATAAGGACCTTTCAGACCCAATAGTCCACATTTATCCTAAATTTGAGATTTCAAAGGAAAGAGGACCTCCGCTCTGCTTCTCAGCTCAGGTCTAGGCTTGATGTTAACACTTTTACACACAGCACTGCTTTGCTTTGAACCCATCAAAACACTGTTTCATTTAAATTTTACCAAAATTTTACTTCACCCACTCTTTTGATTGATGAGATGGTCCAGGTTCCTCTAGAGTGCAGTGTCCCCTTCTGCAGCAAATAAAGCTAATTCTGGACTACAGGTGTGTCCCTAGTGGTTTTTATTGGATGGCTTAGTCAATTGTGTGTGTGTGTGTGTGTGTGTGTGTGTGTGTGTGTAATCAAACTTAAACTGCAGGACCTACATCTGAAAACAACAGGAAAAGTTCTATCTTCCTATCTTTTTACAGATTCTTTAAGAATAGGACGGATTCTCATCTACTTGTAATTTAAAATCCTACTTGATAGTTAAGATCATTTCTACTTTCAGTCCCTCCAACATTCCAAGCTGGTTGGAGCGGCTGTTTTCTCGGCGTGGAAAACTCCTCAGTTCTTTGCCTGGGGCGGTAGTGGGGTAGCGGGGGTGGTTCAGCTCAAAGTCACCTCACCGAAGAAGTTCTCCCTGATCATTCTCATCTAAAGTAGCTATCTTTTCCACACTCCCCTGCTCCCACCCAGCCACTCCTATTTTATTATATTCTTTACTTTTTTCACTCGCTGAAATTACCGTATTCACTAATTTAGCAGTTGTCTATCCTCATTAGAATGTAAGCTCCAGGAGAGAAGGTACCGCGACAGCTGTGATAGTCGCAGGATCCCCGGTGCCTAGAACCCACCTCACACTTGCTAAGCCCCGCACAGACATCTGTGGAATGCAAGAACAAACGAGGAAGTGTGTGATTTTCCTCCTTCCTTTTTAAACAGCGCCCGAGAAGACCCACCTGGATTACAAACCCGGCTTGAACTAAATAGCAGGCGTTCAGCTTCGCCATTGGTTGGAGTATTTGCCGTTGCCCCTGGCAACCACTGTTTCCCACCAGTCGTGTCTTCGCCTCTTATGGCCCCGCCCCTATGGCCCCGCCCCCGGACCGCCGAGCTTTTCCGCCCAGTGGCAAAAATCCGTGCTTGCCCTTTAAGCGGCGGGACTTCTGGTCAACGTCTTCCGTGGCCGCCGGAAGGGGAAGTTTGCCTTCGAACGCTCCCTCGCTCGTCCGAATTCGGTGGCGCCACGTCCGCCCATCTCCGCCTTCTTATCCGCGGCTTGGGCGGCTTCCGCCTCGACACCTTCCACTCGCGGAGCGGGCCGGGTCCTGAGGGGCCAGGGACGGGGAGTGGGACGGCTGTGCCTGTTCTGGCCACTTAAAAGGCGAAGATGTCGGACATCGGGGACTGGTTCAGGAGCATCCCGGCCATCACGCGCTACTGGTTCGCCGCCACTGTCGCGGTGCCCTTGGTTGGCAAACTCGGTCTCATCAGCCCGGCCTACTTCTTCCTCTGGCCCGAAGCCTTCCTCTATCGCTTCCAGGTACTGACCAGCGACGAGGAGAGTGGAGACTTCAGGTCCCAGGAGGCCTGTCGGCTGCGGAGCGTACACCGGCATGTTGCGGGCGCGCGGTGCCTGGTGGGATTTGTAGTGCGACCGCTCCAGCGGTTTAGGGCGGGTCCTGTGGTCGGGGGGCGGGGTGAAGGCGAGTGGGTCCGGAGCTCTCTGGCCAGGATGGCTGGAGCAGTGGGTTTGGCCTGGTAAAAAGGGACTGATTTAGCTCCTCTAAGATTATGCTCCCCGCCCTCTGCATTCAGAGAAGGAGGCAGTGGGAAGGTAATTCTCTGATAGTTGTTAATCTTTTGGGCGCCGGTGATTAGCAGCTTGGGTCCACCCGGAGCAGGTGCCCTCTGACCTTGCTCTGCCACCCACGTGGGTGCCATGTGGTTGTCAACTTACTCAATATCCAGTTCTTCTTGTATTAATGGAGCTTCCCCTCCCCCCCCTTTGTGAGAGTAGTTTGAAATCAGATGCAAGAGTTGTTTGCATTTCATCCAGTCCGTACCTGGTATCTGGCATGTAATAGAATGTATGAAGGACTAAGTAAAGAGTAAATTGGTCCAGAAATAGAAGGCCTAGTTATTTGTTTAAGTATGAAGGAAACTGTCCAGAGTATTTCTGGCAAGAGAGTATTAGTTTCCCAGACATGATCTTTATTCACTGGAGTCTGTGATTTAGATCATTAATCAGTGGCAGGTCAGATACTAACATCTGACATTATTTTGAGCACATTAATTGACATGTGGATAACACTGTCTTGTCTTCCCTCTCTTGACTGCTGTTTCTTACTCTCTTTTCCGGGTTCCTCATCTTCCTGACCTTTAACTGTCGTGATGTGCCCCAGGGATCAGTTATAGGAACTTTTTTCTATACTCTCCCCAGCTGTAGGTGATCTCATTTAGCTCCATGGCGTTAAATACATTCTATACACTGAAGACTCACAAATACAAATATACATAATTTCAGTCCAGATCTGTCTCCTGATTTCCAGCTGTCAGTTTGGAATTTATCTCTCTGATGACTAATAGGCATCTCAAATTTAAAATGTCCCAAACTGGATACCCTTTGTCCTTTGCTCTAGAAGTATATAGCAGTTCCATTATTACAGGAGCTCAAACTAGTAGTCATAGAATCATCTTTGGCTTTTCTTCCACATCCCACAATTTGCCAGCTAATTGTTTGCTCAATTTTACATGTATATCCAGGTCCCTTTTCATTCTCCATTACAAGCCATTATCATTTCAGCCCAGTTCTTTTCTTTTCTCTAGACAGCTGGAGTGATCCTTTTAAAATATAAACCAAGTCCATCAGTCCTCTGCCCTGAACCTTCCAATGTCTTCTCAACTCAGATGTGTAAAATGCAAGTCTTTTCAGTGGCCTACAGGACCCTCTACTTCTGCTCTGACTTTGTCTCCTGCCACTCTCCACCTTCCTTACACATTAGGCTCCACAGTGGAATTCTTGTTCCTTCAGCAGCCAACTCTCTCCTCAGGTCCTTAGCGCATGTTGTTTCTCTGAGGAAGATAACCATGATTACTTCCTTGCCTTCAAGTCTCTTCCCCAGTGCCGCCTTATTGCCAAGACTTTATGGACTGCCCTACATAAAATAGTACCCCTCCTTCACGCCATCTCCCTTATCCTTAATTTTACTTGCTACGTATCACCTGTTGGCATCTGTTAGTCAGCTTCCCTTCAGAAAATAAGGCTCCATGAGAACCAGACCCCTGACTTGTTTACTGCTATCTTTGTTAAACAGAATAGTGCCTGGCACATAGCATGTGCTTTCATGTTGGTTGAATGCGTGGAAATAATTGTCACTTACTAGCGTTGGGCACTGGAGCCACAATAGTGAATAGGACAGAAAGTCCCAGCTCCCATGAAGAAAGAGAGGCGTGTGATAGAGAGTGACTTAACATCTGATGGAATGTTCCAGAAAGGCTTCAGAGATGATATCTGAACTGAAATCTGAATGCCAAGGAGCCAGCTTTGGGAGGATCTGGCTCTGGGGACAACTGTCTAAGAAGAAGAAATAGTAAGTGGAAGGCTGAGAGGCAGGGCCTAGAAACAGAAGGAAGAGTGGTTAGCTTAGTCCAGAGTCAGCTGTAGGGATGAGGATTGGTAGGTGAGGACAGAAGTAATGAGGGATCAGTACGATAAAGCACAGATGGAAGGGTAGCCTGGACCTGGATTGCTCAAGGCTTTGTGGCTTGGACTTTATTTTGAAATAAATAGGACTAATAAATAAATAAACCAGGAAGGCTTTGAAGCATTTTGTTTTTATTTTATTTTATTTTTTTAAAGATTTTATTTATTTCTTTGATAGAGATCACAAGTAGGCAGAGAGGCAGGGAGAGAGAGAGAGAGGAGGAAGCAGGCCCACCGCCGAGCAGAGAGCCCGATGTGGGGCTCGATCCCAGGATCCCGGGATCATGCCCTGAGCTGAAGGCAGAGGCTTTAACCTACTGAGCCACCCAGGCGCCCCACTTTGGAGCATTTTGAACAGAAGACTGACAACATTGCTTTGACTGCTCTGTGGGATGGACTTGATACGGGGAGAGACAGGAATCAAGTTAGAAGGCGAGAGAGATGATGCTTTGGGCCAGGGTGGCCGCGAAGATAGAAGTGGATGGATTTGGGAGTTGAGGGGCCCAAGGTTGCTGCTGAATGGATGTGAAGGGGGAAAGGCTAAAGGCAGCAGCACTCAGAGATGTCACTGTTTCCACACGGGATGGTGGAGCCCTTTACCAAGATGGGAAATGTTTAGGAAGGCGTAGGTTTGGGCGCGGGGGGTGGTGGATAAAGAGTTGTGTCTTGACCACCTTAAGTCTAGAGATGCTTCTTAGGCATCCAGATGCAGAAGTTAAGTAAGCAGTTGGATGTTAGAAAATGATTTGGGCCCGCAGTCAGAATTGCACACTGTTTTCTATTTTTTTGCTTTGGTAATTATTTGTGACCTAGTGAATGTCATGTGCTTTGTGCCTGGCGAGTGGCATGTTGGGTCATGTGTGTACAGGAGGAGCAGTGGTTGTAAATCCTTTTGTGAGAAGGATGTGGTCAGAACGGGCTCTTTGGCCCTCCTTGCAGAGTGTCGCTCACTTGTGCGGTCAGACAAGGGAAGTAGGAAAGCCTTTCTAAGAGACCAGGTAAATACTGACAGCGGTGACTTGATGATCAGAATCATCACTAGTCCCAGCTCCCATGCTTTTCCCATCTCCCGTACGTTGTCTCGTCCGGGCTCATCCCGAGACTAGGGAGAAGCTGCTGAGATCAGGGACAGCGCACTGATTGTCCACCTGTGCAAAGGCCCGTGTCTGTATCTTCTTTCTGCTCCTCTGGCTCCTACCCATCCTGGACAGATGTCGCTTTCAGACCCACCTGGAGGAACTCGTTTGCAGACGAAGCCTTTGAAGGAAGAACTGCGTCTCGGAGGCAGATGTGTGACAAACAGCGCGTGTTGTGCTTTCTGTTAGAGGCTCATCTTTTCCTTAGAAGCTGAGTCTTGAACAGCTTAAAAAAAAAAAAACCTGATTCAGAATTGTGGGTTCACGTTGGAAGGGATGAAAGTCACTTCTTCTCATCTGTAGGTCTCGTCTGAGTAGCCTATTGGTTTGGAACTGCAAAATTTCAAGTGTTCTTTTCTTAGTTTGGGTCGGAGTGTTAAGACTCACTACACTGTTGTCCCAAATTCCTAGTCCCTCACATTTCACAGTCATCCATCAAATAATTCATAATGATGAAATGTCTTTGTATGGGTCCTTGATTAACTAGGAGAGCTGGTAATTTCTTGCAGCCCTGGAGGTGTCTGAGATCGTCTCCTGGGGCTGCTGGTTGCTTTGGACGGAATCAGCTCGCCCCCTTCCGTGTGTGTTGCGTTTCCGTGTTTGCCCATTCAGCTCCCACAGGCATCCTGAGACAAGTGTCACTGCACTTGGTAGACAGCTGCGGATACGGTTTCCACTTCAGTGAGTCAAAGATAGTTCTGAGCTGTCTCGTCTAACTCCTTCGCATAGTATCTACCAAAATACACAGTTCAGTGTTTAGCAAACATTCTTGAGGGTGATTTCTTCCAAGTCAGTTATCTGCTTTCCCTTAAAATAGAATGAACATGGGATTTCAAGTAGTTGAGTCATGGTTCCCCAGGCCTGGCTCAGACCCTTACTGGTTCTCTGCCCTTAGGCAAGTTACTTATCCTTTCCGAGGCTCAATTTTGTTATCTGAAAGTGGGGATAGTTTAATACCATATGGACTCTGATCTAACTCCATTGATTATAAGGTGCTTCATCAACTAAGTACAACTTTTTGGGAGGGATGGGAGACTAGAAATTCCATATATATATATATATATATATATAGCCACATCCTAGTTTTAGAAACATAAAAACAAGTATCCTCAAATTGAGGAGGTATGTTCTCTGTTTCATGCCTCTGTTACGTAAATTCATATAGAAAAATGCAAAGTCCCCATAAATAGTCTGGTAAATAATCTATTAAAAAATAGTGCCCATTTTTATTTACTAGCCGATAATAATTCCTGCCATCACTACCTTTTCTCTGTGGGCAGGAAGATTTTAATTTTAACTTGTAACTAAACTTGAAATATAACTGCTGGATTATTATCCCATATTTTGCCCCCTTAAAAGCATCCTGACTTTAGATGAGAAGAGATGAACTCTCAGTTGCGATGATTTGTTTTTAGGAATCGTAAGAGGTGGCACCAGCCAGATCTCTGATTTGGGTCTTGTGCTTATATTTGCCAAGCTTTTGCTTATGTTAACACCTTTAACCCTGATGACAGCAACCCTAGCAGATTAGTAATATTCATATATATATATATGATATATGATATATATTCATTCTTATGTCTATATCTATATATATCATACCACATCATCTTTATCCATGTGTTGATGGACTTCTGGGCTCTTTCCAGTTTAGCTATTGTGAACATTGCTGCTATAAATGTTGGGGTGCAGGTACGCCTTCAGATCACTACATTTGTGCCTTTGGGATAAATACCTTAAGGGGGGCATGGGGTATAATGAGCCCTGGGTATTATATAAGACTGATGAATCACTGAACTCTACCTCTGAAACTGATAATACACTATATGTTAATTAATTGAATTAAATAATAAAGTTGGGGTGCCTGGGTGGCTCAGTGGGCTAAGCCTCTGCTTTCGGCTCAGGTCCTGGGATCGAGCCCTGCATTGGGCTCTCTGCTCAGCAGGGAGCCTGCTTCCCCCTCTCTCTTTCTGCCTGCCTCTCTGCCTACTTGTGATCTCTCTCTGTCAAATAAATAAATAAAATATTTTTTAAAAAAGAAAATATATTAAATAATAAAGTTTAAAAAAAAAAAGAGCATATTGGGGAAGAGAGACCTATTATGCACATAACCAGAAGGGAGATGAACTTGGTCTATGGACTGAGCATAGAAGTAGCCTCAAGGTTTGGATTAGAGCTTCAGTGGCTAGGGTTTTGGTATGTACAGCTTTAAAAGCTTTCCTTAACAGTCCTGTCCACTTCAGGCAGTTGTGCTGTGGTCTGTAGATAAGGTTGCCCATTAGATTATAGCTTTAACTTTTTATGGAATTACTAGTATACTGGTAGTAAAGTATATGTATTATATATTTATAGCTTGTCGAATTTTTAAAAACTGAATGCCTGTATATGACCAGTACCCAGATCAAGAAGGAAAACATTTCCAACACCCTCCACACTATCCTACAGCTCCCTTCTGATAACTGTCCATTCCAACGGTAACTACTATCACAGATTATTTTTGCCATTTTTTTTTTTTTACCTTACATAAATGAATCCTACAGTATATACTCTTCTGTGTCTGGTCTCTTTTTGACAGTGCGTAGGAGTCACCCATTTTGTTGCATGTGATTATAGATAGATTACCATAGATGACCATCTCTTTACCCATTCTACTGGTAATGGGCATTTTGGATAGTTTCCAGTTCGGGCCATAAAGAATAGTGTTGTCAACATTCCAGTACATGTCTTGGTGAACACAGGTATGCGTTTCTGTTGAGTACATACCTACGAGTAGAATGAATGGCTTCTTCTTCTTTTTTTAGTGCAATAATCACTGACATTTACTGAAAAATACTTAAATTGTGTCATGGACTATTTGATTTCATCCCCTCTTATCAGGCTTGTTTTGACGATTAGACAACACATTTTTAAAGAGGGAACAAGGAAGGCACCAAATGGTTATGTTCTGTGCCCAGCTCATGCAGATAGTAACTGGTGGAATCAGGATTCTGACCCCACTAAAGATTATTCCACACTGTTTGGCCTTCCAGTAAAATTTCTTTTCCCCACAGATTTGAAATACTACCTTGATAATATACCAACTTGCCATAAGTATATCGGTCTGTTTATGGACTTTCTATTCTATTTCAGTGATCTATTTGTCTATTCTTATACTACCTTGTGATCATTTAAAATATCTAATCTGATCCTGTTATGCTCCTTAACTAAAATTTTAACAAGCTCCTGTTGACCTTACAATGAAATCCAAACTCTTTAGCATATCCTATAAGGACCCCGCCCAGCCACCTCCCTCCTACCTCTGGAGCCTCAGATGTGGGTACAGATCTCTTTCCCCTATGTTCTAGTTAGAAAAACCTTCTGGTAGATGTCTGTGCAGGCCAAGCAGTCATTCCATGTAACATCTGTGTCTCCGTGCTTTTGTTCATATGCTTCCTGTGCCTCGTTTTCTCTACTTCATATACTAGGCAAGCACCCATGCTTTGAAATGTACATGGTGGGAACTCCAGGGATCTTCCCAATCCTTTGTTAAGGTCCCAGTGAACTGTGGCCACAGTGTAACACTTGTGCTGAGTTACTCTCTGTGCTCAAGCAGTCATCTGCATAGGTTCCTTTGTGTGCGCGCATGGTAGTGGTTCAAATCTTGGATCCTAGGCAATCCTTAGAGCCCCTCGGTACTTTTGTCCCAGTTTCTCAGTTGCAGCCATGACACACTCAGTTATACAAAGGGGATACACTTGGTGCACAGACAGTTCATCATTGACTGTACCCAGTTAAGTTTGGCCTGAATGGAAAAGTTGATAAGCTGGGGTGTGGTAAGGTGGGCGCAGCCGGGGTGTGGTAAGGTGGGTCCAGCTGTGTGTTATATCGGAAGAATAAGCAGGAAGGATGTTGGGGACTTCTCTTTCCTTGAGTGCACTGGGATCTTTCTTTTTAGGTTTTAGTTTAGCCTTCTCCTTAAGCTTCTGATCTCAGAGACTAAGCATTCGCTTCATGGTTGTATACTTCCTTTTTTTTTTTTTCTTTCTTTCTTTATTTGACAGAGAGAGAGATCACAAGTAGGCCGAGAGGCAGGCAGAGAGAGAGGCAGGCAGAGAGAGAGGAAGGGAAGCAGGCTCCCTGCTGAGCAGAGAGCCTGATGCGGGGCTCGATCCTAGGACCCCAAGATCATGACCTGAGCCGAAGGCAGAGGCTTAACCCACTGAGCCACCCAGGTGCCCCCTGTATACTTCCTTTTGCTTTTTTTTGCTTCCGAATGTTCACGCCCCACTCTTGTTTCTCGAATGGATGGCTTCTAATAGCTCTTTCAAAGTCCACAATTGAACCTGAGTGCCTTTCATTTGTTTTTCTTGCCTACCTAGGTTGTCCCAAAAAAAAAAAAAAGCCCACACTTAGCTAACATCAGCATTTGGCAATGAGGTACTCCCCCTCTTTCTTGTTGGTGGGTGACCTATGTAGAATTTCTTAACTCCAAGTCAACCGGTCCATACTGTTTCGGGAAAAATCTTTGTTTTGGGTACTTAAAAAACCCACTTTAGACTCTGGATAGCATCTGTAATGATTTCAGTAGCAGGTTGTTCGGGAGATTTTTAGTTCAAGGACAGCTGCCACCCACTCTCTCAACAGGAGGTTTGGGACCAGTAACTAAAGAGCACTGCCTTCTCCCTTTCATAAACCCTTATAAGCCAGTGAAGATGTGGACTTCTTGCTTTGAAGTGAGGAGCTCTGGCAAATCACCTCAACTCTCATGAGGGCCCAGCTTTCATTATAAAAAAGCTGGGATGAGGACGGGCTGCTGGGGGGTGAAAAGGAGCTGCTCCCCTCCTCTTTTCTGCCCGCAGACCCCGCCCTCTTGGTGCTGCACCTGCTCCCCATTATGGGATCCGTGAAGGCTTTCCAGGGTTGAGAAATGGGCCGCCAACCTCTCCCAGCCCTGAAAACAAAAGCCATTTTCTTATCCTAACTATTTACATATCAGAGCAAAGGAGGGGATTTAGCTGGGACGTCAGTGGGGATTTCAGAAGTATATTGTGGTTTTCTGAAGAGATAAGCTTTCTCCTGGTGTTTTTAAATTATAATTTTAAAGTAATACAAAAATAATATTAAGTCTCTTAGATCAATGAAAGCCAAGTATAACTCAAGGGTAAGCTTAATGAACGGGGAAAAGGAGTGAGATATTTTGACAGACACTGATTTCCAAAGCACAGGTGCACACAGTGGCTAAAAATAGTGTCATGTCGTCAGTGTTAGTGAAAGATGTAGTCGGAAAAAAACAGGGTTTCTTTTCCAAAATGAGGCCCTGAGTAACTTACGGGAATATGGAGGTAGCTTAAAATGGGAATTTGTAAAAACCATGTCAGTGTGTGTCTCTTAGAGATTTGTAATAATCATACACCCACACATACCTTTTTTTTTTTTTTTTTTTTTTTTAGACAAAGGACCTTTTAATCCACTTTCTTAATTCCTGCCTTTTACAAAATCTGGAAATAAGGAAGGTGGAGTCAGGGCAGACGTCACTGGGTAGATGAAGACACCAACGCAAAGGTCTAGACTTTTCCATGGCCCCAGGGCTATTTAAGGGCTAAGGCCAGGGCTTGCTTGCTTCTGGTCTTCAGTCCCATGCTCTTCATAAGCAGGGAGAATCAGGCTTATACAAGCACAGTAGTATTTAAAACGTTTCCTAATTATAATTATACCTCGTAATAATGATATCACTTGTGAGAGACATTGTAAAAAAATCAGGGTTTTGTGTCACAAACTTTGGAGTCAAGCTGTCTGGGATAAAATTCTAGCTCCGTCACTTACTAGCTATTAATTAACCTTTTCTCATTCTGTTGTTCAACTATAAAATCTATCTCCTGAGTCATTGTATATAAATGACGCGAGGACCACACTTTTATTTTATTATTATTATTTTTTTAACCACTAATCAAAGTAGGGCGAGTATTAGTAGATCATTCCCCTTTTACAGATGCCCACTGAGGCAAGTCCTAGCATCGCAAGCTGCAACTTTGCAGCTAGGCCTTCTCAAATCACTTCCGGTGTTCTTTCTCTTAAACTATGATAAGTTGTGAATGAATCAAAATGAGTCTTGACCTATTTTGCTTTGCTGGTTTAATACAGGCTTCTTGGAAAGTAGCTCTTTCGGGTATTCCAGAAAGCGTGTTTTCTTCCAGGTGGAATTGAACTTGTGAGCGTTACATTCTTGCACTTGGAGAGTGTAACTGGGCAGCTTGGTGTCTGGCCAGCCCCGCAGCTAATGTCCTCTGTCCCAGCCACACCCAAATTGCCAGCAGTACCTGTTTGTTGTGCTCTCGCAGGTCTTTCGGACTTTGTTTTTCCGAGACCAATTTTTCCCTCCGTTGGGATCAGCCTTTTGCTTCTTTGGATAACCCACTACTTGAGAACTCCTTGATGCAGGGGTCATGTCTTTCATGCTTACGTATAGCGAGGCCAAAGCCAGCATGATGCTGGTATTTCTATGGTCTGGGAAAGTCGTCTTCTTCAGTCACTGTTACTCAACATTGTTCTGCGGGTACTAGCCAGTGAATTAGACAACAATAGAATAAGATGCAAAATTTTATTCACAGATGGAGTTGTATATTTAGTCCAAGAGGCTCAGTTTTCCAATATTACAAGCAGTAAGGTAACTTGGCTAATATTACAAGCAATAAGGTAATTCAGCTTTGGTGGTTGGGTCTATCCAAAACTTACAAAAGCTGAGAAAGACTTCTTCCTGGTTGGGAGTTGTATCACACTGGTATCACAAAGATGCCGGTTCTAGTTCTTTTTCTTTTCTTTCTTTCCTTTTTTAAAAAAAAAGATTTTATTTATTTATTTGACAGAGAGATCACAAATAAGCAGAGAGGCGGTTCGGGTGGGGGGGGGGAGCAGGCTCCCTGCTGAGCAGAGAGCCCAGATGTGGGGCTCGATCCCAGGACCCTGAGATCATGACCTGAGCTGAAGGCAGAGGCTTAACCCACTGAGCCCCCCAGGCGCCCCCTGGTTCTAGTTCTTTTAGGAAAATAAAATTTTGAGACCAGCCAAGAAAATTAAGACACACGTGGAAGAAAAATGGGAGAGGGATTATTTAATCATGTAACTTTACCAGATTGTAACATACCATAAGACTAGAAATTGAAATATGTTGATATTGGTATAGGAATTAAATTCCAAACAGGATAGCACTTTAATATAATTAGAGACTTTAATACAAAAGGAAATAAATATATGCTGAAAGTAGCTTTTCAGGTCAATGGAGAAAGTACGGGTTACTCTGTAAATGGGATTGGGAGAGCTGAGTGACCATCTAGAAAAAGAAGTCGGATCACTGTGTCACAGTGAAACTGTGACACCAATATATTCTTAGAGTGGAGAAGTAGCTTGTGAGCAGGATGTGTGAGGGATGCATTTGCCTACATTAAATGAACTTCTGCATGTCAAAATACGACAAGAATACCATCAAGGCATAGACTTAATGACAGACAGAAAATATTTGCAACAGCGAGAAAGGGGAATTTCCAGAACATACAAAGAAATGCAAATCTAGCAGAAAAATGAAGAAAGGAAATGCTAAAGATTTTTAAAAAATAATTGGTAAATACAGAATACCCTAATGGTGAGGGTGTGGAGGGAAGACAGGCATTAATCTACATTGTAGGAGAAAACGTAAGTTAGTTAAATATTTTTATAGGCATTTGGCAGTGTCTAGCAAAATTAAATGCAAATGTCTGTGAATTTAGCAGATTAACTCACAGGATTTTATCCATGGACGTGTATAAAAAAGATAATCAAGAATAGGCATTGTGGCATTGTAACAGTGTAAATGAATTTTGAACATTCACATAAAAGGAATATTTTATATAAAGGCAGCAAAAATATTTCCTCAAGGGAATGAAACAGGGTATAGAGCTGTGCGATGCAAGAGAGGAAGAAAAGGGAGGAACTGTAGTAACATTATTTGTTGAAAGAAATACGAGAAACCGATTGTTGTTGCTAAAGGGAATTGGGAGATGCGGGTTAGGAGGGAGGCTCACTTCTTACTGTAGACCCTTCTGTATTTTTTTTTGGCTGGGGGTGGGGGGAGGGAAACTTAGTATCATGAAGTCATATATCCATATTGCCTAAATAGCACAAGGATTTGAATACAAACATTTCTATTTTACTTCTGCCTTTTGAGTATGACAATTTTGGGCAAGGTTTATTATCCCACGATATTCTTTTTCCTGCATAGAGATTATTATTGTCCTGTTGGAAATTGTCTTTACAGTTTAATTTTGACAGGCTTAACTGAATGCCTTATCCCAGTAAAGACTGACCATGTACTTCTATAGTATTGATTTTTTTCAACCTGGCTAGAATTATTTTTTCCAAATTGATACGATTGAAGCTGATGAGAGCCCTTCTTCAGTTTTCTTGAATTATATTGGTGGTGACCCTTTGGTAACCACCATCCCAGAGGAGAATGTTTTGCAAGGGTGCATTTTGTTTAGTTAAAAAAAAAAATTAACCAGGCTTACAGAAACTAACTGCTGTGTCTGTTTTAATCTGGACAGGTTTGGAGGCCAATCACTGCCACCTTTTATTTCCCTGTGGGCCCAGGAACTGGATTTCTTTATTTGGTCAATTTATATTTCTTATATCAGTATTCGACACGACTTGAAACAGGTATGTTATCCATAGTCGTTTTAAGATTTGTTTCTAATTTACCAGTTCGTATTTTCGTATAGGAAGAATTTTGAGGGCAGTTGGCCTTTGAGGAAATGGCGTAAAGATGGGAAATGCTCAGTAAGTCGTACCGATGCTGGGACTGTCCTAGGTGCTTAGATGACTTGATTTTTAATCCTCACAACATCATCATGAGGCATAAGTAACAGTGTCACCATTTTATCATGAAAAAGTAGAAGACCGGAGCCTTTACACATCTTGTCCACGCCTTGTCCCTAGTGGCTGAGTTGTGTGCCTCTCACTTAAATTTGACATCTCCTTTCTGTCATGTGTCATGTGGTCAAATGCACAGTTGGGCTGAAGTATATACATCTCCCAGATCGGGGCTGAAAAGTACTCCTTCATGCTATGAAAGCCTTGTTCTCTGTGATCAAATCACTCACCTGTAAAATTTATAGCGGGGATTTACTAATCCAGTAGTTTATCAGATATGAGTACCCATATGATGTTATGGGTAAGCTTTTTTACAAAAATCTTTTCCTGAAAGTTTCTTTGTGAATTGTTCCTTATTTCCTTTGTACAATACCTTGTGTGCTGCTCTGAGTTGCTTATGCTGAGAAGGAATAAATTGATACTGCTCTGTCGAAACACGAACATAATTTCATTAAGCCTAAATGATTTTGAAAAGGTTGGCTGACTCCAGAGGCTTTATAAACCTGCTAGCGGTTAGCTCAGGATAGAGAATTCCGAACCACCCTTAAATCGAAGTCAGTTTGAGAGTTGTGAATTAATCTCATAACTGCAGGGAAGTAGAAGGATGGGCATTTGGTGTCCAACATGATTTTTCCTTAAATTGGCATTTGTATGAGGTGTTTTTAAAAGGAAATCATGATGTCAGTACAGAGTGTCTGGTCATGGGCTGTTACTGCTGGAAGGGACCTTGCCCATCCCCTCATTCAGGGAAGGGTAGTGTCTGGGCTCAGCCAAAACGGACAGGTGGGATTCTCACCACCACATCATGGTTGGTCCTTAAAGCCCCCAGAATATGTGATTTTTATTCTCCCCTGTCCCAGTCGGGCCTGGTACTGATGGCTGACTTGCTTCGCATTCTACTCCTTGATAGGATTTCATTGAGGATGGGGCTGTTGGAGTAATTTTGTTTTTACATTAGTAGTAAACCCTAAGTGTGGTGACCCATGACCTGTTTTTAAATATTTGGTTATGGAACAGTTTCAAACATTCACAAATGTAGTGAGAAAGGTTGATGAACCTTTGTTTTACTTTTTATTTAGGTAAAATTCACATAACAAGAAAATGACAGTTGTGACCACTTTAAAGTGTACAGTTCTGTGGTCTTTTTTTGTTTTGTTTTGTTTTAAAGATTTTATTTATTTGAGAGAGAGAGTGAGCGTGAGCAGGGGGAGAGGCAAAGGGAGAGGGAGAAGCAGGTTCCCCGCTGAGCAGGGAGCCGATGTGGAGCTCAATCCCAGGACTCTGAGATCATAACCTGAGTCACAGGCAGACAGCTAACCTCTGAGCCACCCAGGAGTCCCGGTCCCTTCATCTTTAGTCTGTTTGCAGTGTTATGCAACCGCCACTACTGTCTAATTCAAGATGTCCTCATCAACCCCCCAAAACCCAAAGCAGTTACTCTGCATCCCCCATCCCCCTTTCTCCAAGCACTTGCCAAGCTCTGAGCTACTTTCTGTGCATATGGATTTGACTATTTGAGACATTTTAAGAGTCCTTCTGTGGCTGACTTCTCTCACTTAGTAGAATGTTTCCAAGGTTTATTCACATCGTAGTGTGTGTCTACATGTATATGTGAGCCCCTTTTAACTATTGCTCACCTTTTTTTTTTTTTAAGTATTTAAGTCATCTCTACACCCAACATGGGGCTCGAACTCATGACTTGGAGATCAAGAGTCACGCGCTCCCCGAACTCAGGCAGCCAGGTGCCCCTAACTCCTGCTGACTTTTATTTATTTATTTTTTTTTTTATTTTTTATTTTTTTTTATTTATTTGACAGAGAGAGATCACAAGTAGATGGAGAGGCAGGCAGAGAGAGAGAGAGGGAAGCAGGATCTCTGCCGAGCAGAGAACCCGATGCGGGACTCGATCCCAGGACCCTGAGATCCTGACCTGAGCCGAAGGCAGCGGCTTAACCCACTGAGCCACCCAGGCGCCCTCCTGCTGACTTTTAACAGTGGTCTCATCACTGGTCTTATTCGATCTCTGTTCGTATCTGTCTCCCTACCCCTGATTATTTGAAACAAATGCCAGACATGATATTGTTTCATCAGTAAATATTCTAATATTCACCTCTAAAACGTAAGGACTTAAAAAAATAATCATAGGGGCGCCTGGGTGGCTCAGTGGGTTAAGCCGCTGCCTTCGGCTCGGGTCATGATCTCAGGGTCCTGGGATCAAGCCCCGCATCGGGCTCTCTGCTCAGCGGGGAGCCTGCTTCCTCCTCTCTCTCTGCCTGACTCTCTGCCTGCTTGTGATCTCTCTCTGTCAAATAAATAAATAAAATCTTTAAAAAAAAATAATCATAACACTATTATAAAACGTAAGTTACAATAATTCTGTGACCACATTTTATTTGTACATTGTTTTCTCTTGGTTACTTGACGTCCTGGAACCCATTTACTTTTCCCTTCTATCTAGTCAGGTCATATAACGAATTTGTAATACCTGAATAACACTTTTTAAGATCCGTCTGCAGGATTATTAGCCCATAGATCCCTTTTGTCTGCTTGAATTCTTACACGTTTACCCCGCTTCCCTACTCTCCAGTCACAGAGCAGAGAGGCATTTTTTAAAGTTTTATTGACCTGTAATTCAAGTACTATCCAGTTCCACCCGTTTAAAGCGTACAATTTGGTGAGTGTTCACAGAGTTGTGCAGTCATTACTACAGTTAGTTTTAGAATATTTTATCACCACAGAAAGAAACCCTATACCCATCAACAGCCACTCTCCATTTCTGTCCAACCTCATCTTCCCCTTAAGCTTTTAGGCAGCCACTAATCTCCTCTCACCTTTTTGGATTTGCCTCTTTTGGACATTTCTTACAGACGGAATCATGCACCATGTGACCATCTTCTTTTGCTTAGCTTGGGGTTGTCAGGGTCCTTCCATGTACCACGTATCAGCACGTCTCTCCTTTTTGTTACCAAATAAGACTCCATTGTACGGAATTATCACGTTTTGTTTCTCCATCCATCAGCTGATGGATGTTTGACTTGTTTTCATTTTTCACTGTTATGAATAAGGCTGCTATGAACGTTTGTGTCAAGAGGAACTTTTGAGACCTGTCCTTTTTTTTTTTTTTTAAGATTTTTTTTATTTATTTGACAGAGAGAGAGAGAGATCACAAGTAGGCAGAGAGGCAGGCAGAGAGAGATTGGAGGAAGCGGGCTCTCTGTGGGGCTCGATCCCAGGACCCTGGGATCATGACCTGAGCCGAAGGCAGATGCTTTAACCCACTGAGCCACCCAGACACCCCGAGACCTGTCCTTTTAAAATAAGATTTCACAGACAAGAAAACAATGATCTGGAGAGGTGGTGACATGCCCTGCAGGTCACCAAGCTGTTCGAGGTAACACAGCTAGGACCGGAGCCCGGGTTCGCTGATCCCCGGTCTTCTCTGGGCCATACGGCCTCGTGTTCACATCCTGACAGAATGCTTGCTGCCCGCACGTTTTTCTGCCTGGCTCACTGAAGTCCACAGGAGCGCCGCCTTATGTACGAGGTTTCTGAATTGAACTGGAAGACTGCAGTTGGAGGCCAGTTGGTTTGTCAATTTCCAGTTGCAAACTCGTCAGATAATATAGTACTGTAGTGTGGTGATTGCGCTAGGTCAGGAATTCAGTCCAGAGAATCCTCAGAAATCATAAAGCCAGGGAGGTGCCTGCCTGGTCTAGGGTCAGAGCATGTGACACTTGACCTCCAGGTTGTGAGTTTAAGCCCCACCTTGGTCAGGGAGCCTGCTTAAAAAAACGTAATGAAACAAAAAACAGAAATCACTAAGCTAAAACCAAATCAGAAGAAGCACGACTATTACTGAAATTCAGAGGTTTGTTTTGAATTTCAGCTCCGATTCATCTATAGGGATCCCCTACCAGTAAGAGTCCTCAACACTGGGGCTGCAGTTTGCCTTTGAGACACCAGGGGAGAAATTTGGGAAAGTAGGAGAGACTTCTGGGGTGCCTGGGTGGCTCAGTGGGTTAAGCCTCTGCCTTCGGCTCAGGTCATGATAGCAGGGTCCTGGGATCGAGCCCCGCATCAGGCTCTCTGCTCAGCGGGGAGCCTGCTTCCTCTTCTCTCTCTGCCTGCCTCTCCGCCTACTTGTGCTCTCTGTCTGTCAAATAAATAAATAAAATCTTAAAAAAAAAAAGAGACTTCTGCTAGAAACTTGTTGTATTATATTCATTGAAAAACACCTTTTTTTTGGTTTTATTTATTTATTTGACAGCGCAAGAGAGCACAGGTGGGGAAAGGTAGAGGGAGAGTGAGAAGCAGGTTCCCTGCTGAGCAGGGAGCACGATGTGGGGCTCGATCCCAGGACCCAGAGATCATGACCCGAGCCAAAGGCAGATACCCAACCACTGAAACAACAAGGCACCCCATTTTTAATTTTTTAAAAAGATTTTAAAATTTATTTGAGAGAGAGAGAGAAAGAGCACGAGCAGGGAGAGGGTGTAGGGGAGGGGTAAAGGGAGGGGGAGAAGCAGACTCCCCACTGAGCTGGGAGCCACCCTCGATCCCGGGACCCTGGGATCATGACCTGAGCCGAAGGCAGATGCTTAACCGACTGAGCCACCCAGGCGTCCCTCTTGTTATCTCTTAGATATTCCCCCTGCCTTTCTAATACTTGTTAGAGTTTCTTTTTAATTGACTATGTATCGTGCTGTTACGATGGGGTGTCCAGAGGCGGAAGGTAGCTGCTTGAGCTCATGTGACCTTACAGTCATTTGTTTTCTATCTCTGCCTCTTTTCTGGCCTTTCAACTGAAGGCATGAGGAATCACCCTGAGAAGGGAGAGCCGGACCAGTGTTGATTATCCTGTCCAGGGCTGAGACAGAGTCTGGTGTATGGTGTAATACCAAGGGCACTAGACTAGTAATTAGAGTTTACCCCGCTTCTACCAAGCCCTGCCACTCTGGTCGTTTAACTTTCTACCCTCATCTGTGGAAAGGGGGCCTTGCCTTTCTACCTCTCAGATGTAGCGTGAAGGTGCAGAGTCAGAGGCTCTGGGAAGGGTTGTGGCCGCACTCTTCCTCTTCTCCAGCATCGTTTTCCCTTGCTAGAATATAAGCTGGGAGGAGGGGATTGAATCTTCTCAGAAAGCCCAGGGTCAGACTCAGTGGTAGTGCGTGTGTGCACATGCGTGTGTGCGCACGTGTCTAATAACAACACAGCAGTTAAGAAGCTCCCGGCAGAGTCCTGCTGGAGGAGTCACAGGGGTAGGCAAGGCAGCTGTGGTTCCTTTCGCATCAGAGCTTATGGTCCAGTGGAGGGGGAAGGGATTACCCAGGTGACCACAGATGTGTCTCCGGGAAGCAGAGGCTGGCGGGTTGTGAGGTCTTCGAGGGGTGGATCTCAGACACCCGTAGCACTGACTCTCCTCCCCATGGGTCTTTCAGCCCGTGGTGGTTGGGGAAGTGTGTTCCTTATTAGAATTCACTTAGGAGAACACAGATTAGCCTTGCTCACTTGACTGGAGTTTAGGGCTTTATTGAGGACATGGTTTTATTTATTTTTAAAGATTTTATTTTTAACTAATCTCTACACCCAACGTGGGGCTCAAACCCACAACCCTGAGATCAAGAGTCGCATGCTCTACCGACTGAGCCAGCAAGGTGCCCCAAGGGCATGGTTTTAGATGTTTTAAAAGATTTTCTTCTGCTTGAGAGGAGGAATTTAAAAATATTCTCATGTTGGCTTTCTCTATAACTTTCTGAAGTATTTCTTTACAGAGGAGTTGCTTTGTTCTGAAATTCTGAACCATGACATTTGGCTTATTTTTGTTTCTAGGAGCTTTTGATGGGAGGCCGGCAGACTATTTATTCATGCTCCTCTTTAACTGGATTTGCATCGTGGTATCCTTTAGTCTGTTATTTGGGGCCAGAAATAAACCATTATTTTCAGGTTTGGGGAAGTAGAACGGTATTCCACACAACAGTTCAAATTATAGTATTTGCATCTGTTTGCTACAGTGAATAATTACAAATAATTAAAGTTTTTTTTTTTAAGATTTTATTTATTATTTGACAGAGAGAACAAGTAGGCAGAGTGGCAGGTGGAGGGAGAGGGAGAAGCAGGGTCTCCGCTGAGCAGGGAGCCCAAAGCAGGACTCGATCCCAGGACCTTGGGATCATGACCTGAGCCGAAGGCAGCCGCTTGAACCAACTGAGCCACCCAGGCGCCTCAGTTAAAGTTTGATTTTAAAGGCTGTCGTACGTCACAGGGCCCTCAAGTGACGGTGTTCCCTTGCCATTGCCAAGTTTTCCACATTTGGTTGAATTTTATTGCTGTCCCTCCTCTTGTTCCCAGTTCTCTGTGTCTCATGTGTGACAGCTTGTTGACTGCAGCACAAAGAGATCCCGTGCCATGAGACAGCTTTTGGAATCTGTGCTCCATCTCAGAAAATAAATTGACAACCAGCATCCCTTTCTGACTTCACTGCTGTCCTTGTCCTCGGGACCTACACAGTAATTCGGTCCCTCTGGAAGGGCCCAGCGTGGCTCTCTGTGTCACAGCCCCCGCTGCCAGCAGCCTTCCAGCTGCGGACCTGTGCTGATGGCGAGGGCCGCAGAGGGGGTGCGATGGCTCAGTCTGTGCCCAGCTGGTGAGCTTAACATTGCTCTGGGGCTTAGCAGCCATTGAAACTTGGCCCCAAGCCAGGACATGTGGCACTTTGGATGCCCTTTCCCCTCCTTTAAGGGAAGAAAAAAAAAATTGTTCTGGATCTCCACCATGCTATGGAGCCCTGGATGTGAGTAGAACCCTGGTTAGTTTCAGGCCACAGGTATCTCCATCTTCCAGTTGAAGACAGATGCTAAGACGCTGGGCAAGGCAGAGAGGACACAAGGGGCCAACTGAGTCCTACGCCAGTGCAGCTCACGTCTCTAATTTCCTTGTCGTCCTATACTACAACAGAATATTCATGATGGAGATTGTTAGATACGTTTGTGTTCTGGGATGTTTTAAACAACCCGAACTCTAGAAAAGGGTTTTCTTTCTGAACACAGGAATGAAATGAACTGATGCTAGGTGCACAATGCTTTGTTTGTTCTGATCTTTAACCTTATAAACCAAGATTACTGGCTTAGCAATGGATATGCAGGTAAGTGTCCCTAGAAACTGTTTCCCTTTTATATGTTTCAGATTTACAATTAATGGCCTTTGAGAGAAGCTTAAATTGCATTTACCCTGTGGTTAATTATGTGGCATTTTGAAATTATAGAATTACAACTTTTATTTTGAAAGTTTTATATGAATTATCTAAACTGTTAGTTTCCTGGCTCATTTCTGGCTTCTTCGTTATGTTTGGGCATCAAGAGTGATGATTCTATAGTATTTTCTATGCATTATGTGGATATGTATTTTTTTAATTGCAAATATACAGTAAAGTTTTCTGCCTACTTTTTTTCAAATAATCAAGCTTGACCCTGATATTTCTGAATACATCTAAAATAATTGTATTTTAATTCTCGGATTTTATAGCATGTGTTGTATAATTGATTAACTGAGAGGATCAGTTTGTAATTCTGATGACTGAATTTCTTTTTGGCTTTTGTAAAGCCACAGGAGAATTTGTTTGTAGGGGAGAGGTTAAAAAAAAAGTAGATTCACTCTGAGCCTGTTGGAGTGCTTCTGGAGCCATGTCTTTACATGTTGACTTCTTTTGCAGTTGCTGATGATTCCTCTGATCATGTCAGTCCTTTATGTCTGGGCCCAGCTGAACAGAGACATGATTGTCTCATTTTGGTTTGGAACACGATTTAAGGTACTTTCACGTAGTTGGAAAAATTTCCTTTTTCATTTGTCCTTGCAAAAAAATCCCTCTTCGGCTCAGAGATGCACTTTCTGACTCGTCCAGAAGAGGTCACTGCAGAGCAGTGTACCGTAGGCAGCCCCCCTCTCCCCGGCTCAAGTCCCTTGCCTGTCTTTAGCCAACCTGGGATCCTTTGCTGGCTCTTCTCACTCCCTCTGTGCTTCAGGCCTCTCAGGCATGTGACCCTGAGTGATCTCATGTCTGTGTGTGTGATAGAGAGGGGGAAGGAAAGATACTCGTGGGGAGCAGCCTCTTAAAATCTGTTCTTATCATTCCCTGTTAACGTATTGTACACTTTAGCTAAAACAGATTGTTTTTGTCCCCAGACAATTCCCTTTGTCCCCAGACAATTCCCTTAGTGCCTTCTCTCAGTTTTCCACCAGTACCATCTTTTTAAATTTTCTTCCTCTTGTAAAGCCTACCTGTTCTTCATTTGAGTTGGGACTGAACATACTTCCTGGTCTCCTGCCTGGAATTAGTCTTGCCTTTGGGCCCTACGACCCGTTATATTTCTCTTAGAGTACTTAACCACATTCTGCCTTCAAATTCTTTCTATACAACCCTTTCTTCACTAGCTTGTGAAGTTCCTTGCAGCTCCCTTAGCTCTTGGTATGATGTGTTGAATCAGAGGCTCGAATGTTGAATCCCACTGGAGAGCTTTCTCATCGGGGGCGGGGGGGGGCTGTTAGTTCAAGCTGGCTCCCCATGGAGCGCGTGCAACTCAATCCCATGACCCTGAGATCATGACCTGAGCCAGAACCAAAGAATTGGGACACTTAACCGACTGAGCCACCCAGGCACCCCTGAATGAGTATAACATTAGATAGGAAGTTTTAAGTATAGTCATGCTAGATTGGTCTGAGAAATTTTTGCAGTGACTTTCCAAAAGATTTATATAAAGCTCTTGTCGGTGTATCTTTACCCATTCCAGCCGCCTAGCAGCCGTGTCCTTTTTAGTGTGGTTGTTCATGTTGGTGTGTATTTGTCTCCTAGGCCTGTTATTTACCTTGGGTTATCCTCGGATTCAACTATATCATCGGAGGCTCGTAAGTGATATTAGATTTATTTGATTGGAAGCAAATCCTTCGAAGACTTCCATTGTTCTTTAGCTAATCTTCATAAAATTTTAAAGTTTTATGAAGTTCAACATTGATGCGTCGGAACCTTATACTTAGGAAATACGATTGACTCTTGAATGATGGGGATTAGAGGTATCAAGCTCTTGCGTAGTTGGAAATTTGTGTATATTCTTTAACGCTCCCCAAACTGAACTGCTAACAGTCCCCTGTTGACCAGAGCATTACTGATAGCAGAAGCAGTCAGTTCAGACAAATGTTGTGTTGTATTTCGTGTATCATATACTGCGTTTTTATAATAAGGTGAGAGAAAAGAAAATATTATTAAGAAAACCTGAAGAAAAGAAAGTACATTTATGTAACTATACTATATTTATCAAAAAGCCCCACCTATAAGTGGACCCACATAGTTCAGCTCTGTGTTCAAGGGTCAACTGTAATTTCATTTTGACGTAATCGATTAAATTGCAGGGCTTTAAGCACATTTAGCATTGAGTGGTTGTTATTTTGTTAGCTCATCGTTAGGCACAGTGTACTTCTGGGTATGTGTTTTTGAATAAATATTTCTGGATTCATTGTCCGGATTGAGCAGACAAGGAACTAATTTAATTTGTGTCTACGCTTGACTCCTCTAAGAACTATGTGTAAAATTACCAAATTTTTTTATTCCTGAGGCATTTCCAGGATGCCTTGAAGACTGCTCACCAGTCATCAAAATGCAGATTCTCAGATGGGAAGTAGTTTTGTAAGTGGTTTGATAGTACAGAAGTTTTAGCCAAATAGGCTCAGATTTCTAGCCTGGAATTGGAGCTGAGAGGAGAAGCTTTATTGCATCCAGTCAGAAATTTAAAAGGAAGATATCAAGATGCAACTATTCTGTGAACTCCCACTTCTTATGCTACCAAATATTTTAAATGTTTTTTTTTTTTTAAGATTTTATTTATTTACTTGACACAGAGAGATCACAAGTAGACAGAGAGGCAGGCAGAGAGAGAGAGAGAGAGAGAGAGGGAAGCAGGCTCCCTGCCGAGCAGAGAGCCTGATGCGGGACTTGATCCCAGGACCCTGAGATCATGACCTGAGCTGAAGGCAGCGGCTTAACCCACTGAGCCACCCAGGCACCCCTATTTTAAATGTTTTAACAGATTTTAATAGTACCAGTTCTTACTATGTCTGACATATCTGCTCTCTGTGGTCCTAACGTCATCTTCCGCGTAGTGATAGAAATGAGTGACTTGAGCAAACAGACTCTGTTTAGAGCAGAGCAAGTTCTGAGCCTGGTACAGCCGCCCTCCCGCCCAGAAGGGCAGAGTCTGGGAGTAGTTGCCAATGTTGATTTGTCCCTGACAGGACTCCTATGGCAGGAGAAGACACAGAAGGATATGTGATAGTAGGAGTGGATCTATAAAACCTTGAAGTGGCCTGTATGTAAGCCCTGGGAAAACCTGAAGGTCAATGTTTATTTTAGAAGTACAAGGTGAAGGTCAGCTATGCTCAGTGATCTTCGTGATGTCTTACACTCAAGGATGCCGGAGGCAAGGGAGAAGTGCTGTGGCTCCAGGAATGGGGGAAACAGGCATTCCTTGCCTCCCCCTCACCCCCGTTCCCATGCTTCTCTCTTGTCAGCCTTCCGATTTGCCCCGAGGTTTGCAAATACAGTATTTACGACTGAAGCAGTCAGAAGCTTGCTTTGCAGCTTCCAATTCTGGAAGCAGGAAGTAGCAAAAACAATATTTTGAGGATGAGATGGGGCTTGAAAGAGCTGTCAGAGGGCAGCTGGACCCCCGCAGGACCGATTTCCCTTCCCCTCAGAATGCCTTTGCCACGCAGACTACAAAAGGGCTCATTGTGGAGCTGTCACAGGCACCAGGGCCCAGCAGCGGCTGCTCTCTTCCCTGGGCTACTGCTTACAACTGGCTACATCTCACTTGACCACTTGCATGTCTTGAAACTAATTTGACTCTTTGTTTGCAGGGTAATCAATGAGCTCATTGGAAATCTTGTTGGACATCTTTATTTCTTCCTAATGTTCAGATACCCTATGGACTTGGGAGGAAGAAATTTTCTCTCCACACCTCAGTTTTTGTAAGTGCTTTTTTTCTTCCTCACCAAACAACCATTTTACTGCCCTTGTCTTACCAGGCGTCCTCAGAGCTCCATGAGGGGCTGCATTTACCTCTCTGGCGGGTGGAGAAACTGGAGCCAACAGACTGGCCCTGGTCACACAGTCACAGGAAGCTAGGGATCAAAGTCACAGCTCCGTCTTCTCTGTGGAGCCCTTTCAGCTGGGGGCTGCTGCTGACTCAAACGTTGGGCGTCACCGGGAACATCGTAGCTCGGCCGGGCAGATGGGGCACTGTGCGAAGCTCCAGTGTGGGCCGCCGTGCACCAGCGTTGGTTTTACACGAGATCGGCCAGAGAAGAGGCAAAGGGGTTCAGTTAACTCATTGGTTAGCAGTTTCAAACCTTTTCTATGAGCTATTAATAGAACAGAAAATATCCGGAACTTTTCACAGTGAAAGTGAGAAACTCGAGGTTCATATAGTCCAAGCACCCAGGAAGTGCATGCTGGTTCTTTCTCTGCTTCTAGGGTTCACTCAAGTGAGGAGGCTGAGGGCACTGCTTTGGTTCTGAGGCAGATTTGGGTTGAAGTCCCCTTCCCCTTGTCTACCAGTTTTGATCATCAGGGGGAGTGACTTAATAAAACCTCCAAGCTGCACCTCGAAAATCTGTAAATCAAGGGGCGCCCTGTCTCCCACGACTGTAGGTGGTAAGGTCCGCTGTTGGCCACGCGGTGGTGGTAAATACGGTAATAAATATGGTAAATATGGCAGTAAATCCTAACGTTGGGGCTGGGGTGGGATTTTATGAGCCAGAAGAGATGCCGACACACTGAAGCGTGGAAGTTGCTGGCGTTGAAGTTGCTGGCCGTTCTGTCACGGAAGCAAAAGGCATTTGAACAAGGGACCAGTGAAATCATCATCCGAGTGTCACACCCTGCCTGACGATTGCTCCTGATCCCCGGTTGGGGACAGGCAGTCCTGGCTTCCCCTGAAAAGCTTCTAAAAAACAACCCCTGCACATCTTGCTCCTTTTAATATTTGCAGTTCGTCTCTCTTCCGAGGGGTCAATGAGAGCAGGGAAACTTGAGGAGGTTCCCCCCACCCCCCACCCCATTTGTCAGTCGGGGGTAAGTTTTTGAAAGCCGTCTGTGAAATATACAAACAGAGAAGTACACTGTTGTTGTATCATTATTATTTTTTTAAGTGCATAGGAAGAAACTTGTTTGTCTTCTGAGCCTTGAGTTGCCTTCAGGCGAAAAAAACAAATGACCAATCTGCTTTCTAATTATCAAAGGACACGATAACAGCAGGTTTGGATTTTTGATCTACGTTTATCAAGTCAGATGGCAGATGCATCAATTAAAAAAAAAAAAAAACTTGGTCATTTGGTGGCTAGCCAACAGTTTTTACTTTAAATGGCCATATTTCTGACTTACCGGCTTGGAGATATTTCTCGATTGCAGACAACAAAGTGTATGAGATTCTAGTGGCAAAATCAAGGGCACACTGGAGCCTGCCTTGCATTTGAGCGTTTTCTGTTGGCGGAAAAGCCCTTCTGTTAAATTTTGCATAAAGATCAGATGACAAAATGTAGCTCCTTGCAAAAGCAGTAACTGCTTTGAAATTACCATAAATTTTTGTTGATTATGTATAATTGGGTGTCTTTTTGTAGTAATTACTTGCATTTAATTTCACTATCCATTTAAGCAGTGGAGATGGCTTCCATATTGTCTTAGAGTATGAAGCAAAGCAAGACAGCCCTTTTAACTGTTTTATTTTATTATACACTTTGGAGGAATATTATTGTACTGGAACATCAGGGATATTGAGAAATGGACTGTGATTTACAGACAAAGCTGTGTTTGTTTAAAAGGGAAGATAGAGGAGTTCTAGAACCCTAAGATCACTGTTCTGCGTTCCATTTAGAAAAGTAGATCCTCTCCCCAGGCAGTTGTTTTTCTGTTTGAAAGGGCTTCATTGTCTGGTTTTGGCGGGAACACGAAGGCAGCAGGGATGATGTAAACAAATGAGGACTCCAGTCACGGGCAGCTGTCCCGTGAATGGTGCCTCGCTTGTCCCCTCGGCTGCGGCGCGCAGCCCGTAGTGCAGGAAGCAGTGCAGGGACCCGCTCCGGAGCCAGGCTGCCTGGGCTGGGATCCTGACCATCACTCTGGCCGTGGTTTTCTCCTTTCTAAAATGGGATGCTAAGAATAGTGCCCGCCCCGTAGGGTTGCGGGGAAGAGGAGGTGAGTGTCTGCCCAGGCAGCACCTGGTGTAAGCGAGACGCCGTCTGAGGCTCGGCGGGCTCTTCGCCGCGGCCAAGGTGGCTCTCACGGGCTTGCTCTTGGTGCCGTCAGGGCTTTGAGCGGGGGTATCTGGTGACGGTCTCTGCCTTCAAGCACGATTGTAAACGTGAGGAGCTAAGTGGAATAGTTTTTTTTTGTTTGTTTTTTGTTTAAAGATGGTGTTTTTTTGTTGTTGTTTTGTTTTAAAGATTTTTTTTATTTGACAGAGACCGTGAGAAAGAGGAAATACAAGCGGGGGAGTGGGAGAGGGGAAAGCAGGTCTCCCGCTGGGCAGAAAGCCCGATGTGGGGCTCCATCCCAGGACCCCGGGATCATGACCGGAGTCACTAAGTGGAATAGGTTTAAACACATTCTCAGTTTACTGAGGATCAAGGGAGGGCAAGACGCTGAAGAACACAGACGAGGGTGTAAGCTTTCTTAGCTGTTCTGGGATTCTTCGTTTATTAATCGGCCAGGGGGAAAGCGGGTGCCCTTCCCGGGCTTCAGCTTTCGCACCATCTCGGCTGCCGGAGGACGTTGGGCATTCCCGTGGAAAACACAGCCCAGACCCCAAGACAAAGCGGCAGCTCCAGTCCCCTTGACGGACGCCGCGGGGCCCAGGGGCGGCGTGGAGAAGCCGTTTGGGCGTCAACATGCCGGCTGCGGACTTGGCTTTCACACATGAATTTGTTGTGTGTGCTTTGATCCCGTTGGATCCGCACTTAGATCCCTCAACATGCTATATACAGGGGGTTCTTTCTGGTTGTTGGGCTTTGGAGGTAATAGTTTTGTTTCCATACTGTTCATGGGGACAGCAAGAAAGGAGGCCATGCGGAGGGTCCAGAGCGCTCTGTGAAGTGATTGTGTTGTCTTTTCTCCCTTTGTTTTCCCCCTCCCCCGACCCCAGGTACCGCTGGCTGCCCAGCAGGAGAGGAGGGGTGTCAGGATTCGGCGTGCCCCCCGCTAGCATGAGGCGAGCTGCAGACCAGAACGGCGGTGGAGGCGGGAGACACAACTGGGGACAGGGCTTTCGACTTGGGGACCAGTGAAGGAGTGGCCTCGGGCCAGCCCACCAGCCACTCATGCAGATGAAGTTTCCTCCCAGTGCTGGGTGTGCTTAACAACCGAGTTCTAGCAAACGCTGTTGGACCCGACCCACACTGAATGTAGTCTTTCAGTACAAGACACAATTTTTTAAATCCTGAAGAAAAATATAAGTGTTCCTCAAGTTTCGTGATTCTCATTCAAGTCCTTACTGCTACGAAGAACAAATATCAACTGTGCAAATTTCAGAACTGACTATATTTTTTTGGTGTCTTCTCTTCCTTTTCCGTCTGAATAATGGGTTTTGGCAGGTCCCGGTCTGTTGACACCAAGCTGGGCATGTTGGGTTGGGTCACCAAACCCTTGACAAAGGGCCTTTTACCTCTTTCTTGCACACGCCTCCCTCCTTCCTCTCCCAGCCCCCGCATTTGCAGCTAGAGGAGGTTGCCCATAAAATGGTTCTGCCAGTGACAAGCTCTCTTATTTATTGACTTCTGCCAAGGCTTGGTCCCAAAGAACTTGTCCACCACGTCCCGCCCCCACCCTTTGGTGGGAGAACTCTTAACAATAGGGGAGAAGACTGCACCAGCCGATGGAGAGCTTCGTCAGCTTTTGGAATTGCTGTGACCTGGTGTCAGGTACAACCATTTGCCACCTCTGCAGATGCTTCTTATATAAAAAAAAAAGCACCACTGTGTCAGCGAGGGCCACAGACCGGTGTCCGTGAGGCATGAGGTGGTTGCTAGGCAATTTTTTCCTTAAGTGAAGTGATGAAAACTACAGTGGAGTTGCAGGGGGGGCCAGCTGCGAACTGTGGTGGGCATAATCCCTTTGCATCTCGTGTAGGACATACTGGTTTTGTGTGGACCCACAGTAGTTTGGGTTGTGTTCTTCTAGAAAGTTCCAAATCACATTTGCCACAGGGAGTTGCTCTCTTTGAGAGACACCTGGGCATTGATCACATTTCATTTTCATTTTCCTTCTAGATATATGTTCATTCAATAGTGTGGAGAGGGGAACCCTATACCCTATTTAAATTTTCTTCCCCCCCCCTTTTAATGGCCACATGCTTTGATTAGTCGTGAGGAAGGTGCAGAGATCATATCCTAAGAGCCAATACAGGCACATCTAGGTGGATCCCATAACTTGGGGTTGTAATGGCTTTCGAATCATTTGTTTGACGTTCTTTATTTTGAGCCACGAATGTATGTCAGGAATGTACATCAGACCAGCGTCAAAACCCACAACTTCTTTTTCATAGGTGGGCTGCTTCCATCAGAGCTAGGCTTATCCCCCAATAAAGTTTTTTGAAGGCTTTGGTGTTTCAGTTTCTTATTTTACGTTTTCAGACTGAAAGCAGCCTGCCAGGAGCAGTGTTGAGTGGGTGCCGTACTTGGAGTCTGCTAGAAAGGCTTTGAACATTTTGACTGGTTTCTTCTCAGGAAACTCTGTGCTCTAACAGTATGCCCCTACTTTGCCCCCCAACCCCCAAGTGGTAGTGAAGTGTGTTCTACCAGGAACTGGGGATTTGAAAACAGCTTGTTTTTAATAAAAGTTTGTGTGTACCTCTCCATATTTAATTTATATGATCAAATAGGAGGCAGAGAGAATCTGAACCGTTAACTGTCGTATGTTTTTGTTGTTTACCTGTGGCCACAATAAAATTTACTTGTAAACTTTTAGAAGCCATTTTTCCTACGATGTCGCATGTGCTCTCATTGTACAGGGGCAGAAACTGACTATGTGTAAGAAGGTTCTCGTGGTAAGTGAGCTCGTCGCTCTTGTATGCCCTTAATGCCTCACCCAGCCTCCCAGCAGTAGTTTTGGTAAAGGTTACAAGTATTCTGTAGAGTACCTCTGTTCAAGGCCAAATGTTTATTAAATTCTTCTTCTCAAACACATTTAGGGAGCTGATAATTTTGTCTGGATGACCTGTCTTTTCGAAATAATTTTAGCTAAGTGAGTTATTTGAGATCTGATTTGGGGAGGCAAGACATGCCAGTAGATTCTCTTGCTGAGTGAAATAAAGATCCCTATTTTGTATAAAGAACTTCCCCTTTTGTAACTAAGCCTTTTTCTTGGTAAAATTGTAAATTAAAATGTACAACACGACGGTTGCCTGCCTTCAGTTTCCGTGTACCTACTGTGCTACCTCTTTTGGATTACTACGTAACTTTTGGAACCAGCCCCCTCTCGGGCATTTAGGAGCATCCCAGGTTTCTCGCTGCCCAGTGACGCAGTGTATTTTAGTACCTACTTCCGTTCACATGTTGGGAAACAGCTGTAGGATTCATTCCTGGAAGCAGAATCTCTGGGTTTCGATTTTAATAACCATTGAGTTAGGAATCCTATCCAGTTCTAGCGTGCTTTATGGCCTTTCTGTAGCCCATGGGTCTGACTCCTGGAACTCTATGGAATGTGTTTAATCCCTTGCCTTAGAAGAATCTAGACGCTGGAAGGCAGATGCCATGACCTCAGTTGAGCCTTTTTTTCTCGACAATGAACCATCCACATTTGTATGCCAGGCCTTGGGCCCTTTCATTCATCACAAGGTGGGGTGACGAGAAGGAGCGGCGCTGCACCCCTCTCCTGGTATTGGAGACATTCCAGAAAGGAAGGAATGATCCTGTTCATTTCAGGGGACAGCATATCGCCAGTATCATGTGTTCTAAGCTGCCTTTGCGTAACACTGACCGAATAGGCCATGTTGGTTGCCAGCCGCTCCATTCGTGGCAGCTGTTTCTTTTTTTTTTTTTTTTTAAAGATTTTTTATTGATTTATTTGACAGAGATCACAAGTAGGCAGAGAGGCAGGCAGAGAGAGAGAGGAGAAAGCAGGCTCCTCGCTGAGCAGAGAGCCCGATGCGGGGCTCGATCCCAGGACCCTGAGATCATGTCCTGAGCCGAAGGCAGAGGCTTTAACCCACTGAGCCACCCAGGCGCCCCTCGTGGCAGCTGTTTCTGAGGTCCTTTCTCCCTTAAAATTCTCAGCATTAACTTAATAGCAAAGGTTCACCTGGGGAAAAATCCAGTCCTCTCTGTTTGGACTTTACACTGTTAGTATCTCAGAAGGCGGGGCAGAGAAGACATGTGCTTCCTGCCAGTTGACTTGTTTGCTTTTCAGAGTGGCTGTGGCAGTTGTCACCGGGATTAGGGGAATCATGATTAGGGAATCATGATCTGCAGGGCCTTATGCATACGGTGAAAGCCCAGAATGGTTTTCCATGTGCTCGCCTTTCCCTCCCAACTCTGGTAGGTAGAATCCTGATTTCAGTAGCATACCTGGGTACTGAATGCGCCAGGTACTTTCCGCATCATGGAACGTCGGCCTCAGATCTATGCTTCCCAGGCTACCTGTCCCAGAAAGTCACTTGGGATTTTTTTTTTAAGGGTGCACATTTCTCGCATCGCTCTCATTCTGCATGTTTTGAAAGTTTGCGAGGATTCTGCTATCCAGCTGGGTTTGGGGACTGACTTGTGACCCTCATAGGTAGGGAGTGTTCTCCCCATTTTCCAGGTGAGGAGACTTCAGACTCGGAGTGGTTAAGGCACTGAAAGTCAAGCAGCTACACGGTGCCGAAGACCAGACACGAACCCAGCTCTGAGTTAAGACCTCCACGGCTGCTCTGCTTTTGTGGAGGCCAAAGGTCAGCATCTGGCATGAAATGACAACAGAAGGTGATTTTCTCGCCGGGCCAAAGGCAGGGCAGAAAGTTCGGAAACTTTAGCTGAAGGCATAAATGAGCTTTCTGTCATCCCTGGGTAATTGCCTTGTGCTTTGCAAAGGGAAAAAAAATTAAGAATATACAAATTTCAAATATAAAAATATTTTTTATGTAAATATATTTATACAAATTATATCTATGATAAAAACTCTTTGTTGAGTAGTGCTTGGGCAGATGCGATTAGGACCAGCTCTCTGTCTTCAGGGTGTGTGGTCTCTGCTGGCTGGGGTGATGGCTTGGGTAGGAATTTGGCCCGTTCAGAGAGAGAGCTGATGGTCCGGTCTCTTAGGAGTCTTAGGGGACTTGTTCATACAGCGGGAATCCTAGTTCCCTGGAAGAGGATATCAGAAGAGGCTGGAGATCCTGGGAAGACTGGATTCAAAGTTCAGATACTTTTAAAAAGTAGCTGAACAGGGACACCTGGGTGGCTCAGTTGTTAAGTGCCTGCCTTCAGCTTAGGTCATGATCCCAGGGTCCTGCTCTGTGGGAAGCCTGCTTCTCCCTCTCCCACTCCCCCTGCTTGTGTTCCCTCTCTCTCTCCCACTCCCTGCTTGTGTTCCCTCTCTCACTGTGTGTCTCTCTGTGAAATAAATAAAATTTAAAACACAATTTAAAAAAGAGTCGAACAACTTCTGTCTACAGTGGGTAACTATCAGCCAAGGAGTGTGACACTTGCGATTGTGGCAAAAGGAGACTCGGTGTAGACTGAAGGCAGGAGAGAACACGGGAAGATTAATCGAAGGTATAAATTTAGCTTTGTCTCCCCTGTGGAATTCCCCTGTGGCCTGTGCAAATGCATATGCACTTAGAAAGGAGGAGAGACCCCTGTCATGTCACCAGGGCCAGAAAGACCCACAGGGAGTGTGGGATTGAATTCAGGTGCAGGGTTTAAGGATCCCTTGGGAAATGTTTATGAAGCTCAAGTTGTCACTGGAAGCCTTCATCTGACCTTGATGGATTTGATCCTTCTCTCGTCTCTCTCACCGTGTTGGCCTTTCTCTGAGGGCTGGCACTGGTACTGTGAGTGTCCTTGTTAACTAAGGCAGTCACCGTTAGCTTAAGGGAGACTTTTTTTTAAAGATTTGTATTTATTTATTTGACAGAGAGGCAACACAAGCAGGCGGAGCGGGAGAGGGAGAGGGAGAAGCAGGCTTCCTGCTGAGCGGGGAGCCGGATGTGGACTCCATCCCAGGACCCCTTGATCATAACCTGAGCTGAAGGCAGATACTTAACGACAGAGCCACCTAGGCACCCCTAAGGGAGACTTCAGATTTTGATCAAAGCTGTCGTGATGGGGCGCCTGGGTGGCTCAGTGGGTTAAATCTTCTGCCTTCAGCCCAGGTCATGATCTCAGGGTCCTGGGATCGAGCCCCGCATCGAGCTCTCTGCTCGGCAGGGAGCCTGCTTCCCTTCCTCTCTCTCTGCCTGCCTCTCTGCCTACTTGTGATCTCTCTGTTTGTCAAATAAATAAATAAAATCTTAAAAAACAAAAAACAACCAACTGTCGGGATGCGGGAGTCACAAACCCGGCTTTAAGGATGTAAGATACAGCTGTCACCATGGCACGCCTTCAACACCTGCGTGTGCCCAGACCTCTCAGTGGATAGGAGGGATTGGGAATTTCCTCATCACTTCCATCAGGGTTCTCTAGTGACAGCTACCCCAAAACGACTCTGGTTAACTTTAGCGAAAGAGAATTGGAAGGATATATGGTAGCTGACAGATCCCAAGGGGCTGCCGAACCACCTGGCGTGGAAAGGATACCGGGGATGCAGGGAGCAGAAACTGATTTGAACTGCACCTGCCGGGCTAAATCAGCTCTATGATTCATGCTTGCAATCCTCCTTTTAGGGTTCAGTCCCCAAGTCTTATTGGCCTACCTTTGACCTTGTGACTCTCCCGTGATGGGAACTGAGGGAAAAACATTTGACTGACAGTCCCATTTAGACTCTCTGCAGCGGGGTAAGACCCTGCAGGTACTTACATTCAAAGCAAGTCAAAGTGCTCCTGCTTCATGAGAAAGGAAGCAGATGCTGGGTGCCTAAGAAGTCCCAGTTGGCCCCCTAGTACCTGTAAACCATGTGTGGCCTTCTGGAAGAGTCTCTGGCTTTGCCTTCATTCCAACCCATGAACAAGTCTCTATTTCCCCCATCTCCTCCCTCAAGTTCATCTCCAGAGCATTACCAAGCAGTGTGGATTTTGCTGAAGATTTGGGGGGTTGGGGAGAAGGTGAAGAGGGCTGGCATTGAACGTCACAGGGAGTGAGTTCTCATCTCCCATACCTAGCATGAAGGTTGGCATGCACGGCCTCCTTGAGATAAATATTTGTTGAAGGAATGGATCCATTTCATAACCCAAATTCTCTGGAGCTGTCCACTGGCTTCCGGCCTTCTCTCCATCCTTTCCCCATGTGGGTGTTTCAGTCCCCTTTGTCTTGGTCAACTTAGCTCTGACTCCAAAACTCTACACTCAGCAAAATAAAAGCTTTGCAGTTAATCAGCCCTACCCATCTTGAAAAGGCTTATTAAAGTTATTCACCAGATACAAAGCAAGACTCTGATCAGGGAACCAGGGGAGTTCTGTGGCTAAAAAAATTAAGACAATTTTGGGCACCAGTTTGGCTCATTCGGAAGAGCCTATGACTTTTGATCTCAGGACTGTGAGTTTGAACCCTACGTAGGGTATAAAGATGATTTAAATCAAGAAATAAACTTTAAAAAATTAAGGTGATTTCAGGGGCACCTGGGTGGCTCAGTGGGTTAACCCTCTGCCTTTGGCTCGGGTCATGATCTCAGGGTCCTGGGATCGAGCCCCACATCCGGCTCTCTGCTCAGCGGGGGAGCCTGCTTCCTCCTCTCTCTCTGCCTGCCTCTCTGCCTACTTGTGATCTCTCTCTGTCAAATAAATAAATAAAAATCTTTAAAAAAAATTAAGGTGATTTCATTATGTTTATTATTTCAAATTATTTCAAACATTATTTTGAATGTTTGATTATTACATACTCCTCAAAATTCTGATAATGCCCTCTGCAGTGTTCCATGGGGGCCCCCAACAGATGCGTCCACGTACTAGTTCCCAGAACCTATGAATATGACCTTCTCTGGAGAAAGGATCTTCACAAATGTGATTAAGGATCTTGAGACGAGGAGATCGTCCTGGATTATTTGGGTGGGCTCTGAATCCAATGACAAGTGTCCTATAGGAGGCACACAGGGGAGAGGCACCTGGGTGGCTCAGTCTATAAGCTTCCGACTCTTGATTTCAGCTCAGGTCATGATCTCAGGGTTGTGCGTTCAAGGCCCGTATGGGGCTCTGTTCTGGGCATGGAGCCTGCTTGAGACTCTCTCTCTCCCTCTCTCTGTCTTTGCTGGAAACTCTCAGCTCTCTCGCGGGCCTAGAAGGGGTATTGGAGACCATCTTTCCTCTCTTCGGGTGAGACGATTGAACTCTGCCCAAGACAGAAAGAAAGGTTGAGCACCACTGTCCCATCAGCTGAGATCTCCTGGATGCCCCTCTTCTTTGCTTCCAGAAGGCCTTTAATTTAGAAACTGACCATTAGACTTTTCTTTGCATTCCAGCCTCTCTCAGTCTGCATCAGCTAGAGACCCCCATCACTGGCAGACAGTTCAGAAATGGAACTTTTGAATCTAATCTAAATTGTTTAGCTGCTGGGCACCTGGGTGGCTCAGTGGGTTAAAGCCTCTGCCTTCGGCTCAGGCTGTGATCCCAGGGTGTTGGGATCGAGCCCCACATCGGGGCTCTCTGCTCAGCAGGGAGCCTGCTTCCTCCTCTCTCTCTGCCTGCCTCTCCGCCTACTTCTGATCTCTGTCTTCCAAATAAATAAATAAATAAAATCTTTAAAAAAAACAAATTGTTTAGCTGCTGATGTCACAACTTACCCCTTGTTTCAGACCCTTTTTGCCTCCCCCCCCTTTTATTCCTGCAAATCCTTTGAAATTTCCCCAACTTCTGATGTTCAAAACGATTTTTCAAAATGATCATTTTTTGGATCATTGCTACAGAGAATGGCTACTTTCCTAGTCTTTGTTGGATTTTAGAGGACCAATAAATCACTCTCTCCCTTTCCTCAGTTTGGAGCCAAGTGAGAGATACAGTTATTAGTTAGAGATAAAAATGTTAGCTTCATTCTTGAGAAAAATGGGTTGGGAGATATGTTATAAGGGTGTTGTCACATAGGTGTCCTAAAACGGAACCCCAGAATTTGAAAGATTGACCTCCCTGGTCACGGGCACGGCAAAGCAGGAACAGGAGTGTCTGCTCCTATAAGATTACCGTGGGGAAGAACCCAGAAGGTGGCTTTCCAGAGGCCTAATGAGCTTCACAAACTGAACAAGCTCAGTTCCTTCCTTGACTCACCAATCCCAAGAGTCTTCCCTTTGGGAAAAAAATTAGAGTTTCCAGTTTACTTTTCCTTCCTGGGAAATTCCTTGTCTGTGGCAATGCAAGGAGTGAGAAACCAGTATTTCTTTCCAATAATGTTCACTTCCACTCCCTTTTATAAGACAGAGAAGGTTCCACTTGGAGAGCCAGGACCCAAGGGGCTTCTTTTGAAAGGCACAGTGTATGTGAGTCAGTCAGGTTAGACTAATAGCGTAACAAGCAGTCACCAATTCTGCACATCACAACAGATCTATTTCTTTCTCTTTTTTTGGAAGATTTTATTTATTTATTTATTTATTTATTTATTTATTTATTTATTAGAGAGAGAGATAGCATAAACAGGGGGAGTGGAAAAGGGAGAAGCAGGCGCCCTGCTGAGCAGGGAGCCCGACATGGGGCTGGATCCCAGGACCCCAGGATCATGATCAGGGCCAAAGGCTGATGCTTAACCCACTGAGCCGCCCAGGTGTCCCCAGAGATCTATTTCTTGTGCAAATCACAGTCCAGTGTGGGTAGGCAGGTGGGATAGTGGGGCCAAGGAAGGGGACGGGAGAAGGAGGAGGGGGTTCTGCTCCTTGTCATCCAAGGACTCAGTATCCTTTCAATTAGTGCAAAGATTTTAAACACCTTGAGAAAGAGACAGCAAGTAGAGCATCACGGAGGAGATTTTAGGTGCCCGGCGGAAAGGGGCATACATAATTTCCGCCCACCTGCTGTTGGCCAGCACTCCATCACGTGCTCCCAACTACCCACAAGGGAAGCTCAGAAACCTAAGTCTTCCTGATGGCGTATGTGGAACATCCATGACACTGGAAGGACACAAACATAGTCTCAGGACAGCATCACATTCACACAAGCACGGCCCCGCCAACCAACACAATTTTATGGGGATTTAGATCTTTACTAAGAAGCCCAAAGAACAGATTGGCTACAATGCTGCTGTTTTTGTTTTGTTTTATTTTCTAAATAAATATTGTTGGGATGCCTGGGTGACTCAGTTGGTTAAGCATCTGACTCTTGATCTCAGCTCAGGTCTTGATCTCAGTGTCTTGAGTTCAAGACGCGCGTTGGCCTCCATGCTGGGCATGGAGCTCACTAACTAAGTAACTAACTGCGAATATATTGTATACCGTACAGGTACGAAAGTTCACACACCCTAAGTGTACAGCTTGAGTTTTTACAAGTGGAACACACCTAGGTCACCGGCGCCCTGATCAGAATATGACATCTCCATCACCCTGAAGCCTTCTTGAACCCCCTGCCAGTCACCAAGCGCCCAAGGTGAGCCATCATCTTGACTTGTCACCACGTAAGTTAGTTTTTGCCTCGAATATTCTCTAAATGGAAGCACACCCTGCCTCTTGTCTTGGGTCCAGCTGCTTTTACTTCATGGGATGCTTGTGAAAGTCGTTCCTGTTGTGTGTGATCGTGTTGCTCTCACTCTCGTGGCTGAAGATCATTCCACAGTATGAACGCACCATGATGTACTCGACTGAGCTGTTGCTGCTGGGCAGCAGGCTAGTTTCAGGCTAGAAGGAGGAGTGCAGCTGGGAACACTCTCGGGCACATCTCCTGGGGGACAGACTGACACATGTACCTGTTGGGTAAGGCAGTACTTGACCTAAGTTCCCACAAGGGAGAACTGCCAAGTCTCAGAGTGCGTGTACATCCAGCGGTAGTAGAAACTAGGAGTTTTCTAAAGTGACTGTCCCACTCTACACTCTCCCGAGGGTGGCAGCCCTCGGTTGGCCGCCTTACCCCAGCACCTCTTAAAATCCTCATTCTGCTTTCTTCCATTTTGTGTCTCACACCTGAGGGTGTGCACGGCCCCCCGAGGCCTCACCTCTGTGAAAAGTCCCCAAAGGGAAATTTTTGAATCTCAGCGTTTCCCCTTGGCTCTCTTTCTCTTCCCTCGCCTCCAGTGTGGTTGCTCTGAGCCCTTTCTTGGGATTCTGCATCCCTAAAATGTGGGTGCAAGCCCAGTGGGAAGTGAACCCAGGACAGGAGTGGGGGCGATGGGGGGAGGGGTTGGGGGGCAGAGCTGAATACCCGGAGATAGACTTTCCTTTAGAGAGAGTGGGTTGATAGTGGGTTGGAGCTGGGACCGCTCACTCATTAGGGATGTCTGTATCTGTCACACAGAGAAAGGGAATTAAAGACAAGCCTTAAAATCATTTAGATGAACTACCTGGGGGCCTGTGGGGTCTGATTAATATTCACAACCTCGTGGCATGATCGGAGGGGTGAGTGGGGCACTGAAGTGGAGAAGTGGCTCGCCTCTATGCCCCCTGCCAGCCCCTTACTGAAAGAAGGGTGGCGGGGTGAGGTGGGGCACAGGGTGCCAGGGATGGCTGCAGAGGCACCTGGACACCAAGAGTCACCCCCTGTGCTGGGGCCTCGCGTCACTCTTGCCCAAAGGTCACTGGTCACAGCTCTATGTTGTCGTCCCCCCACCCTGAGGTCGCCCTGATTAATGCGCACCCCGGGGGGGCCCTGGGGCAGGAGCCGGAGTTGAACATCCCCCACTCTCTTGAGAAATGCATAATCATTAATCAACATTACTGGGCCCCACTCAGACTAAGTGGCCTCTTGTGATTAGGAATGGGCCCTTGAAAAATAAAAATGCAGTCTTTTAGCATTTTGAGTGTGTGCATTTGACAATGGCTTTCTTGATAGCAGTGTGGGGTTGGGAGGGAGCTTGCTGTGCAGGGCCTGTGGGGTATATGTATGTGTGTTGGGGGGTACAGGCCTGGCTTCAGGGTCTGAGGAGCAAAGGCAATTAGAGAAGTTATGGGTTTGGCTTTAGTGATGGGAGATTGTCCATTTTGTGGGGTTTGTGGGGTTAATTCCAACGGGGCACCTTTCCCTGGGCAGGAGCTGGAATTCAGGAGTGATGAGGGCAGTGGGGGGCTCTCTTCCCTCTGGGATGTCTGAGTCACAATTCATGACACACCCGAATGCCCCAGCTAGAGGGAAATAATCCGGCTCCCATCTTGGAAGGCTGTTGTGAAAGTTAACTCAGGTAGTATGTGTAAATCATTTGGCTCTCCTCAGAAACGTTAGTTTCCCTTCCCTGCCCAACCATGAACTAATTTCATCCTCACAATTGCCCTCTGATGGTTTTACTGTCCCCATGCGGCAAATGAGTCCACCCGGGCTCAGAGGAAACGGATGAGTCCCCTTACCCCGGGGGGTGGGTGTGGGGGAGGCAGCTACACCTTCTGAGATGTGCAACACAGACGGTGGGGGTTGGGGGGGTCTGACGGACGTGGGCAAAGCGGACGCTGCCCTTTACCGGCCCTGTGACCGCGAGCCACGTTTAGGACCTCACACAAACCTCTGAGCTCTACTTCCCTCAACTCTGTGAAGAAAAGAGTGAGGCCCACCTCCCAAGATTATGGCGACCCCTCAGGAGCCGCTGTTGGGGAAGCAACTGGCACAGAGACTCTCCACAGCGGTGATCGTTGGCCTGCCTGCTTCCCCTTTCCTTCAGATCGGTCATCAGTTTAACCCTCACAACAGTCTGATGAGGTTGGGGTTATGGTTGTGGATAAAGGAACTGAGGCCCAGAGGTGGTGATCCTGTCTGTCTGCCATGTCACACTCCTGCGAAACAGTGATAGTGTCCCTTAGCACCAGCCTTTGGGGGGGGGATTTTTTTTTTTTTAAGATTTTATTTATTTATTTGACAGAGAGAGATCACAAATAGACAGAGGGGCCGGCAGAGAGAGAGGAGGAAGCAGGCTCCCTGCCGAGCAGAGAGCCCGATTGTGGGGCTCGATCCCAGGACCCTGAGATCATGACCTGAGCCGAAGGCAGAGGCTTAACCCACTGAGCCACCCAGGCACCCCTGGGGGGGGAATTTTTTTAGTCACATTTTTTTTCCTCTATCAAAATCTGAGCCGGCCCCAGTCCTGCTCCCCTCCTCTGACCGCCCAGCATGGCCACGCACAGGAACGCCACGTGTGAGAAGGCTGACAGCACCGTCATTGATCAGAAGCCTAACCTAGAAGCATCCCAATGTCCATCAGCAGCAGAATGGGCACACTGGGGCTTGCTTCCCTGCCGCGGAGTACTATACAGCCAGGAACACAAACAGAACACAGCCATAGAGAGCAACAGAAGGGAATCTCAGGAACGGTGTTGCACAAAAGAAGCCAGATGCAGGATGATATCTGCTTTGTGCTCCCAAGTATTTAAAATTCAAGAAGAGGCACCATGGAACGGTGCTGTTAGAAGTTAGGGTAATGATTATATTTAGAGAGGGGACACTTTCTGGGGGGCGTGGGCCCTGGGGATGCATGGGGGTCCTGGTAATATCCTATTTATTGATATGGGGGATGTTTCCCTTTATAAAAATGTCATAGCTTCATATTTACCGTCTGCATACTTTTAACCTTTTTTTTTTTTTTTTTGCAAGATTTTATTTATTTATTTCAGAGAGAGAGGAGAGAGCGTGCAAGCATGAGCAGGGGAGGGGCGGGGCAGAGGGAGAAGCAGTTTCCCCACTGAGCAGGGAGCCAGGCACCGGCTTCGATCCCAGGACCCGGGATCATGACCTGAGCGGAAGGCCGATGCCCAACCCACTGAGCCACCCAGGTGTCCCATTTGTATACTTTTTGTAAGGACATGATACTTTAGCTTTAATGTTTATATCAAAAGATTGCTGGGTGCATCAGAGAATCTTGGGAAGGCTGGGGACTCCTGGTGTGAGTAACACCCCCTCCCCACCCCGCACTGACATTCATGAGTGGATCTGGTGAGAGTGGCCTCCAGCGAGCACTAGAGCAAACAGCCCAGCCACCGGGGCCCCTGCCGCGCGGGGAATTGGGTCTGCCAGTGGGAATACAGCTCCTGAGCGAACCCCTTCCCTGACCAACCCGGCCTCACACAGATGCTGCAAAGGCCTTCTATGCTCACGTGCCTCGCTTCTGTTCCAGAAGCTCCTGCTGGCGGATTTGACTTGTGGAGCAGATGCCCCACTCTCCACTGCAGGAGAGGCTGGCTAGGTGAGAGCTTAGCTTCTGTTTGGAGGTAGGATGCAGGGAGACTGCTAACAGGTGCAGGTCAGGAAGCGCAGCCCTGTCCCCTGTGCTTAGAGACCTCACAAGGACCTTCTGGGGCCATCGCCTTGTCCAGAGGCCCTGACGGTGTGCGGATGTGGTCTGCCGGTGTTGGCGTCATACCTGCCCTCTGATCTGTTCCCCTCACTGCCAGCACAGGGCAACAACATAGTCCAGACTATCTTATCCCTGAGAGATTAGTACCTACCCCTGGGGGAGGGCTGGGGAAGCTCTTTGTAGAAAGGAGGGAGTGGTTTTTCGTGCAAAGGGAGCTCTCTCCACACCGAGCTCCCCCGGCCCCAGCCAAAGGACCCTTCAGCTGGGGAGTGACCTTGGCCTTCGAATCCTGCTAACTGGAATCAGTCCCTCAGTGGCTCCCACGAGAGAAGAGACACTCCGCTCGTGTATTCCCTTGGCCTGGCCCAGTCACAGGCCCAGCGCCGTGCTGGGGGCTGGGGCTACAAGGATGGGGAGGACTCGGTCGGTCTCTGTCCCGAAGGAGCCCTGGTGGGAGACACGGGCACACAGTGTGGCAACTACAGCTCTCCAGGACCTGGGGGTGGGATCGTGGGAAACTTCTAGAAGCAGGGATTTCTCAGCTGTGACCTGACAGAGGAACAGGGGGCTAACTAGATAAGGGAGTGGGGGTGGAGCCAGAGTGTCAGGTTGGGGGGACGGCGTTTGCTCAGGTCTGGATGCAAGAGAAATGGGGAGCTGGAGGCGAGGGTAGGCAAAGGGTGGGAGTGGGGAGCAAAGTGCGGGAAGGTGAGTGAGGCCAGGCATGTCTTGCTAAGAGCACTGGACTCGCTGGGCACATTGTCTGCCCCGGGAGAGACACAGCTGGCCCTGGGCCCAGCTGCAGGCTGATTCATAAGCTCCCAGAGCCTGGAGTGGCTGTGTCACCTGTTCCGAAATCCGAGGCGAGTCAGGCTCTGGGGTGGACGCTCTCTATGGCTTTGTCCAGTGTTACCCTGAGCTGAGAAGAGAGGCTGTTCCTGGTGACCCTGGGGACTCTGACCCTGACCCTCCACCCCGCAGCTAGCAGGACAGATCAGGCCTGGAAACTGCCCCCTGCTAGGACCTTGTCCACCCTCTTCCCGCCTTTTGCCCGCTCCTGGTCAGACGCTGACGCCCTCTCTTGGTGACGCCCGGTGAGAGCGACTACTGTGATTTCCACCTGCCTTCCAGACAGGTGACTTTCGTAAGGAGACCAGATAGGCTCACATGGATGTTTCCGTGGGACAACCGAAGGTTGTTTTCTCATCTGAGAGTGAAAAACCGGTCAGCTCTGCAAGGAGAGGCGGATGGCAGTTAAGTAGAGCTGAGAACGAGAAGAGAGGAAAAACCTAGGCCTGTATCAGATTGATTCTGCTAAACCCCGTCTCCTTCCATCTCCTGTTTGTGGGTAACTCTTACGGGGCTCAGATCTCAGCTCAGGTAGCAGCTGTTCTAGGAAGGCAACCACGCCCCTGTTTTGAATCCATGCCCCCACTCTGTTTTTCCAGTTCTCTCTGTGGATATGACTAATTGGGGCTGTTACGGACTTGTCTGCCTCCTGCGTTAGACCGAGCTCATTTCGTTTAACAAGAGCAAATTGGGCACTACGTGGGTGCTGGACTACATAATAGGTCCTGGGTGGTCAAGGGTGAACTGGTCAAGGTCTTGGAGGAACCTGTGATCAACGGAGGGTAAGGAAGGTGGGGCCCACTCGTAACAGGGCCAATATGTGTCAGTTTTGTTTCCCTAGCCATTAAAGGACGGGACACAAAGTAAGCACTCCGGAAGTGAATGTTGTATGAGTGGTGTTGACATTGTGGATGGATTTTTCGAATTTGGAGGAAGATTTGTCCCCCATTATTCCTTGAGCTCTGAAGACTGCTCATACTCCCTGCTTGCTCGAGCCGGTCAAAGGTGAGATGGCTCTGGTTCCTCATAGCTTCTATTGGGCACAATATACAAGGGATAATTAACCACTTATGGCACAGCAACTTTACGAACAAGTGCATCGATAGCTTACCAAAGACAACTCTGATGCTTGACCGCAGTAAGAATGTGTATTGTTTGAAAAAATAAAAACAAAAACTGGTTCTGGAGTCATACCATTTCACTTCTGGTCCTGGGTATGGAACTAGCTAGCAGATGATCTTTGGCAAATTACTCATGTTGGGCTGCTCTTTCCCCATCTTTGAAATAAGGGTTGGGGGTGCTGGGTTCGATGAATTCCAACACCGTGCATTTTGATGTCTCTGAACCGATGGCCTGGAGTCCTGGAATCCTGGCCAGAATCCACTTGAGTCCTTTGAACTTTTGCCTTCCTCAGGCTGGACTTTGTCAGGTGACCAGGCTATTCCATGCCCTTGCAAGCCTACTGCTTTCTGCTGGGTGTGCTGCTGAAGGCAGGCAGCCTCCCGGATGCCATGACGTTTGAAATAGAAACGTGCATCTGAGTGGGTCTGCATCCCCCAGAGTCCCTCGCCACTGGCTTCTGCTTGGTCTTGGCCCTGGTAGACAACGGCAGGAGACTGGAGGAGTGGAGGAGAGGCGATGCCACCTTTCCTCGAACCACCCAGTGCTATACCAGCCCCCAAACTCCATTATGCAGCCTTTACACCCAAAGTACAAGATTTGAATCCCCTGGTTTGAAAGTCTGGGTCCCTCCTTCCCAGTTGTGCTCACCATGTGACATTTCTGTCTCCTTCCCTGTCTCCAGGCAGAGTGGCTTCTAAATCCCTTTGTTCCTCCTCTTTGTCCTTTCTGGCGTCTTGGGACAGGACATGAGTCTATCTAGGTCCTAACTTTTATGTCTAGAAAATGTCAATGTGCCCACGTGGACAGTTAAATCATCCGTGTTGGCGATAATCGGTGTGAGTCGTTCGTTTAAGCCGGCTCTCACGCTCGGGCTGCAGTCGGCTCACAGAGGCGGGAAACAGCCTTCTATGGAGCTTAGAAGGGGTGAGGAAAAGACAACTGACAGCCTAATGCCCCTCTCTCTGACTCAGGGCTTGAATCCTTGAGATCTGGCCTTGACCTTGCCAACCCAAAGCCTCTCCCACCCCATTTATCTAAGGAAATAATCAGAGAAATGGGAGCAGCATGAACAAAGACCATAGTGGCGAAAACAACTGCAAACAACCTGCGTGTCCATGGGCAAGAAATTGATTGAGTCGATCCTAGTCTGACATGGGAAATGGATCATTTAAGAATCCACTAAATCTTAAGCTGCATTTGTTGACGTGGAAAAAGTGTCCAGAGCAAGTTGTGAAATGAGTGGAGCAGATTATGAAACAAGGTACATGGAGGGACGCCATCTTTATAGAAAATAATCTTATTGTTTTGCTGTCTATCTCTGTCGCCAACCCGGTTATCCTACAGTCTCTAGATTTCAGGCCCATTGACTCTGGGGACTGCTTCCAAACACATCCGGCAAAGCCCCTTTTCCCAGTCCTCTGGGGGACTTCCAAGCCCACCCTCAAGACCGGTCCAAATGCAACTCCTCCTCTCTTCCCATGCCTTGCCCTGGACTGCCTTGCTCACCACCATTCCAGCTCACGTGCATTGGGATGAAGTCACTCGTCTTCCCCACGAGTGAGGCCATGGTTGGATTCAGTTTGGGGACTCCAGAGCTCAGCCCCTACTACACGCTCTGTACATGGTTCTTGAATCTATGGCTGACATCTCTGACATGTCACATGGCAGAGGCCACAACATCTTACGTCTCATTCCCGCCAGAATCCCGGAGGATTCAAGAATCAAGTTGTGGACACACTTGCACAAACACGATGAAACAGTGTATCAACTTGAAAGACAAAGAAAGGCGGAGAAACTGTTTCAGATCGAAAGAGAACAAAAAAGCATGCCGAGTAACTGCAGAATGTGATTCAGGATTGGATTCTGGAAACAAAAAAATTGGTATAAAGGGCAAGATTAGCCAATTCGCAGATTTGGAGTATGAGTTGTATCTAAGGAGTTAGTATTTTAGCAAGGATAATTTCCTGAATTTGGTAAATGCACTGTGGTTATACTGGAAGACTGTTCTATTGGAATTCTGTATCACAAAAATGTCAAAGGTGCAGAAAAATGGAGAAAATGGTATAATAACCCTCTGTATACTCATTATCTAGAGTTAATAATTGTTGATTTGCCATCTTTTGTTTTCTGAAGTATTTTAGATATTTACAAGTGAATTATATATAGCTCATACCATTTTTCCTATTCATTGCACATCTCTAAACAATAAGGACATTTTCTTATGTGACTCCAACACCAGTCACATACCTAACAAAGAACGATAATTTCCTAGTATCATCTAATAACATCCATATTCACATTCCCCCATTTGCCTCTAAATATCTCCTAGAGTTTGTTCAAACCAGGATCCAATCAAGACCATGGATCTGTCATAACTGGTCGCTGTACAAGAAAAGCCTTAAATGTATGTCCTAGATGCTTATTTTCTTTATCTTATTCAATTTCCTCCCTCCTTCCCTCCCTCCCTCCTTCTCTCCCTCCCTTCCTTTCTTCCTTTCTTCCTCCACAATATTGATCAAGAGCCTTATGATGTGTTAGGCACTGGGGATGTAAAGATGAGTAAGATAAGATCCTTGCTTTAGGGATCTCGCACAGTCTCATGAAGGAGGAAGAGTCACGCGGACTGATCATTACAGAACAGTGTGCGAGAGCCCCGCCAGAGAGAGATGCTGGGTATTCCATGGTTCTTTGCGACGTGTATCAAATGATGAGAAGGAAGAGAAAGAAAAACTGGTTTAGGAGGTAGCTGGAATAAGTAATTAAATGGAGCCATTTCATAGGTCATGATGTGGATTTCAAATTCCCTTCATCTCCTGGTCCTTCATTCTTATGAGTAAACAGGAGTTGATCAGTAACTGCATTTGATACCCAGTTGTTTCAAGTCTGGTTTTATTTCTCTTCGCAGCTCCTTGAAAGGCTCTACTCAACCCTTGTCTCCATTCCCAGTCAGCCTGCCGTGACCACAAACACAAAAGCCAGACTCCCAAGAGGGCATACCATCCACTCCCCTGGTCTGGGAGCCAACGGAAGATTCCTCAGGGTCTGTAACCCTTGGGGCATTGACCCTACCAATCAGCCTGTGTGCTCTTTCCACTTCTGGAATGGGTCATGAGCCAAGACAACCAGTTGAGGAAGCTCTAGAGCCTTTTGGTTAAAAGCATGGGCTTTGGCCTCAGAGACCCTGGGTTCAAGTCCTGCCTCTGGTACTTGTTAAGTTCTGTGGCCTTGGCCACATCTCTACATGCAATCTTGAAGAAATCTCTCTGGAGTCTAAACTTTCTGGAGTCTGGTGGGGGAAATGATGCCATTTGCACATCCCCTGGAAGGTCCTTCTTCCCGGGGTCCTAGCCATTTTCCTGCCATGGGCTCATGGTCCACCCCGCCAAGGAGTCAGAAGCACCACGGACAACTTCCGGGGCACACAGGGCTTTAATGATCCCTTAAGGAGGAATTCCTCCTGCTGAGGTCAGCTCAGTCCTCAGCCTCACCAGGTGGCTGGTGCCTGGGGTTTATTCACCTCTGCGGGGCAGAGATGGCATCCGGGCACAGATGAGGGTAGCTGCCTTCCCAGAGCAGCCGAACAAAGGCTCCCTGTTTCTCCAACAGCGCCATTGTGAATGCTGCTTGGCTGGAGGAGAGATGCGGAGTGATGGGTTCTGGATTCGGAGGAATATCGCGGCGCAGCCTGCTTTTCAACTTTCCATGCTGCCCTTTGCTGCTCTTGAATGAAACACTGTTTATGGACACATAGGTTTCTTCAAAGTTCCCTAGGGGAGCGTGCTGATGGTCTTCGCTCCAACACTGCAGAACTCTTGTCCTCAAGTTTCTTGAGCTCCTTGCTGTCCTGAAAAATCTCCCCAAAGCCTTTAGTTGAGGGTAGGGATTTGGGAGCTGGAATCTGGAGACTTTTAAGAGGCGTGGCGGCCCAGGCTCCTATCATCCTAGAATCTGAGGGTTGGAATGCACGGTTAGTTAATGGTCCTCTGGTCTAAACCTCCTCATTTTTCAAATAGGGAAACTGATGCTTAAAGAGAGACCATGACCTTCTTGGGGTCAGACACCCATTAGCGGTAAAGCAGGGGCTAGGATTAAGGTGACTTGCCATGGACAGTCATGTCCGAGTGTCCTCTGCTGCTTGCCCATGTTCCCGCTCTTCCAGGACACAGACTTCTTACCAGACAGCACGAGCAAGTGTAAGACAAGCAGGAGCCATGGAAATGGGTAGTGAGTTTCATCCTATTAATAGCAGGACATGCTTTCAGTCTGTTTCCTTGTTTCATTTTGCATCCACTGCAATGACTTCCTGGAATCCTATTCCAGCTGTGACCCACATGGTCCAGGCCTAGAACCGCTCATAGAAGTACAGTCCAAAGAAGCCAAAATCTGACAAAAACATAGTTAGCTTTTTCCTGCTCATCTTTCTGAAAGACCACAAAGCAGGCTTCCAGGTATCTAACCCACTGGCATCATGCTTTCTATGCTGGTTAGCCTCTTGGCTGGTTTTCTCTTGTCCTCCAATCTGAAGATGTTCACTAACCAAACTTCGAAGAATTCTTATCTTTTCTACCAGCCCTGGTGACTTCCACTTCCCAAAATTTCTCTCCTTTCTCTCTCCATTCTTGGAGAATCTTTTTTTAAAAAAAGATTTTATTTATTTCTTTGACAGACAGAGATCACAAGTAGGCAGAGAGGCAGGCAGAGAGAGAGAGGGGGAAGCAGGCTCCCCGCTGAGCAGAGAGCCCGATGCAGGGCTCCATCCCAGGACCCTGGGATCATGACCTGAGCCGAAGGCAGAGGCTTTAACCCACTGAGCCAGGCACCTTGTTACACAGGGTGATTTAACCTCCTGGCTTCAGTCCTTCTACTCCTCTTTTGACACTTCTGCTGTCATCCTTTTTTGCTCATTCCAGACCCTGCACCAAAAAAGTCTACAAATTGGTCTCCCTAGGAGATAGGGGAAAAGGAGAATTAGGTTGTGAACTAGAGGTTCCCTTGGGCTGCTTGGGTGAAGGGAAGAAGTTTGTGGACATTCATCTCTTTGATCCCATCATGGATGTTTCCCTGCAAATTTTTATTTTCAAATATGCCATCCCTAGTCTAACTAAACTTGTGATATTGCTGGTATAGATTTATTCCAACAACACACGATTGAATGCATGCTTGCTTTGTCCCTGCGGGGCTGGACTCTGTCTGCAAGGAGACCACAGATTTATGTGGCAGACAAACACAGGGATAGTTATAATACCATGTGTCTAGAATTATACTAGAGACATGCAAAAGGGGTTTTAGGAGCACAGAGGAAGAAGCAAGTGACTTGGCTGGAAGGGGTCAAGAGAGAGGGTTCTTGGAGGACCTGATATTCATCTGGGACTTCCATGAGTCAGGGGAGTTTGCCAGGTAAAGTAGGAAGAAAAGGGAAGTTCTGGCACCAAGAACAGTAGGTGCACATGCTGGAGGCAAGAGAGAACCTGGATGGGGTGGGGGACACTAAGTGGTCAGGATGGGCTTGAACAGTGTGTGTGTGTGTGTGTGTGTGTGTGTGTGTGTATGTGTGAGAGAGAGAGAGATGGAGTGACAGAAGGACAGAGGGAGGGAGGGAGAAGTGGGATGGGGGAGGGAATACAGTAGACATGAGGATGGGAGGCACAGGCAGGGGCTGGAGCCAAGAAGAACTTGTCTGTAGAGCCCTGGAGCTTGGGCTTTGTTCTGTAGGCAGTGGGAGCCACTGACCGGCAGACAGATCAGACCTAGGTTGTAGGAAAGGTTACTGTAGCCGCAGTCCACAGAGCCAATGGGGTCAGCAGGTGAGACTGGGGAAGGGGGACAAGTTAGGAGGTTGTGCAGGGCAACGGGGAGGGTCTGGGGATGACAGTAGCCATGGGGGTGGTAGACGGGTCACTGGAGAGATATTGGGGGGTGGGAAGGAAGAAAAAACTTGCTGTTTGGTTAAAGCTCAAGGAGGAATGACAGTTGAAAACTGTCCCCCCGGATTTCTGACTTGGGCGGTTGGATGCTGCTGCCGCCGTTCAAGACAGGAAACACAGGGACGTGTTATGGGGCAAAACACGTGTGTGTTCCTTAAATTCCTGTAACTCACAATCTAACTTCATCTGTTTGGTTTCTGTTTTCTTTTTTCTTTCTTTGTTTAAAGATTTTTTTTAAAAAAAATTATTTTAAGAGGGAGAGAGAGAGAGAATGAGTGGGGGGGAGGGGCGGAGAGGGAGGAAAAGAGAGACTCGCAACCAGACTCCCTGCTGAGTGGGGAGCCTGATTCCGGGCTCCATGATTTCATTCTCTAGAGTTAACAGTCTGTTTCTTGGGTTCTCTCTCTTTTTTCCTTTGCTCATACATTTTGTTCCTTAAATTCCACATAAGAATGAAATCACAGGGGCGCCTGGGTGGCTCAGTGGGTTAAGCCGCTGCCTTCGGCTCGGGTCATGATCTCAGGGTCCTGGGATCGAGTCCCGCCTCGGGCTCTCTGCTCAGCAAGAAGCCTGCTTCCCTCTCTCTCTCTCTGCCTTCCTCTCCGTCTACTTGTGATCTCTCTCTGTCAAATAAATAAATAAAATCTTTAAAAAAAAAAAAGAATGAAATCACATAGTATCTGTCTTTCTCTGACTGACTTATTTCACTTAGCATGGTAACTGTCTGGCTACATCCCAATCCTTTGTTTACATTCCTACTCCCACCCCTTTCTGTCTCTATAGATTTGCTTACTTGGGACATCTCATATAAGTGGAGCCAGAGCCAAAACATTTTGAAATATAACCTAACCCGCCCCTGCATTTCTAGTTATCACTTCTCCAGAGGTGCGCTGGGCAGTGGGGTAACAGCATCTGTTTTAGTCAAAACCCTTTCATTTCCAAATGACAGTAACACAACTCCAACTAACTTAAGCAAGAGGGGGATCTTTGGGCTCACATAACTGGGAAAGACCAGTGAACCCTTAGCTGGATCCGAACCCTCCAATGACCTCAGATTTCTTCTTCCCCCTGCCCAGCTTAAACTTTCCTAAACCTCAACGAGATGTTGATTGGTCGGGCTGAGTCTTGTGTGTACCCCTTGGACCACTCCCTGCGGTCAGAGATGGGTGCTGTGATTGGCTAGGCCTGAGTCACATAAGTCCCTGTGGCCAGAGGGTCCGACTCTGTGCTGGTGCCACACCCACAGCCTGCAGCTGGCCCAGGGAAGGAGCAGGTGCCTGGCGGGCTCCCCCAGCGAGAAGGGTTGTGAGTGTTGCGGGAAAGGGACTGTGCAAGGGATGCTGCCAGGTAAAGGCCACCGATGCTCAGTGCACCTGCTGACCAAGAGGAGGCTGAACAGCCAAGCAGTACGTGGGCAGAACTAGATAGATCCTGCTGATGGCGCGTGCTGCTGGAGTTCAGAAGAGCAGAGCTCCCTGAGAGCCAGTGGCATAGGCGTCCTTAAACCCCACTTCCTGTCACTCAAGATTTACCTTCATGTGGTCCAGTAGGACTTCAGCATGGCTTGGAAGAATAGGGGGTTAGGCAAGAAATGGGGTGGGGGATTCTGAGAGGGGAAAGTGCATGGACAGAGGGAGTGTTGACCAGTCAGCAAGCAGACCAGTGTGGCCCCAGGAAGAGCCTGGGGAGGGAATTAGGGGGTAAAGTTGGAAGTACAGACCGGATCCCAAGTTTTGTGACCCAAATTCAGCAATGGGAAGCAAGTCTGAGGTAGAAGGCTTCCAACACACTTTGTTTCACTTTACATCTGTTTTATATCACATTTTATTTGTTCTGGGAAATCCCAAACTACTTTTTGATTTCCCAGCATATGAGCAAACAACATAATCTTGGGCTGTTTGTCAGGTTCTTTCCAAGTAGATAGTCACTTCTGTTTTCTCATGATGGGGTCTGAATGGAATTGGTTGTTCAACACTGATGGTTTCTTCTTTCGTTGCACATCATGGGCTGTTAGCTGGATTCCTTGTACTTAATACCCTGACATTGTATACACTCCTTCATTTCTGCTTCTTGTGCCTTCCTCTCATTTATCTATCTGGTGAACTCCTACCAGTTCCTCAAAATACAGATCAGGGTTCCTTGAAGAGGAAACAGACTAAGCCTACCTTGTCTCTCACATGGCAATTAACACAGGTATAAATAAATACATGTGTGAGTAAAGGGGCTCACATCTATCTAGCATAAATATGGCACAGAGATTTTGTGTCCGTCATGAGTGTATTTGCTTGCAAGTATCAGACAAATCCAATGAGTGGTGGGTTAAACAGATAGAGATTGACTTTCCTCACATATCAAGGTGCTTGGAAATGGAAGCTTCAACCTACCTGTTGGTGGGAATGTAAATTGGTACAGCTACTATGGAAAACAGTACGGGGTTTTATAAAAGGAGAAAAAATAGAATTACTCTATGAGCCAGCAATTCCACTTTGGGGCATTTTTCCAAAGAAAATAAAAACACTAATTTGAAAAGATACTCGTATCCCTATGTTCACTGCAGCATTATTTACTATAGCCAAGATATGGAAGCAGCCCTTGTCCATGGATAGATGAATTGGTAAAAAAAAAAGATGTGGTATATACATACATAATGGAATATTACTCAGCCATAAAAAAGAATGGAATCTTGCCATTTGTGAAAACATGGATAGAGCTGGAGAGTATTTTGGTAAGTGAAATAAGTCAGACAGAGAAAGACAAATACCATATGATTTCACTTACATGTGAAATCTCAAAAACAAAACAAATGAACAAACAAAGCAAAACAGAAATAGACTCACTGATACAGAGAACTGGTGATTGCCGGGGGCGGGGGGGTTGGAGACAGAAGTGAAACAGGTAAAGGGGATTAAAGAATCAAATCTACAGTTATAAAATACATGAGTCCTGAGGATGTAATGTACACATAGGGAATATAATCAACAACATTATATATAATAACTTTGTATGGGGACAGAGGGCATCCAGACCTGGCATGCAGATCATTTTGTAATGTAAAAAATATCAAATCATCATCTTGTACACCTGAAACTAATAGGCTGTTGTATGTCGATTACAACCCAATTAAAAAAGAGAAGTTTGAAACTTTCTTTTTTTTTTTTTAAAGATTTTATTTATTTATTTATTTGACAGACAGAGATCACAAGTAGACAGAGAGGCAGGCAGAGAGAGAGAGGAGGAAGCAAGGTCCCTGCAGAGCAGAGAGCCCAATGTGGGGCTCGATCCCAGGACTCTGAGATCATGACCCGAGCTGAAGGCAGAGGCTTTAACCCACTGAGCCACCCAGGTGCCCCAAAAAAGAGAAGTTTGAAACTTTCATCAGTGGCACTGGTTTGGGGGCTCAACGAAGCCATCAGAAACTTGGCCTCAAGATCACTGAAACATATGCAGTTACCATCTGTGTATGTCTCATTAGCCATTCCTAGCTGCAAGGGAAACTGAGTTTCTCACCCAGCGTTGGGGTGTGTTAGTGCCCGGGACGTATCTTGGTTCTGTTAGCGAGGAAGAACGAGGGGATCGATAGTCGCTAGGCAACCAATGCATCCTTTACATATTTCATCTCATGTTTCAAGGTTAACAGATTCGAGGTGGAGTTCTGTGTTCAATATTGTGAAAGTTTGTTGGAGCCCAGCAGGCAAAGGCACTCTGATTATTAATGTCTGTCATAGGTGTGGAGTGGGGCACACGGCACGCTTGGTGTATGTTTGCCATCTTTGGTCCAGCCAATAGATTGATCTGTGTGTGGGGCCCTCCGTTTCCTCCCTCTGTCCTTACCCCACCTGCTCTGTGTGCTGGGAGCCAAACTCTGATGGGCTGGGTCATAGATCCCCTTGCTCTTGGACTTCTGAGTGAGTTTGGCCTTTGGAAGTCAGTGGCAGGAGGGCGCAGGATGGGAGGAGAAAGATGTCAGGGTATTTATTCCCCCAACTCCACCCCTGCTGGGTCACCATGGCTATTGAATGCCACATCTCCTTTCAGTAGCCGCCTCTGTCCGTCTCTCTGCTGTGGATTCCAACAGCTGCGCTATCCCTTACCCCTTCAGGCCAAGCCCCCTACATCTTCGCTGGTTGGTTTCCCCAAGCCCTGCCACACCTTTGTAAACAATAAACTCTAAACACGTAATTTTATTTATTTATTTATTTAGAGAGACAGGGGCAGAGGGAAAGAGAGACTCTGAAGCAGGCTCCGTGCCCACTGTGGAGCCTGTCGCAGGGCTGGATCCCATGACCCTGAGATCATGACCCGAACTGAAATAAAGAGTTGGATCCTTGACCGAATGAGCCACCAGGCGCCCCTGAGCAATAAAATTCTAATAAACTCTGCCTGAATCACTCCGTTTCAGTGTTCCATCTCTTTCCTGTGAGGATCCTGCAAGGATCAGTCTGTCACGCACTGGGGGCTTGTACTGGGTGAAGGTGTTGGAGTTACTGATGGGCGCCTTTGCCTTCCCCTTCCTCAAAGTCAAGGGCAGTGTGCCTCCCACACTCCGCAGGATACCTGACTGGCCACATGCTCTCGGATGCACAAAAGTCTTCTTTTATTGATTCTTATTGATCAGCCCCTCAGGGACAACCATGGTGTCTCTGCTGTGGTTCATCAGCACATCCAGCTGCGAGGCACACCAGCCCGGAGCTTTCAGGAGTCAGTAGGAGGGAGCTGACGGGCTGTTCTCTCCAGGCTGTGCTGTGGCAGGCCAGCAAGAGCTATCATTTCCGAGAGCCGCTGGTTGGAAGTGGCTGCTCACCAGGCAGCTCAGGGCAAGGGTGCCCACACTGGGTGTACCACGCGCCCTCTGCCTTGCTCCTGCCTCTGCTTCCCAGCTCCCCAAGGCCTTGGAGTCTGCATTCAGAGAACAGAATCTGTGGTGTGCTTTAGGGTTGGGTTTCTCCCCCTCCCCGCGCCCCACCCCCAAGCCGGTGTGCCATGGGACGTGGGGCAGAGCCCTTCGACGCCTTCAAAGCAGGGTTTGTTAGACTTGAACGAAGACGTGAATCACCTGATCATCAGCTACAGGTTCTGATTCAGCAGGCCTGGGAGGGAATCAGAGATTCTGCATTTCTAACAAGCACCCTGGTGGGGCTGGGGGTGGGGGCAGGGGCTGGGGCCGCTGATCTAGGGAGTGCACTTGAGTAGCAAGGACTCTGAGGTGAGCCATCCATTCCAGGAGCCACCAGCCAATGGGGCGGCTGTGTCCCTTTAGTGTCCTTCCTCCGATTTTTATCTCATAATCTCATCAGCCCATCAGAACTGAGTTTCTAGTAACAGGTTCTTGGCTTAAATCAAAAAGAGAAGTCTGGGGGCACCTGGGTGGCTCAGTGGGTTAAAGCCTCTGCCTTCCGCTCAGGTCATGGTCCCGGTGTCCTGAGATCGAGCCCCACGTCGGGCTCTGTGCTCTGCAGGGAGCCTGCTTCCACCTCTCTCTCTCTCTGTCTGCCTCTCTGCCTACTTGTGATCTCTGTCTGTCAAATAAATAAATAAAATCTTTTTTTTTTTAAAGATTTTATTTATTTATTTGACAGAGAGATCACAAGCAGGCAGAGAGGCAGAGAGAGAGAGAGGAGGAAGCAGGCTCCCTGCTGAGCAGAGAGCCCGATGCAGGGCTCGATCCCAGGACTCTGAGATCATGACCTGAGCCGAAGGCAGCAGCTTAACCCACTGAGCCACCCAGGCGCCCCTAAAATCTTAAAAAAAAAAAAAAAAAGAGAAGTCTGTTAGTGTTTATGAAACGGGAAAGAGAGGATGCTGGCCTGGGGAATGGCGGGGTCCAGGGACCCAAATGATGTTGCCTCTGTCATTGTCACCACCAGCCACCTCTTTTTCTCATCGCTCTTCTGCTCCTTTATTTTTTTGGTCTCTTCCTCTCTACCTACCAGCTTCCTGTCTCTAGCAGGGGCTTTGGCTACAGGTGGCAACAGGCTAATCACACACTGTCATCTAAATGGGAAAAGGGAGCTCTCTCCCCCAGCCCAGAGCACTCCCGCTCGGCACTGCACCCGGCGCTGGAGTGTCCTATGGGGGGCAGGTCACGGCCCTGGGCAGTGCCCCAGAATCAGATGAGTGGAGGGGGAGCCGAGTGGGAACCCCTGGGGAGAGACTGTAGTGCAAAGACAGGGCAGACAGAAGCAGCAGCCGGTCAGACCCCGCTGCTGCTCTCTTCCACCTGTGAGAGGTCCTGTCCAGTTCTTCCAACTTACGAACCTGCGTGTTGGATTTGGGGGATATTTTTGGGAGGGGGTGTAGGGAGAGTTTGGGCATCAAAGGGAGGAAGGAGAGTATTGGCTACACATGGCAAAGTCTCCAAAGCCAGAAGCACAGGTGTCTGAAATATCTTCTCCTAGACCCGGATCCAGCTTCTTCCTGTCTGCCTTTCTCACGCACGCATCCCATCTGGACATGGAAAGACAGAGCCATCACATGGCCTGGCCTGATGTCATTCCCCAGTCATGGCAGTAAGAGGGGGACGATTTGCATAGCGCCTGTGTGCTGGGCCTCCTGAATACTTGAGCTCAGTTAATCCTCACAAAGGCCCCGTGGTAAAGATCTGCCCCTCCAGGTCTCCAATGAGGAAGCAGGGCTGCGAAAAAGGCTAAGTAAACCCCACAGGACCACCTAGCTCGCAAGCCAGAGAGCTGGGATTTGAACTTAGGTCTGACTGCAGAGCTAGAACTCCTCATCCGCCTGTCTCTCCATTCGCCCATCTGTCCATCCATTCGCCATCCATCCATCCCACAGACATCTAGGGAGCATCTCCTCTGTGTCTGGCACTGTGCTTGGGCCGGAGGACAGGGGAGAGGGGACAAGATAGACACAATGCTTGTCCTCGTGGAGCTTGCAATGCAGGGGGATGCAGAAGGCAATAAACGGGCATATGATGACACGTTGTGAAAAGCAAGATGGAGGAAAATGAAGCAGGATTGGGGGATGGCACAGCGGATTGGCAGCGCTGGGGGAGGCAAGTACAGCACCTGGGATGAGACATTTAAGGAGATGCCCTCTCTTGGGGTCCTGCACGTCCAAGTTCGGCGCTGGCATGGCCTTGGTTCCTTACATTTTGCACCCATAGGGGCTTGCTTACCCCAGTCCCATCCTGTCCCGCAGGCAGGGAGTCCTGGAGGGCAGGTGACATTGGTCCAAGACATTAGCAGGCAGGTCTCTCCAAGGCAACAGGAGTCCACAGATAAGAGCCACTGCAGGACTGCATGGTTTTTCAGCCAAAGGTCAAAACTCTATGATATTCAACATTGAGCGCATCTTCTGGAAAAGGCCAACTTATCCGGAGTCCCTGATTTTTCAGTGTTTCTTGTGTGGGAGGAAGTGGGGGGACTACCTGAAGAATATGCTTATACATGCTTTATACACATGCTTAGTTTAGATAAGGTGGCCAAAAGTCTATTAGTCCCTGGGATATTGAACTTCGAGACCAGAGATTCCCAAAGTGGGTTCCCTGGGCCAACAGTGTCAGCCTTTCCTGGAAACTTGTTAGCAATGCAGACTCTAGGCTCTTGCTCTAGACCTACTGATTCACAAATTTTAAGCAGCCCTTCCAGGTGATTCTGGGGCCTGCCCACGTTTGAAAACTACTGGGTAGATGAGTGTCACCACTGAACAGTGACGGACTCTTTATTTTTTAGTTTTTTTAGTCTAAGGTATTTTTTGTTTAAATTCAATTAATTAACATGTAGTATATTATTAGTTTCAGAGGTAGAGGTCAGAGATTCATCAGTCTTATATAACACCCAGTGCTCATTACGTCATGTGCCCTCCTTCATGCCCATCACCCAGTTACCCCATCCCCCCACCCGTCTCCCCTCCAGCAACCCTCAGTTTGTTTCCTATACTTAAGAGTCTCTTATGGCTTGTCTCTCTCTCTCTCTCTGACTCCATCTTGTTTTATCTTTCCCTCCTTTCCCCTATGAGCCTCTGTTTTGTTTCTTAAATTCCACATTGTCAGTAAGATCATATGATAATTGTCTTTCTCTGATTGACTTATTTTGCTTAACATGATACCCTCTAGTTTCATCCATATTGTTGCAAATGGCAAGATTTCATTTTTTTTTTGATGGCTGAGTAATATTCCATTGTATATATAAACCACATCTTCTTTATCCATTCATCTGTTGATGGACATGTGGGCTCTTTCCATAGTTCGGCTATTGTGGACATTGCTGCTTTAAACATTTGGGTACACGTGCCCCTTTGGATCACTACATTTGTATCTTTTTTTTTTTTTTAAGATTTTATCTATTTACTTGACAGAGAGATCACAAGTAGGCAGAGAGGCAGGCAGAGAGAGAGGAGGAAGCAGGCTCCCTCCTGAGCAGAGAGCCCGATGCGGGGCTCGATCCCAGGACTCCGAGATCATGATCCGAGCCGAAGGCAGCGGCTTAACCCACTGAGCCACCCAGGCACCCCAGGCGCCCCTACATTTGTATCTTTAGGGTAAATGCCCAGTAGTGCAATTGCTGGGTCATAGGGTAGCTCTATTTTTAGTTTCTTAAAGAACCTCCATACTGTTTTCCAGAGTGGCCGCACCAGCTTGCATTCCCACCAACAGGGTTAAGAGGGTTCCCTTTTCCCCACATAGTGAGGGACTCTTTAAACCTTACCTGGGCAGAGACACAAAAGCCAGCCTTCTCTGAGAAATGGCAGTGTCCTCATCACCAGTCCTCGGCAGTCCAGGGAGGGTAGTGACTTACCTTGGGACACCTGAGTGTGTGCAGGGATGCGGCACGTGGCCTGTGGGTCTCACTCCTACTTGGCCATAGTTTATGAATCTATTTGTGAAGGAGGAGGGAGGGCCTCCTTCCTTCTCTGTGTCGAAGAGCTAGGACAGACTTCCACATCAACATTTACGCCCTGTGTTGAAAGTCCCATTAGTGCTGTTGGACCTTCCCAAGACAGAAAATGAGAAATGTCATAGGAGCTCTGAGATTGGTGCGGGGGGAGTTGGAACCCTCGTGCCATGCCCTGGGAGCCAGACGGCAATGAAGAGCGAGGAGCAGAGGAAAAGGTTATAAAAATGTTTAGTCTTTGCTTTATTGAGTTACAACAAATGAGCAACAAATTAGAAAAAATGGTTTTTTTTTTTTTTTTTCCAAACTCCCTAGCATTTTATTTGTGCAGGGTACCCAAATGGGGGGCTGGGGGGAGGGGTGGGTTGCAAATACAACTCATATTGCGACATTTACACCAGATATCTCTCTTGGTTTTTCCTCTTTAGAAGTTAGGACTAACTGGAAAGAAAAAAAAAAGTGCACTCCAGAATCTAAAATTGGCCCAAAAACAAACACACAAACAAACAAACAAAAACTAGTTCATGGTGAGGCTTCAAGCTGAAATCTTGTCAAAAACCACACTGAGAAAAGCCAGTCAGGAACAGAAACCAAAAACTGAAGCGGTTCATCTTTGTACCATCTAGATAGGAAGACTTCTTTTTGTTTTAATTTCATGGAAGTAACGATAATGCTAAAAATGGGGGAGCCCTTTCTGCTGGTATCTGAAAAGAGGCCACCTGCCCCTGGGGTCTCTGGTGCTGGCTCGGCCCACGGTCAGCCGAAGAGGCCAGGCGGTTGAGAAACCAGATCTACCTGCTGGCAGTTCGGAAAGCCTTGTGCGTGGCTAAACAGGGACCCCGGGGGTGGCTGGGGGGAGAACTGGAAATGGGTCTGATCCAGAAGCTCCATCATCTGTAAACCCTCTCCAAGTGGAGACAGATGCCCCAATCCAAGCCCTTCCCACAGAGAAATTGCGCAAATTTCAAACTACTTAAAAAAAAAAAAAATGAACTCTCCCTACCTAAAGTCCAGTAGATATAACGGCACTAATGCTAACATCCCCCCACTGCCCAAAATTAATAAAATAAAGATTAAAAAAAAAGAAAAGGAAAAAAGAGAAAAGCACATGTGATCAGCCCTCCCACCTGGGGAAAAAAAAACCTTACAATGGTAGTGCTGGAAAAGGATGCTGCCCTTGATTAAAAAGGTAACAAAATTCCCACATTGTACAAATTGGTTCCAGTATAGCAAGAGGTGGGGGCCAGGGCAGAGGAGCAAACTATTTACAGGGACCCATTGAAAACGCAGTAGTAGGACTTTGGCACTATGAACAATTCCCACCGGTCCTCCGGGCGGCGTGAGTGAGGGCTGGGGTTCTTGTTCCCTGCAGCCACGTGCCCGCTAAGTGGTTCCACTTGGAGTCTCTGGCCAGGGTGGCCCATGGCCGGGGAGGGAGGTTCTCTTCTTTCGTCAAAGACAGAACGCCCCCTTTATCAGCAATGCAGTTCCGACAGATGTCCCTAGGAAGATGACACAAAACCAGAAACAAGATGTCAGGAGATGCTCATTCCCCCGGAGGGGGGTGGGTTTGGGGGAGAGGAGGCAGGGGTCACTCTTCCTGGGGAAGGCCCCTTCCAAAGCCATCCTGGGGCTTGGAGGAGAGATAAGTGCTCAGGTTTGGGGCCAGGTTTTTTTTTTGTTGTTGTTGTTTTAACGATTTTATTTATTTATTGGAGAGACAGAGAGAGCATGAGCAGGGAGGAGGGGCAGAGAGAGAGGAGGAAGCAGGCTCCATGCTGAGCAGGGAGCCCAATGTGGGGCTCGATCCCAGGACCCGGAGATCATGACCTGAGCGGAAGGCAGATGCTCAACCCACGGAGCCACCCAGGCGCCCTGGGGCTAGCTGTTAAAAAGGAGTGTGTGTTTCTGAGCCCAGTCTGACATCACAGGAAGTGCCTCCAGAATCAGGCCTTTGAAAACAGGAGGGTTTTCTGGGCAAGTGGAGGTGGTGGCCTGCGATTGTTTACTTCATTTCAAGGCCCTTTCCTTATTCCTGGAGAGGCGGCCAGACACAGTGGTTCCTAAGAGGTCCTGGAGTCCGGCAAACTGGATTTGGGTGCTAACTATTCTGGTTACTGATGGTGGGGCCATACACATGTGACCTAACCTCTCTAGGACTTAGTTTTTGCTTCTGTAAAACGGTTACTAATAGGGGTTGCAGAGATGATTAAGGAAGTTGACATTTGCCCCAGAATTTGGAAGAGTGTCCAGTATGCGGTTACGTAGTAAATAAGATGCTTAGGAAGTGTACTATATAGTATCATATACCTTTGTTGTTGTTGTTAGGTGCAGCCTTTTCCAAGCACAGTAGGATCATAACAAGGTGAGACATTTTAGGTGTATTATTAATTTGGCGTTCATATCAACCCAATCGTGTGACCATTAGTCCCACTTTATGGCTGAGCACAGGGAGGCTAACCTCTTTGCCCAAGACTAGACAGCTAGGACATGGCCCAGTCAGGATTCCAACCCAGGCCATCTCCAGAGTCTATGCTCATAACAAACAGTATCTAATAAGAGTCCATATGGAGAAACGCTTAATTCTTATATTCTTTGAAGTGATGAGAACAGTGCAAGGACCGTCCGATGAGCTGAACTGTGTCTCCCCAACAAGCTCTGTGGATGTCCCAATCCTCGGGATCTCAGAATGTCACCCGATGTGGATCTTCCGTTACAGAGGTAAGTAATCAAATGAACATGAGGTCATGGGGGGGGGCCCCTAATCACTCCAGTGCGACTGGTGATGCCATCAACAGGCAAGCTGGACGCAGACTCACACAGGGAGAGCGCCACGTGAAGACAAAGGCAGAGACCATGGTGATGCAGCCACAAGCCCACGGGTGCCACGGACGGCCAGCTCCCCACCAGACGCTAGGAGAGAGGCGTGGAACAGACTCTCCCCTCACAGCTCCCAGAAAGAAACCAACCCCGCCAACACCATACTTCCAGCCTCCAAAACTGAGAGAGAACACATCTCCGTTGTGTTCCACCCGCTGGAAGGTGGCCCTAGGACGTGAAGACAGACCACCATTACTACCCTATGGGCTCCTGCGGGGAGGAACCCCAGGGGAGCACGCGGGGCTGTCAAGGGGACAGCTACTATCCTGTGACAGGCTGGAAGCTTATCGAATCTGCAGGTTCCTGAAGCCACTGGCTTGTCCTCTGCCTCCCTCCTCGTCAGGTCACTCCTCTGGCTGAGAAAGGGGTAGGGAGGGCCCTGAGGAAGGCTCTGGCACAGGGGCCCGGGGGCACGCGGACTGCACTTCTCAGCCAGAGGCCCCAGCAGGTCATCTATCTTGTCATTCATTCCCAATGTCTGGAGGTCAAACGTACCCACATTTCCCAGGAACTCATGACAAGGACAACGAATGCTGACATTAAGAAGCCAACTTGTGAAAGAAAGGTCTGTGGATAAAACCGGAGTCCGGGGGTGTCCTTGGGATCTGGTACTGCCTGAGACTGGTCCAGCACAAGAGCCGCAGGGCTCCTTACACTGGTGCGGCCAACATCGCTCTGTTTGCCAGAAGAAGAGGGAAGCTTCGGGAGGAAGGGTGAGCTCCCCAAGTCAACATGATTTCTCAGCAGCACTGTCAAAACCAGGAATGACCCTGCTTGTGACAGCACGGACAGTAACTGGGATTTCTCTCATGCATACTCCGGGCCAGGCCAGATGCTAGGTGCTGATGCGAACGCCCCTCGTCCGCTCCTTCCAGAAGGCTGGGAGGTAGGTGACTGTGGCGCACACCATGCTGGGGGGAAACGGGGGCTCGGGGCAATTAAATGATGTCAGGCAAGTAGTTAGTGGTGCAGCCTGAGCGCCTTCAAGGCCAGTCCAATGGGAACTGCTCTTCCCACACTGGACCTGGGTAAACACTCCGTGTCCTACGTGTGCGTCTCCCCCTGCATAGAGCTGCCTGCGGACAGGGGTGAGCACGTCTGCTTCAAAGGCAGGGGCTGGCGGTTCTGGTCGCCCAGAGATGACTGCGTGCCTATTGCTGATCCCACGGAGAGCCAAAGGCATCCCTGGGTGGGCACACGGACCGCAGCAGTCCTCCTGCTGTGCTCCCCAAAGAACTGGGTTTTCCCCGGCAACCAGGGTCTCTCAGCAGCCTTGCAAAGAGGGCTCCTCTGGTTGGAGGTCCGCCCGAGCAGGGCTCAAGACTCCGGGAAGGAGGCCCAAGGCGGGGAGACAGCTACTGCTCTTCCCTCTCCCAGCTGGGCCGACCGTGGGTACCGGCTGTGGTGGGTCCAAGCGGGAAGAGTGGAGTAGTGGGGATCCCGGGTGTATCCCCGTGCCACTTCCTAGCTGTGTACCTGTGTCTGCCGCTTAACCTCCCGGAGACTCGCTTCCACACTTCACACCGGTGGGCCGCCACGGGGGTTACAGGTGAGGCCAGCCAAGCAAGCAGGTGCTCCCGAAATACCGCTTCAGCTTTTCCTCGAGGAAGGCCAGGTGTGTAAAATCGAGGCTTTAGGGGTCTGTGAGCTCACTCACTGGTGTGTGTGTGCGTGCATGTGTGTGCACGTGTGTGTGAGTAGACCTATTTTTTTCCTCAAAAATGGAACGGAGGGGCGCCTGGGTGGCTCAGTTGGTTAAGCGACTGCCTTCAGCTCAGGTCATGATCCTGGAGTCCTGGGATCGAGTCCCACATCAGGCTCCCAGCTCCACGGGGAGTCTGCTTCTCCCTCTGACCTTCTCCTCGCTCATGCTCTCTCTCACTGTCTCTCTCTCTCTCAAATAAATAAATAAAAATTAAAAAAAAAATGGAACGGAACCACATCTCTCCAAAGGCCCAAAGTCTCACATTTTTAGATACACCTCAGCATAAAGGTGCTTCTTCATCTGGCAATGTGTTCGGGTTCCCTGTGTCGGGTCCTGTGGACACGAACACACAATCCTCCAACCAGACGTATTAAGGAAGAAAAAACTACTGAACAAAATCCTTAAAACCTCCCCAAAACAGACTGCAAGGGCAAGAGGGTGACCCGGAGAAAAGGAGACAGAGCTGCTTCTGCAGAGACCGCGGATGTCTTTGGTTGGCTCTGGGCCCTCGGAGGCACCCTGAGAGCCGCTGGACTTCAGCTCTCCTTGACCTCTCCTAGGGTGCACAGCCGCGGGCAGGATTGTGGGAGCCGGCGGGGCTCTCAGAGAGAGGCTGGGAAGCCGCTGGAAACAGAAGGCAGGGCATGATCCCCAGGAGGGACAGAGCAATGGCCCCAGCGCCTTCCCTATAGGCAGCCTTGGCCAGCCACAGGTTGCTTCCCTGGAAAGCCTTGCTCCCTGGTGCCCTCCGGTCTCCTTGTGAGACTCTCCCGCACCTGGGCATCCCAGTACAACCGAGTCACACTGTCTTCACACTGCCTGGCTAACTGTCCATCCTGTGAGGACATGGGTGGGGCCAAGAGCGTTCACTGCAAGACCCCTGCCCCACACCCCAACCCCCCTGCCCTGGGTCTGGCCCCCAAAAGTATACTCCGAAGTTCATTAGTGAATGAAAAATGGGAAAAAGCACAGTGCTTTGGGAGGCATGGCTGGTTACCCAAGACTGGTGACAGAGCTCCCTTCTGGGTTTCTATTTTCCAGTAGTACAGTGACTTTGAGGATGTGGCCTCTTGCTAATCCCCTGGGCTTCGAGCTGCAATCTTACCACTGGTCCCTGGTCGGGGACACTCCCCCTGCAGAGAACCAGGGACCCAATGGATTACTTGATCCTAGAGCATTGGATCTCGGCTATGGGAGGAAACAGCAAGGTCGTCGGGCCCTTCGCTTATGGCCACTATTCAAACATCTCTACCAAACATCTCTACCAACATCTCTCCCTGAACCCTGCCCAGGACAGGGAACCCTCTGCCTCCCTTTCTATCTTGGGGACAGCTTGGAAGGTTAAAAAGTACTATCTAATTCTTTAGCAAAATCTGCTTCTTTATTACTTTACCCACTGGGGAAACATGAAAAAATTAGAATTCTTTTCCCATGTGATACCTTTCTGTTTCTGTGTCTCTTTAATTTTCCCTGTAGGGATTTCCCTAAGCCCTGTGGACTCAGGAGAGTGTAACACGGTACTCCGTGAGAAAAACAAGCACTGTGATAGTGATTTATTATCTTAATAATACTTGAGGCAAACTTTCTTTTCTTGTGAGGGGGCATGGTCTGATTTTAATTAGAATTGGGAAAAGGAAAACACGGTGGCAGGGAGAGTGATTAAGCAATTTCCCTGGGGGACCAGGAAGACTCCATCCCATCCTAAATCATTCCCATGCCAGGCCTCGGTCAACTCAGGCACATCTGGCCAAGACACATCTGGCCAGTGCTCTTTTTCCTGCAGCAGTTTGGGGAGCCTCTGGGCTTGGGGGAATTGCTGAGACTTAAAAGCCTGGTACATCTCCCCCAGCCTGCTTGCAAGGAGGCTGGGTGGAGGAATCAGAGGGGTCACTGGTTCTTTCTGCCCTTTTTCCAACTGAGGATATTATCCAGAGGAGTCCAAAGTATTTGAGCAAACAGAGTTGTATTTTAAATTCAGAAGGCACAGCCCTCATGTTTACGCATGTGGATTTGGGTCTGAATGCCAGCTCCCCCACTTTCCAGCTCAACGATCTTGGATGAGTTACCTTTCTGTGCCTCATTCTCCTCCACCATAAAATTTAAAAAAATGTTGACTTCAGAGCGTTGTCAACACATGCAAAGTGCCCGGCACAGTAAGGGCTCAGCTCCCACCCCGACCCCCACCCCTCTGAGATGCAATTAACACCTAAAGGCTTGAGCTTGTACAAGTGGGGCCTCAACTGAAAAGTCAACTTGGAAAGGCAGGAAGCAGTCGGCCAAGGTCTTCTCCATAGAGAAAGGACTCAATGCAGAGTGGGCAGCTGAGCATTGCTGATACTAATGCATGCCGCCCCCCCCACCCACTGCATTTAGAGAATTTCACTTGTATTATTTAATTTATTCCTGACAACAAGAGACAACTCTGTTAGTCCCATGGATTGAATTATGTCCCCTCCCCCACCATTCATCTGCAGAAGCCCAATCCCCAGTATGACTGTACCAGGAGATGGACCTTCAAGGAGGTGATTATGGTTCAATGAGGTCATAGGGGTGGGGCCCTAGTGTCCCTGTAAGAAGAGACCAGGAGTGCGCATGCGCAGAGGAAAGACCAGGAGAGCACACAGAGACAAGGTGGCCATCTGCCAACCCTGCTGGCACCTGGATCTTGACCCTCCAGCCTCCGGAATGGTGAGGAAATAAATCTATGTTGTTTAAGCACTCAGTCTGTTCTGTTCTGGCAGCCCTCATTGACTAATATCATAAGTGTTAAGGTTACAAAAACTTACTAATAAGACAGAATAAAGTAATGCGCATGTGGATGCTCTAGAATTTTCCACCATCCGTCCTCCATTTACCACGAGGGTAGGAAGGTCTGAACACCCAGCTCTCTCCAACATGACTTTCCTTTCACTCCTTCCTGGAGCATCTCAGGGTGTCTCAACCTTTCTCTACAGGATCCTACACACAGAACCATGCAGAGTCTTCTTTATGGGTGAGGTAGAAGAATATCAAGAGAAATTTGGATTATACGTGAGTCCACGTAGCACTCTGGCTTTTCACCTCTGCATGTCTATAGAGTGTGAACTCAGGCAAATCACAGCCACAATGGCCACCTTTTAGGTCCCTGATGTCTTAAGTTCCCTCTGGCCTCAGGGGCTTTGAGTACGCTCTACCTTCTGCTTGAATGTGGTCCCCTCCTCACTGCTCAGCCAACTCGTACTTGACTTTTCAGATTTCAAGTCATTTATTATCTCTCAAGAAAACTCCCCCAACCCCTGAAATCAAGTCAAATTCTCCTATTCCATATTCTCACAGACCAGGGACCTTTCCTTCAAAAAACTTGTCAGCATGGCAGTCCTTCCTTTTTGTTTGCTTAAAGCTTCATTCCTCACGAGACTGTGGGCTCCATGAGGACAGGGACACGCTGGGCACAGCAGCCCCCCTAACCCCCAGAACCTGGCATGCCACAGGCATTCCCCAGATACCTGATGCACGAAGGCGCCACATCACTTACGACAGGCGGCTCTGGCACGGTGACTTCCTTTCCTTAGGACCCACATCCTTCCTCTGACAGATGAGGGAACTCAGACGTCATGGTTCCTAAGTTGCTACAAGCTTCCCAAAGCACAGTGAGAGCTCCTGTTGTGAGAAGCTCCAGAATCAGGTAAACGGAAGTGTTGCATTTAACTTTATTAGTTTAGGGGCCGCCAGGCTAACTCGTAGTCCCCGAGAAGCATCGCCCAGTGACAGGTTCTCCAGCAGACCTTTTCCTTCAGCTGCTCGCACACATGGAGAGCAGGCTGTCCCCGGCTCCACTCCTCTGCCTGTTGTCCGCCAAGGATGCCACTGAGTGACAGAAGATGAGGAGGAGGAGCCAAGGCCTGAAACGTCGGATTCCAGACAACTGAGAGCCAACTACGTTTGCTAACTCTCAGGGTGGTTCAGTACATTGCTGTTGTGTATTTGCTTCCTATTAGGCACTGGGGATTCAGAGATGAATGGGATATGGTCCCTGTGTTCAAGGGTCTGGTGGAGGAGAGATCCGGAAACAGATAATTACATTTTCATCCACCCACCCATCTATCCATCCATCCATCCGCTCATTCAAATATCTGTATTTGGACAGCTAATCTGAACAGATCGCGGGGGGCACACATATCCCAGATCCTAAATGGTAGCCAGGATGCAACACTGGGTAGCCTTGAATTTTTGAAGCAAGCTGAACTATGGAAAATATTTTTCTGGCATTTCACAAAATTTATCTCTTCTCCAAAGCCATCCCTAATCGTGAGTTGGAAATTGTCAGAAACTGGGAGGGAGCAGAATTAGCAAATGAATACTTGTGTATTCGTTTTTTGTGTATTGTATTAAGAAGCGGCCAAGCCCTGTTGGTCCAGGCTGAGCTGTAGTGGTGCTGTCCCTGTGCCTGGGTCAGGCACTGACCCAACAGACGAGAGGTGGCCTCTAGCCTCCGCCAGCCCTGAGCTGTGGAACACAGGGCAAATCTCTCCGAGCCTCAGTTTTGCCCTCTGCAAAATGGGAAGAAAGCCACACTTATCTCACAGGGATGAAATGAAGTTTCAGCGAGTTACTGGATGTGTGCAGAAGAATCCCAAGCACATGGCACAGGCCAGTAAATAGAAACTCTCAGTAGTAGGAGTTCTGGGATATTCCATCTGGCCAAACATCGAGGCATATGTCTGGCCATGTGGGGCTCAAGTATTCTGACTCATTTTTCGGAAAGGAGGAAATTTACTGTTCAGCCTCTCACCGGGACAGGTCTCTTAATAGATGGCTTTGATAACTGGACCCGGAGGCTGAATCAAGACAACACAGTTCAAGGTCTGGAAAGGCCTCCTTACCTTTCTGTCCAACCTCACGGCCGAGGGAGCCTGGCCGAGTTGAACACTGACGTAAGCCTTCTGAAGCTTCAGTGAGGGGATGCTTAGCTCGCACCAAGGGGGAAACCCTGGCATCTGCTCTCAGCTGCCCACCCAAGTTCATCCTCCCTCTCTCGTATATACATCCCCTAACACCTTCTCCGAAGCCAAAACGGTGCATTATTTTCAGGATTATTATACGTGCGACAACTGAACTCAACAGCAGCTTCCTAAATAAATACGTGTTTAAATAAAGGCATCGCTGAATATTTATGAATTTCAAGAGACCCATGTGTTCAGTTCATAAAAGCTGTGAAGTAATTTGGAGGGATTTCTTCCAAGTTGAAAGGTTCCTTTAAGGGGTGCCTGTGTCCAGGATGCCAGCCCTAGGGCGGACCGCAGCCTGTCTCTCCATAGAGTGGCACCTTGGAAATACCAGGAAGCCAGTTAGGGACGTTGGATGTCACCAGGTGTTGAGCAGCTCTTAGCATCTTGCTTAGGAACATTTCTCAGCTCGTGCTTGTGGTGTTTACCATAAAGAAACATAAAAGGGGGCTTCTGGGTGTTCCCGGGTTTTGGAGGGGGAGAGAGGGGAAGAAAACAGCTAGTTCCTTCATCTCTGATTTAGCTAATGTTTAATGGCCCATTCTAGACACCCTAGGTATCCCCTACCTCCCAACACCGCCACGGGGGTGGTGGGTGGTCAGCCAGAAATGGGGAATTTCTGTCCAAAACAGAGAGGCAGAGACGGCGGTAGGAGCCAGGGCTCCGGGATGGAACTGAGGTGCTGGCTCAGAGAATACAGTAAGCTCCTTGGTTTCCGAGCCTCCGTTTTTGGGTTTGTAAAAAATTACAGGGGGGTGCCTGGGTGGCTCAGTAGGCTGAACATCCATCCGACTCTTGATTTGGGCTTGGGTCATGAGCTCAGGGTCAGGGGATCAAGCCCCGAGCTGGGCTCTGTGCTCAGCAGGGAGTTTGCTGAAGATTTTTTTTTTTCTCTCTATCTCCCACTGCCCCTCTCCCTGCTTTCTCTGTTTCTCTCTAAAGTGGGTAAATAAACCTTAAAAAAAAAAAAATCTGGCGTCACTAGGACCACTGAGTGAGACCATCTGTGGTCAGAGTACCTAGCTCTCTGCCTTGGATCCTCAGGAGGCCTTGTACCCCCTTCCGTCCTCCTGCCCTTCCCTCCAAAGCTGCTCTCTATGGTTTTAGCCTTGTGTCCCCCCTTCGTGTTTCTCTCGGGTCTCAGGTCAGGGGCAGGCACAGTGGCAGCCAACACAGGTGGGCATTTTTGGCTGTTGGCGGTGGTACTGCCTGGGGGAGAAGGGATGGGGACAGGTGGCCTCAGGGGGCTCCGGGAGCTGCCATCCCCAGACAACCGCCACTCGGGGATGGGGATCTGGAAGTGCCCTCCAAACTCACTCTGGGATACAGGGACACTCAGCATTCCTCTATTCAAACTCGGTCCAGAAGAGCTTTGCCTGCTGGGGAAAACCATCGTCTTTTCTTCCAGTTGTCCTTTCTCATTGTCTGCTGAACCCCCAATTCGGCTTTCTGGCTATGCCCAAACTTGGTTCCTCAGCTGTACCATTCCTTCTTTTGTCTCTGGAACTTTGCCTTGTCTACTCCTTCCACATGAACCTCTCTTCCTTGCTGGTGCACGGGCTAACTCCTTCCCCTCAGCTAGCCCCTGAGGCAGATGTCCCTTCCTCCAGGAAGCCTGCCCTGACCTCAGCCCGAGTTAGTCTCCTGGTCACACCATGGATCACCCTGGCTAGTAAAGGAAAGAGCAGTTTCCTCTCTCCTTGGCCTGACTGAGCTCCATGTGTGTGAGGACCCTCATCTGTCTTCTTCATCCCGTCGTCTTGGTGCTTAGCACAGAGCGCGGCACACAGTAGGTGTGCAGAATTGATTTGCTGAACTGAACTGACTGTCGTCCACTCCATGGCAGGAGGAAAAAGCAATCACGTAGACTCTGTCAGGCACTGGAAAAGGTCAAGAAGACAAGGCAAGCTAGGAGTTTTCAGGCAGATTTGGATTGGACCAAAAAAAAAAAAAAAAACAAAAACGCTCCCTCATTTCAACAAGGCAGATACAGGCTGGGCTGGTACGGTCTCTTAAGAAGGCAGGAAAATAGCCAGAGAGAGGAACCAAGACAGCCAGATGGTGGCGGGCCTAGGGTGCTATTTGTGGCCTCCGTAGTCTTCAGCTCCCTCTGATCACTAGCCCCTCCCTCAATGCTGCATTGTCACCTGTAACCCATTACTGCCCCCTCCTGAAAAGCTGGGGTAGCGGGGAAGGAAGACTTGATGGCATCTGCACCTGGCTGTTCCTTAAATCATTTTAACTAGCTGGCTAGTGAAATTTTCATGGAACTTGCTAAAAACAAGGTTTCCAGAAGACTTTATTTTGTGGCCAGGCACCTTATCCTACTACAAAATAAATGAACCAACGAGTGGCTCACCAGCCAAAGTTGTCCGGACTCATTACTAAAGAGGTATGGGAACTTCCAGGACTCCTTTTGGGACCTTATCAATCATTCTGGAGGTTCTTACCTTTATTTTATTACTTGAAAAGATGACATGGGGGTGTCCCCTTCTGTTGTCTTTTAAGTGACCCCTGGAGAAGCCCATGCGGGCAGATGGTAAATCGCGCGTCTTCCTCCTGGTTCCACGCTGCCCTTGGAACATTTCGGCTTTGGCCGAGGTGATCTTTGCCTCCCGCGCCCCTCGCCCTGCTGCCCCCTCTATTCTGAACCCACCACGGAGCTGGCAGTCGGGCCTTTAGGCCTTGATGTGTACAGACCTCTCCCGAAAGCACAAACATCGGGGCTTGGGTGCCGTGTCCCATCATGTGGATGACACGGCCATTAGTAACCATGACAACCTCCCTTCCCAGGCTTTTGTGGCTCCTCGGGCCTCATTTGCATCCGTCTCTTCCAGATCTGAAGGGGTTCCAGGGACCCAATCAGCGCGATTAGAAGCTGGGTGACTTGGTGACATCCATGCCTTCCTTTAGCCAGGCCAAGGCAAAGACCCAGACCTGTCAGGTTAAAAGAAACAACCCCAGATCTCTAGCCAGTAGACTTGGTTAACTATTCTAAAAAAAATCCAAAAAGGAAAGAAAATGAAGAAAAAAAAAGACGGAAAGAAAAAGGAAAAACATCCTTTGTTTCTTAGAGCAGCGAACACGAAGAAAGAGAAGGATGTATCCCCGCGACGATTGCATCTAGACTTTAGAATGGACAGGCCCCAGAGGGGGGTGTCCATAACAGGCCACAGGCAATGGCGCTGTCACCCATCAGCCTTGCAAATGAGGACAGAGAATCTGCCAGCGCTGAGTGAGACAGGGAAACTGAAGGAGTCCACAGAAGTCCGCTTTTTGCTGCCTTTCCTGTTTCCATCCTCGAGAGGACCTGCACCCCCGCCCTACACACGCCTTCATGTGTGTCCTCCTTGAGAGGGGCAAGGAATTAATGATTTCTCTGGAGGCTTCCGGCACAATAGGTAACATCCCAGGAATGACCGGGCAAGGCTGGCATGTTTCTAAGCCTATTGCAAACGACTGGCCCCAGACATGGTGACGCCAAGACCCTCTGGGATCCAGGGAATGAGTAACTTAGGAGGACGACTGGACCCTGTCCTTGTTCCTACCAGTTCACGGATGACTAGAACAAAGTCGTCAAGGAAAACCCCAGATCCCAAGCAAAGATGGGACCCATGGTCCTTTCCTTTCCGAGTCTCCCAGACCCTCTGGCTGTATCTGCTCTCTCTCTATACCTTCAGTAAACTCTGCTCTCGCTTCCTGCTGGCTCACATCTGATTTCCATCCAATGTGAAGCCAAGGACCCTCTTGGCTGGTCCTGCCCGACCCACTCTGGGTCCTCCGACCCGGCCTGATGGCATCACTATTTTCTTTCCTTTTAAAAATAAGACCCCATCATCTGTGTCAACATCTCCGTCCCCTACAGCCTATACTGACCCCGGCAATGAAAAGGAAGAAAACTAGCGCCCTCCCCTCATTCCCAGACGGGGAGCAGGTGGAGTTACCTGTTAGGCCTGGCCGGCCTCTGCCGGGATGCTGTCGGAGTCCGAGCCGGCCAGTTCGGCGGCGCCTTCGGCTGCGGTCTGACTCCAGCTGTCGGACCTGTCTGAGACGGCGTCCTCCTCTCCGACCGTGACCTCCACCCAATCCACAACGCCCGACTCCTCGTTCTCGTCGCTGCCCGGGCCGTCCCGGCTGCTGCCCTCCGACCTGTCCGAGGTGCCTTCCGAAGGCTTGGCCGGCGCACCGTCTTTTGCCTGCTCATTGCTCACTTTCCCCCTGGGTACTAACTTCTCCAAGTCCTCGTCGCAGAGCTTTTTGGGGTCCTTGTAGTGGGGCTGACCCACCTCGCTCCCATTCTTTGGGCTCTCGGCGACGACGGCTCTCGCGGTTTTCCTCGGCGCTGCGTCGTGGCCGTGGCCGTGGCCGTGGCCGGCCTCGCCGGCTAGGTGCTGGGACTGCTCCACCCACTTCAAGGTCCCGGTTTTTAGCAAGCATCTGTTCTCCTTGAACCAACGCACGATTTCAGTCCGGACCAGGCCGGTCTTGGCCGCTAACTGGTCGTACTCCTGGGGGGTGGGCCACTGGGTTCTGGCGAACGTGCTTCGCAGGAGATGGACCTGTTCTTGACTCTTTGTAATTGCTGGTGAGGGGCTGGGCAGGGAACCGGCTAACTGGGCTCCGGAGAGCTGGTCAAGCCGAGACAGAGCACCGTTGGGGGCCCCCACGTCTTGGCCTTTTTTGCCGGCCCCCATGGAATCCAAGACAGCTTGCTCCATGCTGTCCCGAAGCTTCCGTCTCTCCGAGAACCAGGATTCTATCTCCCTCCTGCTGAGTTTCGTGTCCACCCTTAGCCTGTCCAGTTCCGCTTGGGTCGGGAAGGAGCTTTTCAAAAAGCTGTCTTCCAGGATCTTAACTTGACCCTGGGTTTTTTCTTTGAATTTCTGTGGGGTGAAGTCTGGGTACGCATGGTACGTGCGGCCGTGTCGGGAGGCCGCGAGGGCCAGCTGGTCTTTGGCAAGGGATTCGCTGGTGATGTGCACGATGCCTCTTTGACACCGGTACCGGTGGTCGCTGAACCACTTCTTGATCTCGCTCCTGGCCAGGCCGGTCACCTCGATGAGCCGATAGACCTCTGCGTCGTCGGGGAACTGGCTCTGGAGAAAGCTGGCCTTGAGATGCGCGATCTGCTCCTTTGTCTTCTTGCGGTCGCTGGCCGGGGTCAGGGAAGGGGGGTTGGCTACCTTGGGTGGGGGCTCTGGCACCTGAGCGACGTGTGGACGCTTGGGCTCGGAGGCAGCCTGGGGAGTCACCAAAGGTCTCTTCTGGCCGTGGTTGGTCACTCCGGCCACGGCAAGTGTGATGGGGGAGCAAGAGACGGTCGTCGACCCGCTTGTCACCTGAGTCAGCACCAGGCTGGTCTGGCCGAGAATCTGGCATGGCAGTGCTGTCTGGAGGATGGGCTGTGACATCTTGGTGGGCGCCAACTGGGCTGGCAGCACGGTGATCGTCGGGGGTACCGACTGGATGGTGCCATTAAACATCTTTTTCCGGGCCTCCTCCACCTCCTCCGGGGACCAGCTGATGCCATGCTTTAAGCGCTGGGTGGCGAACCAGATTCTGATGTGCTCCTCCGGGTGCTTGGAGGCAGCGGTCAGCCAGGACAGTTCAGCCTGAGTTGGGTATGGGAACTTGTTGAAGGAGTTGATCATGGTGGCATTCGTGTCCAGGGCGGAGTTGTATTTGGTAGTATTCAGCGGGACGGGGACCTTGGGGACAAGGTTGATATTTGGTGGGAGCTGGACAGAAGGCATGACGTGCCCTAGCGTGTCCTGGAGGAGCTCCACGCCTCCGAGTCTCGAGAGGATCTCAGCCGCGTCAGTCACCAGGCGGGCCGTCCCCTCCACGTGGTTTTCGGGGGTGGCCTCCTCGGGCTTCTTGGGCACCTTCCTGGCATCAGCTTTTGGTTTCCCTGGCTTCATGATGGGCGTCTTACTCACGGAGATGCCGGGATCACCGTCGCTGCTGGCGGGGCCGGCGGCGGCGATGGACACGACATGGTTGGTGGCTTCGATGGACTGCTCCAGGACAGTCTGATTATTGCGCTTGATCAACTTCAGCTTGAAGTTGGTCTCCCCGGGATGGAACTTGGAGTTGTGGTCAGACAAGGAGTCGTACTTTTTGGTTGTGAAGTTACATTCGGCACACACGTAGAGGGGGTTGAGGATCACGTTGGGGTGCTGCATGTCGACGTGCTCCGTGAACTCGTTCAGGTTTTGCGTGGAGTAGGGGCAGTACTTGCATTCGTAACCACCTTGGAGTTTTTTGGATTGGTTTTCCCCTGTAGATTTCACTTCGATCACTTCATTTTCTTTGGAAGAGTTTTCGGGTTCCACTGTCCAACTGTCCTTGGCTGCTTCAGGCTGTGGCGTGCTGATTCCTTTCTCTTTGGCCCTGTCTCCCTCCTCGGGCACATCCTGTTCTACTACTTGTGGGGTCCGAACCATGCACGGCGTGGTGGATTTTCGCTTGCTCGCCATGCTGCCTGTCTGTGTGCGATAGTTTAATCTGGGGGCGGGGCAGGGGTGGGCAGGTAGGAAAGGGGCAGTGAGATTTTTGGAACAAGTAAGATAAAAGGCTTTGGGCTTGTAGTCCCCCTCCAATGGCTTTGGCTTTCCTTGAATGCTGAAGTCTAATGTTTGAGTGTTGAGAATGATCTCAGCCCAGAAAATTGTCACTGCTCCAATGGCTACACACAAGAGGCAGCATCATATCTGTGGGACAAGAACAAAGACAGGGTCAGTGTTTTTCCACAAGGCGGAAGAAACTAGCATTTCTTTTTAAGCCACCCCAACTGGCACCCAAAAGGAAACACCTAGGTAAGGACAGACGGTCAGAGCGGGGCCCATGAAAATGAAAGGTCATCTTCTTCTCTTCCTCTCTTTGGAAACGGCCGTGGGAACTGGCCCAGAGCAAGCAAAGGAGGGTGCAGGTCACTCGTTCGTGTTTAGCGGCAAACAGAGAAAAGCAACAAAGGCACTGAGTGGTGGGCGGGCTGGTGGAAGGGATGTTGAAGAAGAGATGTCACTGGGCCCTCTAGCTACTTTAATTGATGCTACATCAGAAGCAAGACCTGGGGCCGGCAAGCGGTGTTTCACGGGCATTAGAAAATGGGTATCCATGTTTGTTTCTTATTGTAAGAGTAAAATCACCAGGAGAGAAAATCCAGAAAATGCTTTGAAGTGTAAAGAAGAAAAAAAATTACCCCAAATATTGTAGTGCCTTCCTTTCACTCATTGAAAGGTTCCTCGTTTCTACAAATATTGAGCAAAATAATGATTAAAAAAATGGCTGCGTGGTATTTTCTTGTAGGGACAGACCACACATGAGGTATTTAGCCTTCCAACTTTTGCTGGATATTTATTTCCAATTTTTGGCCCTTCTCAACAAAATTATGGTCAATACCCTGAGTCCTTATTTCTGACAACTACCTTGGATGAATGCTTAGATACAGAAGCACTGGGTCAAAGAGTATATACATTTGAAGTTCTCTTGACTCACTTGGCCAGCTTTTGCATTAGCCAGACCTTCCCCAAGCAGTGAGCGAGAACGCTCGATTTACCGCTCTACTTACAGAAATACTACCATGAAAAAGCCTTGCCAATTAGGTAGGGTTAAACTGTCTTCATATGCCTTTGTGCTTTCCTTGATTGCTAATCAGGTTGAATTGTTTCCAGAGATTTTACTAGCCACGTGTGTTCTTTCTTTTTGAATTGCTTATTTATGCCATTTTTATCTTGTGATGCTCAGTGGTTTTATTATTAATGTAGGAGTTCTCTCCAGATTAAGAATATCAGTACGTTATTATATTTGTTGCAAAATTTTTCTAGTCTATCATTTATCTTTTACTCTTGTAGATGGTGTTTTTCTTGTTTTACATATAAAAATGTTAAGTTTTAGAGGCAGCACATTTACCAACCTTTTTCTTTTGTGGCTCCTTTCATTGTGATTTTATATGTAGAAAGTGATTTCCAGTTACAAGAAATAAACTGCTGGTTACCAGAGAGGGGAGGGTTCGGGGACAGGGCACATGAAATAGGTAAAGGGTAATGGTTAAGAGGTACAAATTTTCACTTATAGAAAAGTAAGTCCTGGGGATGTAAAGTGTAGCATAGGGAATATAGTCAATGATACTATAATAACTTTGTACGGTGACAGAAGGTGACTAGACTTATCGTGGGGACTACTTCCTAATGACAAGAAAACATGGAATCGCTACAAGGTGCACCTGAAACTAACAGGATATTATATGTCAATCATATTTCAACAGAAAAAATAAATAAAAATCACTTGCACATTTAAAAAAAAGGAAAGTGATTGTCTTCTTTGATAACTGGACATATTACTCTATGTTTTCTTAGAGTGTTTTAGCTTTATTTGTTACATCTGGAATTGAGCTGATCTTGGGTTAAGCTGTAAGATACATACATACATCTAACCATTTTTCTTGAAAGTTACCAATTATCTCATAGCACATATTGTGTTATCTCTTCTAGATATGGAATCATCTTTGTCATACATTAAATTTTTATATATACTAGGGCGTTTCTGAGTCATCTATTCTGTGCCTCTTATCTAGGTACTGGGACCCGTACTTATGTCTCACTTAATTTTTTTTTTTTAATAGAGTATGTTTTATGCAGTCACTGTCACAAACAGTATGGAGGCTCCTGAGAAAATAAATACAACTACCACGTGACATCAACCCCCTCCCCCTAAAAGAGTATGTTTTAATATCTGGTAGAGTGAATTCCTCCTTATCACTCTTCTTTTGCAAAACATTTCTGGGTTATTTTGATCATTTATTCACCTCAATCAATTCTCATAAATCAGAATCATCTGCAAAATAAAAATCCTATTAGAATTTTGATTGGAATTGCATTAAACAAATATTAATTGGGGAGTACAGGAACAATTTGCTTAATAGGAGTAGGATATATTAACAGAAGGCAAGCTGGGGAACGAGCCATGTTGAGCGTCTAAATGCATGGGTTGATATGGAGGGGCCCTTTCATTGTGAGGTTAAAGGAGAAGGGAGGTGGGTTTTGAAACACGTATGGCTGACATCCAGGAGGAAGGGGAATGGGAGAGATGGCATACCACCTCTCGGCCCTCCCAGTGGCTTGGGTTTGGGAGTCCCAGTGAAGAGAATGTTCAAGGGTGAAAGTGAAGACCTATTTTTATTTATTTATTTATTTGACAGACAAAGAGAGATCACAAGTAGACAGAGAGGCAGGCAGAGAGAGGGGGAAGCAGGCTCCCCGCTGAGGAGAGAGCCCGATGCGGGGCTCGATCCCAGGACCCTGAGATCACGACCCGAGCCGAAGGCAGAGGCCTAACCCACTGAGCCTCCCAGGCGCCCCGTGAAGACTTATTTTTATGAGCAACTCTGCGGGACTCTACCCATACCCATCTGCTGAGGGGCTCAGGTGCAAAGCTGAGCAGGACCCAGGGAGGGCCATTTCCCCTTGTGAACCCAGGACGCAGCCATCCTAAGGAGGAGCCCTGGAATTTCCATGCTGGGCAATGTCCGCAGTAGCGAGTGACGATCCCTTACGGCCCTGGTGAGGAGAGGACATGGGCACAGCCGAGCAGAGGGGACTGTGTCTTCTTGCTGAGTGCACCCAAATCGCCCTTGTCAGCCTCCCCGTTCGTGCTGATCAGACCCTCATTTCCCCTTCAGCCATACACTGACTCCTCCAGGGTTTCTCATCTCTGTCAGTGGTTCCACCACCGCTCATTCTGGCCCCAAACCTCCTTGTGTCGTCCCAGTGAATCTATCAGCAATCCTGCCGATGCGATCTTCAAAATAAATCTAATATCAGACCGCTTGGCACCGCTTCCCCTTCTCCCTGCCTTGTCTCAGCTACCATCCTCTCCTGCCTGGAAGCCTGCAGCAGCCTCCCGTGGGTCTCCTGCTTCCCACCTCTCCAGAGCAGAGGGATGTTTTAAGATAAGAATCAGTTCACGCTGCCTGTCTGCATGAAGCCCTTTCTCCGGGACCCTTATAACAGCCCTCAAACCCTCAAATGTTCCGGCCTGGGTTCCTGCTCCCTCTCGGGTATCACACTCCGGCTGCTGGAGCAGGGGCACCCCTTCCATCTCGGGGCCTCTGCTGGACCGTCCCACCCCAGAACTCCTCAGTGATCACATTCCCTGCCAGAGGGGCCTTTCCTGACCGCCACCCCACCGAAACAAATGCCTCCCCACATCACTCTATTTCCTTACCCTACTTCGCTTTCTTCGTAGCACTTTTCAATATTTAAGATTTACTCCTACATTTTTGGGGTGAGAGGAGGGGGGCAGTATTTACCTGCTTACTTATTTCTTCCTCTAGAACTGTGCTTTCCATCCACCAGCCACTAGCCACATGCGGTTCTTTGAATTTAAATGAATGAAAATAAAATTAAAAGCCAGTTCCTCAGTCACGCTGGCCACATTTCAAGTCCTCAGCAGCCCTGTGTGGCCCGTGGCTATTGCATTAAACAGTGCAGGCTATTTCTATCCTTGAGGTACCTTCTACTAGACGGTGCTATTTTACTGTATTTTATTTTTTAAAGATTTTATTTATTTGTCAGAGAGAGAGAGAGAGAGCAGCAGGCAGAGGGAGAAGCAGGCTCCCCGCTGAGCAGGGAGCCTGATGTGGGACTTGATCCCAGGACCCCAGGATCACGACCGGAGCCCAAGGCAGACGCTTAACTGACTGAGCCACCCAGGTGCCCTAGAAGGTGTTATTTTAGAATATAAACTCCATAAATGCAGAAACTTTTCACTGTGGTTTCCCCAGAGCCCAGAACCATACCTGGCCCATAGTACGCTTTCTATAAATGCTGGCTGAAGTTTAAGTTACTTGCAGGACGGCTGCCTCGTGGGAACTGTGGCTGATGCGGGGCAAGGAGGCACAGCACAGTCTCAGTACTATGTATGCACACGTGTGTGCACCCTTGCACCTGCGTGTGCATGTACTGGGGCTCACATGAATGAAGGAACTCTGTAAGGGGAAGAGGGTCCTAACGTTCCACAGAGGGTCCTGTTGACACAGCAGAAGGTGGCTAAATTCGCACACACTGGCCAAGAGATTTGGGCATTTGAAATACAATTTTTTAAAAAAGATTTTATTTATTTATTTGAGAGACAGAGAGAGAGAGAGAGAACTAGAGGGAGCAGACTCCCCACTGAGCAGGGAGCCTGGTGCTGGGCTCAATCCCAGGACCCCGGGATCATGACCTGGGCCGAAGGCAGAGGCTTCACCATCTGGGCCACCTAGGTGCCCCTTTCCTCACCTCTTTAAAAGCCCTATCTGCAAATCCAGTCCCACTCTCAGGGGTAGTTCTGTAACACACAAATTTGGCAGAGCGGCAGGAGGGTGGGGGGGGAGACACGACTCAGTCCTTAAGAGCCAGGCAGGGCAGTGCCAACCAAATTCCCCCCACGGTACGAAAGTGATCTGTTCATGTAGTCCGCCAATATTGAGCATGATGAGTGCAGACGCACTCAGACACGGGGGTCTCCGCTCTGGCGGAGCTCACGGTCACGGGCACAGACGGGCAGAAGCCCGACCGCTGATAAGCACCACGGAGAAAAGTTAAGCAGTGGCGAGATGCAGAGTGGGGTGGCCTGGGACCCTAAGCAGGGAGCTAACGGAACACAGAGCATGCGGTGCCTCATTCCGTAGGACAGGGTGGGAGGAAGGCAAAAGGCTTCCCAGAGGAAGTTTTCTTCTAGAAATAAGATGACCATGGCTCTGATGCATTGAAATGCTCCCACTTCGTGGATGAGTCCTCACAACAGGTCTGCGAGGCAGGTGTTATGAGCCTCCATTGACAGAGGAATGCACCCAGGCTGGGGAGGCGAGGTGCCTTGCCCGAGCTTACATGGCAAGTTCTTGGCAGAGCTGGGACTTGAACAAAGTCAGTCCAAGCTGAACCCGTGCTCCTGGCACACGATGCAGCCTCCGCTGGTTAAGCAGGGCCCCACGAGTCGGATCCTGGCGTAGAGAGAAAGGGGAGGGGGACCCCAATCAGAGGAACAGACTCCTGGACGGAGGAGACAGCAGGAGCAAGGATGAGTCTGGGGAATGATGGACTGAGGTCAAAGGGCAAAGTGAGGGTGGAAGCTGGGAAGAGGCTGGCGAGTCAGCTTGGGCCTTGACTGTGGAGGGCCTTGAATGTCATGGCAAGGTGCTGCTGTTTCATTCTGTCGGCAACAGAGTCATGGGAGCAGCAGGTCTTGGAGATACGTCTGTGGGGTGGTGGGGCGGGGGTGGCAGGAAGAGAAGGCACATCAGGGAAGGTAGGAACCCCCGAACCGAGCAGATGAACAATAATCTGAACGAATCCCAAATTAAACAGTGAGGGCACAGGCTGCTGGAGAGACTCCTCTCTCTGCCGTGACATTTGTACGCTAAGCACATGGTGAGGGCTCTTTGCTTTGCATCTGGAACTTTCTCCCATTCAGTCTGGACCTCCTTCCCCAAGGCTGGATGATTCGAGTCTGAATGTGGTAAAACCAATTCTCCCTCAATCGCTTTCCCAGTACCAACGCCAGCTAACATTCACGCAAGTCCTAGTATATGTCAAGCCTTAAGTGCTTCACTTTTCAGAGACCCTCTGCAGACTCGGAAGCTCAGAGAGGTTAAGGAGCTTGGCCAAAGTCACGTAGCCCAGAGCAGCCGAGCTGGGAAACAGCTGTACGGGGATCTTTTTAAAAATTCACTGAGTCCGGGGTGGGACCAAGATTCTGCCAGCCCCCAGAGGAGGATGGCCCGCAGAGGTGAGCCAGGCGTGGAGCAGGAAGGTTCTGGAAGCTTCCCTGAGGATGCACTTCCCCACTGGCATCCCTCCTCACCCCTCCTTCCCAGACTCAGGGTGGTAGCATTTCCTGGCCTCTCCCTACAGGTGGCCTGTGGCCCTCAAGGGAAGGAAAAGTGGGTCAGACTGTCAGACTAGCCCCTGGAGACTCAGTCACAAGGCGACTGACACACAGCCTGGCTGTCAGATTCGAGAAACGTCCAGGTTCCTGACTCCCCCAGGAAGGCATGCGGGTGGGGGGAGGTGAAGAGTCAGACTTAAGAGACCCTGGTGGTTGGGGGTTTCTGCCCAAGGGGGAGCAGAGGTCAGAGCCAGCCAGGGAGCCCACGCCCCTTGGGCCTCCCAGGCAGGCGTCGCACCTACCCGGGGAGCACGTGGGCCGCTCTCAAGAAATCGGACCTCGGGGCATCAGGGGTGGGGGGATCGCTGCTTCTCATTTCAGGGCTTTCCACTGCGTCTGTCAGAGGAAATAACAGGGCTGTCTCTGGGCTTTCAAAGGAAGCATCTTGTCAAGACATCAAAGCCAAAAAAGATGCTTTTAGCTTTGCTGGGTCTTCTGACAGAGCTCTTAACGGATTCTGCCTCAGTTCATAAGGGTAGACCTTGAGTGTGTGTGTGTGTGTGTGTGTGTGTGTGTGTGCGTGCGCGCACGCGCCTGTGTGCGTGTAAGTGTGTGATTGTTCCTTTATGGTCTGAAGTTACAACATCCCCCTAGACCACTGCAGCCTCAGAAGAAGGAATCCAGAAGGGTAGGTGCCCTGTGGCGGTGATGGGGGAGGGGGGGGGCGTTGTGGAAAGAAAGGAACCCGATGCAGGGGTCTTGGGCTTTGCTCTGGCTGCCCAGCGCGCCCCCCACCTGTCTCCATCCTTGCTCCATTTCCTCACCTGTTAAATGGGAATCACTTTTGAAATGTCACTCGTGACCCCGAGTTAGTTCCTGAGTTTTACTGATTTCTCCCCAGCCTACTTAAATCCAAACTTGAATTTTGTGGGGGGGGGGGTGGGTCTACAATGTGGCTCCCTACCCATCAGATACCACCTGGGCTGCTTTGCAGAAATCCCTTTCCTGAGCCCCCCACTGTGCAGACTTATTAAACCCAAATCTCCAGAAGCAGGCATAGGAATCTTTACTTGGCTGACATGCCACCAGGTGCAGTGGCCTGGGCAGGCACGTCACCTCGCCTCTCCTAACTCAGACATGGGTGGGCGGAGGTGAGCTCTACGGCATGAAGACTGAGACGTTTTTCTAGGTTGGGCTGGAGTAGAAGGGCTTGGCCCCCAAGTGCAATGACAATTCAAAGGACAATGCAGAAGTGAGGGAAGAACTGTATTAAAACAGCGACGCCCAAAGAGAAGGAAACAGAACGCTGGGTGCTTGGTAACAGAGCGTAAGACCGCTTTAGACACAACAGTCCACAGCAGCACAGCTGGTGGCTGGGGGTGGGGAAGGTTTTTTTTTTTTTTTTTTAAAGATTCATTTATCTTATTTTAGAAAGGGAGAGAGGGAGAGAGAGGAAGAGGGACAGTAAGGGGAGGTGCAGAGGGAGACAATCTCAAGCAGACCTCCCTCCCTCTGAGCGCAGAGCCCAAAGCAGGGCTCGATCTCACCACCCTGAGATCATGACCTGAGCTGAAATCGAGAATCGGACACTCAATGGATGGAGCCACCCAGGGGCCCCGGAGGTGAACTTTATGATGCTTTTTCTTGGGGCGGTGGCTCAATTGTTAAGCATCTGCCTTCAGCTGAGGTCTGATCCCAGGGTCCTGGGATCGAGCCCCACATGGGGCTCCCTGCTTGGCGGGAAGCCTGCTTCTCCCTCTCCCACTCCTCTTGCTTGGGTTCCCTCTCTTGCTGTGTCTCTCTCTGTCAAATAAATAAATAAAATCTTAAAAAAAAAAAGATGCTATTTCTTGTGTTTTTATGGCTCAGGTGCTCAGCTGGACTTTTTTTTTTTTTTTTTTTTTTTTTTTTAAAGAAAAGGAGTTTGCTGGTCTGGTTAAGCGCAGGCAGGATGGTGTAACCACATGGCGGTTCCATGCATAATCTCCGTGATCCCCGTGACACCAGCACCTGGCCATGATCGTCATTTCACAGATGAGGAAACAGGCCCGGAGAGGTAACGGGCTTGCTGTCGAGGGGGGTGCCCAGAGAGCTCTGGCTTGACACCCACAGCCTGGTCCCCGGGATGCACAGCTGCTCACTGTGAACCACTCCATTTCCTGACACTGAGCCCATAAATTAGATTTCTCACCAATTCTGAGTGGCTTTCTCCCTCTGGGAGTGTTCAAAGGGGGAAGATTTTAATTGAATTGAAATGTCTTTTTCCACTTGTTACTTTGAGATGCTCTCTTATTCGGTAGGAAAAAGCTTGCATGGCGTCCTCTACCCAAACCAGTTTCAGGGGATGAAGTGAACTTTGCAGCCACCTCACGGAGCCCCCCTCATTAGCGTCACTGTGCATTTAGGCAACACAGGGCTCTGAAAGGGGGTTGGTCTCCTGCTAGCAGTGGGGGAGGAGTGGTGACCGGAGGCAGGGCAGTCAAGGCAGGGGGACAAAGAAAGCCAGCAACGCCTGGCCTATGTGAGCCCAGAGCCCAGAAGGTACTCGTTTACTCCGAAACAACAGATTCCACGGAGGACCTGGCCTCCCGTGGTCTTTCTCCCTCTCAGCACTTGTCACTAGTGCCTGCTTGAATCGTGGAAAGGGACACAGGCCGGAGCCCGCTCTCCTCTAGTTTCAACGCAGGTTCTGCCACTCACTGATGGAGGTGTCCCTCCTTCTCTGGCCACAGCCAGAATGCCCACCTCACAGGCCCCAAACCCACAGGCAGCCCGGAGTACTCCAAATGCGGTGCACTCATTCACCAGGCCAGCCTCAGTTTCCACATCTATGAAATGGGGGGCTTCTCCACCTGCGGGATCAGGCTGAAGGAGAACCTTTAATGCCGGCCTGTTCTGGTTCTTCAAACAGGCGATCTGAGTTAGTGAGCTGACGTTAGTGCTCACTAAGTGAGGTTAAGCGGTACGGTTACCGTTTGTTCTGCACCCCGACTCCCCCTCCCCCCTCTCCAGTCTACCCTGTGACACCTGACCTCATTCCCCCCATCCCCTCCTCGGCTGCCAACCCCTGGGGAGGGTGCCGTGCATTCACGCTAGCTCAGCTCATCGGAGTCGTGTGGCTCAGAGATCTTCTTACTCATGTTTTGTTCATGCCCCTAGAAATTTCTATGGCAACTGTGCCAATATTTTTAATTTTCCTAACTTTGCCTGTCTATTTTAGATTTGCCTTCTATCTTATGAGACGATTAAGTCACAAGACAATGGGCACCTTCTTCCCCATCTCCACATGTATCCCTCTTCTCTCCACCTCAGGGGAGGTAGCAGGTGTCCCCACTACAAGGCTAACCCCTCCACTGGCCTGCTGCTCCTCGGGGACTCTAGCCGAGCCCTCGTCGGAAGTCTCAGCTCCTCTCCTTTCCCCGAAGCCCCTTCCCTCTGGGTTCAGACACCTCGGGTTCCCATTTCCCTAAAAAAGTAAACAAAGCAAAACAAAAGTGAAAAGCAACACCCAGTTTCCCAAAGCTGTTTCATTCTGCCCTGGTTGACACATTTTTTTTTTTTTTTAAGATTTTATTTACTTACTTGTCTGAGAAAGAGAGAGGGAGAGAGAGAGAGAAGTGTGTGTGCGCCCAAGCGCGAGAAGGGAGAGGGAGAGAATCTTGGGCTGACTCCACGCTGAATGTGAGCCTGATGCAGGGTGTGGAGCCCAACGTGGGCGTGGAGCCCAACATGGGGCTCGATCTCATGATCCTGAGATTGTGACCTGAGCCAGAATCAAGAGTCAGATGCTCAACCAACTGAGCCCCCCAGGCACCCCCGCACATTACCGTACCAACACTTGTTCTCCATGGCAGAGGTTAGGAGCTCCCGCCCCGCCCCGAGTGAGGGGACTTGCTTTCCACATCTGCTCCTGCCCTTTGTCCCTGGGGGAGCCTGGACAAGTTACGTCAACTTACTGAAGCCTCAGCCTTTCTTACTGGCTCCCCTCCTCCAGGACCGCCCTGTTTACCCCTCATCTCGGTGTGCTCTGCCCTTCCCCACTCTGCTGATGCTTTTCTCTCCAACTGCCAAATCTGTTCCCCCTCCCTGACTGCGTGGGGTAAACCACCTTCCCCCAGTTCCTCTACCCCAAAGCTCTACACTCATCCTTGCAGAGAGCTAGCCACCAAACAGCCTTTCCGGCCCCGGCCCCCTTTGCAGAGCCCCAGCCCTCCCACTCAGACTATGGGTTGTGTGCGCAAAGGCTGGAGGGGCCGTTCTCCACTGAAACTTGATTAAAAAAACAAAACAACCCAACAAGGTCAAGATGGTTCACAAAACCCAAGGAAAATAACACATAAATGAAAAAATCAGATGGGGGCACCTGGGTGGCTCAGTCAGTTCAAGTGTCTGACTTGTGATTTTAGCTCAGCTCATGAAATCAGGGTCAGGGTCATGAGACGGAGCCCCAGGTAGGGCTCTCCACTCAGCGAGGAGTCTGCTTCTTTCCCTCTGCCCCTCCCCCTGCTCTCTCTCTCTCTCTCCAAAATTAATAAATAAACCTTAAACAAAACAAAACAACCCGATGATCCTGTCCTGCTCAGTTGGAAAAGAGACTCTACTCAGTTGCCCCACCTGGAAGGTATCTGATGGGGAAATTCGGCAGAGGCTGGGATGGATGGCCTTTGAGGGTCTTCCAAATGTGTATTCTGGGCATCTATGCCCATCGCTGGGAGTCTCACAGGCGCCCCAAATGTAACACTTCTAGAACCTCGTGGATCCCTTGCCTCATACCCCATCTTTCCGTAAATCTCCTCACTCCAAATAAAAGTCCCATCATCTTCTCTGTCATTGAGACTGGAAACCCGGATTCCCTCACCCCACAGCTTACTCAGCATCCCCCCTCTTCCTGACTGCTTTTCCCATGCCTCCCAAACCCCCACTCCTCGTGCTAGGTCAAGTCCCCCCATGCCCTTCCCCAGCAGCCGCAGCCACAGCCACTCCCTGTGTCTCGGCCTGGCCTTTGGGCTTCGCCTGCCTGTGGCTGGCCCCCCGACCCCGGCCAAAGGGCTTCCCCCCCTCCTCTGGCAATGGCAGGTCAGCTCTGGGCAGAGAAATGCCCCTGCCCATGCCGGGCCCACACGGGACCTCCGGCGGTGGGCGCAGGACTTGGGTCTGAGCACTCCAGCAATGATGAGTGACTCCAGAATGGGCTCGGGACCCCCGCCAAGTGGCCAGAACCAGTGTGGTTCCCTCGGCTGGTTCTTTTGGAACCCCTGGGGGGACACGCACTCCTTTCTGGTGGAGTTGCCGAACCGACTGGATGGTAGCGCAGGGTTGCTGGTGGCCTTCTTGCCACACGTGGGGGGCCCTGCCCGAGAGCTGAGCAGCACGCTGGCCTGAGAGATGCAGACAGCGAGCCCGCTGAATGCTGCTCTGCCCGAATCCAGCACACTGATGTCACTTTGATGGGGTTTTCTGTCACCTGTAATTGCAAACATCTCGACAGACACAGTTTCAGGCCAACCTCCTCACCGCCAGCATCCCTTTCTAAAACAGCAATTCTCAGCCTTTTCCTGCCACGACAGACGTGCCAGGTGACATGCCCATTTGCAACATTGTCTCATTCTGGTTGTGACAGCCCTAATTCCACAGCATCCCCTCTCCTCAAGAAAGAATCTCCAGGTGGGAGCGGGAGGGACCCGTTAGAGGGTTAGCCTTGCGTCCTTGCTCATCCAGAGAAGTCAGTCATTGACAAACATTAATGCTGTATTTCTAGAAACACACTACTTGCACTACACACCTCACAACACAAGCCATGACTAAACGCCACGTGTCTACACGTGAATCTGACCTTGTCTCGAGCGCCTCCCGAGAAGCAGTGGGAGCTGGTTGCGAGGGGTGCTTTCCACCAACCCCCTGGGTCCATCTGGACACCCCATTCCCATCCTCCAACATTCCTGGTGTTTTAAAAGGGAAACAGAGCACAGGGCCTATTTTTAAGAAATGGAAACACGGGCCTTGGAAAGGAGATCACAACTCCTACATTCGTTTGTGTGTTCGTTCATTCCCTCCTGCCTGCTATATGCCAGACGCTGCCGGACATACTTAGGAAGTGAGACAGAAGATTCCTGCTCTCAAGGTGTCTCTGATCGAGATTGGAGGGGGAGATGGAAATAAATGGCAAACAGCTCATTGATAGTGCTGAGTGCTCTGCAGAGATTTTTTTTTTAAAGATTTTATTTATTTGACACACAGAGAGAGATCACAAGTAGGTAGAGAGGCAGGCAGAGAGCGAGAGAGAAGCAGGCTCCCCGCTGAGTGGAAAGACTGATGTGGGGCTCGATCCCAGGACCCTGAGATCATGTCCTGAGCCGAAGGCAGAGGCTTAACCCACTGAGCCACCCAGGCGCCCCTGCAGAGAGTTTTGAAAAATGGCTTGATGGTGACTGAACAACCCCATCTGTGAGAGGATCTGGGGCTGCCTCTTCGAGGACCTGAATCTGGGGCCTCCACCAAGAATGAGCCTCCTTGACACGCTCGTGCAAATCAGCGACCACAGAGGGGCAGACTCTCTGACCACATTCAGAGGTCAGACATTCTGTGTTCATTCACAGGGGACATTCTGTGTTTGCTGCAAAGGGATTTTCAAGCGATTCACTTATTATTTAAAAATTCTGTCCTTTGCAATGATGTTCTTTAGGAAAGGCTTTCAAAAGGGTCATTGAGAAGCACAACTTTTCACTCACCCGCATGAAAACAAAAACCTTCGATGGTTTTAAAATGGAAGAAAGTTCTTCTTTCCCTCACTTAGGACAACTAAGGAATAGTTGGACATGAGGGAAGTTGAGAGCTCCACACAGCTCTCAAAAAATTTTGGAGGAGGGGGGTGTCATCGGGGAGTCTAGATGAAAGATAAGAAAAAAGCTTAATCTCTAGTATAGTTTTTATAAAGTGGATTAAAAACAGAAATTTTAACATACATTTTTTTTAAATAGTTAAAATGAAGCTTTGTCTTGATGGTTTACAAATAAAGATTTTGTGCCCAAATACCATTCTGCTTTTTTTTTTTTTTTTGGAGAGAGAGAGAGAACGAGCAAGCAAGCAGTGGTGGGGAGGGGCAAAGGGAGGGAGAGAATCTTAAATAGGCTCCATGCTGAGCATGGAGACCGACGTGGGGCTTGATCTCACCACCCTGTGATCATGACCTGGGCTGAAATCAAGAGTTGGATGCTTAACCGACTGAGCCACCCAGGGGCCCCTCCCCCCATACTCTGCTTTTAATGGAAGAACCCAAAGGCTAAAGACCAGAATCAAGAAGGTCTACAGGGCATCAAAGCTGAAAGGTTCTCAGAAGTGACAAGCTTGTCCATTAGGTAAGACAAACCATGAGATGTGTGTTGGGGGCGGGCAGGACAGAATGCAAGCATGGAGAGAGGATGCAGAATCTTGTCCTTCACCATCATTATAAGACTTCAAGTGGCCTCTCTCCCAGAGCAGGTGGGTGAAGTGTCTCTCAAAGGCCATCGTGTTGGGGCGATGGGTTCTGCTGGGCGGCTGTGTGTCCTCAGTGTCACAGTAGGTCAAGGACGTTTTAGCTGAGAAGCCAATAAAGCAGAGTGAGTCAGTCCACTGGCTTTGGAATTAGAACAGACTGGTTTGAAGTGAGGCCCCGCCCAACTCTTACCAGTTGTTTGACACTGGCAAGATATTTTGCAAGACCTGGTTTCTTTATCTATAAATCTAGAGCTAATGCCTGCCTGGTAGGGTTGTTAGGTTGCTGTAAACAGTGTAATGCTTAAAAGACCCCATCGTGACACCAGGTCCCCATAAACACTCAATAAATGGTAGCAGTGTTGATGATGAGGTGATGTATTATAAACTGGAAATTATCACGGTAGCAAGAATATGTCAAAGGCCAAGTGGATGTGATCCCCTGGCGGGGCTCACGGAAGCTCCAATGCAAGCCAGGACGATTGGGAAATCTATCACACTGTAACTCTCTTATTCCATCTCTTTCTCTGAGCAAGACTCTCATAAAACAAAAAACAAAAACCAAAAGGCAACAAGATTAAGACACATGTTGAAACAAAGTTAATTCCCCACGCTATCATCCTTTCCAAGGCAAAGTGTCCTTTTTTCTGGGTAGAGAGAATCCTAACAGCCGCCACCACATATCGGCACACACCCCCACACACCGGCAAACATGGCAAAGCAGGGCTGGGAGCAGAGGGACGGGTTTCTGAAAGCAGAAAAAAAAAATCTCGCTGAGAAAGAAAGAAACAGGAATCAATTTTGGTTTTACGTGTCACATACATAAATAAATAAGGTGCTATCAAATGTTTAAGACGGGCTTGCTCTGATTTACAATCCATCAAATGCAGCTATCAAAACATTTAGAGAGGCCGTGAGACCACAGGGATTCATCATATCGACAATTCCTGGTGTAACCTTTTCATTTCCCTCCTTGTGGCGGAGGCACGAACACTCCATCTTCCCGGAGCCCGGAGAGGAGGGGGATTTCTCTGTTCCCTGGGGCATGGATCAGGGCAAGACGGGGGCTTTTCAGGAGTTGCTCAGATGCTCCCATCAGATCCCTCTCCCCATCCTGTTCCCCACTCCTGTCTCCAGCCCCTCCGCTCATCCTCTGCACCCCCAAATCCACAGCTTTCTCTTGAACCTCTTTCATCTCTTCCTCCAAGAGACTCCCCTTCATCTCAAAGCCTGGGAAAAAGGCTGAAGGTTTATTCTTCCTCTCTGATAGAACGTTCTCCACAAAGCCATTCATCCAAGCCAGTCTCATTCCGGACAAAAATCACATGGGTTTACATTGCCTCCAGGGGCAATGGGTCTGCGTCTCTTTGTACAGCATGTAGGAGGCGGGATTACGGCCCCCAAAGAGATCCAGGTCCCAATCCCGGGACCTGTGAATGGGACCCAATATGGCAAAAGGGATTTGGATGAGGGGATTTGGAGAAAGACCCTGGGATGGAGAGATGGTTCTGGCTTATCCAGGTGGGCCTTAACAGAATCAGAAGGATCTTTATAAGCAGAGGTGGGGGGCGGGTTGTGACTACAGATGGGGAGAAGGTGATCGAGGGTGCAAATGGAGAGGGGCAGACATGCTTTGGAGGCGGACAGAGGAACCACAGGCCAAGGAATGCAGATGGCCACTGGATGCAGGGGAAGGAAGGGAAGGGGATCCTCCTCCAGAGCCCCCAGGGGAAACCGGCCCTGCCCACATCGTGGCTCCAGGAATCTGATATTTGACTTCTGACCTCCAGGACTGTATGGCCATTTGTGTTGTCTTGAGTTGCTCAGTCTGCTACCGCAGCCACAGGACATTAGCACGGGGCAAGGTGACCCAGGGATGCAACCCGTGACCTTCCTCTCACCCCACACCACCGGTCAGGGGAGCTTCTCCCTGCTCCCAGGCGGAAGCCAGAGGCTCCAGTCTGCCGGGCCAGGAGAAGCTGGGCTGCCATCCCTTGGGAATGAGCAATGAGCCAGGACCCCCGCTCTGCTGGGCTCTGACTTGCAAGGCCGGCACTGGCTGCCTTCGGTGGCCGGAAGACTGCCACAGCCGGGAGAATGCCCTCTGCCTTGCATTCCGAGACAACAGCCTACAGAGGGACACATGTGAGCACGCACGGACATGCACCAGCTTGGCCTGCCCACAGCACCTCCCCAAGCAGGTTCCCGCTTCGCCTGCCTCTCTCGTTTCCCACCATCACCCCCCCAGAGCCCCCGGAATCTCTCGTGGGGTCCCTGCAATCACCTGCCCACTCCCGCCTCCCGCCTGGTCTTCAGCTTCCCATTCTTGGCCCCTCCTCCAGTCCTTTATCTTCCAGAAAGATCTTTTACAACTATAAATCACATTAGTTTAAATGTCCTGAGGCTCAGACTACACCCCAGAGGGTTTACCTCGGAATCCTGGGGTGGGGACCAGGCGTCAGCATGTTCTGAAGTGCCCAGCAATGACAACAGAACCTCCCGAAGACACCCAGGTCACAGCGAGCCACGACCGGGTGCACCCCTGTCCTTAGAACACCTGCTCTGGGAGGTGAAGATTTGCCTTGAGCCTTGTCAGAGTGGAAGTGTCTTTGAGGCAACCTGATGCACATTTTGCTTCTCGTTTCCCAGTGCTGTGGGGAGGATCAGATGAGCTGATGGGGACAAGGTGCCTGCCTGCCTTCGCCCCTTCCCTGCCCTTCCTTTTCATCTCTCCCCTTTCCTTTCTTCCTGCTTTTAAAGCTCATCCAAGGGATGAATGTCCTGGAGTAAGTCACTGAATGGTGGCAGGCTCCTCTCCCGGCCCAGGGCCCTCGGCGCGAACTCCAGCCTCTCCCACCCAGCTAGCAGCTATAGGTCCTGCACAGATCCCCAGGGATCTGCACCCAGGGGTGCAGGCACGGGACCCTTGCATGGCTGTACTCCATCATCGCTGAACGGCACTGGTCAGGCAAGGCCAAACCCAATGCTGCTGGGCAGTTACAGAGCACAGATTACAAACCTAAACCTGGTCTTGTCCAGCCCTGCTCATTCTATGAGTGAGCACACTGAGCCGGAGAGACGTGTCATGGTCTACGCCAAGGACCCCATGGCCTCTGGCTGCCCTGGATCCGAAACAGCCCTCTCTAACCGGGGAGGGTTCCTGTGATATCCCCACGGACCAGCTCTGGGCTGAAGGGCGAAGGTTCCCGTTGACCCTGCTGATGGGTTGTCTTCTTGGAGGAGAGACCAAGGCTGGAGGCTACAGGTGTGAGGACCACCCTCTCCGGCTCCCTCTTCCAACACACGCACCGGCCACATTCCCAGTCTCCCCACTGTCCACATATCTGAGAAGCAGAGGGAAAGGAGGAAGGGAAGGTCCCTTTGGGGACCACTTTTATCTTGGGGCAAAAGTCTTACCAAGTCAGTCTAGTATGGGAGGACTCTAGAAAAGTATTTTTTCTAGAAAAGTTTTTTTTTTAAAACAATTTCAACTCAGGAAAGAATGGGTAAAGTTTGCCCACTCTTCCAGAATTCCTCTTTCACATGTTCTAAGCAATTTTGCAAGCTGCCACTCTTTGGGGAAAATCACTGGTGTGCTTGCTTCTACCTGCCCGCAGCCCTCCGCACCCCGTCCACGCCGATACTGGTAACGGTGACCATACCATAGCGGAAAGCACCCCTCAGGTCTTGACTGCGCATCACAGCGCACAGAGCTCGATTACGCACATCGTCCCGTAGGAGCTCCTACCCCCGAGGAGGCAGAGCAGGAAACGCCATAGCCTCGGCTATCCCACAAGGCCATTGAGGCCGAGAACAGGTTCTCCTCGGTGAGCTGGAACCTTCCTCTCACCAGAGCTCTGCTGCTGTGCGAACGGGGGACATGGCGCCGAGTCAGCCCGCTGAACCAAAGTAAGAACCCAAGCTTGAGTCTTCCTTTGCCTTTGTGGTTTCCCTTTCTGGTGGAAAGCAAGATTGGTTCATTATAACCAACCCCGTGGCACCCACAGCTCCCTAAATAGATCGCTCCTGGCCACTGCTTACTGGATAGATCGATGTGGGAAATGGGTACAGAAGTGTGTTATGGGATTTCAGGACAGGAGACAAAAAATATTAGTGGATTTCTCTTCAGGCGGGGGAGGCCTGTCACTGTGATTGCTTTGTCCTTTTCCAGAGGACTTTCTGGCGGCCGGTCTTAATGTGTCAATGCGCTCTGATCCCAGGTACGGGAGCTTGGTCGAAATCTAAAGAAATAGATACTGAGGATATGAAGGTGCAAAATCCCATGAATAAGAAATGGGGTTCCTTCCTGGCTGACTGAATGGGTCACAATGGGGAGGCATCACGCTCTCTGCAGACACAGAGTCACTCCGGACACCCGCTCCTGTGCCATTTTTCATACGTGTGCCCAGGGTATGGTCCATTAGCTCCCGAGTGTGTCTCTCCCTCACTCTGAATCGAAGCTCTACCATTTGTTTCGAACATTCTAGATGGTTCCACATTAAAGCTATCATCACATCTTGTCTGGGTTACTGACACGGAATGACTTTCCTTCCTTCCACGGGTTAGGCCTTGCCGCCCGCTGCCAGGTAAACCTCCCTCCATCTCTGACTTCACTCCAACTCCTCTTTTAGTAATGGCCCACTGTGGCTCCCGATTATCCACTGAATCCCATTTGATGGGCTTTTGGGGTCTCCCACGACATGACTCCAAGGCTCTTGCTAAACTCTCCTTCCGGAACCTTCTTCTGCCCTAGCAGGCTCGTTGCACCCAGCCCCTGCCAAATATTTTTTAATGACTTGTCAGCCAGCCACTAGTGCAGGCACTAGGGAATGACCGAACCGTCCAGCGTCTCCCGAGAAGCCAATAGGCTCAAAAGCAAGGCTGTCTGGCTCTTAACAACTTAATAGTTTGACGTTCCTTTATTCACCTGACATGTACTTGGGCACCCACTAAGGGCCGCGTTCTACCCTTGGGGCTGGAAATCGGGGAGGGGGGGCAAGGTAAGCTCACAGCTGTCCTCTGGAGTTTAGATCTACTAGAGGAGAAAGGAAATTATAGAAGCAGCGATGATACAAGGGTAGCAGGTATAATTTTAGGGGCAGTACGGGGTGGCTGGGGTGAGAGGAGAGCAAGCTGGGAGAGTTGAGGAGGGAACAGCCTCACGGGACTCTGTCCCCAGGATAATGGAAAGCCACTGAATGGGGTGGGGAAGGGGTGTGTGCTGGGAAGTGACATGCATCTTAGGGGGCACCAAGGGCAATCCCCCTACGCCTGGCTCTTCCACCACCGCATTCAGCTCTCCTGCCGCACCCCCATGAGTCCGACTCTAACGCAATGTGATTCTGATCGGCCGGTGCCCTGGGTTTCTGCTATTCCCCTGTTCACACTGTGTCACTATGTCACTGTGTCCCAGGCACTACACTAGGTGGCGAGCCCACAGAGGCAAACAAAAGTAACATGAGCCCGAGAGGCAGGCTGAAGAAGGGCCCTCCCAGAGATATCCAGGTCCTAATCCCTGGGCCTGTGAAGGTTACCTTCCATGGCAGAAAGGACTGTTCGGATGTGATCCAGTGAAGGACCCTGAGAAGGGGCAGTAATCCTGGATTATCCGGATAGGCCCTAAATGCAGTCGTAAGGGTCTTGGTGAGGGAGGGGGAGGGAGATGTGAGCCAGCAGAGAGGACGGCCTCCTGACAGCGGCAGAGGGAAGCAGGCTCAGAGAGAAGAGGCCGGCTTTGAAAGCAGAGGACGGGGCCAGAGCCAAGGAAGGCAAGGAACATGGCTCCAGATGCTGGAGAAGAGAGGAAACGGCGGGGCATGGAATTCTCTGGTCTTCCCGGGTTCCCCACGGCCGTGAAGCATCTGTCTTGACAGAAACTTGCTCGCAGCAGCCACAGGAAACTAACACAATTCCTGTCTTCGCGGAGCTTACCGTCTCATACAAGACATAGCATTTAATGAAGAAATCCTACCAATGAATAGCTAACGACACACTGACGGCAGCTGGACGGCCTGACCCTGTACAGCAAGAGAATTCTCCGGGGCAGGGACTGTCAACGTTGGCACCGGCTGGGGAGCTCTTAAATACCCCAACCTCAGGCCACACTCCTGCCCATTGGGCCAGATTCCCTGCAGGTGGGATCCATCCAGGCATTGATATTTTTAAAAGCACCCCCCCCCCCCGAGAACACCAAAGGACAGCCCAGTCTGAGAAGCAGTGGCCTCAGGCCAGCCACTTCCTGGGAGAGCGGAGTTGGGGAGCATGGGTGTTGCTTCTACGGGGGGCTCTCCAAGATGGGGGTTCTCCCCACTCCGTTGCCCTGTTAGGTGTGGTCATATTCTGGGCTGTTCTCCCCCTTGAGCAGGCATCAGAAAGCCCTGTCTTTTCTATTTGCATTCTCCCTCCATCCCACATCTGTTCCCCCCACCCCCCCAAGCCTTCCTCCTGTGTCACCTGCGCTGTTGCGAGGGCCTCCAATTATCTTCCAGGCTCTGCCACTGGGCTTTCCCAGGGCCTTATCCCAACGGCTGCCCCTGTGATCTGCCTCAAAAACAGATCAAGGCACACCTTCCTCTAAACCTCTCTCACTCCCTACTGCTCCCCAAATAGTGTCTGAATCCCTCAGCATCGCCTTCAAAGCTCGGCTGCCATTGCCTGGGTCTCTGACCCACCCCAGCGTGCTCTCACCATTTTAGGACCTGCCCTGCCCTCACCCACCTCCAGGCCTTGCCCACACTGTTCTGTCTGGAACGGCCCGCTCTCCCAAATCCTTCTATTGAAGGCCAGCCTAGCCTGCCTTCAAAGTCTAGCTCAAACACCTCCTCCCAGAAGAATCTCTCCAGCTTCCCTCTGTCAGATTGTTTGCTCCCTCCCCTATTCTCAGATAATACAATTTGAACTTTCTACAGGGATCTCTCAGTTATCTGTCTAGGTATCTCTTTTTCCTGGTGGGTCTAGAGCTCATTTTGGGCAAGGACCTGGTCCTCTTCTTCCCTGTTTCTTCCACAGCTCTGAGCAGAGGGGCCCACTCAGTTGGGGCTCAGTGGCCATTTTCTGAACATCGATCACACACCATTACTTCATCCTCTGTCCTGCACGTTTCCTTGACGCCTGACTCAACTTGTGGAAGACAGGCCCACCAAGAACCTCCCTTGGCAATTATCTGATTTCAAGGGGGACAGCGAATTAGCACTCCGTGCTGCAACCATCCACGGACCCCGTTCTATCCAAATCAGTTTAATTCCCTCCAAAGCCCCAAATTTCAAATGCCGAGAGGTCAAGCTGAGATGGCTTCTGTGAGCTTTTCAGTGGGACTGCCCCCATTTTCCTCAATAGCAGAATAGCAGGTTGCTGACACCACTTCAAAGGAGAGCGAGAGACCTATTAATAATACTCCGGTATTGTCGGTAGCAGAAGTAACTGCAGCAAGAACTCAGAGACCCTTGACGACCTGGCCACTCAGGACCGGGACCCAGGGGGTAGGGGCATTCCCAGACCTTCTGGTCTCTCTGGGCCGCTGGCTGTTCGACCATCGGCTGACTGGTTCATGTATTCCCTCCTTCATCCCTCCCCGCTTTGCAACCTCCCTCCCTCTTTCCCTTTCATAAAGTTGATATTGAGGCCCCAATATATGCCAGCACTGTCGTGGGAAGCTGCGAACCCTGCCCTCTAGAGCTTCTATTTTGGGGGCCTGGGTTATAACCCCTCGAGACAGAGAGATTAGGCGTGGGACAGCAACAGGGTCAGGATTTGATCCTAGCGTGTCTCTGCTCACCACCTGTTAAGGGTTGAATTCTGTTTCTGCTAAAAATATGTTGAGGTCCTAACTCCCAGTACATCTCAGGATGTGAATGCATTTGGAAATAGGATCTTTACAGAAGTAATCGAGCGAAAATTAGGTCATTAGGGTGGGCCCTTCTTCACTGTGACCGGTGTCCCTATAAAAAAGGGGAGCTCTGGATGCAGGGACAGACTCGCTCAAGGGAAGACAATGGGAAGAGACATGGGGGAAAGACGGCCACCGACAAGCCAAAGAACGCCTGAGGGTACCAGAAGCCAGGAGGAAGGTCTGGGAACAGAGCTTTCCCTAAGTACCTTCTAGATGGAGCCTGGCCTTACCAATACCCTGATTCAGACTTCCGGCCTTCAGAACTGGGAGATGGTGAGTTTCTGTTGTTTTAAGCCACCTAGTTTGTAGTTCTCTGTTAGCGGCAGCCCTAAGAAACTAAATACGCCCCCCAAAGCAGGGATCTTTTCTTTCTGGGCAACCACGGCCCAGGGAACCAGCTGGTGAAGCCTGGCCTGGCTGCTTCTGCCAATGTTGAGAATCCGGACCCACCTTTCGTTAGGAAAGAGCACAGGGACTTGAAATGGAAGTGCCTCACTTCAAGCAAATCTGATGTGTGGTTTCTTTGGGCATTTACACTCAAGAGAGATGGAGGGCTGGTTGTGCTCCTGCTAGCTGTCTGTCAGAGAGCATTCCCAGGGGACGTGCACAATTCAGGGCCATTCCGAAAGTCTGCTGTGCACAGCAGCAGCCCTTTAAGGAACCAGCCCTTTAAGGAACACAGCCCTTTAAGGAACCAGCTACCCCGAAGAGTGTGCTCTTAGAACCCTGCCTTCGCCGGCGAGCAGGAATGTTGGTTCTGCTCTTTGGTTCCTCTCAGGCCCCACCAACAGCTTCCCAGACCTTCCTTCTAGGGCAAGCACGCAGACAGGTGCGGTGACTTTGGCGGATTAAAGAGGGTCGCCGATTCTCTGACATTTCTCCATTGGGGGGTCATGAACCCCCATTCCTGCACCCTTGAATTGGGGCTGCCCTGTGACTGCTTTGACCAATAGAATGTGGGAGAAATGACTCCATGACAGTTCTGGACCAAGGCCTTTAAGAGGACACACAGTTTCTGCTTCCTTCCTCTGGGAGCTCTGGGCCCGCATGTGAGCAAGCTGACCGTCCCAAGGCTGCCATGCTGTGAGGAAGCCCAAGCTAACCACACAGAGAGAGAGAGAGAGAGAGATGCTCAACCAGTCCCCAGCTGTTCTAGCCCCATCATATCAAGTGACCCCACTGAGGCCCCCAGACATCACAGAGTACCAATGAGCCCCAGCTAGTACTCTCTGTGGGACTTCACACGCACAGAATTGTGAGACGTACTAGATTCCTGTTTGACATTCCTAAGTTTTGGTGTAGTTTTTAGGCAGCAATCGTAAGAACAGAGGCAGACCCAAGACATCAATCAAGAGTGTGTGAAGAGGTTCTACAGCCCGACTTTGAGCCGGACAGGTGGTTTTAAGAAGGCATGAATGAACGACACGGAGGAAGGCCCGAAGTTGCATGGGGTTCTACTCCTGACGGGCCACCAGCCTGGCTCTGTTGTGGGATGACAGACCCCAGCTGAACCGCCCCCTGCAGCAGCGACAGACCCCAGGGCAGAGAGACTAGAAGGCAGGAGAATCGGTATTACACAGCACCCATGGGCTGGGGGTTGGGGGCTCTGGGTTGCCCACTGTGCGAGGTGTGTCCTGTGCTCTGCTCAGCTTCACGAGCCCTTGGGTGTAGATGTTTTATGAACACAGAAACTGCAGCTCATGGACCAGAGCTAGTCTATGGCAGAGCTGGGGTGCATGCTCAGGCTCCAAGGCTTGGCTTTTGGAAGGAACCCACGGGGGTCCGAGTTGGAATGATCTGGCACGTAGAGTGGGGGTGGAGAGAGGGAACAGGAGGAAGGCCTTCGAAAGAAATCAACGAAACTGAGTCCAGTTACTTCAAGCTACCCCTTGAACGGCTACTGCATCATCCATTTGGCCAACACGGAAGGTTCCAGACACCAACCTAGAAATCTCCAACAGTCTCTCAGAGTTCCGTGGGATGATGGCGTGAAAATGCTTTGCAGTCTTCCGCGGGCCTGAGAGACTGACGCTGTGTAAGCCCTCACATCTGCTGATTTTGTAAGTGGATATATTTAGTGGTGGAATACTTTTTCTTCCAGTTTCGTAACACTTAAAAAAAAAAATCCTGCTTGTCCTATTTTTTTTTCTTTTTCCCTTTTCTTCCTCTTTCTTCCTTCCTTCCTTCTTTTTCTTTTCTTTTCTTTTTTTTTCATGAACTCGAAGTGATATCGCCATTCTTTCCATAGCAACACACTAGGATACTGACTCTGCTTTGCTGGGAGAAGTCTGAGCAGGATCCAGGAGGAGGGAGAAGAGGCCGAGTGGGGTGGCAAAGAAATTGCTATAACATCAACGCCCAGAGGGCAGGCAGCCATTTTGGTAACTAAGAGTTGCAAGTGTCATCCCTGGGCTGTGTGCTGGGGGGTGGGGCAGGGCGGGGATGTCTCAGCACCTGGGTTGGGGGGCAGGTTCTAGAAGCCCCTGTGTGCTCTTTCCCAAGAGATCCTGACTCTGACAGTTGTACTCCCTTTCTTCAATTCTCTCTCCATCTTCTGATGACAGTGAGGAGGCAGCTTCAACTAGGTGACAACATATTTTCAATACTTTTCAGTAACAGCAACTTACCTCTCCTTTTTGTTTTTTAAAAAAATTTTTTAAAGATTTTATTTATTTATTTGTCAGAGAGAGAGAGCACAAACAGGCAGAGTTGCAGGCAGAGAGAGAAGCAGGCTCCCTGCTGAGCAAGGAGCCCAATGCAGGACTCAATCCCAGGACCCTGGAATCATGACCTGAGCCAAAGGCTGTGGCTTCATCGACTGAGCCACCCAGGCATCCCTGTTTTTTAAAAATTTTTTATTTAAGTTCAATGTCATTAACATAGGGCGTATTGTGAGTTTCAGGGTGGAATCGAGCGAGTCACCAGTTTACGTGCAACACCCCATGCTCAGTCCATCAGCTCATCGCTCTTTTTTCCAGAAGGTGGACCTGGGACCATTGGGGAGGGGAATGGGGGATGGGAGCACAGGAAAACCAGACCCAGTGCTTAGTCCTGGAGTCCCCACGTTCCTATACACCACCGCCTTTCCTCCTCCCAATGGGCCTGTGGGGTGAACCGCCTTCTTGCCATTTCCTTGAGGGAACTCTGGATCCGAAACTCAGAATCCGGAAGGAGCCACATCTCAGCGAGTGCTATCGAAGCACAGAGCTGCATGCCAAGGTCGGTGCCGGAGACTGTGCTTTGGTACGGCCCCGTGTGCCTCTATGGAGCTGGGCCACCTTGGCCTGGAGGCAGACGGGCCAGCACCTCCCGTCAAGGGCAACAGGCATGCAGCCGATCCCAGCTGCCCTTGCTCTTTCCAAAGTGACCTTCTACCTCTCATTTCTATTCTCCGGGAGGCTGCTGCAGTGCCCCAGAGAGCAGTAGGCTGCAGAGTGGCAGGCAGTCATTAAGAAATAATACTTTTGAAGAATATAAATGACACGGGAACATCCTCATATGATGTTAAGTGAAACACGGAGCTACAACACACTGGGCGGTCTCACTGATGTGACATCTAGAAAAGCAAAGCTACGGAGACGAAACAAGTGGACCAGGTGCACCGAGGAATGGCTGGGGTGACAGTGTCGTTCTATAGCTCGATCTGGGTGATGGTTATTCAACTACGTGCCTTTATCAAAACTCAAAGATGTGACATTAAGAAGGGGGAATTTCGGGGCGCCTGGGTGGCTCAGTGGGTTAAAGCCGCTGCCTTCGGCTCAGGTCATGATCCCAGGGTCCTGGGATCGAGCCCCACATCGGGCTCTCTGCTCAGCAGGGAACCTGCTTCCCTTCCTCTCTCTCTGCCTGCCTCTCTGCCTACTTGTGATCTCTGTCTGTCAAATAAATAAATAAAATCTTTAAAAAAAAAAAAAAGAAGGGGGAATTTCACGGGATGCAACTGGCACTTTACTTTTTAAAAGGGCCCACAAAATGCAGCTATACACAGATACACATAATCCTAATTTTTTTGCAAAAAATGCGCAAACATGGTAAAAAAAACATGCAGATGATGTTAACATTGGCTCTTTATGGCATCAGGATTATTATGATGTTTAAATTTCTGCTTTATGTATTTGCAACAATTTCCAAAATACCGTGGATTATTACCTTTAGAAGCAGAAAAGTGGTTTGGTTTTGTTTTAGGAGAGAAAACACGGCTGAAACAGTTCTGGAGTCAAGCTCCGTGTCCTGGAAGCTGTGTGACTTCCAGTAGGCCACAAGCCTCTGACTTCAGTCTTCTCATCTGTAAAATGCGAGACTACCGTTCACCTCTGAGAGTTGTCATTATGATTAAGTGAGAGAATGGATGGAGAAGTACTTTATACATTTGGAAGTTGTAGCTCAGCTAGTTCCTGCCACCCTCTAATCTTTGAGAATTTCTTTCATTTCTTAATCTAGTGGTTTTCAAGCATGGCGTCATTCCACGTTGGTGTTAGTAACTGCTTGAAGCTAGCACTGTATTAAAAAAAAAAAAAAAAAAAGGAGGGGTGCCTGGGTGGCTCAGCCGGTTAAGCATCCAACTCTTGGTTTCTGTTGGGGTTGTGATCTTGGGGTGCTGGGATCGAGCCCCGCATTGGGCTCTGAGCTCAGCATTGAATCTGTTTGTCCCCCTCTCTCCCCTTCTGCTCCTCTCTCCACCCCTGCACATGCACGTGTGCACACATACTCACTCTCTCTCAAATAAATAAAATCTTAAAAAAAAAAGGAGTACCAAGAACGTAGTGAATACTCAATAAATACATGTGGAATGAATAAATGTCACGCTATGCCCCTGGTTGTGCCAGAAAGAACAAAGAAGTGCTCCCAGCCTCCCTGGTACACAGCCATCAAGCCCATCTTCCAACGGCTGCTCATGTTCCAAGGGTGGATTATGAAACCCACACGTTGCTCCATCTAATGGCACAGTTGAAGACACTCATGATGGTGCTAGATGCAAACCGGTAAGGAGAAAAAGAACAGGAAGAGGAGGAGATGAGCCTACAGGGCCCTGAGCTGGGGGGGAAGGGGAGGAGGCTTTCCCAGCCAGGTGGGGTGACAGCTGCGTCCCGAAGGACAGGAAGGCGTAGATGTGACAAAATGAGCAGATGTTCCAGATGAGAGAATAGTTTGGGCCAGGGGGTGGCAAACTATGGCTCACCTTCTGTTTTTGTGAATAAAGTTTTATTGGTACAAGACAGACATGCCTGTGTCTGCATTCACACGTCACTGCAGAGCTGAGCAGTTGTGAAAGAGAGCTTCTGGCTCCCAAAGCCTAAAATATTCCCTCTCTGGTCCTCTGCAGAGGGGCGGGCTGACCCCTGGTCAGGGCCAAGACTCAGAGATCTGACAGACTGCTGTGGTGTCTGCCGAGGACCAGGTGAGAAGGGGCCTGGGTGTAACACAGGAAGCAGGATGGAGGCAAGGAAAAGACAGGCTGGGTAAGGGGCTCAGAAGTTCGTGTTTAAAAAGTATTGCTGGATTTGCTGGGGAAGCAGAGATCCTGGGGTCTGGACAACTGACACGAATCCTGCTGGGCCCTTCCCCTAGGACTGCGAGAGAGTCATTGGGTCCCCGGTGGTGACTCTGACCCCCTGGGCAGGGCTGCCAGAGCCGCCTCTGTTCCATGGAGCCGCCTCCGTCCAAACCGTGGGACAGGAAGGCCTGGGGAGGGGGCTGTGAAGGCCGGACCCCTCCCCCACAGCACCCACCCACAGCTGATGCCCTCAGTGAAGCTTGGGGAGGAGGGATCTTCTACAAGAACAACGCGGCTGGTTTGGGAATCAAAGACATTAGGCACCAGCTCTATTCTCTCCACTCTCATTCATTTCAAACTCCTTGAATGAGCTTACTCCTGCAGTCTCCAGTTCAGCTTCCTGCTCTGGAATTTAGCTTGCATCCCCTTTCACCTCAAAATAAAGGATTTCTTCAGGGCTGCACCCAGGCGTTGTGCTAGGTCCTACTTTTGTTCTCAGCACCTACTGCAGCGCCTGGCCCGCCTCGGGGCCTAATAAAAACGATGGCGGGATGACCGAAATGACAAAGGTAGGAAGGATGCAGTTTTTGTTTGGGGAACTGTTGTTAATTTTTGCACCTGAGTCTTCTCATCTGTAAGGGTACCTTCCTCATATGGTTGTAAGGGTTAAATGAATTTAATGAGAGGCACTCAGAACGGTGACTGAGTCAAGGTAAGAGCTCAGGAGACAGTAGTCATTAGTTGTATTATACAGTCTGGATGAGCCCAGATAAGAGTAGTGGTTCCACAAGGCAGAATCTGTACTGTGATTGATTAGTGATGTCTGCTCCGGGCCTAATGGTTCCACAAGGCAGAATCTGTGCTGTGATTGATTAGTGGTGTCTGCTCCGGGCCTAATGGTTCCACAAAGCAGAAACTGTACTGTGATTGATTAGTGATGTCTGCTCCAGGCCTAATGATTCCACAAGGCAGAATCTATACTGTGATTGATTAGTGATGTCTGCTCTGAACCTAATGGTTCCACAAGGCAGAAACTGTACTGTGATTGATTAGTGATGTCTGCTCCGGACCAGGAAAGTGAGATGGTGGTACCTACACTTCCTCAGCCTATGTTGGTTGTTTTAGGATTCAAACATGTCAGGGCATATTTGGAATTCTGGCAGGACAGGCCCGCCAATAATTTTTTGAATCCTAAGGCCTGAGGGTTATTTGGGAAATAATGTGTCTTTAGGGAGTACATGTGTCCTGTCTCAGGAACACTGCCTTAGTCATCAGAAGGACATGTAGTTCTGACTGTGGCCCGTGCCTGATCTTCATCAGATCATCCTTTGGCCCAAATCCCAAGAATCCATGTCTGATTCCAAGAGGAGGGAATAAGTAAGAACGGACAGAACTGTTTCAATAAAAGTCTCTGTGTGAGGCAGCACTGCCAGGGTGCCATCATGGATGTGACACGTGGCTTGTGTGGGGGCAGGATTCTCCTGGTCCCAGCACAGCCCACTGTGGGCTTCGGTACAGGGAGGGTGGGGGACACTATGGTAATTTGGGTGTGCTGTCAGATGCTGTGTGGCCTCCCGGGGCGAGGACAGGAAGTAGTTTCACAGTGGCCTCTTAGAGTGAAGAACCCTGTGCCATTCCTTGCAAACTCCCAGAAACAGTTAGGGGGCTGGAGATGATGAGGGCCTGGGGGTCCCATAGTGGCACATGGGGGGACAAAGCCTTATGCACAGTGACCCAAATGTGAGCTCAGGCGAGGAGCCCTGAGAAACACAGGTCATAGTTCTAATACCGCATGGGCCCCAAGTGCACAGAGGAAGTTGTTGCCAATGTCTGGTGTTGGGGGGCAGAGGTGCCGGGAAGCTTCACGGAGACAACAGTCGAGCCAGGTGAAGTTGAGGATGGGGCTCTGTGCACCCCAGATGGGCGAAGATGCCTGAGCAAAAGTGCAGAGACAGGAAAGGGAAAGGTGGCTCAGCGAAGGGCCTGTGTGTCTGGTGGGCAGAGGTCTGGGGACAAGCAGTGGGAGAGAGATCTAGAAGGGGAGGAGGGGTGGGAAAGGCACTCTGGAAGGAGCATGACTGTTAGGAGCGAGGCCTCTGCTTTATTCCCGGTCACATCCCCAGTTCCTCGGACAGCGGCCAGCACAGAGGGCAGGCTCCCTAAGAGACGCTTAAATGACAGGATGGATAGACGGAAGGAAGGCATCAGGATTTAGGACAGAATGGAAGCTCGCCTTTCTTTCATTGAGAGCAATATGGGAAGGAAAGCCCGTTTGGGCTTCTAAAGCAGGGGGACCCTGCAAAAGCAAGACGATGAGGAGATAGAGCCGCGGAGGAAGGGTGCGTGCGCGTGTCCGTGCAGACATAAAGCAAAAGCGCAAGAGATGCGCTGTGTTCTCGGCTCCGAGCCTTAAAAAAGTACCTCGAGGTTTGAAAGAAAAGAAAAAGGAAAAGAAAGGCACCGGAGCCGCTGTGCACTGGATTGAAGTGGAAGGCACAAAGCAAAGGGGATGATTAGAGCGTTCCCAGGATGCAATGCAACTTCCTCCCAGCGCCAAGGGGGAAGGACCCCTCTTAACCTGGTCCTCGGCGCTCCCTTCCCAGCCTCCACGGCTCAAAGGGACGCGGCTGGAAGATGCACAGGCCAGGTCGCCCTGCCCAGCGGGGACGCAGGCACCAATGAGCCTCCTCTCCTTGTTCTCGCCTCGATGCTTGTCTTTGGAGCCTTGCTGAGAAGGAGGAAAAACGGGGCCAAAGCTGAGATGAAAGTGCCTGTAATCTCATAAAAGAGCCAGGCGGATGCTCTAAAAGGCACAGAGGAGCCAACACCTGCCATTTGCACTTCAAGGCAGGCGGTTTGAAACCCACCAAGGCAAGGGGCCTGTCTGCCCTTCCCTGCTTGGGGACCTGCGCTTGGGGACCCGAGTCCGCTGGTCATTACATCCCCTGGGGGCTGCAGGAGGACAAGAAGGTGAATCACCAAAGCCCCCTGTGCCCGAAACCTGCGTTTAGAACAGCTGGAGACCTGAAGAGCGGTCACCCCCTCTCTTTGCCTGACACTGAATTCATCCATCCCTTTCCCTGGGGAGCAGTACCACCGCCACAAACAACCCGCGTTCCCACTGCTGTCACAAAACGAGACTCCTCCTGAATGGAGAAAAGAAGGAGCCTGCTTGCGAGGACACACGAACGTTTTTTGTTTGTTTTCCTGCTTTTATTCGTTCTCCTGAGAAACTCTGCAAGTCTGCTAGAACCCAAGGCCCAGGCAGGGTCCTAGTAATGACCCATAACTGGGAGAGCAAATGTTTTCTTGCAGCATAAAGCCAAGAAAGTGAAAGCAGAAAGACAGAGGCGATTTTCCAACTGAAATTCCCAAATGATCAGTGTAGGCCCTCTTACAAAAATTTCTTACAGTTTATTTCCTATTTTCCACAAACGATCTAGGAGGCGCACTTCGAGAAATCTCCAAGTTTGAAAAGAACGTGCTATCCTTTGGGATTACAAAACACCAAGATGGTGAGAGACCAGGGGAAGCAGAGTTAAGAGAAGAAAAGAGCGGCAGGGTCGGCTCAGAGCCTTCATCCGCCGCAATCTCGGGCTGGCGGGTGCTTGCTTGCTGGTCTGCGGGAACTCTGGCAAGGCCTCCTCGTGGAGGGAGCCATTGCAGGGGAGCCTGCCTGCTTCTCTGGGTCCTGTTCCTAACAGGTGTCATAGCATTATCCATCAGGCCTGGAGACAGGGCAGGTGGGCGCTCAGGGACTCGGATGCAGCCTGCCGGGACTTTAAGATGCTAACGGCTGTTCTCAGAAGGGAGAAGGGGAGCACAGAGAGGGCCTGCTCAGAAGAGGCCCAGATTTGGCTGCAAAGAACCCAACGTGACAGACCCAGCCGAAAGTTAAGTTCAGGGACGGCAAAGAAGAAAGGCAAGATGCTCCCCTTTGGGAATCATGGTCCAAGATTCACTGCAGCCAGAATAATCTTCGAGAGAGAGAGACGAGCCCCTGCCAAGCAGTTTCTCTGGGAATAACTGAATTACAGGCTTTGAACATCACAAAAAATCCAAGAGAGAGCTGAAAGAACTCAGATAACAAAGCAATAGGGAAAAAACGACTTCTCCAGGAGCTGACTTAAGGCTCTGAATTAACCTGTAAGACTTCTTAGTGAGCAGAGGTCCACAGTTTTAAGAAAGGAAATCAGCTGCGAGTTTTAATTAGTCGGGGTTTTGATAAGTGGCGAATCTTGGAGGCAATAAAATGCCAAAGGATGGGTCTAAAAGGGCCGGTCTCGGGAACCAGGGATGGGAGGGAGCGTTTCGCTCTGGCAGCAGCAAAATAATGAGCTTGAAACTGGGCCAGGCTGAACCAAGGTCTACAGGCGGAGCTGGGAAATAACCAGGGGGCCCCTCGTGCCTGTCACTTGAAGGCAGATGCCACCTGCTCTCGCTGCTGTGCCCTCTGCCCCATTCTCTCCCCTCTGTGCCATTTCGTGGTTATGGTGACCCTGGCTTGTGGGACTCAAGTTCCTTTAGCGCTCTTCTGTTCCTTCTGGCTTAGTTCACTCTGCCATCTTGGCCCAGGCAGCCTGGCAGAGAACCGGCTGCCAGGTTCAGGCAGCAGAATGAAAGCAGCAGCTCCTCAGTGCTGTTCTCTGGCTTTGCCTGCTTCCTTCCATGGGCACCACAGACTGTGCTAGGTGCTTGGACTATGAGTGAGCTAGCTATTCTCCCTGGGTTCAAGGAGGCAGATAAGAACACAGGCAGAAATGAAATAACAGATTGAGTTCTGTGAATTAATGGAACATAAGGTACCACAGACAATCAGAGAAGAGAGTGTGTGGGGTCTGTGGGTGGAGATCAGGAAAGGCTTGACTTAGGAGGCACATGAGCTCCTAAAGGCCATAGTTATAGGATGGATTCATCCACAGACTTGGTAGCTTGCTGGGCTCTAGGCACACAGCCCTCCTTTCTATCAACAACTGCTGGTGACACAGTCCTTCTTTGACAGTCCTTCTTTGATGGGCAAGCTGGTGATTGGCTGAGGGAAAAACCATAGGTGACTTGAACCACACGTTCTGTGGTCATTGAGCGAGTCCGATGCAGAAGAAGGTCCACTTCAAGCACCATTGCTGATCCCACCCAAACCTCTCAATTAGCCCCCGAATCCCCTGAATTCAGGGTTGCTCGGGACAGAGTGCTTCATCCTTCGCTCTCTGCCTGTTCCTGTCTTGAGGGAAGGATGAAGAGGAACATGGTTGCTGGAGAACTTCCTGGATGGTCCGGCTCCGGGGAGCTCAGAGGGAGTTTCAGACCGGCCAACAAGTCTACCAGGCTCTGCTACGGCTGTGGTCCATGACGATGAATTCTTTCCCTCAAAACATGAGACAGGAGGTTCAGGAAGGCACGGTCTTCTGGGGCACGGAAGCTGCTGAGGCGTGCAGTGACTAGGCTTTAGAGAAAGGAAGAACAGGTTTTAAATCCGGATTCCTGCCGTGCGAACCCTTGTACATGAATGTTCATAGCAGCACTATTCTTAATAGTCAAAAAGTGGAAACATCCATCAGCTGAGCTCGGATAAACAAAATATGGTCTATCCAGGCACTGCAGTCTTACTTGGCAAAAAAAAAAAAAAAAAAAGGCGGGGGGCTGACATGCTACAACTCGTACGTGCCTTGAAAGCATCACAGTAAGTGAGATAAACCAGCCACAAAAGACCACATGTTATAGGATTCCATCTGTATGAAATGTCCACAAGCAGCCAATCTGTAGAGAACAGAGAATAGATGAGTGGTTGCCCGGGGCTGGGGGAGAACGAGGGCTCGGGGCTGGATGGCACTGGAAAGTGACTGCAGACAGACACGTGGTTTCTCCTTTTTTGAGGTGATGGAAAGTAGTTTCAACTTGTAGTGATGGTTTCATGACTACAAATACACTAAAAACCATGGATGGTCCACTTCGGGGAGTGCATTGCACAGAATGTGAATTACACCTCAGTAAAACTGTCCAAAAAACATCCGGGTTCCCACTCCTTCTTGGTTCCTGCTGTGCCGTAAGGTTCACAAAGGCAACGACCCCTTTGCTCTGCCCGCCTCGGTCTTTGGAGGACCTGGTGCCCAGCAGGTGTTTTCGTATTTGCTAATGAATAAACACGTGGCTCTCTGAGCCTCCGTGGCTGCGTCTGCAAAATGGAGATAAAAACGCCTTCTGCAAGGGGCTCTTCGGGAGACAAGGCGTTTGAAGCCCTTGGCAGCCCCAGGCGCACAGCACGGGGAACAGAAGGGTCCTCCTTGGATCTGTGGCTCCACGAGGGGGATCCCTGTCCCTGGGAGGGCTGTTTGCTAGCCATCCACCACACCTCCCTTCGCATGTCCCTTCCAGGGCCCGGCGACCATGCGGTCACACAGGCCAGCTCGCCCGATGCCAGGAGGCGAGAGGCTTCTCTTAAAGGACACGTTCGTGGGCTGACCGGTGCCCAGGGCCCGGACCAGCAGGGGGCCGGTGGACACGTCAGACCATATTTTCTGTTTCTGTCTGGAGATGTGCCTGACAGCCTGTCCCAGACTGTGTCTGTCACTGCCGGTCAGAGCTGTCTGAGGCCATGCTGAGTGCTAGTGGCACACACTGAAAAGGCACAGTATTTTCAAAACAGCGAGCTATGTAAAGATCAAGGTTATGACCCCCGGAAGCCTGGCCACCATCCTTATGAAGCCATCATGAAAAACGTGAAAAGGAACCTCTAGGCCACCAAAGAGTTAGAACTCTGAGCCTGTGTCAGCCGGGAGTCCTGGTGGACAGTTCCTTACAGGGCACTTGGTCTCCTCCTGGAGAAGGCCGTCCTGTGGGAAGAGCGGGTGGAAAGGGGAAGAAGGAGGGAGCACGTGTGTCTGAGCGTGTGGGGGTGACAGCAGAGGATGGAAGAGGGTCGAGGACATGGAGAGGCTGACCTGTGGGCCCCCTCCAGCTCTGCCCAACCACACCTCTACTCTATGGCTCACCTTGGTGGTAGCCTCTTTTGTCTTCTGGGCATCCCACAGAGAGGGGACAATTCAAAGTTAGCAGTTGACAGCCGACTGTAACAGGTCAACCCACTGGTTTTCAGACCTCTTTGGCTGAGATCCACAGTAAGAAACAGATTTTATGGGGCGCCTAGGTGGCTCAGTAGGTTAAGCAGATGCCTTAGCCTCAGGTCCTGATCCCAGGTCCTGGGATCAAGCCCCACATCGGGCTCTCTGCTCGGCAGGGAACTTCCTCTCCCTCTGCCTGCTGTTCTGCCTACGGGTGCTCTCTTTCTCTCTCTCAAATAAATAAATAAAATCTTAAAAGACAGAGAAATAGATTTTATGTGGTCATCCTGTGTGTGTGTAGACCTACGTACAAAAACAAAGCAAACAGGGGCACCTGGGTGGCTCAGTGGGTTAAGCCACTGCCTTCTGCTCAGGTCATGACCTCAGGGTCCTGGGATCGAGCCCTGAATAGGGCTCTCTGCTCAGCAGGGAGCCTTCTTCCCTCTCCCTCTCTCTGCCTGCCTCTCTGCCTACTTGTGATCTCTGTCAAATAAATAAATAAAATCTTTAAAAAAACCAACCAACCAAACAAACAAAAAACAGTGAACAGAATGCTACCCTCACCATGGAGGGCATATTCTAATATCTTCTTTTGTTTTCTATTCACTTCGGAAAAAACTTCCTGCCGTGACCTGCTAACAGGGACACACAACCCCCACAGTGGACAGGGCTCACAAGGGGGCCCCCGCACGTGGGCTTTTAGGCTCTGTAGTCATTGTCCCGAAGTTCTTAATCATTTTATCTTCAGACCCGTGTGGCATAAGGGAAGCCCCGGGATGGGGGCTGCCGCCGCCCCATCCCCAGCCCCCAGCCATGCTCCGAGGGTCTGCCCCTCTCTCACGAGTCCCCCGGTGCCTGAGGGAGTGTGACATTAAGTGGGGAATAAAAAACACCAGGACAGGGGCGCCTGGGTGGCTCAGTGGGTTAAGCCGCTGCCTTCGGCTCAGGTCATGATCCCAGGTCCTGGGTTCAAGCCCCGCATCGGGCTTTCTGCTCAGCGGGGAGCCTGCTTCCTCCTCTCTCTCTGCCTGCTTGTGATTTCTCTCTGTCAAATAAATAAATAAATAATCTAAAAAAAAAAACCAAAAAACAAAAAAAAAAAACACCAGGACACCCTGAGAGACTGCAGATGAGGGGAAAAGCTTTCCCCTGGTGTTTCGAACAAGGGCCCTGTGTTTTCATTTCACTTTGGGCCCCACAAATTGTGTAGCCCGCTCTCGCTACCAGACGGATTTTACAACTCCCGCATGAATTGTGACGGGCAGCTTGAAAAACCCTGCTCTGGACGGCCGAGAGCTGCGGCTGACCAAAGACAGGCTCCCGGCAGGCACACTCGAGGTGAAACCCCAGTTGTGCCACGAACGGGCAGGCTGGGTGACTTCGGGCAGGTCCCTTAACTCCGAACTTCTGTGACGTCATCCGCAAAACCAGCATAAAGAGAGGACCTGCCTTCAGAATTGGGGCAGGGACCAAGTTAAGGCGACTACAGGAAAGTGCCCTGAGTTCAAGAAAGAAACTAGTTATATTATGCTGATTAGGTCCCACGGGTCTTGGACCCTGGCTCTGATTTTTCCCAGTTTGATTTACAGCTCTGAGGAGGGGTGGGTTTTGAGGAGCAAGTCGGAGTTTACTAGGTGACCAAGAAAGGGAAGGAGGCTGTCTGGGCAGGCAGGCTGCAGAACAGAAGCTCAGAGCTGTGGTAGGTTTAGGGGAAATGAGAGCCGATTCTTTCTGTGTGCATCTGTGGGGCACGAGGGCACAGGGTGAGTGGCTGGCGGGCAGCGTGGCTGAGGTTGGAGGCAGGACAGGCCTGATCATGGGGAGGAGAGGCCCCAGGCAACCAGGACTCTCCCAGTAGCCAATGAAGGCAGAAAGGTTTTAGGCAGGTGAAAAGCGTGATCAGACCTGTGCTTTCCGAGGTCAGCCTGGCTGCAAGGAGAAGGGGACAGGGTAAACAGGCGAAGGCTCTGCAAGAGACCAGGTGTGAGACAGGAAGCCCTGAATGAGAGACTGACGGCGGGGGACTGGAAAGCTGATGGAGGAGGATCACCCAGGAGGCTGGAGCAGAGCAGGCAGGCACCTCCCAGGCTTCTGGCGAGTGAGTGGAATCAGGAAGCAGAACTGGTCTGAGGGAAGGAGGAGGAGGACTGTGGGGCCCTGCCCCTTGAGGCAAGTGAATCAGAATGATGTGTGTTTCGTCTATTTTTAGAAACCTCCAGGGATGCAAGGTCTATAAATTAACCTTAAAGTGCAAGGAGTATTCATTTGTCCTATTTTTCACCGTATCTCCCTCCTTTTGGCGACGAAGCCCAAATCAGATAAACTTTATTTGTCACAATGCAGGTGAGTTCTAACCCCCACAGATTTCTGGAACCACGTGGAAGAAATCTTAAATTACAGAACAAGTTAGAACTAAGCGACATCTATGGAAGGGAGGAAATCACAGGAAAATTGAAAAAGTGATTAATCCGCTAACACTCCCCACCCCCTCTCCGGAGCCGGCCAGGTCCCCAGCTGCCAGCGGAGCTCAGGTCGGCCCAGGGAGTGCATTCAGATCAGACCAGGAGCCAAACATCTCCTTTTGAAAACGATGCCAAGAACTGATATCTTCTCTGAAAGATGAAAGCTCTCCCTCTGTCTTCTCACTGTGCGGTGATTACCCCAGTTATAGCCCTCCATTGGCAAGCGTCTTTGAATACCGCCCCCCCCAATTAATTTTGAAATCAGTCTCTGATACTCAAATGCTGGGTGGGCATGGGAACCAGGCACTTCTCACTTTAAGGTCAGATTAAAGAGAAGATGGTGATAACAGGGCTTAGGACTGTCACCCCCATGTCACCCATGTAGAACCTGCTGCCTCTGTGAACTGAATTATGGGGTCACGGGGCAAGTATGGAGGCAGATCTTCTGCCTTTTACCAGCGCCCCCCCCCCCCCCCACCATACTGTCACTTAAGGCGAACTCCTTATATGTATATTTGGGAAACGCAGCAGGAGGCATTACAATCCATTTGGTTTGGATTTAAAAAAACCAAAACCCTCCCACGCCCCTGTAGTGTTTGTCACCTGCCTTTTACAACAATCTATTCCAGGGCCTGGGGAGCAGGTATAAATAAAGACCCAACATTGCTACGCTCCTGAGAGCTTACGATCCAGACACTTTACACACCTGTGACCTCATGTCATCTTCACCGCACCCTTACGAGATGTGTGTCATTAGCCATTCTATACATGGGCAAACATTCTCTGACCGGACTCCTGGCCCTGGGCATCCCAAATGGGATGGGACAGGACTCGTTTCATGCTGGCTGGGCTCTTTCCAGGTAGCTTGTCCAGTCACTTTCTTCCAACACTCCTGGGAGATTTCCCAATTTGAGGAAACTTGAGGCTCAGAGGGGTTTGGGCAAGTTGACCAACCACTGGGATGAAGTGGGCTTTCATGCCCTTTGTCCCCTGTAAGTTGAAACCATTTTTAGATTTTGCATTACCCAAGCAGCACAGGATTCCTATGAAAATCTTTTCCACTCCCCATTAGTAACTGCTTTTAACAGTTTAGTGTACATCCTTTTCCTGTGCGCAAACCCACCCACGTGCAAATGGGATTGCACTAGATGCATTATTCAGTAACTTGTGTTTTCAACCAACCATGTATCTCGGTTGTCATTCCCCATCCACACATAAGGAGTCATCCGTATTCTCCTGGGCAGATTTCATTGTCTAAATGTAGCATCAACCCCATTGATGGACTCTTGGTTGTCTTCGATTTCTCATTAATTACCAAACGTAACTGTAAATGTAACAGATACTTGAGGATATAAGCTCCCAATAAACATCAGCTAACTTTTCGCCTTCTTAGATTGCTTTATTTAACTGATGGCCTCCATTCAATTCCTATTGCAAGGGCACATTTCAAAGAGCTGGAGTTAACTATATTTGTCTCCTGATCATTATGGAAACTGGTTATTTTCACGGCCCAGGTGTCACCGTTACCTAATCCAACATGGAAATTGGATTTAGATAGAAAAGTTTTGAACTGATACTACTTTTCCAAATTTTCTCACCTGTTCTCTAATTGCAGCTCAGTTTTTTTGCAGGAAATGGCATGGTGGTCTAACGTAAGGATGGTTGTGTTGTAGGTTTCTAAGAGAAACTGTAACACCAGCCTACCATGAAGAAGGGGAAAAGCTGGACAGCCTTACATTTGTGTCCTAGCTCAAGTCAATTTATTCTACTGGTTCAAAAGAGCAAGAACCTGTGTATATCAGCTGCAGATTATGTCTCCTCGTCATGTCCCCAGACCACTTCTCTGCCCTGGGCAGAAATCAAGTCATCCTCTCTTCCTTCAAAGATCCTTAAGACTTAAGACTATCTTCCTTTTTCAATACCTTCACTGCTTTGCTTTTATGGTCCTTTTCCTTCAAGATAGGCAGCAAAGTAGAAAACAGGTTTGTGCTCCTTCCTCCTTCCCAGTGTTCCAAGATTCCTTCTTCCATCATTTTCCCCATGTCTCGAGAACTTCCCTTTAGCCAATTTTTGTGGGTATGTCTGCTGATAAGAGGTTCCTTTACTTTTCTTTTATAGGAGAATGTCTTGATTTCCCTTTTATTCCGGAAGGATATGTTTTTACTGGATATAGGATTCTGGGTTGACAGTTATTTCAAAAACACTGTGACACTTCCTTTTGGTCTCCATGGCTTCTGATAAGAAATCCGCCATTCTCTCTCTCTCTCTTTTTTTTTTTAAGATTTTATTTATTTATTTGACAGACAGAGATCACAAGTAGGCAGAGAGGCAGGCCCACTGAGCCACCCAGGTGCCCTGAAATCTGTCATTCTTATTGATTCTGCCTGTAAGTAAGGTGTCATTTCTCTCTCAATGATTTCAAGAATTTCTGTCTTCAGTTTTTAGATGTTTGAGTTTGAGGTGTCTTGGAGTTGGGTTTACCTGGTTTGGGATTTACCAGGTAAACCCAACTCCTGGTTGGGAGTTTTGGGTTTACTTCTTTGGGTTTACCTGGTTTGGGATTCACTTAGTTTCTTGAATGTCTGTTCCCAAATTTGGGAGTTTCCAGCCATGACTTATTTGAATAGTTTTTGAGTCCCCTTGTCTTCCTCTTCTCTCCAGAACTCTGAAGACATGAGTATTGAATCTTTTGTTAGCGTCTCATAGACCTCTGGGACTCTGTTCCCCTTTTTTCCAAGTCTATTTTCTCTTTACTCTTGAGACTGGGTAAGTTCTACTGTTTTATCATCGAGTTCACAGATTATTTCCTCTGTCCCCTCCATTCTATTGGGGTCATCCAGTGAATTTTTAGTTTTAGTTATTGTATTTTTTAGTTCTAAAATTTCCATGTGGTTCTTTTTTCCCTCTTCTATTTCTCTGAGACTTTTTTCTTCATTTGTTTCAAGTGTGTTCATAATTGTTTACTGAAGCACTTTTGTAATGGCTGCTTTAAAATCCTTGTCAGATAATTCTAACCTCCGTGTCATCTTGGTGTTGTTGGCATCTGTGGATTGTCCTTCATTTTTTCAGTTTGAGGTCTTCTTGGTTCTTGGTAAGAGTGATTTTTAAACTGGGTAATAGGAGAGTTTGGAACTTTCTTAAATGGGTTTTAGCTGGCTTTCCCGGATACTGCTCTGACAGGGGAAGGGGGCGGTACCATCTCATTACTGCCGGCTGGGAGTCCAAGTTCTTCACTGGCCTTCACTTGGTGCTCAAGTGGGGAGCTTCCTCGTTACTGGGCAGTAATGGAAGTTCCAGGTCCCCACAGGCTTCCGTTAATTCCTCCTGAGGTGGGAAGGGTTAGGAGTACCTCCTTACTGCCTCTGTGTGGCCTGCACTGACACCAGGGTGGGTGTCATGACCCCTGGGTGGTGGTGGAAAGTGTCCTCTCCCTACCCTGCCTTCTCTGACACCACCCTGGTGGGGGCGGGGGCAAGGGCAAGGTTGGGGCCCCTTGCTACCAAGGGAGGGTAGAAGTTTAGGTTCCCCACTTACTCTTTGCTGCTGGGAGTTAGGGCTGGGCCACAGTTTTTCTGGGATGTCTGGCTGGGGTAATATGGTCATTATTCCCCGCGACTTTCCTTCTGAATCTGAAGCCCATCCCAGGACATGGATAATTAGGGCAGGTGTGGGACTTCATGTCATCAGTTGGATTTTAATTTCATTAAAGACCCAGGTCATGCTTGATATTTCTCTGTCCTGTGGCACAATTAACACCTGGCAAATACTTTTTTGGAGAGAGAGACTAAAGGCTCTTGCCTGTCAGTGTGAATCTGTTGGCAGAATTCTGCATCAGGGAGATAAGACAGATTAAGCATGGGGTGCCTGGGTGGCTCCGTCAGTGAAGCCTCTGCCTTTGGCTCAAGTCATGATCCCGGAGTCCTGGGATCGAGTCCCACATAGGGCCCTCTGCTCAGCAGGGAGTCTGCTTCTCCCTTTACCCCTCACCCTGCTCTTGTGCTCTCTCTCTCTCTCTCTCTCAAGTAAATACATAAAATCTTTACAAAAAAGATTAGTTATGGGCAAAATTATCTTAAACACAGGTAAGAAAGGTAAGAAAGAAGCAGAATAGGCAGTTTGGAGTGTCTGTACTAATCATCAAAGTTATTAATACATCTAAATCAAGAATATGCTTAGAAGAATGCTGAGAGAAGCAGTGGCCCAGCCCTGGGGGAAGCCCACAGAGCCGCTGTGGTGCAGAGGCCTGGTCTGGGGCTCTGTACGTGTGAATTCCGGAACCACTTCCCTTGAGGTGACTCTGTGCTCATCCAGGTGGCCTTTGGAACCCAGCTCCCTCTCGCCATTTCTGGACAGTGTCAGGGAACTGAAGCAATTGTCTGGGCCCTTGGCTATCTCATTTTTCACTCGAAATAAGTGGTCTCTGATCTCTTAGGAGTTTGGTAAAAATCCATTTATAATAGCAATAATTACAACAACAACAATAACAACACAAAATAACAAATTATTCACTGCTTACTGTGTGCCAAGCTGGCCTGGACATTTCACGGACCAGCTCATGTCATCTTTCCCATCATCCTGTGAGGCAGGTGTGTGATCATCCCATTTTATCGACGGAGGACTTGAGGCTCAAAGAGACTGAACTTGGCTAAGCTCAGAAGAGCTAGGATTTGAACTCAAGTCTCCCAACTCCAAGATCTGCCCTTCGCCACTGGGCTTTCTAACACAGCCCTTTCTAAGCACCTTGCGATACGAACTCATATACCCCCAGTTCTACCCGCCGGTTATATTTCTACCACCCATTTGCAACTGAGGAAACAGAGATACAGAGAGGTTATGGATCTTGCTGGAAGTCACACAGCTGGTGTAAGTGGAGTGGGATTTGAAGTCAGGCCATATGGCTAAGGACATTATGTCATGCTGCCTCAGTGGGACGCTTGCTTGACTCTGTCTAAGGGACCTAAGCCCCTTAAGGGAAAGGACCTGACCGTCTTCATTTTTGTATCCTCACTAGCTTCTGTAGTGTCCAGCACAAAGAAAGGCTGTGACACCTGTCGGTTCAGTCGACTTCCCCCTGAAGGGCAGTCTAGTAGCTGACCCGTCCCAGCTACACTCTGATTCCGTGAAGTTCCTTGAATTTATAGCCGATCTAAAGTAGGTTTACGCCAGGCTGCAAGCTACTCATTCTGCTTCATGGACTCCATAAAACATTCTTTTTTCACATACCACGGGCCTGAAGGCTCCTGAAAAAAGAGCAGAATACAAATTCCAGGGCCCGAGAGCTATGAATAATTTCTCTGGGAGCCTATTTTTCACATGCAGGGACCTGAGTTTTCAAGTAAATCAGTCCTCGTCATGGGAAGCCAGCAAAACCCTTTTCACCATCCTCTTCTGAGTCCAGTTGTGACTGGAAAGACTCATCAGGGGAGAATAAAGTTTCTGAAGGGGCCTGGTGGTTCTCAGTGGTGGCTGGTTTTGTCCCCAGAGGGGACATTTGCCAACGTCTGAAGACATTTTTGGTCATTACAACCATGGGGGTGTGGGCGGCGACATTAGTATTCAGTGGGTAGAGGCCGGGGACAGTGCTGGACATCCTACTATGGAAGGATAATCCATCACAACAAAGAACCAGCCAGCCCCAAACCGTCCCCAGTGCTGAGGGTGCGAAATCCAGACTAGCCAAGCAGCCCCCAAATCTGCATGTCCCAGTGGTTTCAAAGTGGAAGCATCGCTCAACAATTAAATTAGGCCTTAGAAGGTTTTATTCCCAGAGGGCAGGCGTGGCTCACGGGGTGGGGGCGGGGGGAGTGAACATTCTGTGGACCCATCTTTGTTTGGAAGCGTGTTCTGAGGCAATGCTTTGGGAAGTCACACCTCCAACCCACCTCGGAAGCTAATTAAAATGCAAATCCCAGGGCCTCACCTCTACTCCACTGAGCAAAGCTCTCTTGGTGAGACTATGAGGGATCCCCCACTGTGACTCAGACGCCCACTAACATTTTTCTTCCATTCTTCCAGGAGTACAAGGGGTAAACAGACCATAGGCACGGGAGTTTTTTAAAAAGTTAACTGAGGGGCTCCGGGGTGGTTCAGTCTTTGAGTGTCTGCCTTTCGCTCAGGTCATGATCCCAGGGTCCCTGCTCTGTGAGAAGCCTGCTTCCCCCTCTCCCACTCCCCCTGCTTGTCCTGCTTCCCCCTCTCCCACTCCCCCTGCTTGTCCTGCTTCCCCCTCTCCCACTCCCCCTGCTTGTCCTGCTTTCCCCTCTCCCACTCCCCCTGCTTGTGTTCCCCCTCTTGCTGTCTCTCTGTCAAATAAATAAATAAAATATTAAAAAAAAAAGTTAACTGAAAATGCTCACATTCTAGCCTCGTTCCTCCAACGTTTGTCATTTGTACCACATGTTGTGAAGTATGCCCTAGACAAATATTACCCGTGCTGTTCTTCTTCTTCTTATTTTTTTGGTAAATTCTAGCATCATTCTAAGCAATAATCCCATGGAAGTACAGGTTTGATCAGCTAGTTACATTTTTTCCTTAATACTCCTGAGAATACATGCATAACTATGAAAAGAAATAATATTTGTCCATGCCACTTAAAATAGGCACGCAATCCATGTAGGAAACGGGCCATTTTATGGCAAAGCAATTACAGTTGGCTAGAATACTAAGAATAGTACCTGTGTGGTCTGTTGAGCAGACATTTGAAATCTCAGAGCCACCTTTTCAGGGCTGCACAACAAATCCTGCGGCTTCCTGGAGGAGGAAGAGTAGAGTGGGCAAGGGCTCCCGCCTGACTAGGACGCTGTGACGTCACGGGCAGTGGCCAACTGCCATTTTGGAGCCTTTGAAAACAACCACGTGAAAGCCCGCACGAGGACAAAATGGAGGACCAGCACAATTTGAATGTCACTGAGCCTCAGAAATTGGCACTCACATGTGAGGAGAAATCATTCCAACCATAAACTGGCCTCCATGAGATCATCCTGCTCCCAGAGGGCACCCTCCCCCCCCCGCCCCCACCCCCGCCCCCCTTAGGTGAGGCAGGGGCAGAGGGAGAATGCAGGATACTTTGAAGGCTGCAAAACACTTCATGTCCCCGCTGAAGATTGGAACAAACATCTGTAGTTTGTTTTTCCATTCACATTCTTTTCCAGAAAGCCTAAAACTTGACAGAATGTTAGTTTTAACTGGGTCCTGCGAGCAGCCTGCCCGCCTCACTACGAGTGCAGTGACTGAAGCAGCGGCTCGGAATTCCGAGTGTGACTGTCCTAGCTAACACCACTTTATTTTTGTCTTTTCCCTCCCATTGCATTAAGCCGCCTGCATAATTTCCACCTCAGGTGAAATCGCTCTGTATTAGTTGTTTCCTACTTGAAATACATTGATTTTCCATGTAAGTCAGGAGACTGGGAAGTGGGGTGGGAGGTGTGATGTGGAATTGGGTTAAGGGGAGGCTAAGGCATAGCATTTTCAGAGGCAGGTAAGACAAAGGCAATAACACCCTTCCCCGCCCCAACCTCTCCCCCACCACGATGGCATTTGTCCTTACGGTCAGCATCTCAAACTCAAGCGGCTGTTCCTGAAGGATGCCATAAATGGACACCCTGTTTCTGCAGCCTTGTATGGCTACTTACTTAAGCAGTTTCTCTCTTGGTGTAGTTGTCAACCATCCCTGTGTGGATCCAACTGGAAAGACGACACCAAAAATGAGCTTTGACTACAAGGAAGCATTTACTGAACACCTACTATGAGCCAAGCAGGTTCCACGTGGTGAGGCCAAAATTCCTGCTGCCATCACACAGGAATGGGGAAGAAAAAGTGAGAATGTCGGGAAGAAGAAATGCTCTCGGTGCTGCGGGCGGGGGTCTCTGTGGGACTCTAGCTCTGGAAACCGAGGGGAATTCAAGATGTACCCTACCTTCAGGAGACTTGGAATTCCACGGATGGAAGGATGAGGACCCAGACTCAGTGCCTAGGACCCAGCAGGGGTTCAGTCCAGGTGTGCTGAATGGAGGGATGTTCCATGGCTATTAACTGAACCCCTAAGCCTGGACACCCAGGACTCTGCAAAATTGTGAGGAGATCTAGTGAGTGAGTATCAGACAAGTCGGGGTGAAACAAGGCTGCGACTGGAAGAACAAGGTCAGGAGCAGGTTCTGCTGAGCTGGGGCGGGAGCCCATGGGTGTCGCAGCTCGGGGCCAGCCTGCCTGGGCACCCATCCGGTCCCCACGGCCACTTTCTAGCTGAGTGACTTAGCGAGTGATTTAGCTTCCCCGTGCCTCAGTTTCCGTATCTCTGAAACAATCACGATGATGGTGTCTACCTCACGGGATCCTTGGGAAGCTTGAAGAAGTTAAGATAGGTAAACGCTTCCCTCGAGGCTTGGCATACAGACAGTGCTAAATAAGTATTAGCCGCTAGTATTTTTCTGTGGGCAGGACATAATGGGCCGGCATGGTCCTCACTGGACTGGAAGGAAAATCCTACGATGTAAAGCTTGTGAGGTAGGCAGGCAAGGAGGAAAGAAACCCAGAAGCAGGTCGACTGGGCTGAGTTCTGCTTCTGACACTGGGGATTCACGCTTGCCCACCTCATTCTTTCTCAAAACTGAGTCGACTATGGATCTGTTCATCCGTTTTTAGGTCCTTTTCTGAAAGGGAACAGTTTATAACATCGCCATGATGAGTGGCCATAATTTTCCGTTGATGGTTAACACTATCTCCTTGGCCCCCTATCACCTTTCTCTGAGGCTCTCCTGTTTTCTCATCCCTAATGTCTCCCCAGTGGTTCACCAGGACAATAAGAGTTCTGGAATAAAGAAGACCTTGCTGGGGCACCTGGGTGGCTCAGTGGTTTAAAGCCTCTGCCTTCAGCTCTGGTCATGATCTCGGGGTCCTGGGATCGAGCCCCGCATTGGGTTCTCTGCTCGGTGGGGAGTCTGCTTCCCCCTCTCTCTCTGCCTGCCTCTCTGCCTACTTGTGATCTCTGTCAAATAAATAAATAAAATCTTTAAAAAAAAAAAAAAAGAAGAAGAAGACCTTGCTCCCTAACCCCACAGTTGGGTCCCCTTGGGCCAGTCACTTGACCTCTCTGAGTTTCAGTTTTCTCATGGATAAGGTGGGTTTCTGGGTAAACACTAGAGCTGATGTGTACCAAGCGCTTAGGAAAGGTCTGTCCCATCCATGGAGATGCTAAATGAATGGTGGCTTATGGGCACAGCGTGGACACACCAGCAAGTATTGCTTTGCTGATTTCCCTTTGAAGGTCCTGAAATGTGCCATTCACTTCACGAGGACGGAGAGCCATGATGTCTCCTCATGAATTGGGGTTTCCAGGTTGCGCAAGACCGCTGGAGGCCTCCCATAAACCAAACTGTGGCCTTCCAGTGATCTGGGCCACCGCACCTGGCAAGAAGAACAAAGCTGTCCTTTACACACAGACAGGGACTTGTCCCTGTGTCTAGATGGCTCAATTCGCTTGGCCCACACTAACGGCTGTTTGGTTATACCGAGCTGACGTGATTTTGAGAGACGAGGCTTTACCACCGAGTCAGTTCGGGGGGGGAAAAAACAGTCTCTGAGCTCTTTGTCAGAAAATCACGAAAACCGCTCCGCGTGTGAGGTAACATCCTGGGATGAAAACCTGGTCTCCAGTTTTCCTGTTCCTCTAACAATCTACTTTGCTAAATGGAAATGAAATTGCTCCATTAAATTTCTGAACACCACATTAAAGAAACAAAACAGACCAAAACAAAACAAAACAAAACGAAAAAACCCCTCCCAGTCTGAAGGGGAGGACTCTAAAACCGAAGAGAGGGCCAAATGTTTTCCAGAAACAATTAGATTTTATTTTCGGACTGAGAAATGGAATCATCAGAGATGTCCTGGAATCGTGGGGTTTGGCTGAACTCTAAGAACGGAGCCGTGGGGCAGAAATCACGGAGTCAGAGTGGCTCCTGCTGTCGGAACACGATCATGTAATTTGTAACAACTCTGAGGTAGGTGCTATCATCATTCCCATTTCATAGGTGACAAAACTGAGGCACAATGAGTTTAATGACTTGCTGAAGGTCAGATAACCAGTAAATGGGGAGCTGGAATTTCAACCACGGTCATAACTCTTAGGCTGTACCACCTCTCACGATCTAGAAGAAACTCGGTGCCCTGTGCCAGGAGCAGATGAACAGGTTCCCAAGACACCCAAGGCCCACCACAGTGCCGAGAAACAACTCCGGGTTGAGGACATCACCGCATTTGAAGGACATTCTCATATCTTGGGCGTTTGGGAGTTTATCATAACCTGAAGTGCGGTACGTATCCCCATTTCACAGGTATGAACACTGAGGCTCAGAGAGCTTAAACAACTTCTCTGAGGTCATACACGTTATTTCCTAATTCCCAGGCACTGTTCTCTCCCTGAGACCATGTAATCAAGACTAAGCAAACAAGGTTGAGGGTGTGTGTGGGCGGGGGTGGGGGGGTGGGAAGATTGGGACACTGACAAGGCTCTGGTACCTAGCACTGTGCTCAGTCCCAGGAATGCAGCAAAGGCAGCAGAGCAGGGACTCCCCTCAGAGCTGGACAAGTGGCCGTGTGACCCTGGCCAAGTGACCATGCCTTTGAGCTTCCGTGTTTTGTTCTATAAAATGGTGTAAGAGCAGTTACTAGAACCCAGGTTCCTTGTGAGCAGGGACTGTGCTTGGGCTGAGCCCCAGCATGTTACATAATATTTGGCATGTAGTAGACGCTCGATAAAATGTTTTTACAGAGCGAATAAACATATGAATCAAAAAAAAAATCACTTCAGTGTTTCTGCAGAAATTAAAGGACATAGTGCATGCACAGTGCATAAAACGGAACTGCTGAAAAGGCCAATTACCTTATATTCCCTATCTCCCAAGAATCCTAGGAAACAGATTGGTCTCTGCCCATTTTATGCAAAAGGAAAACCAGAGAAGTGGGCAGGAATAAAAGAATTCTTAGAGGAAAGCTCATCACTTCTAATAAAAAAAAAAAAATGTGCCTTAAAAAATAAAGTCACAGTGAGGAGCTGTAGGAAGGTTCTAGAGTCAGTCCAGGGAGAAGAGAAGGGCTGTGGGTCCAGAGTGGCAGGTCAGACTGCCTCCCTCCTTAGCCCTCTGCCTCCAAGGGGCATCCGTGGACCTGGCAGGATAGAGTCCCCAGCTCTGCCTTTGCCATCGGCCCCTCCTGTCTGCAGAGAGCTCCGGCCCAGACCCAGACACCGAGTGCCCAGCTGTGCTCTTCTTGGCAATAAGAGTAATTCTAATGAACTACGAGCTGATGAATCCCTGATTGCAGGAGAGAAACAAAATTAAGACTGCGCTGATTGAAACTCTTAATAAAGCCCATTCTTTGGGAAGGGTCTGGCTTGGCAGGTGGGAAGACCAGGGATTTTTCCAGGATCCAGTGGGGGATTTTTTTTAAAAGATGGTACTAGATCCTGGTAAGAACAACAAAGAAACAGAACGAACACGCAAACAAAAATGCTCAGGGTGAGCACGTACAGATTTGCTTCTGAATTCCAACTGTAAAAGGGCTTATAGAAATTGATTGCTTGCTAAAACTTGAGCTGCGCGAAGCCAATTATGCTGGAAATAATCCCAGCGGCCACACCCTCTTCCCGGGCTGGGCAGCAGCCTCTCCCGCAGTGCCTCTGAAGAGAAGCCAGGTCCCCTGCAGCAGGCGTCACCCCCTTGCTGTCCCTTCCTCGGAAACTGAATTTCTCCACCTAATTTAATTGCAAAAGCCCTTGCCAATGCTCACACCTCCTCTATGATGCGATTACTATTGGCTCGTCAATTTGCCACCACCTGTGTGCCCCCTTTCAGGAAGGGAGGGCGAGGGAGACAAATGCCAATGTTAATTGCAGTTTCATACAGTTCAATGGTGATGACCCTGTGGAGAGGGATGGGGGTGGGGATCGATTCTGGTGATTGAAAAACAGTATGAGAATTATGAGGCCATCCTGAAATCTCCTGGAATGCGCAGGAAAATGGCTCTCTGAATATTTGGCCCGTGGTCAGTGGAGACTGTTAGTCATTCAGTGTCATGCCGTTCAGACATTTCTTGAGGTCACGTTGTACCAGGCGCCGTACAGACAGGGCAGAAGGCAGAGAAGGCCAGGACAAAATCCAGGGCCTCGAGTGGGCTTCTCCATCAGTGGTGGAGGATGGGGTTCTAGATACTAAGATGGATAAAAAGGAGACAAGACCAAAGTAGGAGAGAGAGTAGTGCCTCCTTTCCTTCAATGTATGACATCACCTTATAAAGACGTGAAAATGCCAGATGGGGCGGCAGGATCTTTGCTTCACCATTTGGTCCAGAGTGGCCTGACCAGAAGCCCTCAGGAAACGGGGTGGTGCAGGACAATCCATTCTAGCACCTTCTGAAGGAGACAAGAGGCTGTTTCTGGACTCTGAACGCAGCAGGCACTATCTGCGGGACTAGAGGTGGCCCTTTGGGATTCTGAGTTGCTTGTCCCCATTTCAGGATGGGATGGCTGCTGCCTGGTCCTCACATTCCCTTTTGAGAAGAGAACACCCCTGGGGAAGGGGGCGGGGCTCCTGCTGCTGGATGGAGCTTTTTGTACAACCTCGGGCAAGAGAAGCTCTCCAGGACCACCCAGGGCAGGAGGCTGGCTTCAGATGCAGCTCTCAGGCTGGCCAGGGCCCAAGGAAACACTGGTGAGCCTGGGTCACTGCCACGCCCCCTCCCATGATGAGCGCTGGTGGTCAGGCAGGGTAGAGGGTGGTAACACCCACAGGAAGAGACCCAGACACAAGGCAGGGGAAGGGGAGAAAATTCATTGTGTGGATGTATATTCCCACTTCTTGATGTTTTTCCTTCTCCTTTCCTTTTATCCATTCACACTCACCAATTACCCCATCCCTCACCCTTCTCTGTTGTGTGTGCATGAGCACACACACACACACTCCCATGTGTGTGCACATGAGCCTATTAATGAGATCTGCTTCAAATCCTGCCTCTGATGCTCTGTGACCCTGCGCCTGTGACTTAACTTCTCTGAGTCTCCATTTCCCTATCTATACAATGAAGATGATGATAACAGGACATTCCTTCCAGGTTAATGATGGGGACTAAATGTATAAGGCTCATCATCTTATCTGCTTGGACCTAAGTAATATTCTCTAAATGGGAGCCAGTCTTTCTACTCTGTTCTTCCATTATGTCCTCACCAATAGTGATGACAGGGACGACTTTTTATTATGTGTTTGTCTCTTTGGAAGCACTCAGTATTAGCTATTATGATAATTACAATAATTTTGTTAATTCTGTTATATTGCTTAACATCCTAAAAATTAATAGACTGATTTTTGGAGCAGTTTGAGGTTCATGGAAAAAATGTGCAGAAACTCCAGAGTTCCCATAGCATTCCTCTCCCCACTTCCATTTCTCCTCTTATCACTGTCTTGCACCGGTGAGGGACATTTGTTACCACTGATGAAACTATACTGAAACAACCAAATTGATGATTAACCAAAGTTTGTAGTTTACCTAAGGGTTCGCTCTGTCGTGTTGTACATTTAATGGGGTTTGACAAATGTGTGACATGTGCCCTCCCACTCCAGTACCCCACAGAAGATTTTCCCTGCCATAAAATTTCCTGTCTCCCCCCCCACGGACATCCCTCTCTCCCTCTCTGCTCATCTCTGGAAACCCCTCATCTTTTTACCGTCTCTCTCATTTCGTCTTTGCTAGAATGTGATCGAGCTGGAATCACACAGTATGCAGCCATTTCAATTGGCGTCTTTCACTTACCAATTTGCATTTAAGCCTCCTGCAAATCTTTTCTTGGCCTATTGGCTCATTTCTTTTTCTTTTTTAAAAAAATTATTAATTGATTTGAGAGAGAGAGAGAGCATGCATGTACGGGACGAGGGGCAGAGAGAGAGAGAGAGAATACACAAGCAGACTGTCAGCTGAGCAGGGGACCCATGTGGGGCTCCATCCCAGGACCCGGAGATCATGACCTGAGCTGAAACCAGGAGCCGGCAGCCCAAGTGACTGAACGTCCCAGCTCATTTCTTTTTATGACTGAATAACACGCCATTGCGTGGATACACCGTAGTTTGCCTACCCATTCACCTTTCACCTACCCATTCAACCTTTCACCATTCACTTCGGTTGTTTCCAATTTGGGGGGTGTACTGTTTAACTTTTAACAGCAGGTTTGTGCACTATAATTGAATTTTTCTTGAATCGGCAACCTTTCGGAAATGCTGAGCTAAATATATGTGTACTCAACTCTCCATTGTGTCTTAAATACACAGAGCAAGAAATTCCTAGATCTGGTGTGGTTACCAGCAGAGCCCACCAGGCCACACGGTCAAATGTTCGGACTATAGGATTTTGCAACAGGCCTGAAAAGGCCTTCTCCACAACTGCTGGGTGTTTCAGGATATACTCAGGGTTTCTCAGCCTTTGCACACGTGACATTGGGCGGCTAACATTTGTTGAGGGGGACTGTCGTGGGCATCGTACGACAAGGAGCAGCGCGCTAAAATCCTCGACTGCTGGAGGGCAGCAGCGATTCTGCCTCCAACTGTGATGAACCAAAAATGCCCCCAGACCTGGCCAAACGTCCGCCCGGGGGACAACACGCGCGCTGGCTCCTCCCACTGCTGCAACCACCGTTCGTATAGGAGAACTTCCAAAACCACCGAGCCTCCGATGAAAGCCCCACCCCCAGGGGCGGGGCCGGCCTTTACTGGGCAGCAGGCGGTGCCCTGGCCTCCCGAGGCTCCCTGCATTTCAGGCGTCTGGGTGTGTTTGCTTTGATCTCAGGCCAAGCGCTGCCACTATGCCCACTGGCTTCTGGATGTTCCTCCGAGACAACGAATTCAACATCTTGATGATTTAAGCTGTCAACCGACTGGCCAAATGCCACACTGACGGGCCTCGGGCCTGTCTCCGAACTACGATCCGGTGACTTTCTCACGAGGCAGGAAGGGTCTCCCTAGAGGAGTCACGACGGGCAACGGCCTGCTCCTCTGCTCCCCCCAGTTTCTCCATCAGCGAGTCTAGCGGCTCCCCCTCCAGAATACTGCCCGAAACCGCCGGCTCCCCGCGGCTTCTCTTGTCCATCCCTGGTCGCGGCTGTCCTCGCGCTCCTGCTCTGATGATCCATTTTCTGGACGGCTTCAGGGCAATCATGAACCGACTGTAACTCCCACCCCACCCACCCCCCGCTCCGGCTCCAGGGGCTTCCTGTTTTGGTTTGGGGTTCTGCCCCTCTGTCTACCGTCCCTAACTCCACCCCAAAGAGTGTCCTTAAGTGGAAACCTGAAGAACCAGGATCAGGCAAGAGCAGGTACTGGGCCCCGCGCAGGTGTCTCCCTACACGTGCTGAATCGGCTTGGCCCCCAGGCCCTGGGAGCCCGCAGCTCGCTCCTGATGCCACCTCTCTTCTCATGGGAGGGCTGGCTGCAGCGTGGCCAGCGTCATACCCTCCACGTGGGGGCTGCAGTGGATTCCAGGCCTTGGTCCCATCAGATCAGCCCTTCTAAGGACTCTCGCTTCTCCGGTGGCTGTCCCAGGGGCCAGCTCCACCCCCTGAGCAAGAAGGAGAGTCAGAACTGACAGGGACCTGGGAGGAGTGAGACAGGAGGTGAGGAGGAGCTCTCACCCGGATGGGCTTTTCTGAGACACAACCCTGTTGGGTCTGCCTTAATGTCTGTCTTGAAAATGCAAGTCTGTTCCAACAGGACTGCTGTGTTAGAGTGGAATATGGCATGGGTTTCTCATGTGCTCATGGCCAAGTCCATCCACCAGAAACGGCAGGTGGACAGACTCTATCCAACTGGACTGGACCACACAGAAATACACACACCGCACAGATGCACACACCTCCAGTGTGCGCCGGCTATCTCGGTTCACCTTGTGTGTTATGAGCCACAGCTGTCCACAGCTGGTGTTCTAGCTTTCTTAGGGTTCCACCTTCCCTCCACCACCTCACACTAACCCACAAGCTGCCACCTTCTGCTACCTGGCTCCTTAAACACACAGGTCTTGTCGCAAAGGAAAATGCCTAAACCACATGTAATGTGTAAAACTGTGCTAACTGCTTTTTTTTTTTTTTTCCAGAGAGAAAGTGAGACCATACAGGGGAGTGGGGGGGAGAGGGGAGGAGGTAGGGAAAAGCAGAGAGAGAATCTTAAGCAGGCTCCAAGCCCAGCACAGAACCTGAGGTGGGGCTTGATCTCACGATCCTGAGTTCATGACCTGAGCCAAAATCAAGAGTCGGACTTAAGCGCTTAACCTGCTCAGCGATCCGGCATTGTCTTCTCTTTCTTACTTCCCTTTCCCCTTGTTTTCACTGCTGCCTGGGACTGCACATCTGTCCCAGTCCCCTCATCAAGCATTTAGCAGCCTTGTCGCAGCCTCTGTTCTCTCGGGAACCCGTGTTAGGATACAACATTGCACATGGAGGGAGCGGCAAGTACAAAAGGTAGAAACAGGCTTGGTGTCCCCGAGGACAGGAAGAAAGCCCGCATGACTGATGCTCAGTGGAGGAGAGGGTATAGGCTGGATGGGCGGAGAAGGCAGGATCTTTTAATTAGGGTTCGGGCAGTCAGGGGACGGAGCATGGACATCGGCTGAATTGCAGTGAGAAGCTATTCGCTGCTTACGATCCTTGGGAGTGGCGTGATTTGCTTTGTATATTAAAAAGGTAATTCTAGCTGAGGTATGAAGGATGGATTGCAAGCAGCAGGGCTAGCCAGACCTGAGCGGGGAACCCCTCAGGTCCAGGTGAGACATGGGGTCTGGACCGGGCAGGCTGAAGGAGGCCTCAGAGGTCGCAGGCATCACAGTTGCCCCTGGTGGGCTTGGGAGGAAAAGGAGAAATTCCAGGGGACCCAAGGTCCGGTTTTGTGCATTTCATTATTTTGCAATTTGGGGCAGGTCACTATTCTTTATCTAAAGGAAGAAAAAAACTTTTTTTAATTAATGAAGGTTCTTGAGGGTGGAGCCAAGTTGCAAAAGTGCAAAGCTCATCTGCTGGCTTTGGAATGAAAAATAAAATGAGGAGTGTGTGGGTGCGGGTGTTTGACAAATGATGCAAGGAAAGGCGGTGGCTCCCATTCATCCCTTTCAGGGAACAATAACCACAACATGATAAGCTGTGGAGCAAAGCTCGTCTCTGTGTGAAACGTGGCCAAAGAAAGGAAAGATTAATCACACAGGGAAGGCTGATATCTCAGGGGCAGATTAAGACAACAAGCTAGCAATTTTGAGTCTGATTAGAAATAGCTAAAATCAGAACTTCCAGTTAAGGACTATACTTTTGAGGGGGGCACGGGAGTAGGAAGGGAGATTGATTTAAGTTAATTAAACCTAGTGCTTAATTAAGTGTGCTCAGAAACACACTGTATCCTTTTTGCACAGCTAATGCAAACCTGGGTTCACAGCTCCATGAAATTTGCCGGTGACAGGGAGGTTCCATTAGTGACACGGGTGTGGGTCTAGATCTGGGGGTCAGAGAAGGTGGGCTCTCCTCTCCGTGGGGCCTCTCATCAGCAGGGAGACCTTGGCACGTCACCTGTCCTCATGGACTCCTTGGTATCTTCGTCCCCCGAGATCTCTTCGCGATTCCACTCTCATCCCCAATAAGGATTCTGTCCACAAATTACACTTGCCAAGCCCTACTTTGTTTCCATTTGCGATTCATCAAAACGGCTCGGAGTAATGGCAACAGGTAGCATCTACCCTATGCTTCGTCTGTTCCTTCCAGAGACCGCTGGAAACCCGTGACAGGCATGAACTACTCGATTCTCTTACCATTTATTTTTCTTTTTATTTATTTATAATTTATTTATTTATTTTTAAAAGATTTTATTTTATTTATTTGACAGACAGAGATCACAAGTAGGCAGAGAGGCAGGCAGAGAGAGAGGAAGAGAAGCAGGCTCCCCACCGGGCAGGGAGCCCGATATGGGGCTCCATCCCAGGACCCTAGAGTCATGACCTGAGCCAAAGGCAGAGGCTTTAACCCACTGAGCCACCCAGGTGCCCCCTCTTACCATTTCTAAGAGGTAAACACTATTCACCCCACTTGCTGGAGGGGCAAACAGAGGCACAGAGAAATAAAGTAACCTCCCCAAGATCACACAGATAGTAAATGATAAAACAGAAATCTGGACCCAAGGTTCTGACTGAACACAGAGGAATGGTTTTAGTTTGTGTTGGCCTTGACCTCTTTTGCCTCCCCTAAAGGCTGGCAGCCAAACGTCACTGCTCCAGCCTTGGTTTGTTTTTTTAACTATAAAGCAGATACTCATCCCTGCTCCAACCTCCCTCCAGGAGTTAAAAGGCGCTGATGTCAAGATGCTTAGAAAGCTTTACTGAGACCTGGTGTGTGAGGAGGAGGATGGAGGAGCTCCCGTGAGCAACAATGCTAACTGGTGGTGAAAACGCATCCGAACCAGAGGAATTTGGTCATCTAGGTCGTTCAGGGTTCATCAAGTGGGAGGACTTACAGAGATGACGTCACTGCCTTCCGAGTCATCGGGCTCAGGGGACTCAAGCTTTGGTAGGATTTTTCTCCCTGTTGTTTTCGGGGGTGTGAACCCAGGGGTTCTCGAACATGGAGCTCCTATTGTCCAAAGGGACCCGATGCCTGGCCAGCATCTGTTTTCCTTGCTCGTTAGAGTGGGGGCAGGGTTTTACCTTTGCTTTTCTGGGGCACGTTCTCTCCACTGTGCTTCTCCATCTCAAGCTTCCAGAGGGACAATGGTGGCTTGTATTATCAGTGTCCTTGCTGAATCTTCATGTGGGAAGCAGAAACTCCCGGGCTCTGGGGGTGGGCAGCTTGTGTCCAAGCCCCAGCTCTGCCGTGGGGGGACTTCTGGCAGGGCACTCTGTCACTGAACCTTAGCTTCCCAGTGATAAAAATGGGGTAAGAATGGTACTTCTCTCAGAGTGGTTTTGAGGATTAAGGGAGAGCGCTAGGAGCACTTCCAACTCAAGAATCTTAGTCATTCATTGTAAACTCATTTCCCTCTCGTGACAGCCCAATCAGGGAGGTAAGATTCCTCCCCAGAGGCCCTGGGAGTCAGGGAAGTGACATATCCAAGGCCACATGTCTACAAGAGGCAGAGCCAGGATCTGAACGCCATCCCTATGGCTGAGTTGGAGATCAGTGGTGGGAGAGAGGGAGAGAGGGAGAGAGGGAGAGAGGGAGAGAGCTGCATTCCACACCTGGCTTTGCCACTCTCAGAAAATCACTTCAGCTCCCTGGGCCTCAGTTTCCTCATTTGGGAAGTGGGAATAATGCTAGTCCTTACTGTTATGAGAAGTATCAAGTATGACATAAACTCAAGGTATTGGGCTATTATTTTTTAAAAAATCATGTGGAATAAAAAATAAGTCCTTAGATAGATCTTCGTTTCATTTGACCTGTATTTCTAGACAAACTGCCTTTAGGGCAAACCTTGGGTACCAAGTTCTGCCAGGAGGCACACGGCTAACCTTGAGCTCCCAGAGGCGTACTGTCCCTGCTCCGTGGAGAAGCAGCTTAGGACAAGCTGTGTATCCTAACCAAGTGCTGCTGGGAGTATGCCAGGTCCCCCTTTCCTCTCTAGTGATGGGTCCTACTGGTCACTGCATGCACCATGGGTCAGGGATCAGGTGTCATGTTGAAGACAAAGATGCTGACTTAAATGCCATGCATCAAGGACTCCCTTTGTGGTCAAGGTGACCTTGTAGCTCCTAGACCAGAAGAAATGATAGGACTATCCCAAGTTTATCTTTGAGGATTCCCCCTCCCAGATGGCTTGATACTTTCCTCTGGTGGATTTTGGGAAATATGTTATTGGTTGCAATAACATTCCTGATTCTGGATCCCCTCCCTGTATCCACCTGTACACTTGGACCCGTAACCTTGCTAAGGCCTCCCACTGTGACACTGGCCATGTGACTTGCGTTGGCCTACTGGATGTCTGCTAGCAGATAAGATGCAAGACAAGGCTTGCAGAAGCACTGGCCCCTTCCAGCTTCTGCCCTTGCTCCTCGGCCACCACTATGAGAACATGCCTGAGCAAGAGGCAGGGCTAACCACGTGTGGCGCCTGCTCGACTCACCCCTGTCGCCCCAGCTGAGGTCATCTTAGATCAGCCAATCCCAAAGATCTGGGTAAACACAGCCAGGATCAGCAGAGCCACTTAACCTTTAGCTAAGGTATCCGACTGCTGGGTTCATGAGTGAACCCAACCCACAAAGGCTAACACCTGTAGATTACAAGCTAACTAAACGCTTGTCATTCAGTAGTGAGGCTGGTGGCTGGCTGTTATGAAGGGCTCTCATGGCGATAAGTAATGGATACACACACATCCATATGTGCATATTAAAAAGTACAGTATGCTCTGGGTTTGGTTAGAATTTGCTACACAATCTAAACTATCCTTTCTCTGTTGTTGGAGATACTGGCGCAAAATGTTTCCATTTTCCATACACACACCCGCTTAATGTCGACACTGTTGCATCATGCCAATGAAATCCCGATACAACATGGAAAATTCGAAAGGCTTTTCTCTCCCCCTTATGTCTCACCCTTCCTCTTCCAATCCACTTTTTTAAAATAAAATTCTAAAGTATATTTTAAATAGATAGGTCCTATTTATGAGAAGCACCCATTCCAGGTCAAGAATCTGCCTTTTGGCGAATCCCCCAGACTGTGGTTTTCCTCCAAATGCAGCTGCTCTAAGCCTCCCAGAGTCCTCCTCCTTAGAATTGTTCCTCTGCCTTCACATCCTGTCCTTTAACTGTGAAGAGGCAGGAGCCTTCAAGGCACCTCCTGCCGCCATCCCCAGAAGACCCTCCCAGGGGCTGCCAGCGGGATGCCTGTGCCCCCGCCCCCAGTGCCACTCCCACCTTTTGCCAGGTGACAATCACAGACCAACTACACCCCCCCTCCCTTCTCCCTAGCAGCCTCACAACTTCAGGCAAGCTCCCCAACCCCTGTGAGCCCCAGCCTCCCCGTCTGCACAGCAGCGAAGGTAAGGAGAGGCCCTAGCTCACGGGACTGCCATGAGGATTAAATGAGATAGTACAGTGCCAGCACACGCGGCATTGTGCGAGGCACGGTAAGCCCTTGATAGATGTGAGCTATTATTATAATTGTATGCATGGTGCCATGGGAACCTGAAATCCTGGCGAGCAGTTACTTAATACTTACCATGTGCCTACTGTTTTGAGTATTTTAAGAACTGTTTTCGTGCTTTTTATACGTTTATTTCATTTTTTAAACCTCATGACAACAGTTTGTCGTATAGGTAGTGTTATCTCCAGTTTCTGGATGAAAAAAAAAAAAAAAAAAAACAGAGGCACCGAGAAGTTAAGTAACCTCCCTAAGAGCACACCGCCAACAGATTGCCCTGACAGCCCTCTCCATTCTCCCTACTTTATTATAGTTCTTCGCCCATCCTTCCCACTGGGGGTCCGGGATGTGTAATTAATTTGTGCCTTCTCAGTGCTTAGCACATGTCAGACCACCGTATTAGGGGAGGCTGCCACAGAACATTCTGTGTCCCCCCAGTCTTTTCTCTTTCGGCATCGGTCCCCTTGAGGGCAGAGGACTGGGTCTCCTGATCCCTGCACCTGCTCCTTCCTGAATCGGCCGGGTGGGACCAGATGGTGCCTTGGAGAGGAAACGAGCTCCTTCTCACAGTGGCACACACATGCTCCGGGCTCTCCACACGCCGTCTCACAATCCAGCTGGATTCAAGACACAGGAAGCAAACAAGGCTTTCAGCAGCCTCGGGCGAGCAGGGGTGAAATTAGTAGATTGGTGTACAAAGAAGCGTTTAATAATGCTACCACGCTACCCGTCCTCACGGAGCCGTTGTGACATTCTGCATTAAAGAAGGGAACGACTCTCGGTTCCTGCACCGAACGGGGCCCCGGCATCACGCGGGCTCACAGCCCCCAGAACACTTGTATTTTCTGGCGACGGACGGCGCGCATAGAGGGATCAGGGGAAAGCGACGGCCTCAGACAGAAATGTCCTCGTAGACCCCTCGAAGCCCTTTGTAATGCGGTTGCTCTTCTGCTTGCCTGTCGGGAGTATCAAATTTTTTGTTAACTATTAAGGAGCTGTTTGTTGAACTAATGTCGCCATGGCAACTGGGTGGGGGAGGGGTGCTGTCATAGGCTGGTGCTGCCCAAATTATAGCATATTAATCAAGTGTGTGATGCAATTTCATGAGTTTCCCTGTGTGCCTCCCCATCACGATGAACGTAGAGGACCCGGGGACTTGGGGTTTGCCCCCGTTGTCACTGTTAAAGGCATGTTCCCTCACCAGTCCCTGGTGCTGTACTGTTTGCTGCATGGATGGATGGACGGATGGATGGACAGAAGGATGGATGGATGGATGAAAGCCGGAACCAAAATTTTCCACATACTCATTAGAGCTGTTTCTGCCCACTCTCCCATTTTACAGTGAGGAGGACTTTTGCCAGAGAGAGTTAGGGAAAGTCAGAGAGGTCAACGGGGGCAGGCACGGTCAACAGTTTCCTTGCCTGAAAGGAGGACCGATGGCAACAACAAAGAGGCAGTGCACAGGCTCAGACCGCCTGGGTTCAAATCCCAGCTCCACCTCCTCCCCCGGTGCCGCTCATGAGGGAGTGGCCGCTCTCCCAAGCTGCCTGTTTCCTCAGGTGTCAGAGGAGTCATGACCATGCGTGCTCAGAGGGCTGGTGACGGGGATTATAGTCCAGATTCCACGGCACTTGGCCAGAGTACGTGCCCGATCACACACTGACCGTCACCCCTGCCCTGCCACCACCGGGAGGAAAAGCCCCAAGAGAGGCCCCGTGGTGCTTTCATGGTCTAAAGGTCTAACTGGGCCCTGACCATCCAGGGCAGGATCCAAACCCAGGTCTGGTCAACTCTGCTGCCATGCCATGTTCCTTCCAAGGTCGGCAAACATTTTCTGGAAAGGGCCAGATAGTCAATATTTTAGGCTTGGTGGGTCACATGCAGTCTCTGTTGCATATATATATATATATATATATATATATATATATATATATATAAAATCCTTTAAAAATATAAAACCATTCTTAGCACACAGGCTGCTCAGAGATAGGCATAGTTGGCTGATCCTTGCCATGCTGTCTTAGGAGGAAACAGGAAAAAGAGGAAAGCAAAGTGAAAGGCGACGCATGCATGGCTTCTTCTCCCACTAAGAGCGGGTTGAAGCTACACACAAAAAAGAAAAACTTGGGCCTAGGAATTTGTTTGACTTTAAAAAACAAAATAAAACCAGCCCCGGTGATTCCTTGCAGTCCTCACTGCTCATTCTAGAGTTTACGAAGGGAGGCACAGAAAAGTAGAGTGACTCGGCCAAGGTCACGCTGCTAGTAAAGGACAGAGCCGGCACATAAACCCAGAGGTCTGGCGCCAGACCACCTTCCCACCACCCCAGCCATCCACCTCCACTACGTTGAAAACAATCTCTGTGCTCTATCATTTTGAGACTCCGGACTTCCTCCACCAGCTGACCTGGGAAGGAGCCAGACTCTGGGGTGTGGTTGGTCTGTGATCCTGTCCCGGCTCTACTGTTACTGAGTCTGTGACCTTGGAAATGATGAACCTTTTGGTCTTCAGGCATATTTGGTAAAGTGGGGGATATTTGCTGTACCCTCCCTCTTATGAGGGAGGTTATGAGGTTAGCAAATGGCCTTGGACATGCCCAGTGCTGGGCAGATGTCACAACAGTTATGACAATGATGGTGGCAGGAGAGAAAAACAGCCCCCAGAGAGGCTCAAGCCCTAATCCTCAGAATCTGTGAATGTATTACTTTAAATGGCAAAGAGGAATTAAGGTTGACAATCAGCTGACTTTAAAATAAAGAGTACATGGATTATCTGGGTAGGCACAATGCATTGCAAGAGTCGTTAGAGGCTGAAAAGATGGGCAGAAGAATCAGTTTCAGAGTGATGCAGTAGGAGGGAAACTCGACTGGCCATAGCTGGCTTTAAAGATGGAAGAGGCCATGAACTAAGGAATTAGGGAAGCTTCGAGAAGCTGGAAAAGGCAAGCCATGGAATTCACCCCCAGAGCCTCCAGAAAGGCATGCATCTTGCTGACACCCTGATTTTAGCTCAGTGAGACCTCTTTCAGACTTCTGACCTCTAGGACTGTAAGCTTGTGTGGTTTCAGGCACAAAGTATTTGTTATCACAGCAAAAAGAAAGAGGGAACTGACACACCATTTGTGACAGAAAGGAGAAGCCTCCTGTGTGTGCTCACCAGCGCTGCTCAACCAGCCACCCTGGGCTTCCGCTTGGTGGGACACGTGACCCGAACCTCTCCATTCCAGGACACTTGCTGGGATGACCGTCAAAGCCAAGCCCTCTTCCCATGGGGGTTGGCGAGAGAAGCTGCTGGATCTTTGGGGGGAAACTTGGCTGAGCAAAGCCCGCACAGAAGACATTGGAGTCTCGGGATAGGGAGAAGCAAAGCCTGCTGACATGGTTTAGGTCCTGCTGGGCTCAAAGCCAGGCCAGCTCAGACTTTTCAATTACATGAACTGCTTTTTTGTTTTGGACTTCCGTCAGCTTGAATTAGATCTCCAGCTTGTAACTAAAAGTCTGACTAATATCATCAAATACCCACTTAAGTACTGTTACCTACTAGTTTCAACTGTTATCATTTCCTTGGCCAGCGATGTCTGGGCTCTGAAAGACCACAGAACTGGGTTGAGGGCAGGGCTGTAGGGTGGGGTGTCAGACAGACACAGGGGAAGGCGGGACGCCATCTCTCCTGGAGCAGGAGCAAGAGGAGCTGGAGGAAGGAGCAAAGAGCCCCTCACACACTCCCGAATGGGAGCGTGATGTGAACTCACACCCGGACCTGTGGAGAAGCACAACCCCCGATGGGGTCTTCACGTCTAGTCCAGCAGGGCTGAGCACATTTCAGATCGGTGGCACCTGGGACAGGACAGTGGTAGCTTGGTTTCCCAGATGAGTACTTTTTTTTTTTTTTTTTTCTGGTCTTGCCTCTTAAATGCCGATAGCATCCCCGGGTTCTGTTTTCTGCTCTGAGCTGTCCCTGAGAGAGAATGCAATCACCCCGTGGCCTTGCCTTGCCCCTCCGTCAGCTGTCTGTCCATCTTCGCACCTCCCCAGTCGGCTGGAGGGATGTGGTACATGCCCTTTGGTGATGGTGACAGTTGCCCATGCTGATTTTTTACAGGACAGCGAGGACGGGGTGGGGTGTATGCCACCATTGGGGAGGGTGACACAGTTTGAGAAGAACCCAGATGATGGTTCTCTCTTCCTCCCCCAGGACTACCCCCATCAGGGCGACAACCACAGACCTAGATATGGATGACTCCTGAATTAGTCCATCCTGTCCTGAAATGGCCTATGCCCGTGTTGGACATTTCCAGCAGGATGGTGACGCAAATGCTGACACCGAAACTAACAGCAAGACCGCTGCTAATGGGACGCAAGCATCCTCCTATTGAGCACTTGCTCCGTGCCAGCCATAGCTCCTGATGCTCCTGCACTGACTTGTACAGCCTCTCAGGCAGCTAAGAACTGCGTAATCCCCATTACACAGATGAAGACACTGAGGCTCTGGATAAGGAAATGACCCCTCCAGGGTCACACCGCTAGTTAGTGGCTGAGTCAGGATTTGGATTCCTGCTGTTGGGACTCCCTGAGACCAGCCGCTTCACCATCGCTCTCCACTGCCTCCCAGTCTCTGGGCATCCCACAAGTGCGTCAAATACTTGTGTACCACCTGGCACGTTCTCCCTCTGTTCGCTCCCCAGCTCAGCAGGATCACTCCCAGGTTTCTAAGCCAGGCGCTGAGGGCTCCCTCTTGACTCCCCTGTCCTCACTTTCTGTGTTCCAGGCCAGTCGATGCTTTCTCTGAATGGGTACCCTGGGGCAACTCCCATCGCTCTACCCCTGCTGTGACTGCCTGCCCCCCACTCAGGGCCACGCCTTCTCTCCAGGGCCAGCTCTCTGCAGCTGCCTTCTGACCGCGTCCATCTGTCTGTGTGTCCATCCTGCCTTTGCTCTGTTCTACCTCAGCCCACCCTCTGTGCTATGACCACATCACGTTTCTAAACCGGAGACCGCATCACATCACCTGCCTGGTTTCAAACTTCCGAAAGCTGCTTGCTGCTTCCTACAGACAGTCCAGTCCTGAGCATGGTGTCTGAGATCTCTGGGCTTTGACTCATCTGACCCGGCCCATCTCAACTGCCATGGGCTCCCCCATCAGGCTCTACCTGCTCCAGCCAACACCGGACTAATGGCACCCTCCAAATGTCCCAGACTTCCTCTCCCTCTGTGCCTCTGGGCACGCTTCCCCAATTTCCCAATCCGCAGAAATCCGTCCCGTCCCTCAGGCTCTAGTCCGGAGCCTCCCAGAGAAACCCTGGGCAGAATGAAGGATTTTGTTTCTGTGGGTGGGAAGCTCACAGACTTCATGTCAATCCAGGCATCACAGGACACACTGATTTCTGCACTGATTTACTGACTGATTTTGATTTACTGACTCTGTGCCTGTCCCCGCTGCAAGCACATTCCACAAACTCAGTCGTCACAACTACCCCATAGTTGGGGCCATAAGGTCCATGGGAATCCAGAGGGGGGGGACAAGAGCCTCAGAGGAAGCTGCTGGACGTGCTCAGGGGACACCCCAGCCTGCCCGGGGCCTCCAGGTGCCAGGTCCTCAGAGGAGCCTATGCTGGCCATGCCCTCTAACCTCAAGACCCCGCTCCTCTCCCCACCGAGCCCCCACAGCACTCTAGGCCCTATCCTCAGGAGCAATGAGATGAGGCTGGACAAGGACAAGGAGAGGGAACCCTGGCAGTGTTATGACACAGGGAGTGGAGGCTCAGGAGGAAGAAGGAGAGGGAGAGTGAGGGACCCACTCATCTTTCGCGGGCCAGGCCTTCTCCTGGGGTGGGGCAAAGGAGGCTCCTCGGGCAGGGAAGCATGGCATGGGCTGCAGAACCATTCCGTTCCAGGCCTCAGGAGAGAGGACAACAGAGAAGCATGAGGTTGTCCAGGCCAGGGCCAGAGAGGATGGGGCAGACACTCCAGGAGGCCAGGAGGAAGGGTGTGCGTGCACTGCTCTGTTGCCCCCTTAGAACCTCTCCTCTCAGCCAACAAGCCAGGAGTCCTACAAACTCTCCTGGGCTTCCCAGGCCTGCCACCCCCACCATTGGCTTCTGTGACCAAGGGTCTTGTTCCTCCAGCCATGTGGGTTCCTCTCCCTGCCTCAGAGATTTAATTGGTCTTGATTTTTCTTAAGTGAGAACTTCATCTTTCTCCTGAAGATTGTCAGGGGCTAAGGCCAAAATGGGAGTTCCATTTCAAATTTCTTACCCGTTTTTAACAATAGACACCCTCCTTTGGCATGCCTACACTCCAATCACTTCGTACCTACCTGACATTTGGCCACCTTCGCTGTCCCGACTCTCCCTATACTGGGTGTGGCGTTTGGATTTTGACACTTGCTGAGTCTAAGGGAAGTTGTGGACATGGTCTGCTCACTGTGTGGCTCAGCATCCTCCGGACAGATGCGCAACGAAAGCCTTCACACACGTGCCCGTCAGGACCCCGGGAACATCTGCTACTCCACCCAGAGGACCAAGGGTAACTCAAGTTTAAGGTTTAAGGGGACCTTTCCCATTGAAAAATCATTGAGAATAAGAAGGAAGAGCCTCTGAGAAAAGCTAACAGGAGTCATTCGAAAAGTATGGTGCTATTTTAAAAAAATCTATCTGTAACAGCATTTTCTCGAACATATTGTAAGAAGAGAGCTATGCTTTCAGGGGGACTATAGATAGGAGGTGGTACGGGGGAGAAGGAATAGCAGTGTTTTGACCATCTTTTTGGGAGCGAGATCGCCTGCGAGGTCTCTTCCGCCTTTTATCTCACTTACTCTCCCGGATGGTCCTGTGGGGTGTATTATTTCCCCATTTTACAGATCAGGAAACTCAGGGAAAATCTAGTTCTGGACTGTTTTGTCTCATCTTGTGCATATAATTCTGCAAAAACAGCTTATTCCCAGCAAGTGCAGCCAAGTCTAATTCAAATTCTCTGGCAATTTGAAATAGAAGCCAAGCTGCCCATTGAATGATTTTCTACCTCAAAAACATCCCGCTTTCATTAGCGTTTCGGTCGTACCCATCGTCAGCGCCCAGAGTACGTGTCCTAGAACGGGTCAGGCACACTCAGTCGTGTGGTCAGACTTGCTAAGCATGGATCACTGTGGTCCCCTGCACTGGGGCCAGTTACCTAGTTGTTAGCTCATTTGATTCCATTCACTGAAAGGGAACAGTGCCCCTGTATCCAGGAGCCGCCCGACGATGAAGACTTCTCACTTACTTGGGTTGGCTCTAATGTGGTCCAGGTTAATGAAGCTGTGCCTAGGCTTTGCCTCTCTGATGCAAAACAAGGCTGCTGACTGGAAAGTCCAAAGTATAGGGGTAGTGAGTGACTGGTTTTAGAAATTGCTTTATGCAGGGATGCCAAGAACTAGCCCGGATGCCACAAGTCCTCTCTCCCATCACGGCTGCCTCAGCAGACATCACTAATCCATTGTGGCACACCATTTCCTGGATATTCCCCAGACTCCTTCACAACACCCTGCCCCTGCAGACATGAGCAATTGATCAGAGTCCAAAAGATGAAATCTATTTACCATCCCTGCCCTAGCCCAGTATCTCATCTAAACAGAGGCGGCACAGAAGCTGAGAGAAGCTGCAGACATGACAGAGCCAGGGACTGGGGCTTCTTTCCTCTGAATGCTTCCCCTTTGAAGCTGCCCAGGAAGGTCCTTCATCCCTGGTCCCTTCCCACTAAAGGTACCAGTGAAGTGGGGGTCACTTGCCAAAATGTCAGACATTTTTTAAGAGCCCGCAGGCACTGGGGGCAGTGCCTGGGCCCTAGATGGCTTTGGCTCACACTACAGTCCTACAATCCAGCTAGGGTCACAGCATGATGGGCAGGGACAAAAGGCAGGCCCGTGGATGAGCTCATTCTATAGTCCAGCTCTACTGCTAATGCCTGATAAATGTCTCAGGAAAATGCAATTTATTTTTGTTTTTAAAGAAAAAGAAACAGCAAAGAGTTTACTGAAAGGGAAAGTACATACTCAAGAAGGGAGTGCGAGCCGGCTCTGAGAGGGAGCCGTCCCAGGAGGCTTGGGTCTCACCTACTTGTAGTGAGGTTAAAGCGAGGGATTGAACTTTCACGAGAGGGATGGGGGGTTCCCCCAGGAGTGTGGAGCTCTGGGGAACCTTGCCCGCCCTTACTTTAGGTCACTTGACGCATGCGTCCTAGCAGCTCCTGAGCTTTGTGCTCTCTAGCGCCCCTGGTGGAGGGGTCATCCTCGGTCACTAAGACACGCACATGCTTGGGTCTCCATAAAAGGTGCCTGGCGTTTTTATTCTTGTTAGGTCCCTGACTGCCGCTTCTCTGTTGCTTACTGCCTGCCATCCTGTTTTAATTCCTGTTCCCTGATCCCTATGCTACCCCACCTGTAACACCATCACCCTGCCTCTCCACACACTTCTCTCCTTTGGGTCCTGGGCTCCCCACACCTGTGTGACGCACACCTGTGCAGCGGGCACTCCTTGACCCATGTTGGAGACGCGGGCCTCGCTCGGCTTGTTGGCACTTGGCCCACACCCGAACAGCCTGGAGCGCACCCTGGGAGACGGTACCCCGGCCCCAGAGCCCAGATAGGGTTTCAGAGGTGGCCACTTGAATGGGTTGGCAGTATGCCCCCATTTAGCCTGCCTGCCTAGTGTTATCTCCCGCTTTTCCAGCAGTCCAAGCTGCGCAGGTGTCTCTTAGTGGTGTGTACCCATACCATCCTCCAGGGGCCCCCTCTGGCAATGCCATCTAGATCCTTCTAGGTCTGCCTGCAGGGCAAATACGGGCACTTGTGGAGTGTGAGGATTGGACTTCCGCAGATGCTAGCTATACCCAGTTCAGGCAAGTGCAATTTTTATCTGAACCCGGCTACGAGTCCCAGTGTGGTGTGTGGCGCCTTTTATAAACTGAAGCATTGTTCTGAGAATCCGTCTCCCAGCTGAAGAGGCCTCACTCAGGAGGGGATGGGGGAGGGGCACTGGCTGTGAGGCTCAAGTTCATGCCACCCAAACTCAGCTCTTAAATGATTTTCCATCTGTATCAACAGAATCTTTCTTCTGTATGGTGCTTTTCAAGTTGTTAAGATCATCTGCAAAAGGAGGAGGCTCGCCCTGGTTTTCAGTTCACTGGGGGACACGGAGGTCCTGAGAAGTCAGACCACTTTCCAGGAGGGCCCCCAGCAAGTAATAAATGGCTGAGCAGCCCTTGCCTTCCGCTGGGTGCCAGGATTACAACGGCGCATCAGAGAGAGCGCTGGGACAAATGGAGCCGTCTTCTCATAGCATCTCCATTTTACAGAGTGGGCTCAGGGGTGCAATCGCTTCCCTGTCCCCACAAACCCCAGTTAAGCCCGGGCTCCTGACTCCCAGCCCAGAGCTCTGTCTTCTGCCTTACGCTGTCCCAACACTGAACCTTCATCCAGGGTCATGTCCCTCATGTAGAAGACTAGGGCTCCTGTTTATTGGGCACTTACTATGTACTGGCCCAGGGCCAAGCCGCTGGATAGGAGTTGATTCACGGACTCCTCCCAGCCACCCTCTGTGGTAGGTGTTATCACAATCCTGCTATCAGCCGAGAAGACTGAAGTATATAAGATCATCGCCCCCGACCCCACAGCTAGTGGAAGAGGCAGGATTTGAACCTGGGGCGATGGACTACAGGGGCCCTGCTCCTCTTAACTAGCCATCAACTCCCATGGCGCCTCCCCATCACTTTCCTTTCTGGTCATTTGACGATCACTTACTGAGCACCTACTATGTGCCAAGGGCTATGAATCAAAGACACAGCCCCTGCCTTCAAAGCCCCACTCCTGCTTAAAGCTTTGCCAAGAAAGCATCCAGGCATGGCTCACATGTGTTGTTCAGCCCTCCCCTCCCATCCGTTGTCTCCCACCCACTCCCCGCCAGCCCTCCACAGCGGTCAGGACTCAGCTGAATAGAGTCTACACACAATGACTGTCAAATGTCAAACTCAATTCTCATCCGTGTTGTCAGTTTCTTAAAGAAAACCTGTCTCCAGCCTCCCACGGCACCCTGTCCTCAGGGGTCCTTGATAAAAATTCACAGCTGCTGCTGACTGAGGCCCAGGGCAAGAAGACCCAGTCACAAAGCACAAAGGAAGCCTGGGGGCTCATTCCTCAGACCATCCCGTTCATAGTGTGTGTCCCTCCAGCCCAAATTCCGCACCTGGGTCTGGGGAGGGATTCTTCTCACGCTAGCTTGAGTCTGTGCTACTGGTCTTGCCAAAGAGCCCCGGCGCCCTTCGGAAGCCACCCTCACTGTCCTCCCACAGCCTAGGCTACTAGGGGAATCCTGCCACAGCGGCCCCCATGGCTTTTTCTTCTGGTCTGTGTGGCCTGGATCAAAGCTCTCGATGGGAGGACTAGCTGGTTAATCTTTTGGTGGTCTTCTTGGCAGGGGACAGGGCTCCCCAGAGCCTCTAATCAAAATGGCCACCGTGCTTGGAGAGTTGCCCATCCCATCATGCACGTGAGGCGCCGTCATATGTGTGGCTGTCTGAAGGTAGCTCGGGTACAGCAGGGGCCAACAGACAACAGGTCTTAGGAAGACGCGACGGTCATCTCATCCAGTAACTTCCAAACAGTTTTACAGCAGAACCCCACCAAACAGGCAGTGCTGAGAGAGTGTGCGCTCACAAGCCCCCCACCCCTCACCCTACTACCCCTGGGCGTTCCAGGGCATCCCGGGAATAGAGTCTGTAAGACACTGCCCCAGTCCAGACTGCTCCTTTCTTCAACATCGATGCTTCTGCAACCCACACTTGCATTCTCCCAGTGACAGGGAACTCACTACTTCCAGCTGATGCCTATTTCAACTCGGAGTACCTCTTTTGTTAGGAATTCGTCCTTAGGCTGGGCCAAAGCTGCCCATTCTTCAGCGACAGCCCTGCAAATGCGCAAAGGTGGCTTTCTCACCTCTCATTGGTCAGGTCTCCTCAGGGCCGGGGGTGACAAACCTGTGAATCAGGTTATTCCCTCTCTGTTCTAAGATTATCTCCCTAGCCCTGGTTAGAGGTTCCCTGGACACAGTTCCAAGCCCAGGCCCTCTGGATGGCCCATCTGAGCTGCTGTCATGTGAGCAGAGAACGGAAACCCAGGCACCTACAACCTCGGTTTGCTTCTAGGGAGGGACTGGCAGGGCCCCAGTGAATTCCAAGGGACTCACACCTGGGTTCTCTGCACTGTGCCATTTCTAGGTCCATCTAGAGGGAAGCAAGAGTCTGAGCTGCGAAAGCCAGCTGCCCCCACCCCAGACAGGCTCCAGGTCTGGCTGCCCCACGCCCTGTCCTCATTCCCTTTCCCTTCTTGAAATCCAGGGGAGGCCCAGACTCTGGCCAACACGTGGTGACTCACCAGTCCCGGATTGCTTACATCCTGGGAATCTCGGTACATGTTGACTCCAAGAGCTGTCGGTGTGTCAAGACCTACAAAGAAGAGAAACTCAATATTAAAAGCAGGGCAGAGCCACTGGGTATCCAACTGTCTTTCCAGGCAGCCCTGAGGCCCCAGGAGACTGGGACAGAGAGCCCGGATGGGAAAGGAGAGGAAAGGAAAGGAAATGGGAAGGACTGGGAAGGACGAAGCTGCTCATTAAACCAACCTCAAAACCTCTGGGCTTTGTGGTGATGCTGAGAAGGGTGGGGGGAGGGGAAAGACCCTCACCCTGGGTGAGTCAGCAACTCGCTGAGAAGCAGGTCTTTCAGGAGAGGGAAACCAAAAGCACGATCAGATGGGGCGGGGTGGGGAGTGTCTCCCGCACCTCACTCCGGCTCTCCTTGAGTCTCTGGGGTCTGTCCTAGCAGCAGCTGGCCGTGTGTGGTTCCATTTTGATGAAGGTGAGGAGAAAAGCCCGGTGCGCAGGCCTCAAGTCCAAAAGATACTGCAGTCCTTAAAACAAAAGCCCCAAATGCGTATTTATATCCTGGGAGACTCCTGCCAAGCGAACCCTGTGTGTGCTTTGAAAATTCCTCAGGAGAGCTGTAGCCGGAGGAATAAGGCGTGTGCCCGGCTCGGAGGCTGCGTTCCCAGCATGGCAAGTTGAGGCCTGAGCTCTAGAGGTTTCTGCAGCCGGCAGAGGCCCACCTGCAGCGCACGTGTGCGCGTGGGGCAGCGTGCTGATGAGCGTGGAGGCCGTGCTCCTCGCTCCCCACACCCAGCCTGCCTCCCAAGCAAAACCTGTTTTTTCTTGTTTCCCTAAGAATTCTGCGGTGAGCAGAGGGTTCTCTGCTCATCTATGCCTGTTTGCAAGGAAAAACCGATTGACCGGCGGTGGGGGGCTGGGGAGGAGAATCTTCACGACAATACGTCCTGTGGTCGTGTAACCACGCACCGGGCACTGTATTCACCTGCTCTGTTGTTCTTCTAAGGGACGCTCGCCCGGGAGCTTGCTGGAAGAACAGTGTCTCAGGCCCCACCCAACCCTACAGAGTCGGAACCTGCCTCTGCCACAAGCTTCTCGGGTGACTCCTGGGCACACTAAGGTCTGCAGAGTTCTCCTTGGCAATCTTGGGAGGGATAGTAATATTCATCCCTAACCACGGAAGGAAGGCAGGCAGGCAGGCAGGCAGGCAGGCATAGCCCATTCTCCAGGTGAGGGGAAACAGGTTCAAGAAGCTACGATGTGGCTATCATGGTCTTACGGCCAGTAAGTGGCAGAGCTGATCCAAGCCCATGTTTGTGCGATTCCCAAGCAAGCCAGTGTTCCCACGCCATGGTGTGATCTTGGAGGAGTGCGGAATGAGGGCATCGAAGGGATGGGTTTGGTGGGAGGGCTGAGGGAAGAGCAGTCGGCCAGGGGTGGGTAGAGGACCTCAGGCTCCACAGCAGGAGGGTCCCCGGTATCCCAGAGAGCGCTCAGGGAGGGAGGCATTGCACACAGCGGACTGATTCCTCTCCTCCCCACTTTCGTGAGGGCTCGCAAAAATTTTCCAATTAAAGGTTCTGGGCTTCCTTCCTGCAGAAGAATTCAAGCTTCTACATTAATCCCAGTGGTTGATTAATGCGGATTCCAGGGCCAGCTCTCTGGCCCCCTGTACTTAGAACTACCCATCCAGCGGAAGAGGTCCCCAGGGACCATCGAACCTTAGTATCCCAGGCACGGACGTGCAGGGAGGCCAATACTCTGTAAAGCCCTTTAGAGTTTAGAAAGAGCTTTTCATCCATTAGCTAATAGCTCCTTTAAAGAACTTGGGGAGTGTCACCAGTGCTATTTTGCAGGTGAGGAAAATGAGGCATGGAGAGGTTAAGTGATTTTCCCGAGGTCACAGAGCTTCGGGGTAGCTTGGGGTTGAGGTCCTCTGATAGCTCAGCTGCTCTTGCGGGGGGACAGCGATGACGTCACAGGCTTATGAGGCTCTCTGCTCACTGAATGCGTTTACGGAAGAGACTCATGGGTCAAGAGGAAAATGGTTCACAGCCCACACAGGGGATGTGACGGTTACCTTTCTCCATGGAAACTGGCCAGCTGGGGTGCCTGGTTTATCGGTTACTCACATATTACACGATAGATCGTTCCTTCCACTGCCTTGGCTTCCCTAAGGCAGATGAGCTCACATAAGGTAGATGGGGGGATGACGTCAGTCAAATCTGGAGGTCACAGTGGGTCATGGGCGAAATGTTCCCAGCCCATTCATGTTTTGCTCCACGTGAGGGCAGCTGGATGCAGAGCACCTGGACACAGCTGGGTGCAGCAGATGCCCACCTGTGCCGCTCTCCTCTCGGTTCAGCGTGGCCATGGGCTCTATCTTAGCAACGCCTATTGCTCAGCTCTCGAGGGTCATTGTGCAAGGGCCATGGGCTAGCCCACCCATCTCTGCTACCCTGCGGCAAAGGCTGCAGCTGCCCTTCTACCCGGAACTTCTGGGAAAGGCATCCGTCCCCTTCTGCCTTCCCAGCCTCGACCAGTCCCCAGCCCCTTCCATCAAGTCCTCCTCTTCCTTTGTAAAATACAGCCTGCAGCGATTCAGGCCCTAGATTACTGATTTTTTTTTTAAATTCAAAACTCAGCATGCCTGTTGAACCGCACTTGTATCATCACAAGGAGTGTGCTTTAGTACAGACTTGTGTAGATTGTGAGCGCTCTGATGTCCCCCCATGGTCCCCCAGAGCGCTGCGATTTTTGAATGTTTTAGAAAGCAAAGTTTTATAGGAATGCGTGTATTATTTTATAGCAGAAATTCCTTCATAAGGTCGGTTGCATTCTAGGTACTGATATCTACTTATTAAATATTGAGTGTGTTCATCCTAAATCCTGAATATATTAGACATTTGATTAACAGTCATTTATTGAGTACTCGTATATACCTGATTGTGTGCTAAGCACCGGAGAGACATAAATAAGTAAGACCCAGTCCTCACCTTTCAGAAATTCCCAGTATCAAAAAAAGAGGGAGATAAATTCTTGTCTGAGTTTGAGAAAGGACAGTGTGTGCAGAGGTGGTACGGGGGCTGAGAGTGGGGGTGCAGCTCATGGATGCCTCTTTGTCTCAGGATAGAAACCACACTCCTTACCCCAGGGCTTCCCAAGCCCTGCAGGGTCCAGCCCTTGCTCGTCTCGCCCTGCCTCACCTTGCCCCTCTGTGTTCTGGGCTCCCTGCCTGACCCCTAACCCCCATGCCTGGGGCAGCCCCACGGCTCTCCTTAATTCCTTTCCTTCAATGCTCTATCCTCCCCCTTCCCCTAATTAGCCCTAACCCACCCTGTAGGATCGAGGGAGGCAACACATGTAACATGCTTAGAAACCTGTGAGCAGGTACATTGACTAATACTATTACTAATGATATTTATTATTATCCTTCAGCCGGTGGGCTGCTGCTTCTTGAGCAGACAGAAGTAGAGTACTTTGCTTGGGGTTGCACAGGGAATTATTCTCAGAGCTGGGGGGAGTCTCAGTGAGTCGGTCCTGTTTTCCCTGTTTATCCTTGCACCCAACCGCTGAACCATCACCCACAAGACGCCGGATCCTAACCAGCATGGGGGAGAGTACCGGCCTTGGAGACGGGATGTCTGAGTCTGAGTCGCACACCCTTGTTCAGTGCCTGCACGCCTTATTACTCCTCTCCTCGGGACCTCGGCTGCCTTACCAGCCAAGTGGGGCTCTCACACTACCTCCTCCTTGGGCCTCGTGGGGGATCCAGTGCCCTGGTGCACATGGAAAATAGCAGCTTTCGTGGGGAGCACTGTAAATGGATTAAAGGACGTTTCGATGTCCTTCAAGCTTGAAATGTGCACACGTTTCCAGTCTCCCCGCTCCAGACTCCTTTCACCAGAAAGTGTCTGTCATATGGAGCAAAATCCCAATAAGGAAAAATCTGCCCGTAGGATTTCCCCTACAGCACCCCCCCTTCCTGTTGTGGCCTACTTTAAGCCTATTGGTTGCTAGACACCTGAAGGGGGGGAAAAGGAAAAGCTACTTGAACAGTTTGTAGGAGAAAAACACCCCCCCCACCGCCACGGTCACTCCCACTATCACAATTTATTCCATTCCATTTCTTCATTCAGCAAACATTTAGCAGATGAGTAAGAAACTCCAGGCCTGGTAAACAGGCCATTATGTCCTGTGGTGATGGCCTCATATTGAGGAAAGGGCAAGGAACCGTGGAATACAGGGGAGGGGGTGAGGGGTTCTGGCCAGGGCTAGTCCAGACTGGACACGAGATTAAGGTCAAGCACAAAAAAGGTGGGAAGCTACAGCCACTTCTGTGTAGCCGTCATCCTGCAAGCGGGAGGTGTGGTCTTAAGTTGCCTGTCTTTGCTCCAGATAACGCTTCACCCTGCTCACCAACGACAGCCTTTAATTCCAAAGAGCATCACTAGCGAGTGACTAACACAATGTCCACCACTTCCTGAGCGCTTGTACCGTGCCAGGCACTGAGCCGAGTCCCCCACACGCCTTCTCTCTCTCCCACGGCAAATCTGAGGAGCACATGTCCACGCCCCCATTATACAGATGGAAACCGGAATCTTTCAGTGATCAAATATACTGCCCCAAGTCACAGGAGTCAACTTCCAGCACTGGGGTTCGAACTCTGGACTCACCAGATATAGTCTTTCCAGTTCCCCCCTCCCACCCCTTAACAGGCTCTTAAACTTTGGCTCCATGGCTGGAATTGCTGGCAAACTGGGCAGTCTCTCCTCCAAGCCCAACCTACTCTTCTACTAAGATCCCCTCAAGAGCACAGAGGATGCTGAGTTCACAACCTCCCCAAGGCGTGCGGGCATGGCTTGACGCCTCAAACAAGCTGAATTCTACTCTAGAATTGATCTGTTACTCATTTCCAAATATTTCCTCTTCAAACCTGTTCAGTGTAATAGACATTCAGGGAAGAGGTGCCCGGTCCTGGGCTGGGCAGGGTCTGTTTTGCTCACCACTGTCTGGGGAGATAAGGTGAGCCTTTGCAGCCGGGTTGGAGCTGGAGACTTCGACGATATTACTGTGCCAGTCGTGGCACATGGCCATGGTGGCAAGCTCACCAGGACGGGCCCCCGGGAATATGGCAGGGGGCGCGGATCTGAAAGGCAAAGAAAAAGCTGGGTGGGGGGGTCCCTGCTGGATACAGATACCGGAAGCTAGCTGGAGTGGCCGTAGCCAAGCAGGCCAAAGAAAGAGCAAGCGCCAGATCTTTCAGGGACCTGCAGGCATTTTAAGACATCGGGTCCTTCTACCCGTGAGTGATGGGAACTCGCCAAAGAGCTGGGAGCTCCGTGTCTGCAGGACCTGGCAAATGGCAGCCCTCAAAAGTCATTGTTGAGTGGTCAGTGGAGTCCTGCTGACACCCCCCCACCCCATCCTCCAGCAGTCTGAGAGGCATCCCTGGGACCCTGCCATATTTACAAAGGCCAACCACAGGGCAATCTGATTTGTGTAGGGCACAATTGTCCCCGGGGCACCTGGCCTGAGCCTCCTTCTGTCAGACCTCAGGGGAACCCTGGCTCGGGTGGCTGCTGGCAGATGTTGGGGACGACTACACCTTTGATTACAGCTCACGTTTCAGAGGGAAAAACACAGCTCCCTGGAGATTGGGAGTCTATGAAAATGAGCCCTTGCAAAAGAGAGGAAAGTGAGCTGGAAAAACAAGCCCTCTGGGCGGGCGGTGGTTTCTTTATTTAAAATAAACAACAACAGCAAAGAGGATCAGCCTGAATGAGAAGCAGGTTCTGGATAATCCCTAAGGGGCGGGACTTAACAGCAAGTGGCAGAAGGTGGTTGAAGAGACTGGTCTGCAGGAAGGCTGTACAGGGTAACGATCGGCAGACATGGTCTCCCAGAACGGGGAGGGGATGTCTGCCTCCCCATCGTCCTGCCCCAGTGGGAAACACAGCTCCTGCGGACATTAAATTTAACCCTCATAGGGAGACTGGTAGACCCGGTTTAGATAATGCTTTCTACCATTTACGAGTCTTGTGTCCACAGACAAAATACTTTACGTCCTCTGAGCCTTAGTTTTGTCATCCATAAAATGGATACGATGGGGATTAGATGATATTATGAATGTAGGAGCTGGGGCTTGAACGCGTGTGTCTGAATACAGTTCTTCCATTTTCCCCCACACTGCCTCCTGACCTTTAAAGACAGCTTTCTTCCTCTCCTGCCTTGATTATTATTATGCACATACATGCAGTTAATAAACGCTGGTTCTGCTCCCCTTTTTTCCCCCCACCATGTTTAGCACAAATCTGGGTATTCAGGAGGTGCTTAATAAAGCCATGCAAATTAGACCCTCGTCTGTGCAACACAGTGGCTGAGAATATACAAGGAAAAGGCAGCGAGCTGTGTTTTATTTCTCCACTGCATCCTGTTTGGAGCCCTTTATTAAATTCTTAAGTATGACTTGCCTTCAGGGTCAAAATAAAATTTCCACAGATTTCCACTTTGCACTCATAAATGATTCTCACTAAACACTTTTTCGTTTTAAATTTTTTTATGTGTGTGAGAGAGCATAAATGTACTGACTCATAGCTGGAAAAACTCCCTAACACATTCCAAATTTGTCGAGTCACATGAATTGAATAAAAGCGCTTCACGTATGCTAGTCCTAGGCTGGCGAGTCGTCCCGCCGGCTCTGGGGCCCACCCGCCCCCCACCCCCCGCTCCTACTCCAGGGACCTGGGGGTACTTCTACAGTGGGCATCAATTATCCAAAGCAGGTTCAAAGGATACAAGGATTAAAAAGGATTTAGCACCTAACTCAAGCCAGACACAAATTCTGCAAGGCAGTGTCACATAGATCCCAAAACATCAAATAAAAATTTGCATATAGGATCCCTGAAATTTAACAACTTCGTTTATTGACTCAACTCTATCGAGCCCTTTCCATGCAGGACTAGTTTAATCTTCACGGTCACCCTGGTGGGTGGGGTGATTACAACAAGCCTCCTTTTACAAGAGAGGAAACTGAGGTACAGAAGCGTGAGTAACTTGCTCAAGGTCTCGCAGCGTGCAGATGGCAGAGCTAAGATTCAACCTGATCTCGCTCTAGAGCAGATGCTCTGACACGCCCAGCCATTCATTCTGAAGGGAAAGAACCCTTCTGCAATGAAGAAAGAAAGCTCCATTTATTCCACAATTGTCTACCCAACACTTAGAATACAAACACTGCACCAGATGTCGAAGGGAGGCTGTTGGTAGGCAATTTGGTTACTGATTTCACTGAGTTTGGAATTGCACAGAGGAGCTATGATGTATGCACAAATAATTACGACAGAAGTAAGTGAGAATGCCAACAGCGGGGTTGTAAAGTGGTGTGGGTGGCAAAGCCTTGGTAAGGTGGTAACTCTGGCTGGAGTGATCCGGAAAGGCTTCCTGGGGGAGGTGTTATTTGGCTGGATTGAAGGATGTGAAGATGTGTGGGATTCAGGTGGGAGGTGGCCGGACAAGGTCCCGCCCACTTACTACCAGCGAGTACACACAGGTGGCTGGATGGCCCTGGGAGATCCCATCCTGGTTCTGATTTGGGACCTACCACCCCAGGGTGGGAACATCTTTCTTGGGGTGGCTGCACCTCCCTCTGGCAGGCTGGAAGCACAGGCAGAAAGAACAGAGGGAAAGAGGCCACCAGGACGAGAAGACTGGGAAGAGAAGGCGGGACATTGGAGACAGGGTGGAGGGGTGCAGATCTGGCCAGAGCAGGAGCTCCAGACCCACCTGCGACAGGGCTGGCTCTGAGGGACCCCCTGGCTCTCGGGCTTCAGTTTCTTTTATCTACAGGGAGGGAAATGAAGAAGTGCCGGAATATTCCAGCTGGGCGGAACCTTGGAGAGCTCCCAATTTATCCCATTACTTTGCAGGCAAGAGAACTGAGGGCCAGAGACGCTGTGTTTGGAGAAGTCCCTGGATTTGAATCCAGGTTGGTGGGATGAGGACTCAGGGAGCCCCTCTCCTAGCACAGCTGCTCTTCCTGCACCCACACGCAGGGGATGCTGTGGGAGGGGAGACGGAGACCCCCCAAATGGGCCTCAGCTAGTCCACTGGCCTCGGGCTCTGACTCCCCTGGGGTGGGGGGCCCTGGAAGGCTCAGCCCTACACCCCGTGAGGCACAGCTCCAGGCCTCCAGCCTGGGCCCAGCCCCCCCAACACATCCTCCTCTCTCAGCCGTGTCTGGCACCCATCCTCGGAGCGCCCCTCCCCCGACACTCAGGAAGTTTCCAGGAAACCATGACCAGTTCTCCCCGGCCATGGTTTTCTCTGACAAGATGTGCATCTGGTTGTGACTCACAAAGCTGGATTTCCGCCCAGGGCCTCACATCTTGAGTGGGGAGCTCATTCTCTCGAGCTGACAGCCTGCCCAGCCGGCTGTGACAATGGAGGCCGCGGCTGCCCTTGTCAGCCCTCACGGAGGTCATCCACATGGCGCCTTGGGCATTTCTCTCAGACCTGGGTCTGGTCTGAGTGGTCTTCGAGGGCCCCTCGGATGTCAGGCTCTTCAACCAAAGCCCCCCTCCCCGGGAATGCGGGCCTCCCAACCTCCCCACACAACCTCCTCTGCCGCCCTCCTCCCTGCACCAGCGGGCCCTCCTGACCACACCAACCTTCGCTGAGCTTCCCTCCTCGGAAGGCCGGGCGGGGCGGGCACGGCACCCCGCAGGGCTGGGCAGAGGCTCTGCGTCCCCACAGGGGAGGTGGACCCTGGGGGTGTGGCCACACGCCAGAGTAAGCACAGCCATCAGGCGAGTGTTACCAGCTTGCGCCGTCACCGAGAGAGCCCACCTGCAGGCCTTTGTGCTTGTTTTTCCCGCCACTGCACCTCTGACCTGAGGCTCTGGGTGGCCCTGGGCTTCTTGACAAAGTTGCCCCCCCAGAGAAGGCTTCCTTCCCTGCTGCCGTTCTTCTGCTGCCTGTTTTATTTCCTTATAGCCCATGCCCCTCCGCAAGTGATCATAACCTGTGTGTCATCTGATCCCAGATTCACTGGTTCACTACCTGGCTCTTCCAGGAAGCACGAGGACAAGGGCTCTGCTCACCCTGCCGTGCACCCAGTGGAACGCCCGGAACACAGTACGTGCTCAGTTAACAGTCAGGCATGGCGGACAGGTACTAATCTCAGTTCATCCTCAAACACACACTTCGTGGTTATGTCCCCCTTTTACAGTCTGGAACTTGAGAACCTGGGTAGGCTGTCCGAAGCCACTTGGAGTGCCCGAGTGAGGTTTCAAGCTTGAACTTCTCTCTCTGATAAGAAAGCCCATGCTTTTAACCACTGGACTCTGCTGCTTGCCTTCAGGGTTTCCAGAATCCCATAGCGAGGACACAGGAAATACTTGTGGGTCAAATGATCTGGAATGCTCTGTGTTAGGGACTGAATGTTTAACCCCCTCTCCCCCCCCACATTCATATATCGAACGCCTAACCCCAGTGTGACTGTCTCTGGAGACGGGAGCTCTATAATGGAGGTGAAATGAGGTCATCACGATGGGGCCCCGACCCCATGGAATTCGCGGCCTTGCAGGAAGAGACACCAGAGAGGTTGCCGTCTCTGTCCACGTGCGTGTCTGAGGACAGGCCATGTGAGGACATGGCAGGATGCGGCTATCTGCAGGTGAAGAAGGGAGTCCTCCCAGACACAGAATTGTCTGGAACCTTGATCTTGGACTTCCAGCCTCCAGGACTGCGAGAAGAAAAGGTTTCTGTTGTCTAAGCTACCCGGTCTGGGTCACGGCAGCCTGAGAAGGTAAATTCTTCCTTCCTAACTTCCCTCCCTCCCTCATTTAAGCACTGACAATGTAGTAAAGCACAAGAATCCTGAGGGGCTCCCAAGAGTCTCCTACTGGTGACTTGGGATTCGGTTCACATAGCCACAGAGTTGTTTTGTTGGGCTGGAATGGTGTTTTAAAAAACCATGAGGAATCAGGGGCACCTGGGTGGCTCAGTCATTAAGCATCTGCCCTCGGCTCAGATCGGCTCAGGTCATGATCCCAGGGTCATGGGTTCGAGCCCCACTTGTGTTCCCCACTCAGCGGGAAGCCTGTTTCTCCCTCTCCTGTTTCCCCTGCTTGTGCTCGCTCTCTTGCTGTCTCTCTCTCTCTGTCAAATAAATGAATAAAATCTGAAACAAACAAACAGTGAGGAATCAGAATGCCCTTTGGCAAGGTACACATTCTCCACCTCTTCCATAAAAGCCACACTGTTCCCTGCTGTCCTATGTCCCTCGGATCCCTCCACAGGCTGCCTTAGGTGCCGGTGACACCCCACGAGCTGTGCCATAATGGGGAGAGGTGCAGGGTGCCCTGGATGGAGTGGTGCTTGGGTGGGGAGAGGGGTGCTGAAGACGGTGGGTCTGCACGGAGGAGGCTGTGCGAAGATGGCGGCTGTGGCCTGCTCGCTGAGGGATGGGCGGGAGGGTGTGTGAATTCCAGGGAAGGGAGCAGAGGGGAGAGGTCCAGGGGAAGGGCATGGCCTGAGCAGAGAGCAGCAGGTGGTGGAGAGTGGCTGCCAATGAAGTTAGCGGAGCTGCTGTGTGGGCCAGAGGGGCAGAGGTAGGAGTGCTGGGGCGGGGCAGGGGGGGTCTACACATCACACCAAGGAGACTGGACGTTGCCCCATCCAGGAATCATGACCAGGAGTCCTCCCAAGGCTTCCGCCAGGGTGGGGACCTCAGACACCCTCTGCTAACCCGTACAGATGCTGGGTTTACCACTTCCTTGCTCCGCGATGATGTGTCAGCTTGGGGGCTGTGTGGCCTCAGGCACCTCATCTGTAAAATGGGCACCATAATGCTCTACATCTCAAGGAGATATTGTGGGGAGTAGGGGAAACAAAATAGGCACACCCCCAGCACAGTTCCTGACCCACTGAGGGCACCGATGGAAGATGACTATTTTTGTCATGGGTATTAATTCCTAACCTAGTAGTGGCAGCAGTGTGGGAGGCAGCTGGGAACAATCAAAGGTATTTACTAAGATGATTACAGTAAAGTAGGAAAAACCCCGAGGAAGGACCCAGGAAACACTTGTAGGAGGCAGGAGGAGGGAAATGGGACCTCGAGATCAGCTTTCTCAACCTCTGTTCCTCATCTGTAAAATGGGACTCTCCCTCCCTGTCCACACAGGGTTTCTGTGTGAATAAAACAAGAAAAGAGATGCGAGGCTGCTTTGAAGTTAACACCAGGCGACCATAAGGGTTTCATTTTCCTTTTCCCATACAGAGGGTAAAGACGTCAGGGGAGGGGGGAGGGGCAGGTGGCGGCAGGGATATGCAACTGCGGGCTCTTATTTCTGCGAACTGTCAAGGCCAGAAAAGGAGCAGAGGCCAGGACCACAAGGTGCAAGCACGGAGCCTGCATGTTGGAGCCGGCCCTGTGAGCTTCTTGGCTCAGCCTTGCCTCGTGCCCATTCACCAAGCCTTTTCCACGCACATCAATGACTCTAAACTACTCCCAGAGTCTCAGCCTCAAAAACATAGATTTTTCAAGCTGGAAAGAGGACTGAATGTGCTCCAAACAATTTACAGCTGAAGCTGTGTCACGGAAGAGAGCTGCTTAAGTCTCATCCTCAGGAGAGAGACAACCTGAGTTCACATCCAGGCTCTGCCTTTTATTAGCTGTGTGACTTTGGCCAAGTTATTGGACATCTCTATGCCTCTGTGGCTAGGATTAACTGGGGTTCTTAAGAGTGCTTACTCCCAAGAGTAGTTTGAGCAATTAAGTGAGTTAGTAGGTATAAAGCTTGGCATGTGCCTAGCACCTAGGAGGAGAGTCCTATTTTTAACTGAGCCATGGAGTTGGAAATGTGCTGTTTGCACGGCCCCTCACCAAAATATTTGATTCTAATCAATACACCATGTTTACTGAAGGCAGTAAAACCGACTGACCTGTTTTGGAATAAAGGACACATTCACGTGTGCCCCGTTTCTGGAACATTCCAGGCCGCCCAAATCTGACAGTAGTGGAACAGAGCAACGGTACTGCACAGACACCCTTCTTACCACCTCACATTCTGTCATCCAGGGAGGCAGCACAAATGGTTCTCAAAGTTTGAGAAATTAAACAAGAAGGCGACCCAAAGCAATCTGGAGCCATCTGCTCAGTGAGGGCTCGGCTGTGGTCATTCTGGTACTTGCAACATAGCACACGTCAGCTCCTGAAGGTCCCTCCCCTAGTCTGGCATTTCTGCCTCATGGCAGATTGATGCAGAAAGTGGGTTCTGGAGTAAGACTAGTCAGCTCCGATCCTGCCGCCAACCCCCACCAGTTGGGTTGCTGGGGGACACTGATTTACTCCCTCTGCCCCTCCGACAAGTAAGGGTATAACCACACTGCTGTCCCGGTTGTTGGGAGATACGAGGTCATGCACGCAAAGGCAGAGCCCAGCCCATAATAATCCCCATCACCCGGGAAACGTTGATCATGCCCCTAACAGGAGCGGAGGCCGGGAATCGGCAGGGACCCCGCTACCTCCTTTGCGGAGCTGCATGTAAGGGGGGAAAGTAGGCAATTCAACAAGCAGATAAGCGGACAATGCCGAGTGTACCGTGTGCTTTGAAGACAAGCGGGGGTCAGGGATGGGGATGTACAGCAGTGCCAGCTGGGCTCTGACCCTTCGGGCATCAGCGAAGACCCTTTGAGGGAGTGTCTTTTAAGCAGAAGCTCAAGGAACCCAGGGAGAAAACCCCAGACAGCTGGGAAAGAGTGTTCTAGACTGAGCAAGCAGCAAGAGCAAACGCAAGGGCGTGTGTGTGTGTGTGTGTGTGTGTGTGTGTGTGTGTGTGTTGTGTTTCAGGCTGAGCCAGAAGGCCAGGTGGCAGAGGCCACGCGGTCACGTGGGGCCTTGCGGGTGGCTGCAAGGACTCTGGTTTCTACTCTGAATGGGACAGGGGAACGAGCGGAGGACTGGGGACAGGCGACTGGCAGAATCTGGCCTGTGGTTGTAAAAAGCGGCTGTGGGGAGAGTCAACAGGCGTGGGGTGTGTGCAGGAAGTGGCAGAAGGGCAGTGGTCCTGAGACGACACAGGGAGGACAGCCAACAGGATGGCAGTGGTCCACTAGAGAGGTGATGGGGGCTTGAACCGGGGGACGGTGGTGGAGGTGGCCAGAAGCAGCACCACCCAAACGGCTGTCCCGCGCCGTTCACGCTCACCGCAACAGGAAGGGCGCCCCTGAAGGCCACGGTGGCTCAGCGAGGATGACGACAGGAGCAAACTGGGAGTGTCTGTGCGTGCTGGGCCCCGCCTGAAGGAAGTCATTCACGGTGGGTTGAATCGTGCCCCTCCAAACAATACATCCGTGTCCTCGTGCCCAGAATCTGTGAATGTGGCCTTATTTGGAAAGAGTCTTTGCAGCCGTCATTAAGGGTCTCAGAATGAGATTATCCTGGATAATCCCCAGACAGGCCCTAATCCACTGACAAGCATCTTCACGAGACACCCAGAAGAGAGACACATAGAAGAGAAGATGATGGAGAGACGGAGCCAGGGCTTGGAGTGATGCAGCCACAAGGAATGCCAGTGGCCTCTAGAAGCTGGAGGAAGCAAGGAAAAAATTTCTCCTAGAGCCTCCAGAGGGAGCATGGCCTTGCTGACATTGGCTTCATGAACTCCGGGACTGTGAGAGGTGAAGTTCCTGTTTGTGAAACCGCCAAATTTGTGGTCATTTGTTACAGCAACTACAGGAAACTAATACACCAAGGAAAACCAGGCACAGAGAGGCCAAGTAACTTGCCCAGAGTCACACAGCGAGTGAGCAGCAGAGCTGGAAATGTCGGCTCCAGAGCTACTCACTCGGTAGGTAGGTACGGTTAACCCCTGTGTCTCTAGGGAGCAAGTGGAACTCAGAGCCACAAGGACAAGCCGAGGAGTGGAGCTGCGGAAAGGCGGCACCGGGTTCCCTGGGGGCCCCCTAGCAGGGAGGCCAGATGCCTTTCCCATTCATGATCCCCACCTCTGCATTTCGAAAACCTCAGAAAGGCCCCATCCAGCTACTCCACGACTTCCTGGCAGCCACCACTCATACCAGGGGCTTTGCTGGGAATTCTGTCCAAGCTGGTGATTTCAGTTCACAGCTGCTGGGGGCCCCCTGGGAGCGGCCACGATGGGACCCTGGTGGGGCAGCTGCCTCAGTAAACACGCTTCCGTGGTGCCTCAGGATTCCGAACCATCGCTCGGGAACTGTGGCCATTCTGGGCTTCTCAACGGCCTCCTCTCTCCGTGATACTGGAAATTGCTTGGCTCCAGCCCCACCCCGGCTGCGAGGACAAGGATGGAGAGAGGAGAGGGCTAGGGGCAGGGTGCACAGCCAGCTGATGTCGGTCTCTGAAGAAACAGAGATTGTCCATTTCCTCTCCCTCTGATGCCCGGGAAAATGTTTTACTGAACAAAAAACAAATATCGGGGATCCAGGGAAAACATCCTCCCCAGCCTCCACCACCCCCCTCACCTTGCCTTGTCAAATTTTCATCATTTTAACAGAGATCAGGCAGTGGGGCCTGCGAACAGAGTCCACATCTCTTCCCACACAAAACCGTGTTGTTAGGACACTTAATGAGGAGAGGTCAGTTAATTTTGGGGGTGGGGTGGGAATCGGGGCAGGGGGAGGTGTTCTCTTTATGAAGAATAAAATAATTAAATTCAGGTCAGTGGAGGGAGTCACTGGGTTGAAACAAATTTGGGGGCTAGGGAAAGACAGCAAAAGGCAAAGGCATGAGCGTTATGTCTGCTGCAAAGCAGGACTGTCTATTTTGGGGGGACTGGTTGTGCAGCCCTCACCCCTGCACGGAAGGCACACATGTACACAAATATAATGACACACAGTTTGGCTGGGAGATAATGAGCTTTTACCCAAGGGTTCACTCACTTCTTCATTCCTCTTTGCGGACAAATTTTAACCACACTTGCTGAACTGACTCAGCCCAAAGTGAACCTTTGTTTCAACAAGGTCCCCGTGGCAAACCTTTTTATATTTAGCTCAGTGATGTGACCCTTGCTTGAGCCACATTTGGAAGCCCTTTTCTGGAGCTGTCTTCACGGGCAGGTTATTAGGCAAAAAGGAAACCGGGCACATTATTAGATCATTGGCCCTTATTCTCAACACCCGTTTCCCCCCGCCCCACCCCACCCCGCCCCCACCCTGTAACTGCGTTTCTGGGGGAAGTCATGTTTCTGGTTCCAGAGATGGGACAGGTGGAACCACCTTCAAAGGACACTGCTTGGCCAACAAGCAGTGGGGGGGAACTTCGGGAGGCCTGGGAATCTGAGCCATGGCACCCCTTTTGGAACAAGCTTCCCCAAGGGGCCAACTTGGATGAGCACAGCACCCAGTTGCAAAGCTGGGTTCTAGGGATGATTATGGTGATTATTTTTTAGAAATCAGTTACAGGATGTCATGGCACCTACTCTGGGCCTGGCACGGGGCCAGGAACACGGAGCAAGGAGAGTCACAAGGTACAAGACAAAGCCTCTGTGTCCATCTACCCAACAGGGGGAGCCAAAACATACAGGTGACGAGTCACCTGGGGTGAGGAGGTCATGTGCCTCTGCATGGTGCCCATGACGGCTTCCTTGCAGAAGCGCACTGGAGAAGAGTGCCAGGCAGGTGGGGGGTGGGGCTTGAGCTATACTTCAGAGAATGGGGAGGAGTGAAGGATGATGGGCAGAGGGGAGGGCTCCGGGGGCAAAGGTAGTGGGAAGAGGACAGGATCTGAGCTGTCCAGGGGGGTGTGCTCCCCACCTCAGATAGAAGGCGGACTTGCAAGGGAGGGCTGTGGCAACTGCTGGCTGATGGGAAAGAATTTCATGGGGACCCAGTCCTGGCACCAGCCCCTCAATCCAACCGAGTATCACTTTGGAACACAGATTCCTTTAGAGAGTGGCATCCGGCGTACACACGAGGGAGCCCGCTCTGCTACTGAGTGTATATGTCACAACCTCACAGTGCCTCAGTCTCTCCATCTAGAAACTAATCATAAAAACAACAGCTCATGTTCATGCATCAGGCCCTGTTCTGAATGCCTCAACTCCATTTTTAAAAAAAAGATTTTATTTATTTATTTGAGAGAGAGAGAATGAGCAAGGACAACGGCAGAGGAAGATTGAGAGGGAGAAGCAGGCTTCCCACTGAGCAGGGAGTCTGACGCAGGGCTCGATCCTAGGACCTCAAGATCGTGACCTGAGCCGAAGGTAGACGCTTAACCGACTGAGCCACCAGGCATTCCTGCCTTAACTCTTAACTTACTACTACTACTATTACTACAATTGTCCATGCTTTTGGGTACCGCATTCCCCGGCCTCTCACACAGAGCTGAACACACCACGTGTCTTACCTCAGAGATTTTCTCAAGACTAACATAAAATAGCAAGGTCTTTTAATTAAATGGATGGCTACAAAAGATTGTTATCGTTGTTGATGTTATTATAATTTTACCAGGTTTCCTCTATTCAATGAGCCACCACAGGGTAAAGGTTATTTAAGGCCTGAGTGCAACATTAAAAGAAAAATAAAAAAAAGAATCACTTTCAAATGTTAGCTGAGGAAAGATCCCATGGAGATTGGCAAAAGAAAAAGTTACCGAAAGCCTGAAACATTAGAAGGTAGGACATTGGGGTTTTTTGTTTGTTTCTTGTATCAGGCCCAATGTTCTGAGAAGGGGTCATGAATGGTTCCCTGGTTCCCTGGCGGCAGAAGGAACACAGAGCCTTGCCAGGGGCAGCATTCTTTACAGACAGGCTGCTGGGGATGGGCCCGAGCTCACCCTGCTCACTGAAAGCATTTATTCAACACCCAGGAGCAAGTGAATACGACCGACCAGCTCTTTGCCATCAGAGGACCGAGTGTTTGGGGAAATAGATCCTCCTTCCCAAAATAAATGCAAATGGATCTCTGGGCTCCCTGCCCCCTCCAGCTCCGAAACCTGTTCCCGTGGATGTCCCATCATCAACCGCCCGCCAACCCACCAGGGAGTTGGGCGCCATCTTTGGTTCTCCCCTCCCACCAGCGTCCTCACCTAGTCTACTGTCAGCATGGCTGGTGACCTCCATGTCTCCAACCTATCCCCTTCTCTTTCTCTCTGTGAACACCTCCTCTCTCACCTGACTTTCCACAGCCACCTTCCGAGTGACCGTCCTCTTTCCACACTTCCTCTTTCTCCCCACACCGAGAGATCTAGAAGGGTACAGATTGCAACGCTCTCCGGCTTCCACCTTTGAAGGACTTCCTCTGAACTCAGGACAGTCCACATTCCTTTACCAGGTCCCACAAGGCCCAGGGGGATGTGGCTGCTGTCTGTCTGTCTGTCATTCTCACACGGTGGCTCTCCTCCTGAGACCCCATTTCCTTGCCTGCGGAATGGGCGATGGACGTGACACTGACCTTCCAGGCTGGCTGGGAGTCCACCAGGCGTCAGGATTATAAAAACGTGTTTTGTAAACTAGAAAGTAGAGCATCACGGAACCTCTCTCCCACTGACAGTTGGGCTTTTGTGTTTTTACTCCTGTTTTCATGGTTTCCAGTTCCATTGTATCAGTATCTTTTCATTGTTTGGAATTTTATATCCTTTTCGGGCAGAGGGGAATTTATGCACATAAGGCAGTACTGAAAGCTACCACGAGAGCATCTCAGTGTTCAAAGATAACAGCTCGGCTACGGAGTGCTTAACACTTGGATGATATTTGTTCTTCCCTGGGTGGAAAATTAGACTTTTAACTATGCAGCCAGATTGCTGGAGGCCTAGTGAGATCTCATTGAAATGATAAACCAGTCAATTCCCTTATGAAAATGATACAGCCATCACATGACCTTCAATGTCCCTCTAACATGTTTCACAGTGGCTGATAACGTTTACCGAGCTGTTACTTGGTGTCCATTCCCGGATGAAGCCCTTTCCATGCTTCTTCGTTGCAAAGGTAAAGCTTCATGTCTATGTTACGGGCTCTTATTATCATCCAGATGGGGAAGCCTGACGCTCAGGCAGGGTAAGTAACTTGCCCAAGGTCACACTGATGAGTGAGAAACAGAGTTCTGATCCTCTGGCTGTTTTTTTTTTCTTTGGTTTTTTTTTTTTTTTTTTTTTTTTTGGAGGGGGGAGAGTGTGCGAGCGGTGGGGGGAAGGGCAGAGGGAGAGAGAATTTCAAGCAGACTCCGAGCCAAGCATGGAGCCCAACACAGGGCTCCATCCCACGACTGCTAGCTCATGACCTGAGCCCAAATCCAAAGCCTGTTGCTCAACCAACTTGCTCATCCAGGTGCTCCCCTCTGGCTGTTTCAATAGCCTGTGGTCTTTGGTTCCACTCTCTGTGTGTTTGGGGGTGACAGGACCAAGAGTGTGTATATTTGTGGGAGGGGAACAGGGATAATAGGGGACTGGGGCTTTGGGCAAGTTCAAGGCCACAAGCCCACAGACACAAAGGAGTTTGGGCAGAAGTTCTCCTTAACTTGAAGCGTCACTCCTTCGTGTCTTATGAAATAATTTGCCAAGTTAGATAATGTTAGGTTTCCCCAGGATCCGTGAAAAAGAGTGTCATTCTCTCCTGTGAAGAGCATCATTGCCTTTTTGCTAGACATGTCTGTGTGAGAGAGAGACAGACAGAAACGAGAGAGACGCTCACACACACAAAGAAAACCAGACTAGTCCGTCACCAAGCCTTGTCTCGAAAGCTCATGAAGGTGCTCTGGCCAGAGGCTCCTAGTGTCCTCCTCCCGCTTCTCTTCTTACTTCACTCACCAGCAGCAAAGCAGCCATACAAAAGGAGACAGCAAGCACGGCCAGCGCCTGCTTCCCCTCCCAGGCCTTCTCTTCCACCCAGAAAGTGCTCTACAACCTCTGGGCCTTGTGTGCTCGTTGGTAAAGTAAAACATCTAGATTTCTAGAATCCCTTCCAGCTCCCAAATGGGAGGGATGCTCTTACATCCTCCAACTCTTTTCTTTCACCCGACTGGGCAGGTCACACCGGCCGCGTGGAGCTTGGAGAAGGTGGCGTGGTTCCGCGGCAGATCTGGGACTAGAGCTGTTACTTTCAATGCCAAGTCCACTGTCAGCTGACTGCACCAACCTGGCTTCAAGGGTGCCTGTCTATCCTCCTAAAACAGAAAGGATAACTGAATGACTCCGTGGCGTCGGATCTCTGGCCCACCCTGAGGGGTCAGCGTCTGAGAGCTGTTCCTTCTTTCCTGCCCTCCTTCCTTTCTTTTCTTCACAGAGAGAAGAGCACAGGTAGGAGAAGTAGGAGATATTGTGGGAAAGGCATTAATGGCTTGGGTAACTTCCTGAGATCCCTGCCAGATATAAAAATAACTTCGGGGGCGGGGGCGGGGGCGGGGAGGGGAATCCAACAAACCACACACACAAGCATGAACTCTGTGTGTGTGTGTGTGTGTGTGTGTGTTTGTGTGGTGTCTTGATAACTGGTGAGAACAGAGACCTAAGTCTGGAAAAAGCCCTATGGTCACTGTATTTCCTCTCTAATTACTCCATCTTGTATTTCTTCCCAAATCGGGGAGCTTTCTATTAAACAGTGGACAAACTGTCACACATTAGGGGGAAAGAAAGTCCCAGACGCACCAGAGTTTAAGTCATGACACAACTTTGTCCATTGTATCTGATGAACGTTTCCTGGGATCCCGCACCAACTGTTCTTTTCCAAGACCCTTACAGGCAAACAGAACACCGGCCAGATGAGAAACCAGGCAGAGAACCCCACCAGGTTGGGGTTCGTCCAAGATCCCAGAGCAGACCCCCATTTTTAACCCAGGGAGCCCCAAGAGCTACTGATGCAACATTCCCCGGGGACACAAGGGGTCCTCTAGAAGTGGGCTTCATGATGAGAGGAGGGGCAGCTGTGCTGTCCCGCGGTGTGGGCCCTAGGCCAGCAGCAGAAGTAATGAAAGGCTCCTCCAGCCAGAAGTACCACCCCCAGCCTGCCTGGTGAACCTCCCTGAACCTGGCTCGAGATGCCCATAATAGAATCACTCAAGGCTGAGCCAGTACAGAGAGGCCCCATGGGGTAAGGAAAGCAGCTGGAACGTTGCTCTAGAAAGCCCTGATTGCATTGGTGGTACGTGCAGTCTTAGAGGAGCCATCTAATGGATCTTCGAATCCTGAATCCACAAATCCTATACGATAACGAGAAACCGAGTGTAGACATCTAGCAGCGGGCCGGGCCGATAGCGTTCATCAGAGCAAACTGCGGCTGTTACTATAATTATCTAAATCATTCTGAAGGTCTCTGTTAAAAAAAAAAAAAAAAAGTCCGGATCTCAGGAACAAACGAGGGCAGTGGTTCTCAAAGTGTGGCCCGCATCACCTGGGAATTTATTCAAAAATGCAAATTGGTGGGTCCAACTTGTCAACTACTAAATCAGAAATTCTGGGGGTGGGGCTCAGTCATTGTATGACTGCCCCCTCCCCCCAGCTGAAGGTTGAGGACCACGGAGCTTGGGCACAAATTGCGAAGTCTGGCTGGTGATCAGAATTTCCTGGGGTTGGTTAGGGGAGAAATGCAGGTTCCCAGGCCCATGTTCCAGGGATCATCAGTTTCTGGGATGGAGCCCGGTGTTCAGCATTTTAACATGCTCCCCGGGGTAATTCCACTGAGCTGGGAGTTAGGGACAGGAAAGCACAGGGGCTGGAGGAAACTCCAGATTGGGGGTGGGCAGGGGAGGGGCTGGGGACGGGGACAGAAGAAAGTGCTGAACACCAAGGTTCTGATCCCAGCTCTACACATTTCTGAGATGGGATCTCCTGCCATCTCCTCACTTTCCAGCCAGGGATACTGAGTCTCAAAGAGAAGTAACTATTCTAAATCCTTGCAACTCATACTTGACAGAGCAGAGACCCACGCCAGGAGCCTCCTCTCGGAAGCCAGTGTCCTGTCTCCCGAGCCCCAGGACTCATGCTCCTGGGGTCCCTCCCAGGGAGTGTCTCCCTCTCAGTCAAGCACTGAATCCCGGCCCCTTTCCCGAGTGTTGGCCGGAAGGGTGCGCTTCACAGCGGAGTTGGAATCAGACCTCAAATCTGAGCCCAAATTTAGGCTCAATCACTAAGTAGCTGGGCCACCAAGTCACCCTCCCAAGGCCTCAGTTTCCACATCTCTGAAATGGGAGAAGCTCTGACCTCGCCAAGTTACTGAGCAAGTTAAATAAAACCATACACCTGAAGGTGCGTTCCAAGCAGTCAGTGGCCCCCACAAACACAGAGGCTAAGAAGACAGAGACTCACTGTGATTTCTTGCCTAGAAGGGCTTACAGTCTAGCAAACATGCTCAGAGCGACCAGACCACACTGATGTGCAGAGCTCCGTGCTAAGTGCCAGGTGACACCTTAGTGTCTTTGCTCAGACCCTTCCTCCGCCTGGAATGCTCTTCCCCAAACCCATATGGACACACATGCCGCTGGGATTCGGTTCACAGTCTGTGCCTGACCTTCCCCACCGGTGAGCCCGGGGAAAGGCAGAAGTGACGCTCACGCTCGTTCAGTTCTGTGGCCCCAGGATGTCTGATATCTCAGAAAGCAGCTGATTCAGGTAAGGAGGCTTCCTCATGCCTGTTGTCCACCCACTGCCTGGGGTTCTCAGGCTCCTGCGGAGCGCGGTCAGGGGAAGGCAGGAAGGGTGGAGAGTGGGACAGGAACCTTCGGCCCCCTACCCCGTGGCGGCTTCTAAAGCCACTAAAAGAAAGGAAGCAGAAGGCCAGCAGCAAATGCTCAGGGACCCAAGCAAGGGTTTCTGGGGACCTGGTTCTTTCGTTCTCTGGTTTCTCCCTATTTTCCCAGTCTGGAGGATGACAGCAGCCCTGCAGAGGGAACAGGGCACTGTGGAGTGAAAAGCTCTAGATTTAGCACTTTTCTTCTGCCCCAGTGAGCTGTGTGACCTTGTGTAAGTCACATATGTCATCCCGGCCTTGCTTTGCTGCCTTTGAAATGGGAACTGGGTGAACAAGGAGCTACTGGGTTGTTTTCCCCTGAAGGATACAGCAAACAATACAGCCAGTGGGGTAACGGCCACTAGTCTGGTGAAGCAAAATGGGTTCAAAGCTGGCACAGTGTCCGAACGGTGGTCCTCCCACGGAATACTGACAATAACAATGACACAAGAGACTCATCTTTATGAAGTCTGTGCTGGCGGCCAGGCACCGGACTGGCACTTTTCAATCATTCATTACATTGTTCAGTCCTCACAAAGGCCCTTTCACACAGATCCTTAGTCCTATTTTATAGGTGGGAAAATTGATGCTCGGGGAAGTTAAAGCTGGGATCCTGGACTGGTGAGAGAGGGAGGCAGGCTCTGAACCTAGGCTGTCGGGAGTCCAGAGCCTACCTTCATTCCCGCCATACCCCACTGACCCCGGACACCTGTTTCCACAGTTAGGAGAGACTGAAAGAGCTAGGAGGGCCATCAAAATGACCCATCGTTTTGATGATCACTGTTGGAGCATGCACGAATGCAGTCTCTTTAGGATTCCCGGTACAGGAAACACATCTCAGGGGCTGGCTTGCAACAGAGAGGCAGATGAGGTGCCCTGGAGGCAGCCCAGGCCTCAGAGCAGGACGGCCTGACTGCAGTCCCGGGCTCGGCGCCCTGGCCTCCTCAGCTGGGGTCAGCAGGCTGCTCTGCAGCCCACCTCTGCATCTGTCAGGCATGCTGGAACATTCCTGCCTGCTCCACCTCACAGGTCTGGCCCAGATCAGCAGAATCCCATCAATGTCTAACTTCTGCATAGGCCACATTTTTAAAAGATTCTGTCTCTCCTACATTAATTAGTTTCTCCATGAACAAAATAACAAAGCACTTGTATAACTGCTGGGATTTCTGACCAAACAAAGTGACCATTGTTATTCAATTCTAGCCCAGAGGAAAAAAAAAATAATACCTCCCCTGCACGCACGTGTGTGCGCGCGCGCACACACACGCACATACACACACGCACTCGCGAGCACACACACACATACACACACGGGCCCCATGATATTTTTAGGCAGCCAGTGCCACCGTATCCTGGGTACCGTACAATTTCCACTGGTTTCTGGAAATAGTGACTCTCATTACATGAACTTTTCAGAAAACACTGGCCTAAACAATTTCTGAGGTCTTTTTCAACCCCAAGTTTGTCGGTTCTACCGAATCGATTCTGTCTGTAGGTGTGCTTTGCTAAGAAGTGTGCATGTGTCACCACCGTCCTTATTTTGCTGGGCCCATGCTGGATGTGCAGAAGAGGGGGAGGACCCCTCGGAGCCTGAGGGAGGTCAGCTGGGGATACCCGATGGGCAGGCCTCTGCCACCTCACATGGAGGGCGGAAAACACATGGAACTGGTCGGGCACGAGAGGCCGTACCAGCTAAAAATATAAACAAGTTCAAGGAGGGTTTAGATGAACTCGGGGAGGAGTGACTTGACAGGTGAGGGGGATCAGGTACATGCCTGCATCCTGTGTCTTGGGAGCAACCCAGTGCTTGGAGGGGCAGAACCTGGATGGTCCCAATGACAGCAAAGCTTATGTTCTCATGCCAGGAGGTAAAAAAGGAAAGCAAACAAGCAAAGAGGGCACAGGATAGTATCCTGCTTTGACATTTAACTTCTATGGTCAGGAAAAAAAAAAAAAATCCCTTGTGAACAAAGCCTGACCAGTTTTCAGGGGACTGAGTTTGCTCCTCCCTGTGTTGGCTGGAGGTGCCGGGACTGTGGGGTTTCGGAGGGATTTCCTACAGTGCGGTTCCTCCCCCCAGGGTGGGAGGTGAAAACCACCATCCCAGGAATTCTCAATAAAAATATTCTCAATAAATCTCAATAAATTCTCAATATTTACTACTTAAAAAAAAAAGAAAAAAAATCCATTGTAGGAAATATAGAAATCAGGGAAGAAATATGATAATTGTCTCTGATACCATGTCTAAGGTTTAACTGTTAACATTTGCTCTATTTCCATCTACATGGGTGGTTGTTTTTTTTTTAAAACGATATACACAGCATTATCCTGCATTTTCATTTAACATTTAACACTTGGAAAAAAAATCACACTGCTAAATAGACTTGTGTAGGTTTCTACTCCTTATTTAACCATTAATTTATTTAACTGTTGAATTAGTTTACCCTTCACCTCTTGTTGGATATCGCTTTCCTTTTCCCACTTTTCTGTCCTGTAGCTAATGCTGGGACGGACATGCCTGGTTACTTCCTTTCAGACAAATGACAATAAATCTCAAAATCTCAAGAGTGCAACACTTAATAAGTTTCTTGGGGTGCTTGGTGGCTCTGTCGGTGGAGCGTGCAACTCTTGATCTTGGGGTTGTGAGTTCGAGCCCCACGCTGGGTGTAGAGACTCCTTTAAAAATAAAATCTTAAAAAAATAAATAAATAAAAGGTTCTCCTAAGTGGAACAAGGGCATGGGAGGGATAGCCATAGAATATTCGCCAGGGCTGCTCTGGGGAAGCCCCCTCCCCACCCAGAGTGCTTTCCTCGCCTCCCACACAGCTATTTATTTATGATCAAGACTCTTTCCTGGGTCCCAGCAAGCTAAATACGAACAGAGCTCAAGAGACAGCACAGCCGGCCACTGGGCTGAAGCCCGCCAGGACAGCGCTGTGAGTAGAAATGCAAATCTCTCCGCGGACAAACCCCACACGCCAGCGCAAGTCAGAGCCCCCCACTGCCCGCCCCTCAGCTGGGTGGCTTCTGTCTTCCATTTTACCTGAAAGAGCTGAAAAGGAGTTGGCTGGGCTGTGGCTTGGTAATCTGAGAAGGAAAGGATCTGTCTGAAAAGAAATGGTCTCCCTGGTGTTTCAGTCTTACCCAATAAGAGAAAGTCAGTCCCTTGCTTCCCAGCCTTAACTCCACTAAAAGCCATTAAGCACCGCCAGAGACAGGAGACATTTATCTGCTGGCAAGTGTGAATGCTGCCTTCTGTACCTCCAACAGGGATGGAAATTAAGCTGTTTACTTTGTGGCCACCCCAAGGGGCTGAAAGGACGCTCTAATGTGATGGCATTTCTGAATCGCGTTTTTTAAAATCTCAGATTCTCGTCCTTCACTCCTCACCTGGAAGCCTGTTAGGAATTTGCAAAATTAATTTATCTGAATTACACCCTGACCAGCACTGACCACCAAATGCAAATGAGGTGGCCAGTGGGTGACACAGTAAACTGGGTCTCATTTTGGAAGGGAGGGTGGGCCTCTGAAGGATGCCGGGGTGCAGGGGTGGCGTGGCTTTCTTATTGGATGTGACCAGAAGAGAGGTCGGGTGCCCTTCTTTTGGATGTTCAGTTGTGTTCAAAACTGAACGTGATCGAGTCCCTCCACGTGGCGTGTTCATAGTCTCCCTGCCTGGAGCGGCACCAACAGAGTCCCCTTTACAATCTGTCCATGCCAATCCTCCTTCCAAACTTACCTTCTATATGCAGAAAACCCGTCAAGATGAATGCCATCTGGGGGTCCTTTATTTTGCATCCTTTTGTCATTTTTAAAATTCAGAGCCTTCCATTCCTGGAGCTATTGCCTTGTGATGGCTGACCCATGACTCTGCTTGTATGTTCAGTTTCTGTCCCTATGTTCCTTAGCACTTGAAGGTGGAACCACTCTTTGATGTTTGGTTCCTGCTCTACCGAAAGTCTGTGTTCCCCTAAAATCTCTATGTTCAATCCTAACACCCAATGTGATGGCATTTGGGGGTGGGAACATGGGAGATGATTAGGTCATGAGGCTGGAGCTCTTATGGATGGGATTCGTGTCCTTCTGAAAGAGCAAGACCTCTCTTTAGAGAGACCAGCCACTCGAGAGACCTCTCACCCCATCTGCCACGTTGGAGACAGCAAGAGGACGGCCATCTGTGAACCAGGAAGTGTGCTCTCGCCAGATGCCGAATCCACCAGAGCCTTGATCTTGGATTTCCCGCCTCCAGAACGGTGAGAAATACATTCCTGTGGTTTACAAGCCACCTGGTCTAGAGCGTTTTTGCTGTAGCAGCCCCAATGGACTAAGAGTCCCCAAGAAAGCTCAAGTAGGGAGACTTTCTTGCCCAGCTCCTAGAATGAAGTGGGAGAGTTTTCATATTCTTTTTCTTGTTTTCTAATGTATATGGACATGGGTACATGTACATCCTTTTAAAGGGGCTATCAACCCCTTAAGTAAATGTTCAAAAGTACAAAATTTGGGGCACCTGGGTAGCTCAGTGGGTTAAGCATCTGCCTTCTGCTCAGGTCATGATCTCAGGGTCCTGGAATCGAGCCCTGCATCGGGCTCTCTGCTCAGCGGGGAGCCTGCTTCCCCCTCTCCCTCTCCGTCTACGTTCTCTCTCTCTCTCAAATAAATAAATACAATCTTAAAAAAAAGTACAGAAATTCTAACCACTGTTGTGAGTTCTTGAGGCCCTTTAATCAGAGAAAAAGGTAATAGGCCTTGTTTTAGTGTAAATTTTACAGAGTCACTCCAATTACTTTGGATTTGCAGATGTGGAGCTAAAACGTATTATGAGGTACACTGTGCAGTGTAGTATAGGGGTGACTAAGGGGACAAATTCTGGGGGGAATCCTGGCTCAGCCACTTACCAGCCGTGTGACTTCGGGCACTCTAGTTAACCTTTCTGCCATTGGGACTGTCTGGATTCCTTAAAAAACGTTAGCCTCCTACACACACACTCTCTATATTCCTTGTTTTACCTAATGCACCCTACAAGCCCCTAACCTTATTATTATACCATTAGAATAGCGTGTCACGTTCTCTCCGCTCTCTGGCTCAGAGTTCAGTAAATGTTTTCTAACTTTTGGGCTGAAATGCAGTGTTTTCATGACTTTAAAAAAGATCAATACGCTCAATTTGTAGGCTCTATGAATGGTCATCTGTTGTTTCTGGATACTCCGTGTAGAATAAAAGCAGCCCACAAGTGCAGTACAGCCTGGACCCATCATGTGCTGGCATTCCCGAGGAGAAAATTCTGTATTTAGTCATCCAGGAGCCCATTCACATATACGACCCGTCAGCCCTGGCAAAGGGAGGGAAGAGTACACAAGACGAGATGACCCATTCCCCCGTTCAGGACAGCCCCCCCTTCTTTGGTCCTGTAGCCCACCTCAGCCCACGGGGCCGGCTCAGGACACTGCCTACGGTTACACCTCGCATAGTTATCTCCCCACAGTGTGGGGGGCTCTCTGCTCAGACAAGGAGGGTTACAGGATGACACATCCCGAGATCCCTTTAGCCACACCAGTGGACCCAAGTGTGGGTCACGGCCATCCCTGTCTTCCCTGGTTCTGGGTTCGCGGCTGATCAGACATCTCCCCTTTTCTACATAATGAGCCCGGCTGAGCCAGTTGGAGGACACACTCTCCCTTCCAAGTCACTCCTGGGGGATGTGTGTGTGTTTGAGTGTGTGTGTGTGCGCGCGTGCAGGAGGACACACACACACACACACACACACACACACACACTACCCAGGCACTCTCTCTCTCCTTTCCTGAAACACCGGCAACCTCTCTTCCCTTCCTCTCCTGAGCTCCAGGTCTGTGTTTCCACGCCCGGGTCATAGCTGCTCCTGCACAGACGTGGGAATCCGGGTCACCGAACGAACCCCTGTTCTCCCCACCCAGCATCGCACTCTGCTCTCTTGGCCAGCAGCCTCTGGGCGCCCCTGGGGCTCTCCTGTGTCCCCACTCCTTTGTCTCTCATCCTGTGTCTATTCTCAAGACTGTCTGGGAGCTGGGGGCTTGACACTACCATTTCTGGGTCCTTGACTTATGGATTCTCTCCTTTTCTGCTAAAGATTCTGCTGCTGCAGGCAAGTCTGGGTAACCTTGGTCTGGCTACTTGATCCCCGAGACTCAGTTTCCTCATCTGTAAAACAGGGATATGTAGTACTAACTCGCTTCACAGAGCTGTTGGGAGGATTAAACAAGGTCACACAGGCATGGCACTTGGCCCAGTGCTTGGGACAAAAAGAGCACACAGATGTTAGCAACTAGTATCATTATCATGATTAATTATAATGTTAATAACAACTGTTATTCCTAAAGGCCTAAGGCTGTCCCACAGCTTGTCATTTCTATGTCCCTCCATCTCAGACTTCCTCATCTCCCCCTTCCAAACCTAGCCAACTCCACACCCCTATTTTCCGATTAATTTTTTTCTTTTCTTTTTTTTTTTTTTAAAGATTTTATTTTTAAGTAATCTTTATACCCAACATGGGGCTCCAGTCCACAACCCCGAGATCAAGAGTCTCATGTTCTACCAACAGACAGCCAGGCATCCTGCCTTACTGTTTCTTCTCTACGGACCTGTAAACATAACAAACCTGGATTTAGAGTCAGGGGATCTGACTCCCACTTTTTAAGGAAGAGTAAAAATGGCCTGGGACCTTTAGCAAGTAAGAGTCTTTCTGGGGTCTCATCTCCCTCACATGAAAAATGAAGAGGCTGGACCACAGCAGCGTTTCCTGAAGCACATTCCAGAAGCTTCCACCACACTCATGCCCCTACACAGAGCCTCCATGGCCAGAGCAGGGCCATAAGGGACCAACTAAGTCCCTTCCCCCAGGATCCACCTCTGTTAGCTTGTTGTCTAGATCTGGATACTGTCTACATTGCCTGGCACCTCAGCAGACTGTTCCTGGGCTGACCCAGACCCTCTCATAAAAGGAGATTTTGAACTGGCGTAAATCTCAGCTCTGTAAGGAAGGAGAATGAACTACCAGCTCCACTGGAAAACTAGGACAGGGTTCTCTTTAGCAAGTCTCCAGGTACTGTTCAGGCAATCACTGGGTATCATGAGCCTTAAAATACGCCCTGCCTGGTACAATGTTTCCTGATTAAGCCGGCTGCCAGGCCCAGGGCACTGCAGGCAGGAATGGTGAATTTGAAAACCACACAATTACTAGTAGTTTGGAAAACCCTTTTGAAACACCATGCCAATCATTTAATTCATTTTCCAAGTCCCTTTTTAATGCAAAATATGCTAATATGTTCTTGGAGTGTCCAGCAGCGAAACCTGCTAAAAAGTGGGGCCTCTCAACTTGGGGGTTAAGCGGGGAGCTGGTGGGAATAGGGCACAGGGAGAATAATGGCTCATTTTCCCTCCAGTGAAGAAAAGCAGGCCGATGCCACTGGGTTCAAGTGCTTCTTTGTACTCCCTTCAGCTGCAACAAGGTGCGATCCCCCTTACGGTCACAGATTTGGGGTATAATGGGCTTCTTTTCTGCCCAAAGCCCAATCCCGCCCCTGGTAAGTGAGATAGGTCTGTCCTTCAGTTGGTTGTCATCTCCTCCTGGTAAGCAGGGGACAGTGGAGGAGGGAATGAGGAAAGGGTGAGAGAGACGTTCAAGGCTTGAAGGAATACATTAATTTGGGCCCCAGGGCCTGCAGGGGAGTGGGGGTTCTCTAGACAAATGTCCTAACCCACCAGGACTCCATTTCTCTTACCTGCACAAACTAGACTAGGGGCCTCCCCTACAGGCTGTAGGTCAGTCTACTTCCTAACCGATGTCATAGTATCATTGAAGGTGACCATCCTTGCTAACCGAGTAAGCAGGGACTGCTGGGTACTCCTTTGCCTACCAGCGCCATGCGAGTCCTGGCGTGTGGGGCACACAGGAGTATAACACACAGATCCAGTCCTTCACGGCTATCGGTATCCAGCACCATCGATCTCCCAGGGACAATATGTGGCTGGACTGCGACAAAAGAAACACACATCCAGGCACAAAGAAATTATGTGTGGCAGCCTCCCTTCGCATCGGTGTGGGAGATCTGCAGTGTAATCTACCAATCTCTGGTCCATGGCTTGCAAACGGGTGGCTGAGGCGGAATTCGGCCCTCAGACATGCTTTCTTTGACCTATATGATGCTTTAAGCATTTTGGAAATGTCTTATAAAAATCAAGATTTCCAACTTCCCTGGAAAAAACCCTGGCACCACTGGCCCATATTCCTACATGGGACCAGTAAGCTGGAGCTCAGTGGCAGGTGTCCCTTTTAGACGGGGCATGGACTCTCTTATTTTGTCCAAGTTGCTACTGCTCCCTCTTCCTTACCCTGGCTAGCCTCGCCCATTCCTGCTACCTGCCTGACTTCTGTCTGCGTTTGGGTCTGCAAGCCTAACATAGGACAGGCCCCTTACTTTGCCAACGATGATGTCCGGGTCTCTGCTGGACATCAAGGTCTGGGCTGCTTTTACCATAGCACACTGTGTGTCTTTAAAGGCAACCAGGGTACACAGCGCATTCAATACAGGAGGACCATCATAACGGCGTGATGGGTGCACAAGCAAATGGATGGATGGATGGATGGATGGTCGGATGGATGGATGGACCAGCCCAAGCCATGGGTGCTATGGGGTAAGGCAGGGCCATGGTGAGCAGAAGGGCTGGAGGGAGGGGGCCGGAGGGGGGATGGAACAAGAACCATCTGAAGGAGCTCAGAAACAAAGTAGCCAAGAGGGTTCTTGGCTACTTTGCAGAACTGAAACCCCTTTTATTCAGTTTGGTGACTTTTAAAATGTGTTTTTATTGTAAAACAACACAGATACAGAAAAGCATGTAACACATAAACATGCAAATTGTTTTCGATTGTTTATGATTTGGGGGGGTCCTCTTATCTTTCTAAAAGCATCCAAGATGCTTCAAAATCAGGGTTTCCATGCCTTTTCCAAATGCACTTACTGCAAAGAACACACCTCCCTAGGTCTTCCAGCCTGATAGGGCATTGCAGAAATATCAGGGGTAGATAGTTAGGGAAGCCGGTGTTCAAGTCCCAACCTGAACACCTGGGGAAGGCAGTTCACTCTCTCTGCACCTCAGTTGGGGAGACGGGACAGGATCTCTCCGGTGTGCCAGCATCCAGCGCTCTAGGACTCTGCCAGGCTAAGAATACTGTGGCGAGCAGAAGGAACATGCAAGGACATCTGCGAAAAGGAAGGACAGCGTAGCAATCACTTACTGGCTCAGGCCAGAAGCAAAGCTGCTATCACGGCTACGTTAGAACCAGAAGCCAGGTGCCGGCATCGATCACAGATCCCTCAGGTAACAGGATGTTGGCAAATAGGGAACCTCGAAGTCATGGGCTCCAAGGCCCTCGCTGACAGCTAAGGACACAACAGTTTGGGTGAAGACTGGGACTTGCCCAAGGTCTCATCCTGAGTACTAAACTGCATCCTAGAAGTGTTTCCTTCAGCCTTTGTTCCGAGTATAACCTCTCACCGGGTCTGGAGGCCTGGGGGTATGAATGGGAAGGTTCCTCGGACTGGGCCTCTCCCCGCCAGAAAAGGGCATAAATGGAAACTTTTGACAGGACTGTATGTGGCAGTCCAATACCCTGAATTAAAGTATTTTTAGTATAAACCTTTGCAAAACTCATAATTCTATAGCAGGGCATTATAGATGCCAAAAGAGTTAAGCTGCTGGTTAAAATATTTTACATTATTTCTGTAATCAGTTGGCATATTTTTTCATATTTGAATATGCCAGAAGACTTAAAACCTGGCTGTGGCGGGGGTCTCTCTTGATCTCGAGGACTGACTGCACAGCAAAATCGAACATCGGAACCTGGGGGAGGCCCCATGAGGTCACTGAAAGCAAGCAGGGGGTTGGTGTAGTAAATGGGGGAGGAGCAGGTGCACCCCAGCCGAGCACCAGGAGGGTGCTAATGGCCAGGTACAGAGCTGACCGCCCTGCCCATGAGGAAGTCACGGCCTAGCCTGACCACCAGACATAGCACGAGCTCTCAAGTGATGTGAGAAGCAGTGGCAGAAAGTGCTGGGGCAGGACGCTGGAGTGGCTCAGTCCCCTAAACATCTGCCTTCAGCTCAGATCATGATCCCAGAGTCCGCAGATTGAGTCCCACATCGGGCTCCCTGCTCTGAGGGGAGTCTGCTTCTCCCTCTGCCTGCCACTCCCCCTGCTTGTGCTCTTTCTCTTTCTGACAAATTTTTAAGAAGGGGGGAAAAAAAAGAAAGAAAGTGCTGGGATAACAAGGAGGGGAAGAGAATGTAAGTTTGCCTGAGGGTGTCCCAAGAGGAAGATGGTGTGACGGGAGGCGTGGCAGAGAGAATGACGCCCCCTCCAAAGATGCCCACGTCCTAATCCCTGGGACCTGTGAATATGTTAACTTACACGGCAAAGGGGACTTTGCAGAAGTGATGAGGTTATGGACGCAATGGTGGGGAGATTATTCTGGCTGATCTGGATGGGTCCAATGTAATCACAAAAGTCCTTAGAAGTGAAAGAGGGAGGTGGGAGGTCCAGAGCCAGAGTGATGTGATTCAAGAAAGACTCAGTGGGCCATGGCTGGCTTTCAAGAGGAAGGAAGGGGCCATAAGGCAAGGAATACAGGCAGCTTCTAGAAGCTGGAAAACTCAGGGACACAGACTCCCCAGAAGGAGAGAGCCTCCAGAAGGAACAGTCCCATCAAACCCCTGATGTTAGCCCAGTGAGACCCATTTCAGACGACTGACTTATGTGGTCGTTTTTTGTTTTTGTTTTTTTTTTAAATTTTTATTTTTTCGGCATAACAATATTCATTATTTTTGCACCACACCCAGTGCTCTATGCAATCCGTGCCCTCTACAATACCCACCACCTGGTGCCCCCAACCTCCCACCCCCCACCCCTTCAAAATTCTCAGATCGTTTTTCAGAGTCCATAGTCTCTCATGGTTCACCTCCCCTTCCAATTTCCCTCAACTCCCTTCTCCTCTCCATCTCCCCTTGTCCTCCATGCTATTTATGTGGTCGTTTTTAACAGCAGCCCTAGAAAATGAACACAGGAGGAAAACTTGAATAAGACACAGGAGCCCATTTGCTTTCTCAAAGCCTCCATTTCTCCCTCTAAAAGACAAGAGCATGGCGGGGGTGGGAGGGATGGCTGGCTCAGCTGGTACAGCACGTGACTCTTGATCCCCAGGTTGTGAGTTCAAGCCCTGTATTGGGCTTGAAGCTTACTTTAAACAAAAACAAAACAAAACAACAAAACCAAGAGCACTGGGTGCGGATGCTCTCTGATGTCCCTTCTGGTTCTGACACTTGGCAATTTTACAGAGGAGTAGAGTAGTCACCGTACTGTAATGGGTGGTGAGAGTTTGTGAGGGTTGACAGGAAACAGCCTGTCCCGAAGCGTGTTTGGTGGAATTTCGGTTCCATGGGCTGTGTATAAGGGTCAGTTGGCAAAGAGGGCCGTTCGTGCAGCAAATCACTATCCAGCACTGACCTGGGCCTATGTGATGAGAGGAGCTGGGCATTTAAAGAAAAGGGGAAATTAACATGAAAAAATATTGGGTTAAATAAAATTAAACAGGATTCTATATGGAGAAGTCCTGAGGGTGTGAAAATATTAATGGGTTCACGGGGTCAGTGTCCAATGACACGTTGTTTAATTGAACCAGGCAGCGTTCTGGACACAAAGGATATGGCACGGAACAAAACAGGCAAAGTCCCTTGTGTGTGGAGCCCCGTTAGTGTGGGGAGACAGACAATACGAAACTCAACAGATAAATATAAAATCAGGATATGAAAGGACTGTGAGGAGCAGAGCAGGTAAGGGGACAGGTGTTGATGGTGGTGGCGATGGCGGTCTGGGAAGAAATCTGCGGTAGATATGTGAGCCGAGAACTAATGTGCAGGGTGCATCGGTACGCAGCATTTCCCAAACCACCATGACCACGGAACCCCTTTGTCACTGAGCATTGTGCAGGACTCCTGCTCCTTGGAACACACTTTGAGAAATCCTGGTCCAGAGACAGCTGAAGCATGAAGGGAGCTTCTGCGGGCTCTCACAGGAGCGAGGCTAGCATGTCAGCATGGAGACTAGGAATCTCACGAATGCAAAGGAAGACATTTTGCATAGAAGTCCCTCCTCCAAATGCATCTCAGAGTGTAGGAGAGGGGGTGCCTGGAGGGCTTCGTTGGTAGAGCACGTGACTCTTGATCTCAGGGTCATGGGCCCATGAGTTCAAGCCCCATGTTGGGCATGGAGCCCTCTTTAAAGAAAAAAAAAAAAAAAAGGAAAGTGGGAGTGACTGGGGGGCTCTGCTTGGCTTCTGGGTTTAAGCCCTGCATTCTCTCTTGGGCTGTCCTGGACTCACCCTCAGTTCTGCGGGATTCACAAAGCTTGAGAATATAGTAAGCCCATGATTACACTAGATGGCCTGAACACTGGTTTTCCCCAGAGAGCAGAGTATAAGAACAGGAATCCTTTTGCTAGGATGTTATGTTGCAAAGAACATGTATTTATTTTGAAAAGTGTAGCTGGGTGACCACAATCAATGTCCACCTTTCCGGGGATCTTTACCCAAGTCCCCTCCCAGTTCTGATAAAGGAATGAATGGTACACCCCAGGCCCAGAAGCACGATCTGGGCCCTGAATCAGGGCCTATACTCATGCAAAGTACACAGCCTGAGAAAGAGACGAATATTCTCTCCCAGAGGCCACAGGGAGTTTCCCGGCGAATGGAGCCCACCGTCCCTGCGATGTCCTTTCCCGTCTAGAGAAGGCTGTCTGGACTTTCTCAGCGCTCACATCAGATGAGGCCCATTATGTATTCCAGCCGCAGAGAAGCCTTCCAGCCTGCCCTTCTGCCCGGGCTTCGCAGAAACGCCTCTCTCAGGAGCAGGCTCTGCTCTTGAGAAGCTGGGCTCCAGGTTGGCGGGAGGACCGCTCCGAGAGCCCGCAGAACCGGGTCCCCCCCGGCCGGTGGTAATGCCACTCACCTTCACCGTGCCCTAGACGAGAGGTCAACACAGACAGATGGGAGGTCTTCCCATGGGAGCGGCCGCCTTCCCCAAGCCTCTGCTGCCCAAGAGTGGTAGGGATCACCTGACCAGGCACCCCTGGGGCTCCTTGCTCCAACGCTCTCCCTGCCCCTCACCGCCTCCTTGTCACCTGCCATTGTTTTCATCGCAGCTCAGTGTCACTTCCTCTGCGAAGCTGTCTTGACCAGATCAAACACCACCATTTGGGGTTCTGATAGCACATCATGACTTTTTTGTGAGCACCTGCAGTGGCTTAAAGTCCCAGATCTGCCACTCATTGTCCCTTGAACAAATCCCCTCCCCTCCCTGGGGAGGTTACCAAAGGTCTCAGTTACCAAAGGAAGGGAGTTGATAAGATGCTCCCGTTGGTCCCCCTGTCCCAATGCTCTGGGATCTCCCTTCCCAAGAGGAGAGTTGCAATCACAGAGCAAGCTAGCCCGGAGCAGAGAGGAGGTCTGGACCTTGGGCTGTGACCTTGGGAAAAACCCTGCCCTTTCATTTACACAGCACTAAAATGACACAGTGAGCCACAATAGTGGTTTCCAATCTTTTTCAGACCTGACATCCCCTTTCCAAATGATGCAGTCGGATACCTAACACAGGTAACAGCGGACCTGCTTTGTCTGAAATGGCGGCAAGGGCCCGTCGGCCTCCGAGGCACCTCCCCCACTGGGGCTCCTGAAGCACCGTTTTCAAGCCCCTCCCTGAGACTGGCTTTCCAAATCTAACATGAGGCCAAGTTCCAACGTCCACCTACTTGGACCTCATGCTGACCAGTTGCCCGAATCTGGTGAGGTCCGCAGATCTCCTGTTGACAAGTGTCCAAAAGATACAAAGGTTTGTCTGTTCCTCTTTAATTTCTCTTCTAATGTTTGATTGCACATGAAGTTCCAGGCACACACGAGACTGCTCATTTGCTACGAAATGAGGATTATAAAGGGAGGAGAGGAGAAACCAATCGATTAGCCCACTTCCAAATCTCTGAGATTTGCCAGGGCGACAAGCTCTGGAACAAAGAACACAAGTGATCGCAGGCTAGCTCTGCCTGCTCTCTTGCAGAGGAGGTCCTGACCCCCATGGAGGGTGTCCTGGCCCCCAACACATCCCGGGTGTCTGTGTCCCATTGTGCCCAGCAGTGCTCTCCGAGTTCCAGCCATGAAGTTCTGATCACAGAGGGCTGGGCAGTGTATCAGGAAACCTGGCCCCTGGCCCCAGGAGCACCCAGTACAACCAAAGCCAAGGGCACAAATGAGAACTTCAGGTCCCTGCGGTAGCAGCCCCCGCCGTCCAGAACTCAGAAATTGCTGGAACATCTACTGATCACTCTTCCCCAAGTAAAAACGGCTGGGTGGCTTTCCATAGCCAGAGCTGTACACTCCTTTATTTCTTTTTTTTCCAACGCCTTCTAAATTCATAACCCTCCTTGTGGTGAGCAAAACAGGCAAACATTTGTGGAGAAGGTGTGCGTGCCCCTGGCTCCTTCCATGTCAGGGAGACACAAAACCCATGGAGAAATCTTCTGGGAGAAGACACCATGGAGTGGCCTTTGTGGGCAGAAGCTGCAACAGCTGAAAGGTTTCATATTCTTAGGCAGCTGATTTTTATATTATTTTTTAAAGGCTCTAAGACCATCTCCTTAGAGGTTCCCTTCATTCCCCCCCCCGCCACCGCCAATATTTATTTGGCTTATAATAATGCATTCAATCAGCAGTCACTCTCCTCCAAATGTGTCCCACTCTCAGCCCCATGGTCTGGTGACAGTTCTCTATCAATTTCAAGACAGCAGCTCAAACTACTGGGCTCCCCCCGCCCTCACTCGCTGCCCCCCGGTCCTGTTTGGTCCTCTCCAACTTAAACTGTGAACCCTCAGTGACAGACGCGGCAAGCTGGAACGGGAGGGAGGCGGTGCTATTTATAATTCGGCGGAGTTGGCCCTCAGAACACGGCCATTTTTTCCAGGCGGCCTGCCAGAGCCCACATTCCCCAGGCTCCATATATGGGCCGCCCACAGGCCCCTGTGGCCATAGGCTCGCCTCGAAGGGAACGGAGGCCGCCTGGCCAGTCAGGAGGGAGAGGCCCAGTCTGTTCCTCCAGGGCCTGCACGAGGGGCCACAGACGGCCCCAGCAGCCTGGTCTCCCCTTGCTTCCCCCCCGGCGAGGGGCGGTCAGGGACAGGGGAGAAGGCAATAAGGATCCCCAAAGTCCCAGCCTGACGGAATTGGAGAGCAGCCGGCTTTCCCCCCAGAGCTTGAATAAGAATGGCGAGGAAAAAATGTATTCTTGCTACGAAACATGAGGTCACCCCTTCTTTTTTGCCAAGTGGTTTTCAATTGTTTCCATCGAGATGTGACTGAGGTCCATGGCAGCCTTGCCAGCCCCTGAGGGCTCCGAAAGCTGGATTTATGGACGCCCTTGGATGGGCAGATGGGCGGGGAAGCCCTGGGAGGGTGGGCAAGCCAAGGCAAGGGAGCGGGGCTTTGCCAAGCAGGTATTTTCTGCAGGCTCTCAGCTTTGATTAGCATATGTTCAGGACACAGAGAGAGAAAGGTGTCTAGCCTCCCGTGGGCATGGGGACATAAACGCCCCACTACCCTCTGGAAGCCAAGCACTGAAGCAAGAGGAAGGGTCTTACCGGTCGGGTGGTCACCCCAGGCGTTTCTTATCTCTGTCCCTTCTTTGGGGATGTCTGTCAGGCCAGGCTGGGGCCACACTTGGGTGGTGGCCGGGGCGGGGGTGCTGTGGAACAGGGGGCCTGGAAACCCCCTCCCCTCCACGTTCATGTGGGAGATTTTACTTCCATTTCTTGGACACTGTTTCCAAAACCTCCTCAGGAATCGGCTGCAGTGGACACAGCTGTGTCAAATCTAGTTCAAGTCCTTTCTCTAAATAGCCTTCCGTGGCCATCTGGTTATCTCTTCCTTAGGATGGAGAGCATCTGGTATTATTATGACTTGTTATTTTTAATATTTGTAATAATAGCTGGGCTTTACTGAGGGCCTACTATGCCAACCACATAACGAATAGCATCTGAGTTAATCCCCATAAGCCCGAGAGATGGGTGTTCTTTCGCACAGGAGGAGAGTGGGGCGCAGAGAGGTTAGGCAGCGTGTCCATGCAGACACGCTGGGTAAGGAGCAGACCCTGAGTCTGCCCAACTCCTCACCTCCCTCCTCTCTGCTACACGTACCGGCTTCTACGTCATCTTTGTTACTCTCTATCCTTGCAGGTGGAGGCCATGTCCTAAGATATTGCCGCTTCTCTTCTCCCCCGAACATCTAGAACAAACGACTCGTGGAAAATCTTCACTCATGAGGCGGTTCTTCGGCCAAGGGCACCGCTCACCTGCAAGCTCTTTTCAGCCTTGGATGGATCCCGGATTCCCTTTGGACTCTGTGGCCTCTGCAGCCCTCCCTGTAGGGCCAGGATCCCTTATCTGTGGAGGCCCCAGCTGTCCCTACCGTCACTTGCTTGCCTGTGACAAATATGGGGCTGGCACTTTAGCAGAGAAAAGCAGCAGCAGGAGTTGATCAATTCCTAAGCAACAAAGATCCTGTTTTCATGCAAACGTCCTCGGCATTAAAACAAAAACAAATTCTTCCCAGGGCGAGTCCTGGATGCCAAGTCTCGAAGCAAGACACATTTTTAAGCAGGGTTTCGCGCCTGCGTGAGAGACTAACAGGGGATGGGAGGAGAGCTGTGCCAACTGCCAAGTGTTACGAGGCAATGCAGGACCTTAAGGTGGAATGGCAACCAGTGCCTTGAGTTCTGAACAGGTAGGGACCACTGACGGCTTCCTGGAGGAGGGAGCTATTCTGACTAGACGCAGGGGTCTCCTAACAGATGGTGTTGGCCTGATTCTGCAGGACCTGGGTGCCCACCAACACCAGCCCTGCTAGAACATTGCCAGGGTCACTGAGCTTGCCCAGCAGTTAAGGAAACATCCAGAGGGCATCTGGCCTCCAGCTGGCTCCAGCAGTTTTGTCCTTTAGCATCATGAGGGTTCAGAGGCAACACATCAGTTAACAGATTAAGGGCAGGCCACATGATTCATTTTGGTAAATAACCAGCAGTACCAGGATTGCAGCATTTGAGGGCTGAGATCCCGGGGTACCACCCCCTTTACTGCTGAGGCCTGGCCCAGGGCTCATGGTCTAGCCAAGACTCCAAGATCAAACCTCTTTTCTCCTGCTCCCTGGAACCTTCTATGCAGCCTTCTAGTCTCACACCGAGGAGGTGTTCCCTGGCTTTAGCACGTGCCCAGAAGCACCCAGTGGGCTCAGGACCGGGAGACACAGAGAACGTAGCCCCGGGCTACAGCCTTCTCAAGCTCCCCTGAGCGCGGTTCCAGGGTAAGAGGAGCTCCTTCCAGAGGCATTTCTCTTCCCAGCACCCACCACGGCAGCAGGGACCGAGCAGGTAAAAGTCCGGTACTGGGCACAGTAAGTGGGCAAGTCTAGCAGGAGAAAAGGGCCCATAAAGGAGCTTGTGACAAGAATCAGCTAAATAGAGTGGAAAGAACATGGGCTTTGTGTACAAAAGATGTGGGCTGGCATCCAACACCGTCACTGTGTCAGGGACTGGGAGTGCTCCCCAGTATCCATGTTCTTCTTTTCCTGCCAGGCATGCGGCTGGACTCCATTTCCCAGGCATCCCTGCAGTAAGGCGTGGTCACATGACCACATGCTGGCCAGTGGACTGCAAGCAGAAGTGCCCTGGGCCAATTCCAGGTGTGGCCCCAAAAAACATCCCAGAAAAACCTCCCACTTGTGGTTCTTTCTCTACCAACTGAATGGGGAGCACTTCTAGGAGTGCAAGGAGACAAAGCCACGGAGGGAAGGAGCCTGGGTCCCTGAATCACTGTGTGGAAGGCGGTCTGCCAAACAGATACACTGTATTGTGTTCTCAGGAAATGAACCCTCAAGTGTTAAGCTATTAAAATTTGGGAATTGTTATAGCTATTAGCCCAACCTGATTAACACAGCCTCTTGCTGGCCATGCGACTTTGGGTAAATTTCTTAACCTCCTGCAGCTTCAGTTTCCTCATCTGTAAAGTGAGAATTTTAAAAAAGCCTTCCTGAGAATGACAGAGCTAACATCTATAAAGATCCTACAACTAAAGGTGCATTACGACTTTTGTGAGCCCTAGACATTTTTGCCTTTGTGGGTCCCCTCCAGCATTAAAAAAAGCAAAAACAAAACAAAACAAGAAAAACCCACCAAAAAGAAAAAAACACACTAAAAAAGCCCCCCCCCAAAATACAGAAAAAATTAGGTTTTACTATTGCATTGGTATAAAGAAGCATATAATCTAGGCCAGATAAATCATTGTGCTTATGATTGCTTATTATTTTTTTTAAAGATTTTATTTATTTATTTGACAGACAGAGATCACAATTAGGCAGAGAGGCAGGCAGAGAGAGAAGGAAAAGCAGGCTCCCCAGTGAGCATAGAGCCCGACAAGGGGCTCGATCCCAGGACCCTGGGATCATGACCTGAGCCAAAGGCAGAGGCTTTAACCCACTGAGCCACCCAGGCGCCCCTGCTTATTATTTTTATATTTGATTTTATATTCATTATTTTTTAAAAGATTTTATTTAATTGACAGAGAGAAACACAGTGAGAGAGGCAACACAGGCAGGGGCAGTGGGAGAGGGAAGAGAAGGCTTCCCGCGTAGCAGGGAGCCCGATGTGGGGCTTGATCCCAGGACGCTGGGATCATGACTCCAGCCAAAGGCAGACGCTTAACGACTGAGCCACCCAGGCGTCCCTATATTCATTCTCATTATATTCACTTTTTTTCTTTTGATTTTAAGGGAAATTAAAACCAAACATTCTCTAGGGCCCTAAAAGTATTGTGAGCTGTAGGCACTCTGCCTGTGTACCTACCAGAGAAGCCGACCCTGCTTACCATCATGCCTGGCCCATGGCGCACGCAATAAATCAAAACTACTATGGATTAAAAAAATAATAATAATAGGAAGATGGAAGCATGAAATAGCAACAAAAGGTTATGAGGCCCTTTTCACAGACTTCATTTCCTTCAACCCTCACACCCATTGTATGAGATGGTTTTTCACTTATATTTTCCAATGAAAAAGGTTAGGCTCAAGGAGATGGAGGGTTGTGCTCAAGATGGGTAAGAACTTTGTGCAGGATGCCTTCTATCAGGCACAACGCTAGACACCTGTCTTACTTTATCACTTTTAATTTTCTCAACACTATGATGAGATAGGGCTTCTTTTTTTATCCCCATTGTATGACTAAAAAAAAAAAAGATATTGATGTAAGGACAAGTGGCTGAGCCGAGAACTGAAACCACTTCTGGTGCCAAATTCAATGCTCACTCTACCACCTCGCCTTTCTATCTATCAATAGCTCTGTCATGAGAATTGATAAATGGCAGTGTCTGCGGAGGGTGTCAGACACCCCAACACCTTCTTTCACAGAGCAGAGAAGAACCTGTTCAGGGCTCAAATCCAAACACCGCACGCCAGATTAGACTGTGCCTTCTCATTCTCCACCCAAATGTACTCCTTAGAAGGTCTAATTATAGTGACTTCTATTTTCTTGTAAATAATCACATCTGTCATAACTGATTTCACTGATCCAAGGCTCCAAGTTGGCAGTCTTGGAGGCCTGAGCCAATGTGTCAATTATGCCAAGGAGTCTGTAAGCAAAAGTTGCGTGCAATGGAAAAGAGAGGAAAGAAAAAAAAACGCGAGTCACAGGCATATAGATGATGGGGACCAATATGTGCTTTTTCACAACAGTAATATCAACACAAACTCCTCAACGTGGCCAATGGGTGTCAATCCATCAGCAACCTAATTTGGTACAACAGACCCAGCAAGCCAGATCCTGGGGAAAAACACCCATCTTTTTTAGTGGAAACCTGGTCCTAGAAACCGGTGTCTCCAACAGCTTTTGAGTTTAAGTAAATACCCAGGAATTTGCCACGGCTTCTTTATGCTTGTTTTCAGCGGAAAAGAGATGGGTTGAAGGGCTTACATCTAGAATAATAATAATATAATAAATAAATAAAATAATAAATAATAGAATAAATAGAATAATAATAATAAAAGACGGTTGAAGGGCTCACATCTAGAATACAGAGGTATTCCCTTTGTGAAAGTGTGTGTTAGGCCATCTGGCATTCTGGAATGACCTACGTTAGTACCTGGTTTTGCTAGTGGAAAGAAATCCATTTTGTTTTTATGGAAAAAAGGCAAAAAGCAAAGATGGCATTCAGTGCTGGTTTTGCCACGGTCATCAGAGAGGCAGCCCGAGCCCGAGGAGGGAGAGGGGCCGCACCCAGCTCCTTCCCCGGGAACCTATGTTCAGTCCCTGATGCCACCAGAGCTCTGACATGTGTCTGTGAGCATCTGTGCTCTTGACTTAGTTTGTGCATCTGTGAGCAAGATGTGTCCTAAGATACCTGAAAAGTCTGAGAGAGGTGATTTTGGGGGTCTGGGAGTGCTAAAAAATTTCCCATAGAAGTTAACGGTAATCACTTCTCTGCTTTACGCCATTTCAGCTTACTCACGAAAGGTCTCATAGGAACGCCCTGCTCAGGGATAGCAGGGGAAACCCGAAGTCTTAGTGGCTACAAATAGAGTTAATCAACTGAGTATGGCCGCTCCGCCAGCATACAGTGGCAGCTAGAACTTTGGGTATGGACTTGGACGTGGACTTGGGTACAAGTCTTTCTCCACTCACCACTGGTGTGACTAAACAAATCATGTAACCTTCCCCCCATTCATCTCAGCTTCCTCATCTATAAAATGGTGACAGCCCAGATCCCTCGTGGGACTGGTTGACACAATGACTGAGTGTGACAGCCTGCTGGAAAGTGTCAGCACCACAGAGATGCTCATCATCATTATTATGATGCCATCAGCATATACTGAGACCGGTTTTCTACCCACAGGGATGGCTTCTTTCTCTCCTAACAGAACTCCAAGCACAGGCAATCATGCTTTCAGTCACAGAGGGGATGAGAGATTGGAGCTACTTGGGACTTCTTTCATAGGCAGGTGAATTATTTCAGAGCCAGTTAATTCCCCTGTGTCTGATGGGGAAGCTTCAAGAAAGGAGCATCTTTCAGGTAAGAATGTGGGAAAGTGAAAGGTGGCTCTCATCTACTCCCCAGCTGCCCACGGGAAATGGACACAGGCTTTTGGCGACCCATATCCTGCAGCTGGTGAAACCTCCTTTGGGTCTGGTCCATCTGGGTGAACAGAGCAGCTAAAAGCACAGACTCTGAAGTCGGACTGCCTGAACTCTGAGTCTAGCTCAGCTCGTCACTTGGCGCTGGGACCGTGAGCAATTTATCTTTCTGTGCCTCAGTTCCTCAACTATAACACGAGGGTAAGAACAGTACTTTTCCCTCAGGGTGATCGTGAGGAATAAATGAATGAATACATAGCAGAAGTTCACAATAGAGTCCTATTGTACATAGGAAGCAATCAGCACATACCAGAATTTACTAGAATGGCTACAATGGTCATATTACAGCCAATGGACTTTGACTCATCTGGTGTTTATTCTCTCTCTCTCTTTTTTAAAGATTTATTTATTTATTTGAGGTGGGGAGCGACATAGGGAGAGGGAGAGAGAGAATCTCAAGCAGATCCCCCACTGAGCGTGGAGCCCCGGACTTCGCTATCCTGAGATCATGACCAGCTGAAATCAAGAGTCAGATGCCTACGCAGCTGAGCCACCCAGGTGCCCCTCCTCCAGTCTTTATTAACATGCGTGCTTCCCAGCTTTTCCATGCCAAGCCCCTTAATAGAAAGAAGATTCTGATCTACATCTGCATCTGCCAGAGAGACTCAGAGTCCCCTCCTTCAAAGGAAGTTAATTTCTGGGGCAAAAATGTGGGAGAAAGGGCTGTGGGCTGAGAATCAGTGGGCCCAAGTCCTAGCCCAGTGCCATTTTGCCCACTCTGTGGCCTTCAGAAAGTCACTCCTCTCTGGGTAATAATTTTCTCAGTTGTAAAATACAGAGAGTTTGGTTGTGAACCTCAGTTTATTCATCTATAAAAAGGGATAATAGGAAGAACTATCATATCACACCCCATCATGGGCTGTGAAGCAAACAATGCATCCCACACAAAGACAGACAAGGGTCCTGAGTGGGGCCTAGGCCATCCAGTGCCCGTGCCTCCTGGCCCACGACCCTCCCTTCACTTCTGTTCTACACGTCAGTCTCCTAGCTTTTCTCCCACCCCTCAGGCATGCTCCTGCCACAGGGCCTTTGCCCCAGCTTTGTCCCTCTGCCTAGAATGCTCTTTCCTCAAATAGCCCCATGGCTCACTCCCTCACCATTTTCAAATACTGGATTACTGTTTTTTCCACAGCAACTATCACTTTCTAGCGTAGTACCTGAATTTCTTACTTATGACAATTATCACTTATTGTCTGTCTCCTCCCAGGCCAAGTTCCATAAGGGCAGGTAAGTTCCATAAGGACAGGATTCTCTTTTGGTTCTGTTCCCCGAGAGCCTAGAAGACTGCCTGGCACATTACAGGTGATCAGTAAATACTGCAGATTCACTGAATGAGTGAATGGATGGATGGATGGATGGATGGACGGATGAAGAAGGGAGTACTCTGTACACCAAGAAGGTGCTTACTGAATTTTGAGCAGCCTTCCTAAATGTGAAAGGGGGATTCTTACTCCTGACTTGTCTTCCTTCCATGAGGAGGGATCCTCACCCAGACACCTGGACAGTTTCCACCCCCCTCGCCCATGCTGCCCTGTAAGAAGAGTAAAGCATCTGGTTGCCAGATGAGTCACTCACTGGCCCATTTCTCGACTCAGTGAGGCTAAGCTGCAAACACCACAGCTGTAGTCGGCCTGTTCTGGCTTCCCCGTCAGACAGCAGCAACGGCCTAAGTTAAGTGTGTCTGCTCCACAAGCTCTCAGCTCCTTCGTTGGGTTCTTTATGGTGTGGAGCACAGGACGGGGAGTGCTAGAGAGACCTTCTAGCCAACAGATGGATGGAAGTCATGCTCACTAGCCTGGTTCTGTAGGGAACAGAGTGGATATTCTGATCTCCACCTGTCTGACTCTCGCGTCTCTCTTGATGGGTCCTGAACCCGGTCAGGTAACAGGGTTGGGCCATTTCTAACCCCTAAAACTCCAACCCAATTTTCCAAATTTAAACAAGTGAAGCCTTAATGTTGCCTGATTCCAGACTGCCTATAATCCTAGTTACTCTCTTTGGACTTACTAGTTTGTGGGTGTCCCACACAGCAGATAACACTCCAAACTGAGCACAATTCTGCAATGAGGCTTGTGTCCCAGAAGAGGTGCTATTCCCAGCGCTGCACTCTGGACACACTCTGCTACCAAGGCTGTTCAAGGATATCTATCCATCCGTCTCCCCATTGCCAGCACCCCCCACCCCCGCCCCCGACATGGACCTGCAGTCCCTAGAGCCTTTCCCACCCAGGATCTGGGTGCCTCAGGCCTCTGTGTCTCGCTCACGTGGAACTTGATGCTGTTCTAGGAGTCACTAGATAGAGCCCATTCTTCCTGAGATCTTCCGGGAGGCTGTGCCCCTCAGCCAACAGACTTACCATGGCTCCCAGCTTCATGTTCTCCCTGACCACAGAGAAATGCAAGTGACCAGGGGCTGAAGGTCTGCAAGGTGTCAGGCACAGTATGACCAAGTTTTCTCCTTGCCTTGTCCCTCCAACAAGCCAATGAGGCAGGGGTTTAATCCTCAGAACAAAACTGGGGAGGCAAGCGTTAGCATTCCCCATTTTACAGATGAGAAAACTAAGGTTTCGAGAGGAGAAGGGTCTTCATATACCATCGCAGCTCATAAGAACACTGGATGGCTTCTAGGACTAGCACTTAGGTTGGAATAGGAGTGTGAGCCCAGAGATCCAGGCTCGCCACCAGGAACCTCAGTCCGGACAATTTTACTCTGATCTGTCGACGCCCTTTGGCGCGAAGCCATTTAACCTGCATTTATCTGGTGGCGTCATTCGACATTTCTCCATCATGTTCTCCGGGAGCTCACGAGTGACTTTCTCAAACAGCCTGATGAAAACCAGAGAGGCTTGACTTGCTGTGTTTTCCTCATCTACCAGCCTCAAAGCCATTTCAGAAAAAACAAAGCACATCTGGTTCAGTCTGATCTTGGTGAGCCCATGACTGCTTCTACTGACCATCAGTCTTCCCTCTCACAGCCCTGGTCAAACAGCCTTAGACACAGTCCGGGGAACCTGGAGATTTAAAACACCTAAGACCATCACTAGCTAGTCCAGGGGCCAGGCAAGACCTTTAGTGAAGCCCTGCCTGCCAGGAGTTGGGGGCGGGGGCTTGGCATAAGGATAAGGAAGCAAGTCGATTCATCTGGCAAGAAGAGATCTGCCCGAACCACACCTGTTCCCCTTGCCCACTGTAATTCTGGAGCGCTCCGCTGCTCTCAGCAGAAACTGCAAGCCCGGACCGCCTTCCTGGAGCATTCGGGAACTAGTGACAGCAAGTCATCCAGGGACCCAGAAATGAAAAGCCTGCATTTATTAAACTCTTACTATTTGCCAAGCACTGGGCACGGTGCTGGGTTTACATGATCTTGTAAAATGCCTTAAAACTATTTTTAGCAAAGAAGTAAATGCTCATAATTAAGACATGAAATACTACAGAGGTTCATCATGAAAACCACCTGCTTGTGATAAAAACTAATTCCCACCAACATACCCCTCCTAGGCTACCTTTTCTAGCCCTGGTTCTTTTGGTGGTCACTTCTTGAAGTATGGGATTTCCCATCATCTGCAAAAATCTTGGCTGATATAGATAGAATGACTGCCTCTCTTTACAGATGAAGAAACGGGAGCGTCCTGTGGCCTCAGGTCACACAGCTGGAAAAGGGTGGAGTGTGGATTCAAACTCAGGTCGGCTTCACTCCTGGTCCTGCTCTTAAACTTTACACTCCACAGCCAACCTGTCTGGGGCTTCGTAAAGGATGTGGCTCAGGTCACATCAGGCACATAGGCCCACAAGGGCTTCTGAGGTCACCTGTTATCCAAAATCATTCACAGAGGACATAACTAAGAAACACCACAGGATTACACCTAAGCGAGCTTTCTTAGTCCCTGGGAGGTTTGTTTCCAGCACTTCTTTCTAGATTCTTTGGGTTTTTTTCCTCTTCCAGCCACTTCAGCCATCTCTGTACCCTCTGATACCACTGCCAACGTGACTTCCAAGGGTAGGTCTCTGAGGCCCACAGCCTCTCGCAGCTTCCTCACTCTCATCCTGGAAGACGCTACAAAGAGCATTATCCTCATCTCTGCTAGGATATTGCAAAAAAGACCAGTCCCTTCCAGATCCAGGTTTTCTAAAGAAAAGCTTTTCCTTTATTTCGTGGTTATAGCTAGAGCTTGAGAGGATGGGCGCTGTGCAAAGTGTAACATTGCCAACTTTTAATAACAGCTCCTCGTTAGGAGCTCCTACCCAGACTGGCCAGGTTCAAATCTTTGTGCCCTTGCTGGCTTTGATGCTCTGGCAAGCTACTCCCTGCGCTGTAACTGGGAATTCAGCTGTAGATCGGGAAGGAGTGTGTTGAGGATGACGGATTAGGAACGACGAATTGTGTGGGTTAATCTGTGTGCTCTGAACTCTGCTGACCAGGCCCACTGCTTTACACGTGCTCTTATTATCTATCAGAACCCTGTTCTAGCCCCTGCAGTTTACCCGAGGCGTCCCTGTACATTGTACATGGTCTTTGCATCTAAAAGGAGTCAGGGCAGACATGATTAGTCATCTCTTCAAAGTATTCAAAGGTATAATTATTAGCCCCGTTTTGCAGAGGAGTAAGTAGACTGAAAAAACGTAAGTGAGTTGCCCAAGGCGACAGGATGGTTCAGAGCCAGAAGCAGTCCCTAAGACCCGTTCGGACTCTCCTGCCAACAAGGCTGGGTGACTTTAGACAAGTCACTATCCCTCTCGGAATCTCACTTGTCAAGTAAGAGGGCCTTATGTGACGGAGAGACAATAACACCGCAGTTAAGAGATGCAGATCTGAGTCAGACTCTGGACTTGAATTAGGGGTCTTCTACTTAGCACCTGGCGGACTTCGGGCAAATTACTTAGTTTCCCGGTGCCTCAGTTTCCTCATTTCCAAAATGGGGCTATGAACAGAACCCACCCTAGAAGGCAGTTATGGGCACTGAATGAGTAAACCTGTGTTACCGTCTTGGGTTGGGACAAGATGTGAATTGCACAGCCAATGTCAGATATTACTGAGCCTTCCATGGCCAGCCCAGCCTCCTCCACCCTGGTCTGCGCCAAGCCCTGTGTGGTCCATACCGTGAGCTCTCTCTTGACTGTGGGGTACCGCCCCCCCTCACAGGACATCACCTGTCGCGTCCAGGTTGGGTGGTCTCAGACAGGAGGGCTAAACTCTCCCTCTAAATTCACAAGCCACCTGCAAATGCCTAACATTTCAATCCGAATGGAAAACCAGATTTTTCTATCTGCACCTATAACCTTGACGACGGTGTTTTGTTTTCCTTCCCATGCAGTCTGGAAATCCTGAATAAATGTCAGAAAGAACTCACCGAGTCAACAAATATGTAATAGTATTAAAACTCTTAGGAGCGAACCATCTCTTATATTACCAGAAGCTTAAAGGGATGATAGTTTCAATTTCGTTACTCAGTAAAGATGCCCCTTTAGGGCCTAGGTAATATGGCTACAACTCATGGTTCATCAGCCAGTGTTTCATCCAGTCAGCTGGGACATATCTGTGCCTGCCCACCTGCCAGCCTTGCCCCATACTCTGGTGGTCCAGCCACAGGGAGCACAGGGACAGCAGAAGCCACAGAAGCTCCCACTCGCCAACTGCCTTCTGGGCTGCACTGCCTCCCCTCGCCCCACAGAACCCCTCTCCACCCTTCTCGACTCTGCTCTGTGGCCCCTGTGGGCCATTTCAGCAGGTGTCCTCCCCCCAGAGCTCCCAGGTGTGTTCTACCAGTGGGAGGAACCAGCATAGAGCAGAGAGTCAAAGGACAGTGAGGTCTCACCCCCAACTTGGGGACCCAGACCAAATGAATCTTTCTGTGCCTCAGCTTTCCCATCTGCCAAATGGGACAAACAGGAATACCTCTGCCCCCATAAATGCAGCTTAAATGATTTAGAACAGTGACTGGCCGTCGTAGGCACACAATGAATGTTGGTTCTTACCTCCTATTATCACATACGACAGACTCTCTTTAAGCTCCAGTGGCCACCCCCCCTTGCCCCTTCATGCCTGGGCTGGGGGGGTGGGGTGGGGGTGTAGGCCCTTCAGCTGCTGCTCGCCCACAGTTTTCCCATTTCTTACTGACTCTGCTTACCCCGTGCCCAGCTACCTGGAGACGGTCCCTTCTTTAACTCCCCTCACTACTCCATCTCCTGCTGGGACTCTTACTTGGATACCTGTATCTACTGTGTTCTTGGCAATTTTCCTAAGTTTCTCTAATGTTTACAACACCCCTGTCAGGGAAGCATTATTGTGCCCATTTCTCAGGATAGGAAAATTGAGGCTTAAAGTCTGACCCAAGCCCCACAATTAGGAAGCTGTGAAGCTGAGCTGCTTCAGGTCTAGCTTTCATACCCAGGCTGAGTCTAATGCCCACTGGAAAGGACACAGGCATCCATGGGTTTCCCAAAGCGTACAGATAAGACGTGATGACTATCTCATGTGCCGACTGCTCTGATAGGAAGAAGAATAAAGACCTTGACGACAGCCAAGGGCACCTGGATTGGTGTGTTAGTCAGGGATGGCTTCCTGGAAGAGGTGATATTAACCTGATTCATTCATGGTGGGGAGCTATTCTAGGAACAAGGAAGAGGCGCTGAAATGTGTAAAGGTCCAGAGGGAGAAGAGAAAGAGACAAAGCTTTTTCAGGAGCTATAAGCAGTTTAACACTCCAGGAGCAGAGAGCTCCAGGCGGAGATAATGACGAGAGGGGGCTGGGTCCTGCCACAGAGCGCCATGAGTGCTGAGCTCAGGAGCTGGGGCCTGCATGCTTTCTTGCTGGTGGGTGTCTGCAGAGGGGAGGTTTGTGCAAAGAGCACTCTGGTCCCCTGTCTGTGACTGCCAGCTCCTTCAGGGCAGAATGCCTACTTCGGACCTTCGAACCCAGCTTGGAGCTCCGTATACAACAGGTGCTCAAAAATGAGACTGACAACTAAAAACACAAGAACGATAGCTGGGAGGCGCTCCTCTGGGTGGGAGCAGATGCTGCCGTGGCTGGCCAGGCGCCCCCTTGCCTTTCCTCCCTCGGGGCCCTTCGGCCTCTCTTCTAACTGCCGACACCTGGGTTTTCTTGCTTGGGGACTCTCTCTGGTTTCCGGGCCCTCTTTGCCTCTGGAGTGGCAGCCCTGAGGTGCAGGGCAATGACAGCCCCCTACGGAGCAGCCCAGAGCGGGGACTGCTGGGTGCTGGTGAGTCCCGCGCCTGCCTCCCCACTCAGGTAGGATGGGCTGAGGGCCCTGCAGCCTCCAACATGCCCACGTACTCCGGTAACTCGCTTGAACGTGCTCTCTGCACACAGGGAACCCAGGATCCCGGGCTCTAGTTTTGGCTCCCAATGCGGCAGCAGATGCTGGAAGGAACCTGGGCCTTCGAGGGAGCCACATCTGGGTTTGAGTCCAGACGGGGCCACAGGTAGGGAGGTGACCCCTCTCGGAAGTCATGTGGCCTCCCAGTACCTCAGTCTGCTCGGCTACTGTGATAGTCAAATGTCAACGTGTACGGGCACCACCTCACTAAGAGAAACAAGGTGCCTTTCTACTGTCTTTTGAGGAATTCCTTAGTCTACATTCTAGCCCCTTTCTACACACCACCAGTCTAGCAGTGATCTCATTCTACAGGCGACCTCGAGTTTTGCATATTTGCCTCCTAGGAGACTGGAAGCGCAGAGAAGACGGGGTCAAGTTTTACTCCGCCTGGCATCCCCTCCTGTCTGGCACCGCCCTTGGCACACAGCAGGCATTCAGCGAGTGTTTGTTGAATGAATGCCTGACAGCAATGAAAGAACAAAGAACACCGACTGCGGAGCATGGGTTCTCGGAGCCTTTGCTCATTCACGGCATCTCAGTGCCAAGTCCTACTACGTGCCAGGCATCCCCCTTGGTGCTTACAGCTGCGGTCAAGGCCACCGGGCTCCTCCCTCTCGAGGTGAGTGTTAGAGGGAGAGAGCAGCGATTCCTCCTGTCCCAGGGCTGCCCAGCAACTAACCCCCACCTCCCCACCCAGGGAAGCTTTTATAGAGTCTCTCCCAAGATTCTCACCAAATTACCCGGGGTGGGGCCTGGCTGGGGATTTCTTTTCAGCTGCTCAGGTGAGTATAAGGAGCTGCTGGGCATCAAGAGAGGAAACAAGGTCAGAGAGTGAAGAGGCCTGAAGACAGTTGTGAAGAAAACAGAATGGAGAGCGTGGTTCGGGCTCATGGTTGGCAGAGGGAGGGGCCGGCCTTGTCCCTCCCCCCTCCCCCCCCACCCCGCCGGAAACATCTGGCAGCATCTGGAGGCACTCTGGACCGTCCCAACTGGAGGGAAGGTGCATCGGTCCAGCGGAGGAGGACCGGGGACGCTGCTGCGCCCTCCCGGGGTACAAGACAGCCCCCACGACCAAGAACAAGCTGGCCCCAAAGTTCGACAGTGCCGAGAGCGAGCGGTGGGGGTCTCGAGGGGCTGAGAGCGGACACCCCTCCGGGGAAGGCCTCCGGTGGACGGAGCAGTAGAGCTGGGACGCGAGTCCCGGGAGACGTGAGGAGGAGTGACTGTGAGGTGGGCCCGGAGCCACCATCCCAGCCTTGAATAGAAAGACGCCAGATGGTGAAACCACCGAGTCTGGCTCACACCACCTACTAACCTAAGAGCCCTCGCACCCCTGCTCCTGCCGTCATCCTGGGGTTGTCTGCTCGGGCGGGGTGGGGGCAGGGAGAGGGAAATCCGCTTCTGCTTGGCCGCTTTCACTTTTCAGTCCCCAGCCTCCTTCTGGGCTCGGAACCGGAAAGGGGGGAGGAGAGGGGGCTCGGCCAGGCTCCCCGCGCACCGAACCCAGCACCACCTGCGGGCCCACTTCCTCCTCTTCTAGAGCTTCTCCCGCTGCCACCCCCTGGTCTCCCGAGAGCGCTAGCTGCGGGGGAAGGGAGCCTTCTTTGGAGACATCCTGCCAGCTTCCCCCAGCCCTGGGAGAAGTGATTTCCCAAGAGAAACAGGGATCCACAGAGCCGTAAATAAACACGGCATTCCAGAGGAGGCGGGCTGGGAGGGCGGCCGGCCAGCTCTGCCCCGCTCACGGAGATGGCCCATTAACTTTTCCAGCCAGGCACCGGGACCTGAGAACCTGCCAGTCCTCTCTCCAGCCACCGCCTCCCCTCTGCTCCCCCAGTCCGCCACCTCCGGCCGCCCCTTCTCGATGCTTCCCTGTAAATCAGTTGCAGAGCGGCTGCCTTGGGAGTTTGGACTATCGGCAGCTGCGTGGAGCAGACTGCTTGCTCAACACCACGTGGGTTTTCCAAGGAAACGTCACCATAGTTCCATGAGCAATTTCAGTGGAAAGTCGAGTTCTTTTGTACAAGGCTTCCAGAAAGGTCTGAGTCAACAGGCCGCTCTGAGGGAGCCAGGGTGGCCGAGGGCCTCTGACAGGCAGCCCTACCTGCAGGAATCTTGCCAGCCTGGAGTGTAGACAGAGAAGAACCTACCGACTTCGGAGAGGGAAAGTGACTCCAAGGCTGTAAGGCCACCCGGACTTTACAAGCAGGTACAAGCAGGGAAACTGAGGCTCTAGAGGGAATGAATGACCTGCTCTTAAGTCAGCGGGTAGTCGGTGGCTGCGCTGGGTGCGCCCAGGCCTCCTGACCTGCCTCTGGGCCTGGAATTTCTTTCAGGCCACATACTCATTCCAGAGCAGTGGAGAAGTTCCACGTAGACCCATCTGAACAGAAAGGCAACCACTGCCCGGAGCTGATAGCTATTCTCCTCCAAATGTGCATTTGCGGGGTGGGAGGACACTACCAACATCTCCGCTTCCTTAATTTCTCGAGTTCTCTTCTGAAAGGAAAGTGTCCCCCTGTGTTCCCAGAGTCCCCAGATGTAAGCTCCCTGTCACAATGCTGCCCGTGAGGAAAGACGTCAAGTCCTAACCTATGAAACTCACCTCACAAAAAAAGGGGCATTAGGGGAAATTTGTAGGAGTATGTGTACTCGAGTAATTATTTTATTAAAAATGATACTTTGCCCCGTATCCCCCTGAGAATGTTGTGATAGGTGCCCCCAATGAAAGAGGTAATTAGCAATAAATAGAGCCTCTCTGCAAACCCAGGGTTAAGAATTTTCTCATGGGCTGTTATTTTAAACAAACACTACACAGTATGGTCTCTTCATTCATTGAAAGCCTTGATCTGCAGAGCTGAGTCTCTCTAACTCGGAACTTATGACACAAACCGTTAGTTCAATGTGTATTTTCTGCTATTAAAGTTGTACACAATACAAAGGATTCAAAAACATGAAACTTTTTAGCTGTACTGTGTTTTGGATGTGTGTGTGCACGAGCACCTGTGGACACATGAGAGAAACTCCAGCTGCAGGTTTTTCTTCTGCTTTCAGAAGTCCTTCCAGCAAGCCTCTCACCTGGTTTTCACCTGGGGGAAGGAAACCTAGGTTCTTTGTTCGTTTGCTCTGCAGTTTCATGTGATTTCCATCCTCTGTCCCTCCCAGCCTGCCTCCCCACCCGCCGCTGCTCTCTCCTCCCTTGGGAGATGACCTGGCTCAGGAGGGACCACCAGCTTTGCTCCTGACCAAGGCAAGCCTCTGCTGGTCACCTGCACTCGGGGTTACACACAGCACACGGGGCCAAGATGTTTCATTCGTTGCCAGAACAAATGGCCCGTGTGCCCAATCTCCAACAGCTTGTGTCCCGGATCTGGGTCATGGGGGGCTGCCTGCTTCAGAGATTCCACAAATATTTACTGAGCAACTACTCTGCACAACGGGTGGCCGCTGCAGCTCGGGGCTCTGCTGTGCTGTCCAGCACCCCTCCCAGAAGGCACTGTAGACCTGCCACCAGCTTCCCTGCAGGGTGCCTGGCAGAGCAGAAAAGCTAGGGGCCCATGTGAACCCAGGAGGGGGAGGAGGGCAGGATAGGAGGGAGCCGGGATGAGGCATAATGATGGCCGGTGTCTTCCGCGGTCAAGTTCATCTGACCTGCAAGACACATGGATTCCAGCTGTTCCAGATGAGTGAGAGGAGTCAAAAGCATTTTGTTCTTCTCATCAGTAAATTCAAATGCCTGTTATTCATGCAAAGCAGAGGCCGGTAGGCGGCAGGAGGACAGGACTCCTCCAGAATCCCAGAATGAGGGAGGCTGCCCACACCCCGGGATCCAGCCCAGACACCTACACAGAAAGCTGCTCACGGTCAGGGAGATGGAACCCTGCAGGTTCCCTCATTGGATTACCAGCATCATGAAAACCAAGTCCTCCCCTCCCAGGAGATAACCAAGTCACACTATTACTTTCTGGGGGCCCAAATGCCACACTTTAAACCCCGAGCGAAAAAATGTGAAATTCTCCAAAACCATTTCATAGACATACTTCTCTGTGTGTATCTCCCCCTGCCACCACTTCCTGACCCTGGAAGTCTAAAATGATTAGTTTTGGCAGAGAACTTCATATAAAAATTGAATACTGAGGGGCGTCTGGGTGGCTCAGTGGGTTAAGCCTCTGCCTTCGGCTCAGGTCATGATCTCGGGGTCCTGGGATCGAGCCCCGCATCGGGGTCTCTGCTCAGCAGGGAGCCTGCTTCCGCCTCTCTCTCTCTCTGCCTGCTGCTCTGTATACTTGTGATCTCTCTCTCTCTCTCTGTGTCAAATAAATAAATAAAATCTTTTAAAAAAATTGAATACTGAACATAAAAGCAAGAAAATCACACACACACACACATACACACACACACACACACACACAGTGAGGCACAAGCAAAAAGCACAGGGTTCTAGCCCAGGTTCCACTGCTAATAATCTGATGTTGTACATGTATGTGTCCTTTACCTTCTCTGTGATGAAGGGAAGAATGGGGGCTCCCTTAACCACACCTCAAGTCTGGGGTGAGGTGGGAGATGAGGCTGTCAGCTTTCCTGCCCTGGGCACTAGGTTAGTGAAAAGGCCTAAGATCAAAGGTGTCAAGTGCCTATGAGAGGCAAAACACTGTATCCTTAACGTTCAGGAATGGAAGTGCAGAAGAGGGAGAAACACTTTTTGTATCATTGGTAAAATCTGTTATTCTGGAGGAGCTTTGATATTGAAACATTTTAAAGAAGAAGGGCCTTGAGCATTTCACATCCTAGAGTCTTGGTTACCTCTACTAAAAACCTCAGAGAGGGCGCCTGGGGGGCTCAGTTGGTTAAAGCAACTGCCTTCAGCTTGGGTCTCATGATCCCAGGGTCCTGGGATCAAGTCCCTCATCAGGCTCCCCCTGCTCTATGGTTCTCTATGCTTCTCCCTTTCCCTCTTCCTGCTACTCCCCATGCTTGTGCTCTCTCTCTGTCAAATAAATAAATTTAACTTAAAAAAAAAAGACAAAACCTCAGAGGGGTCGGACTAGGTAATCTCAAATGTTGGCTTTATTATTGGTTGGCTGACTGAGACACAAACTAGTGCACAGTCGGTAACCAGCAGAGGCTGGGCTGGTTAATCGAAGGACCGACTGGTTGAAGAGGGTCCGACTTTCTAAGCAGAGCCCAGCAGCTGCATGCCATGTCTTTGAAGCCAAAACTCAAATACATGATCTGGAGGTTATATTTTTATATTTCTATTATATATATATATATATATATATATATATATATATATATATTTATATATTTATATTAAATTTTATTATATATATTTTTTTAAATCTAGAAAGTTCCATAGAGGAATATATCAAACCCAGATTGAAAGTAGTATCTCGTCCACCACTGTAGAATCCCTAGTATTTAGCAAGGCGTCTGATGCAAAGTAGGGGCTTGACTGTTTCCTGTACGGATAGACAAAGTGGCCAGCTTCCAGAACACTTTCCGCACACGTTGGAAAGGAGAGGCATGCCTGCATACCCCCAAAGCATTCCACAACTCACGTGAATAGCACGGCTACTTAATCCTTGGCCTTTCCTGCATCCCTCGACATACTCCCAACCTCACAAATCGAGTGCTGGGTTGAGGATCAGCCAGAGCTGCTGTGAAGTTGGGCTTCACAGTCATGTCACCTCCCAGAGCCTCTGACGCTCCTTGTTTGTTACATGCAGATAAGCAGGCCTCTCTCAGGAGGAGAGTGAGAGTCAGGACCCCCTCGGGAAGTGGGGCAGAGCACATAAATGAATCCACATAGAGCTGAGACTCTGCCTGGAACATTGCAAGCTCGACATAAACGCTGGCTCTCAGAGTTACCCTTGCATTGGCATCTTGGGTGCTTGGGGGTACGTATGGGCTCGTTCAAGTTCAATTTCTTTAGGCCACACTGGACATTCAATGTCAAACCAAATTGTAATGGTCTTCCATGTAATACAGGAAAGGTAAATATGTTGCAAACATTTCTTATCTTTAATGTTTGTGGGGGGCCTTCTGAGCATCAGGACCCCCCCTCCAGAACCCACTGGGCGGGACAATTGAGCACTGTCCTTAGAAGCCAAAATGGCGCTGGACTAAGTGTTAGGAAGCTGTGTTCAACTCTGGGCTTTGCCACCGATCCTCTTTACTCCCCGATACTTGGCAAGGCTGAGAGGAACAATGACTTGCTGAAGTATCACAGCCCCAACCCTGGGCCTCACGGGATAGAAATAACTCACCAAACATTCACATACCACCCGCTACCCCCTGGTTTTCCAGCATCCTACAGTTAGACAGGGTCCTGTGAGGAGAGGTGATACCTTTAAAGAGTGTGTAGGGGACCCTTTAATTTTCTTCTCCTATGCTCCAGCAGCCTGAAAGCCAATGTTTCAAATGATGTGGATCCGGGCCACCTGGATCCCTAAGTCCCAGCTTGGAAAAGAGCTACTTTTACGAGCTGCCGACCTTCAGCACGCTTCCCAAGGGCAAGAGATAAGCCTTGCTCTCTTATGGCAGTGGGATCTGGGGGTTTCCTTGTCATGGCATCATCGGTTAGTCTAACTTGACTGTTCCTGTATCTTTAATCAGCACCATTCCAGAGGGTTTATGCAGGTTTGTCCCTGAATGGCCAGTCCTTCTGCACCAGACTGAAATCTCAGGGAGACCATTTTCCCATTGCATAAGATGGCCCAGCAAGATTGCTGAGATATACTAACTGTGGCCATCTCTCTCGTGACAGGTATTTTTTCCTTCCCTCCCCAGAGTGGGGGCAAAATTGGTGACAAAACTGTAAGAGGACACGTATCTTGGGAATGAGAAGCTATATGAGTGCCAAGAGGCACCTTGTAAAGGAAAGGAAGAAGATGCTCCGGTAGTAAGGCTACCTTGCAGCTTTTCCATAAGCAAAATCTTAAACTCCAGAAGGAAATATACAACTAGTGTCCCTGGTATCCCATCTGCTCAGGAATTTAACACAGATTTGTTGTTGTTGTTGTTTTGGCAATCTCTACACCCAACATGGGGCTCAGACCCATGACCCTGAGATCAAGAGTTGCACGCTCTTCCAACAGAACCAGCCAGGCATCCCCACACAGACTCTTAATACTCTTTACCTAACAATCCAGCATCATGCTATGGCAAGTCCCTGGGGCCCAATGTCACTGAGACCCGGCTCGAAATCCCAGCTCCACCATTTCCTGTATAACTCAGCCAAGTTAATTTCTTGTCGCTTCAATTTCCTCATCCGTAATATAGGTATAAAAAGTCTACCAAGTGGGGTTGTTGGGAGAATTAAATAATTTAAAACAACGTAGAGTATACAATATGCTTGGTTCAGTGGTTGGCATGTAGCGGGCATTCAATCACTTTGTTTCCTTCCTCTCTATTACCTTGACAGTAGAGTCTGGTCTCAAGTTTAGACTTGGGTAATAAAATAAAGTAAAAAGTAGCATACTATTGGAAGTAGTAGAAAGACCGTGCACCACGACCCGTGAAATTGCTGTAGGTGCCATATGGGAAGGTGAAGGCCGTGTTCCCAAGAGGATACAGAGGGGACGGACAAGTCAGATGGAGGAAGTGGGCCCAGGCCGCACACAGAGGCCAGAGGTCCAGACGAAGCAGTGGGAAGGAGCCAGTGAGGCAGGGAGTTTGGCAGAGTTTGGCCAAAGATCCTGAATCTGGGACAAAACCAGCTTCCTCCACTGTTTCCTGTTACGAAATGGTCCAGTGACTGTCCTAGACCCGCCACCGGGGGCAGCAGTGAGCAGCAGCGCATTCTGCTAACTCGAGCTGACCCAGAGCACAGGCTCCCACACAGGCTCCAGTGAAAAGGTCCTTTACTCATCCTTGTAACAGTTCAATTACACGAGACACATTCATTTTGAATCTACTAAATGGGTGAGCCTCGAGCCGGCGCTGCAAACATGGAGACAAACAGGAAACCCTCCCTTGGGGTGGTGGGGTGGCTCACAGTTTTTCAAGGAGACAGACATACAGACAGACAAAAATCAACGTGCTAAGGTCTCTAAGGGGTTATTTCTATGGCACACTTGCTTCTCGAGGAGGGAGCAAGCTCTCCCTCTAGCAGGAATGAGTAGGTCTTGCTGAGTTTGGGGAGGAGTCTTTCTGGGGGAAAGGAAAAGGAGAGAGGATGGCACATGAGTTTAGGGGCCAGTCTTGTCGGGCTGGAGTGCGGGGCACAGGGCAAGGGGCCCACTGGTTATAGCAGAACGTGCCTGGTGGGCAGAGCTCAGCCCTTAGACAGCTGCCATGTGCAAGTCAGGGATTTGTGGACTTGATCCTATGGGCTAGAAATGACTAAGGGGAGGTCCTCATTAAAATGGATAGAAAAGCACATTGGAAAAAAAATGGATTTTGGACACCTTTAGACTGGGTTTAGGCTTTTCACTTTGACCCATTTCTCATCACTTGCCACCGCCTTCTACACCCCTTCACTCTCGTATACGACCTGCAAAGCCCCTGAAAGCATTTGGGCTTGTGACTCCTGGACAACCCTAGACACTGGGAGGTTTTTAGAAGGATAATGAAACATGATCAGATTGGGTGTTTTAGAACCACACATTTCTATCATTTTTGTAAGTGGCACGTATCTTTTCTATATCCAGAAATCTTGAGGTTGATTTCATGAATCCCCTCACAAGGTCACTCCTCCCGGCCCTCAACAAGCAGCAGGCTGATCTGGTTATAACCAAGGCCACGGACAGGGCCTTTCTCCCAGCTGGGGGAAAATCAGGGGACTGCCAATTCCTCAGAAAGGCCCCGAAGCACCCTTCCCTGGCTCACCTAGGCCCCACGAACGATCTATCGGGTCCTTTCTAACACCTGGAAGCACAGGAATCACACTCTAGCTTGGGAGGTAGCAGAGCCAGACACAGAGCATTGACAGCCCAGCCAGGGACTGCCAGACGCCAAGGAGAGCCTGCGCTGGGCTCCACGGATGGGACCCACCACTCCCAGGACCGGCTCAGCAGGTCCGAGGAGAGCCTGGATGGCCCATTCCTTCACCCCGGCCACTTCCTGCTCACTGGGTGATGGCTGCTTCAGTGGAGTGGGGTGTGGCCCCTGGTCATGGATCCAAGGCAGAAGGATAGCTCACATGACTCAAGTTAGACCTTCGCCGTACAGAAGGTCCGAGATAGGTCAGTGATAACACACCAGTCTGAGCCACCACTTCTGGGGCACTGCCTAGGTGCTAGATGCTGGGCTAAGTACTTCAGAGGTGCTGCCCCTTGGGACTCACACAGCGACCCTGGTTGCAGGGGCTCCACCATCTCGAGTCCCGCTAGGCCAGCTGTGTGGCGCAGCAAATGCATACAACTGCCCAGCCTGTGAGCTCCTTCAGGGCAGGGGCTGTGGCTTGGTCATCTTTGTGTCCCACACCCTGCTCCCAAGACTGAGCATAGTCCCCTACATGCAGGGAGCAGGCTACTGGCAGGGCAAGGACAGGGGTGAGGCAGGCGGCCAACTAGCCACCCAAGGACATGAAACTGAAGAGGGCACTTCCTCTCCAGTGCAGGCCCTGCGCTTGGAAGAGCCAGGCCGCCCTGCTTCACCCTAGTCCGGGCCCGGGGTAGTCTCCTGGTCAGACTGGTCTGTGATCCCGAACCTCTGCCCTAGAGCCACGCGACTGACTCTCCCTACGCCGTGCTCAGTTTCTTTACCTGTAAAATGGGGCTTAGGGCAATGTCAAGGGTTGGCAGAGACTCAGAGAAACCAGAACCCTCCTGCCCCGCTGCGGAGAATGTGGGATGGTGCTGCCGCTGTGGAGAATGGTTTGGTAATTTTTCAAAAAGTTAAACATAGGGGTGCCTGGGGGGCTCAGTCGTTGAAACGTCTGCCTTTGGTTCAGGTCATGATCTCAGGGTCCTGGGATGAGTCCCATGTCAGGCTTCCACTCAGCAGGGAGTCTGCCTCTCTCTCTCTCTGCCCCTCCCCACTGCTCATTCTTTCTCTCTGTCTCTCTCAAATAAATAAATAAAATCTTAAAAAAAAAATAAACATAAAGGGACCACCTAACCTAACAATTCCACTCCTAGGTTCTTCCTGCTGGAAGTAAAAACACACCCCTGTACAGATCGCACACAAGTGTTCCCAGCAGCATTGTTCCAAAGCCCTAAATATAGAAACCCAATTATTGGCAGGTGGATGGACAAACAAAAAAGGGGCTGACCTGTATCCCCCCACTCAATTCACAAGTTGAAGCTCTATTCCCAGTACCCCCGATTATGACTATATTTGGAGACAGGTCCTTTAAAGAGGGAATTAAGTTAAAATGAAGCCAGGAGTGTGGGCCCGAATCCAGTCTGACTGGTGTCCTTCGAAGGGGAAATGTGGACACACAGAGGGACCCCAGGGATGCACCGAGGAAAGGCCACATGAGGCCACGGGAGAAGACGGCCATCTGCGAGCCGAGGAGAGAGGTCGCAGAAGAAATCGAATGTGCTGACACCTTGATCTTAAACGTCCAGCCGCCAGAACCATGGGAAAATAAATGTCTGTTGTTGAAGCCACTGGGTCTGCTGTATTTTTTATGGCGGCCCTCGCAAACACGGGCACACATTGGAATACTATGGATCTGTGAAAACAATGAGGTCCTGATGCGTCCTGTAACACGGATGAGCCTCAAGACCCCTATCCTAAGTGAAAGAAGTTAAACATGAAAGACCGGGCATTTATACAGTTTTTCCTGTATGGAATGCTCAGCAAGGGCATGGTCTGTAGAGACAGAGAGCGGATTCAGTTGCTAAGGCTTGGGGACGGGCGGCTGCAGAGGGGGCTGGGCAGTGAGGGCTAATGGGCACAGGATCTCCTTCTGAGATGATGGAGATGCTCTAAGATGAGATTGTTGTGATGATTGTACAGCTGTAAACACACTAGTCATCACCTAGTTGTACACTTTATAAATGGGTGAGTTTTAAGGGATGTACGTTATACTTTAAGTTCTTTTAAAATATGGGCTAATGCTAACACCTGTGTACACAGCTGCACAGGGCCTGGCACACAGCACCCCATATATTGTAACTGGTAGCTTTTTCTAAAGATTTTATTCACTTATTTGAGAGAGAGAGAGAGAGAGGGAGTGAGAAAGAGCGTGCACAAGATGGGGGAGAGACACAGGGAGAGAGAGAATCAGGCTCCCCGAGAGCAGGAAGCCCTGAGGCAGGGCTTGATCCCAGGACCCCAGGATCATGACCTGAGCCGAAGGCAGACACTTAACCAACTGAGCCACCCAGGCATGCCTATAATTGGTACTTCTTTTTTTTTTTTTTTAAACACATAATGTAGTATTTGCCCCAGGGGTACAGGTCTCTGAATCATCAGGCTTACACACTTCATGGCACTCACCATAGCACATACCCTCCCCAATGTCCATGCCCCCGCCACCCTATCCCTATCCCTACCCCCTTGCCCCCAGCAACCCTCGGTTTGTTTCGTGAGATAACTGGTACTTCTTAATATGCTCAAATAAGTATCTAATGCTCAGTTGAAAGTTGCCTCGAGTGCCCCAGTTCCTTTAATTTTAGGGGGACTTTTAGGGTGATTCGGTGTCCCTAAGTGACCTGTCCCTGCCCACAGAGGACCCCCCCACCCATCAGCACGTTATGGCTGCAGCATGGCTGATGGGGCTGAAACTGTTTCAGGCTTGGACTCCACGGCCTGTGCTGGAGTCCCAGCTCCGCCCTCACACGCCCTGCTCGGCTGGGTCGCTGGACTAACGACTTGGGCTGTGGGGTGACAGCATGAGGAGCCTACACACGGTGGCACTCAATAAACGGGGGCTTGGGGGAAACTATGTGTGAGGAAGCCCCGTGTCAAGCCCCAAATGCACACTCATCCTTGTGTCACCCTCAGCACGGGCTGGCGGCTCGGCCACAAGTTCTAATCGGGGACAGCAGAGCCCCGGGTGCACAGAGGGCAGGAGAGGCTGCACGTGGCCGTGCCGGAGGAGCCCCAGGTGCGGGCGAAGGCTGCCTGGCTCCTAGAAACCTTGGACAAAGGGCTTCTCGATATGCTCTTCCTCACCTGTTAAACGGAGATAAGAGAGTTCTTCTATCTCTTAGGACGTTCATGAGCTGACACACAAAGGGTGCTCAGCATTGCGCCTACCACGTCAGTACAAGGACAACTGTGGTTGCTAGTGGCCCCATGACCGAGACCTTCCTGCGGGCCGGAACGCCCTTAGAGAAGGCGCAAGGGTACAAGAGCTGAAAGCTCAACTGTAGAGGCGAGGACGAGTGATCTACTGCCAGGTGATCATGTCATCTTGGGTGAATGGGTTAACCTCTCTGGGCCTCAGTTTCCCTCAGATGGACTCGGTGTGCCCTGAAGTTTCTTCCAGCTGGAACATTCCCCAATCCTACCAGTGCACCATGTGGCTATGAGACTCGTCTCCCGCTCCCCAATATCCTCCTCCAGAGATCCCAGAGGACATTAGACTTTGTACCGGAAGACCCATAAATCCCATTTCTGAAAGTGCTGAAGTCAGGCCACGTTCAATGTCACAGTGCTGAATACAGCCCTCCACCTTCGCAATGTCTACTATTAACCCTCGGAATGAGCCCAACGGTTTCCACTCTGTGGCCCCGTGGGCCCGAGCGCCCTTGCTCTTGGAAACAATGTGAAGTCTCCCAGCTCCTCCTGAACGGCCTGGCTCTGGCAGAAGTTCATGGCAGGCTCGTCACTAATTCTGTAACACAAAGTTCCCCAGAAGAAAGTAGCAGGCCTTTCTACAGGATAATGAACACTCAGCACTCTCTTAGGGAGGGGAGGGGAGGGAAGGGGAGGGTCTCTGGTTCTCTCTGCTCCTGCCGGGAGCCACTGGGAGAGTCCCTTCCCCTAAATTTCTTGGCCAGGGGGCAATCTCTTTTTCCAGCTTCTAGCTGTCAGTCCAAATCTCTCCATTTCCCACTGCCCCCCACGAAAGACACAGACACACCCCATCCCTACCAGCACCGGCACACTGGCCTCTCTCTGCCCCTTCTGGGCCAGCCCCCACCCCCAAATAACTTGGCTGTGACATCTCGCTCTCACCAGACTGTGTGCAAATATCTTAAAGGAGCTGTTTCCAAAAAGGCAAGGGTGCAGTACAAATGAAAAGAATTTCTAAATGTCCTCCTTCGGAGGCCAGGGAGATTCCGTGGGGGCTCTGGGTACACTCAGGGGCTGGGGGAGCCTGAGATGGCTTTGTCGTTACCGCAGTTCAGCTCAGTCTTGTATTTTAAGAACAGCGGGAAAGTAATACCGGCTGAAAGGAGGTTTCTGTGTGCTATTTAACTAAATGGCTCTGCAGCTGGAGAGAGCCATAGGCAGACGTGTTATGATTCAAGGGCTCCCAATTACAATGATCCTCTTTTATTGTATAAAAACAGCAACACAGCCATTTCCACCCTCCCAACGCCTGCTCTCTCCATCTCCTTCCCCCACTGGCTGGCGAGGGTGTTCAGCATCTCCAAAGTAGCGCCCAGAGTCTCCTCAGTCCCCAAGTGCAGCTTGCAGCCCCCTGGGATTCCTTCTCCCTAACACGCAGGGAGGGGGTGGAGAGGGTGCAGTGCCCCCTGAAGAATGTTCTGTCACAGACCCTGATGGAGATTTTAGAGTGGTCTTTCTTGGAGCAGGGGTGGGGGCGGGGGGGTGTTGGGGGACTAAGGATAACGAGCGCAGTTTTGGAAATCTCTTCTGTTGTGACTAAACTTACACATACACACACAGTCCTACTCACGCATGCACACCCACACCCCTATGCCCCTTCAGCAGAAAAGCAATCAGACTGCCCAGAAGCGCATTCTGAAACCGTCCCTTCTCCCCATACTTCCTCCCAGCCTCCAGAAGCCAGCGGAAAGCATCCACCGGCTTTGGGATCAGACCGATTGGAGTTGGAATCCGGGCTTGGCCACCTTCTCTCTGTGACCTTCGGCAAGAACCTGACCTTTCTGAGCTCTAGTTTCCTGTCTTTGCAATGGGGCAACACTCCTGCTCTCGAAGCGCTCCTCATGGTCACAACTGAATGAACGCCACAGTGAGAGGAAAGTGTTCAGCACAGTGCCTGGTACATAGGAGGCGTTCCAGCTGGGGGCGTGTTGCTGTTCTCCAGGCGGCAACACCATGTGTTTGCAGTGCGGCTGGGTGTATAGGGAACTTTGTCATCGTTCCATCTCACCAGTCGGAGCAGACAAGGCAGGGAGGTGAGGGCCAAGACAGCTGGGGGCGGGCACGAAAGTCAGCCCCGCTGAGGAGTGTTCTTCTGGAGCCAACACTGATTCCAACCCTCGTGTTTGCACAGCCCATGCGTGTGTGCAGGCGTTCTCCCCCTCAGGTTAGACTCCTGGGCCTTCCTCGGTTTTCCGCGGATGTTCTGGAGTCTAGAAGCTGCAGTGGCAGCCTCCCCGCCAGGCCAACGAGAACTTGTAGCCCAAGAACTCTTACTCACGTCTGGCCTCCTCCCTTCTCAATGGCAGGCTCCTTCTCTCTCCCACAGAGTCTGTCCTGGGCCCCCAACAGGGAGGATTCCCTCCCAAAGAAGGAGCAAACTCAATTTGGCTTCTCTCTGAGGCCCTGAGGATGCATGAATCCACTCCCCACGCTGAACTTGACAGCAAATGGTTCCCAGGATTTTGCTGTTTCCCCCTGCAGGGCAAACCCAGCATGGCTTTAAATCCAGAAGTAAACCCAACACATGCTTCTCACTTTTCTATCCCAAACCAAGCCTGTGTGCCCCCAAAACATACCACAGATCTCTTACACCAAAGCGACTGCCCGGATCACACTCCTTAACATCGCTCCCCCATGGACCAGTAGTACAAGCCTTCATTCACTGCGGACTCGCAGTGGTAACTACTATCGCAGTGAAACATTGTGTAGTAAGATTTAATCTTAAGTGTTTCTTATACCAGAGGGTTGCACGGGGGGCAGAAGAAGGAAGAAAGTGCGTGAACTGTGCCTTTTAACAGATGAATTGTTCACCAGGGAGGTAAAGCGATGTGTCAGCCAGAAAACTGGTTCTGGCTCTGGCCTTTTTTAATTCCATTTTAAAGTTTGGGTGGAAACTGATGTACTGTTGTCAGGACCGTTTCTCTCCTTGGGAGTCAACATGTGCGTGAGTGTACACACACACACAATCTCACACTCACACCATTGCCAACTAACCCCTCTTAAATGCATGACTCTAAGCCTAGGAACAGGAAACAGATTGTGGGTGGATGTTCTTAAAATCACAACCTGTTTGATGGAGGGTGGGGGGACTTACAGAAGGGTGGGGCAGGGGAAGCAGGAAGGATTTTTTTTTTCCAGTTAAAAACAAAACTACCTTGTCAATACTAAAAGCAATGTCTACTTTACTGTCTACCACAGGGGACGTGAGCAGCCGAGCATCCTCTCAGAACCGCGCTGTCTGGATTTGACCATGACACAGCACATTACAGACCCTGAGCGCTGCCCCAGGGTCTCCCTGCGATATTCCAGGAAGGCTGTCCATTTCCGTGGGGGAGGAGGGAGGACCGTTCGATGAGATAGGAACAGCGGGGTTCTTGGAATCAATGATAAACATCCCCTGTGTTAATCACTTGG